>NC_138350.1:64089928-65289928 GCF_046562875.1 Panthera onca
GAATGACTGTGTAGAAAAGAACCACACTGACAACTTAAACACTGGCCTTTAGACAGTTATTATTTAATCCACTGAATTTTAAGGGGGCTATTTGTTACTGAAGCTTACTATACCCTAACCAATAAAAAATAATTCCCATGTTACAAGATTGATGTGAAGTACAAATTTACTTTGAAAATTTTAAGAATAGGATACAGATCAAATAGGAATAATTTGTCAAATTTAGACATAAATTGTCCCTTACCCTTACTTTGCATTATTTTCAAAAAGAAAAAAATCCTTTTATATTTCCGGGTATATTTCTTATATTTAAATTACTATAAGACTCCTTACACTGATGCACAGGAATAGAATAAAAAAAATCGAAAAGGTCTTATGTTAGCTATACTGGAATTAAAATTAAAAACTTATTTAAAAATCTAAACGGTCTCAGGTAATATATATAAAATTCTTTCATTTTTTTTTTTTATAATGACTTCAGGAGTAAATCAGATTTTAAGCCAGAATTATATAACAATTCCTCCAGTCTTTATTTTGATTGGCTAGTGTAAATCTGGCCCAAGGAAAGAACTAGACCTCAAAGATGTAATCAAAAAGTTTGTGCAGATGCTTCAAGAAATCATCACCATTCTCTATAGCCACTAGACTTTTACAAGGGAGAAAGAATTTTTTCTCATTTCTTCAGAGAACATGAGTACCTGAAATAAGACTGAGAATATTTTTTCAGTTTCTACCCTTACTTGCAAATGACAATGCATTCCATAATCAGATACTTCCAGAAGATTATAATTTACCAGGCAACACAATAATATCTCATAGTCTAGAGAACATTCTCGTATTTTCCATTTAAGTCAATGGCATCACCATCAGGTTTAAAATTTCAATTTGAATCTTGACCAATTGTTCCTAGGTTCACACTATCGGAGTTCCATCATTTATCTTCCATTTTCAATATCCAACACCCCATATAAACTTTTAAAATTCCATTTCTGGATTCTGAAAGAAAAAATATTCCTAATTGCTCTGAGCTCAAATATTTTTTCTCTCTAACCCATCTACCAAGGCAGGTGCCCTAAGATGTTGTATCATATAAAAAGAATAGTTACCTTTTATTAAACACTAAGCATTGGGATCTATGCTAAATACAGTACATGTATTATTTTATTCCTGCAACTACTCTGTTATTTTCCTCTCCACATAAAAAATGTAAGACTAATGCTTAAACAAGTTAAGTAACTTGTCTTTCCTTACAGTCTTTAGTAGTAGAGACAAAATTCAAACCCTGGCCTGTCTGACTTTAGAGCCTGACATTTTGGTCATTATGTTATAGTGACTTTAGAATAAGTCCCTTAATCCCTTTGTTGGTCTTTAAGTAAAACCTTCTCTCTCACGTCCATCCTTTACTATCTCAAGGAATTCAAAAGAACTCTCTATTATATGTTGAAACATAGTCTCATTCTTTAGCGAAATTCAAACCTGCCTATAGTATGCCCCATAGATATCTCTTTGGCTACATTAAATGGCCACTTCAATCCAACTTTACTCCTTTACTCCCTGTGCAGGTGGATGGATAGATGGATAGATATGTAGATAAATTCTATTCCCTTACATCCCATACAGAAGTTTAATCATCTCATAACCTTCTTGTCTGACAATCTTCCTTTTTATGTTTCTGTCCCTACAACTTACTTTTTCTATTCTGCTCAGACCTCAGATTCACAAATATATACACATGCCCACAAGAGTTCAAAAATATTTTTTGAACATGTATCACCTACTGTGAGGTAGGATCTCTTCTAAGTTCCAGAAAAACAAATGTGGAGAAACTTGAAAGAGTTCCTGCCCTTAATGAGCTTTCATTCTAGTAGGACTAACTATTATCTTGATTTTATTCATAGAGAATCTGAAGCTCAGAGAACTGATGTAGTATCTAAAGTCATGGAAGTCAACACAGAAAGGTAAAAATTAATATTAGTGATGTTTCAAAGACAAGTGTATAGGAATTAGTCCTTGGATATGAAGGTACAAGAGAAGCTAAAAATCCTTGCAAGCTTTTAATTTTGTTATACTAGAAATTGGGGAGTTGTCATTTATGGGTAAGAGTTAAAGCTGGTAAAGTGGAGTCTATTCTCAATTTATTATACATTATAGATAATTTTTCTGGAGAGCCACCATTCTAATATTTCTCCTTTGCTCAACAAACTTAATTTTACCATATTTTTCTCTAAATAATCCTTGTGTATATCCAATGTAACGTCCAAAAACAGTAATTTGCCAATACCACGAGTAAGTCATTGTCTTTTTCTTTTCTACTTGAATATTCATGGAGAGTTTGGCTAGCAAACTCGTTACAGAATTTTAGTATATATAATTTTGTACAAGGAACAAAAAGAATTATAGGCATTTCACAGAGTTTGTGAAACAATTGCTGTTTCTATTGTTTTGCAATAGTGATTACAAGTTTAGAGATTAATTTATAGCTCATTCTTGTTCCTTATCATTTTTGTTTAATTTCCTTTTTGGGATGGCTGGGTGGCTCAGTCGGTTAGGTGTCTGACTTCAGCTCAGGTCATGATCTCACAGTTCATGAGTTCGAGCCCTGCATCAGGCTCTGGGCTGACAGCTCAGAGCCTGGAGCCTGCTTCAAATTCTGTCTCTCTCCGTCTCTCTCTCTCTCTCTCTCTCTCTCTCTCAAAAATAAACATTAATTTTTTTTTAATTTTTCTTTTTGTGTGAATTCAGTTTATAACATAATTCTGGGCACCTAGTATGTGTTTAATAAATACTCATCACTGTTGCTTTTGTAGAATATTTACTTCAGTTTATAAATGTGTTATTGCTTCTTCCTCAAGGTCATAGCCTCTTAACCATTCTCATTTTACAAACATAAAATATCAAAATAATCAATGTATGGTTGGAAACAAACACATTTTACAGTGTCTCAAATATGTAGTTAAGAGTGGAAGCTAAAAATCTTGTTATTTTACTCCTATATACCTATCCTCTAAGCCACTCTTCTTCCTTAAGTGCATGGCCAAAGAAGAAAATAAATACTTGTAGTTGTTTCATGTTTTATCCAATTGAGGTTAAATTTCCCTTAAGCATGTACAGTGTTTTATATGTTCCTATATGTTTTCTTATCTACGACCACATTTTGTCCTTATAGTAGCCCCAGGAGATAAGTAGGCAAGTATTACTATCCCCATTGTGCACAGATAAGTTCCAAGTTCAAGGACCTTGTCTAAAAGCACACAATTGGGTACTGGCAAATCAGGTCTCTGGATATACTGCCCATCCATCTTCTTTCTTCTAAACCAGGCAACCTCTGAGGCTAGACTAATATTTTTCTCAATTAAAGCTATCCACATTAATTACAGCTGTTTTCCAAGTACGCAGATGGGGTAGTGAGCAGCTGTTCTTAACCTTAAAGAGGAACAAGAGCACAACCACAGAGAAGGACAACAGGAAGCATCTTTCAGGCAATTTACAACTTGAGGCCAGGCCTGCATCTGCTGTGACAAATAGAAGAGGGGATTGGGTAATTACCTATGATGTTAATCCCTGTAGATAGCCACTCTCCCCAAGCCCCTCAAACCATTTTGTCCTTAGAAGCAATTTTTTCCTTCTCTTACCCTCACATTTTCTGACTAATTATATGGTAAATACTGCGAGGACAGAGACAGGGTCTTCTATGTCCCACCTAACTAGACTGCCGGGCTCAACTGGTGCCAATGAGCACAAGGGTGTCATTTAGGGTCACAGAAGGGGAAGAAACCATCTTTGTGCTCTATTGAAATCTTCCCAGGGTTCTTGTTTACAAGTGCTACTAGCTAAGTGTGGACGTTCCTTAACATGTTTTCCTGATTTCCTAACAGGCCACATTTAGTCTGTTCTTCAAGGTTACACTTTCCACCTTCTCCATGAAATTTTTCCTGAATATGCCAAGTTAACTTCCCACTTTAATAGAATCCCTTAGACTATGAATGACTTTTTAGCCTGAATTTGTATCCTACCTTCCACTACAACTTCTGTCCCTTGCATATACATATCTTGTAATTAAAATGAAAGACCAGGGATAACACCTTTATATATATATATATATATACATATATATATATATGTATGTATTTCTACCCATCCCTCACCCCCCCTCTTACACCATTCTCAACAAATATGAGAACCTGGCACAGAATTGAATTCATATGAAAAATGACAACATGAATGATTTTATAAATAAGACTTATCCATCCAAACAAATGCTGTTCCCTTCAAGGCAGTTCTCTTAGAAAGCTCAGCATATTGCTGCCTTTGATGATTGCTTCTTTCCCAGGTAAGCATTTCTTTGGGGGGAGATAACTGATTCTTACTTTATCCATTGTTGACTAATTTGTTCTCTCTTATGTTGGAAATCCTTCCTGTAGCTTGAAACATTCTAGTCAGTATTATGAAGCTGAGGCCTATGAAACAGTAGAGAGTAGCTCAAAAAAGTACATCACCAAATTGTTGAATGTCTTTATAGTCTTTACCCCCTGTGCAGAATGGAATGGACCTTTCCCTTTATAGTCCCCCTTGTACTTGGGGTGGGGCGGGGGGGGGGGGGGGGAGGACTCCAACAGAACATCTTCTCACCTTGCAGCAGTGAGCTGTGTCAACTCTCCCTGACTCAGCAGTGGGCTCTAGTGAAGCAGTAAACAGGCATTACTCTTCTTCCTTTGCCTTAAGACCTAGCATAGCATCTTAATAAATTCAAAAATCAATCACTTAGCTACTCAAAAATTGTTCTCCTTTGCAATGCTAAAGAAATTGAGAAAGGGTGCTGAGCAATGTGGGTTTGAGGAGCCAGACAAGGCTTTGTGGCTCAGCAGGGACCTGTGATACACTTTAGTGGATAAGCAAAAGATGCCGGAGGGAGGAAGGCATCACAGAGGACTGCTCAAGCAAAGATACTGACCTGACCTCTGTTAGGCATGAACAAAGGGGTTGAGGCCTATTCCACCATCACTACCCTAAATAAATCCAGGTAATGTCTATGAATATTGTCCAATCAAGAAATGGTCTCCATTTGGTAAAAGTGTTTCGAAGTAAGGATTCCCAGGTCATTGAAAGCAATGTTGAAAAAAGCACTAAGTTATGTGGCTTTGGAAAATCAGTTAAACTTCCTAGGCCTCAATTTCCTCATCTTTAAAATTGAAATAATGATGTTCTTCCTGTCTTTCTTAGGGTGAATTTGAAGATGAAAGTCAGATGAGGTAATATATGTGAAATACTCTGAAAAGCACTGAAGCAAATGTAAAGAATTATTATCTAATTTGGCTGCTGCACTGGAAGAGGACACAGTTCTCTAAATATGTGTGTGACATCCGTGTGAGTCACCTGTTTTCAACCCTCCTTCACCCAAGGCAAAGCTTCTGCATGCAAAATCACCAGTAGGTGTAATCAGGCTTGACAAAAGATGGTTCTCTCCCCCTTTCTTTCTCTTTCACCTTCCAGAATTTTGGATCTAAGTAATGCTCAGAAGAGTCAACTTGCAAATATCCACTTGGAGCCACTCAGTATCTCTTCTCTGCTATAAGAAACACACTCTAATTATCACTGTTTCTCAGTGTCTGACACAGAAAGGGGTGCTGTTTAATAAAATTTGATGAATGAATGAAGTTGCAAACCAGCAAAGACTTAGGATTTATTCATTAATTAATTTGGTAATTTATACCAAGAATGTATCCAGGTCATTTAGGAAATGGCTCCTCTTTCTTGTGATTTAGACCCACGAGTTAATTGGTTTCTCTGCCTGGCTGATTGTCAGCCGAGACGCCTACATTGCTTATAACCAACATGTCCATAAACAGAGCAAAGTTATTAATTTAATCTGCTTCAGTCGGTGGGCAATGTGAGGGAAGCAGGCTGTGTGTACATAGTTCCCTTGGGTTTGTTTGTTTGCTGGATTACCACCTCAGAGAAAGCCAGGCTGTGTCTGTCTACACAACACCCACACGACTGAGCTATTTAGGCTATGTAGCCAAACAACTCATTGATTCAGTGGCAAGTATCAATTGCTTGACTGAATTTCTGGTTGTCTAATGGAATGGAATGGTTAATGAACTTTGATTGGTTGATCTAATAATGCTATGGAGTCAGATTCTTTTAGTATTTTGGATGGAAAATATGAATTTCTGCACTTGAAAAGAGTAATGATTAGTTTTATTCACTTTCACACAAAAAATTGGCACAGGCTGATATAAAAATACATTGGCTTAGCAGGCAAGACATGTCTACTGTCATTGTCCTATATCTACCATTACCTGTTTGACTTTAAGAAATGTATTTCAGGAGTGCCTGGGTGGCTCAGTCGAGCATCGAACTCTTGATTTTGGCTGAGGTCATAATCTCATGGTTTGTGAGATCAAACCCCATGTTGGGCTTGGCACTGACAGCACGGAGCCTGCTTGGAATTCTCGCCCTCCCCCTCCCCCACTTTAACCTCACACCTCACCTCCTTTCCTCACAACCATACTCTAACTCACCTCTCAGTTTTCTAAGCCTCAGTGTTATCATTTGTGAATAAAAAGCTTAAGCCAGTAGGTTTTACATTTGGATTTAATAAACTTCTGATGATATATCTGTATTGGCCTTCATCATTATAGAGTCTTTGCTTCTATAGCCTTTGAGTATCTGACTAATTGTGACTTGTCTCTACTATAGGCTCAGTCTAATAGGAGATGATTCTATCTAGGAGAAATGAAGAGGACAGGCAGCACATCCCAATGAAATTGACTCCTAAGCTTTATATTACACTCTGGGTAGATGTTAGACTGGTGAAGTAGAGAATAAAGGGGAAAGTTTCAGACAGAGACAGATTTGCAAGGAAAGGCATAAAAATAAGAGAAACTGCAATGCTTCCACAGAAGTGGATGCTGCTCAATTTACCTTGAGCATAAACTGGGAGATATGACAATACTTACAATTGGATAATTAGACAGTGCCCATGATGTGGTAGCTCTTGTGTTTAGTCATCAAATGATATTTTACTATTTTTCAAGGCTGTTTTAAGTAATGACAAAGATCCTTACATTCACAAGTCTAGAAGTTCCTGATGGCTCTAGGACATAGACTGGTGGCAATGAGCAATGTGATTAGAGGGGAAAACAGATTTGTGTTAAAACAATAATACCAGTTGGGAAGCAGTCAGAGAGATCTAGGTGGGAAAAGATGAGGGCCTACACTGAAAGGTAGTGAGGTAGGTATGGAAAAGGAATTATTTTGCTTGGCATAGCCATTACCTGAGAAATCACAGATAAGAGCCTCCACCACTATTTCCACAAGGCGGCACAGTTCACCTGTGCTAATTTAGGATTGTGGTAAGTTAGGGTATATTTTACATTATTTATTTTTTAAACTAGCAGTTACCAAACATGTCAGAGCTGCACACCAATTAATGAACCCCTGCAGGCTGGGCTGAGGTTTTATTAGACGCTATAGATGTGTCAGCATGGCAGCCAAAGGGAGTCCTCTGGGCCCACAGTGGAGTCCTCAGTGGTTTATGTCCGCGGCAAGCTACTTACCTTGTTAACACGGACATGGATTCTCAGCTGTGCATTCTGAGAACAGTTCCCCTGGCTTTTACTAGCCATCCACATGTGTTCTCAAGAGAGAACACAGGATGCACACAAAGACCAGCTCTGGAGGAAGGCAACTTCTGTTTGAGCCCCTCCTGCTCACTTATCAGCCCCATAATTGTGGGTGAAGCCTGGAATCTTTCTACACCTCAAGTTATTCCTCTATAATATGGATGAAACTCCTACAGCTATTCTACAGAGATGGAAAATAAGGTTGTCTTGTGGATCTGGGCAAATAAGATTGCATGTGAAAAACCTATTCCAACTATAAAACATTCTAAGCATGCTCACACATAGTATTGTTATGTAAGTGCTGCATGATGTTTCAGTTCTCTATTTCTGAACAAACCACCCCAGAATTTAGAGGCTTACACATACAACAAAGATTTAGTATCTCTCTCAAACCTTTGGGTTGGCAATCTAAGTGGTTTTATTTTTGCTGGTTGCGATCAGTCATATGGCTAACAGTATCTGATGGCGTGTCTGGAAGTTGGTGCCAGCTGTCATCTGTCATGCTTCTTTCATCAGATTTCTCATCCTACTATAGGAAAGACTGGACCTCTTCAGAACATGGGGATCTTAGGGCTCCAAGAGGAAAACTGGAAGCTATGAGGTCTCTTAAGGTTTAGCTTCAGAAATCATTCAACATTATTATGCCATGTTCTATTTATTGGTCAAAGCAAAACACAAGGTCAGCCCAGGTTTACAAGGGAGGGAAAATATATGCCACCTCTTTATGGGAGGTGGGAGGAGTGGCAAAGTCATGTTGAAAAAGAGCATAAGAGATGCTGCAGCCATCTTTGAAAATAATCTACCACATAGAATAAAAGTAACAACATGATCTGGCCAGGACCAAATACATGGCTCAGGGTCAATTAAGGTCTAGGCCTAACACCTCATTTTTGGCTTCCTCTTATGACTCTTCAGACCTATGAACACCTAGACTACAAACCCTCTCCACAAGTCCTTCCAGAAATCCCAGAGTCCAAGATTGGCATTATTTTTTTCCATCTTACCTAGGAATTTTTCAAGTGCAATTTAAATAGAAAAGAATATGTAACACAAGGTCTGTACCCTTATTTCCATTTCTGACACTAAAAATTAATATGAGAATAAGTCAAAAGCATCAAACTTGCCCAAGCTTGAAGTTTCACCCAGAAAATTAAAACAATAATGCCTAAGTCAAGAAGAAATCTTTAGATCATAGCAAAAATAAACTTCCCCTTCTGATCACCAGCCCTAGGAGAATCTTTGATGTGCCCATAAGACAACAAGCGCTAAGCTGATTCCTCAAACTCTGCTTGGATTACTAGTGGTATCTCCCCTAAGCACACTCCCTGCATCCTCTGCAGACTTCCAAGGTGTCCCTCTACACCTCTCCACACTACCCTCCCAGGCACAACCACTGTTGATAGAGAATTATGGACTAAATTCAGATATTCCTGTAAGCTCTTTCAAATTAAAAATTTAATTTTATTATTAAAATTTTAATGTTAATTTATTTTTGAGAGATAGAGAGAAGGAGAGAGAGACTTCATGAATGAGGAAGGGGCAGAGAAAGAGGGAGACACAGAATCCAAAGCAGGCTCCAGGCTCTGAACCGTTAGCACTGAGCCCAACGTGGGGCCTGAACCCACAAATTGTGAGATTGTGACCTGAGCCGAAGTCAGACGTTTACCCAACTGAACCACCCAGGTGCCCCAAGATGTTCCTGCAAGCCCTTTCATACCTAACCTCACACACTACAAAACCTCAGAAAAATGATATGGCATGAATGTTATTGTCCTTTTTCTTCTGGCCTCCTAGCTTTTCAGCTTTTCTTCTATCCCTGGCTGTAACTAATCCAATAAACTAACCTAGATTAAGAAGTTCCTAAATGATACTAGCTGTAGAAAGCTAGCCTCCTCCAATAGCATTTGCTTTTTGACTTAGCAGCCTTCAAAGCTTTAAATTAAAGAATGACAGGGGCAGAGATTGGGACATCGTTCCAGCTGGGATGGGAGGTATTTTGGAGGAAGATACTGTGAACCTTGGTTTGTACTTTTTAAACACAAGTAATGCATGGTTTAAGAGTGTGATATCCATGTAAGAAAAGCATCTTATATTTTGTGTAAAGGATAAGACCCTTCACTCTTAATATCGATATCAGTCAACTTCCTTATACCGAAAACTCTGCTAATCAAAGGCTTCCATGCTCTGTAGGAAGGGCTATTGAATTCAGATTTAGCACCACACCATTTAAGCCTGACAGGATCTGTTGCCATAGAAATGGGAACATATTAGCTTTCCAGAAAAGAAGTCAAAGATTCTAAGAGCCACAGGACTTACCCACAGAGGGAGCTTAGTCTATGATTGTGTAGTCTTCACTTAATACTTCTTCCACCAACCATATGCCTCAAAGTCTGTAACTCCACCACTCAAGACTCATTCTCTTGAGTTTTTAAGTTCACCATTTCTCTATTAAGAGGAACCAGGTGAAATGTGAAGTTATGTCTGATCCATGTTTTCAGTAGACCATGTTCTATCCAAACCTTCAGCTAGAAGCAGGGTTCTATGGCACAAGATTTTAATTAAGAGACTCAAGAACCTTTAATTAGCTGAAGGACTTCCAGGGATTATGGACTCTGTAAATAGCAGCAAAACTTCCATGTCTACACCAGACTCCTCATTTTTGTCTCTATGGGGACTGATAGGAGACATTTAAACTCATGCACGTATGCTTTTCTGGAGAAAAGACTTCCCCTTTCATCACATTCCTTATCAGGTCCATGATTAAAAAAAAATTAAGGTGCTGAAAAGATGGAGGGTGGGATGAGGGATACAAAGTGGTTCAGCAGTAGTTGAAGTGGTTGGCGAAGGGAGGAGAACTAATCTGAATAGGAAAGCAGAGAGCTCTCAAGATTAATTGTCCTGTGGTCACAGCTCTGCTGCAGGCTCAGAGTGGTTTGTAATCCAGACTCTGCTCAGCAGTGATCCAGACCATGACTTGACCTTGAAGAAGCTTCTCTAAAGTACCTTCAGAACTCCCACCGTAGAAGAGACATCAGGGCCCCTGCTCTTGGGATACCATACATCACATGACCTTCCCTAACTGGTTTCCCTACAGTTCAGAGTCTCTCATGAAAGAGCTACACTGTGTACTTGGGCAAGGAAACAATTTCATTCCTCACCTTTGCCTTCTGCTCTCTGCTTGATGATTTGGGGTACAACAAAGCCAAAGGTTTACAGCTGCATGGAGAAGGAATAGAAGGGATCTGGTTCAGGCCTGAGAGAGACCTTGAGCACACTGATCTAATAACTTGACTCTGGCAGGGAGAGGACAAGCAGAGGCTGGGTCAGACCTAAAGACCAGCCTCCCCTGAAGAAATGACCACAGTAAAGCCATGGCATTCACAGGAAATATTTCCTTGCTTATTCCTGTTTATTGGCTCCTCTGGATAGGTGCAAAGAGTAACCTCTAAAAGAGCTTAAAACTCATCCAGCACAGGCAATCAGGTATGTCCCCATATAGACGCCTGCAGACCCATTTATCTTGATCTTATGCCTTATTCCAATGCCTCCACCCCCTGCCCCTCCCTGTATATACATGTACACAGATAAACACACAGTCTCAAAGATGACCAAAGCAAGATGGAGAGGGAAAAAAAATGCTACTAAGCCCACTGTATAACATTTTTCAAATCTTACAGGCAATATATGCCTGTTAGGGAAAAGATAGAAAGGTACTAAGAAGAGAATAAAAAGTGTCCATATGGGGGCACCTGGGTGACTCAGTTGGTTAAGCATCCAACTTCGGCTCAGGTCATGATCTCATGGTTTGCAAGTTCGAGCCCGAGCCCTGCATCAGGCTCTGTGCCGACAGCTCAGAGCCTGGGGCCTGCTTCAAATTCTGTGTCTCCTTCTCTCTCTGCCCCTCCCTGACTTGTACTCTGTCTCTGTCTCTCAAAAATAAATTAATTAAATAACGTAATTTTTTTTTAAAGTGTACATGTGATGCCACCAGAAGTATCTTCCAGGTGTATTTTTCTCCTAATAGCACACAAACTGCACACACCACATGCAAACTGTTGCATTCTGCTCCATTTTCATGGTGGTAGAGGCAAATCTTAAAAGACATGCTCAGAAGATAATAAAATAGCCAGGTCAATGTTTCCTAAAATGTGTTCATAGCACTCTGTGATGTATGACTTCCATGGAATGTTCATTTTAAAAGGCTTCATGGTAATAGTGTTATGTGGTCAAACAAGCTGGCAAAGTGTTACATTTACCAAAATTAAATACGTTTCTTTATAACTGAATCTTTAAAAATATATAATCTACATTATATATTTTCAAGAAGTGAAGTGCTTCTCAAATGTATTTTGACCATAGAATTCATCTCACATAGAGCATTCATTTCACTAATGTGCTATGAATATTTCAGGAAATGCTTAAACAAAAATCAGGGAAAGGGAAATTCTGCAATTGGTTCTGGCTCTAAGACTTATTCAATATTTGACCTTAGTTATCTATTACTGTGTAACAAATTACCTCAACATGTAGGGACTTAACAGTATTTCTCAGCTCATGGTTTCTGTATGGCTCAGAAATCCAACAGTGCCTTAGCTGGAGGCTAAGGGTATGGTCTGGATCTCCCACAGGCTGCAGTCAAAGTGTCAGTCAGGGGTGCAGTCATCTCAAGGCTTGACTGGGGAGGAATCTCTTCCTAGTTCAGTTCCTTTGGGTTGTTGGACTGAAGGCCTCAGCTTCCCACTGGCTGTTGGCCAAAAGTTGTCCCCAGTTCTTTGCCACGTGGGCCTCTGCAGCTTGCTTTATTATGGCAGGCACATGAAAAGAGCCAAAGGGAGAACAGGCAAGAGGGAAATCATAGTAGTTATAGCCTAATCTCAGAAATGATGTTCTATCATGTTTGCCATATTCTGTTTGTCAGAAGCAAGTCACTAGGTCTAACTTACAGGGAAAAGATTACAGAAAAATATGAGAAACAACAACAAAAAAATGGGGATCACTTAAGGCCATTTAAGCAGCAGGTATTCATAGCTATTTACAAAGATCACAGGATCTTCAATTTATAAGAATTTTAGGAGATTATCTAATTTCCATATTGAAATCTAGCACTCTGATCTTCTCACTGTTTGGTTGGTGCTTTTCCACTACAGCAGGCTGCCTTCATATCTACATCTGTAAAATGGGATTAGTGATCCTTGGGCTGCCTTTCTCCTTCAACAGAAATCTATGATAAACCAAAATAATCAAAAAAGTAAAAAATACTTTAAAGCACAAAATGATAGCAACTCAAAGTTACATTTTATCATTATTATTTCTACTAATAATACTGTTAATGGTGTTTAGGCTCAGGACCAATCAGATTTGTGAGAGGAGATTTCTTCTTACTTCTCCATTCTCTTTCTTTGGTGGTGCTCTTACCAGCTCTGGGGAGATGAACACTTCCTGTTGAGGGAGCTCACAGAGCCAGACATCCTGTCTCTTTCCCACATGCATGCTTCCAGTGTCATTTACTAGGCATTTCTGTTTCCATTGTACTTCTGTCAGAGCCTAGTAATCTTGAGTTCCATCCTGTGAGGTTCTAAGTGGCAATTTCTGTTCAACTTAAAAGAATTAGGCTTCCTTCCTAACAGTGCCATATGAAAAGAATGGGTCTGGAACACTACAGAGACCCAAACATCCTGCCATCTCATTCTTCCACATCCTACCTGTCACATGCATTAAAGGAAGAGGTCTTCTGAGTCCTCCACTATCCCCACCACTGCAGTGTTGTCACACATACTTACTTGAAACCTTATCTCACCTAGGCTTGGAGCTACCATTTTTTGAGGAGCCACATTGTGCTGGCCATTTTCTTAAGCACCTATAGGAACACCTTTGATTTTCAAACACACATGCTCAAGTTTATAGGTGGGTTAAATGAGGCTACAGAAGCTGTACTTCCTTGGCCAACAGTAGAACAGGGAGTCAGCCCAAGGTGTGTCTGATTCCAAAGTCCAAGCCTATATTTCTCCTTATATCACCATGAATTTCCAGGGTCTTAGTTGTATTCTCCAGCAGATTCTAGGCAACATGGAGGGAAATTTATCTGTAACCTTGGTGCCTGGCTCAATATTGGAATTAGTGTTAATTAATAACTAACATAAACTGCCCATTTAAGGTATATTTATCACTTTATCTTTCTTTCTAAGATCCTTGAAGGCAACATCTTGCCTTATGCTCCCCTTAGTAGACAAGCAGATTACAGATATACTTACAGCCAAAGTATTACAGATATACGGTTTATTTCTCTTCACCTTGTCATTCATGAATGACAGGTAGTGACCCCATGAGGCAAAATCATAAGATCAGTGACTTATGTAGAAAAGATTCTACTCATGTAGAAAAGATTATTTTGCTAGAGATTAAACACCCAACCCCAGTCAACCAATAAATGTCTGCTAGGGGGTGGTTTCACATAATACTATTACTGAAAAAAGAATGAACTGGGGGTCCCAGCAAATGTTGTTCTTTGCATATAAAGGTGGTACCTCATACTTATGGCTTCTCTTTAATTTTTTCTAAATTATCTACTTCACACTTCAAAGAAGTCAACCTGTTCTTTTATGTTGTTCAGTTATACACACATGTGAAGAAAGAAGAGGAAATCAGTAGCTTCTAGATGGTCTTTACATTTTCTCCTGACATATTTTGTTCCAAAACATTTGTTCTTCCAAGAGTCTGACATACTACCTATTTGGGCTTCTTAAGCTGCTCACATTTTAACCTTATCTCAGCCTTAAACATTACCCTAGCCCAATTGTGTATACAATTAAAGTGTTTGTTTATAGAGCTTTCCATCAGAAGCACAAAATAATAATCAGGTATCATTCTGTCAGTTCACATTGGAAGCATAATTCTTCTTGCTATTTTCCCAAATTTCTTTCACATTCATTTACCTTGTCTCTACTTCTTAGCACCTTGTTTCCTTCCTTCCTGAAGTAATTGAGAGTGGGAATCTCTATGTCAAGTTAGTTCCTCACTCTTTTGCCAAACATTCTTTGTTTCACTTATTTATTGAACTCATGAATGTCCCCAGAGTTTACAATAATCCAGAAATTCACCGAATTCCAATTTAGTATTTCCTTTGCCACTAAATTCATCCCTCCATTACTATTCCAGCCTTAACAGTATACATCGGTGCCAGAAAATATAACATTTATCTTCACAGCTGAGGTGCAAATAGGATACTTCTCAAAATATCTTGCCCTTTATCCAGGAGTTATAAAAGACAAAAAAAATATTCTGCTTAACTTAATGTCAGCCTCCTAGCTCCAGCTGTGCTGTCTACAGCTACAATAACAACTATCATGTCTATGGTTTAAGACTGGTCAAAGATTTACTAAATGCACACATGTTGTGATAATACCTCAACTCTTTTTGTGTAAATTTTCAAGAGTATTTAAGTCATTTGGGTTAAAATATGAAGAGTGGTTTTATATTTACCAACATTGCCATAGAAAAATCCTCATTGAAAAATTACGCAAATACATGGCAAATAGAAGTCAGATCACACAAACTACAAGACAAAAGTCAGTCAGAAACCAAAATTAAAATCTGATACAGTGGAGGTAGCAGCCTCTGGGTCCCTCCTGGGTACCTTGGGCTCTTTGCTTTGGGGCAGCTCACAAGTTCCTTCAGCTGCCTAATACCCATCTCACTCCTCAAGGGAAGATCCTCATTGCCCCCAGTGCCCAAACAAGCCATACCCTCACATCTGTGTCTGACAGCCAAAGACTCTGAGGGGACTTGAGGCTTAGTCCCTGTTGGACCACTATGTCCTCATAACATATATCATAGTATTTCTTCCATGAGCCAGATTCTCTCAGCTGAGCTTTTGATCAAAGAGCATGTTCAAGCAGTAGCTAAGCATTTTATATACAAAATATTCCTAGATATATAACATTTTTAAAAAATTGCAAGGATATAAAAGAAATGAAATTTAAGAACTTGAAAGTCGTGCTAGAGAGTTAAGATGGTGGAGTAGTGTGGGAACCCTGAGCTTATCTTGTCCCTGAAACACAGTTAGATCAACATTAAACCATTTTGAATACCTAAGAAATTGATCTGAGGATCAATACAATAATCTAGATAATTTGAACCAGAGAACTTGGTAGGTATACTGTGCATATAGGTGAACTGGGGGAGAGAAAGCCACAGAGCTACAGAGTGTAAGGAGTCATTTTCACAGAGAGAGAAAGACAAAGAGGGAGAGTGCAGTGCATTGGGATTGTGCAAGAAAAGCACAGCCCCCAAAGTAGCTGGAGAGAAACAGTGAAAACACTCATAGGAAACTAGACAAGAAATCTGTTCCCCAATTGACAGGGAAAAAGAAGCCCAGGATTCTATAATCAGTGGACCAAAAAGTCTGAAGTTCTGGATTTCAGTGCCTTTCAGGGCTTTGGTGAGGAAGCATGGCAAATCTCCAGGAGGAAGCAGTGTGGTTTGAGGGGTCTGTGTGCCACAGGGTGAGAAGCAATTCCCCTGATTGGAGTGCATTTGGTAGAAGCCCTATGGTCTCCCCACAGGCAAAAGTCCCAGTGGAACCCGAGAGCAGTCACATTTACAGATATTGGAACAAAGATGCCACAGTGCAGCAAAACCTGGCACTGGCTGTGTGTTGTGATTTACCATAAACTCTGAGCCCCTTCTACTGCAGTGATCATACAAACATTTTCCAGGGAAAGCTGGCACCTGATCATTGCTCGGCAAGATCCTCCCTGAGAATCAGTGTGAGTCCAAGCCACAGGAGTTTCTGAAGTGTGGGGTTTTGAAATACCACCCCATCTGAGATAAAACTCTGGAGGGAGGCAGGAGGCAGCTTGGACATGTACAGGATAAAGGCAGGGAGCAGACAGAAGCCTGAGACCAAGGTGGGGGGCTTGATCATATGTCTGTGAGGGCACAAAATCCCCCCGGTCAGATACTAGAGAGCTCGGTGAAGCCATTTTCACTTCTCTTATGGGTGGATCGACCCCAATGAGCTAAGCAGCATGACCAAGTGGAGGACAGAATTGTAGCCCCACCCACCTGTGCCCTCCTGACACATTCCCCAGAAGACAAGCACAAATCCCTTCCACCTGCTTAGTTTAGTAACTATCGTGTGCTATAAAGTTTCAGTTCTAGGGGAAGCTGGTTGTAACTATATTCAGGTTTCATTCAGTTTGCTTGTTCATTTGTTCCCTATCTTTGCTTTTGTTTTTGCTTGTGTTGTTTTCTGTTTTCTTTATTTTCTTTCTCTTTCTTGGATACAGAAAGAGTAATTTTTTTTGTTTTTTACTTTGTTTTATTGTATTTTATTAAATGTTTTTAATTAGAAAATTATTTTTTAACTTTCCCTTTTTCCTTTCTCTCTTTTTCTTTTCTATAAAGCTTCTCTTAACAGACCAAAACACACCTAGGATCTAGCTTCCTTTATTTGATTTTTTTATTTGCTTTGTCTTTAATTTTTATTTTTAATTTATTTTTTCTTCCTCCAAAATGACAAGATAGAGGAATTCACCCCAAAAGAAAAAAAAACAGGAAGAAATGATGGCAAGGGATTTAATCAACACAGATATAAGTAATATGTCTGAACTAGACTTTAAAGTCTGATTATAAGAATACTAGCTGGGGTTTAAAAAGCATAAAAGACACCAGAGAATCCCTTTCAGCAGAGATAAAAGAATTAAAATGCAGTCAGGCCAAAATTTAAAATGCTATAACCAAGATGCAATCTTGAAAGGATGCCATGACAGCAACAATGGATGAAGCAGAGCAGTGAATCTGTGATGTAGAAGATAAAATTATGTAAAATAATGAAGCAGAGGAAGAGAAACAAAGAAAAAATATCATGATAAAAGACTTAGAAAACTCAGTGACTCATTAAAGAGGAATAACTTTCATATCACAGGAGTCCCAGAAGATGAAGAGAGAGAAAAAGGGGCAGAAGGTTTGTGTGATCAAATTATAGTTGAAAACTTTCCTAATTTTGGGAAAGAAACAGACATCAAAATCCAAGTAGCACAGAGAACTCCCATTAGATTCAACAAAAACTGACCATCACCAAGCCATATCACAATCAAATTCACAAAATATACATAAAAGGAAAGAATCATGAAAGCAGCAAGGGAAAAAAAATTCTTAACTTACAAAGGAAAACAGATCAGGTTCACAGCAGATATATCTACAGAAACTTGGCAGGCCAGAATGGAGTGGCAGGATATATTCAACATGCTGAATTGGAAAAATAGGCAACCTAGAATTCTTTATCCAACAAGGCTATTATTCACAATAGAAGGAGAAAAAGGAGTTTCCCAGACAAACAAAAGCCAAAGGAGTTCCTTTAAATTTGTATGGAACCAGAAAAGACCCCAAATAGCCAAAGTAATGGTGAAAAAGAAAACCAAGTTTTCAGGCATCATAACTCTGGACTTCAAGCTATATTACAAAGTTGTAATCATGTAGACAGTATGATACTGGAACAAAAACAGACACATAGATCAATGGAACAGAATAAAGAACCCATAAATGGGCACACAAATGTATGGCCAACTAATCTGCAACAAAGCAGGAAAGAATATCCACTTGGAAAAAAAAAAGATAGTCTTTTCAGCAAATGTTGTTGGGAAAACTGAATGGCAGCATGCAGAAGAATGAACCTGGACCACTTTCTTATACCATACACAAAAATAAACTCAAAATGGATGAAAGCCCTAAATGTAAGAAACCATCCAAATCCTAGAGGAGAAAACAGCTTCTTTGACCTTGGCCCCAGCAACTTCTTGCTAGACTTTCTCTGGAGGCAAGGGAAGCAAAACTATTTCCTTATTGGTACTTCATCAAGAAAAAAGCTTCTGCACAACAAAGGAAACAATCAGCAAAACTAAAAGGCAGCCAATGGGATGAGAGAAGATATTTGCAAATGGCATATCTGATAAAGGGTTAGTATCCAAAATGTATAAAGAACTTCTCAAACTCAATACCCAAAAAATAAATAATCCAGTGAAGAAATTGGCAAAAGACATGAACAGACACTTTTCCAAAGAAGAATCCAGAAAGATGTCACATGAAAAGATACTCAACATCACTCATCATCAGGGAAATACAAATCAAAACCACAATGAGATACCACCTGACACGTGTCAGAATGGCTAACATTAACCACTCAGGCAACAACAGATGTTGATTAGGATATGGAGAAAGGGGAAACCTCTTGCACTGTTGGTAGAAATATAAATTGGTACAGCCACTCCACAAAACAGTACGGAGGTTCCACAAAAAATTAAAAATAGAGCTATCCTACAACCCAGTAATTGCACTTCTAGGTATTTATCCAAAGGATACAAACATGCTGATTTGAAGGGTACATGCACCTCAATGTTTATAGCAGCACTATCAACAATAGCCAAATTATGGAAAGACCCCAATGTCCATCAACTGATGAATGGATACAGAAGATGTGGCGTGTGTGTGTGTGCGCGCGCACGCATATGTGCGTGTATACGATCGAATGTTACTCAGCAATCAAAAAGAATGAAACCTTGCCATTTGCAACAACATGGATGGAACTAGAAATGTATTATGCTAAGTGAAATAAGTCAGTCAGAGAAAGACAAATATTATATGATATCACTCATGTGGAATTTGAGAAATAAAACAAGTAAACATAAGGGAAAGGAAGGAAAAATAAAAAAGAGAGGGAGGCAAACCATAAGGGACTCTTGAATACGGAGGACAAACAGAGTTGCTGCAGGGGTACATGGGGGGGGGGATGGGCTAAATGGATGATGGGCATTCCAGAAGATATTTGTTGGGTTGGGCACTGGATGTTATATTTAAGTGATGAATCACTAAATTCTACTCTTGAAACCATTATTATACTATATGTTAACTAATCTGGATTTAAATTTAAACAAACTTGAATATTGTGAAAAAACAAAAAAAAATGATCCTATTTTTATGTCTTCTTGATATAAAACCAGTTGATAAGTTTAGGAATGTAAAATTGATAATATTACATTTAAAATACTTACAAAACTCAATTTTGGTATACTTAATGATGAAAGGTCTCCCTAGATGGCTTTAGAAAACTGATGTTATTTTTTAAAAGGGAATGGAGAATATTGAGTCATATATGTTTATGTTTTTTTCATATATATGTGTATACACACACATATATATACATATACATGTGTGTATATATATGTATATATATACATAGACGTGTGTGTATATATATGTATATATATACATATATATGTGTGTGTATATATGTATACACACACTATATATACATACACACACACACAATACACACACACACACACACTACATAGTGTGCAGCATACACACACACTATATATATATGATGACTAAACATTCTTTGGGTGACTTTTCTAATTTTGTGTGTTATTTCTAGGCCTTCATGTCTCCATAAATAGCATTCTGTTAAGCCCTGCATAGGGTAATTTAACTAGACATAAAAGTGTTCAGCAAAAAATCTTCCTTTGTACTCATTACCTAGATAATTTTCATATTTCAGGAGGGTTTAGGGGTAAGTGGTACTGATTAATGAAACAAATAAGTGGAGATTTGAGAAAAAAATCACTTGACCCATGATATATGGTTATGCTCCCAACTGTACAACTTACTCACTGTGTGATTTCTCTGAGTGACAATTTTTCATCTGAAAAGAATAGCAGTATATTTCATATCCACTTTCCAAGTTTTCTATGAGACTCAAATAGAATGAAACAACTTTCTAGTAAATAATAGAATCTATTATTTAAATTGTTCATATTCGGATACCTCACTAATATACTGCTTCTTCATACTGCTTATTCCTGCTGTTCATAATAATTAGTGAAGATAGATTTTATTAAGTTCAAAAAGGTTTGAGTATCTTATGTGGTCTGTCAATACTGCCTTCCCTATTTTCATTCTAGGTCTAAGTTGGGGAAGGGGCTTTTAATCATAGTTCCCAATAGCCAGAGGGCTACAGCACTAGCAAAAGTCCAAAAGAGCAGGGGATAGACTTTTTTTCATGCAACATCATAGCAATTGCAAATAAGGCAGTTTTATATCTTCTTTTCCAGTCTTTCATTTCTTTTTCTTTCCTTATTGCACTGGCTAGGACTGTCAGCAAAATGATGAATCAAAATGTTAATAGAAGATATCCTTATCTCTTGATATTTTATGAGTCTTAGTTTCCCCCTCCCCCATAAATATTTTTAACTACTGCAGAACAAAACAATTTGGGTTGTGTGAGCTTTCTTTTTGATCAAATTTGGGTTATGGTTTTTGGCAAGAATACCCCAGAAATCATGTTGAGTTCTCTTCATATAAAGAGGTACAGGATGCTATAAGTTATGTAGATTTCAATCACTTGACTAAGGTGTTGTCTGCCAGGTTCTTCCACTGTAAAGTTATTTTTCCATTTGTAATAAGTATCTTATAAGATTTGAGACTATGTAAAAATCCTGTCAATCCTCAATGTTTAACCCACTATTTTAGTCATCCATTGTCATCCATAATTCTAACCTCAATCATTTTTGTGATAATGGCTGCCAACTAGTGATTTTCTAAATCTATCTTTTTCTCTACATTTAAATATTGGCTTTCTACTGTAAAGAGCCTTATATTAATATACAGAAATCTCTTGTTTCTATACAATAACAAAGTTGCAGAAAAATTAAGAAAACAATCCCACTGACTATTGCACCAAAAATATAAAATGCCTAGGAATTAATTTAACCAAGGAAGTGAAAGACCTGTGCTCCAAAAAGCTATAAAACATTGATGAAGAAATAAATGGAAAGATATTCCATGTTCATGGACAGGAATAATTGATATTCTTAAAATGTTCATACTACCCAAAACAATCTATAGATTTAATGCAATCTCTAACAAAATATCAATAGCATTTTCACAGAACTAGAATAATCCTAACATTTGTATGGAACCACAAAAGACCCCCAATAGCCAAAGCAACTTGGGAAAAAAGAAAAAGCTGGAGGTATTACAATCCCAGATTTCAAAATATACTACAAAACTGTAGTAAGCAAAAGAGGATGATACTGGCATAAAAACAGACACATAGATCAATAGAACAGAATAGAGACACCAGAAATAAGCCTATGCTTATATGGTCAATTAATCTATGACAAAGGAGGCAAGCATATACAATGGGGAAAAGATAATCTTTCATTAAATGGCACTGGAAAAATTGGACTAGAATGAAACTGAACCATGTTCTTATACCATACACAAAAACTAAATTCAAAATGGATTAAAGACTTAAATGTGAGACCCCAAACCATAAAATTCCTGGAAGAAAACATAGGCAGTAATTTCTTTGACATCAGCTTTAGCAACATTTTTCTACATGTGGCAACTGAAACAAAAGCAAAAATAAACTATTAGGACTACACCAAAATAAAAAGCATTTGCACAGTGAAGGAAACCATCAACAAAGAGGCAACCTACTGAATGGGAAAAGATATTTGCAAATGCTACATCTGATAAAAAGTTAATATCCAAAATGTATTTTAAAAATATATAACTCAACACCAAAAAAGACCTTCCCAAATAATCCAGATTTTAAAAAATGGCAGACAACATAAATGGTTAGTTTTCCAAAGACATGCATATGGCCAGACACATGAAAAGATGTTCACCATCACTAATCATCAGATAAATGCAAATCAAAACAATGAGATATCATCTCACACCTATCAGATTGGCTAGTATCAAAAAGTCAAGAAATAATAAGTGTTGGTGAGGTTATGGAAGAAAAGGAATTCTCACAGACTGTTGGTGGGAATGCAAACTGGTGCAGCCACTGTGGAAAACAGTGGAATTTCCTCAAAAAATTAAAAATAGAAATACCATATGATCCAGATATTCCACTACTGGGTATTTACCCAAAGAAAATGAAAACACCAATTTGAAAAGCTTTATACACCCCTATGTTCATTGCAGCATTATTTATAATAGCCATGATATGGAAGCAACCCAAGTGTCCATTAAAAGATAAATGTCTTAAGTCATCCAGTTTGTGGTACTTTGTTACAGCAACGCTTGGAAACTAATACACCAAAATATGGCTGGCTTTCATTACATTTTTCTCACCTATTACACTGGCCAAAAGTGTCAGTGCACCATTAGTGCAAATTAATTATGTTATCTGGAGACTATAGCATTTTGGAATATAAGGCTTAATGTCCAAGTATTTCCCCAAATTCTCTAAAGGCACCCTCTCTTCACATTATTTCTTCTATCATCTTTTTTTCTCTTTTCAGATGCAAGTGTATATGAGACCTCTTCACCGTGACCTGTTTATCTCCTATATTTTTTTTCTGTAGTTTTATTCTCTCTGTGCTTCAACCTGGATATTTTCTAATATCTATTTCTAGTTCGCTAATTTTCTAGTCTGTTGTGCCTACTAATATATCAATTTATTAAATTCATTTTATTGACTGTATTTTTAAGTTCTAGTATTTCTATTTCATTATGCTTCATATATGCCAGTTCTTTGGTTACATTATCTATATTTTTAGCTTAAATATATTAATCATAATTATTTTTAAGTCCATATCTGATCATTCTAACCTGTGATTCTCTTTTTATTGTCTTTTTTTGCTTTTGGATTTCAGTCATTTAATCTTATTTCTTGGCTTACCTGGTAACTTTTGTTTTAACACTGTATTTCTTATAAAAAATAATGGTGACTCTATATGATATTATCTCTCTTTTGATAGAGTGGAAGACTTACTACTTTATAAGACTTTTCCAATTGGGGCTCACCTATTTTAGATTAGCCTTTACTTCTTGAACATAGTCCTTTCAGGTATCTCATCATAAATCTTGGAGTGCTCACCAGAATGGCTCTTACTTGATGGGCTCTGATCCCCCAGTCTCATGAAGCTGCCAAATTTCTGCTCAAATTTTGGACTCTTAGGAGAGTATTTTGTATGCTTTTTGAAAGTACTACCCCACATACACCACTTTGGACTAAGCAAATATCTTCAGGGGAAATTTTTCCAAAAAGATTCAGGTTCACCTCTCTGTAATTTCCTTTTCTATGGTATTTTCCCCCTCAAATTATGGCTTTCTTGATGACTCCAGACTCCATATTTTGTCTCCCTTACCCTGTGAGGCTGTCAGCAAGGACAAGAATATGCTTAATTGTAACTAGTTATGCAGCCATACTTAGTATTACAACTTTATGGTTCCTTACCCATTCCTGTTTTGTTTACATCAACTAGCACCTCAGTTAATTGAGAGTCTTTATTTGAGGGAAACCAACAGTCATTTCTGTAGTGTCTGAATCTTATCTATATTAAGTGGTTGAAGTTTTCATTAACATTTAGGCATGAAAACACCAAGAGGCACCCCAGAAATCTCTGGAGTTTCAGATATAGTCCCCTCTATCCTACTACAGGGAAGCAATTATTTTCCCCTTTGGTAATTAGAATCAATCAGTAAAATAACCCTCTTTCTTTGCCTATTGGTTCTGTGGCATAAATGCCCCAGGTCAGCCTCAGCTTCCAGTTCAATCAAATTGTTTCCTCTAGCAAAGACATCCATCCGTTGGAAAATAAGGCCTTCAAATCATTAGAGCCCAAAGTTATAGAACCAGGAAGTATAAGTTTTACATCATATACTACCTGAATGCCCATCCTCTACTAACTGTGTGCCCAGGTGGGTCTAGAACAGACATAGAGGAATGCATAAGGGAAGAGACCCTGCCACTCTGGAAAAGCTCTGTAATGTTTGTCCTCCTCCGTAGGTCAGGGATAATGGTAGACATGTTGCCAATGACATGGGCTTTCTCTTTCAGTTGGAATGATGGGATCTCAGAAAGGCAGGATCTACATGCCAACTCTTAATCTCTTAACACAAGGTGGGCACAATTATTATAGTGGGTAACAGAAAGAGTTGTACCCCAAGTGTGGCACACAATTCCTGGAGGATCATTGGGAATGTCTAATTAATCATACTTTCTTTAGAAGTAGATGGACAACTTACACTAGCAGTGCTTTGTCTATATCTTACGGTGTTTACAAACACTTCCTGAGTCCTAAATGGAAATTCATTATTTAGATAAAGGTGTAAGGAAACCTGAGTGGAAAAAAATTAGTATTAGTAAGGGTGGCTGAATTTTAACTGACTACACTATTGAATCTGACATGATCATGGGCAAGACACTTCTTTTTGGATCTCATCTTTTGTAATTTTAAATAATAAAATTATTTAAATGATAATAGCTAGTATATATGGAACACCTACAAGGTATCACACTGTTTTAAACAATTAAATGTATTATCTTATTCACTCCTATCATAAGATGGGTCATATAATTAAACCCATAAAGCAACTGAAACACGGAGACGTAAATCATCTGTCCAAGCTTCAACAGCTAGTTAAGTAGCAGTTCAGGGTTTTAAACCTGCACTTTTATGCCACTAAGTCATAGATGAAGCCCCTTGAACCTTGGTTTCAATCTCAATGGTTTTCTTTCCCAAATCTGCCGTATGATCTCACAACGGCCCAAGCTAATCCTCAGGAATGACCAATATCAGGGAAACAGAAACCAGCTTTCTGCAATTAGGCTGATTGTGTAACTTAACTCAGGTGGACTAAATTGGCTGTAAATTCTTTTACCAGGCATCCATGCCCCACAGGCTTCTGGGCACTAGAACAAAAATAACTAAATGCATAATGATCACAACAGGGACAACTTGCCCAAACATATCCATGTGCCAGAGCACACGGGAGAAGAAGAGAAATAATTTTCTGTCAACACCCCTAATCATTCTGGGAGACTACCTCATAATGATTGCCAAAGCAGAAACAGGGTGACGAGTGGGTGGGAAAGCTGGGGGTGACAGGGCATCTCAGAACAGCTTAGCATCATGGCCTCAGCACTGGCTTAGATATGGAACAGTCATGCTCTAGTCCCACTGTGGACTGCTGTACAACATTGAGTTTCTTGTCATCATTATGGAATATTAGCGCTAAAGGAATAATCATCAGGTTCAAACTACCGATTTTATAGATGAGGATATGGTGACCTAAAGAAGTACCATCAAATCAGAGCTCAAATCATCCTGACTTTCTAGATTTCCCTGCTGTCTACACTGCACCCAATTGCAGACGCAAGCCCTATACCATTCTATCAATTTTCGTACCTGTAGAATGCAAATAACCTCAGATTCTCTAAGTACCCACTACAGAGGATTTAATCCTTATGAAATAACATTCAGGAAAGTGTTTTTGAAAGAAGTGCTACTTCTCTGAGGGTTTTGAGATATAACATTTTCCTTCTCGCTGGGTCACCACTTCCACACTCTTCAGCAAGAGTGCCCTAAGGATCTCCTGAAACAGACCTGGAGTTTAAAGATAGACACGTATCATTTAAGGTCAATCAATGGATTAGAATTAAGAAGGACTGGGGCACCTCAGTGGCTCAGTTGGTTAAGTGGCTGACTCTTGATTTCGGCTCAGGCCATGAGATGGAGCCCCATTTGGGGCTCCATGCTGAGTGTTTTGCCTGCTTGGGATTCTCTCTCTCCCTCTGTCCCTCCACCTCCCCTGTTCATGCTCAAGAATGCATTCTCTCTTTCTCAAAGATAAACAAATTTTTTTAAATGGTTATTTTAGTTTTGAGGGAGAGAGAGAGAGAGAAAGAGAGAGGCAGAGTACAAGCAGGGGAGGGGCAGAGAGAGAGAGGGAGATGGATAATCTGAAGCAGACTCCAGGCTCTGAGCTGTCAGCACAGAGCCTGATGCAGGGCTCAAACTCACTAACCATAAGATCATGACCTGTGCTAAAGTCGGACACTTAGCTGACTGAGCCACCCAGGTGCCCAAAAATAAATAAACATGATAAAAAAAGAATTAAGAAGGATTGAATGGAAGTATGGGAACTTATAAGTAGATGGTGGGGAAAAAAAAAAAAAAACTTTTAGAAAGCCATTTGGTAAACCACAAAATATTCTCTCCCTCAAGGATAGATTTACTACTTCACTGCTTGCATCACACAAGCCCACACCAGACTGAGAACTCAGGAATGCACCACAGAGGATGTTCTACCATTAGCAAGGGAAGCAGGCAAAGGTGTCCTGGGTGGGCTTTGCCTTTGCTTCTTAGATTGGGCACAATTGCTTGTACAAGGCTTGGTCATCCCTCATGACTCAGTTGGCCAAATTTAAATATTGCAATGACATGTTTTGCAAAAATGTTCTCATTTACAGTACAAATTTTCTCTCACCTTTCAATCAAAATTTATTCTCAACCAGAGAAAACACCCAGTGCTTTTTGTGTATTATCTCATTTAGCCTTTCCAAAAGCATGATGAAGTACATGCTATTGTAATCCTTACTTACTAGGTGAAAGCCTGTGGTCCAAGCACAAAGATCAAAACCAAGACAGTCAGAACTATGGTCTGCACTTCGAACACCAGGTCATATTTGTCTTCCTGTGTTCTGCAGGTTGTTTCATTGTCTTAAACTACAATGTCAAGCCACGTGTTCAAGACAATGAATCTCTCAAGTTACTTGTCAAGTACGCAACACTACTTTTACAAATATTTGAGAAACTCTCATGTTGATGACAGATCAAGCTCACTCTGTATGGCTTTGGAAGGAAGAACTAGGCTCAAAGGCTGAAAATACCAGGAGCCAGATTTCAGCATAATGTGAGAAACAATTCCATGTTCATTGGAGTGGTCAAATGATGGAACTAGCTATTTTGTTACTATGGAAAGCAGATTTTATTGTTCAAAGAGAGGTTATCAGGGACCATCCATCATGTATTGCTGCCATGGGGAGGGGGCTTTCTGTCCTGAAGCCCCTCAAGTTATTTGGCTATTCCAAAATTTTACAATTTGATAAGAAACAGATCTGAGTAAATGATAAAGTGAGAACATCCTTTGTCAAGCATGCTTTGCATTGTAATTGCACAGTAATGCTAACTGTGACCTAGCCAATTTCCTCAAACTTAGCTTAGAAACAAAACTAATTCTCATTCTTTGAGGAAAGCAGTTTGTCTCGGGCTTACTCTCTCTTAAAGCCATCATGCTATGCCCCATATGAAATCTTCAAGATTACCAAACTCAGCTGCCCCTCCCTCATGGCCAATCTCAAATTCCACCTTCTTCACAAAGCTTCTCTGGGCTGTCTCAGGCCTTGACACTCCCCACTCCTTAAACTCTTGCCACACCCTCATCTCTGACAATTAACAACATTCCTGGTTGCAAGGCACACACTATAGGAGTAATCCAATTGCAGAAGAGTCAATGTCCACACAGAGCAAGGATAATCAAGACAAAACTTGGGAAAGGAAAACATGGTCTGGGCTTAATCCCCAAATACTCACTGCCAGTGAGGGGAGGAAACATGGGTGTCTGATCACCTGATGGAACCATAGCAGCACAGAGGTTGCTGGCACACTGTAGATACTCAAAAACATTTATCAAAGGAATGAAGGAGGGAGAAAAACAGCGATGGGTAAAGGAAGGGAGAGAAGGAAGGGAGAGAAGGAAGGGAGAGAAGGAAGGGAGAGAAGGAAGGGAGAGAAGGAAGGGAGAGAAGGAAGGGAGAGAAGGAAGGGAGAGAAGGAAGGGAGAGAAGGAAGGAAGGAAGGGAGGATGGATGTGGGCCAGACATGTTTGTGTAATGGTGAAGAGACCAGACTCATGACAACAATTTGCATCTGTGTTGAGCAGTGGGTATTAGACAAATAACACTGTTTAGCAGTGTTAGGCTCAGATTATGAAGAGCCTACAAAGCCTGGATAAGAATTGGAAGTTGGCTACGGAAACATTTATAACATTTTGAATAGCATTAACACGTTTTGTGGCTTATTAGACTGCAAGTCATGTGAGAGTAGAGTTCTCGGCTTATTCTTCTTGATATCCTCAGTTTATTTAGCTCAGTATGTGCATTAATTGTGTGAAGAATAAATAAGCAAATGAATAAACCACTATCTGCTTCAGTCATTCCAGAGACAAATTGATTTTTTTGCATCTTGCTGGCATACTAGCCACAATATTGGCTGGCTCTCTCTCTAGTAGAGAATCCAAGACATTGTGAACTTTTCTCCAACTTGGACACTACACAGTTAAATTTAATGAACTTTCCCCTCCGGAGGGTATTTATCATTAGATCAATCTCACCTCCCCAGTGCTATTCCAAAACCCCTACTCCCAGGCTGCACTGGTAGCCAATTTCCAAGACTGAGTCATGTTCTTGGATGTGAAATGAAATGGAAAGCTTAATATTCAGAGAATTTTTTAAATGTACCCAGTTCCTGACAAATCAGTTTATTAACAATGTTTCAGTCCCTTTTTTCTGACTAGAATATTGTTAAATCAATTATTATGTTTCCTTCAGAATATGGGCACATACTGAATTTAGTTTTGTAGAAAGGTAAGAAAGGGTAAGGAGAGAGAAGATTTGGTGAACAGTCCTGATCTCAGACACTGTCCCTGCCCCTTACTGACCTTGCTTAGGCAAATTGCTTCTAAGTCTGTTTTTTCATCTGTAAAATTATAACAACCATGCCTACCCTACATTTCTGTACACTGTGGTGGCAATATTTTTGTACAATACTTTTAGCTATATATGTATATGTATTTTAACCTAAATATTAATAGATTTTAATCTAGTAACATCTGAATTTTCCCCAAAGGAAACAGACCTATCTTCCCGAAGAAAGCCTCTAGCCCTGAACCTTTCTAATCCTATTCTTCTGTTACTATGTAACTTTCTCCTTTGCCATCCTCTTAAGGTCCAGCATTTGACTAAGATAGCTTGTCAGACTAATGTCTTGATACACTCCTCTGTGATGGAATATTTCTATTTTTATCTAGAAATTCTGGGTATCTTACCCTTAAGAGTATATTTAACCTCAATATCCTTAAATATTATTAAATTGGCAAATCTAGGCTCTTGGAAAGCCAGTGAGAGAGACCGTTTGCATTTGAAAGTGTTTGAGGGTAGCTTTAAATCCTTAAAATTTCTTCTGCATAAAATGAATGATGGTCTAATCATGACCTTGTCCCTGGGGCTAAAGCCAATAAGATGCTTTTCAGCAGAACAAACATAAGCCCTACATTTAGGTTCAAAACCAATTTTACTGATAGAGGATGGTGCTTGTTTTGGCAATACTCACTTGCAAAGATGTGACAGTGTTATGTGACCACGAACTAGAGGTATTTAAAATGCTAACAAAATTAGGTGGGTCACATTTATACATCTATGAGGCCAATAATGTGAGACAATCTAAGCTGACTCTTCTGGGATAACTAGACATATCTGGAGTAAAGTAGAATTCAGGATGCCTTAACTGTCCAAACAAGACAATGAAAGGTCTAAACATTGGGTCAGATGAGACCCACCTGATGCAAAAGGGGATTTCTATCCTGAAGGACAGAAAGTGAAAGAAAGACACAAATAATAAGATAGCTCTTATAAGAGAAAAAAGAAAGAGCGTCACATTGTCTATGACTCCAAAGGACATAACTAAGTTTACTTGTTAGAAACTATGGACATGCCTATTTTGATGTATGCAGGAAAGAACTCTCTAACAATTAGAGCTGAACAAAAATGGACCAACCGATTTCACAAAGAAATGACTCATTTCTACAAGTTGAAGATCTGGTACTATTAGTACATGGAGGAAGAGAAGGAAGGGAAGGAAAGGAAGGAAAAACATTAGTTGTTCTCTTAGCTGACAGTTGGAGTTGGTCCTTCCACTCTAAATGGATCAGGATTTCTTATCAAAACCATATAATCTGCCCTTTTTTCCAGAAAGATTCCTCAATCTCCACCTGGCCTACATCTGTTTTAAACAGACTCTTTCACGATCAAATTCCACTTAGAATTTATCCTGTCTGAAGAATAAACCATCACAAAAGCACTCATTTTCCTAACTAGAAAGAAAAGTTTGAAATTTCTCATGTAGTTTCATATTGTTTGCTCAACCTTAAATTCCCCTTAGTTTCCAATATTTGATATACCTTTGTTGAGTAAGATGCTGAATTTATTTGTGCTTTGAGTTTTCACAAGGTATGGTTCTAAGTCTAATCATAATTTTCTATTATATTTAAAATAGTTTCATGGTATTACCTATTTTTAAATTGTTAACAGACTCAAAACACAAAATTACCATTCTATAAAAGTCTCTTAATTCAATTTGGAAGGTAACAGGTCTTCTTATCCACTATCCCTTTTTGATGGGACTGATTGGTTGGTTGGGTTCTGTTTGCTTACCTAGCTACATATCTAAGAACAACCTGAAAGCTGGAGTCAGGAAATCCGGGTTTAAGTCCCCACTAACATGTGAAGGTATGACAAGAGCAATTCACACAGCTTCTGTGACCCTCAGTTTCCACATATCTAAAATGGTATAAAACTGTTATGCTTGCCCACTTATCTAGAGGGTTTATTGAAAACTTACCCAAGATATCCGACATTAACATACTTAGTGACCTATAAATATTTCTAAATAAGCATAAAGCATCATTATCCTTGCACAACTTCATACACAAAAATATTCTGATTCTGTTGTCAAGAAGCAGATTCCCAAATCCACAAGGGCTCTAAAGAAACAATTACTGTTGTGACTGCTGAGTGGCCAGGCGCATCACAGAAAGATGGCAGTACGACCGTGCTCCATTTTTCATTAACTAAATCATTAGTCATTTAGGAATTGAAGCAATTCTTAATTAGCAATATATTTCATAAACTTCTATATTTTTAATCACTATGCACAGTTGAAAGTGTAATTTGTTAATATTTTTCCTCTATGTTCTTTGTACACCATGGAAATCTGAGAAAGATCCTGAATTAGAAGATCAATTTTATGATACTGTGCATTGTAGCATTATGGATGACCCAAAGGCATAGGGGGCATGCCACTCTGAGTTCTAATCACACTATCTATGGTAAGGTTAATAATGATTCCCTGAAGATGTTCACATCCTAATCTCCAGAACCTATGAATATGTTACCTTCAATGAAAATAGAATTTTGCAGATGTGACTGCATTCAGGATTTTGAGATATAGAGATTATCCTGGATTTTCCAGGTAGGCCTAAGGTAATTATCAAGAGGAAGGTAGGAGAATCTGAGGTGTGATGGAGATGATGACCAAAGCAAAGGTCAGAGGGCTGCAGGGCCATGAGCCAGGCAGTGTGGACACCACCTAGAAGCTGGAAAAGGCAAAGAAACAGATTCTCCTGTAGAACCTCCAGAAGGAACACACCTGGTCCCGATACCTTGATTTTGGCTCACTCAGCCTAATTTTGGACTTCTGACCTCCAAAACTATAAGAAAATAAATTCGTTGTTTTTAAGCCACTACATGTATGGTAATGTGTTACAATAGCAATAAGAAAAATACTATCTTTAGAAAAATGTTTATATCTCTAAAATAAAATAATTGAGTTAAATGTTCTCAAGATCTTTTTCAATTCTGACGTCTTACAGATAGATACTGTCTTATACTTGGGAGAATCCAGGTTTGCTTTTTATAGCAGTATAGTTACCAGTTACATAGATAATTAGTGGTATGCTACTTCTAGAAATGGGTTTATGTCTTCGTTTTACTTCTAGTTTCTGTTGTTGTATTTATTTGTATATGGAAGAAAACAATACACACTTATGTCTCTTTCTGGGACAAGGATGGAAGTGAATGAATAGATGAATGAAAAGAGAATTGGTTTCAAAGTCAGACATTTGGTCCCTAGAATTGCCTTTGCTAGGTCACTTCACATTTCTCTCTCACTCCCCATTAATTTCCTAGCACTGTAATAACTGGTGGCCTCAGACAATAGAAACTTATTCTCTTACAACTCAGGACACCAGAAGTACAAAATCAAGGTGCCAGCAACATTAGTTCCTTTTGGGCCTTGCGCAGAGAATCTGTTAGTTGCATCTTCTAGCCTCTGATGGTTACTAGTGACCCTTGCATTCCTTGGGTTGTTGATGCATCATGCCAGTCTCTGCCCCTTTTCCTATTTGTTTTCTCTTCTTAGAAGGACCGCAGTTATTAGATTTAAGGCCAACTTTAATCCACTGCAACCTCTATACTAGTCAGGATTCTCCAGAAAAATAGAATCAGTAGGTTGTATATAAATGTAGAAAGATTTACTATAAGGAATTGGATGACATGATTATGGGCGTTCACAAGTTCCAAGATCTGCAGCTGGCAAGCCGAGGACCTACAAGAACTATTTATTATAGTTCTAGTCCAAAGGCCAGCAGGCTACAGATCCAGGAAAAGTCAATGTTTCAGTTCAAGCCTGAGTCAGGAAAAAAAATACAAAAACAAAACAAAAAAATAAACAAAATGCCCCAGGTAGAATGTAGTATGGTAGAAGGAATTACCCCTTAGTCAAAGGAGGGTCAGCCTTTATTGTTCTATTTAGGCCTTCAACTGATTGGATAAGGTCCACACATATTAAAAGCAGGACAATCTACTTTACTTGGCGTAAACATTAAATTTATCCAAAAACACCCTCAATAATGTTTGAACAAGTACCTGTGCATCACATGGCCCAGCCAAGTTGACACATAAAATTAATCCTCACAACCTCATCTTAACTAATTACATCTGCAAATACCCTCATTGCAAAGAAGACCACGTGCTAAGGTTCCAGGTGGACATGAATTTTGGGAGGACACTATTCAGCCCACCATACCCTTTCCATGTTCCAGTCTGTGAAGTGAGGGTCTGGTCCCTGAGCAGAGTTTCCCATACTGTGGTTCAGAGAATTCTCTTATAGGTTGGAGGCAGGTCCTCCATGCAAAGAGGAAAGGTTGGAAAATGCTGCTAAAAAAAAAAAAAAGGACAGGTTTCTTTATCACTGGCTCTCACTGTGGCTTTATTTCATGAATGAATAGCATGAGTCTTCAAGAGGGGAGACACAGTTCTGCTTTTCCAGGGCTTATTTGATCATAAAAACTCCTCTTTGTTTTTCTTGCCATATCTATGAACACCTTGCAATCCAGAATTCCCTGGAACCCAGTCTCAGAAACACTGGACAATAATTTCCAAGGAGTCTTCATTTTCCAGTAATCTGTGATTCTATCAATCATTATTTCTCCAATTTCCTTTTAAAGAGTAAATTCCTCTTGGAATACAAGTGGTGGTTTAAACTACATTTATTATAATGTTACTTAAATACGAACAAACATAAAACTACCTGTAAATCCTTTGCATTTCTGATTCTTATAGAACTATAAAACTCAAACAAATGTGCAAAACTAATTTCAATGAAAACCAGTAAAAGCAAAATTAACAACATTAATTTAACATATTATTTTGCTGGAATTACATCACTGTTCACAATGCACATACAGTGTGTTCTGTTCCAATGTGCTTCAGCAAATCTATTAGAACATGCTACAAGTGATCTCATTTTCCCACCTGTTTTCTAGGCAAATTCCAGAAATGCTGTATTTGCACAGCTCCCAGGGATGCCATTTACCTTCTTACAGTGGGACCACACCACTTACATATTTCTTATATTTCTGTTCTTATTACTGGTAAGCATTAGGTCTCCTTCATACCCATACAATAATAAACACAAATAGACACAGCTATAAAAACTGTGGGTCGGTTATAAAGTAGCCATCCAAAAGATCCAGAGTGTCTGTCTTTTCTTTAAATTATCATTAGACTATGATAGAAAGTATACCTACATATATGTACATATGTTTACTATATTATTTACATATTATATACAATATATACAAATATTATGTAAATACATAGTGTAGTATGTATAAACAAATATAGTATAGAAAACAAGTAAAAAACTTGCAAACCCCAGAGATTGTTTGCAGATCTAATTCCTTGGAGTCTAATTTAAAACTGTTAACTGTAGATGCTTGTGGTTCTTTCCCAACAACCTAAAACTCCTTCAACAGAGATCTACTCTGCTCTTTGCTTTCACCCTCTTCCTAGGGACAAAGAAAAAATATGCATGAAGATGATGCTTAATCACAGGTCCTTATCTCTAGTGAGGAAATCATGTCCATAAACTTTCAACTTAATGTAGAAATCTGTGTACAAGTAAAAGTGCTGTAGGACTTCTACAAACTCATAATTTAACCTTACGAAAGAGGAATGAAGTCTGATGATACCCCCAACTAACTATGAGGATGCCCTAACCATAAACAAATTTCATTAATTCAAACTAACTGGGCTATGAAGAGGCCAGTATGAATTATAGAAGTCTGGATTAAATTTTCTCTTTACTACCTAGGAACATAACAACTCAAACTAGCATAACAAAGTGTTAAGAGGCAGAGGTCCTTAATAGGCCGTTTTAATGAACAGGTAAAAACAGTTTAAAATTAGCACAATGATTGTTTTCTTGCAAATTGATTCTCTACTATTCTATTAAGCATTTTAATTCTCTGCAATCTTGTTTACCCCAGTAATTTGCTAAGAAAACCCTTTCTTTCATAGTTAGAGTAGAAGCAACATTTAGCTCAGGCCGGTCCAAATGAGCAAGAGTTTCAAATTAGTAGCATCTGATTTAATTAGGTTTTACTAATAGCAAGTCAGGAAAATGCATTAACTGGCTTAGCCCACTAGGGGTTCTCTTTGTGTGCTGACGTTAATTGCTGCCATTTACTTCATTGCCTGTTGCTTCCCTCCCCACTGCCTTCTTGTTGACAACAGTGTGGGGGACTTTCTGACAAACCTCACTCAACATCCCCAGTATTCTCAGCTCAGCAGATGGTGTATGAATGGTGATTTAGCTGTCAGTCTGCATGATGAGATTAGAGGGTCACCAAAAGGCCACTCTGGCCAAAATCATTCCTACCTTTTTATACCTGCAGCAAGTCCTGAAGCAGCCATCAAACAGACATATCTACCTTTAACATTACTTCTTGAGGACTTTAAAGATTTTTGTGCCCTTTTGCTAACCTCATAGTATGACTTTTCCTCTCATCTGGCTGTTAGCCACACATTTGATGTACATGAGCCTGGCATGAAATACTTGTTTCCATTAATTTAAATTTCATAAAGTTATGCTTTGTCTTTGCAACTAAAGGTAACTGAGGACAGAGGCTATTTTTCTCATTTTTGCCCAACCCTCTCCTCCATTTCAATTCATTAGCACAGTTCTGTGCAAATAATAAATACTAAGGATCCATTGATGGATAAACAATAATTTACATACAACCATAAACAAGTAAAACTTAATTGTTCATTAGCCGTTTTGTCACTTAATAGACAGTGAGGTCCTGAGGGAACAGGATATGGGACAGAGAGGCTTTGTCAAGTTTCCTGGAATATGAAAGATGTAAATGAGCATATAGGAGCCAGGAGAAAAGGAGACGTGAGATTCAGAAAGAAAGAATAACATTCTCTTAATTCCCATTTTGCTCCAGCTAAAATTACTCAGATGGCATGGCTTATCAAACCAAGGCAAAAATGTCTGAACAAACTCAACTCTTGCTATGTTTTTCCCCCCATCACAAAGGAGGAATTTCTCAGTTTAAAAGAAGCATTCATAGTACCCAGGCCTGGATATGAAGCAAAATACATCAAATAACATGAAATAAAACCAGGAGGTGATTTCAAAAAAGGATGCAAGCAAAACATGTTTCAACCCTACTAGCAGGTAACAGCCAGGCAATTTGAGAAGAATGACAGTCTTGGGGTGTACCATTCTCATTCTCCAGCTCAATAGTTAAATATTCAAGAAACACTATTGACCAAGTATAAGTTGTCAACAAGCTCCCCCTGCATTTTTATAGAGGAAAAATTGGCCTCTTGGAATTATTTGATCAATTGAGGAATTTTTTAAATCATGAGTCTATTTCCTGGAAACAAAAGTTTAATGACTTGAGAGTCACTCCAAAATGGTTTTGTTCACCGAAATCCCGAGCATAGAGAAATAACTGGGACAATGAGAGAATGTGGACAGATGGCCGTTTTCCTAGAAACAGGGAAGGGAATCTTCCTCCCCTCTAAGTTCCTCCCCTCTGCCTGGACATCCATTAGCCAGGAAAGAAGGTACCACAGGGGAAGCTACCTCCCCCTCAAGAGGCCCTGGAATGTGTTTCTAGGAGCCTGCGTCTTGGTCAGTGGAAGACTTAGATCCTTAGCCTCTGCTCTAAATACTACACAAGTGACTTTGGAAAAGCTATTTAACATTGCCAGTCTTATAATGGACTGTTTATATCCCACAAAAATCCAGATGTTGAAGCCCTAACTTCCAATGTGATGAAGGTGGTGCCCTTGGGACATAATTAGGTTTAGGTGAAGTCATGAGAGTAGAATTCTTATGCTGGAAGTGGTGCCCTCATAAGAGGGAAAGACACCAGAGCTCTCTCAAATACACACCAAGGGAAGTCCATATGAGCACACAGCAAGAAGGCAGCTGTTTTACCTTCTATTATCAGGACCCTTATATTCTTATTACCCACTCACTCTACAATCATGTTCTGTGTTCCTACTAGGTGTCAGCCACCATGCTATGGAGGAGGTTATGTAACCATGAAAAATAACATTCCTACTCTCAAGCACCTTTCAATTGGTGCTAAAACTAGATCCGGTAGCTGTAATAAAGTGAACTCAAGGAGTTCCCTGCTCCTAATCTCCAAGAAGTCTTCTGTAAAAGGGAGGAATGGTTCATAAATAAAAATGATGTATAGTATCATCTTGCAAGAAATCAGATTATTGGAAAAAATTTATATCAGAAGTTATTCCAACCAATCACTAAGAAGGCATTTTCCTACCGAACATATTAATAATCTTTACTAGACTTAAAATCATGTTTATTTTATTCTACTCTAGTTCTAAAAATACACAGTGATCTGAAAGCCAAAATCTAATTTGTAATTTTCACGGCTGAATCACATCTGTTTCCTCCTAAATCGGATACTAGTGGGCACTGCCACCACTGCTCAATAGCCACCCCACTCAAAACCAATAGCTTCCCAGGAGAGGGCCAGAGGTGTTGGGTTAGTTCCCATTTATAGCAAGCTTGAAGAAGAGCGTCTCTGAAGTAGAAAGTATTCAATCAACAGGCAGAAAGGTGGAGTAGATGACCCTTAAGGCTGTTTCCAATCCCAGATTCCATCATTCTTGGAGATTTTGGTGAATGAAATGTAATGGACATCCTAGCTAGGCTGTGAATAGAAGCAAGGTGCTCTCATTTCCAATGTGAGATTTTGTAAAACAGGCAATGGTCAGTCTGGTCTTTAGCTCAAGGAATCAAATGTGTACATTCTAGCTTAAGCTTTCCCTTACTACCTATAGACAAACACTAGTGATTCAGTACAATGTGGATGAGTTTTTTTTTTCCCTCCGTATTTACTTGTATTATCTTTTCTATTATTGACAATAAAGGCTTTTAATCTCTATACCCATCAGGCTCATGATCATGGAATGATAGAACCATGTGAAGATAGCCCTGCACATGCCTGTCCCCATTCTTTTGTATCTTTTAGTTAATGAGAAGAGTTTATAGGACAAATACACAGGTTAGCAAATCATTATACCCAAACCTACAAAGCTTCCTTTAAGCTTCAAATTCTAGAATACAGATATAGAAGCATTTACCACAGGAAAGCTAATGATAAACCCTTGAGAGAATATTGGGTCCTTAGGGAACACTGCTCCTTCTAGTTAGGAGTCATGTGAGAGGGAAAGACAGCAACAGCCTCCCCTGACCTTCTCTTTGGGCCCTGGACAGAGACTAAATAAAAACATGGAACAATTTTAAAGCTTACTAGAATGTTCACTGGAGGAACTTTAAAAAAAAGGTACAGTGGCATGGCAATCTAAGAGCCTATTTGTCAAGAGGGATTCTAAAATTTGATGATTCAAAGAATTAGGCACAGGTTCAAAGGACATACTTGCTACCAGTAAGGACATTCTGGCTCAAAAGAATGAAACCTCTCCAGCTAGTCTCTGGCCAGGACAAGAACCAAGGAATATATGCTCCTTATGGCTGGGCTTTTTTTGTTTTGTTTTGTTTTGTTTTTGTTTTGTTTTTTAACAATCTATAGTTTCTCACAGGGATTCGTATATCATAGAAGTTAAGAACATGAAATCTGGAGTCAAAACTGAGTCTAAATTCCCAGCACAATTCCATATTATCTGTGTGACCTTATGTCATTTAATCTGAGGCTTTTTTTTTCATTTTTATAAGAGATCAATAGATTCTTCAGAATTGTTCTTACAGAATTGTTGTAAGATTAAGTGAGATAATAATATGTGCAGAACTCCTAGCAAAAAAAAAAATAGGTACTTAATATTATAAATCCAGATCTGGGCTTTAAATTAATTTGAAATAATATACAAAACAATTTTATTTAATTCAAACCTATTATACATGAATAAATCATGATTAAAAGAGAGGACAATTTACTCAAGATAACATAGCCAACACAGCAAAAGAATATGAACAGACAACTTACTGAATGGGAGAAAATATTTGCAAATCATATATCTGATAAGGGATTAATATCCAAAACATGCAAAGAACTCATATAACTCAATGGTTAAACACATACACAAATCTGATTTTAAAATGGGCAAAAGATTAGAATAGACATTTTCTCAAAGAAGACATACAGATGGCCAATAGGTCCATTAAAAAATGCTCAACATCACTACTCACCAAGGAAATGCAAATCAAAACCACAATGAAATATGATCTCACACCTGTTAGAATGGCTGTTATCAAAAACACAAGAGATAACAAGTATTGGTGAGGATGTAGAGAAGGGAATCCTCATGTACTGCTGGTAGGAATGTAAATTGGTGCAGCCTTTATGGAAAATACTAAAAACATTCCTCAAAGTATTAAAAATAGAATTACTATATGATCTAGCAATTCCACCTCTAGGTCTTTACCCAAAAAATATGAAAATACTAACTTGAAAAGACATATGCACCCCTATGTTTATTGCATCATTATTTACAAAAGCAAAGATACAGAAACATAGGTGCCCATCAGTGGATAAATGGATAAAAAAAATGTATATAGTGTATATACACACACACACATACATATATATATGTGATGGAATATATATACATACATTCCATTGCATATATATACATATATATGCAATGCAATATATATACATATATTCCACCGCATATATATATGCGATGCAATATATATATATATATATATATATATATATATATATATATATATATATGCGATGCAATATATATATATATATATAGGGATGCAATATATATATATGGGATGCAATATATATATATATATATGCGATGCAATATATATATATATGCGATGCAATATATATATATATGCGATGCAATATATATATATGCGATACAATATATATATATGCGATGCAATATATATATATGCGATGCAATATATATATATGCGATGCAATATATATATATATATATGCGATGCAATATATATATATGCGATACAATATATAAATATATATATGCGATGCAATATATATATGCGATGCAATATATATATATATATATGCGATGCAATATATATATATATATGCGATGCAATATATATATATATATATGCGATGCAATATATATATATATATATATATATATATGCGATGCATATATATATATATGCGATGCAATATATATATATATGCGATGCAATATATATATATATATATATGCGATGCAATATATATATATATATATGCGATGCAATATATATATATATATGCGATGCAATATATATATATATATATATATGCGATGCAATATATATATATATATATGCGATGCAATATATATATATATATATATGCGATGCAATATATATATATATATATGCGATGCAATATATATATATATATATATATGCGATGCAATATATATATATATATATATGCGATGCAATATATATATATATATATGCGATGCAATATATATATATATATATATATGCGATGCAATATATATATATATATATGCGATGCAATATATATATATATATGCGATGCAATATATATATATATGCGATGCAATATATATATATATATGCGATGCAATATATATATATATGCGATGCAATATATATATATATATGCGATGCAATATATATATATATGCGATGCAATATATATATATATATGCGATGCAATATATATATATATGCGATGCAATATATATATATATATATGCGATGCAATATATATATATATATGCAATGGAATATATATATATGCAATGGAATATATATGCAATGGAAGATATATATGCATGTAATGGAACATATATATATGCGCAAGATATATATATATATATATATATATATATGCGCGCAATGGAATATATATATATATATATGTGCAATGGAAGATATATATGCACAATGGAAGATATATATATGTATATATATGCGCAATGGAAGAGATATATATATATATATATGCACAATGGAAGATATATATATATGCGCAATGGAAGATATATATATATGCGCAATGGAAGAGATATATATGCGCAATGGAAGAGATATATATGCGCAATGGAAGAGATATATATGCGCAATGGAAGATATATATACGCAATGGAAGAGATATATATATGCGCAATGGAAGAGATATATATATATATGTAATGGAATATATATATATGCAATGGGATACATGTATATGCAATGGGATACATGTATATGCAATGGGATACATGTATATGCAATGGGATACATGTATATGCAATGGAATATATATATATGCAATTGAATATTACTCAACCATAAAAAAGAATGAGATCTTGCCATTTGCAATTACATGTATGGAACTCAAGGACATTATACTAAATGAAATATGTCAGACAGAGAAAGACAAACACTGTATATTCTCCTATGTGGAATCAAAAAACAACAAAACCCCCACAAAACCATGCTCATATATACAGAGAACAGATTGGTGCCTGACAAGAGGTGGGAGGGCGGTGTTGAAGGGTGAGCAAAATGAATGAAGGGCATCAGGAGGTACAACTTTCAGTTACCAAATAAATCCATTATGAGATGTATAACATGGGGACTACAGCTAATACTAGATTGCATATTTGAAAGTTGCTAAAAGAGTAGATCTTAAAAGTTCTCATACAAAAATGTGTAACTATGTAAGGTAAGGAATATTAATTAGACGTATTGTGATCATTTTGCAACGTATACAAACTTTGAATTATATTGTACACTTGAAACTAATATGTCAATTATACCTCAATAAAAAATAAATTTAAAAGAATGATATAGCTAAGGAGTCTCAGGACCATAAGTCTTCTAATTTTAGTCCACTGTTCTTTTTTTGGCACCATGCTCACATATATTGGGGTTATTTACACATCTTAAATATCCCTTATTTTCCTATGGATCTATTCCAACAGCTTATTCTTTCCCTAAAGGGACAAATTCCCAAACTGTGCCACCACTCTATAAAATAAGATTTCTGTGAAGAGTAAGTTCTAATTCTCCGAGACCCTATGATCTGGATCTTAACCTGTTTCATCATATGACCCTTAAGATCAAATGTGTGCGTTCTAGCTTAGGCTTTCCTTTACTTCCTATAGACAAACACTGGCCATTCAGTACAACTTTGGATGAGTTCTTTTTCATATTTATCTATTCGCATTATCTTTTCTAGCATTAATAATGAAGGTTTTTATTCTCTAGACCCATCAGGCTCATGATCATGGAATGATAGAACCATGTGAAGATAGCTCTGTGCACTCCATCTCACACACACAGGGCATACAGCAATGGATCAGTTAATCCAAGACCTTGGATGAGTCAATAGGAGTTCTTGAGTTAGAATCTAAAAAATATGAAATTTAACAAGAAATTTTTTTTCCTGTGAATTTGTTTTCATTGGGATAGAAGAGATGGGTTGGGAAATGTCATTTTGGTTATGGCCCACCAGGTAAATGTCCAAAGAATATGAAATTTAAAGTGGGAGGAATGCATGGGGAAGTTGGGCACCTGTCCCTTCTATCTTCATGGGACCAGATGACTGAAGTGTCAAGAACTCTATGCTCTGAGCCAAGCTGAAGAGCTAGGCAGGCAGAGAAAAGAGAACAATTCCATTCTTAGAGGAGGGAGAGGTTCAATGTCCTAACAAACTTCGTTGTTTAATACCTTGGAACAGGTGATTTCTTTGGCCCCAGTTGTTTGCCAATTTATTATCCCATGGAAGTCCTAGAACTATATTGACTCTATGTAATGAGGACTCTCTCCTCTGTCTCAAGCTTCAAGATAGGAATATCTTGGGTCTCAAACAGAAAGGAAAATTAAGCTATTTGAATTCTGAATTACTTATACAACACCACAAAGATGAACTTACAATCTAAATCACCCAAAGATAAAAATACTGTTTTTCAGTATACCTTGTTCTGGGAGTTAATGAAGTCTCTCTCACTATCCTCACTAATATCAAGCTTTACAGAGATTAGTATCTGTTTCTATGACTCTAAAGATAAGATTCACACCATTCATTGCATTTCTTTCTAAATTAGACATGTGTGAGCCTATGCTTACAATGATCAACTCCAATGAACCACACTTCATTTCTATGTGAAGGTCTCCTAAATTGCATCTGCAGCTTTGGGTTCCCTTGAGTGTCAATCTCCTATTCCAATTGTGCATTAAGCCATTGAGGATAATCTGTTGTAACCAAAAACTGATACATTTAATACTACATTTCATTTTTCAGATCACTTCATACCTTACAATAGACACTATATAAATACTTGTTGGCTACATCCATAAAACTGTTTATCTTGATATTAACATTTATTGCTTCATCATTTCCTCGGTTCACAAGCCTCGTGCAAGTTACTTTCTTTGACTCTGCCCTTTCCACGAACCCTCAAATCCAATCAGTCATCTGTCAAATATTTCTTTGAGACACATCCACTTTTGTCAACACCAATTCAGAGATATTATTTTATGCCTTTTTATGGAACTCCCCACTCTGTTTTCCCCCACATTTTCTTTAATCTTTTTAATCTATAGTTGCCAACCATGGTTTTGACAGATTTCACATTTCCCTAATACTTAAGTATACTGGACTTCCCATTTCCCTAATAAATATATTGAACTTCCCATTTCCCTAGTAATTAAATGTACTTACCTGTAGTGCTTTAGAAAGAGACAGAGTGGGAGACCAAGGGGAAAGGCTTCAGGACTCCCTCATCCCTTCTTACACCAGACACAATTTTTTTTCTTCTATTTTATGTGTTGGGATCTATAGGAGTTTGTTTTAAATTTTTATCTACTGGCAAACACAAATTTGGGAATCAATGGCTCATATGTAAAGACAACACTCCTTAGCCTGGCATTTAAGATTCTCCCAGTCTAGCCCCACACAACTGTACAATTATAACTCATTTTATTTCTCTTCAAGTTGAGTTTTCTCATTAATACTCTCATTAGATCTTAGGTCTTTCCACCTTGCCCTCTTATGTTTCTTACCTAAATGCTGTCCATCTGTGGTAGTCATTAGTGGTATTACCATAAATTCCTACTTCTCTACTCCTCCAATGTGATACAGAATTGCTTTTCTGAGGATCATGTGTATTGTTCTAACATTTAGATGCAAGTTACTTGTGTCAGTTACAGAACAGAGCATTCATTGCCTATTTTGGACCTTCTGAAAGTCTGGCTTTCTCTTTGTACTGCAACTTGTTATACTCCAGATAGTGGTTGTTCCAGCATGCTGGGTCCCAGAGTAAGGGAAGATCAAGCAGATGTTCCAGCAGAGTGAGTGAGAACTCAACATTAGTTCTCTTAAGCCACTAAGATTTTGAGATTGTGTTGTGATCTTTCCTAAGCAATACACTGTCCTTTTTCAAGGATAAACTTAAATAAAATCCTTTACAAGGTTATTTTTTTTAACTAAGCTATTTTATTATGTACTCTGCACTCTCTACTTCTGCCAAGGAAAAATGCTTCTCAATGAATATCAGTGGCATATTAACCAGCCACTCCGTAGAATTACAAGAACATGTATAATTATTTGTACTCATTTGGCATGTAAATCGACAGATTGTCCCACATTGTTAAGCTATAAATGTGCATAACTATCTTTCACATAAACTCTTCAATGTGAATACCCTAGTAGGTCTCAGAGTGGAAAAAGTATTGCTGTCTGTGCTTCTCCCTCAGTCCCAATCAACCCCAATATATTTACCCAGATTAAATATTTAATTGATTAAATTGATTAAATTAATACCAATGAAATTGTTGAAAGAAAGGTAATCTCATAAAAATACAAGTAAAAAAGTTTGCAGCCTAAGAATTAAGTATGTGTGGGTGTGAGAAGGCTTAGAGCCTCAAAGACTACTCACCATTTATTCATTCACCATCAGCCACCTCATCCTTGACTGTCTATAACCTCCTTGACTTGAGACAAACCAAATGCATTTTAAGGTTCACTAAAATATGGAGTAGAGGATAGTGACCCCACTTTGCCATATCTCACATACCCACTGTCTGAAATCCAGGGCTGTGTCAACTTCCTTTTGTTATATAGACCACAAGGTTTCAGACCAAAGATGCTGAACAAGCATTTCTTTCTAGATTGTTGGAATTTGTTCAATTCTCCACAGATATGAAGTTGAAACAGAAAATTGGTCACTGCCCAGAAGTACTAAAAAGAATTGATAGTAGTTGAATCTTACTTTGTACTTTCAGTGTGCCTTGCATTGCTGTAAGCATTTTGCATGTGTTAATTTAGTATAGCATGGTGGTTCATATGGATGCCTGGATCAAACTGCCAGAACTCAGGTCCTTGCTTTTTAATTACTACCCACGTGACCTTGGACAGGCAACCTCTCTGTGCCTCAGTGGTTACATAACATATATGACATGATGATCATAATCATATCTACCTCGCAAGGTTGCTGTGGAACTTAAAGCAAGTAGCACAGGCCTAGATCTTAAAACACTGTCCGGCACACAGTGCTAGCTCAGCACATCCAGGCTATTTTCACTGCAGGGGGCCAGCCAGAATGTATACCCAGGACCTAAAGAATGTTGCTGGCCAAAGTCACAAAAGCCAACATTGGGGAGACTGAGTGGCTCAGTTGGTTAAGTGTCCTACTCCTGGTTTCAGCTCAGGTCACCATCTCAGGTTGGTGAGATCAAGCTCTGTGTGGGGCTTTGCACTGACAGGGCAGAGCCTGCTCGAAGTTGTCGGTCTCCTTCTCTATCTGCCCCTCCCCTGCTTGCTCTTTTTCTCTTGGTCTCACTCTAAATAAATAAACATTAAAAAATAAGCCAACATAAAACATCGCAGCTCTTAATATGTCAAGAGGTCTATCATGAATCAGCTATCATCTCCCACTAAGATAAGGGAACTGGTTCCTGACAGAGATTCCTGCTGCCTGGCTGTTGTGCTGCTCCATTGTGCATTGGAGAGTTTTTTCTCACTCAAGAAATAACAGGACATACTTTACGTGTCAAGGCCTTTCATCTGGGACATTGTGGGATATGATGACAATTCTTCTAGCATCTGTTCCTCACCAACACATGCTATGTCATCTCTGGGCAAAGCTTTATGGGAATGGCCTGCCACTGCTAAACAGGACAAGAACCCAGTATAATTCTCTAGAGAAGAGAGGATGTGGGTATGGCCTGTGATAAGTTTTTAAGGGCATAAGTAATCACGGGATGGAAAAGATGGGCTATGTGGCAGGTCTGGGCTCTGGAATCCTGCTAGGAGATACTCCCAGGTTGCTGTGTCATCCAGCTCTGTGGCCACAGCCTGTCAGTATTTCATTTCTCAGAACATCCATAGGAGGCAAACTAGAAGTGAGAAGTCCAAATTGGACAGGTGAGTTGCAGACTGGGTTCATGCAAATGTAATTATGGCAACCTACCAAAGGCTGGCTTGGGCAGGAAGAGAAGGAAGGAGAGCCATGGCCCCTCCTTCTGAAAGGCGCAGCTTGGAACCTTGCTTCTCCCTCTCCATTGCTGCCCAAAAGGTATGTGAGGGGTTCTCTACTGCTGAATGGTAGCCCCACTGGCCAACTTGGGTATTTTGCAATAGGAAAGAATTTCAGCAGGAAACAATTTTACAGGGCTTCAACATAGTATTTATATTGTCAGTTTAACCATACTATCATTGTGAAGAAATCTAGAATACATAAAAATATTTGTATTCTTGACTTGTAACCTCACTTTTTAAAATGCCATCCCATGTTACATTTCCCCAAATATTTTTCTAAATAATACCTTACCTAAGATTATAACATTTGTCCTCTGCTCCCCATGCTTGAATGAGTAGATTGCTTCTAATTTCTTAAAAATCACAAAAGGCAGAGAAATCTATTTGAACATAAATCTTTATTGTAATTTCTGCCTATTTGCTTAATATAGATTTCTAGTAAAAAAAATTTTGAGTCACACAGTATGAGTATTTTACAACAATATATATAATTTCCATATTTATTTTTCAGGAAGGAATTTTATACTTCTACAACTGTGTGAAAGAGGCTAGTTCTTCATAGCCATCTAGGCTCAGTGATAGGTAGGCCAGCAGATAGATAGATATAGATAGATATAACTATAGATATAGATATATAGTTGATATAAAATCAATCTCTCTCTCTCTATATATATATATATACACGTATATATGTGTATATATATAAACTTAAACTAAATTTAGAAGTAGTTGAAGATTCATCCACATGGAACAATCATGGCAAAATGCCATAAAGCTTTAAACAGACTAAGTAATATTTGAATTGAGAGGATAGAAAAAAAAAAATCAATGAAACTAAGAATAGTCAAGGAAGACTTCAAGAGGCAGCTGGTCTTAAGGTGAACCTAAAATGTTTGTTCACATAGAAAAAATATATACATACCTGGGGAGGGGGGGGAAACTTAGACAAAGAAGCCAAAATAAACAAGAAATATTGGTGAGGGGCTGGGGGAGAGGGGAGTATTGTCCTTTACAAACATTTTCACAACTATTCATTCAAGTAATATTTACTTGATGCATATTAGGTATGTGGCAGTGTGCTACATGTTGAAACTATAACATAAATAAAACACAGTTTTGGTCTATGAATGAAATAGCCCCCTATCTGGCCTCCTTGCCTCCAAGTTCAATCCACCCAATCTATCACTAACACTACCATCAAAATATCCTCCAAACTATAAGCCTGTTTATATTATACCATTTTTAATAGCAAGATAATTTTTACAGGGTTGGAAAACTTCAGTGGCTTAGCTACACTTAATAATAAAATCCAAAGGCCTTAGTTGGGTTTTCATGGCTTTTCTCCATCTGGAGGCTTCCTACTTCCCCTTCTAACATCTAGCATCCCTCTCTTTCCAGAAATAAGCTTCTTTCAGTTCCTTGAACTGAACAAATGCAAACTCTTCACACAATGTCTAGACTCCTGGAATTCACACACATTGTTCCTCATCTGAAACATCTCTCATCTACCCCACGCTCTTGGTCCACACCTTCCCCTTAACTAACACCTGCTCATCTTTCAGCTGTCAGCTTCAGGATGACCTACCTTGGTATTAAACATGTGTTAAAGATCCCTGCTACATATCCCCAAAGCACCGTCCACTTCCTCTGGTATAATTCCCAATGCATTTTATTGGCATAACTTCTTTTCTCGTGGCTCCCTCGAGACTGTGGGCTCTATAAATATCAAAACATTGTCCTTCACACTCACCTCTAAGTTCCTAACATAGCATCTTGTACATTGTAGTTTCTTAGTAAATGTATGTTGAAATATTTTGAAGTGAATCCTGTTGCAGGGGGCTGGGTTGGTACTATCATTCAGGTTGAAGATTTAGAACATTGACTCATGGAATCCAGAAGAACCAGCGTAAGTTCTGAACAAAACAGAACTCAGGCTCAGAAGACTGAACAGTGGCATGTCAACATAAGAACCTACAGGATTTGAGCTGTTCGGTTATCTTACAATAAGTAAGTTCCTATTGTGTTATCATGGACTAGGAATCAGGAGACAAGACCCAAACTAAGAGGCTTTGGAGTCAGGCAAATTTAGATCCATTGCTTATCTCTACCATTTTCTATCGGAGCTTGGGAAAATTTCTTAGCCTCTCTGCACCTGAATTCCCTCTTTTGTAATGGAGAAGTTAATGCCTCTTTCCAAAGGCCATGAGACCACATGTATAAAACCCTGCATACAACCCCCAAACTCTCACATTCACTAAATATTCATTTCTTCCCTTTCCCTCTCAGCTCTTCCTCTTACCTCCTGGAGAAACCTAGACAAAAATCACTTCTTCCAGGACCTTCATGCTGTCTACTGTAAAATTAAAGGATTCAGAGAAATCAGTAGTTCCCAAAACTGGTCAAACTCAAGCATCATCAAGAGAGCTTTGGCTGAAAAACTCCAAGAGTGGACTTAGAAGTTAGTTTCTTTCCTTATAAAGTTCCCCAGGTGATCCTGCAGCAGCCAGCCCAGCCCATAACTGCAGCCCAGTGTCAGGGAAACACTAGCCTTTTCCAGCTTTAACAGGCAATAGTTTCATTTTTCTACTTCTCACATGGAAAATGTTTATGCAATAAATCAGAATATGACTCACCTGGCTCTCATTTTTTGTTCCACCAGACCAAAACTATGCCATACTTGGCAGTGAAGATCAGCTCTACGTGTGTGCATGCGTGTTTGTGTGCATATTTGAATATTGAGGGCAGAGGAAAGAAAAGTATTCAAAAATTTTTACCTGCCTCACTTTCTTTGCTGACTGGCATGAGCTAGACCTCTCAACAATGGAGCCACTGCAGGATTGAACAGTGAACTGCCTACAGAAGGCTGTTCTTAAGTTGTAGACAAAGTAAAGGAACCTTTAGCCTTCTGCTATTATTATATCAATATCACATTGGCAGTTGACCAATGGTCATCACCCTGTTAAGTCAACACCAGAAGATGTAGTCATTATGGACCCTCAGAACAAAGGAGAGTTAATAAAGACTAAATCAAGGCTGGTTCGAAGGTTGATTGTTAGTTTAACAGAGAGCATGAATAGAAACAAAGCCCATGAAAAAAAAAAGTTGGGTGTGCACCAGGTAAAACAACAGAAAACACAAAAACTGAATGAGGCATTCAAGTGATTGAAAACCCATCAAAAAATCTGAACTCAAAGCCTGCAGTTATATGGCAAATTCCACAAATATTTTGTGAGCCCCAGATGTTATGATAAATTGATAAAAATCTATTAAGACATAGTCCATCCCTTTGAATAACTTACAATCTATAAATAAACCTAAAAAGAATGGTAATTAAGGACACACACTCTGCTAGTTGAATTACACATGACAACTTATTTAATCTTCCTAACAACCCTGCATTGTGGATATCACACAGATTCAACGACTTATCCATATTCAAAGCTAATATCAAGAAAGCTAGACTACCTCTTTATTAATAGATTGACTGTACAGAAACATGTTATACAGAAGATATTTCTAAACATTGCTTTCTAGTGCATAATCATAGTTTAAATAGTCAAAGGACTATTTCGTTAAGAATCATTAAGCTTGATGAGTTTCTCTGTGACAGCCCAGAAACTTAATGGTATCTTGAGTTTTAAGGTAAAAGATTCTGATTCTTGAAGTGCCATTGCCATTTGGGTGTTAACCCTAGAATTAGTTCTTGCCAGCCACGTGAATCTATTCTTCCCTCTTCACTAAGCCAGAATAAGCAAAGAACTTTCCCCTTATTTACACCCACGTGTTGGGTAAAATGACAGTCCAAACTGCAAGAAGTCATATGAAATGCTAGCTGGGCATTGGTGGGCAAAGGCTCATGCCAAAAGTACTGAAGCAGTGGAGACAAAATTCACCCAGTGGCTCCAAGAACAAAAATCCACACATTTTCTTTCTTCCTTTACCAACAAAAAAAAAAACTATCCCAAAACAAACAGTCTATCTAGGCTAATAATTGAACAACCAAGTATTCACTACTTCCCCAAACTCGTTTTAAAGGTCTCATTGCTAGAGCTGGAAAGAAATAGAAATAATCTTTGTGTCTGATTGGAAACAGGTTTCCTGATTCTCTTGGGCTTCCACGTTTAACAGCTCATTCCAAAAAAACAATCTCCCTTCTCTCTGCTTGGCCTAGAAAGTTTCTGACTTCATTGGTGCATTTTAACAGAGGCTGTCCCCCTCCAATGTGACCTGTCATCATTGAACTTTGAATATACAAATCCCAACCATCCCCTCCCCCCAAATTAGCTGAACACATCTCCCTGTTTTGACTCACATTAGATGGTTGCTACTGAACTTGAAAAGGTTGCGTCTCACTTCCTGGCATCATTGGACAGGTTGCAAATCATAACCACACTAATTAGCACATAGATTTCTGGGATTTTAAGTATGCCAGGCATAGGATGATATAAATTGGGGAGAGAAGGGAGAGAAAAGGGTCACTCAGGAGAGAAAAGAGAAGAGAGGGAGCATGGGCAAAAGGAATTTGAGTGACGTTATTTTATTCTCCAAAGCAGATACCCAAGGGAGGATTAGCTTCAGGGAAAATCCTTCACTATTATCCTTACTTATCTGTTACACAGGAATAAATATTCTCATTCTTATTAGATCCTCTTTTCCTCTTCTTCTGGCTCATGGAAACACAACAGGTTTGGGTAGGTACTGAATTAAATTATCTCTGGCCTTACTATCAACTGCAGTCAATTGCAATCCTATCTATTATATAAATGAACTAGAAAAAATAGATCTTTAGAAAGTTTTGGAGCTAAGTTTTCCACTCCTAGCAAAAAATAGAACACTACCATATTTTTAAACTATACATAGGTGTATATACACACACACACATATGTAATATGTATATACATATATATGCATACATACACATATAATTCACCTATGTATATACACGTTTATACGTATATATACATATACACATGAATATAGAGAGATATGAAATGCCTCCAGTCCCCAACAAATAAAAAGGGACTTTGTTAGAGAAAAAAAATTCCCCACAGCTGTCGTTGAAAGTGAAGACTTAACTTCCTTGTGCCATCTACCTCCTTCCTCCCTAAAGCCTCAGGCTAATAATGCATGACCATTCTCTAATTCGGCATATGCACGAATATATCAGAAAAAGCAGACTGTATGTCTTGTTTTCAAACTTTGTCTCCTTGCTTTCTCTGCTCTCCTCTACTCCCTGCCCCCCCCCCCCCCCTCCAGCCCTTCAAATAGCTCTGTCCTAAATGAACCTTCCAGGCCGGTCTGATGTTAAAAGAGAATTGTTTATCTTGGAGTGTAGACATAATTGACAATTAGAAAAGAGGACGCTTTTAGCTCTTGGTCAGGGCACTGCGCTCCTGGACAAAGTGCTCTTTTCTTTGAGGCAGGGTGGAGTGCTGAGTGACTCAGGCAGTGATCTGTGCATGTTTACACTTAGGGCCTACCAGAGTCAAGGACAGGAGCTTTCTGGGACAGATTTCCCTACCAACTAATTTCAAATAATATCAATAACTCATAAAGGGTAAGATCAAATGGTTCTACCTCCTTCTGGTGAGGATTTCTAACTTTTCCTCCCATGTGCTGATTTATGGAAATTGACTTGCAGAACTGAACCCACATCTGACCTCAGTTTTTGTTTTCAACACCTACCAGAAAAACATGCTATATATAGGAACAACCAGCTTTGTTCCTGATTCTAATTTGAAGAGTTAGACAATTAATGGCATTTTTTTTCAAAAATTATTACACTATTATCTCAAATGTGACTTATTCCATATAAATACATTTTTATTTTATGCAATCTTTTATACTATTCTCAAAATCCACAACCAATACTCCCAACAAGGGTAACTATTCTAATGTGTTTAATAAACTTTTTAGTTTTTATGTTCTTAAAATTAGGTATATTTTATCTAAGTACATGCACTTTAGATTTTCCATAAAAGTTATTAAATTATATATCTCACTTTGCTTGTTTTCCTCACTGTATTTTTAAGATCCATTTAGGATATTTTGTATGCATGTAATCTATTGCTTCTACCAGTTCTTATATCTCAAATATTCTATGCTACCCCCTAAGTCCAGAAATGACTGAATTGATCTTTGAAAAGAAAACTAAAGAATGGTAATTTGCTCTATCATATATTAAGAGACACTACAAAGCCATAATAATAAGAACAAGACCAATAGATCAATAGAAAGCCAAGAGACAAATGCCTACATATATAGAGATGTGTACTATAACTTAAGGAGCACACCGTAAACAATGGGGTAAAGGGAGATGGTTTAATAGGTAATGGTGGGAAACCTTGCTCACTATAGATGTAGAAATAACTAGGTATTTAATGCTACACTCAAGATGAACTGTAGAAGGATTAAAGTCCTAGTTGTGAAAGGTTAAAACTATAAACTTATAATACATAAATATGAATAATTTTATAATTTAGGGAAACCCTTTTAAAAGAAAACCTCGGGGTCCCTTGGGTGGCTCAGTTAAGTGTCCAACATAGCTCAGGTCATGACCTCATGGTTCATAATTTTGGGCCCCACGTCAGGCTCTTTGCTTACAGCTCTGAGCCTGGAGCCTGTTTCAGATTCTGTGTCCCTCTCTCTGTCCCTCCCCCCACCTCTCTCTCTTTCTCTCTCTCTCTCAAAAATAAACATTTTTTAAAAAATTAAAGAAAACCTCAAAAATAGAAATGTAAGACCAACAAATGTGAGGATATATAAAAAATTAAGAAATTCTGTTCAATGAAAACCTTGAGTGACAAAGCACATTTTGAATTTACCAATTGGGTTACAAGAAATTGTTATTGCTTCTTTTCACTTGACCTACTCCAAAAGACAAAGAATATGCATTCACCCTTTCTGTTCAAAATTAATGAACAAATCACTCTTCATCTTCTCTAAGCTCTCCATGGGTTTAAAGATAGTGACTGGAAACACCTTATCTTTCCAGTCTAACCCAACTAGTAGCCCCAAAAGGGAAAAGGGAGTCTTGGAGATTTTTCTGATATATTAAGCAAGAATGTGTCCATGGAGATATTTTATTCGTTTCAAAGCATCAAAACATATAAACTCATTTTTTCCTCTTCTGTCTCAGGCCTGATACTAAGCATGCACAGAATTCCTTAGATAGTTCCTCTGAAAGAATTCTGAGCTTGCAAAACTGACAGAGGTTGGGAGTGTGTTGGCAGGAGAGAGATGGCTGAATTTAAGACCTATTTTGTCCTCATTTTCAAAACAAGGATGCAGGAAAAAGTGACTACTTGCTATTTAAGGTAGCAAATTCTTTCCAAGCTTCCTTAGCAGCAGTTGTAAAATAAGAATGCATTCAATTATAGGCATTGAAAACTAGAAGGAACCATGAGAGATCAACAAATCCAGACATCCTCCATTGATTACAACAAGGGAACTGTGGTGGAGAGTGCTTAAGTGACTTGCCCAACGTCACAAAGCTAGTTAACTGAACTTGGACCATGACTCTTCATTGACTCTTGGCTCTGCTCACATGATTCTCTGACTGTATTAGTTGAGAGGATTCAAAGTGCCATAGTGACCTCACAGTGTTGCTGTCAGACATTTCCAATTCTTAAGGGAAACAGCAATAGTTGACATCTGTCAGGAACCACACAAACTACTAGGTTCAAGGTAGTTCACACTTTTCATGTATTTTACTTTTGATGGCATTATATCTTAGTGAAGCTGGATTTTCATTTCTTCCTGTGACTAACAGCAAGTACCACACAGTCATAGTGAAACAGGAAATAAAGGTGACAGCGTCCAATCTAATTCCAAGGTTTGAGAATTTTGCAGGGCCCAACAAACATACATATGCCATCATTGAGTGATTATAGTTATTTAAGAATGAAATTAAAAATTACATATATATGTATATATATATTAGTTTCTCAAATGGCTATTAAATTGTTAGGACATAAATTGTATTAAGTTGCTTAGACATAACTACTTAATAAACAGAAGATTTAGCTATTTCCTTTGGCCAAGGAACTGTTGGGGGGGGGGGGGGATGTCTGAGACACAAATACAAAAAAACAAAAAGATTTGGGAACTTTTGCCTCATTCTCCAGTCAGTCAGAAGGGTAATCTATAGTTGCAATGGTGCCTCTTCAGAGCCTTTGGGAATTGGGATGGGGGACCTTGAGGACGCCCATCTGAAATTCAACAAAGCAGCTTCTTATTTACTTGTTCAACACTTTGCACATACCCATAGTCATTTATTTGGAGAAAAGGTTGAGGAGCTGGGGACAAATGGATAGAATCCACAGGTATGGTAGACATATTGGATTGGGATTAGGAGATGAAGAGATTCCTCTTATTAAAAATGTTAGAATAAAGCATAATAAATTTACTCCTGACTCAAGAAGAAGATGCTAAAAATACAACACCAAGGAGTACTAGAGGGATCATTAAAAATAACCCATTGTAGTTCCAATGGAAATCTTCCCAGGCCTAACCTCAATTTACAATTTAGTCCAAGTTTAAAAGTATTTTTAGTTTTATCCTAAATACAAATAACTTAGATTCAAACTCATTAGTCCTCATATACCTACAGTTTGATGTATTATTCATTTCTATTGATGGTATTACCTTGTTTCTGTCGCAGACTATGAGTCTGGAGTTCTCGCTCACCCAGCAAGAGGGGACACAGAATTGAATATGAGAGACGCTAACATCAGAGAGGAGACAAGAGCCCGAAACAGGGCTTCAGTCTCCGTATTTATTGAGCACTCAAGATCTTACACGTGGTGAACGTGAAGAAAACAATCAGATAGTAATCATTAACTTGTGTGTGTGAGAAGAAAAAAGTCTGGGGGGCAAGTGGAATTTGTGATCAAAGTATAATAGTATATTGGCATCAGTTGGAAAGTGATTTCCTGCAGGTGATATAACAAGTTACTCCTGATTCCGTTACACTATCTTCCTAGCTAACCTCAGGCACTTTCGCCCCATGGTGGTGACTTTCTGCCCTAAACTTTTTTCTAACCCATTTGTGTAAGTAGAACTTATTTCCCCACAGTTCCAAGTCACCTAGACTTGAAATTTAGAATTATTTTTGCCTCCTTCCTCTGTCTTACTCTCCACCATTACTTCAGGCTCCAAATCCTATACGTTTTATCTGAACAATCTCTCACTCACCCTCTCCTCCCTCCTTTATGTGGTGATATAGCTAGCTGAAGTAAGGCTGCGGTGCTAATTTAGCCAAGCAAAATAATGGCTTTTCCAAAGGGCATATAGGTAGTTATAGGAGTGGAATAAAGGAGGAAGTTATGGGTGTCATCGCCATATAAGTGATATTTGAGGCAGCAAAAGAGAAGGTCAAGAAGAGAACTTAAGAGAATACATATAGCAGCATGAGAAATAGTGACCCCATCAGAAGAGACAGAAAACCAGTCACCTAGAGAAAACTCCCCTATAGTTCAGGATCATAGAAACCAAAGGAAGGAAAGGATTGAAGTATCAAACTGTATTCATATATCATGGTGGCCAAGGAGAAAAGGAAAATATAGAGAAATAGAATGTCTGGACTAAAAAAAAAGCTATCATCTCATTGAAGATAGAACGTAGCCACAAAAAATTTAAGAGTAATTCGGGAGCAATATCATCTTTAAGGCAAAACATCTATTTATAGGGGCCAACAGCAAAGATGAACAAAAAGGTGGAATTTAAGTTTTCTATTATTTTTAAATTCCTTTAAAGCCTATTAAGCTTCTTTGAAGCTATTTACAATGTGTTTAAAATAGGTATTTTGATGATGTGGAAGTCTATGGAAACTTATCATACATTTATACAATCGAGTTATAAGAAGGTTTATGGAATGATGGAATGTCAACACTCACCAGTTCTCCAAAGATTTTGTCATCCAAACATTGCAAACTGATCGCTTATAAGCTATTTCTAGGCCGCGGGTGTTGTTCTTTAGTACATTGTTTTTTTTTGTTGTTGTTGTTATTTTGATCCTTCCACCAATAATTAAAAATAAAGAGATTTCACATTAAATCTTTGTTTTTAACTCCTTTTAAACAATCAGAAGGTGCCTCTGTTGTGGACCAGCATACCAACATGGCAGCAGTCAGCTGCAGATGAATCGTAGTTGCCCCCTCTGAAGAAGGGCCAACCTTGCCTGATTACTCATTGGTACCCCTGGCTTGGCTCTTATAGATATCCTGGTTTGCAACCCTGCTAAAGTGCAATCTGCACATTTTAAGAATGAGGAATATCCTGGAGCCTAGGATAACAGAAGAAAAGACAATTGCTCAAAACCCATGGCTTGCTAGAGGCAGTAATGGCCCCAACTTAGAATTCTCCCCACCCCATCTCCTACTTTGGGATTTATGGAACTAGGACATTGCATGCTAGGAAAAGTCCTTAAAGAGGAATAATTCCATTCCCAGGTCTATTGCTTATCTTTGGGTGGATGACTTTTGACAAGTCTGTCCAATTTCCCTCATCTATACAGCTATAATAATGGCATGTGCCCTACTTACTTCATTTTACTTACAATAGAATGGAATACTATTTTTTTAATGTTCTCTAAAAATAAGGAAAACAGTGATTTTTAGAACATTGGAATTAGCCAAAAGTCATGGGTTCTAGGGCTACTTCCTCCACAAGCCAGTTGTATGACCTTTTATAAGTTTCTTAAACTCTCCAGATTCAAATGGAAATATTTTATTTTCCATGATCTTTGCAAGATTAATCTCATTCATCATGTTTTAAAATGTTTCTCTTGAACTAAAACCTTTATTACTTGGGCCTAACCCAAATGTGAATTAAACTAATAGAGAATAAAAATGGACTATTGAGCTGGGTCTATTTTATGGGAATGTCAGAAGCATACAGAGATGTTGATAAGGTGCCGTCATTTGAAACCTCAGCATCTCCCACCTTGGCACAGACCTCATCAAGAGTAGAGATCCAGAGCAGAGGTCAGAGAAGAAAAGTAGACATATAAATGACTGGAGAAGTACTTCCAGGATGCTGAGTCAGCTGAAACAGAGCTCCAGCTGAGCTCAATGGATCTTTTCTCAGTTACCTGGAACGTTGGCTGGAGACTGCTTGGCAGAGCCTGCTGGGAAGACAATTTTTAGTCCATCGATTCATTTAAGCTGGGCAGTTTGCCCCAGTACTTAGGCACTCAGACAAAAATGCCCTTAATCACTGGCAAACCCTGAGATGTAGAGATGGCCAGTGGCTCAATCAACACCCCAGGTCTGCCTGAAGAAAGATGGTCTAGAGAGCTCAGAGTGTCAGTCACTAAGCATTCACAAAAACTAAGCCTTGACTTTTCAGGCTAAAACTCTAAAAAAAAAAAAATCCCTAATTTTAGTGTCAGGAACATTCTACCTTAAGACCACTGCACTTTTGGGCTCCTGGGTGGCTCAGTAGGTTAAGTGTCTGACTTTGGCTCAGGTCATGATCTCACGGTTTGTGAGTTCGAGCCCCGCATCAGGCTCTGTGCTGACAGCTCGGAGCCTGGAGCCTGCTTCAGATTCTGTGTCTCCCTCTCTCTCTGGCCCTTCCCCTCTTGAGCTCTGTCTCTCTCTCTCTCAAAAATAAATAAACATTTTAAAAAAATTTTAAAAAGAGCACTGTGCTCTTTCACCCTCAGTCAAATCAAGAGCATCTAGGGAGCAGGTTTTGAGGGCATTGCTCATACTGTCCCCTCTGACTATCCCTGTGATCTATGCTGGACCAGCTAGTACTTATCCTAGGATATGTCTCCTCCAGGAAACTTTTCCTGGCCCCCTTCTTTCTATTGGATCCTATCCTGACATTCCTCAAAATTTTGCTCACTTTCCACTATTATATCACCTCCACAGCATATTGTAACCGCTTCTTTTCTTATTTACCTGCTTGATAAGACTCTTTGAGAGTATCTAATTATCAATCTGTAGTGTCTAGCGTAGGAAATACATTAACTTCTTAAATGCTTATGGAGGGAAGGAGGCATAGGTGACTCTTCTGATGAAAATGAGCCAGGTATTGACTGAGGGAATCAAATGGTGCAACCAAGCTGTGACCAAAGTCCCCAAAAGCAGTACTAATAGTAGAATCCAGTGTCTGAAGGGTCAATACAGTTGGAGGAAAAACCAATCCTGGAATGGAGAATCAAAAGGACTTTGGTCTCCTTTTGACCCCATCACACAGTAACTGCCTAATGCAGGGCTAGACAATACATAGGCTTCAGCATCCTCATCTGAAAGTTTTGGGAGGACCAGGTGAGACCATTAGTGTATGAGTATTTTGAAAGCTTAAAGTGTCCTGTGAATACAACGGATTATTAAAGTATCACCACTGTGAAAGAATTAGGACTACTTCCTCTCATCAATGTATGCTTCCCGAAAGCCTATGATCAAATAAGAAAAAAAATCATCTGTTCCTGGTTATGAACATGCTTTTATAAGATTTCTTCATGAACTAAAAACTCTGACAACACAGAGATTATATCACATTTTCATAATCATGATAAGGATGCCTTAAGCAGATAGAACATCATAGAGTTCTCAAAACATACTAATGTTGGATTTTTATGAGAACTTCAGAAAGGCCAGTTAGGACAGCCCCAATTTACAGATGGTTAAACTGATATCCACTGCAGATAAGTGACTTCCTCAAGATTATATACTTGGTAAACATCTAGAATAATGCTAAGCACAAGTTCAAACATATTTATGGAAATATAGTGCTGGAAAGGGTCTAAAAGTAAACAATTCCAACTTTCTACATACTGAAGGAAACCTGTCTGACAGAGGGTAGAAGTAAATTGGCAATCACTTAAACACTTTTTATTTTCCAGACACAAATGCTTTCCCATTAATCTTTCATCTCAGGAGCCAGTTTACTCATTGTATAAAATATAATAATTAACATATTCCCTAGGTTTTTATAATGATGAAAGTAGATAATGTGTATGAAGCACTTAGCAAGGACAATTCCTGGCACATAGTAAGTATTCAATAAATGTGAGTTCTTATTACTCTTATTCCTATAATTTTCATTAGTCTACTTGTGTTTTTGTTTTTGTTTTTTCTGGATGCTATCCAGCCACTTGGATCCTTTTGTTTCAGATTCTTTCACTGCTTCAGGTGATTACAGGGAAATCTGTTTTCACGATTCTCTAAATCATCCTTGGTGGCGTGGAAATTGTTGGCCCTAATCTCTCTCTGCATCATAGAGACTTAGCAATGTGATGAATTGACAACAGCTGAGTCAAAGACAAAGCCTTTCAAGAAAGCTAGATTTTTTTTCTTCCAGAATCTGAAAGCAACCTATTTGGCAACTTGCCATTTCAATAGCATGACTGCGTGGCATTCAGTATCCTAAAAATGTAGATGCAATTCTTGTAAAATAAAGTTTTACAGCGACAACTAACTCTAATTTGAAGTATACTACATGAAGTATACATGAAGTGTCTTACTTATGTTAAACCCTTTGAGCGTGACCCAGAATGTGGGCAAGACCATCCATTGGAATGTAGAGATAAACTATTAGAATCTCAAATTCTGCATTAGCGCAATCTCTTCTTTGACTTTTACATTTAAAGTGGGTATTTTGTGTTCATAATATATTACTGCAGTTGCACATGTACAGAGTTTCTTAGTGAATGTACATGTATTTGGGGGTCTGTGATCATAATTTTTATAAGACATGTAATCACACAGGTTTTAAAATCAATGGTTTATAAACATTCTGAGATTAGCAGGTGTTCAAAAAGTTACTATATCAAAATCTTCACCATTATCCATAAAAATAAAATAGAAGAGATTGCCCACATATAAACTAATGTTGTCATTTTACTGTTTTCAGTATGAATTTGAAATTAGTTCAGTTGCCTAAATATGTACTCTGTAATTCTTTATAAAACCTAATTAATATTTATTACAGTCACTGTATAGAAAATGGGTGTAATATGCTACCAACATTCAAAGGAAACATTCCAAAGAACCGATGCGAAAGTAAACTCAAATCCAGCAAAGACCATGACACCCTTCCTTTATAGCAGTAGACCAAATCTTAGTCAATATTTTCATAAATTTTCATGGTACAAACAGAGAAAAATACCAAGTGCCAGGTAACCAAGTTACACCTCACTTACTTCAGGAAATGCTGTCATAAGCATGATTCAATTCTCACTTTCAAGTCTGAGATGATTCTAGATGCATGGCCTCCCCTCCAAAAGTGAAAGATGTCTTCTCCATGCTCCTCAGGGTAGTTAATCACTTCTAGGGATTGACAGATATATGGGAATCTTTCAGAGAATTTTTTCCCCCATTTTCAGTTCTGTTTCCTCCCTTGGAGGTTTAGTGATGAAAGGTTACAGACTGAATGTGATCTTCCCACAAATTCATATGTTGAAACCCAACCCCCAATGTGATGATAAAAGGACGTGGGGCCTTTGAAAACCTATTAGATCGTGAGGGTACAGTCCTCATGAATGCGATCAGTGCCCTTAAAAGAGATTCCAGAGAACTTCCTTGCCTCTTCCTCCATGTGAGGACACAGTGGGAAGATAGCCATCCATGAACAGGAAGCAGACTCTCATCAGACCCCAAATCTGCCAGTTTCCTAATCCTGCACTTCCCAGCCTCCAGGACTGTGAGAAATCTTTGTTGTTTAAGCCACATAATCTATAGTATTTTTGTTATAGTACTCTAGGTAGACTAAGACAGGGAAAATAGTGAGGTAAGCCCCACAGATCTCTGCAGATACCCTCAGACACCAGAATCTTCCGAGACTACTTTGGAGAAATATACTACCGCCCTGACTCCATTCTAACAATTTCCCTATGACCAAGCAAGCCTGGCAACCTAAATCATGATACCCTGAAAAACATAACTTTTCACTAATGAATGTCCAAGGCTAAGTTTCCTAATCATTTATGAGTTGTAAACTGAATGATCACCAAAATATTTTGCCTTCCTTTCGGACACCAGGAATACTACATTTCTCAACTTTTTAAAATCTAAATGGAGCTATGCAACAAGTTCTGTCCAATAGAATGTGCAAAGAAGTGATGTAAGCTACTTCCAAGCCAGGCCCTAAAGAGTCCTAGAATCATCCTTACTATTTACCTCTTATCATTATCTGACCAGATGCAAAGTATCCAGTGGAAAACTTTAAAAAGACCATGGAAATGAGCAGAACACTAAAGAAAAGAAACTTAGTCATAACTCATGAAAGGAGAAATGATAAGTTGGACTTGATTAAAATTAAGAACTCCAGTTCTACAAAAGTCACTGTCAAGAGAATGAAACAAACAAGCCACAGGCTGGGAGAAAACTCTTACAAGATATATATCTGATAAAGGACTAATATTCAAAATAGACAAAGAACCCTTAAAATCGATAATAGGGAAATAAGCAGCCCAACTAAAAAATAGGACAGAGGATCTGGACAGATACCTCACCAAAGATGGCAAATAAATACATAAAAATATCCTTAAAATCATTTGTCATTAGATAATCGTGAATTAAGACAAAAAAGAAATGCTTCTGCATAGCCATTTTCTAATAGCTAGAAATTAGGAAATTGTTTGGATTTTTGGTTAAAACCCAAAAAACTTGCAGAGATTCAGGGATGGCTCAGAAATGGTAAAATCAGGCCTAAGATGCTGCTGCTAAAACTACTTTTCTCAGAAGAAGCCAGCTCCCATGGATCTCATGAGGGCCAGCAGGGGAATCCTAGGATAAGAAACACCTGGGTTCTTCCATCTCTCCACCTGGACTCCTGGGAACACACTGATCTTTTGCCATGTTCATAGTTTTGTCTTCTCCATAATGTCCTATATGGTTGGTGTCACATGTTGCAGGACCTTATTGGGTGGCTTATTTCAGTTGGTAATATACATTTGAGGATCCTTACATGTCCTCTTGTGGCTCAGTAGCTTGTTTCTTTTTGTCACTGAATGGCATTCCGTTGCCTGGATATACCCTATTTTATGTTTTTTTGTTTTGTTTTGTTTTATTTTGTTTTGTTTTGTTTTGCTTATTGAAGGACATCTCAGTTGCTTCTATATTTGGGCAGTTAGGAAGAAAGCCTCTGTCCACATAAAAAATATATAATAAAAACAAACTGAGAATACCAATTGTAAACAACACATGTAAAACAACAGAAACTCTCACTCATTGTTGGTGATTACAGCTACTTTGGAAGTCATTTTGGCAGCTTCTAACAAAGCCAAACCTAATGTTACCATATGATTCAATAATTGTACTCCTAGGTATTTACCTAACTGAAAATGGATGTTCACACTAGAACACGCACATGAAAGTTTATAGCAGATGTATTCATAATCACCAAAAACTAGAGGCAGCTGGGAAATTCTCCAACAGGTGAATGGATGAGTAAACTATGATGCATTCATATAATGGAATGTTACTTGGTGACTAGAAAAAAGATGTGATCTATGGAACCATAAGAGACATGTGTTAGTCTTGGATGCATGTTTCTAGGTGAAAGAAATCAGTGGGGGTGTTGGGGCACTGCTTACTCAATGGTTCCAATTGTACCACATTTTGGAAATACAGAATTGGTGGAATGGTAGAAAGATCAGTGGTGATGGAAGGATACAGTTTTGAATAAGTGAAGCTCCAGGGATATTCTGTGGCATTGAAACTATTTGATGTTATTGGACTGATAGAATGTGGAATGTGGCAAACTAAACTAACTGTGTTACAAATGTCTGAAACAACAGAAGGGGACAGGGACAAAAGGTACTGATCTAAATAACTGCAAATGGGTAGAACCTGCAAGACCAAGGTAAAAGAAAACTGACATAAGTAATGAATTTTTGCTAATAAAGTTGTCTTCCCTGGGGATACACACACACACGGGAGCGTGCATGCACGCGTGCGCACACACACACACACACACACAAATTCTGAAACCACTATACATAATGGCACAATTAAGAAAACGAATGGCAGTTGGGGAAGCCAGGTTTCTCATGTTGAAGTGGGAGATTACAAATAAGAGACTAGACTGATTCATGTGGTAATGGATTACTGTTGAAGACATCAGTAAGAACTTATGTTTATTTTAATATAGGAGTAGATGGTGACATAAAGAAAAAGTCATATGTTTATGTATATATACATACATTTCTTTGCTCTGTCAGATGATTCTGTAACAACAGCATACCCAGCACCCAGTTGTTATTTTCTATTATCATTGTCCAGTAGAAGATCCAGAGTCTTTTGGAGAAGTGGTTGTGTCTAGGACTGGGGAGGAAATATACAATAGGAACCTGGAGTGTTTCATAGAACCAGTAGGGAGGTGCTGAAAAAAAAAGCATAGTGAAAGGACTATGAATATATTAATAAATGGGGATAAAAAGACAAATATCCCTTGCAGAAGAATTACAAATAATTTACATAGATACTGCATCCTCAAAAGAAGTGTTTCTGCTGCACTTAGTAACTTTCTTTCAAAGAGCACAGTAGCATGGGAAGGGGATTGACAAGGGAACAGTAACTTTACAGTGGAGAATCACAACATAAATTACTTCAACCAAGTGATTAAAGCAATCACCGACAATGGTAAGTCATTTTGATGAAAATATCCTTAATATCATGTAATGAAAGTGGTACTTTACCTCTATAATCTGCCTCCCAAATACCCATAACCCCACTAAAAAAAAGTCATTAATTATTCATGTAGAACAGAACATACTTTCCCAACCTTCCCAACTGAACTGAACTGACCATAAGTAAGAAACAAATATTTAAGCCGCAAACATTTTTAGAATTGTTTGTTACAACAGCCAGAAAAGTTGACCAATACAGATTCCTTTGAAAATATGATGAAAGACCTTTCCCTTCCTCACAGAACAGTGCAAGTATGTCCATACATACAAAAGATGGGGTGCAGATTTCAGGAGCCCATTAGGGACCCATTACACTTTTTGCTGGGAAGAATCTAGTAATCAGTATCAACACAGGGTCCTACATTTCCCCAGTGGTGCTTTAAAATTCTTCCACCATCACAACCTTTATTTTGAATATTTTTATTTGGGGTTTGATTAATCTGGTAGTTTCCCTCCTACCAAAGCCCAAATACTTTGAAACCTAACTTCTTTCTTTTGGTCTATAATTCCCAGAAGGACAGATGAGTAAAGTACCACAGGCAGTTGTCCAAGGTATCCATGGAGTCCAGTAGTGCAGAAACTTTCTCCTTCCCATTGGGAGAAACCGACTGAGCTTTTGGTATAGCATTGGCTCACCAGGACTGAGGACAACTATGAGCTATGGAGTGTAACTGAACAGACTTTCTAGCTTCAACTATGCCAACAAAACATCATTTCCAATATAGTTTCTTTGTCTCTCTTTTATGTCTCCAGATCTGGGTAAGTTTACCAAGTTGTACCTGATATTGAGAGGAACTAAAAAGCAACCACACACCAACACTAAGATTGATTGCCATGTGTCACCTTGATGCTGTAGTCATACTCACCCCTAACTTCACTCTCCCCACCCTCTCCTTCACTCATATTATAATCAATATCTGTGTCTCCATTTCCCTTGTTCCTCTAGCTCCCCCAGGTTAATCAATGACACCTGGCAGTAAAAGTAGTATTCAAATCAATTGTATAATCTGGCTGCATTAAAAAAAAATTGTAGAATGTGGTTTTGAAATTTTCCCAATGTATAAGTGGTTTGTAGAAATAAATGTGCATTTACTTCTATATCTGCTTGTTTGTGAATTTTTAATTATTTACTGGTAATCTGAGCAGCTTTTTTAACCAGCAAACACAGTGTGGCACAACTGACAATGATAACTAAATCATGGTGGCTAGAAGCCCAACTTTTCCCAGATTTCCCTCCCTCAAGTAGTTCTTACAATCACTGGAGAGGTTATAGATCAAGAATCAGTCCGCCAAATCAGGATCATCTACAGCTTCTAGTCTCCCCAGTAGCTCCTCAGAGTAGCTGCTTTTGGCTTGATTAGGCTTCTATGACAGATGCTACCAGAAGAAATGAGAATGCAACCAACCCTGATGCTTCTGGACCTAGTACAGAGTTGCTATACCTTTTAGCCAGAAACCCATGTGGCACCTCCTCTGACAGAAGATGACCCTTCCTACTTCTGGAGTTGATGGCTGGGAAGGAGTAGGTACAAAAGAGTCATGAACCCAAAAGAGTAAACACCTTTACTGATACAACTCTCAACTTACACACACAACCAGTCACCTTTTCCCAGAGGAGCTGGGTCAGACCAACTTTTAGCTTCAGCTGTATTCAGAACTTCCATTTCCAGAGACTTTTTCTCAGAAGTTTCTTCAATCCATCTGTCCACTTGTTCATGCAAAGGATCACATAGGAGTCACTACCTTGACTGCACCTAAGCCCTATCATGGGTGCAGTCAAGATAACGTGGTAAATACTCCATTGCATACTTACACAAACACAAAAAATAGATATAAACTGGTTGCACAATACTAGGACTTTCTGTAAGTTACTCATAAATATTACTTTTATGTTTTAATTGCTCTTTATATTTTTATTCTCAAGAAAAATAACGCATATTTATTTACGTATGTACCAATGTTTAAGAATATCACTTAGTCCCCATATGCTGAAGAAGAAATCATTATCCAAGGAGAAACAAAAGTCAGAATGGAAAGTTTTTGGGGTGCCTGGGTGGCTCAGTTGGTTAGAAGGCTGACTTTGGCTGAGGTCATGATCTTATGGTTCATGGGTTCGAGCCCCGCATCTGGTTCTGTGCTGACAGCTCAGAGCCTGGAGCCTGCTTCAGAATCTGTGACTTCCCCTCTCTCTCTGTTCCTTTCCCAGCTCATGCTCTGTCTCTCAAAAAATAAATAAACGTTAAAAAATTTTTTTAGAATGGAAAGTTTTTCTCCCAAGTTTATTTGTCGTTGAGTGTGTTATTTCCATCTTCATGAACAGAAAATTATTACCTTTATCTACAACATTATGGGATTTTAACCCATAAATGATCAGTTGCCAGATTGACACTACTGATACTGTTAGTTTTATTTTTCAATGTCTGAAAGAAAAGATTTGATGTCAGTCACTATTAATGTAATATAAAAATATACATAAAGCAATTGTCAGAAAAATGTTAGAATTTCATTCAACTCACACAAATCATTAAGTATAGAATATTAAGAGGTCAGATTATTTTGAATACTAAGATAAGTAATAGAGCTTTGGATTTAGCAATGTCATTCTAATTCATAGTTGAAACAGTTAATGGCATTGGGGTATGTACTTAATCTGCATAGATTAAAGGAATCTAGAGGAATAGAATACGTTGCAAGAGACCTTCTGGGTTTTGGTTTGCTCCATAATAATTTGGAAAACAATGTAGAAATTTGTACACTCCTTAGGTTTTCTTCCTCTACTCAATATTTACTTTGTAATGCAATGATACTAATGACTTGTATTTGCATAACACTTCGTAATTTTCAGAGGCTATCAAATCCATTGTTTTGCCTGGACTTTCCAATATCCCTATAAGAAAGTAAAACAGGATTAACACCCGGTTTTAAAATGAAAGAAAAGAACAACTGGCAGGAGTCACAAGGCTTGGTGAAATCAGCATAAACAGAAACTTGGAGTCTAGAAATCAGTTCTACAGAATTTCAGTAGAGGTCTTTACACTCCTCATCTTCTTTAAGTCAAATGAGTTAAAATTTGAGTCTGGCTTCAACTTCCTGAGTAACCTGGTCAAATAAGCCACCACTCCTAAATCTCAGTTTCCTCATCTATACAATAGGAAAATTTCTTGCAACTTCATCAAGGTATGTGAAATTACCAGGACTTGTATAAGTGCTTAATAAATATTTATTCTTTTCTCCTCCTTCTATTATTTCCAGGAAGCCCCAGTCACACTGTCATAGCCCCTTTGAAGATTAATCTCAAAAAAACCACAATCAGTATTCATCTGTAACTCGAAAGATGTAAAGTTGAGAAACCATGTTGGGTAGTAAATTCAGTGAGGTGAGACAGTCTGCTAGGAAGTTCCAACATTTCTCTGAATTCTGTCTTGCCCCAACTCTATAAAACAACTTGCTACATCTGCAGATCTCCCCAAGGGCAACCTATCTCAAAATATTCACCTCCTTCCATCCACCTAGTTATGGGTGCCCTTGGCATACATCACTTTACTTGCTTGATTAAAAGACCCTGTGGCTTATCATTATATGAAAGGAATCCTTTGGCTTTGGGCTGGACCCCACACAGCTATAGCACATTATTTTGTCATTCTAATTCCCAGCTGGATATCTGTGAGATTTCAAGGTGCCATATGATCAGAGGAGTCAGTGTGGTACAGCAGATGAACACTGGACAGGATGAGGCAGACATGGGTCAGAAGCTTAATCACATCTAGGCATTGACTCAATAAAGTCTTCCTGAGATTCCTATTCTTCGTGTCCAGAATAAAGATGATGAAGATGTAGTAGACTGATCTTTACAATCTTATGAGTCTATGATGCAAAGGAGCCTTGTGGTCTTTGGCCCAATAATGTCAAAGAACAAAATCACACAAAATCCAATAAAGAAACAAAAATGGCATGGGAAATCTAAGGTGGTACAAGGGTTAATTTGTCAAAGTGTGAACCAGAGGTTGAAAGACTTGCCAAACAGTCGGTTAAAGCATGGAAAGGAACCTTAGATGAGATGGATAGATTTGGTAGAGGGAGTAGGGTGAGGAGTGTGGGAGAAAGAGATGAAGGTGAGCAAATCTTCAAAGAAATTTGAGTTGCCTGAGGAGACACAACCAGGCAAGGGGCCAGGAAGCCCCTTCTGTGGAAAAAAAATGTACTTTGGCAACAAGAAGTGAAAGATTTTGGCTGACCTGCTTATTCTAGGTCCCTCCTTCCTCCCAAAAATCTTGCATTCATTGCCAGATTATTCATCCTAATTCACCCAAATGTGCCTGGGGGATCTTATAAAAGGCTTTGTAAATGGGGTATAATTTGGCAGTTTTAGGAGATGAGTAGAAACTCATAGGGCCATTGAACTCCAAGCATAAGGAAGTACAGAAAGCATCTATTTGGTGAAGCACTTCTTTGGGTGCAGATACTGTGCTAGGTGCATAGTATGCCTCTCCTATAAACTGCACACCACCACCAGAAAGTAATTATTACCCCCATTTTACAGATGAGGAAAAAGAGTCTCAGAGAGGCTAAGCAATTTGCCTATAGTTTACTATAGTTCACTTGGCCCTCAAGTTTAAAACCTCCTAATTTCAAAATCTACCCTAAATCCATTGTGCAATTTCTCTTTCCCACCATACCTCTCAACACATGCAAAGCCACAGAGTCACAGAAGAATAGGTCTTGAAAAGTACTGTCTTTGCTTTCTCTGTATAAATAGAAGTACTGTTAGTGAGGTATGACAGTTCGAGATGTGGTTCAAAAGATAGGTTGAGGCCACGTTAGTGGTCTTGAAAACTTTAATGTAATCTTGTGGACAAGGGGATACCATTGATGTTCTGAAGGAATGGCAGAAGACAGACAAGTTGATAGATAATTAGTCTGATCTCTGGGCATAGTTCCTGGCACTGCCTCATGCCTCATTAGGTGTTTTTATGATGTTATCAGAATCATTTTTATTCTTGAGAAATGTCATCATCTAAAGTAGGTTTAGGTCTTTTCAGGCTACCTCTGCTATCTGTGATTAAACTCCTTTGGGGTCCATCATCAGTATATTAGTTCTAGATGTCTAAAGATGTTAAGCCCATTTCCCTAATCTAAGGGAATAAGAAATGCAGTTGCAGATATCCTGTTTATCTTACCTATCAGATTCTGATCAAGAGAATATTCCCTTTAAATAATGGTTCCTTGATGGGAACCCCATCAGGAAGTATCTATACCCAGTAGCATTCAGAGAGTTCTTTTCCTCATTAGAAATTTGGATTCATGTTTCTTTCCTGTTTTATGAACCATAACCCTTGCTTCCTAAAACAAAACCAGCCTGTTGTAAGTTATTTTTTTACATCATGCTCTATGCAAGAAAAGCAGAAGCTCATGTGAAAAAAAATAAAATAAAATAACAATAATAGTAATTACGGGACCAGTGCCACATGACAGCAGCAATAACAGCTTTCAAAATCCTTTGAGTGCAAAAGTCTTACTTGTTTTATGAGCCGACACATGGAGCTAGTCTTAAAAATAAAAAATAAGAATGGTTTCTTGCAGTTCAGATTTCATAAGAAAAAAATTGCATCTTTAATTAAGATTTATGGGCCTCGGTAGGGCCCAGCAAGAGGAGAGAAATGGCTCAAGAGTGTAAAAACTAACAGTTAAAAATGGGGAAATATGATTAAGGGCCTTTAATTCCTCCTGCCTCTTTTGCAGGGCTTCCAGTGGCCCCAGGCAAAACCAGGCACTTATTGTCTTTAAAACAGCATTATTCTTGGCATAAAATGTTTATGAATCAAGATGAAACTTGTAAGGAATAATAATATCAACCTTACTTGAAAGGCTTTTCTTGCTAGAAACAATATTTAGTTTAATAAAAAAAATTCTTAAGAGAAAAAACATGCATAAAAGCTTATATGCAAGGGAAGATGTATATAAATTGATGTCTTGCCTGGTGTTGGTTGAGCATTTTTCAGTTTTCATAGTAGCATATGCTGGATCTCGCTGGATCTTGTTAAAAACTTTGAGATGTAGTCAGGGCAGATATTAGGATCTCTACTTTGAAGATGAAGATTCTTTTCCAAGATGTTAGGCTACTTGTTCAAAGAGTAGAAAGGGACATAAATAAAAGTTTGATTCGAAGTTCATACTCACTCTAGTGTATCATAAAGCTGTTTCTCTAAGAATTTATCTGTGCATGTTATTTCTACATCACATACACATTTTTTAAGTTTCATGAGGGGCATTTTTCAAAAATGGAATGAAGAAAACCCAATAGTATATATTTCAATACTCTAACTATTAAAACTGAACAATAAAGATACCTTGTGCATGGATATTAAAGTGTTATTATGAAATAATATACACTTAATTTGATACAGAAAATAGAATTCATCAAGTTTCAGCTTACATTCCTCCCCAACACATTAAAAATCACATTTGAGAACAAATCATTCCAAAAATACCTGTAGCCATCATTGTCCCCTCCATCACAAAGACAATTAATTATTCAATCCCATATTTGTTATTTTACTGAGAACGATTCCATCTCTTCTTTCTCTACAAATAGCATCTTCTAGGGAAGGAACTGTCATCATCACTTATTACTCTACTCTAACTGAAGTTGGGAATGTCGTCAATATATGATTTGTCAATTAAGTAGACTTGCCTTAATTTTTAAAATTACTTCCTTAATGCTTCAAGGCATGTCCTTTTGCTCTCATACTTTGATATTAATATATAAGCCATTCCTCTCATGATTGCATGGCTTAAATGATTCCTCACTCAATCCATCTTCTCAAATTCAAGTTTCAATCCAGTTCTAGCTCTACCATCCACATGAGCATCCTGTTCCTCCCAATGAGAAGAAGGAACACCTGTGGTGTCCATACCTAGCACTGGAATTTTAACTCATTTTGCTCTAAAGAGTTACAAATCTGGTAGTTACTCTTCTGACAACCTCAACTTTCCAGAAAGAGAAGAGAACCCAAAAAGTAGATGAAAAAGACTTTCCACAGGGTATTCAATATATTCATTATGCATAAAAGCGGTCCTCATTTTCTCACCGTTCTCACTAGATGAATCACTTCCATGATTTTAGAAAATATCCTTATGAAGATGATTCCTAAATCAATTCCTTTAGTCCCAAGACTGTTCCCAAACATTATCCCTAAAATCATCTGATTGAGAAACTGCGTATCTAACCACTAATGCAAACTCATTTAATTTAAAATTAAATTCATGATTGTGTCCCCAAAACTCTCTTTCCTTAGGTCCTCTAACAGTACTTCCTGTACTCATTCACCTGAAATACCTCCATTTCTATCAATACCCTTTCCATTTTTCAATGATTGGCTTGAATCCCATCATTTTGATGCAGACTCATGATCTCTTCAACTAAAATTGATCTCAATCACTTTTGAACTTCTAAAACCTATTGTAATAATTCTAATTGTTACCCAAGTATCTAAAACCAGTGATCTGTGTGATGTCAATAGAAATGCCTTTTTTGAAATAACTGTGCTTCAGTTTTATAAATGAAAAAAGTGTTTAAGGAGAGTTATCTCTGAAGTGAGTTGTGCAAGGTGAACTCGTGAGATACAGGGGGAAAAACATTAAATTTTCTATTTAAATCTATCTTAAATGGGAATCTATCTATTACTTGGGAATTAATCTATTAATTGGGAAATTAATTTTATCTATATCTGACATACAAGTTGCCTGCATTGAAACTTGTGTGAAAAGGTCTCATGTCCCATGCAATGCACAGGATTTCTCAGAAAACAGCAAAAATTTCTTGAATTCAAAGGATAGACAGTGGGGACCTCATTCTTCCATTTGCTTTCCAATTAAGGCCAGGTGTTGCAGTTCACTTGTGCTTAATCAAGTGGATTTATGGGTAAGGATGTCTATTATTAGCTATATTACCTTCACAATGAAGCAAACTAGCTTAAAATATTTCTTTCAAACTTATTTGAAAGAAATAAGTTAAAAACAGTAATGCAAACACAAATAATAAGAAAATGGCAGAGCTGAAATATCTATGTGTAGAATAAGCTCTTTATCAGGAATTCTATGAGAAAAAAATGAGTTATATAATTAGACTCATGGCAATATAGACTTTTAACCCCATGCTAATATGTATAGATCCATGAGATACAGCTATTGTAGTTATGATGTCATCATATTTGGGGGACACTATAATATATACATACATCATTTAAAAATTATATTTTATGATCTAATGTTCATGATCTATCAATACTATAGTGTCTTTTATAACTTATAAGTGAATATTCATATATACGGTTGCTTTTTTGTTTCTTTTTATGAATAGAGATATACAATTACGTAATTTGGAGACCACTGCCCTGGAAACCTAATTCTCATACAAGGGCTTCTAGATAGTGCATTGGTGGAGAGGTACTAGTGATGATGGTAGTACCAAATCCCTAGTGTCCCACAGAGATGCAAGTTGATTGGGCACTCCAACACTACAGAGTCAAATCTAGTGCTTAACATCAACACCACCACTGCCACAGATCTCAGCCACAAACATCCTATAGGAAATAGGCCAGGCCTCAGATGCTACAGCACTGTAACAATTTAACTCATTGAGTTGTTGACATCCATAATTTTTCTACGTGACCCTAGAGCAGCAAGGTCAGACAACATCAAGAAAACCTAGAACCATTTCATGGAATCACTTAGTTCTTTAAGTCTCCCCTCATGATCTAATAATTTCCTTTCCTTTTTTTCAGCTTTATTATTTTCCATCATTTTATCTTCTATTTCACCTATTCTCTCTTCTGCTTCTTCAATCCTCATTGTCACAGTATCCAGTTTATTTTGCATCTCAGTTATAGCACTTTTTATTTCATCCTGACTAGTTCTTAAGTCTTTGATCTCTGCAGCAAGGGTTTCTCTGGTGTCTTCTATGCTTTTTTAGAGCCCAGCTAGTAGTCTTATGACTGTCGTTCTAAATTCTTGTTCAGATATATTGCTTACATCCATTTTGAGCAACTCCCTGGCTGCGATTTCTTCTTGACCTTTCTTTTGGGGAGACATTCCTCCATCTTGTTATTTGGCTAAGTTTCTGTCTTTTGAATGTTTTAAAAGTTTGTTACATTTCCTGCATCTGAGAATACTGCTATATTAAAAAGGGGTCATACGTTGCCCAGGCCATGGCAGTTCAGGCAGTATTTCTTGTGAATGCTGTGTGCACTCTGCTGTTGCATTTTGGCTGCTCTTTCCCACTACTCAGTCCTCTGCAGAGTTCCTCCTTGTTTGCAGTGGTGGAGTGTTTGGACATTTAACTAGGTGTGCTTTGGTTTGTTTGTTGAAGTAACCCTGTAAAAAGGGAGGAGGGAAAAAAGAGAAAAAGGAAAGAGAAAAAGAAACCCCCCCAAAAAAAAAGAGAAAAGGAAAGAGAAAAAGAAACAGAAACTCAAAAAACTATAAAGCTGATTCCAAAGAAAAAGGAAGGAAAAAAAACAAAGAAGAAGAAAAGGAAAAAGAAAGGAGCAAAAAAGAAAAAAAAGAAAGGAAAAAAATAAAGAAAATAGCCTAATTACAAAAGAAAAAAAGAAAGAAGAAGGAAGAAAGAAAGAAAGAAAGAAAGAAAGAAAGAAAGAAAGAAAGAGCTGTCTGTGTTGTTTTGAAGACTTCCATTTTCAGGGCATTTGGTACATGGGGGTGGTGGCTGTGTTGGTCTTCTGGAGGAGAGGCTCATAAGTGATGAATCACTGAGTTCTATTCCTGAAGTCAATGCCACACTGTATGTTAACTAACTTGAATTTAAATCAATAAATTTTAAAAAGAAAGAAAACCTAGAACCATAACTTTTGTCCAGTGATTAATCCTGCTCTTCATCATGTCAAACATCCAGTCTCTTGCCACCATCACTTCCTTAGCCCTGACAAATTTCATCTCTTAGGACATTGTATATTCTTGCCTTTCCTCTATGATCAAGACCACCCTAGACCATCAGACATATTCTAGTAACAGTGAACTCAAAGGGAAGTGGTAAGACTCCCAATTCCTTTCTACCAAGGGTCTTAGCTGCTTCTTTGTAGTTTTGTGGATTCAAACATGTGGGGAAGATGCTGTCTTCCAAGCTCCACATGACAGCATCTGAGACACAAATGGAAGTGGAAAGTTTAGAAGAAGGCAGACTCTTACTTCCTCCATCAATATCCTCAAAGCCCCAATTTCTTTCCAGGCATGGACCCATTCTTGGATCTTCTCATTTTTTCTGATAATTCCACATAGAACAAGGGAAAACAGTAGAGTGTAGAGGTTTGCAACACAGGATTAAGGGCCAGATGGCCTGGATCACCTCACAATGCTACCACTGACCTGCTGTGTTGCCCTTGGGCAATCAACAAGGTCTTCCTGGCCTCTCCTTGCTGGTGGAATGAAAAGGAAACTGAGGCACTGAGAATTCAATGAGCCACTTCTTATAAAATACTTTTTACAGAGCTATCTTTCACATAAAAGTACCTAATAAATGTTAGCATTAGGAATTACTATCATTATTACTATAAATTTTCTGTTTTCCAAAAACTTCGAACACCATATGCTATTCTCCATATTTATTTGCTTAATGGTTAAATGAAGAAGTAGTTGAATAACTGAGTGATGCGTTTTGCCTATTATATCAAAATTGTTTTAGAAGTGTGAATTTCTTTAAACATAATGTAAGCCCACAATATTAAGATTGTTCCTAATTTGTATGTCTTCTCTACAATGCCTTATAATGCTGTCAATATTTTTTTGCTTCTCAATAAATATGGAATAATCACACACGCAAAAAAAAAATATCTGCCAAGCAGCCAATGCATATTTTTTTCTTTGGTTGGCCTCAAATTTTCATGACTTTAACCAAGAAAAATGACAATTGATAACAAGAATCTGAAAAATGACATGTTCCCTTCTCTCCTATGTAATTTTTAGTTGCCTATGTTGTCTGTCTTCCCTCTGGAGTTGCCTGTATTCCACCAACATAGTTTTAATCATCAGGGAACTCCCAGGAATGACTCTAGAGGAGACCTCTTAGACCTGCACATACCCATCACCAGCACTTCCATGTGGAAAACCTCCTACAGTGCCTCTACTGCATGGCCTCAATCTAAAAAGGCATAAAAACCAGGAAATCTTTGGGCTTGATCAGAGCCCTAGAGACATACTGGTGCCAAGCTGAGAGTAACTGAAAAGGTGAAGACATTGCCAAATACATGAATGTTAAACACAGGAGAAGAAATAGCAAGAGGAAGTGATCAAGACATTTAACATCAGGATATCCTGCCTGAAAATTTATGGTTTCTTTCCTGTAAAACATACTTATTCTGTGTGATTTGAGAGCATATAGTGAATTTAGGAAAAGTATTTTTAGAATGCAACAGAGAAATATGAACTTATAGATAGCCTCTGGGAAGCAAACTGATGCCTAGGGAATGCATTAAAATATAAGACTGTATGATCTCAGGTGTTACATCATTAATAATATATGCCTCTAAGTCCATGGTAAAGATACTCAAGTATCTTAAGGTACACAGTCTTGGAGACGCTAATAAGAGATTCTTATTTTCTATGAGTTCATGGTTCCACATCTATCTACCACATGTTGATAGAACCACACTTCCTCGAGAGTAAGAGACCAAATGTCCATTCTACCTGGTCTGCCAGAGCCAGGAAAATAAACCAGTGATATGGTTATCCCCACATGTGTGTTTCTTTCTTAGAGCCATTTGGCAACTGAAACCTCAAAAGTAATGTCTATTAGTGTATCAGTCATAATGGATTAATAGTGCTGTGATAACAAACATCCTCCAAAACCTCAGTGTCTTGAGAGCAACAAAGTTTCATTTCTTGCTCATACTACATGTCCATCTTGGATGGTCTGAGAGCTCTGCTCCACTACATGTCCGCTTCAGACCCCAGGCTGACACAATAACCATCACCTGGATGTTGACAGCCACTGTGGCATTGGGAGAGAGTGCTCTGGTGAAAGAGTCCTGGAAGAGGCATAAAAGTCTTCCTACAACTCATTGGCCAGAATTAGTCACATGACCCCATCCAACCACGAAAGGGCCAGTAAGTTTAATTTTCACATGTGTCTCAAAGGCAGAAAGAAACAGTGTGAACATCACTAAGAATTCCTTCAATCAGCAAAGATGAACAAATGTCATCTTATGAACATAAACTTAATGCCAAAGGCAGGGGGGTCGGAGGAGAATACAATATTATATTTGCTCTCTAAGAGATAGCAATCTTTTGGGATAAACAGAACATCCAGAAAAGTAACAAAAGTTAATTAGTAGTGAAGACCATTTACAATCAAAAGGAATATGAAACCCCTAAGTTCTAGAATGCCAGAATAGCACATAGTTTCCCCTTTAATATGTTGCAAACTATAACTGAAAATTTCAAATTATACCCTTCCAATCATGGCTCCACATTCCACTCTTAAATTTATTCAAATTACTCTTGTCTAAAAATCAGTATGTTATTGGATAGCTTTCTCTTCCTTTCTAACATATTAGCAAAATTACTACCATGCAGAGATCTTACACACACACACACACACACACACACACACAAACACACACACACACAAACACACCCACATTTATATACCTAAAAATAACTAATGAATAAGCAAAAACAAGGGATATTCTCTGAGAAACAATTTTTTATAGTGGGATAATTTCACCCCCAACACAGGTATATGTGCAAAATTAAAGTTTGTACTTCTGCATTACTACTAAGTTTCACCTGTCAGATTTGGGGAAACACTTCAAATAAAACCAAGAATTCTCACTTTGAAAACACTAAAATACAAGAGAAATGTGTAGGGCTGCCTGGGTGGCTCAGCTGGTTGAGCGTCTGACTTCAGCTTAGGTCATGATCTAGAGATTTACGAGTTTGAGCCCTGCATCAGTTTCTGTGCTGACAGCTCAGAGCCTGGAGACTGCTTCAGATTTTGTGTCTCCCTCTCCCTGCCCCTCCCCTGCTCGCTCTCTCTCTCTCTCTCTCTCAAAAATAAACATTAAAATTTTAAAACAATGTGTAAAAATAGTGCATTTTACCCCAACTGCTATGTTCCTCAAGAAAGTAACATTTGCTGATTAAGTTTCATTATCTGTAAATTGAATGGTAAACTATACTAGATTGTCTATAGGGCCCTTTCCTGAGCTTGTATTTCATTTTAGAGAAAAACTGCTATGGTAGTCCAAAGATAAGCAAAGAGGGCATTATGAGCTCAATAGGAACAGAACAAATATGACATAAAATCATAGAGGTCATAAATAATAAACAACCTCTTTACATTTATTACACACACACACACACACACTATTCAGATTCCCTTGCACTTATCCTATCTTTTATTCTAAATTCACTCCTTTAAGGGAGAATATTTATAATCATTAACCACTTTTCCACTTTCAGAAGAAGGAAAGAGAATCAGACCTGAAAGATTATACAACCTCAAAAGTTTTTTGTTTTGTTCTGTTTTTATTTTTATGTATGAACAAGGATGCACTGCTAATTAGAGACATGATCAGTGTGAAATACTAAAAACTGCATCATAAATGTGTCCAGCATATTCTGACATTCAGGAATCTTTCTCTCATGAATTAATTCATAATTTGAAGAATAGGTAAGGAAAATCAAGAGTGAGATTACACACACACACACGCACATATACATATACATATACATATAAAGTTCAGAAAAGGCTTATGAGAGTAACCCACACTGACTGCTAGGATACTCCAAGGAAAATCATGAAATAGACTGTGATCTGCATATCTTGAAACATGGGTTATATGCCAGTAGAAGAGGGAGATAAGGAATGAAAGAAGGTCAAAGTCATACTTGCTGAGTGAGCAATACCAATAAACATATTCATTTAAGAATAAATGGAGGGACTTCTTCCAAGAAGGATGGAGTAGCTTGTGGGATTTCCCAAAGAATAAATAGAAAAGCCTTATAAACTCTAAAAGCATATATTTAAAGCTATCAGGAAGTTGCTGATTCAATAATAATTAGACTAATCAAGATTGCAGAGAGTGCGAACTACAGAGAAATTGGCTGGTGATCTGTAGCCACTCTTTCCCTACTAACACTGGCTGATTCTGGAGACGGGAAAAGAGGAAGAAGAGTCAGGCCAGGCTTCACCTGGTCAGAAGACCACTACAGAGAACTAGATTACTACCCGATTTGGTGATCTCACAGGATTGAAGAGACCATCTTAGAGATTTGAGAAAATTCATACATATCTGACTTCTCCCTCAAGATATTTGCTAAAGTCTTTTTTTAAATTTATTTAAGCTTTATTTTTGAAAGAGAGAGAGAGACAGAACATGAGCTGGGGAGGGACAGAGAGAAAGGGAGACACAGAATCCAAAGCAGGATCCAGGCTCCAAGCTGTTATCACAGAGCCCAATGTGGGGCTTGAACTCACAAACTATGAGACCATGACCTGAGCCGAAGTCAGACACATAACCAACTGAGCCACCCAGGCACCCTGATATTTGCTAAATTCTGAGGTAACACAGGGTGGGAAGTTAGAAGATAATCGTGAGCCTCTGAAAAGCAGAGCAGAACTCTTGGTACTAGGGTAGTTTTTGTCTGTCCTAAAGACAGAAAGATTAGAGTTCAGCTGAAAGTTCTTCAAGGATACACCCCAGGAGAGGAGTGAAACAAGGCAGACTGTGCTTTCTAAAAACTGCAACCCACCCTCAGTTGAAGCCTGTCCCTGATTGGAGTAAAGATGATCAGCTACCACTGACTGAATCAGACTAGCAGAGGAAAGGTGGAATCCTCTCAGAAAGAAGATATCATATGAAGTTACTAACAATTTTTACACACAATATCAGGCATTCAATAAAAAATTACTAAATATGTGGAGTGCCTGGTGGTTCAGTTGGCTAAGCATCTGATTTCAGCTCAGGTCATGATCTAATGACTGGAGGGTTCAAGTCAGCACTGGGGCTCTGCTATCAGCACAGAGCCTGCTTCAGATCTTCCTCTCTCTGTGTCTCTATCTGCCCTACCCCTGCTTACACTCTCTCTCTCAAAAATACAAGCCCATTCCTGCCTCAGTGCCTTTATATATCCTGTTGCCCCTGCTTGGAATGCTCTTATTAAAGATATTCCTGGGACTCACTCCTTCAGGGTCTCTGCTCAAATGTTACTGCAGCAGAGTATCCATCTCTGGCCAACTTATACTCCATTTTCTCCATAATACTCAATACCATGCGATATATATTTATCATTTTTGTTTATTGTGTATTTCTCCTAATTAGAATGCAAGCCCTATGAGGGCAAAGGCTTTATCTATTTTGTTTACAGCTATTTCCCCAGGGCCTGTTATGTAATAGATTTTTAATAAGTATTCATTGAGTGAATTAATAAATGCAATTCTAAAGTTCATTAACATTTTTTAAAAACTATTAAAAATTAATAAACATAATTGAATTTGTGAAAAATTGAGAAAAAAACACACAAGAATAAACTGACAGGTGATCTAGCAATGCCTTCAGAAGAATAAAAGAATTGATGTTAAAATGATAAATATGTTTTTTAAGTAGTGAAAGATATGCATAAAACGGATTAAAAGTAGAAAAAAAATTTCAAGAACTTATAGTTTAAAAAAAAGAATCAATAGAAATTCCAGAACTTGAAAATAAAGTACCTGAGGATGTCCAGGAGCTGTGATCCTGTGAGGGAGGGCCCTGTTCTCTCCAGGCAGTCTGGGCCCTGCCGGCCTGTGAAGCTGGGCGTCTAGAGCTATAAGGCCTGTCCTTGAGGATGGGAGGATGGTTTACAGATGCAGGTACCTGCCCCAGAGAGGTCTGGCAGGGCAGCAGGGTCCAGCAGGCTTGGGGAAGGTCCTGTCACAAATTTTCATCTGGGTCCTATTCAGTAGCCTCCATATCATTTTGTTGGTAAGCTGTCTGGTTTTGCCTACTCTTAGTGGCTACTCATAATGGTATTGCCAGCTGATTGCCTTTTAGTACAGCTTTATGTGTATTCCTTTTTACCTGCTTCCTAATAAATCGCCTTTTGTAATTTCTGCACTGTATTTTCCCTTTAAGTGTAAAACATGGTTCATATGAAATAGAGCTATTTGCCATTAAATTTTCATCAAAAAAATAAATACATAAAAATACCTGAAAATAAGAATCCAAGAGATAAGTTAAAAAATCAGTAAGACACAGACTGGAACAGATAGATTCGATATAGATATAGATATGGATAAAGATTAAAATATAGATATTATCAAATGGAAATACAGAGAACAAGAATGGAATATACAGAAAAGTGCAATCAAGCATGTGAACATAGTAAGAAAAATATAATTGGATACTCAGAAGAAAAAGAGTAAAATAATGGGCAAAACAATATTTGAAGGAATTTCCACTGTACTTCTATAGCAAACAAATTTTAAAAATTAAATATTTAAAATTATAATGGTATCAAAATATAAAATACATAATAATAAACCTAACAAAACTTGTGTAAGATATGAACACTGACAACCACATTACTAAGAAATAAAAGAAAAACTATATAAATCAAAGAATATACCATGATCATGGATTGGGAGAACCAATATTATAGATATTAATTCTCCCAAATTGTCTAGACATTCACATTAATCCAAAAATAAATCACAACACATGTGTGTTTGTATGTAAATTGACAAGTTTGTTCTAATTCTTTATGGTCATGGAAGGGATAAGAATAACTCTGGTAATCTTGAAGGTGTATAAATCCTCTTCTTGGTCTTCAGCTGCAGGATTTGTACTTCCAGATGGCAAAACATATTATAATATTATCTTGTGAAAGTGCACTTTTGGCAAAAATGTAGTAAAACAGACAAAAAGGAGAACAGAACGGAGAATGTAGAAATTGACCCATATCTTAAAAAATCATCTAATTTATGACAAAGATAGCATTATAGTACCTTAGGAAAGAGACTTTTCAATAAATGATGTTTGTGGACAAAAATATATCATATATAAAATATCAATACCAGATGGACTGTATATCTTAATGTGAACATAAAACCAGTAATTATTTGCGAGGAAATCATAGGGGTATGTATTTAATACTTTGAAGTAGGCAAAAATGAAACAAAAGAGCTAAAATCAAAAGAGTACTGATAAATCAGACTTTATTAAATTTAAAATTTTCTGCCTATAAAAAGAAACCAATAAGATTTAAAAGGAAAGCCACAGAGTGAGAAGATATTTGTAATACATCAATCTAAAAAAGATTCATGCCCAGCATACATAAAGAATTTCTTTGAATCAATAAGAAAGACAGCAGGAAAATGAGCAAAAGATTTCAAGAGGAACTTCTTAAAATCCAAATGTTGAAATGACAAATTGACATATGAAAAGGTGCTCAAGTTTATTAGAAATCTGGATATTGGAAATTAAAACCAAAATAAGGAGCATCTGGGTGGCTCAGTCAGTTGAGCGTCTGACTCTTGATTTTGGCTCAGGTGTCACCATTGGTGGGTTCAAGCCCTGCATCAGGCTCTGTGCTGACAGCATAGAACCTGCTTGGGATTCTGTCTCTCCATCTCTCTCTGCCCCTCCCCTGCTCTCTCTCTCTCTCTCTCTCTCTCTCTCTCTCTCTCTCAAAATAAATAAATAAACTGAAAAAAATAAATAAATAAAACCAGAGTAAGATTCAACACAGAATGGCTAAAATGAATGATGATGACTGGAACTCTCATACAGACTGAAAGTGAAAGTGTGAATTATTAACAGTCACCTGAACTGCTACACTAAACAGGCAAAGTTCAAAAAAAGAACACTGATTGGTAAATAAGTCAATTTGAATTTTTAAATGATTCATTTTAACACGAGATATTATTACAACTTTGATGCTTTCACACACAATCACCTAAAAAATCTAAATATTTATAGATGTATGAATCAAGTTTTTCCAATGCCAATTGAGCAAAAAAACAGTATTCATAGTATTTGTGTGTTTATCTCTCATGCTGCACACATCTTTGAGGTTCTGTCTTCCAGCTCAAAACATCAACCACCATTATGATATGTGTTATTGACACAAAACATTTTCTCAACAGAATTATATGTGCCAGGAATAAATGTTTGCAGTGGAAATATTTTTGCTTTTTAACATTGAGCACAGGATATATTTCATCTGGGGTCCATGTGCATCCCATCAATGTTCCATTCTACAAATAGCTAAAACTATTCTATTCTATGATTGTGTCTCAAATGTCCACACTACTATTAATCATCCAACAAAATTATTATACTTTATAAAGTGTCATGGTAGTTATCTTTGTGAGTTTATCTTTTAAACAGCATTGATGCCTAAATATTGACTTCAAGGTGTTAGTGGAAATCAAAGAAGATCATATCTTAACGCTACTCAGCAGTGTTAACCAATGACCATATAAACACCTGTATGTCCATCTTCTGGGCCTCCCATTGTTCTGCTTCATTGCTCTTCCCTTTTCCTCTTCCTATCCTAACTTCCCACAAAAATTCTATGATCCTCTGTATTATCAAATAACAATAATTAATAATCTACAGAAGCCATTGCTTTATCAGTAATTCCAACAGTGTGAATTGGAGCTTCAGTGAACTGATGTCTCTCAATAATAAATAAACATTTATTCAATAATAAATAAACATTTTTTAAAAATTAAAAAAATCTAGATAGCCTTCAAAGGAATAATATACTCAGATCTGAGTACTTAATGCAGGTAGGTGATTCTCAGATTGCTTTCCTTTACAAGGACATCCTAAGATCCCAAGTCCATGAGAATGATATATGGGCACTTACACAGGAGATATGGAAGTTGAAGAGTGGAGGGGTAAGTTGGAAACACAAACATTGTCTCCTTCAAAATTATCTCAGGGACCAAAAAAAAAAAAGAAAAGAAAAACACAGATTGCTCTTCCTTGCTTGTGGCTGCCCCTTCAACATAAGAAGCCTTCCCATGTGGCAGTGGGGTTGACATCAAAACTATAATAAAAAAAAAAAAATACTGAATCCCTTTCTAAGCCAAACACTGACTGTTAGGCCCCAGGAGCTCCGAAAAGATGTGAGAAAGAGAGACTTCTTCTGTCTCCATTGAAGCTGGAGTTTACAGCAGCCAAAGTCATTTTACCCCATATTTGGCAAAGCAATCCAAAAGCTGTATCCAATCCTGCAGCTAGGCTAATCTCAACTTTCAGCACTGTCTGCAAACAGATTTGGGAATTGCCAACTGCCTGATTCCACTGGCCTGGGAAAAGTTCTTTAGCTAAGTGCTGCTCTGTTCTGCACTTCAGTATTGTCTTTGAGCTAGTAGATGAAATAAATAACACCCATTGGACAAGATTGGAGAGGGGGCACATGGGCAGGTTTTGAGGAAGGGGAATTCTCTATTAAATGCAAATGCAATAATAATGCAAAAAGCTCTTAACATCTTTTAGTGAGTCAGTCAGCTCTTGGGTTAGCAAGTACACCCAGCACTAAATGACCACCCAGGGTTATTACTGTTGAAAAGGGAGAGAAAGTGTGAAAATCATCTCCAAAGAAGAACAGGTCTGTATGAAGCCAAGCAGAAGCTTAGCATCCAGTCTTAGTACTCTAGTCTTAGTACTGCAGGTTTTGGGTGAGAAAACAATCAGGGTAGTGGACAACAAAAACAAAAAGTCTGTGATAGGAAAATTGTGAGAATTCTGAGTACTAGGCTTTTAAGATTGATAGAGATGCTTCATTGAGGTAAAAGAGAACTCAGGTCCTCCAGAGAAGCCCTGCTCTTGGGAAAAGTTGTCAGTATGACAGTTTCAGAAGGTCACCAGCACTAGATCCCATGACTTTCTTCTCATCAGCTCCAGTCTACTTCTGGCCCTAGTGATCTCAGAAATGCCAGTCTTCATTGGAATCAGGGTCTTCTATTGTGTGAAGCAGGGTCTGACCCTGACTGAGTTCCCACTCCTGCTCTTTCTTTGTGGGCTAAAGTTTAGCTTCTTTCCCAGTTTCCACCATTCAGTGTTTTCCACTTTCTACTTTTGTCTTTGCTAGTCCCATCCCCTATAAAGGTCTTGCCTCCATGAGCCCAGATGGGAATGAACTCAAGATCAGCTTTGCTTGCCTCAAAATTTTCACGCCACCATATATTGTACAGGATTATCTAAGGGAGCTGGAGGGCTAGAGGACTGGTCTGGTGGTGGCACCAGAATCTAGGATAAAGAGAAACAATTCCAGTCTTCAGGTAAATTGAAAGAGCTAAAGAGGAAGACATAGGAACATAGGGACAGAGCTCTCTACCATCCACAGCAACCCTGGGCACCAGCAGAACTCCCCTGGAAGCCCCTGACAATGAACATCTCAGAGCTCATTAGCATTTTAAAGATACCTGGAAGCTTCAATCTCCCAGTTGGAACATGATTTCAAGTGTCAGCTTAAGGGAATCAAGGCATTCCCCTCCCTTTATTTACATGTAAAGCAGAAAGAAGGACAATAGTTACAAGTCGCTGTGCCCCTGGAAGAAGAAGGTGTGATAATCACAGGATAACATTATCCCTCCAGAGCACCTCCTAGGCTCATCCAGCTGTTGCCCTTAGCTAGCCAGCTGCTTGGAGGACTGTCACATTTGGGATGAAGGTGGAAGACATTTTTAGGTTTGTTGATAATTGAGTGAGGCAGCAGGTAGGAGATAATTGCACTTAAAGGCAGGGCCAGCACACAGGTTTGGACCTCAGGCTAATCCTTCAGATCCTTTGAACTGAGTGATTTTTTTTCTCTTGCTGGAAGAAGAGGAGAGAGAATTTTCCTATGAGAGCTTCCAAAAGAGAGAGGAGAAAGAAAAACTGTGAGGCTCTCACCAGGTGAGAAGGAGAAGGAACTCTCAGCTGCCCTTTGTTGAGTTCGAATATTCATCCCTCTATGTACATGTAGTGCAGTCATGATGCCCACCAATTATGGGAAGGGCAAATGATGCTATTGCCACAGAACTTCAGGGAAGATCCAAATCCTTGTCTACCCATTGGTCTGCAGCTGGAAAAATATACTTTCTCATCAGCCTGGCCTCAGTACAATTCAAAATCCTCACATAGAGCATTTTCTATAAAACAAATGGAAAAGGCAAAGAATAGAAACAGCTCTGTTAACAAAATAAGGATGGATTTTGCTTACTAACTTAAAGTTCAGTCATAGCTGTGGCTATCCCTACTCTCTTTGCTCATCTACTTCTGTCTGGGAAGGATACTGAAGCGTCCCAAGTCCCGCAGACTACCAATCCAAAGCAGAGTTTGGTTAGCACTGACCCCATGAGAACGATGGGATACAGTACCCCCAACCTCTGGTATTACTAACCCAAAATGAGAATCCTCCATAGTGTCCTTTGGCTGTGAGCATGCTGCAGTTGAAATCTCCAGTCCCTCGAAAAGGGAAAGTAATGTGTTATCTGCCCTGTAGAAGGTCTCTCTTTGTCTTTGGAGCATCTTAAATTACCTTTTCTTTTTTAATTTTTTTAATGTTTATTTATTTTTGAAAGAGAGAGAGCACATGCGTGCAGGCAGGGGAGGGGCAGAGAGAGAGAGGGAGACACAGAATCCAAAGCAGGCTCCAGGTTCTGAGCTGTCAGCACAGAGCCTGATATGGGGCTCGAACACACAGACCACAAGATCATGACCTGAGTGGAAGTCAGATGCTTAACAGACTGAGCCACCCAGATGCCCCTTGGATTATCTTTTAAGTTGCCACTTTCACACCCTCTGATAGTCTCTTTGGCACCTGCATTTACAATCATTCCTCTAAAGCAATTTTCTCTGTCTGGGTGGCTTGTCCAGACAGAGCACATCCACCTGTCTGTCACTAGGCTTCTTCACCTAGTGTTCCAAGCTTATATTCAGGGTTAGGGTCACTGACGGTTATGTGGGCTCAGCAGCTTTTACAATTATCTCTGAAGGCTGTGTGTCTCAATCCAAGTTCTTTATAAACTGAGGGATGTCTCTAATTTCATATTGTTACAAAGTAATAGCTCTACTCAGCCTACCTTTCTCTAGCACTAAGAGATGGTTCTCAGATGCAGACACTCTTACTTACAGGAAGAGCTCTCTTTAGGATATTTGGAAATTGTCCCTTCCCCAATGGTCTCTGTGCTTTGAAGGCCCATGAGGCTTGTGCATGTTGGGAGGGTTAGTGGAGAGGAGTGATATGAGGTTGTATTAATCGGGGTTTAGTGAAGGAAATAGTATCATCACAATTGTCATGGAATAAGGAATTTCCAAAAAAGGATTAAACCCAATGTGATTGAGGGAGTCACTGGAAAAGTAAAGGTTTAGAGTTGAAGGGTCAGAGAGAAAGGTCCTTAACTAGCATGGTATGCCTGAATGAATTGGAGCTTACAGGAACATCTGGAGGTTAGGAGTGTCTAGATGCTGGAGTCCAACTGTGAAGAAGGCTGTAGATGTCTGCAGAAGGCATTTGGCTCTGTGTAAGTACTACCTCTGTGAGTTTGCAGGAAAGGGTAAGATGGCAGGCCATGGATGCTATTGGTCAGCAAGTCCACCAGTTGAGATCAAGAATAAATTGAAACCCACGTGCACCTCTGTGTCTATCTTTCGTCACTTCTCACTGACAACCTTCATTTTCTGTTTCATATCCACCTCCCAAATCTCATGCAACTTCACTTTTGAACCCAACCCAGAAAATCTTAGACATTCCCCGAGATTCTGGGAAATCTAGTTTCTAGTGTAACAAAATTGGCAATAGAAATCCAGTATACTTGTACCTACTCTGTAGTCCCTCTCCACTGTCCCATCACCACCATCACTGAGGCAGGAAGTGGGTTTCCCCCAGACATCCACAGCTCTCCCAGATTTAAACACAACCACCTCCCTTTAGTGATTGACATTTGTTTAAACATGATTTCACCTAGGTTCAACAAACATTAAGGAACACAGAATGTGTGGATACATAGTATAGTTTTCCTTGAGAGTTTCATTCTCTTGGCACAGTCTGGTTGCAGATGTCTGTGGGATATGCCCATAGGATATCCTATGGAATATGTCTATGGGATATGTCTATAGAATATGTCTGCCAACATATCTTCATCTGGCCTGATTCCCATCCTCTCACTTGCACTTACATTTCCTGAAATTTTTCTCCTGAATACTCCTAGTAAACCAAAGAGAGGATCTATAGAGGGCTCTTTGCTGGTTCTAAGTTTTAAACTGAGAGACAGAATGAAATAATAGCTGTCCCTGCCAACAATTGCAAATGCCAAGGCCAGAATTCAGGAGCAAGTTATAAGACCAAATAAACTGGACCTTCTTGCTACAAAGTCCCAGTAGCTTTCATCCCTTCTCACTGTGACTTTCCCTAAAATGCAATTCTTCCCCATGGGTGCCCTCACTCTTTATTTATATTAGAACTATATCTCACTCTCCTTTTTATTTCCCAGTCTTTCCCAGTCCCTTTCCTTTTCTTCCACCTCCTAATTTTTTTTCTTCTCCATTTCCAAAATCCACAGCCCTTGAAAAATCCCTTGTGAAATATGAATACAGTGTTTCTTAGTGTGATTGGTGGATCCCCTGTTTTGAAATCCCCATGATTTTATTAACAAATTCTGGGCCTCTGTTTCAAATCTACTAAACCAGAACCAGGTGATGGATGGATCCACAAATCTGAATCTCTAACATACATTCTAAATAATTCTTACATAAACCCAGTTTTTAAAAACACTGCACTAAAGGCTTTAAGAAAACAAATTAATATTATTAATCGTTGGTTCCTGATACCTTATCCTTAGGCCATGAAAATAGTTTACCTTCTTTTATTTAAATATCTCCTAATTGCATTATTATGTTGTGCTTCTGTTGAAAATAGGCTTGAGCATCTAAGAGGACTAGCATAAGACCACAGTCATTTGGAAATGGGTGTTACTGGAAAGGGGTCGTTAGGAGATAGAGCTGGGTGAAGGGGTTGGGGTAGAGGTCTCACACTAATAGTATTCATTGGGAAAAGGCCAGGACTTCATTCTCTTGCTGTTTCCCCCATAAGACATTTTCTGCAACTTTGGAGATGATAATAATGCTCTGTTCTTTTTCTAATTGTCCAGACTTCCTGAATATCTTAGTTTGCTCAGGCTGCTGTAACCAAATACCACACACACAGGAGGGTGGAGAGAGGTTTAAATAAAAGAAATTCATTCTTCAAAGTCCTGGAGGCTGCAAGTCCCAGATCTGGATCTGGAAGGGTTCTGCTTCTAATGAAGCTTCTCTTCCTGGCTTTTATACAGCAATCTTCACATGGCCTTTCCTCTGAGTGCACAAAGAGGGACGGAGCTCCATTGTCTCTTCTTTTTTTTTATTTTTTTAATGTTTATTTATTTTTAAGAATCAGAGACAGACTGCAAGCAGGGGAGGGGTTGGGGAGGGGCAAGGGAGGGGCTGAGAGAGAGGGAGACACAGAATCCGAAGCAGGCTCCAGGCTCCGAGCTGTCAGCACAGAGCCCAACATGGGGTTTGAACTCACAAGCTATGAGATCATGACCTGAGCCAAAGTCAGATGCTTAAGTGACTGCACCACCCTGCTGCCTCTCCAGTGTCTCTTCTTATAAGAACACTAATTCTATGGATCAGGGCCCCACCCTTATGACCTCATTTAACCTTTATTACTTCTGTTAAAGCCTCTTCTCCAAATGCAGTCACATTGAAGGTTAGGGCTTCAACATATGAATTTGGGAGAGATCCAAACATTCAGTCCATAATACTGAGCTTAATGCTCGAGCTCCAGAACAGGTGGATGGCTTTCAGATGCAAAAGAATCACAAGTTATCTGCAGAGGACTTTGGGCATAAGACAATGGGTTCTTCTGAATGACAGACTCAGAGCCTCCTTGTAAGAATTCTTATTAACATGATGCATATATCACTGCATCCGTCAAGACCTCCATCTTATCACAGAATGCTTCTCTCAGGCCTCACCCCAGCTTATCATACTTGCAGGCCATTCTGTTTGGAGTTAAGAGTGGCTCTCTCTTCTTTGTCCTTGGCCTTGCCCTCTCTCCTAAGGCGGCAAAAATATCTATTGCAGGGTTTCTCAACCTTGGCAGTATTAACATTCACGGATGGACAATTCTTTGTTGTGGGTGGCTATCCTACATATTGCAGAATATTTAGCAGGCTCTCTGACCTTTACTCACTGGATGCAGATAGGACCCATTCCAGTTGTGAGAACAAAAAATGTCTGTACACGTTGCCAAATGCCGCTCTGGGGATGAAACTGCCCATGGTTATGAACTATTTAACCTAAACATCAGCTTCTTCATTTTACTTGCATTTCTAGGGACTCAAGTACTCATTCAACTTAAATCTTGAGCTTTAGATAGCCTGATTTCTGTTCTGTTTTTTATCATCATTAGGACTCTAGGAAAAGTATAATATTGTGCCAGTCTTCTTCTAATGCCACAAAGTGTGACCTGAGAACCTCTGAGGCATCAAAAAGAATGTGCTCAGAGAATTTATGACTAGGGACACAGCAATGCTATGAACTTAGAGAAATTATTTGCCCTTGAATATTTTCATTCATAGAACAAGGAGGATCTGATTAGGGCTCGTTAAGTTCCCTTGCAGCACTAATATTCTATGAAATGTTCCAATTTCTGTGTAAAGCATCAACAGACATTAAAAACAATTATACTTCTGACCCACAGTCTGGATAATTTAACCAAATCTAAGAGTCAAATTTCTAGGATGCAAGAGCAATAAAAGTTATAGCCCCTGATCTTTTAAGTAGCTCAGTATATTGGTCAGAAAGTTCTTGAGTATTACAGATGATGAAGTTCAGTAGTTTACAAAGAGATGAACAAATCAGGGAAGACTTCACAGAGGAGATGAGAATTAAGCTGAGTCTCAGAAAACTATTAGGAAAAGGAGAAAATGAAAAGAATACTTTGAGTTGCTTGCACTGGATCACAACTCTGTGCATTAGAATCACCTGGGAAGTTTCTTCAATTCCCTCCCCTTCCCCTTGCTCAGGCATCACCAAACATCCATTAAATCCAATATCTAGAGATGAGGCCTGGGCATTGGCATTTTTTTCAAAGTTCCCTAGGTGATTCTAACCTGCAGGCAGTGTTGAGAATAACCACTAAGCTAGGCAAAGCAAGATGAGTAAGGCTTTCATTATTTTAATATGTTATAATAACACTTAGCACCTGCGAGGTCTTTTCATGCTCTTGGCATTTAACTTGAAACGTATATTAATTACTTACCAAAAGAAAATCCCAAAAGGCTTCTCCTTGGCCCTGACATTAAGCAGGAGCATGAACACCTGGGGGCTCTATGGGTGCCTCTGTTGGCAAATGCTCACACCTGTTCTTCCTCGCCCACCCACACAGTGGTAAGAATGAAAGCTCCTCCAGTGCACTCCTCCAGCAGCCCGCACATGCACGTGTTGCAGGTGCTTATCAAGGTGTAGGGCAATGTATTTTCCCCCAACAGATGGTGTTGAATTCATTCATTCTGGAGAATTCATTCTCATCAATTCTCTGACCTCCTGGACTCTAGATCTGACCTGGATAGCCAGATGATACCTTCTTGGCCTCTATTGTCTTTACTGTTCACATTGAGCTTCACCTCTCTCCTCTGTTAGCCCATGGAGTGTGGAGAGAATCCTCAACTTTCCCAGTTTCCTCTGGAAGCAACTCTTACCTGCCAGACGTTGACCAGACTGCCAAGTTAGACTCTAGACATGGTCTCTATACCTAGTAGAGCCTCCAAGGTGCCACCAATGCCTCAGAGAAATAACTGATTTTGAGCATCTATATAGAATGAACTGACAGTATACTTATTTCGTGGACAAGGTACTTAAATTTCCACTTTGAAACCATTTGCCCCAATATATTGAGGGCTGCTATGGCAAATATGAAAACCAAGGTATTCATAGCAGTTGTACAACTGCTTCATGTACTCATGCAGGTTTTTCTTCTGGACTATTCCACAGCCTTCTTCATGGAAAAATTATCCCTTGTCTTTCTCATATCATCTGAATCATTGAACCTAATCTTGTATTTTCTTTTGTTCATATTATCTTTGTCTCCCCTGAAAATTATAAGCCTCTTGAATATGGACACCCTATCTTTTGCTTCTCATACATCCAGCATAGCAACTTGAATGTAAACTCCATGAGACAAGGGGCTGGCTGTTTTATTCACTGCATGGTCTTCTTAGGCTTCTTTTAGCACATAAAACACTTCCTGAAATGTGATAGACAGCAAATGAACATTTGTTGTATATGAAGGTATTAACATGAGAATGTAGTTTTACTATTCAATGTTTACAGTTCCTTTGATTTGATAATTTATAATGGTTCCTATCTCTTTTCAAAGCCAATTGTGGACAAACCTCCAATTTAGGCTGAGTATACCATTGGGAAGTTTCTCCCAAGTTTCCTTTCTGTACTCTTTTCTTAACAGCCCAGTATCTATATTCCTGGAATTAAACCTGACTACATAAACTCATTCCCTGCATGAGGCTGGCCTTATCCTACAAAGTATCACTTTGAATGAGAGATCACTGCCTTTCAGCCCAGTGAGGTCCACCATTTGCATTGGCTCAGCTAAGTCAAGTTTTGGAGAGAAAATCATTACATAGAAGCATGTGTAACTAACATACTTCTACTCTATTTCACAAGGTGTCTGCATTTTCAAAAATATTTTTTAGCCCAAAAGAAATCTTCAGAGATGGGAAAAATAGTCGTAAAGAATTGTAGACTTATGACTTTTTTGGCTAGAGATACTTTTTATTGGAAACTGTCTTCTATTATAACTGAGAATGCCCTTGTTTTGGTCCTAGCTGAATAATCAAAGGCTATCACTTTCCCTAAATTTCAAACTTCTTATCAAAAAGGTGACGATATTGAGCTACAACATTAGTTTTCAAATACACAATCTTCTATTTCTCTTCCCTGGGATGGGGTGTTACATGGGCAGCTAAGAGAGACAAGGATCAAATACAAGGATTCATTTCCGAGTAAATTGAATGAGTAGCATCTCAACAATGTATTTTAATGTGTAGAGATTCTATTACTATTTATTAAATACAAATTAATTTTAAGAAAACCTTACTAAATGTAGAGTATTTGCTGTTATGCATGTTCTCCCTTATAGGATACAAACTATACTAACAGACTCCTTTTCATCAATACTGGTAATCATCAGTCTGAAGAGTCACTATAGATCCTTCCAATTGTTTCAGGGAAGAAAATAGAAGCCATTCTGGAAATATAGAATTTTATATAAGAATTATGAGCTTATACAGCTTTTGTAAGAGCTTGGAGAACAAAGTTCCTTGAAGACAAAGCTGAAGATTTCAGCCTGAATCCCCAAAATACAATTTATAAGAGCTTGCCAGAAACTCCATTAAATCCACAAGAGTCTCCTTGAAGCTCCCACCAACAATCTCAATCTGCAGCAGTAAACAGTAGTTCTGAAGAACTCACCGGAAAACTCCTGCAGATCTCACATTTATTCACAGATCTGGTAGCAATGATCTCCAGAGAACTGTGACTTCTCCTTCTCTTTTGTCTCCCAAATCTATGTAAGTGGAAAATGCTAAACTAAAATTATATACGAAAAAAGATCCTGGGAAATGCAGACATTGGATTTTCCTCTGCAAAAGAGACCTTAGAAGGGTGTGATATTGGTACCAAGTTGACAATAGACAGTGCGGTACTACAGACAGATGACACCATTTGTCAACCCAGCATCCATTCCTACATGCCTATTTTGCCCATTTTAACCTTCAAATAAAGTATTAGCATCATTTTGACCTGTCACAGTGCAGTTATATATCATACAATCATCAACTTTTGCTCACTCTTTGCCCAAAAAGTAGACACAAAACGCTATATGTCCTTTCATCTTTCAATAATGGCCTTCATTTTAAGACTCAGACAAAATTTCCATTAGTATCTTGTATAAGCCCTGAATTATAGGGTAACCTACAATTAACATATATTAGAAATCGCAGATTGGGAAAGTGAGAGGAAAGGATAGGTAAACATGTAAAGTACATAAAAGCAAGGAAGAAAATATGCATAACTCCAAAGTTCTCCTTTCTGATGCTGATCACATATCCAGGGTTGACTTAATAATTTCCTTCTTACACCATACATTCCATGTTTCCTTTGTCCTCATTCAGCACCTCAGCTTTTGATGAATCTTTACCTGGCAGGGTACTCTATGACTGGTTGTCAAAAAAAAAAAAAAAAATGATGGTTATAGAAATTCCACTGAGGGCAGGGAAATCAAATACAAACCTAGGCTACATCTATTTTAGTAGAGATACCTTGTTACTCTTGGTGGGGAAGAGGTTCAATCTAATCACCTGTTTGAAACCACATAAGGGTTTCGTTGTTGATTTTTCTATAGGCAGGTTTGGCATTCAGCTATGTAGCAGACAGATCAGGCTTAATGAATAAAGGCCATATTGTTGACATCATATATAACTCCACCCCTGCCACTATGGGCCCATTGTTCATGAAATCATTGAGCAACAACGGAGGTATCAGGAAGGAGGCTAACTGACACAGCAGCGTAGGTCTTCTCAGCCACCTGAACTTGGGGAACCTCTTACCAGGAGTTACTATCTGCTGAGCATTTATTGGGACATAAATATCGCCATATTTTCTGTGCATTCTGTGAGACCTTTCCACCAACTTCTCCCACAGACTTTGTTATTACCAACATTCTGATCTTCTTCCTACTAAGTGCATGACCACCTAGCTTAATCATGCCTGAATAAATGTGTATCCTTGATCATCTTTCCTATAGAAAAAGTGAACAAAGAAGTGAAATACTCAAACTTCTGCCTGCTTGTAGAATTTCTCTTCACCACTATCCTCAACTACTCTCCTGAGACTGGCCATTGTACTCACTCACCCATTTTTTGGGTGGTGCTACCATACTGTGCAGAATTATTTATAAAGCAGGTCTATTTTATTCTTCCTTAGTTGTCTGGAAGTAGAGAACTTCCTATGAAGCCATACATGTTGATTGAGGAAGAGTTATTAATGTGGCAAAAAGAAGTACCATGAAAGTCTAGGTACATTGTTAAAATTGCAATGATACATTGAAGCTCCTAATATCAAGAGGTGGAATCTATTTTCCCATCTCTTGAATCTGGGCTAACTTAATATCCTTGCTATCAAATAGAATGTGGCAGAAATAACTTTGTTTTGGTTCTGAAAATAGGCCTCCAGAAATCTCACAGCTTCTACTTGTATTTCTTGGAATTCTGTAATCTCCATGTGAAAAATCCTGGGCTAGCCTGAATAAGAGATATATAATAAAGTCACCTCAAATGTTCCAGCTGATGACCTGTGAACAGCTACACAGGTGACTGAGGCCAACCTAGATCATTCAGCTGCCAGGTGACAGAAGAAGACATATGAGCAAACCCAGCAGAAAGATCAGTGAAGCTGGCCCACAGATAAAGACTTACGTGATCTATACATCGTTAGAGATGTAAGATAAATAAATGGTTGCATCTTAAACTGTTAAATTTGGGTTTTTTTTTAGTTTTTTTAATGCTTTTATTTATTTTTGAGACAGAGAGAGACAGAGCATGAGCAGGGGAGGGGAAGAGAGAGAGGGAGACACAGAATCTGAAGCAGGCTCCAGGCTCTGAGCTGTCAGCACAGAGCCCGACGCAGGACTCGAACTCACAGAGTGTGAGATCATGACCTGAGCTGAAGTCGGACGCTCAACCGACTGAATCACCCAGGCACCCCTTAAACTGTTAAATTTGGAGGTTCCTTGCTATGCAGCAAAATTAACTGAGATAGAGACGTCTGGGTGGCTGGGTCTTAAGCATCCAACTTCAGCTCAGGTCATGATTTCACAGCTTGTGGGTTCGAGCCCCACATTTGGTTCTGTGCTGACAGCTCAGAGCCTGGAACCTACTTCAGATTCTGTGTCTCCGCCTCTCTCTGCCCCTCCCCCCACCTCTCTTTCTCAAAAATAAATAAACATTTAAAAAAATAAAAAATAAATTAACTGAGAGTCTTAGTCATATACTCATATACCTCAATCATGTATTCAGAGTCTTATCAAGCCTGAACATGTATATTTTATTTCCATGTTTCTGAGTATGCCCAGATTAATGACTTTGAAAGTCACATAGTAACCAATTAAAGGTAGATCATGTCACACAGCAATTTAGTATCCCATGATTAAGTGTCTATCTCTGCCAGAGCCCTGTAGAAGACAGAAGTTGCTTTCCAAAAGAATCATAGTATGTGCCCCCGTTCCCCCCCCCCCAAAAAAAAAAATCCCAGCATAACTTTGTCCAGTTTCCTAAAGATTTGGGCATGATTCTCCTGTTGATATTACATAGTATCCCCTATCTCCTAAAGACACTTTGAGCACTACTGGATCTACTTGGTCCTATAACTCAAGAAGCAGAGCACCTCCCGCCTTCTAGAAAGCTTTATGTTTGTTTATCTGGGCCCAACTCAATACTGGTAACAGATAAATGGGTCAGATTAGCATGCACTCATGTCTATCTGTTATTTCTAGAATGCAGAGGCCCAGAGATGCTGTGCCCCTTTCTTAGAGGTGATAGGTACAAGGTGCAGGAATTTTTTCTTCACCTTTCAGGGAAATCTCAATATGCCCCAGACCACTAAACACCTAAAAACTTCCTCAAAATGGAAGATACCTGAATTTTTACGGCCATTATTTTCCACCTTTGTGGCTTCCATATGATTTACTAAGACATCTATCTAGGGTATTTGCTGCATTGTGATCACCATTTCTAAGTACCGTAATATCATTCATGTTACAGATTAGCATCATTCCCTGTGTAATGGTGAGAGAATCAAGGTCCCTGCATGCTAAATTGTGACAAAGAGTTGGTATCATTTGAGGTAAGACAGAGAAGCTATACTGTTATCCATGCCAAGCAAAAGCAAACTGTTTATAGAATTTCTTGTTTTGCTAACAGGTATAGAAGATAAAAATAATCACCAAAGCAGCAATAGCAGAATGCCAGACATCAGCGATTTAATTGGCTTGTTCAAGTGCAAAACAATAATAACAAAAACTACAACTGAACAGTTACATCTGATGAAGCCACTTGGTTGAGTTTACAAAAATTGACATTTATTCTCCAAATTCTATCTCTTTTGGGCAAGGCAGGAATGTATATTCCAAATCTCTGAACATATCACTAATCTCTGAAATTTTTCCTAGTGTGTTATATTGATTATGGGTTTCTACCAAACTACCATTTGGTTCTTATTATTGTACCTATCTTTCCAGAGGTCAGGAAGCCAACATGGAAGATTTTGCCACTTTCTAAGTGTGCTTACTCCAACTACTCATTCAGAAGCTAGGAACATAACTAGTGGTGTTTGGGGTATCACTGAACCTATTTTGAAATAGAACCTAAGCCAAAACGCCATTATTTTACCTTTATAAGCTTCTGCTTTTTACCTCTGTAGACTAAAAAGACATTTTGAATCCTCTAGAATTGGCATTAATTTAGATGTCAAGAAATCACTCAGAATTCTAGGTATTCCTCAGTGCATCACCACATTTATTAATGACCACAACTCAATCTGAGGAAGAGCAGGAGGAGGATACATGATATAAATGTTGGAGCAGAGTCCTTCTTCACTATGGTCACAAATTTTCCTTTACTTAAGAATCACAGGATCTGTGGAGTTGAGTCTGAGAATTGGGTCAGGGGCTATGACTTTCTACTGTGATTATGCCAGTTCAACCTTAAACTCTTTATTCCCTGGTCTAACACCTATAATCTATTTCTACATACAAACCACTATAAATTAACAAAATATTGAAATTCTTCTTGGGTATATGGAACTTTCTAATCATAAGTTATGCTTTATTCTTATCCTCCTGGGTTTTACTAGGATTTAAGTCTAATTATGGTTCTGGAAGTAAAGAAAGGTAGTCCATGGGTCTAAAAGAGAGTCTGCATTTCTTGCAAGGTGAGTACCTGAATTAAAATCACTATGGTGTGGTCACGTAGGAAACAAAATAGCGATGCTTCTGCTGGCAAGGGAGGCCCAGCAGGTTTGGGGTGTTGATACTTAAATTCATTGAAATCTGCCCAGATTTCTCCTCATGATTTTCAAGTTTCCATTCCTTCTTGGTAAATGCTGTAACTTTAATATAAGAGACCTGATAAGTCTACACATTCACTTTGAATTTCAAATTACCCACTCACAGGATTATATTTTTTATTGGGTTTCAGAAATATTGGCCAGTGGCTACAAGAAATAAAGAATTCCTCAAGACTGTAACTAAAGTCATAGTCTTTGTTTCTTATCCCATTCCTTGAATAACTAATTTAAAACCATGGTATTGAGTTTCTTTTTCCAAGCTTTACATTGCACTCAAAAGAAGCTGGCTCTATTCCACATTTCTTATACTATTTATTTCCACCATGAAGTTTTATTACTATTATTACTATTGCTACATAGCCTACCAAAGTCTTGCCTCCTGAGGATACATAACTCCAGGAAATTAGAAGTGATAATGTAAATAAATAAGTGTTTTGCTACTGCATATTATGGACTATGACCCATCTTCCACCTGCACTGAAGTTGTTACTGCCTCCAATTATAATCCTATGGGAGAATCAATATGACAGTTTCATCCTTAATGTTTAATTATCCCAGAACCAATTTGAAAAAAAAAAATCTACTAGTTAGAATTCATTCAAAAAATACAAGCCACTCTATTCCATGTATAAAGAATATATCAGGAAATAGGGGCTTATCAGAAGAACTTAGAAGCACAGTTTGGGGAAGCTGACCCTAAAGATCTTACCTGAAGCACCAACACAGAGAGTTTCAAGAACTTTCTGGAGAACTGTTTCAATTCTCAAAAATCCCTCAGAAGTTTGTCCCAAATCTCTCAGTTCTCAGAAGTAAACCAAGTGAGTTCTCTACATCTCACCAAGACCTAACCTTCAGTAATTCATCTGCCCCTGAATCTGGCTGTAACAACCTCCAAAGAATAGTGACATCCCATTATTTTCCTGTTACCAAATAACATGTGAACATCTCTCATTGACAAACTCTAACTTGAAACCCAGAGAAGTCTCTCACTTCCTCTCAACAATGCAGAAGACACCATAGAAGGGGATAGCAATAATACCAAGTTTGCCACAGGCAGCCTGACACAGTAGTCTATCACTTTCACATGATATGCCTTTAAATCAAGAGTTAGAAAATGGATCTCTGTATGCTAGAATTTTCACTGACTCTGCTTCATCGGTCTAAATCTTACCAAAGCATCCCCATTGAACATGGGAATTTTTCTCAGCCACTCACCTTGGCTACCTGCCTTTCCAGTCCAGCCTTGCAAAAAAAGAGTCTGTTAAAAATCTGTAAAAAAAAAAAAAGATCTTAAGTGTTTTAGTCATCCCAGGTGTTAGTGATGTTAATACTATTTCTATGAATTTTCTTTGTTCATTTCAAGCTAGAAAGACATTCAGAAGCTGAAAACAGAAGCTAATATTTGGAACATGGCAGAGTCACATGAGAACCTAGATTCAATTTAACTGTACTCAAGGGCATTTTTTATTTACATAGAGTTTACCTAGTATGGGATATAGGCTAAACAATTAGATTTTAACAGATTAGATTTCCCAGGCAAGGTGTTACCAAGAATTACAATGAAATGAATTGTCTTGACTCATAACTTTACACCTCCTGATCTATCTAGCTGTATTTTTCTCTTTTTCCTGAGATAATATTTATCAGAGCATATAAATAAGCCAGAGAATGAAATTTTTATTTTAGAAATAGAAGAAACCAAGAAGACTAGGGAAGATTGCTCACTTTTTAAAAAATACTTTTAGAATCATATGGATATATAACCTATTAAAAATAACATAAAATAAATACAAATAGCAGAAGAGATTTAGATTTGGGTTCAAACAATGTTTTTCTTGTCTGTACCAATTCAATTAGTCAGTAGTGGTAGCTAAGAAAGCTGTGTTAAAAAGGATTCTGAGGTTAAGGCCTAGCTCAAGAGGGGAGAAAGTAACATGATCAATTAGCAATGTCAGACCACAAGCCAGGAGGAGAGATGGTAACACTATACAGTTGCCATATTTTTGACATGGTTATGAAAACCTTGCTAACCAATAAAAGTTAGCACATTTGTCCATACAGTTTTCTCTAAATTATGATTTTATGTCATTCTCAAAAATCACCAGGGAGGAAAGCAGTCCAGATATTATTATTCACATTTTACAAAGGTGAACTCTGAAGCTTAGAAATCTTCAAAGTATGTTGATTGCAGGTAACTTGTTGAAATGATCACTTCTAGTAGACTAATATGTGGCAGGACCCACACCAAAACACACTGTCTGGGTCACACATCCAAGCGTTTTTCTAGTAGTCCATGTAGTATGAAGATAACTGGTTTACTTCTTTTTAGAAGCCAAGAAGAGGCATGAAAGTGACTCTTTAAAGGTATTATAACTATTTCTCCATAGGCTAAGGTTTAATAAGTAAGACGGCATCTAACATTGAAAAGATGTTAGAGCATCACGGGCTCATTCCTTATGTCTGTCCTTTAAGGCCAATGTATTGTTTCATGGGGACACATATAACTGAGGGCTGAATGTTTGACCTGGTGACTAAGAGCCTCAGCTAGTTAAGAAAAGGAGGGGATTGGGGGGAGAAGAGAGAAATAGCAATGCTGACCTAATTTGTGGGGATGGAATTACCCAATTGAGTGTTGTAAAGTACCTTGAAAAAACGTGGTATAAACGCTCACTAATATAACTACCAAAGCCAGCTTCATGTTGTTATGCCATGTCAAAGTTCTCACAGTATTGATCAGACATGCCTTGCCTGCCTGTCCACTTCTGTGAAGCAGCATGTTAAAAACTAACTCATCACCACATCCATTTTCCCACACCTATTCCTGCTCTCCTTGAATTCACTGTTTCATCTTTTTTCATGGCCTTAGCTTCACACCGTATTCAATTATGAAGAGATATTTGGTCCAGTCATCAGCATTCCACAAAATGTCATTAAACCATAACCAGGTTCCTTCTTTCTTTATGATCAGCTTTCTTTTGTGGCTGTCCTACCTAAGCACAGTAGCTAGGCTATATGCCAATGGCTATTCAAAAAATGCCAGTAAGACACTAACACCTCATAACTGTCTAGTCTTTTTATTTCTGCAAAGCAGTCTCCAAGCTACTCTCATAAAAACTATATGAGAAAGACAGGGCACGGCTGATCACTATGGGCAGCTGAGTTAACCAATACATGAATAGTTTAATGACTCCCAAGTTCCTATAAATATGAAAGGGCGCAAAAATACTCAGCTACACAGTTAGGGCAAATTAGTACAGTGCCTGATAAATCATAGACCCTCAATAATATTAGATGAATTAATCTATGAATGAAAGAAATAATTAAGAAATGAAAGCATGTGTTGGAGCTCTCAGCCCAATGCTCTTTGCACTTCATCATACTGATACCGTATTCTGTATCAGTTCTAACCTGGTAAGATAGTACTTGGAGAAAGAGTGCCAGGTTAAGGTGAGTCCTGCTCCCACTTCTCCACAACTCTTCTGAGCTGAGTAGGAGAAGGTGCCAACAAGCCCCGTTCCTGTAGGATTAATGCTCTTTATCCACAATCCCTCAAGGAATAATGGGATTAGAAAGTGACCATTATTTTCAAAGAGCATTTATTGAGGGCCAATTATAATAACTACTCATATTTGAAAATGTTTTGCCATTTGAAAAGCACTTTCCCATCCATTAGTCCATTTGTTCCTTCTAATAATGCTCTGAAGAATGTATCATCATTATCCCACATTTTACAAATGAGGGAAATGAGCTGGAGGGAGGTTAGGTAACCTGCTCAGGATTATATAGCTCATAAATAGCAGATCTGGTCTTCAAACAAAACCTACCAACTTTGAAATCAGTGTTGCTTCTATTGCGCTGTATAGTTTTCCAAAAATAGGAGAGTCATCTCTGGGATGATTTCCAGAGAAATGTAAAATTCTCCATCACCTCCATCACTTCTGTCTATACTTCCTTGAGCCCTCATACGACCACCTACCCAGACTTTCCCAGATTTATGAACAGGGCCCAAAGCAAACCCAGTAAGCAACTGGTAATATGCAGCCCATGAATTCAACCACATTCACTTCCAATGCGTGTGTATGTGATTTAGAGGTCATCTGGTAAAATCCTTTTTCTTTTATAATGCATTTTTAGATGACAGTGTCTTCAAGTGCTATCTTTCAAAAGTCTGTCGTATGCCAAAATGCAAAATTATATAAAAATATGGCAGAACTTAGGGAATTTAGCAGGGAGAGCAATTTAAGGTACATGAAGGCAAGACTGAGGAATGGTAGGCTCCATTTGTGAGTTACTAACCGAAAGGAATGAATATTCCAGAAGCTTTCAGTAAGAATTAGTACACTCACTCTTTCCTGCAAAGACGACTAGGTAACTTTTTACTTACAGGCTTACAAGATGCTGCAAGATGATAATGAATGAGAATGAATGGCTTCCAGAATTATTCAGTTAATGTCTTCCTGTTTTCCACAAGTTCATTTATTTCACATGGCTTTTTTTTTTTTTAACTAAGACAAGGTGGGTCTTATCCTTCCCACTGCAGGTGAGAGACACTGGCTCAATAGCAGTGACTTCATGCACTAGAGGATGACCCTGTTCTAAACTTTGCCAGTGTCTCTTTTTTGTTGTTGTTGGTCTGAGTTTTGTTCTGATCTGCTGTGTTTTTGGGTTTTTTTTTTTATTTTTTTGATGCTTATTTTTGAGAGCGAGGCTGAGTGCAAGCAGGGGAGGGGCAGAGAGAGGGAAACACAGAAATTGAAGCAGGCTCCAGGCTCTGAGCTGTAAGCACAAAGCCCAAGGCGGGGCTTAAACTGACAAACCAGGAGATCATGATCTGAGCTGAAGTCGGATGCTTAATCGACTGAGCCAACCAAGTGCCCCTGTGTTTTGTTTTTTAAAGGAAAGCTTGCTGATCAGCAAGGCCCAATGTGTCTTTCTATTTGTAACTCAAAGAATCTCAGACAACCCCTAAAGATCACATTAAGGATGTAGGTCCTCTCTCCCACCTTACCCTAAAGCTTACTGTCCATTTACTTTACAAAGAAAGTCATGAGAGGAGGAAGAAAGAATTTGGGTTTGAGACTCATCACTAGAAAAGAGATTGAGGGTTGGCTACTAACACATGGAAGTGACTAGAAGCAAATAGACCTGAAGATTACCATGTTTTTGAGGAAAATGTATTGTGAAATAAAACTGACTACTTCAGACTTAAAGCAACCTTTGAGTTCTCAAACTGGCACTATAAGCAATAAATGATGGGCAGCCCTCAAAGAGGGCAAACTCCCCAACACCGACCTCACATATGTTCAGAGAAAATGTTCAAAAGGGAGCCACCAAAAACAGTGCACAAAGGAATTTCTCCCAGATGCGTAATTAAGGTCTGATCCAAAACTTTCCCTTTACAAGGACTGCCCAGCAAGACTTCGTAGTTCTTGGGGAACTTTGTAGATGGGACTTACTATAGTCATTATCCTGTTCCTCCTTTACAACGTATATTGGAGATGGAGGGTTGGGTTGGTGTGTCAGTGGGGTTGGGAGGGCAGAAAACTTGTCCTTAGAGTACATAAGTCACCAGATCATAGGGAGTCACACAGGGACCTCATGGGTAGGACGTGCACGATCCAGAGTTCCTGCATGTTGAGTTTGATGCACTGAATGGATGGATTTTTTGGGCTGACTTCCATGAGGCAGGGACAAGTGTTTTCTGGAGAATTGCAGGGATATTTGAAACCCAGAAGAGTGGGCTGATTGACAGAGTGTTCCATGCTCACCACTGTCCATTCCTTTCCCTTCTGTGCACATAGTGAGACTACCTATTCCAGCCACACTTGAAATGGCACAGGGCCATGCTTTGAGTTCTGGTCAATAGAATAGAATGATGTATATCATGACCTGGCTTAGCCCATCTTTCCTGTCCACCTCCCCCCCCCGCACCCCCGCAACCTGCCAGCCAGAATTTAAAAATTCTAAAGCACAAAAAATGGCAAAACTACCAGATGAAAGGAATCTGGATCCTAAAATCATCATGTAGAAGGCAGCCCACTAAACATTGGGGTGAGAATAAATTAGCTTCTATTGTGTTAAGCCATGAAGATTTTAGGATGTCACTGTTTGGAACTTTGTGACACCTAATAATACATAAAACTTTATTTTGAATGCTGGGGAAACGGTTTGAATTTTATTCTTCTGTTTCCTGCAGCTCCTGGCACAGTTCCTGGTGCAGCTTCAGCACAAAGCAGGAGATGGACAAAAAAATATGTTTTCAATAAATACCCAAAGACATGAGTGAAGACAGCTACATTAGAATGTTGAAGGATAGGATGGGGATTCCCCCAATCAAATCAAACAGGGAAGACTCCTTAGTTGTTTCATCTGCTCAAGGGGGTTAATATCTCCTTCATAGGGATGTTCTGAGAATGAAATTATATGATAGATGAAAAGTACTTAGCACAATGCTGAGCACAAAATGAGCACTTAGTACGCTGTTCCATTATAAGCTGTGAACTCCACATAAAGTGGTTTCTTAGATACAACAAACCATGTCTCTGAGAACAGAGGGGCAGTTGTTCTCCTGAAATTAAATCCTGCATCTCATTCATGTTGTGTTATTCCAAAGGCTCAAGCACAATCTTTTTTTTTTTTTTTTTTGGCTCAAGCACAATCTTACACAGAGAGCTGTAGGTAACGGTGAATTGCCTTCTATGGAAAGGACAAGGAAGAGAAATTATTTGAATTATATTAAAAAGAAATACAAAAGTGAGAATGTAGATAATGCTAATAAATAATGCTGTTGATTTATTATTTCTGTGAAATATAGTGTTGTGGTTTTGAATCAACATTAAGAAAATGTTTACTGTTAAGTTTATTGTTAATTATCAAAAACTGAGCATAAAATTGCAAAAGGTCAGAATACTGCTGTAATTAAATATCTGTAAGGTCCAAGATAGAATAAAAATACATGGAACGACTCCATTCAAATCTCGAGTTATTGGAGGATAAACCTATGTAGATATCCATTGAACATTTCCAACTTGGGAGTATGAGGAAGGCATCTCAACACCCATCTCAAGTCCCTAGGAGTGTCCTTTATGGGCATTTAACTATAGTTAAGTAACAAGTATAAAAATATTTATTTTTTCTAATATTTCCATATATTCACATTACAAATAATTTAGTTATGAAGGGTAGAGGAAAAAGCAAATTATGCTAGCAATCTCTTGAAAATTCAGTCTCAAGACTTCAAAATAAAAGTATATTACAATAAATCAGAAAATGCTATTTATACTTACATGTGACATTTATTACCTGTGGAATGGGATGAGATGCAATAGAACAGATCTAAATAGGATCAAAAGGATTTAAATGTTACTGACTTAAGCAACTATTTCAATTCTGCAGCTCTCTATCATGAGAGACAATGGGAATTTTCAAAAGCAACCTCATTTTGTTCTCCTGGGTAAATGAATGATCTTAGGTGTCTCTAGATGTTGGGGGTGGGTAGTCCAGGCACATTTCCAAACACTCCACATTCTTTGGAGAGAAGATGTTATCACTTCTCAGTGTAGAGCCTTGTTATTAATTCAGTGAATCATGGGAGAAGAGAGTTGTGGGTGGGCCTCATGTTTCTTGAGCAGCCACAGCAGGGATTCAGGGTGGAAGTCAGGCAGGGATCCAGGACCAGCAAGGCTGGGAAAGGTGGTGATAGAGAGATGATTCTGCCTTGGCTTATGTGAGGGTGTGTTGTCAAGAAAGTCTGGGCTCCAAGGCTAAGTGCCAGCATTCCAGGTTCTTTCTCTTGGCCTAACAAGGAGACAAGCACAGAGTTGATCAAAACTTGCTCCAGGAATGCACTGAGAACACTGACTGTCATCTGGAACCGATTGCCCAGGGCAGGTCATCAAGATGGGAGTTCACCTGAAAGCCCAGGGTGTGGACAGTCCTGGGAGCAGACAGCCTGGAGAACTGAGGATCTGATTAACCAGGTGAACACTGGCAGACATTACATACTTGGGCAAGCAGAAGGCTGCATTTCAGAATGTCAGCTCCAAAGCAACCAGTAGGACTAGCAGAATTGTCCAGGTCATGGAAGGTTAGCAAAAGTGACCCTACAAAAGCAGAAAATACCAAAGAAGCAATCTGATATTGGAGAAATGTTCTTTACCTGGTTCTGTCCTTCCCCTGGAAGCTGAATAGTCCTTGACTTGTTCATTCATCCATTCATTAATTCATTATTCAATATTAAGCACCAGTTATGTGCCTGTAATAGTCCAGACACTGGGGAAGTAGCAAAAAAAACCAAAACAAAAACACAGTCACAGCTCTGTCCTAACAGAGCTTACAGTCCACTGTTAGTGGGGGAGACAAGCAGAGATAAATGTTTTAAAAGTAAAGAAAAATGTGTGGTTTGTCAGAGAAAATGGAGAAAAATAAAATAAGACTAGAGGTCAATAGAATCCAAGAGTTGCTATTTTACTTAGGATGAAATACATTCAGCTCCATTTCTCTGCCTGAGGATTTTCCCTCTGGAGCTAGGGAAGTATGTTCAGCTCATACACCGGGCTGCTTAAAAGTACCAGTGACCAGGGGCGCCTGGGTGGCGCAGTCGGTTAAGCGTCCGACTTCAGCCAGGTCACGATCTCGCGGTCCGTGAGTTCGAGCCCCGCGTCAGGCTCTGGGCTGATGGCTCGGAGCCTGGAGCCTGTTTCCGATTCTGTGTCTCCCTCTCTCTCTGCCCCTCCCCCGTTCATGCTCTGTCTCTCTCTATCCCAAAAATAAATAAAAAAACGTTGAAAAAAAAAAAAATTAAAAAAAAAAAAAAAAAAAAAAAAAAAAAAAAGTACCAGTGACCAGAAATTTGACACCCTGGGGCAACCCTCTATCAAGGAGAGATGTAACTTGATGGATGGATGCCTGGGTTTTCTGTCCTTCTGTGGGACAGCTCTGAGGCTCATTCACACAGATCACCATGCGATTGAGCCCCATTTGCACACAGTTTGCTGACACACACTTTACTGCTTTTTCTTCTTTCTGGCCTTTCTGCTTCCTAAATCATTTCCAAACCTAGTTACTTTCCCTCCATTTCTTTCAACACTACTTTCTGGGGGGATCCAAGCGCAAAAGGTAACAGGAGGGTGGTAGTTCAGATGAGAAGCTGTCAGCTATTTTGAAGTTTGAAGTTGAATGTGTTGTAGAAGAATAAAAGACAAAGAGAAAAAGTTATCTGTAATTTCACATTTAGAAGTAAATATTGTTAGCCTTTTGATACATATTATTACTAGCAGTTGAGTCTGCTTGGATATGTTGGTACGTGTGTATGTATACATTTTACACAAAAAGAATCATACTACACATGCTAGATTTTAGCTGATTTCTCACTTAATATATTACAAACATATTATTTTTCAGGAAACTCCATGAATATATTTATAAATTCAAATACTTAAAGTTTACATAGCATATTCTACTTCACATAGTGTAAATTTTAAACTAATTCCACTGTTGAATATTTTGTTTATTTCCAATTTCTCAATACTATTAACAACACTTCAGTGAACATCCTTGTACAAACATCTTTGAACATTTGTCTGATTATTTCTTCAGGATAAATTCTAAAAATGAGCCTTCTTGGTTAAACCATGTTTATAATTTCAAGTACTTTACATATTGCCAAATTCTGCCACAAGCTTTTACTCATTTACATTGCTATGACAGTGTGTTTCTCTTTAATCAAGGGCAATACCCTGATGAGCTTTTGGAGGAAGGGAGGGAGAGAGAAAGAGAGATTGATTCTGGAGTGTACCAAAATCTGTTTCTATTAATTATTTAATTTTCATTTTAGTTGATGCTTAATTTTTAGAACCTATCAATTTAGTAATATTTAATTAATTGAAAGATTCTATGGTGATTTATGAATATGAACATTCTAAAATATAAACTATTTTCAAAGAATCATTTTTCTTATAAAATAAAACAAAAATATTACCTAACAAAAACTGTGCACCATTTTCTCATTAGAATCCACGTTCTGGTTCCCTGTATCCTTTTATAAAAGAAATAATAGATTTCTCATAGGCATGAGGTAGGCCATAGTGGTTTCCATAATTCTTAGCAATAACAAAAATTTTCCAGAAGAGTAATCTATTAAACTCCACACAATTAACAAACTCTGATCTCGAAAATAACAGCATCACCTTTGTTTTTATTTTTGCCAATCCTTTGAGGGAAAAAAACATACCTGGTATTTCATATTGTTTTAATTAATATTTCTCTAATTATTAATAAAATTAAAACATATGTAAATATATGTGTAAACACACACACACACTTTGTTTTATTGTTTTATCTTATGTTCCATTCCCCCTCACCAAATTTACTGAGAGATAATTGACATGCAACATTGCGTAGGTTTAAGGTATATAAATGATCATTTGATATACATTTGTGAAACAATTGACACAATACGATTAGTTAACAACTCCATTTCTTCAAATAATTACAATTTTTTACATGTGTGGTGAGATCATTTAAGATCTACTCTCTTAACAACTTTAAGTATATAACATTGTAAACTGTAGTCACCATGCTGAATATTATATACCCAGAACTTACCTTACAACTGGAAGTTTGTACCCTTCAACCAACATCCCCCCATCACCAGACCCTGGCAACTTCCATCATACTCTGTTTCTATGAGTTTGGGCTATTTTTTTTCTTTTTATATTCCCATATGTAAGTAATATCATACAGTTTTTAAACTTTCTCTGTTTGCTTTATTCCACTTACCATAATACCCTGAAGGTCAATCCATATTTTTACAATTGCAGGATTACCTTCCTTTTTATGGCTGAATAGAATTCCATTATACATGCATATATATACACACATGTAAACTTCTTTTATTCATTCATAAATCAATGAATGTTTCCACATTTTCTTTCACCATTCATAAGTCAATGGACATTTAGGTAATTTCCATGTCTTGGCTATTGTAAATAATACTGCAGTGACAATAGAGGTAGAAATACCTCTCTAGGATAATGATTGCATTTCCTTCAGGTATATACCTAGAAGTGGAATTACAGGTTCATATAATAACTCTATTTTTAATATTTTGAGGAACTTCCCTACTATTTTCATTAGTGGTTGCACCAATTTCCACTAGCAGTGCAGTAATGTTCCCTTTTCCACATCCTCACCAACACTTGTTATTTCTTGTCTTTTTGGTGTGATGTGATATCTCACTGCGCTTTTCATTTGCATGTCCCTGATGGTTAATGATGTTGAGGATCAGTTTGGGTCCAAGGCCCATTTTTAACTGGATTATTTATTATTATTTTTTTAGGTTTTTATTTTAATGGATTATTTTTGTTTTTGAACTGTATGAACTCCTTATATATTTTAGATATTAACTAATTATCTAATACATGGTTTGCAAATATTTTCTCCCATTCTTAATCTTAATTTGTCTTTTTATTTTTTCTATTTGTTTCTTTTCCTGTGCAAAAGCTTTTTAGTTTGATGTAGTCTCATTTATGTTTGCTTTTGTTCTTTGTATTTTTGGTGTCATATCCAAAAAATTACTGCCAAGACCAACATCAAGGGTTTTTTTCCCCTAAGTTTTCTTCTAGGAGTTTTACAATTTTAGGTCTCATATATAAGCCTTTAATCCACTTTGAGTCAATTTTGTGACTAGTATAAACAGGGGCCTGATTTCATTATTTTGCATGTAGGTTTCCCAATACCATTTATTGAAAAGACTATCTTTTCCCACTGAGTATTTTTGGCTCTCTTATCAAATATAGTTGACCATGTATTCATGGATTTATTTATGGACTGTCTATTTTATTGGTATATGTGTCTGTTTTTATGCCAGTACCATACTCTTTTAAGTACTATAGCTTTGCAGTATAGTTTGAAATCAGGAAGTATGATGCCTTCAGCTTTGTTCTTTTTTCTCAAATTTGCATTGGCTATTCAGGCTCCAAAAAAATTGTATGGATTATTTTTTTCTATTTCTATTTAAAAATGACTTTGGAATTTTGATAGAGACTGAATTGACTTCATAGATGGCTTGGGTATTATGGATATTTTAACAATATTATTTCTTCCTATTCATGAACACAGAATATCTTTCTGTTTAATTGTGTCTTCAGTCTCTTTCATCAATGTGTTACAGTTATAAGTGTACAAATCTTTTATCTCTTCAATTAAATTTATTCCTAGGTATTTTATTATTTTTGATGCTATTGTGAACAGAATTACCTTCTTTATTTCTCTTTCAGATATTTTGTTGTTAGTGTATAGAAATGCAACTTATTTTTGCATGTTAATTTTGTGCCCTGCATCTTCACTAAATTTGTTTGCTAGTTCTAACAATTTTGGATAGAGTCTTTATGGTTTTCTCTATATATGATCATGTCATCTGCAAACAGAGTCAAGTTTATTCTTCCTTTCTATTTTAATGACTTTTATTTCTTTTTCTTTTCTCATTGTTCTGACGAGGACTTACAGTACTGTGTTGAATAGGGGTGGTGAAAGTGAACACCCTTTTCTTGTTCCTAATTTTAGAGGAAAAGCTTTTGGCTTTTCACTATTGAGTATGATGTTAGCTGTGGGCCTTGTCACATATGGCCTTTATTATGTTGAGGTATGTTTCTTCTACATCTGATTTGTTGAGAACTTTTATTATGAAAAGGTGTTGAATATTGTCAAATGCTTTCTCTGCATCTATTAAGAAGTTCAGATGATTTTTATGCTTTATTCTATTACTATGGTGTATCACATTTATTGATTTGCATATGTTGAATCATCCTTGCATCCCAGAGACAAATCCCACTTGATCATAGTGTATAATCCTTTTAATGTGCTTTTTAATTCAGTTTGCTAGAGTTTTGTTGAGAATTTTTGCATCTATATTTATCAGGAGTATTGGTCTGTAGTTTTCTTGTAGTGCCATTATCTGGCTTTGGTATCAAGGTAATACTGCCTCATAAAATGAGTTTGGGAGTGTACCCCCTCTTCTATTTGGGGGTGGGGATAGTTTGAGAAAGATTAGTATTAACTCTTTAAATGTTTGGTAGAATTCCCAGATGAAACCATCTGGTCCTGGGCTTTTCTTTGTTGGTAATTTTTTGATTACTGATTCAAATTCTTTGGTCATTAGTGGTCTGTTAAGATTTTCTATTTTTTTATGATTCAGTCTTAGTAGGTTGTATGTTTCTAATAAATTATCCATTTATTCTAAGTTATCCAATTTGTTGGCATATGATTGTTAATAGTAGACTCTTAGGATCCTTTGTATTTCTATTGTATCAGTTATAATATCTCCTCTTTCATTTATAATTTTGTTAATTTGATTCTTCTCTCTTTTTTTCTTTGTTAGTCTAGCTAAAGATGTCTCTATTTTGTTTACCTTTTCAAAAAACTAACTTTGTTGTTGTCTTTCTAGTCTCAATTTCCCATATTTCTGCTATAAACTTTATAATAAATTCCATCCTTTTGCTAACTTTGGGCTTACTTAGCTTGCTCTTCTTTTTCTAATTCCTTAAAGTGTAAAGTTAGGTTTTTTATTGAAAACTTTTTTTTTTCTTAATGTAGGCATTTATCACTATAAACTTCCACCTTAAAATTGCTTTTGCTGCCTCCCATTAAGTTTTGGTATATTGTGGTTTTGCTTTCGTTTCTCTCAAGATACTTTTTGATTTCCCTTTTGATTTCATCTTTGACTCATTGGTTGTTTGGGAGTGACCAATTTAATTTCCACCTATGTTTCCCTACTGTGAATTTTTCAGTTGATTCTATTGATTTCTAGCTTTACACCATCATGGTCATAAAATATATCAGATATTATTTCAGTCTTCTTAAATTTGTTAAGGTTTGCTTTGTGGCCAAACTTATGATCTATCCTGAAGACTCCTTCATGTGTGTGCTTAAGAGGAATGTGTATTCCAGGGGTGCCTGGGCGGCTCAGTCAGTTGAGTGGCCAACTCTTGATTTTGGCTCACGTCACAATCCCAGTCAGGCTCCACGCTGAACATGGAGCTTGCTTGAAATAACCTCTCTCTCTCTCTTTCTCTCTCTCTCTCTCTCTCTCTCTCTCTCTCTCTCTCTCTCTCTCCCCTCTGCCCCTCCTGCATTTACATGCATGTGTAAAATTATGAACACAAATAAATTATACACAATAGAGAGTGAAAAACAGTAGCCTTAAAGAACTTCAAACTTCATCCTTCCTGCATTCCTCGCTCTTTCTCTCCCTCTCTCTCTCTCTCTCTCTCAAATAAAAAATTAAAAATTAAAAACAAAGAACATGTATTCTGCTGCTATTGGATGGAATATTCTGTATATGTTAGGTCCATTTGGTTTATGGTGTTATTCAAGTCTGCTGTTTCTTTATGAATTTTCTGTATGGATGAACTATCCAATGTTTAAATGAAGTATTGAAGTTCCCAACTATTATTTTATTGCTGGTTATTTTTCCCTTCAGTTCTGTTAATATTTGCTTTAAGTGTTTACCTGTTCCAGTGTTAGGTGCATATATAATTGTTATATCCTTTAGATGAATTGACCCCTTGATCACTCACTGTAAAGTGACCTTCCTTATTTCTTGTGACTAATTTTGACTAAAAGTCTATTTTATCTGGTATACATATAACCACTCCTACTGTCTTTAGGTTACCGTTTGTATGAAATATCTTTTCCTATCTCTTCACTTTCAACCTATATGTTTCCTTAAGCTAGAGTCAGTCTCTTGTAGACAACATATTGTTACATCTTGCTTTTTTATACATTAAGCTACTGTGTCTTTTGATTAGAGAATTTTGTCCATTTACATTTAAAGCATTTATTGATAGGTAAGGACTTACTATTATTGCATTCATTGTTTTCTGACTTTTTTAAGTTTCTTTGTCATTTCTTCCTTTCTTATTGTCTTCTTTTGTGATTTATTTTTGTGATAGCATGCTTTAATTCCTTTTTCTTTATATTCTGTGTATCTACTTTAGACTCAAAGCCAAACAGGGCTTTAACTAAATCCTCAGGGATACAGAGCTGTTTCTGTGTCTGTAGCCAAGACCACAGTCAATGAATCAACTGCCTGGTTGCAAGCCTGCCTTCTAAAAACAGCTCTCTTTAGTCTTGGACTACACTGGAATTTCACAATCTCCTTCCTGGATCCCAAAGTTCCCAGGAAGACACTTTTGTCCATGGATGGATGCCAAATTATTGCTGTTGAGGGATGGCTGCACATGAGGGGCACCTTATTCAGCCATGTTGCTAATTCATGGGGGCCTTTGCTCTATTTTCTTTATTGAAGTAACTGCTTCTTTTCTTATAGATTTGAAAGAGCTTTTTCATAATAAATTTAACTCTTTTGTAATGAGAAAAAAAATAAGCATATCTTAAAAACTGTAACTGAATAAAACAGATTATTTTATAAATATTCACCTCAGATTGTTGTTTCCCTTAACTTCTACTCCCACATACAAAAAAATTTCATTGCTAATGGTTAGACTAATTTTTCTTCTAATCTCCAATTGGCTCTCCATTTGGTGTTACACTGAGAAAAAACTTATCTTGAATTTTCTTTTAGTTTGCTAATTGATTCATTTTTTTAGCATTTGAATTTCTAGTTTACCTGAAAATTATTCTTATATAAAATTTAATGTTTAAAGTTTTATCAACATTTTCAATGTCATGTACTAAATAATGACAATAATAATAATAGCTTACCTTTTTCCCCAGTATCTACAATGTACCAGATATTGTTCTAAAGACTTACATACATTAACTGATTCCTCTGATTTTGTCTAATTTGAAAGCCTATTTTTACCATCAAGTAAATTATTTTATGTCTTGGGTCTATTTCTTCTCTGGAATTTGATCTCTAAAGCAGATGTTACACAGGCAGCTAGAAAGGGTTTACCTCCTCTGATCTCAACAGGGTGAGAGATCTATCCAGGGAAGGATACAGTTTAAAGCTCTTTCAGGCTACTTTTTTTTTTCACTCTCTACTGTGTATCTTTTATTTGTGTTCATAATTGACAAGGTGTTGTGTTTGATTTATTTTAGTTTGGTTATTTTTTCTCCCTATAAAAGTGATACATATTTCTAAGGAAGATACAGAAAACCTAGAAAACTAAAAGACAGCTATCATTCTACTACTTTTAGTCTTTTGGAGCATTTCCACTAGTCTTATTTCCTAGCATAGTTGGTGGGGGTAAAGGATTGTTTTGTACACTTGTGATTATATATGATTTTAATTTTTCATATAACATTATAATATTATAATGTTAATATTTTTCAGTTAGCATAGAAGGTTTAAGATTTATGCTATTCTTCTAATTTAAATAATAGTTATTATAATTTAACTAATTTAATTATTATCCTAATGGACATTTTGTTTGTTACCTTTCTTTTGGTAGCTATGTAATGCTGCTGTGAACATCTTTGTGCATAAAATTTTTCTATGTTTAAAATTATCTTCCCAGCATATGTTTCCAAAAATGACTGTATAGGGCCAAAACCCATGAACACCTTATAGCTTCTTTGGTCTTTGGTCACAGATCCCACCTTTATTTTCAGTCTTTTTTTTTTTCCCACAAATTAAGCAAATCTGTTCTGGCTATATAGATGAATTCCTGATGTACAGCTTAAATGAAAGTTATGTGTCTGTAAATACAATGATTTCTGTCATAATTCCAAGAATGATCTGCATTAGAGTTTTGACCAAGAAAACAAGGCTCCATAGTAATCAATACAAATACTGTCAGGTCTTATCATTCATATTGGGGGAAGATTGTCTTGTCTCCCTACATTTTGGAAACAAGATGGGGAAGGTTAAGGCAAGGCTACAAGATTGGGCTGCATTTTATAAAAGAGGACTATTTCTAGAGAAAAAAAGAAAGAAAGAAAGAAACCTGGGCAGGAGGACAGTAGCACTCAAAGAAAGAACGATTACTATGGATTCAGCCCAATATGGGAGAAAGGGAAGCTGGCAATAGATAGCACTGCTGGAACTAGGAAGTGGGGCACTAACTTCTACATCTATCTAGCAACAAAAACTCTTTCACTGGGTCCTGAGAAGACTTCATTTAAAATATCAACTTAAGTCATTAGTATAGTTTCTTCTACCATATTTACTTTGGAAACCTAACTAGAACTGAGCCTACAAGTGAGAAAGCAGATGCGAGCCCAGCTCTTAAGAGCCAGAGGCAGCCTCAGGGGAAAACAGGCAAAAGATGGCAGAGCACACTGTTTGCAACTGAATAGAGGGCATCACACTCAAGATCTCATCACACTCAACGTCTCTATGCATTGGAAAGGACCCTTAATAGAGAGTCTGAGCCCAGATCCTCACTATTTCAGTGGCCTTATACAAACTGCATAAGCACTGTTCCAAATCTCCTCAATGTTGAGGAAGAAGATAGTACAAGAAAGACTCATTAGAGGACAATGTGAAAATAAATTGTGATATACTCAAAGAATGGAATACTGTTATAAAACTGTGAAAATGAATGAACCACAGACATCTATCAAAATAATATAAATCAGATATAAATAAAATATAAAATCAAAAGAAAATCATACTGATGAACCTAAACAATATAAAGTTGAGTGAAAAAGAAAGTCCAAGAGCTTATATGTAGAATGATACTTTTTTTCCCATTTAAGAATACTTTTTTAAAATGATATTCAGTTTTAGATGAAATGTAACAATATATTCTAAACAATATGCAATTTTAGATACACACATATATATAGTAAAACTATATTTCCAAAGGAAGGAAATTATAACACACAATTCAGGATACCCATTACCTCAGGTGGGAGGACAATGTGTGTAAGGGAGGGAGGGGCCAGTAGGCAGATGAGAGTTTCTGATAATGTTCTAGTTATCAGGTTGGATAATAAATCTACAGTGGTAATCACGATTCAGTTAATAATTAAATAAGAAAATAAATAAGCCTATTACTAATACCATCCTATGATTTTTATTTATTCATTCAGCAAGCATTTGATGGATTTCTGCTATGGGCCAGAGGAAAATAAACAAAACAAAACAGATGTGTTACACGTCAGTTGTGCTCTTATGAAGCAAAATAAAGCAAGACAGTGGGCCAGAGAGGGATAAGGGCACAATCTCAGGTGGGGTGATCAGGAAAGGCCTCCCTAAAGAGGTGGCCATTAAGGAAAGACCTGAATAACATGAGGGAGCAAGCCATGTGAGGGTCTGAGGGAAGCATGCTCCAGGCAGAAAAAGCATCAAGGGGAAATCTCTGAGCCAGACATGTGCTAGTCATCCTTAAAGAATAGTGAAAGGACAAGGTAGGTGGGATGAACAAAAATGATAGAAATTAAATAAGAGGAGAAAGGCCCAATCAGGAAGGGTCCTCAAGGCTGTGGTGAGGACTTTGCATCTTACTTTAGCTATGGTGGGAATTCACTGGAAGGCTCTGAGCAGGGAATTGACAAGAACTGCTTTACCTTTCAAAAGGATCTTCCTGTCCACTGTGTGGTGAATAGACTTTTGACGGTCTGAATTGAGCAAGACCAAATCTCTTCACACACTGCTGTATGTATTTCTTTTCCAATACTGACATGCTAATGGCCAGATCTCAAGATAAAATTGCTTGCTTGTATATGTATATAAACAAATCTATCTCTCTCTCTCTCTTTTGTGAGAGAGAGAGACACTCACAAGCATATTGATAGTCATATATTATAGTTTCAATAGATAATACACTAAAAATCTGGAAGCTAATGAAGTGTATAAAATATTTAGCCTACATATGTGGTTTCATGTACTTCTAGTGTTAAAAGGAATTTAATAACATTTTATTCTACAAACAGAGCTATTTGCTACATGAAAATATTTGACCAATGAAAGGTATGAACTTGCGAAATTAACACATTTGTGAAAGACAATTTTCTTTTATTGACTAAGAGCCTCCATATGAGATGTGTCCTCTTGGCTAAACATCAACTTTGTGAACAGGCATGCAGACAAAAACACAACTCATAGATAGGCTAATATTTTTTTCTTTGTAGCAGGCAGATCTATCTTGAGCCATGAAGTGACACTAAGTCTTGGGTCACTCAAGGCTTTTCCCTTGTGTTTTACCTTACGTGGGCAAGTATATATTTCAGGATGTGGGACACAAGCCCTTGTAAACAAGGAAACTTTCTGGATTTGCAGATTATTCTTGAGAATCACTACATCACAAATCTATTACATTTAAATCACTCTGACACAAATATACAAATTCTTTATTTTTTTAAGTTTTATTTATTTAAGTAATCTCTATACCTGACGTGGGGCTCAAACTCGTAACCGAGTCACATGCTCTCCCAACTGAACTAGCCAAGCGCCCCTACAAATTATTTCTAAGGCCTAATTCTTCAGGGTTATTTCCTTGAATGTGGAAAATCTCATGAGCAATTCAAATGTTATACTTTCTTGCAGCACAAACTCCCATATATGTTGAGAATATTCCTACCTTATCAATTTTCTACTCATTCCTTGGGATGACCAGCTGAATTCTCTGCAGGGATCCTATATTTCAAAATCCAGATAAAGGCATTTTGCAGGCCTCCTATTCTGAGCCAAGCTAAAATCCTACCAACCCTAGGGGACTGTTGGTCATCCTTCTCTCTAACGCCTCCGAATTAGTCACCTCTGCTATGCAATCTCACATTTAATTATACAATATTGTTCTCTCTTGCATAGGGTAAAAGTTTTGACACTAATCTGATGCAAAATTGTTACGTATTTTCTACATCTTTTCGGTCTTTTACCAGGTTCCTAGTAAAGTGCTAGTAAAAGGTTCCTAGTAAAGTGCTAATTACATATAAGATAATAAAGCATCTGGATTAGAAAAACAATAGCAAAAACAAATATATACATATTTTAGATTACATATATTAATATTACATACATTAAGATATAATATTAGATTGCATATATTAATATTAATGTTAGATTATAAACATTATATTATATACTAAGATTAAATATATTAATATATGTATTTGATTAAATGAATATGCTACCTGCCTATGATGTACTTTGGAAATTGTGGAATCTATACAACTGCAATGCATTGTTACCTATATTAATATTAAATCGAGTTAAGTACTAGACAAACTACACAAGCTACTACTAATAACTCATTCTAATTACCAAATGTTAACAAAGTAGGTTGGGCCACCAAGTCAGCAGTCAGGTACATCTTTGGCATTTAGGAGGTCAGGCTTTGCATTACTGGGATACTGGAGAAGTCACATTGACCTGAGCCTCAGAGAGCCCTCCAAGAGACCTGGCCTCTGGGCTCTGCTGAGCCTGCTGTAGGGAAGGATTGCTGCCTTCCTAGGGGAAAACCTTACCCTTTGTCAGGATTTGACTGTGCATGTCTTCTTTAGCTGTGAATGTTCATTATTTCTATTTGTACCTGAGCCTATATTTATGGATAATCTATTGAGGGAGGAAATATGGCTCAGGTGAGTGGGAGTGACAGGGCTGTATTTAATGGCTACAGCAAATAACCTTCTAACGGCCGAAAGAGTGTCATATCTCACAGTTATGATGTCTTCAAAAGGTGATATTTCTGGCTGTGTCATCATAGCTGTGAAAAGCATTTTCTCAGCATCTAAGAAAAATGGGAAGACCGTGGGTTGATGGAGGTACACTCTAGACAGATTGGCGTTAATCACAACACCCCAGCCTCAACTTTTGTCTACTTTTAAGGAGAGACATTTGGGGTTGGGGGAGGGGTGGGTGGGAAACATGTAGACTTCCCACATTTTAAGGTGGGTAGTTCATGGTAATGCAACCATGGTGGGGCCATGCTTTGGGAAGATGGGTTAGCAGCACTGATTTTCTGTGATGATCCCCACTTCCCTTCCCCACAGCTCTGTTCCTCCTATGCTTTGACCCATAGTTCTGCCTCTGGCGAGTACCAGCAAAGCCTGGAGTTTTTGGTCTATCACCTTATCTCACCTGCCAAGCCTATCAAAGTTCTTTATGTGTCCAATCCACCTGTAAATGTGAACTGAGTTCTTCACAATGTACCAAGAATGATGTTCGATGTTATAAGGACACAGGAATTATAATACAGAACACTCATCCTTTCCCTCAGGTAATTCTCTGGAGACACACATTCTACAGAAGCATATACTTGACTGACACTGTAAACTTGCACAAAGATATTCACTGCATAATGTAGCTATGAATTTATTTTCTCTATTTTTGTCACTCTTGGAGTTGTAGCATAAGGATCACTTAGGGCTACTAGTTCACCCTGCTACCTCCACGAGAGCTGTTCCTGAAAATGTATCCTTTCCTCTTCACCTGGCTGCCCTCTAGATCTGACTCAATCATACCTCTTTCATGGATCTAGTGCATGTCACTTTCTGCTGTCTTTAACACTTTGGGCCCCTATTGTTCTAGCATACTCTATTCTTGAATCTTTGACCCAGAAATTTTGCACTACATTAGTATACAAACGTGTACTTTTGACTGATTGTTTCACATAGTTTATCCCTGAAAACCTATAGAAGAAAAGACGTATTGTACATTTCTTTGTACTTCATGGTATTCAATTTAGATTAGGTATAGCTAAAACCTCTTGGCATATAAAAATTTGATTTCTGGTGGGAGTCTTAAATTTCCCGCTTTCTTAACCACACTCTGAATCTAATTAATCATCTCACTATAATATAATTATTATGTATCTGTACAAAGAATCTTTTATTATCCCCATGTGCTGCAAATAAGATTCAGGTTGTTTATCTATCTAAAGCCACTTACAGTACACAGGAAAGTGTTCTTTTAGCACACCTTTATTTTCTCATGAAAAAATAAAAAAAGGGGGATAAGGAAAAGAATGTGGATGACCTCACATAGTTAATTTCCAAACTGTAATAGCAATTCAGTGTATTAATCACAGAGAAAAGGTCTCAATCATGGGAAAAGATAGAGTTTAGGAGAATGTCCAGCACATAGAATGAATTCAATAAATATTTGCTATTATATGATATGTATTATTATTATACCTATTTATTGTTATTAGCAATAATCATGCCTCAGATAAACTTCATTGGCTATGATATTGACACTGTGCTCCATTATTATTATTATTATTATTATTATATCAGAATCATGTGGGAAGCTATTTTTTCCCCTAATTTCACAAAACATCCTTTCAAACACGTATTCAAACAAATTGGGGAGGAAGAGAACAGGCATAAAGATGCACAATAAGATTTGGAATAAGTCTCAGATAATTCTGGTGCATCTCCCCTGCCCACCCCTTATAAACCCTCCATACACACACACACACACACACACACACACACACACCTCCTACTATTGATCCAAGGAACCCAGACAATATGATCAGTACTCTATTTCTGAAGTAGAATTCAATTAACAAGCATAAATTGATTCTTTGTTATTATTTTGTTCATATGATGATGATAAAATAATAAAAGTGACTTGCCACTTTCCGTTATCAACACACACTTTGGATATGGTCCTATAATTTCTCTGGTTAGTAGCCACAGCAGTTGGCATGACTGCAGAGTGACTGGGGGACTCCACATAATAAAGGAGGAATGTTGACCCAAAGAACATAGCCACATATGTCATCCACAAAATATGTGATGCAGAGGGCCCACTGGCAGTTTGATTGCTACTTGTTTGGAAAATGTGGCAGGATTTCTTGTGGTTCTGTTGCTGAGGAGAGTTGTAGTTATCCCAAGTGGGTGTCAGCAAAGTTTTGGGGGCATGCCTCTCCATCATGCTTGTGTCTCTATAAACAAAAGCTCAAAAGGAATTAAGATCTCTGTCACATGGCTCTAAAAGAGGGTATCATTTTCCAAGCTACACACGCAACAGCTGAAGTGTTTCCCCTTAAAGCAATTTGCAACTTGCAAAAGTTATTGTTCAGCTCTTGGATTTCCCCAAATCTAAACAAGTAGGAATAACTCCAGTAGAGAGCCTGGTGGAAAATATTACAGGCTACACTCTATGCATGCATAAGCCTTAAATCAAAGGCAGGACAGGTAACTTGGTTCTGTTTGTTTACTGGGGTTTCCATGAGCGCATAAGAACAATATCCCATTTATTGTACAGCTTTCTTGTTTCAAGTTATATTTAAATGTTTTTATTCATCTCAGCCCAGACTTTTCCATCAGAGTTTCTATTTCTTTTTTAAAAAAATTTTTAATGTTTATTTATTTTTGAGAGAGGGAGAGAGACAGAGTGCAAGAGGGGGAAGGGCAGAGAGAGAGAAAGACACAGAATCTGAACCAGGCTCCAGGCTCTAAGCTGTCAGCACAGAGCTGATGCAGGGCTCTAACTCATGGACTGTGAGATCATGACCTGAGCCAAAGTCGGATGCTTAACCAACTGAGACACCCAGATGTCCCAGAGTTTCTATTTCTAATGAGCCTTTAGGTACTGAAAGAAGTGAAATTTTAGCTATTTGTAAAAAAAAAATAAATGCAGGAAACAAATAATTCAAGAGAGTTATCTACACAAGTAGGTATTTAAGCATCAACATTCATTCTTATATTAACCATTTTTAATGAAAGTATTCTTTCCAATCCTTTCAAACCAATCGTGCAAATACCTGCTACAGACCTCATGTGAGAAAACAGGGTCTTCACAACTTATTGGGGTTATGTAGATGTGTTCCCAGATTAAAAGCTCTCAACTGTTGTGCTCTGAGATTCTTGCGCTTGGTTTGGTTTATATAGCTCTTATCTCAGGCCATGATCTGTCACTTTCACTGGGCAGCATATTCAACTATGACAGTCCCTTGTCTATTTCTATTCTTACCACTGCCATGAAATCCAAGCCAAATTGGCTCTACAGGGGACCTTCAAAGGGACTCTTCTAAAAGGTAAATGCTCAAATGTACATATAGATATTTGTGGAATCTGTGTTGCTACTGAGAGCCATTGTTTGCTTCTTTCTGTTTCTGTGTTCTGTGTTCTGATGGTGAGTGAGATTAAAGGTAGTGAAATCCCAGATAGGTGAGATGTTACTGACCTCTCTAGACTATCTTTATTTTGCAAATACCTACTGGCTTTGTGGAGTTTCCACAATGACAAGACAGAAATCATCTAATAATACCTACCATCTATGACACATCCACCAATGCTAGATCTTTAAACTGAATGATCCCACTGGATTCTCACTACTACAACTAAGAATGTTACTATGACAACCTTAAGAGAAGTAAGTGAAGTTTTAGAAGTGAAGGTATTCTTCCAACAACACAGAGCTTGTTAGTTGCAGAAATGATATTTGAACCTAAATGTGACTTGTCTCTAAGGCCTGAGTTATTTCCAGTGACCTTACCACAGATAGTCAGTAATTGAAAACATTTTAAACTGTGGCAAGATTATACTGAGATTGTATTTCCCTGTCTCTTTGCTAAAGTTTTTTTAAATATTATACTTTAATAACTTGTGGTGACTAACCATTCTATGTATTTTTTTAACTGCCAAATAAAGTTATTATTCAGAAAGTACTGAAAGTACCCATTATAAAGAACTCCTTCACATCAGGAAATAGAACAAAATGTTGCAGGTTACAGAGGGGAATTTGCAACTCTCCTCATGGATTTTTCCCTCTCTCTCTCTCAATCTCTCTCTCTCTCTCTCTCTCTCTCTCTTTATTGTTTTATTTATTTTTAAATTTAATTATGGGTAGGTAATGAATTCACATGGTTCAAAAAACAAAAATTATCTTAAGAAAATACATAGAATCAAATGTCTCGCTGCCTTACTTATCCTTCTCTGGTCCCATCTCCACCCATCCCAATAGGCCATTGACAAGCTTATAAATCTTCTAGTTTTCATTTAGCTCTATAGAAGTATTTCATATTTTAAAGTTAGCATAATATTCATTCTTTGTTTGGTTTTTTTTTCAGCTAATTGTATACCCTGGAGATCTTTCCATATCACTACATGGAGAGGACCCTCATTCTTCTCTACTTTCAGTGTATTCTATTGTATGATTACATCACAATTCATTCAAGCAGTCTCCCATTGATGGACCTTTAAGGTTTTTTCCATTTGTTTATTCTTATAAATAATGCTGAAATGAATAACTTTGGACAAATGTCATTTTGCACTTCTGCAAGTTATAGGATCCATTCTCAGATATGAAAATCTGGATCAAAAAAGGACATATACATGTCATTTTAGATATTTTTCACTTGCTCTCCAAAAGGCTTGTGGCTCATTTGCCTTCCCACCATGAATGAGATTGTCTGTTTCTCCATAGCATTGCAATAGAATATAATGTTAAATTTTTGGATTTTTGCCAATCTGATAGGTGAAAAATAACATCTCAGTGACATTTATATTTACATTTCTCTTATTTTGAGAAAATATTTTAATATTTGTAAATATTTTCATATATGTAAAAATATTTTCATATATGTAAAAGACTTTTACATTTCTTTAACTATGAACTGTCTTATTTGATTTAACCATTTTCCTATCAAGTTATTGATCTATGATGAGTCGCTCAGTGCTTTTTTTCTGGTCTGCCATTTGTCTTATGACTTTGCCTATGGTAGAGTTGTGTTTTGCTTTTTTTTTTTTGGTGTGTATAAATCGGTTTTTTCCCCTTTTTTCTAACATGTTAAAAAATTATCAATCCTTTCTTCATGTTTTCTGGATTTTGCATCATAAGTTAGATGGATTATTTTGGCACTTTAGACCAGGCTCTGGATTTGATGATGTCTGAGTTTGTGGTATAGAGTGAAGCACACTGAATAAGCACACTGAATAAGATTCAGAAGGTTCAGGCACTAGGCCTACCTTGATATTCATCACTGGGCAAACATTGTCAAGCTATACAACCCCTTAGGGTACAAAGCTACAGAATCAACTAAAAACTACCCTCTTGTTTTCTGAAGGTATAAGCAGCTTATTTGAGAAACAGAAGGGGCTTCATAGTTGAATAACCAAGTTGATTCTTGTTAATTGATTAAGAACAAATAAGCCTAAGCAATTTAACTGTGTGTCAGTCAGCTTTGGTTGCCACAACAAAGCACCATAGACTGGATGGCTTAAATAACAGAAATTTATTTTCTCATAGTTCTGGAGGTTGAAAGTCCAAGATCAAGATGACAGCTCTCTTCTTAGCTTTAAGACAGCTACCTTCTTACTGTGTCCTCATATGCAAAAGAGAGGACAGGGAGGGAGGGAGGGGGAGAGAGAGAGAGAGAGAGAGAGAGATCTTCCCCTTCTTATAGAGCTCCAATTTGATAAGATTAGGGCCCTGCATTTATGACCTCATTTAACCTTAGTTACCTCCTAGAAGCCCTATCTCCAAAAAATAGTCCCATTGGGGGTTAGGGCTTCAATGTATGAAAACTGGGGGTAAACAACCCAGTCCATAGCAAACCAAATAAAGAGATTAACAGACTTTGCAATGCAGAAACAAAATTTCTTCAAATATAAACCACACATTGAGAAATAAGTCATTCAAAAGAATTAGAATGGCAAATCAGAGCAATAAAGAATAAGCATCAAGCTTGGAATCATAAAGCCCTATCTTAATTAACTTTTGCTTTGTTTTGGGTTTGTTTTGTTTCTTGAGATGGTGTGCAAATGAGTAGAATAGAGAGTGAGACTGTGTTCCAAAGAAAAGCATCTTTAAGAGAGTCTGATTAAAGCTTTGCCATGAACAGCATCATCAGACCTGATGCCATGCACCTGCTCAGCTCTGCACCAGGCAAAGATGCTGAAGGAGGCTGGCCCATCACCACTTCAGACTTTCTCCCATCCCTTGAATCGGCTCACCTCCCAGCAGCCCCCAGTTCTGGAGACTCAGCTTTCAATCCATGTGACAGGCAGAAGAGCCAAATCTACAAGTACAGTAAAAATGTTATGAGGCCTTCCATTGGCAAAATGCAAATATAAAAATGTAACAACATACCCTTCATCCACTAATTTTATAATTCTTTTGAGACAAGCTGTAAAGTTTTTTTGCCTGGTTTTATTTCTCTTTCTTTATATACACACATAATGTTTCCCATTGTATTCTTTATGTTTACAGATAGTCTCTTTGCTCCATTACTTTCCTAAATCAGATGGAAATCACTTGCAATGTTTCCAAGGCTAAACAGGAGTAAAAATGGGGAAAAGTGGTAAATTGGACACCAGGGATGGCCCTTAGGCAGACTGTTTTTACATGGTAACCAGCTCTCTCCTTCTGAGGCTTGGTTGATCTGATTGATATTAACTGATCTGATGAGACTATGAAATGGACAATCTGTTGATAATTGCCTTATCCACATATACCACACTTTAAATTTCAGAGAACTGCAACATTCACAGCCTAATTTGATCCTGACAGTAAGTTGAGTAATTAAGTGGGTACTTAATAGTAGGTACTTATGTTCATACTCAACTTTTTGGTAACTGTGGATAGGAGAGGTCCAGACATTTGGCATCCAAGGTAGAACTCCAGCTCATGTCTTGGGCCTCCTGGTAATTGATTATTTTGGCTTCAGCTGCCTAGATTCAGCCTGAAGCTCATTGAAATAGCATAGTTTACTCAACCACTGCCAGTCAGAAACTCATGGCTTCAGGCAATTGCTGCAGAAAGGACAAGGAGCTTTGGATCCAAGTGGATAGTTACACTAGTCACGTCTGATCATGTGTATTTATTATCAGAATTATCTGATCAAGGTTGTTCAGGCAATGTGTGTCTCTATAGAGCCAAAAGATAGTGAGGAACTGAATCAGTTAACTATACTTTCTGGCTGAGGGTTGTACCTGCATTGAATCACTAAAACTTGGCCAAGGCTCTACTTCAATCCGTGGATGTAGGGATATTCTTCCAAGAAAAAGGAATGTTCTACCAACAGTCTTTTAATTAAATAACCATGATTGTATTCAGAATGATGCTATAGAAGGTGAAATGAAGGTGTCATGCTACAGTGGGGACATCTCAAGGAGTAAAAAGTGGGTTCAAGGGGTGAAAGTGGAATGATAGACATACATGTATCATAAAGGCAAACAAATAAAGGTGACTCTAGTATACAGAAACCAGGAAGAAGGCAGTAAAGCCTACATGGGCTGTGACCATATCTGCGACAGTCACTCTGTTCTTCCTCTCAACACAAAAGGTCAAGCATGGAATCATAGAAATTCAACCTTTAAAACTCCTACAGGGTGTAGTTATTATCTTTCTTATGGTATTTCTCACATTATATATTTTGAGAATTTGAAAAGTACAAAGAAGAGGGGCACGTGGGTAGCTCAGATTAAACGTCTGGCTCTTGATTTCGGCTCAAGTCATGATTTCATGGTTAGTGAAATCAAGCCCCATGTTGAGCTCTGTGCTGACAGCACAAAGCCTGCTTGGGATTATTTTCCTCTCTTCTCTTCCCCTGTTTCACTTGCTTGCCCTCCCTCTCTCTTTCTCTGTCTCAAAAATAAATAAATAAACTTAAAAAAAAAGAAAAATACAAAGAAGAATGGAGCATTTTTCCATATGCCTATCACCCATAATTAATCACTATCATGATATATTTATGGTCCTTTCCTCTAGAAACCAGCTGGCTTATGCTGATCTTGGTTCTTTCTACATGTCCCTCTGCAGAGACTCACCTGGGACTGAACTTCAAAATCCATATGTCTTTCTTCCATCTCTCCATTATCTAACCATGCCAGCCTTGTGTTCTGCTCCTTCCCCTCTATCTTTGACATTCAGATTTCCAAAGATACAGACAGCTGATCTGATAACCCATTTTGACAATTAATGTGTTGATTAATGGATGCTACTGTCCAAATGTCCCCACCCTTTAGCCTGTGTGATCTGTACACCTCAGTTGTGATACGCTTTCTGCAAGCTCTGAAACTTGACTTGAATGGGAATATAGGTCACTGTAGAGGTCAGAAGAGAACTCTCAGGGTGAGGGGCAGGACCTACATTTCACACAGAATAGGCTATCACTTGTTGCAAGTAACATTAAATCAGTTTGTCAGCGATAAGAAGAGATTAAAGAGCTCGAAGATCCAACCAAACTACTTATGGAGAGGGCCTGGGTAGGCCTGGGTCTAAGGTTCTTAGGAGCTGGGAGAAGGCAGGCAAACATTAAGCAAGTTATGGAACACAACAGCCCTGGCCTTCTCTGAGCTTCATTTTTTTGCAAGAAGGAAATGGTAACAGCTAAATTGGGTCAGATCTGCTACAGTGGCTTGAACAAAATAACAAAAGCAAAAGCTTGCTGTGTAAAGAATTATAGGACACATGAAACCTCATGAGACCATCTATTCCATCCCTTGCCAACCCAAGTCTTAGATGTGCCCAGAGAGACGTCTGCCTTTCCCACAATGCTAGGTTTAAAGATGATGGCCTTGGATGTTCCAGCCTCAGAACCGTGGTGAAAACTCCTGACATCATCACTGGTGCTTCTGCATGTTCCTGGCTGGTGAGTTGTTGGTAGAATAACGGGATAGCTCTACACCTGCTCTAAATGGCTTCTGGTTGAGAATCAGACATTTTAACAGGGTTAGAAATGAACAATGTACTAGACATGTTTTGCCTGTACTTTATTATATAAATTTCATAAGTATGATGAAGGCAGGTATTATTTCTAGAAAAGGAAACCAAATCTCAAAAATGTTAAATAATAGGCTTGTGGTCATGCAACTACTAAAGGGTCAGAAACAAAGTTGAAATTTGGACCTACACAGCCCTGAAGAACTTTCTGTTACACTCAGTTATCACTGATGCAAATGAATCCGGGAAATTCAGAGACATTTTTCTTTAGGTCAGTCTCTATAAAGATCATATTATGCAATATGATATTCACCCAAAGCATGAAGACAACATATGGATGGAATGGCAATTCATCATTGCCTTCAATTCTTCAACTCGCTTCCAGAATTTCTCCTACCTTTTATTTTATTCACTCTTTAAAACATCTGCGAGTTAAAAGCATAAAGCATAAATGTTAAAGGTGGTTTAGCACAAACTTCCAGTTCCCCATCACTTTCAATAACTATTTAGCCTCCACCCAAGACTTTTGAGTTTTTCATTAAATGACAAACCCATGTCAGCCAGGCGGCTCCAGAGGCCTTTTTTACCCTATTCAGAACTAAGGCTGGATCACTTCCAATTATTGTTTCCCTTCCTACCGTTGATGAAAATCAATGTGTTTCCTGAACAGCAAGGCCAGATGCTTTGGTTTTATCTGACCCCAGTTTTGCCCCTTCCCTTCCCCTCCCAATGTTGGTTTTCCCAAGGAGTGTCCCTAAAAAGAATGCTATCAAGATTCAAGAGAAGTGCTCTGAATTGGGAACCCAGAGACTGTTCCAAGAAAACTCTCAACAATTCCCTACTAAAACCACAGTAGGGCCAGATGGTGCTATCACTCCAACTGTAAGAGGTATGCAATAAGAGGAGGGAATGAACACCCTCATGTGAATCAAAGGGCAGTCATTAACAGTATAAAATGAATTAACACAATTACCAGTTTTTTCTTGAAAAACTTTGAATTTGGGGAACATAAAAGAAAGTGGGAAAATAATAACTAAAGAAAGAGGCTGGGAGTGGGTATGGAGTGGGTCTCATGTTGCTTAAAAATCTTATTTTCGATTCTTGGAAAAACCCTAGAGAATAACTCATGATTTGCACCATAAAACTTTGTCATAAGAGATGTATTTAGCTAACTATTGGATATATTTACTCTAGAACTAAAACTATTCTAGAAGTAAAACCAAAAGTGATATTCCCTATTTGGCAATTTTAGATCCTCTGGGACATTAACCTAATGTGTAAGTGTTAGATATTCATTCAGGCACAAACTAATATTTTAACAAGAAACCTCGGGTGACAGTATCTTAACACAATTAAATCAGCCTATGGATAGTCATTTCATTTGATGAGGAACATAATTTGGGCTAGGAAGGACCCTTTAATAATATAAATTCTTCCTTGTTAAAGAACAGATCAAAAGTAAGAGATGTATACTGACTTCGGTATTCAAGCACAACAAAATTTTACCTCCATCTAATGTGGTCATTAAAATAGTAAGAAGTCATATGAGCTTATTGAGGTGCAGAAATAATAGCATGACATTCTGAAGAGCGCTGATTAGTTAGGAGTAGGCTAAGCAGTGAGTAAAGGAAACCCTGAACAAATGGAAACTTCAAGACAGTAGTTTCTCATGTAAAATCCCAGTAGATGATTCTGTATTGATATAGTATCCCAAAGTGTCAGACTCCTTCTACCTTATTGCTTTACAGTGGGTAGTCTCAACCTCATAGTCCAAGATGTCAGCATCTGCATTCTAGGTATTAGAATAGAGAAAGGGAATGTTAGTAAAGACATTTCCTGAAATTTCGTATTCCACCTTTCATTGGCTACAATCACCTGACCACATGTGGCTGCAAAGGAGGCTGGAAGTACCATCTTTATTCCCAGTATTCATAAAAAATGTGAAGATACTATTATGTTGAGGACTAATGAGTGAATTGGTATCAGGACACAACTAGCAGTATCTGTCACAAGTCCTATTAAGAATTAGGCAATACTGGATTAGAAGCCATCAGAGTTTCATGTGTGTATGTGGGTGGGTGGGAGGGTATGCATCTCATATACGTGCTTCTTCACTGAAGGGGCTTTCAGTTATAGACAAGACATATATGTGAAGAAAGATACATAGAGAAACAGGTAGGAAATTAGAAGAGCCATTAAATGATAAAATGGGAAGTACAATGGTTTTGCTTCAGAAGATTATGGCTTCAGTGGTAGGCTTCTGGGAAGAGATGAGATTTGAGCAACACCCAAAAGAATACTAACATTCATAGGTAGGCAGAGAAGAGTGGGAAAAGACACGGGAAGCAAGATATCCCATTGGAAACAACATAAGGTAAACAATGGCATAGAAGGGAGGGTAGGTCTAGTCAGGCTCCAATATCCCTACTATGCTGTGCAGGATAAGCATTTTCCATTTTCACTTCCTGTCTTTTCAATTATTTATTTATTTATTTATTTATTTATGTATGTATGTATGTTAAAAATTTTTATTTTAACTCCTAAGGTGTTTTCTGTACTTTGTGTAGCATATAAGATGATACAAAATTATCAAATATTTACTTATTTCAAATGTTTATTTAATGCTCAATCGGCACCTAATACCATGTTAAAAGGCATGACTCAATTCAGAACCCTTCTTCTGAGAATCATGAAACTATTCAAATGAGGATGTTAAGGGAATATATAAAATAATAAAATGTTTAGGTTATAAAATTAAAATAAAGATAGGAAATAGTTGAGAAGTATAGTCCAAACAAAATCAAACTTGGTAATTAATCTGAATTAATCAGAAAAGAGAAAAGGGTTATGAGGTTAAAAACAAATAATAAAAGTCTGATTAAATTAGATAATTATTCCCTCTTGCCTTTGTCTCTAAAATATGAAAAACAATATCTTTCTTGCCTTCCTCCCTCCCTTAGTTTGTTCCTTCTTTTTTGTTTTTCTCCACATAAGCATGACTATTAGACTATAAATTTGAGAGAATCCAGATTTGTATCTATATTCCTTGCTGCTCTACTTCCAGTGCTCAACACATTGAAAATGTAAAAAATATTTGTTGAATTGAATTGAAATTTTATTCACTAATATGTATATATACATTTAATAATATTATTTATGTAGCACACATATATACAAACCCAACATACATAATTAAAAATAAGTTCATCAACAAAATTATGTTGTAAAAACCAGTGCTTTTTCCCCATTTTTTTAAAAGTTTATTTATTTATTTTTTAGAGAGAGAGAGAGGTAGAGAGAGGGAAAGAATCTCAAGCAGGCCCTGAACTGTCAGTGTGGAGCCCCATGCAGGACTCAAACTCATGATCTGTGAGATCATGACCTGAGCTGAAATCGAGAGTCAGATGCCTAACCAACTGAGCCACCCAGGCACCTGTTTCCTCATTTAAATTTTTTTTTATTATTTATTTTTGAGACAGAGAGGAACAGAACATGAGCAGGGGAAGGGCAGAGAGGGAGGGAGACACAGAATCTGAAGCAGGCTCCAGGCTCTGAGCTGTCAGCACAGAGCCCAATGTGGGGGTCAAACTCACAGACTGTGAGATCATGACCTGAGCTGAAGTCGGATGCTTAACCAACTGAGCCACCCAGGCGCCCCTGTTTCCTCATTTAAACAATGACTCAAAGCATCTCAGAAATGTTTGTATGCATGCAGGTCAATGGTAAGAAGACCTAGTATATTTTACCTGGTAGAATTATTTCAAATTTATGAATCATGAGCCTTCATGTGAGTGCATGAGAGGCTACTCACCCTTTTTCAAAATACCATCTTTGGGCCTGTTAATTTACTGTATATTTGCTGTCTTTTTAATTTCTGCTATGATTTTTCTTTATTATTTCCTTCCTTCATTCTACTTATATAGGTTTATTCTGCTGTTCTTTTTCCTAACTTTCTATAGATGAATGATGAGATCAATAATCTTTCAGGTTCTATTCTTCTCTATTACATACAATTAGGACTATAAATTTGACTCTAAGTTTGACGTTAGCTGTATTCCAAAAGTTTCAATATATTGTATTTTAGTTATTACTTAGCTCTAATCTATCATTGTGGTTTCTTTTTTGACTTATGAGTTATTTAGAAGTATATTGCTTAATTTTCAACATTGGGTATTATATGTTATTTCTGGTTATCTCTTTTGCTATAAATTTCAACTTACTTCCATTTTGTCATAGATCATTTTCTGACCTTTAAAATGTTTTAACCTTTTGAACTATGTTAAATAATGCTATATAGTTTATGTTACATGCATATATTTTCTGTATTATTGATTTATGCTTTAGTCTGGATGTCTTTTATTGACCTCACTTCCAGTTTACCAATTCTTTCTTCAATTGTATCTAATCTGCCATTAAACCCATTTATAGAGACCTACCTCTCTGTCACTGAGCTTTCTTCCTTCTAGAATTTCTATTTCTTTCTTCCTTCCTTTCTTTCTTTCTTTCTTTCTTTCTTTTTTAAATGAAAAGTATTGATCTGGTAAAATTCTGCAAATTTTCTTTTCTTAAACATGTTAATTCCAATTATTTTATAGGCCATGCCTGATAACTCCAAAATCTGGATCAAATTTTACTCAGTCTTTATTGTTTCTTTTTTCTTTTATTTACCTCCTCAGATACATAGTAACTTTTGATTGAATGCCAGACATTGTGTATAAAAACTACAGAAGTTATTTTTTTTTAATGTTTATTTATTTATTTATTTATTTTGAGAAAGAGAGAGAAAGTGTTTGAGCAGGGAAGGGGTAGAGAGAGAGGAGAGAGAGAATCCCAAGCAGGCTCTGTGCTATCAGTGCAGAGCCCAACTCGGAGCTTGATCTCATGAACTGTGAGATCATGATCTGAGCCAAAATCAAGAGTTAGAGGCTCAACAAACTGAGCCAACAAGGAACCCCAAACTACAGAATTTCTGATTGATGTTACTTTTCTTTAGGTAGAATGTACTTTTGATTCTTATGTGCAATTCACCTTTATTTAATCAGATAGTGAATTCATTTGGAGTTGGGCTTCTATTATTGTAAGGCCTCGTCTGTTTTTAATTTACCCTGACTCCTCCTAAGATGAGGGCTTTCAAGGATTCCAAATGAAAGCCTGGGAATATTTACCAGACCCTTCATTCTTGGTAGAGCCTGAACCATAATATTTTTTTCTCATAAGTTTGGCTTCAGAAAGCTCTGTTCAGCTTCTTAGCCTCTTAGTGTGTTTTCTTCTTGACCTCTCAACCTCTTGCTACATACTGCCTAAGGATCATCACATTTCTTAAGAGGAAAAGTAGTACAAGAGTTATTGCTCTCTGTTGTACTTCTCTTTGTGATTCTGGCCATTCAAGTCCCAGCTGTCTTGGAAGTCCTACACTACATTTTTTGTTTTCCCAGCCCATGATGTCTTCAGACCCTACTCAACTTTTCTACTTTTTAGGTACTACTTTCTACTTGGTTTCTCAGACTCTTGCTCTCTGCAGGGCTTCTGAATTAGCAACTGTCTTGAGGGAGAAAACAATAGAAAATATCAGTCTTTCCACAATGCATTTTCCTTCTTTGGGGGATGCTGGCACTTCATGTTTGGGCTTCCTTGGTTGCTTTTAAATGCCTTCAAACAAATGTTCTTTGTTTTTAGTGGGTAGGTAGGTATGATACAAGCCACTTCATTACAGCCAGAAGTGGAAGTCTATTTATCCTGCCATGTAACTGAAAGCCTACTGTAAGGCATCCTAAATATTAACCTTAAATTCTGTTTAGTCATTAGACATGTAGAAGGGTAGAGAGAGCTTGGGAATATCAATAACTAAGTAGACAGGGATACAGGTGGGGAGGCACCTGGCTGTAGGTTGCAAATAATCTGATATCTACCACTATAGACAGTGAGTAAACCAGCTGTTGCTCCCCCTGGCCAAAACTTTTGAATGTCCTAGATTGGCCTGATACCTTTTTCTTAGCTTCTCCTTTTCACCAATGGCAGAGTATCCTGACTCTTAGTGTGTGAGGCTAGGTAGGACCCCACGTTTCTGGCAGCCCTTCTTTAGGGTGGTAAGAGCTAGGCAGACAAGTATCTTATCTAGGTACTGTAGAAGGAATTGGTGAAAAATACAGAAAATAGTTTAAACAGAAGTTTCCAGGAGGTATCATTTGCTAAGGAAGAGTTGTAGCAAGAGAGAAATATATGGTAAGAAAAATCTCTAGCAGTTGTTGGTATCCAACAAATAGTTTGAAATTTCTGAAGCAAAGTGCTTCTTTTCCTGATTCACTTAAAATCCACTGGGCAAGGAACACTTGTATTCACACAAGTGACATAATAATTCTGACTTTTTTAAGTGAACCAATTTTCCATTATTTATCTTTGAACCAACTAAAAGCTGGGCCTTAAGTAGAAGCTATTTCCTAACACAAATGAAACCGTCTTTATAATGTATAACGACTTTTTAAACAACTCCCCTCATCCTGCCACCTCAATTCTTCTGTTGGTGTCTTCCTCACCTTTCCACAAAAGGCACATTGATTTCCACATAAAAATTCAATCCTGCTCCAGGCATCAAAGCAATCTGATTTAAGGACGGATTTAAGTAGTCTCTTTATTCTCCCCTTGAGCCAGTAGGGTGATTCTTAGAGCCTGGTCATTGTGTAAGTAATGTTAAAGCAGCTTAACATGCCCTTCTGCTAAATATTTTATTTCTTTTACTGATCATTGGACATGACTCACTGCCTGACCAGGGCTCCATTCTGACCACCAGTGCCATTCCACTTGAGTTTCAGACCTTCTTGGACATCACCACTCTTTAAGGAGTTCAAAAGATTCCACATTTGCTCAACTTCTGTTATGACCACCATTTCTAGTGGCCTGACTTGCATTGTATCCCTTTCCCAGATCTGGGTTTCTGTCTTAGTCCAACAATCCCCTCTTTCTCCCAGTCCATGAACAGATCTTGCAGATGCTACCTGCAGAGTTTTGCTACCCTGGCTTCACTATCACCATTCTCTGCCTACTTACCTTTGACCCTTTATTGAAATGGTGACTAAATATTGATATCACTGTTGGAAGCTTACCCTCCCTTATGTGGCTGGTCCATTGTTTTTAGGGTGCTTTCCCCACTCTGCCATACCTTCAGGACAAATATAACACTAAGCTCTGACCCTCTTCACACTACCCCGGCACAACTAATAAATATATAAATCTTTAGATAAGAAATATAATTGCCTTTTATCAGTCTTATGTTTCACATGAGTGAAAAGATTTAGTCACCACTTTCATAGGGAGGCAGTCTTATTTAAAGAATAGTATTAGGTAAACAAACTAGTGTTTTATCATATGCACAAAGGTTAAACAAAATTAAATTTTATTAATTTGTTCATTTCTTTTCTCCTTTGTTCTTTGAAACTTGGGTATATTGGCTTGAGATAATTGCATTATGTATCACAATTCTGCAACCATATACAGGTTGCTCCAGTGGTTAAAGCATTGGGCATAGATAGTAATAATCTCCAAATGATGACATGTCACCACAAGCAGAATTTTGAGTGACCTGAAGAAATGATAGTTCCTACAGAAGAGAGAAAAAGAAAATATAAGTGGGTAAGATAATTTGGAAGCTTCTCCTACACCATCCTATGTATCAACCGCTGTGTTCATTATCTTACACACACCATCTCATTGAGAGAAGGAATTGACTGTTGAGAAACTGAGGGCAAGGAGGGAAATACATATATATGCACATAGTTTAATGAGGAAAGTTTCAGGGCCTGGTGGACATCCTTTATGCATATCAGTGTCCCTAATTTTAAGTGCAGATGATACAGATTGATTACAAACAATATAATCAACAATTGGATACCCAAAATATTGTAGATAAGGGATTTCATTTACTTATAATACTATGTGAGATGTCCAGAAGTCCGTGACCTTGGTAAAATTAACTAAGGGTCTGCATAAGCAAACCTGCAACTTGTCCTATGTCATCATTTCTGACTGAACTTAGAATGATCTTCATTTGACTTCTCTGCAGACCTTGAAACTAAAGGTTATAAGCGCTTGTCTGGAATAAGAGTGTCTCCCAGGCTCGGATAATATCTTACCCTTCTTTACACTTCTCATAGTGCCTATCATTACACCTTATACCAAGTGGCTTGCAAGATAGATGGATGGATGGATGGATGGATGGGTGGATGGATAAATCAGTCCTACATCTTTCATTATGAATATATGACATTACAATAATTGATTTTGCTTTACAAAAAAATTTGTCAACTATTTTCAGAAATACCCCCTATACAAGTTCATATTTAAAATGTATTCCTAACCTCTCAGAATGTTTTTTCTTTTACTTTTCTTCCAGTATGTCTTCTTACCACTAGTTATTACAAGATAAAAATTAGAGTAATTGCTGAGAGAATATTGGTCTAATTGTGAAGCACTGAACCTTATTTTCTTTCCTTTGGTCCACAATTCAGGATAAAAATGAGCAATCACAAAAACGTGGGTCAAATTGTTTTCTCAAACAGAACATCCCCAAGTTTCCCTGTTTTGAAGGTTATAAGGGTGCTCACTTGCTGAACCTCCTAGTTCTTGGTTCTCTTTTTTTTAATCTGAGTTGGTCTGTAGAGGGCACAACCAAGCCCTGGCAGCTGTGTATAATGAGAAAGGCTCTCGAATTGGAGTCGAAAATGATTTCTAAACCTGGCTTTGTCACCTGCATGAAAATTTGGGAAAGTCAGTTTATCTTTCTGGTTCTCAGTTTTCTTTCATCTTTAAAATGAATTGCTTGGTCCAAATTATTTCTAACGAACCTGCCAGCTCTATAATTTGAAGTTTCAATGTTACTGTGATTCATTTAGTTTTGACTGAAATCAACAAGTTCATTGAGTACATTCTAAAGAGGTGAGTGATACAAGGAGCATCCAGGTGTCTCTGTGCTGTATACTAGCTAGGCAATACTGTAATAGAGCAGTTTGTATGGAACCATGGATAGGAGGGCAGGATTTGGAGTCAGACTACTGGGCTTCAAAGCTCTGAAATTTCAAAGCTCTGTAACTTTAAGCAGTTTGTCTCAGCTTCCTCAGCTGGTTGAGTTTCACGGCCCTTGTTTGTACTCATTTGCAACTGGGTCTGATATAAAACCATTTTTGAATATCTATCTAGTTTCAATATCCATAGTACTTTATTTTGCTAGGAATAGCTTAACTATCAAGAGATCAAGAGTGACTCTGTGGATTCCAATCCCAGAGTCTGTAATAAGCCCATTAGCCAAGAGGCAGGGCTCAAATTAATGTTTGCTCATGGCCATCCTCCTACCATTCTAAAATCTGTCCTCCCCCTGTGACCATTAGGTCTTTCTAATGCTCATATGACAATGGTCAAGCCAAGACCCAACTCCAGTCAGCAATAATGGGCTGACAATTCCAGATGTTTATAAAATACTCCGTGGTAAAATTGAGCTACTCAGGTTGGATGCCCCAACTTTCTCTGTCCTATATTTCTTTTTGGGGAGTTTAAACTGACCATAAAAGCTTCTGTTTTAACTGTAGCTTACTTGGATTTCTCTTCTCAACTCTTAGTTTCATAGCATTGTATGGACATACAGCACATTCAAGATCATTTCACTTAATCTCTTTCACTTGAGGGAATCCTTTCCACATCTTCATATTTGTGAGTAGCAGGTACAGTTTGCATTATCTCTTATATTTTGAATTTACTGGTTCACATATAATGTTGTCTGTCAAAATTGATTGCAAGTGCGTGAGGGTAGGACAAAGCTGTGTATAGGGGACTCTTCTGCTATTAAGAGCTACAGCTGGTCTTCAGTAAGAGGTTAAGAATAAGCCGTAATAGGGGGAGGAGCCAAGATGGTGGAATAGCATGGAAGTTTTTTGTGTGTCTCGCGTCCATGAAATACAGCCAGACCAACACTAAACCATCCTACACACCTAGAAAACTGACTGGAGGGTTAACACAATAATCTGCACAACCTGAACCACAGAATTCAGCAGGTAGGCGGCACAGAGAAGTGAACTTGGGGAGCAAGAAGGTGCAGGAAGGCTGGTGTTTTTGTGAGTGGAGACAGGACGGAGATGGGGTGGGGGGCTGGAGAATACAGGAAAAGCACCCCTCCCCAAAAGCAGCTGGAGAGAAAGTAGAAAATTGGAAACAGCTGCAGGGACTAAACTAAAAAGCAAGAAAGAAAAAAGGAGAAAGGAGAGAGTTTAAATTCCATTAAGACTGTAAACAAGGGGAGTGCAAAGGCTGCAACTCCGCAGCTCGATACCTGGCGATGCTCTGGTGGGAGGCGCAAATCCCCAGGAACAGAGTGGGGTCCCGAAGGTTCTCAGGCCACACGGGGAAAAGCAGTTCCACTGCGGGAAGGACATTTGGTAGAGACTGTTGAAGCCACCTGGTCCCAGCTGACCCCAGGGGATGGCCACACTCGTTGGTGCTGGAACAGGGTCGCTGAGGGTGGGGCCTGGTGCCAGATGTGTGTTGTGATTTTCCATAATCCCTGAAGTGCTACTGCTACACTATCTCGCGAACTTTTTCTGGGGCGGGCTGGCATCTGGCTGTAGTCTTGGGGCACCAGCAGCAGCAGGGTCCAGCAAGTGTTCCTGGGTGCAGCCGACATTCGGCTATTGCTCATTTGGCCATTGCTCGGTGGGACCTTCCCACAGAGAGGCGGATCAGGTCAAAGCCACAGTCCTTCAGAAGTAAGGGGCCAGGGAAAACAGCCACATCTGAGACAAAACTTGAGAGAGAGGTATTGCCTGGGGTCTGGTCACGGAGAGTGAAAGAGTGGGGAGTGGATGAAAGCTGAAGACAGAGGACGGGTCTGCGATTGCTGATCCAGGAGAAGAGAGTGGGTAGCTGCGTGGTGCCATTTTTACCGGTCCCGTGCATGCGCATACGCACCCATGAGCACCGCAACAATCCACCCCAGTAGGCTAGCAGCGCCATCTAGTGGAGAACGGAACCATTACACTGAGCCCCGCCCAACTGGGCCAACTTCACTCTCAAGAACACAAGTCTCGCTGCTGGCTTAGTTTATGGACTATAAAGCGCTACATAGACTGATTCTAGGGGAAAATGAAATAATTTCAGTCCTACTTCAATCTGTTAACAGGCCCCTCTATTCAGTTTCTTTCTTTTTTTTTCTCTTTTACACTGCTTTTTCTTGAATACAGAAAGAGAAAAAACTCATTTTAATTTCGATTTTTATTAAAAATATTTCCCTTTAATTTTTATTACTATATTTTTACTTTTATATAATTTTTTTCAAATTCTATTCACTTCCATCTTTTTATTTTAGTCTACTGCAGTGTATTCACTTTTTCAAATTTTCAAACAATTTCCTTTTCTTTCTTTTTTCTTTTTTAAATCTTTTTTCTTTATCATTTTTCTTTTTCTTGAATACAGAAAAAGAAACGATTCATATTTATTTTAATTTTTATTAATTTTCTTTAATTTTTTCTACTTTATTCTTTACTTTTGTGTATATTTTTTCAAATTCTATTTGACTCCCTTCATCTCATTTTAGTCTACTTCAGTGTATTCATTTTTCAAATTCTCAAATTATTTCCTTTTTTTAAAATTTTTTAATTTTTTAATTTTTTTCTTCCCTCCCCCTTTTTTTCTCTAATCTGTCAAACCACTTTCAACACCCAGACAAAACACACCTAGAATCTAGCATCATTTATTCTATTTTTGTGTGTATGTGTATGTGTTTAATTTTTTAATTTCAATATTTTTTTAATTTTAAATTTTTTTGATTTTAATTTTTCTACTTCATTAATTCCTTTTCTCCCTTCAAAATGACAAAACGAAGGAATTCACCCCAAAAGGAAGAGCATGAAGAAATGACAGCCAGGGATTTAACCAACACAGATACAAGCAAGATGTCTGAGCCAGAATTTAGATCACGATATTAAGAATACTAGCTGGAGTTGAAAATAGATTAGAATCCCTTTCTGCAGAGATAAAAGAAGTAAAAAAATAGCCAGAATGAGATTAAAAATCCTATAACTGAGCTGCAAACATGGATGGATGCAGTGGCAGCAAGGATGGATGAGGCAGAACAGAGAATCAGCGATATAGAGGACAAACTTATAGAGAATAACAAAGCAGAAAAAAAAGAGAGGATTAAGGCAAAAGAGCACGATTTAAGAATTAGAGAAATCAGTGACTCATTAAAAAGGAACAACATCAGAATCATAGGGGTCCCAGAAGAGAAAGAGAGAGAAATAGGGGTAGAGGGGTTATGTGAGCAACTCATAGGGGAAAACTTCCCTAAGCTGGGGAAAGACACAGACATCAAAATCCAGGAAGCACAGAGGACCCCCATTAGATTCAACAAAAACCGGCCATCAACAAGGCATAACATAGTTAAATTCACAAAATACTCAGTCAAGGAGAGCATCATGAAAGCAGCCAGGGAAAAAAAGCCCCTAACCTACAAGGGAAGACAGATCAGGTCTGCAGCAGACCTATCCACAGAAACTTGGCAGGCCAGAAAGGAGTGGCAGGATATATTCAGTGTGCTGAATCAGAAAAATATGCAGCCAAGAATTCTTTACCCAGCAAGGCTGTCATTCAAAATAGAAGGAGAGATAAAAAGTTTCCCAGACAAACAAAAATTAAAGGAGTTTGTGACCACTAAACCAGCCCTACAAGAAATTTTAAGGGGGACTCTCTGAGGGGAGAAAAGATGAAAATATATATATTTCAAAAGCAACAATGATTAGAAAGGACCAGAGAACACGAGAAACTCCAACTCTACAAGCATCATAATGGCAATAAATTCATTTCTTTCAGTACTCATTCTAAACATCAATGGACTCAATGCTCCAATCAAAAGACATAGGGTAACAGAATGGATAAGAAAACAACATCCATCGATATGCTGTTTACAAGAGACCCACTTTAGACCTAAAGACACCTTCAGATTGCAAATAAGGGGATGGAGAACCATCTATCATGCTAATGGTCAACAAAAGAAAGACGAAGTAGCCATATTTATATCAGACAATCTAGACTTTAAAATAAAGACTGTATCAAGAGATGCAGAAGGGCATTATTTCATAATCAAGGGGTCTATAGACCAAGAGACCTAACAATTGTAAACATTTATGCACCAAATGTGAAAGCACCCAAATATATAAATCAGTTCATCACAAACATAAAGAAACTCATCGATAGTAATACCATAATAGTAGGAGAATTCAACACCCCACTCACAGCAATGGACAGATCATCTAATCAAAAAATCAACAAGGAAACAATGGCTTTGACTAACACACTGGACGAGATGGACCTAACAGATATATTCAGAACATTTCATCCTAAAGCAGCAGAATATACATTCTTCTCCAGTGCACATGGAATGTTCTCCAGAATAGACCATATACTGGGACACAAATCAGCTCTAAGTAAGTACAAAAAGATCAAGATCATACCGTGCATATTTTCAGACCACAATATTATGAAACTCAAAATCAACTACAAGAAAAAAATTGGAAAGCTAACAAATACTTGGAGACTGAAGAACATCCTACTAAAGAATGAATGTGTTAACTAAGCAGTTTAAGAGGAAATTAAAAAGTATATGGAAGTCAATGAAAATGATAACACCACAACCCAAAACCTCTGGGACACAGCAAAGGCGGTCATAAGAGGAAAGTATATAGCAATTCAGGCCTTCCTGAAGAAGGAAGAAAGACCTCAGATACACAACCTAAACTTATGCCTTAAGGAGCTGGAAAAGAACAGCAAATAAAACCCCAAACCAGCAGAAGACAGGAAATAATAAAGATTAGAGCAAAAACTAATGCTATCGACACCAAAAAAAAAAAAAAACAAAAAAAACAAAAAAAAACAAAAAAAAAACGGAAGAACAGATCAATGAAAGCAGAAGCTGGTTCTTTGAAAGAATTAACAAAATTGATAAACCACTAGCCAGTTTGATCAAAAACAAAAAGGAAAACACCCAAATAAATAAAATCAAGAATGAAAGGGAAGAGATCACAACCAACACAACAGAAATAAAAACAATAATAAGAGAATATTAAGAGCAATTATACGCCAATAAAATGGGCAATCTGGAAGAAATGGACAAATTCCTAGAGACATATCCACTACCAAAACTGAAACAGGAAGAAATAGAAAATTTGAACAGACCCATAATCAGTAAGGAAATCGAATTAGTAATCAAAAATCTGCCAAAAAACAAGAGTCCAGGGCTAGATGGCTTTCCAGGGGAATTCTACCAAACATTTAAGGAAGAGTTAACACCTATTCTCTTGAAAGTGTTCCAAAAAATAGAAATGGAAGAAAAACTTCCAAACTCTTTCTATGAAGCCAGGATTACCCTGATTCCAAAACCAGACAGAGACCTCACTAAAAAGGAGAACTATAGACCAATTTCCCTGATGAACATGATGCAAAAATCCTTAACAAGATATTAGCCAACGGGCTCCAACAATACATTAAAAAAATTATTCACCACGACCAAGTGGGATTTATACCTGGGATGCAGGGCTGGTTCAATATCTGCAAAATAATTAGCATGATTCATCACATCAATAAAAAGAAAGGATAAGAACCATATGATCCTCTCAATAGATGCAGAGAATGCATTTGACAAAATACAGCATCCTTTGTTGATAAAAACCCTCAAGAAAGTAGGGATAGAAGGAGCATACCTCGAGATCATAAAAGCCATATATGAATGACCCAACGCTAATATCATCCTCAATGGGGAAAAACTGAGAGCTCTTCCCCTAAGGTCAGGAACGAGACAGGGATGTCCACTCTTGCCACTGTTATTCAACATAATATTGGAAGTCTTAGCCTCTGCAATCAAACACAAAGAAATAAAAGGAATCCAAATTGGCCAGGAGGAGGTCAAACTTTCACTCTTTGCAGATGACATACTGTATATGGAAAACCCAAAAGATTCCACCAAAAAACTGTTAGAATTGATTCATGAATTCAGCACAGTTGCAGGATATAAAATCAACGCAAAGAAATCAGTTGCATTCCTATACACCAACAATGAAGTGACAGAGAAATCAAGGAATCGATCCCATTTACAGTTGCAGCAAAAACCATAAAATACCTAGGAATAAGTCTAACCAAAGAGATGAAAAATCTATACACTGAAAATTATAGAAAACTTATGAAAGAAATTGAAGAAGACACACACACACAAAAAAAAAAAAAACGGAAAAAGATTCCATGCTTCTGGATACGAAGAACAAATATTGGTAAAGTGTCGATACTACCCAAAGCAATCTACATATTCAATGCAATCCCTATCAAAATAACACCAGCATTCTTCACAGAGCTGGAACAAATAATCCTAAAATTTGTATGGAAACAGAAAAGACCCCCAATAGCCAAAGCGATCTTGAAAAAGAAAACCAAAGCAGGAGGCATCACAATCCCAGACTTCAAGCTATACTACAAAGCTGTAATCATCAAGACAGTACGGTACTGGACAAGAACAGACACTCAGATCAATGGATCAGAATAGAGAACCCAGAAATGGATCCACAAACGTATGGGCAACTAATCTTTGACAAAGCAGGAAAGAGTATCCAATGGAATAAAGACAGTCTCTTCAGCAAGTGGTGCTGGGAAATCTGGACAGCGACATGCAAAAGAATGAACCTGGACCATTTTCTTACACCATGCACAAAAATAAACTCAAAATGGATGAAAGACTTCAATGTAAGACAGGAAGCCATCAAAATCCTCAAGGAGAAAGTAGGCAAAAACCTCTTTGATCTTGGTTGCAGCAACTTCTTACTCAACATGTCTCCATAGGCAAGGGAAACAATAGCAAAAATGAACTACTGGGACCTCATCAAAATCAAAAGCTTCGGCACAGCAAAGGAAACAATCAGCAAAACTAAAAGGCAACCAACAGAATGGGAGAAGATATTTGCAAATGGTATATCAGATAAAGGGTTAGTATCCAAAATCTACAAAGAACTTATCAAACTCAACACCCAAAGAATGAATAATCCAGTGAAGAAATGGCCAAAAGACATGAATAGACACTTGTCCAAAGAAGACATACAGATGGCCAACTGACACATGAAAAAATGCTCAACATCACTCATCATAAGGGAAATACAAATCAAAACCACAATGAGATACCACCTTACACCTGTCAGAATGGCTAACATGAACAACTCAGGCAACAACAGATGTTGGTGAGGATGCGGAGAAAGAGGATCTCTTTTGCACTGTTGGTGGGAATGAAAGCTGGGGCAGCCACTCTGGAAAACAGTATGGAGGTTCCTCAAAAAACTAAAAATAGAACTACCCTACGACCCAGCAATTGCACTACTAGACATTTATCCACGTGATACAGGTGTGCTGTTTCGAAGGGACACATGCACTCCCATGTTTATAGCAGTGCTATCAACAATAGCCAAAGTATGGAAAGAGCCCAAATGTCCATCGATGGATGAATGGATAAAGAAGATGTGGTGTATATATATACAATGGAGTATTAGTCAGCAATCAAAAAGAATGAAATCTTGCCATTTGCAACTACGTGGATGGAACTGAAGGGTCTATGCGAAGTGAAACTAGTCAGTCAGAGAAAGATAAAAATCATATGACTTCACTCACATGAGGACTTTAAGAGACAAAACAGATGAACATAAGGGAAGGGAAACAAAAATAAGATAAAAACAGGGAGGAGGACAAAACAGAAGAGTCTCATAAATATGGAGAACAAACTGAGGGTTACGGGAGGGGTTGTGGGAGGGGGGATGGGCTAAATGGGTAAAGGGCACTAAGGAATCTACTCCTGAAATCATTGTTGCACTATATGCTAACTAATTTGGGTGTAAATTTTAAAAAATTTAAAAAAAAAAGAATAAGTCATAATGTCTCTTTTCCTCAGGTTCAACCACTAGGAAAGAAAAGGAGAATTACCACCCTGATTCTAACATTGCATGGATCTCTTTTACCAGTCTGAAAGTTGCCAAGGTAAAGAACATTCTTAATGGTTTCTATATGCATAATACTAAGTACAGGTTGAATATGGTAGGTTCTCAATGAAAGTTTACTGATAAGTATGCATATATCTCCTGTACTCCTACAGCATCTACATAATCTTGGCTATATAGGTGCTTATCATACATTATTTCATTTAACTGCACTTAATCTTCACTAATGCTCTGAAGAGGTGAAGTTACTATCAGTAGGTCTATTTTTCAGATGAAGAAGCTGAAGCTCAGAGAGATTTTTCTCAGGATGAGTTAAACCCAGGCCTGCCTGACTTCAAAGCTCAAGTTCTTCCCATGTGACAAGATGACCTTAGTGTTGGAAATACGTACATTTCCTGGGAGTTTTAGCTCTTAATTCTAAACACACCTGGAGTGCCAGCCCAGCCCATTCCCCATTGTAGCCACATTTCCTGTGGTCCTCCTGAAGAAATGCTTAAGGCTGGAGAGTCGTGTGTGTGCCAGCCCCTTGGCCTCAGTTGTAGGTACCAGGAATGCACCTCAGATTCATGGGAGGTGGTCAGGTATTTTTCTATGATAAAATGGAATCACACACACACACACACACACACACACACACACACACACAAAAGTTTGCAGTTGAGTGCTGTCGTGGAGTATAAAAGAAACCAAACACAGATATATGCCAAAGTTGTGAAGGAGCAAAGCCAAGCATCTTACAGAGAAAATTTGTGCCTGTAAGGACAGAATAGATAGATACAGGAAAGAGTCAATGTGACCCTGGAGAAGGAGAGAGAGAGGAGCTGCCTGGCAACTTCCCTGTTCCCAGGAGGCCTAGCTATACTTCATATATCTGCTTTCCATGAGGTTCCCCTGTAACCTTTCCATAAATTCCCCTCAATTTAAACAAAATGTCTCTATAACACATTTCTGTGCATACTTCTACCTGTTATAGCCCAAGGAGGTAGATTCTTGGGGAGGGGAATGAAGAACCAGTATCTTCCCATGATATTTCTCTGGGATCTCCTTTTGGCTCCTGTGTCATACACACTGATATAAACATAGAGTCTTTATAGCTGGGCTCCTAAGGCTTAGCTAGAATTGGGGACATTCCAAATCTTGTTGCAGATTTGGGGCACTCTGAAGTCACAGTGACAAAAAATCTGCCAAGGAGCCAGAAAACGAAAACTCAGAAGAATGCCCCTCCCCCTACCTTGTTGCCTTACAAGTAGTGAAAACTGCTCTCTTGGAGCATCCACAAGGAACCACATGCCAAGAATGCTTCTTTTACTGAATTTATTGAAGCCAGAAAGGCAAAGTTTCCTAAGCTACAATCCAGTTGTTGTCAGACCTGGAATTCCCTTCCTGGGACAATTACATTTTGCTCCTGCTTAGCTCCTTGTTGCTTAGCAACTGGAGTAGCATCAGGGAAGCCACTGGAGAGATCCCTTTCCAAAGTGGGGCTGGATTGGGAGTAATCACGAGTGGAAATTAACTTCTCATTTCCTAAAGAAAGAAAGATATGATGTGGACTTCAGAGGGGGTGAACTAGGCTGCATCTGGAAACAGTCATTTAAATATCCACATCGTATTGAGTAATCAAAACCAATATTTGAACAGAATTATCTAACTTGGCAATGTAACTTCATATCTGATATTTCCTGTAAGGCTCATGATGATTGATACCTTAGGACAGGATTATAGTTCTCAGCTTATGCATGAAGAAACTCAGGTAGAGGATGCTGAAATAATGTGCTCAATTTCACCTATCCAGTTAATGGTAGAGCAGGACTGGAATCCAAATCTATCATTTTCTATCTCCCAACTGTAGCTTTTATTGACTGGGTGATTGATTGATTCAAGAATGAATGAATGGATGAATGAATGAATGAATGATATAGGACTGATATTCTTCAAATATGCATAGGTCGGCATGCTGATATTAAAATATTAGAATTTTTAATCATTGCTCCAAACTCAACCATGCCCTTCACTCTATCACCCTGTTTCTCCTGAACCTCCATATGATCCAAAAACTAAAGAGATACCACCTGAATAAATAAGGTCACGTGTCTGTGTTCATTCTGACCAATTAGCCCTATGTCATATCAATTGTTTAGTTTAGTATTTTTGGCATTCCACTAACCCTTACCAAACATACAGTGGGCTCCAAGAACAAATGTATACAGTGAAGATAAAGAAGAGTATTGCAAAGCCCTTCACCTCAAAGAGTTCACAGATTGTGGCTGGAGGGAAGTGAAAAATAAACGCACAGAATGTCTTCTAGAATACTTCTCATGACAGGGAGTTCATTACTATTTAAGACCATCTGTTTTCATCTCAGATCCAATCACAGAGTTTTCCATTATATAGACCTGAGATCTGCCTCCTCATTACATGAACCGATTGGGACTGTTATATCCTCCAGAGCAGAGTCAAGCAAACTAATTCCTATTTTTCCTGAACCTTCCTTACATTTAAGGGCAGCTTTCATGTTCTACTTCAATTGCTTCCAATATGTTCTCAGTGTCCTGCTGGTACTCTCTTATGTCTGGGAATCAAATATGGAGAAAATTCTATATTGTGCTTGATCCTCAAACATACTTCCAACCTCTACATTTCCAGAATTGCCCCCAAACTCCAAACATGGCCCAATCACTCTGCAGTTCATCGTGACTGTCACCTCCTCTGGTTAGGTGCACCTTCTATTCATGTACCTATCTTAAGAGGTTAGGAGCTTTCTAAGTATCCTGATCATATTTTGGGGCATGACCTTTCAATTGGATTGGTGATTCTCGAAGTTGGTTGCATATTAGAAGTATCTGGTGTATTTATTATCAAGAACAGTTAAATCAACACGCGTCCCAAGCATCAGTAATTCTCTTAAGTAATTCTGATTCACAATAAGTGTTGAGAAGCACAACGTTAGGTAACATTAGCTCATTTTCCAAAAAAGGTGAGACTCAATATTCTATATGAACCCCAAAAGTGGAGGTGTCTGGCTCTGAGCATGTGATTATACATTCTGATCTCAACTTCTTATAAAGGAAGAATGGATGGGTTTGAACCTTCTTTCTACCATTAGCTTCAGAGTGGTGAAAATGACATAACCTATCCTTGTACTTTGAGCCATACCTTACTTGCATACATGCCCTCTATCTGGTTCTCAAGTCATGTAGGATCATCTTGCAGATCTTTGCAGTATCTCTGATGTGGGGCCTACGGCACGGAAATGGGGGTTTCATGACGGCTAATTTACAGGCCAGGTATATGGATGTCTACAGCACAAAGCAACAACGTCAGCTATTTGGTGATATCAGAGGAACATTCCTTCTTATCCACACTTGTGGACATTGTCCATGCAAGACACAGCTCAATTCTCAACAGTTTTATCTTAGGTTGGAAAAACAGGTTACTGAAAAAAAAGTGTATGTGTGCAAAGGGGAGAAGGAAATACATACATACACACACACACACACACACACACACACACATATATATATATATATATAATATTTGTATATATTGTATATTATATATATATATTAGACAATAAATATGCAGTAATTCTAAAGAGGGTATGGTTTCTGACCTCACCCTAGTATCCGCATCTGTGCTCCATGAACTTTGTAAGTGTCTCCTTTTTGGTATTTCCCTGTATTAGATGTAGTTAGAAGTCTGCATACCAATTTTCCCCACTAGGTTGTGAATTCTGAGTTGGAATCTCTAGTTGTACTACCATTGTGTCCTGCATAGTCCATGCTACATAATTATTTGCTGAATGACTGAAAGATGTTATCGTTGGAGACTGTTTAGAGCTAAGAGATATGTGTTGTAGGCATGCCCATCAGCTGTCAGGGTGTCCCATTATTTTCTCCAGGATCCTGGGGGCCTCGGAATAGGTTTCTTAAAATTACATAGTAGTAATTTTCAGACTGACTTCTTTACCAGCTTCAGATTTTTTTGTGTTTTAGGGTCCAGTTCTCAGATAACCAAAAACTGCCCTACTAGGGAAAGAAGGAATTGCTGTGATGTTTAGCCAGGATTTGAATACAGGTCCTTTTATATCAATAAACATATCATTCAGGTATGGGTCTTTAGTTTTTAGCAATACTTTGTTATTATATACTAAATATTATTATATATTAAAAATTAAAAGTATATCCAAATATATGTAATATATATTATGTGTAGGTGTATATATACATGCATGTATACATGTGTATATGTATGTGTATTTTATATATTAATATATAAAACAAAGAGGGTTCCCTTTCCCTCCCCTTCCTGTAACCTCATAGGATTGAAAAGATGAGCTACATGCAAGGAAGGAACATTGGACAAGAAGTCAAGGGACCGAGAGTCTATTCATGGCTTTGCCTTTACTTAGTGACTCTTAGTCCATTGCATCTCTATCCCTGTTTCCTCAGCTTTAAGATAATGAGTTTTGACTAGGTGATCTCCCAGGTGAATTCCCAGGTAAGAACTTCTCAGGCGAACCTTTACTGCACTATAATTCTGTAGACTTACTTAGCAGCTATTATAGTGAATTTTTAATAAGGCATGTGCTTCTTTGAGCTGCTCTTCAAAAAACAAAACAAAACAAAAACAAAAACACACACACAATAAAGGAAGGAAGACCCTGTAAATATGCCTGGGTTGGAGAAGGGCAGGGACTTGAGCAACAAGCTTTAGTTCTGGATCAGAGGATATCAGCCAGCCATATGCTCATGGGCAAACCCTTCTGATTTCTGGGGCTCATTTCCTCCATTTGGAAAGTGTTGGAAATGGCCCACATGCTATCTTAGTCCTCTGTGGGCTTTGGTATAGGATTTCAGAAATCTGTGTGCACAAGGAAATGGGCAAAGGTCATCTGATTACAGAGAACGGTTGTTTTGACATTGTATTTTCTGCCTTGATCTCTACTTCTATCAACAGCTCATTCTGCCCTGCTGATTTTTTTTTCTAATTAAGCATTACTTGCCCACCAATAACAATATTCCAATATAAAGGGTAGCCGAAGACCTATTGAAATGCTGTCACAACAGAGGTCTTGCAGTGATGAGTAACAGAGGACAAGTCTGGGGCCAATCAGAACCTTCCTCTGAAACAAAGAAGACAGCAAGGACACTTGGGTCAGAGGCAGGTGAACTATCTTTTCAGAACCAGACTGAAGCTCATCCAGGGACGTGAACCAGGAGAGGAGTTAGGGGCATCCTCCCACCAAGATGCAGTCTTCCTTATCCCCCTTCACTGCAGCAGTACTGTGACCAGAGTGATGAGAATGAAGACCCTCTGTGGTAAAATGCAAACCAGCAGTCGACCGGGGTAGTCAGTGGCTGATGTGGAGGGTAGGGGGACATCCCCAGTCATTACCAAATCAATTCCTCAATCCAAATGTTCAAAAACGCTTGTATAGAAGGGAGTAGTCATAGTCCTCCCAGAATCTGAGTTCTGAGTACACTCTACCCAGAGGTCTTTAAGAAAAACCTTCCTCAAATCTTGAATCCTGTGTCCTATATTGTGCTATAATACAAATGTCCCTGAGGAGTTCCATTCCTCAGTTGCAAGTGAGTTGCTGGAAAAGCTCCCTTTTTTGCAGCGCAAATACAAACATTCAAAGGGATTAAAATGCCACCATATTTTGTATGAACTGAAGATATTTCATCTTATTCTTTCCACCACCCTAAAGATGGAACTTGCATGCCAACGTTCATTTGCCATCTCTCCGTGTCTTTCCCTTCATCAAGTGTCCAATTTTTGTGAATAATAAAAATATGCACATAAGCAACTGAGTGCATATACGTTGCTTAACAAAATAATAAAGTAAAATAATAAAATAAAATAAAATAAAATAAGGTAAAGTAAAATAAAATAAAATAATAAAATTAAAATAAAATTAAATTAAATTAAAGTAAAGTAAAGTAAAATAAAATAAAAAATAACCCCCTGAAAGTGAAATGTAATTTCCAGGTTAAAAAAAAATGCACCCAGTTTCCAGAGCCTATCACATCTCGCGCCTCGTCGCGCTGCTCCCCCCCAACACTGCTCCTGTTGTGTCAGATAGTGGCAGTGTTGAGCCCGGGAACCCGCTCCGAGCCCGCGGTGGTCCCCGCGGCCTCCCAGTCCCCGCGTCTGTCTCCGGCGCGCAGGAGCCACTGGGCCGCGAGGGCGCTGGGGAGCGGGAGGGGCGCGAGGGGCGGCGAGGGGTCACCGGTCGGCCTCCACGAACTGTTTTCCTCCTCCCCCAGCAAGATCCCACTCCCTCCAATTGATCGAAATTCACCGAAATTCACCGAGAGAGGGAGGGTGTAGGGAGAGGTCGCTCGCTGGTTACTGGCTGCGCCTCCCCCGGCTCGAGCCGGGGAAGCGGCCCCCGGTCCGTGGGGCGAGCTGTGTGGGCGCCCGCGCCCCCTCCGAGGCAGATCGCGGGGTGGCGGTCCCCGCTCGGCTCGCCGCGCTGCCGCTCCGATCCTCCCCCCTCCCCCGCCCGCGCCCTCCCCCTTCCTTTCACTAGGACTCCGGGACTCGGGAGAGGGCGCGGGAGGCAGGCACACGGGCCCGACCCCACTCCAGCGCTCGCCGGGGACGCGGGCGGGCGGCGAGGGGACGCGGCGGGGGCGCGGGGCGGGCGCGGCCATGGAGCGGCGGCGGCGGCGGCGGCGGCAGCACTAGCGACCGCGGGCGGACGAGCGGGCGGGCAGGGCCGCCCGGCGCCGCGGACCGAACTGCACAGCTCAGCAAAAGCGCCCTCGCCCTCCGCGCGCCGCCTCCTGCGAGCCCAAACCCGGCAACATTTTTTAAAGCTCCAATCCATCCTTTGAAGAAAGGGGGGGAAAAAAATAGCATCGATCGGAGAGACTGAGATATATATATATATATATATATATATATATATATATATATAATTTTTTTTTTTTTTTTTTTTTTTGGCTCCTGCTAAAATTAGCCGGGCTCGCCGCGCGCCTGTGTGCGAGTGTGTGCGAGTGTGTGTGCGTGCGGGCGTGTGTGTGTGTGAATGTGATTACTCCAGGACTCCTCGGGCTCCGGAGACGCCATTTTCCCCCTTGATATCTCTCTCCATAAATCGGTGGCGCGGCGGAGGCGGCCGCGCCGGGCGGGAAGCGCGGGGCCGGCCGGGGCGCCCGCCGCTCGCCGCCGCCTCCGCGCGCCCGGGGGCCCCGGCGCCCCCCGAGCGAGGGCGGCCCGCCCGCGGCTCGCGGTTTGACAGATGCTCATCGCCATGGAGTTGCCGCAGCAGCACCTTTGGGGGCTCGGGCAAGCGACGGGAGCCGGGATCTGAGCGAGCACCGGGGCCAGCGGATCCGGAGCCGCCGGGACATGGGTGAGCACGCGCGGCGACCTTGGCCCGGGAGCACGGCGCCCAGCCTCCCGCGGCGCCCCGGGCCCCCGCACGCCCGGGGCCGGGGGCGGTGTGTGTGCCCTGTATGCAAAAGTTAACGTCGCCTCGCCGGGGCTTTGACTTTGCACCGGGCGGGAAGGGGGAGACGGGGCCGAGGGGGCGGGATGCCGGTCCCCGCCAGGCTGCGGAGGATGGGCGCGATTCCGGCCCGCCCGCGGGTGGGCAGCGATGCTGGCTCATTTGGAGTGGCCCGTTGGCGGCGGCGATAGTGGAAGCGTCGGGCTGGAAGGCTGGTCGCTTATTGAGTTTCGCCTAATCTGATTCCCCCCCCCCCCCGCCCCCCACCCCGCCTTTTGCACCCTCCCTCGGTCCTGCCGCCGGCTGCCTGGGCTGGCGGGTTTGGCGTTGGTGGAGTGGACTCGAGAGGGGGAGGGGGTAGGGAAAGAGGTGGGAAGGCAGCAGGATAGGTAGACATATATATTATTTTGGGGGGTCTCTTTGTAACTTGCAGGTTAAGTGGAGCTAGAGAGCTACATTGTAACCTAGTTGGATATTTGGGGGGGGGGGGGGGGATGTATCAGAATCTAACGTGTCGTTAATAGAAAGAAGAACAGGGAAGAAGTGGTCCAGCCGGCGAAGGTTGGTGTGTGCTTGTGTTGTGGCTGTGTGTTAGTCTTTCTCTTAAAATCTTAATCAATGGATCTGAGTCTCTGTCTCGTGCTCTCCGGTTTTGGGACTCTGAAAAGACAGGAATTCCCTTAAAAGCAGACGAATGCCTTTTTTTTTTTTTTTTTTTTTTTTGAAAGCACGCATTGTGTGTGTTTCTAGAGGAGCCCTGGGCTTGAGAATTAACGGCAGGCTTCCCCGTTCGGTGGTTTCCAGTGGGAAATCACTCCGGAAAGGGAGCCCTTCAGTATCGATTTATTGTTTTTGTCTTTCAAACCATTATCTCTTTGGCTAAAATACTGTCTGAGAAGTTCCACAGAGACAAAGTCAGGTAAACTGGACTGGGCAGATCTTTAGCAAGATGGTGATAACGGTGATGCTGTTTGGGGTGTCTGTTTGTGATGGAAGCCTTGCTGGGTAATAGCAATTTCTGATCGGTAGAGCATGCTGCTTCTAAAAAAATAAGTGACTGCCTAAATGCTGTCTTCCAGTCCCCCTCCCCTACACGCTGCAAACACCCCTCCTCCCTTGACCCACACGCTTACAACAATTCTGAAATCGGATCCAACTGGGAATATTTTCTTTGGAGATCGGAAAGTTGTGCATTTGGAAGTAGAAGATGAGGCTAGAGGTACTGGGGGAGTTGTGGGGAGGGGGTTCTTATTGCCCCCTGATGCTGCATTTATTCTTTTTGTGTGTCTGTGTGGGTTCTGAGGGTGTGTATATCCATCTGAAAGGACTGTTGAGGGAAGGATTTCCGATTCGTTTCCGCTTCAAATAAACTGTCCTGATAATCTCATGGTTGGCGTCTAATACTAAAAGGCCAATTTGTGTGTCTCTTTATCGCCTCAGAAACTCTTCCAAAAGGGCAGTTTATTCTGGAATTCTACAACAGCTACTTTTATTTCCACGCCCTCACCCCCTACCCTCCACTATCCACACCTTTTCCCCTAAAGTTTGGTTGGAGTCCGTGGTCTTTAAGGAAATCTAATACTACTTGTTTTTCAATAACATTATTTTTTTTTTTTGTTCTCTTCCTTTTCATTCCTTTACTCTGTTTCCTGTTTTTCTTCTTTTCCTGTAGATTCATACAAAAAACTAGTTTTATAAAGTAGCTGTCACTAAAACTATCTTGCTGTTGGGGCCCCACCTCTTACCCTCTAGTAGTTCACTCAGGTAAATCTGATTTACCCCCATTCAAACTCATCTTCGTTTGCAAACGTGTGTGTGTCTTGGGAGGTGGAGACAGGAGTGTAGTAGAGAAGAGGGACGTAGAGAGGAAGGGTGTTGTTCTGTGCAGGCCATATCTGCAACACTGGGGCCAGACCTGGACCCTCTGGGAGAGTTTCCTTTGCTCACCCCAGTTAGATGTTGTCTGGCTGGGATGGGGAGGCGGGGCCAAACTGGCCAGGGGCGTGTGAGGGAGGAGAAAGTTTGTAGCTCTTTAAAATGTAGCCAGTTTACAATCCCTGGTCATTCCCTCCCCTTTCTCCTCCTTTCTGTGGCTTCCACCATCCCAGACTCCCAAGACTCCCTCGGGGAGGCTTGATCTCCTGCCCTGACACGGTTGTCCAAGGCTTCAGAGTGTAGCTGAAGATGTTCTGCTTTCCTCTGTGCTTAATGGGATTGCCTCCTACCAGAGACGGGCGTTAGGACAGATCCGACGAGTGTGGTTAAGCACAGAGTATTTGTAAACTTAGGGAAGGTAGTCTAAGAAGATAGGGAGACCAGGTACTCTGAAAGTGCTGCTTTGCACTAGATCTCCCCTCCCCCAGTAAGAAAAAAAATTCCTCGTCTTGGGAAGTAGAATTGGTGCAAAAGCTGGGCTGTGGGCGCTGCTAGCCACTCTAGTAACCTGAGCTGGGCTGGGGGAGGAGGTGGTGAGGGAATGTGATCGGGAGCCAGAGGAGGGAAACGGACTCGTCTCCCAGAGTTGGGAAAATAGACGTGTCACTGGAATAAACAAACTGGAGGTGGGGGAGGGGAGGGCTTGTAGTGAACATAAGGGGGAGTGGCCGAGAAGCAGCGGTATGGTAGGAGAGGGCCACTTCTGGCTTAGGAGAAAATATCAACTGCCTTATATGTTCATAAATGGGCTAGGCAAGTGAAGGGCTGTAATCCGATCTTTTGTACGTTAACATCATAATGTTACATAGGAAGGCGCTGCTGGGCAGGCCCAGTTCTGGACTTCACACGGGGGAATCCTAGGGGTATCCCTGAGTGAACCGAGGAGCCTCTTTGGTGCCATCAGGGCTTCTGGTCATGTACTCACATTATTCACAGCAAGCTACTTTGTAAATCACCTAACCCCAGTGAGGGTTGGGAGACAGAAAACAGTGCGTGGAATCTTTGTAGAATTTAGTTGAGAAAGGTAGGTGGGGAGAGGCAGGAGGCAGGAGTTTGCCGAAGAAGAAATAAATAGGTAGGCATTTCCCCTGGATCCCTGATTCCCTTTCTGCTGTTATCTTGACTTTCAATTCCATTAGGGGCTGAATCAATACTTCTCTGGCACAAAAATATACCTCTAGGAGAGTTCTCTCAAGCCGGTCATTATTTTTAGTTGTACTTCAATCTCTGCTTCGAAGCTTCTCTGTAATATGCAAAAGGAGGAAGATGAGAAGTGGCTAGATGGATGGGATGTCCTTTCTTGATTCTTGCAGAGACACTGAAACTTGGCTGGGCCTCAGCCTCCCAGAATGCCAGTTTTTCCCTTGGAGACTTGAAGTTTTAATTGAAACCAGAAAGCTATTGAAGGCAGACCCAGCCAATGAGACCTTGTTTTCTCTCTGCTCAGGAATGGGAAATAAATAATTTTTTGCTGATGGCATTTCAAGTTGCTTCAGTTCTGCCCTTGCCAGAAGAATGGGGTAAATTATTATTAATACATTAGAATTGTCAGGAGTAGCAGTGCCTTAAAAAATGGGATGATGTTATTGAGTTTATTCAGGGACCCACTGTGTGGGAGAGGTCTATGGGTGGGGGGCTGGTGGGGGGCAGGACGGGGGCTGCTCTTGCCCTGGAGTGGGACAGCCCTTCCCTGGAAAAAAGGAAGCCTCACAGAATCCTTGCTGCATACCACTGTGCTTGGTCCTTGGGTTCTTGCAATGAAGAGAACAAGTATCCAACTTCACTCCTGTTCTGTGGTCTATTATGAAACCTGGTGAGCTTCTCAAAATGGTTGAGGCCAGGATTACCGTCGTACATATGGACATAGGTTTAAGATTCATCTAGAACTGTTTCTAAAGGCAACCCTGGTATTTCACCAAATTTTCATCAAGCTTCAGTCACTTTCATCAACCTAACACTTGATAAATGCAGAAAAGGAAATACAAGGTGTCCACAGAATGTACTACTTCATGAATTTGGGGGATAGATGCCAACCTAAAGTTTTGTTTTGCTGCAGGTTTTCATTTCCATTTTCCCTTAGCCTTCAACTAGATTCTGATGCCCACTTAGACATACCAAGTTGGGGCAATATGAAGTTTGGGGGGGTACTGGTAACCTTAGATGGCTGAGTGCAAGTTAGTGGGCCCTTAGAGTCTTCAAATGGAAGTTCCAACCATCTTTCAAAGTTTCTGGTCAGAGCAGAGTCCCTTTCAGAGGGTTTTTTTTTTTTTTTCTTTTCCTTATCCATAGAGGATACCCTCCAAAGTTGAAGGAACATTTTTTTTTTTCAGTGGCCTTTGGCTTAGAAACTCCCAGTTGACTTCCTATCTGGTTCAGAGCAAATGATGCCGGGGTGAAGCAGAGAGTGTGAACAGCCCTGAAGTCCACAGAACACCTGGGGAGGAAGCAGGCAGCCCTCCCAGGAACTGATGATGGATTGTGATCAGCAGACCCATGAGAAATAATCGTAGGTAAAGCCAGCTGAACTGACCCCAGGCAAGCTGAGGCTTCTACCCTTCCAAGTGTTGGGGAGGGATAAGGATGAATGGTGAGCAGATAACAGGTGCAGAACTTGGCCAGCTTGGAGAAATGTTTGCCTTACCCAACTTCTCCCATCAAAAGTACTCCCTTTCATATATATGCATAGGTCTTTGTTCTTTTCTTTTTTTTTTTTTTTTAATTTTTTTTTTTTTAACACTTATTTATTTTTGAGACAGAGAGTGAACAGGGGAGGGGCAGAGAGAGAGGGAGACAGAGAATCTGAAACAGGCTCCAGGCTCTGAGCTGTCAGCACAGAGCCCGACGCGGGGCTCGAACTCACAGACCGCGAGATCATGACCTGAGCCGAAGTCGGACACTCAACCGACCGAGCCACCCAGGTGCCCCGGTCTTTGTTCTTTTCAAGATAGCTTCGTATCACATCAGCCCCCTTGATTCTTCTAAGGGGGGAGGCCAGATAAGGAGTTTATCCCCATTCAGAAGATGAGGCAATTGACATAGTGACTTGCTGAAATGACACAAGGTGGTGGCCCACCTGGGACCGGATGGCTGTGTTAAAGTGTGAAGTGTCACCTGAAGTGACAAGATCTGCTTTGGATCCTGTCCTTGCTACTTCCCAGTTAAATGGCCCCTGGCAAGTTATTTAACTTCTTTGAGCCTCAGTAACCTAATCAGGAAAATAGGGATAAAGATGCTTAGCTTGCCTACTTCACAGGCATTGTAAGGATTAAATAATACCAGCTAATTTCTGTAATTGAACTCTGAGAGGATTTCCATGCTGCCTCCTGGAAACTGGTGCCTGGGATTATTGTCACCATAGCCCAGAGATTAATAACCCTTTGGTGTGACCAGAAATGCCAACAGGGGCCCTTGTGTTCTAAGACAGTCAGGGAATACTTGTTTTCTGTTCTTGAGTTGACTCACAAGAAAAATGTGTGTGTGTGTGTGTGTGTGTGTATAAATCAGTTGAATTATTGGAGGCCTTGTATATGTCATGCACATCTAAGACTCAAAGTCTCAGATAAGATGCAGTTTGGACTCGCAGGTGTATAGGCACTCAGCAAATGCTCTTAGCATTAGGAATGAGAAGAAGAAAAGAAAAAAAGATACGGAGGTGCACAGAGAGTTAGGGCAAGCTGGAGAGAGTGAGGGGGAAGTTCTCCGTAGGGAGCCCTAGTGGCTGAGCAGTGACATTCAGGACAGTGTTTAGCCTCCCTCAAGAAAAGAGCTCATAGCAAGATTGCCTCTGTCCCAGAGAACCATGTAGGTTGTCTAGAATCAGGAAAGCTTTTCACAGTCCATTTGCTCCCTGCCTCCTTTAGATTGCTTCTCTTTCTCTCTCTCATGATTCCCGGCTTGTCCTGTCCAGCAACCTGCACTAAGCACCTGGTAGTGTTCTCCAGTGAACCCCATTTTACACAACACTTGCTGGCTTCTGCTCCCATCAGCCTGGTTTCTTCACTCACCTTGGGCCCTCTGTACAGGAGTCCACCTCTGCACCTGAGTTCACTCTTTGTTTCTGCCTCCTCTCTGGAAGGTGTCTTGATTGGTCCCTTTTAGTCAGAGCATTTACCTCTTAGGATATCAGACCAGCTCTCAGCTCTGCACCCTGGTCTCTAGAGCACTTCAGGTATAAAGCACTTGCTTGGCAACCAGCTCATGCTGCTTTGCTGTTTGTTGTCACTACCGCCCTAGGCTGTGTGAATCCTTAAAGAAAGGAGCCAGGTTTGCCCACAAAGCCCTGTTCCTACTTAAGAGTGATTTCTGTTGCATGCATGAATCACAGACTTTATGCAAAGATAGGATATTAAAAGTAAATGTTGTTTAAGGTATACCAAAGCTCTGCACTGTCAACAACACAATGAAGGCCTCTTAAACAAAGTGAATAATAACCACTTATGTTAATGGCTTTTTATACTTTTGGCCATCTTTCAGGGGCAGTCACCCACTCTGTTTCTCCCTCGAAGCCTAAGAGATAATGATGTTTTACCACGTGCACATCCTAACAGTCACTGATTCACTCATTCATTCAATCATCAAATATTTATTAAGTGCCTACTAGAGGCTCATTGCCACACTAGCACACATAGCTCTTGACTTTTCTCTGAAAATTCCGGTTGCATTTTTGTCCACCACACTTCTTTTGGTACTTAACCGTGCAATCTTCTTTGTTACTTTAATCCCAGTGCTTCCCTGCTCCTCGGTGACAGTGAGGCTGGCCGCACTGGAAAGGAAGCCAGAGCAGAGAAATGTGCTCAGTTCCGGGAAGGGCTCCTGAGAGGCAGACTGCATGCTGGGCTGGCCACCCGTTAGCGTATGATGGGGGACACCTTCTTAGCTTGGGGCACCTCGAAGTGAATGAGTTTGGTTGCTATGGATGGAGGGGGCCATTCTGAAATTTTGTGATCCTATAGCTAGAAGTGTCCTAGGAGTTTTGAAGCTTTTTTTTTTTTTTTAAGCTCAGAGCTTCTCAGACCCATTTAATGGCAGCCCAGCAACCATCCAAACCAATCCCACTGAGGAGTTGTGCCTTTTGCTAAGTGCTTGCTGTGGTAGAAGAGCTCTAGAAATGGAAATAGGGTCAGCAGAAGTTCCCCAGTTAGAACCAGAGAGCCAGACTTGGAGGACAGGGACAGGGAGAGGCTGAGATGGATGGTGAGCTAAGTGTGAAGAAGTATCATAAATAATAAGATAAAGAATCATGTGGAAGGAAGAAAAAGATTGATTCTCTACATCTTTTTTGAATACTGGCCCCCTTTGGTGAGATAACTGAGTGGAGTAGAGGGAGCTGATGCAGACAGTTTAGAAAATCTGGAGTGTAATATTCCCTATCTGGGCTCTGCTACTGCCTCCTGTGCTAAGTAAGCATCTGGAATCTCTGCTGTGGCTACTCCACAGCCCTCATGGATCTGGGGGGCTGGGTGTTATTTTTGGGCATGTAGGCTGGGCACAGGCTATGCCTGTGCTTCTGGGATGTCCTCTCCATCCCCACAGCAGAGTCTGTCCTGCATTGGCCAGGGTTCCATAACAGCTGGTGATTGGTTTCTGTGCATTTTGGGGTCAAAGGGAACGATCCCCAGTTTTTCCGAAGCCAGAAGCCTCTGTGATTTGGGGTGGGTTGGGATCAGGAAAATTGAGCTTTGATCTGAAGCCCTCTGAAAGTTCAGTGGGAATTCTTACCTACTCACCAAGGAACACCTGGTTGGATATTTAGGAAGAGGGAGGTTCTATAAGCTACCAAGACGTGGCAGTTACTTTTATTCTAGGATTTACTTGGGATAGGGGGAAAACCAGGCAACACTATTAGCCTAACTTGGTGAAGAACAATTTCTTCATTTTTCCTTCTGTCTGCCAAAGATTTGCAATTCTGTCAGTAGAAAAAACTGCTTGGGTTTGAAATTGGGGTTGGAGCTGGAGAGATGGGAAGACTGGAGATGCTGAACTTGATGGATCCAACATAGTAGCCTGAGAATGCTCATCAGAAGCCGTGGGGCACCGTTGTTGTGTTTGTAGCAGAATAATGAAATCTGGATGGCAAGTTCCTTGCAGTGGTTAGTGGCTCTTTCTGTGACCTATTGTTATTTGAGCTATGAGACGTTGATTTTTTTAAGTATTAAATTAATACTTAATTTGGTTAATAATGGTGGCTAAAAACAATACTATGATGTCAGAGCCATGTGGGCCTTCTTTCTGCTCATCACTTTGTTCTCAAGAGCTCACTTACAGTGAGTTTTTTGATCCACAAATATCTATTAAAATCTCAACATTGCTGCTGTGTGAGCCATTGTTCCTGACACTTTTCAGTGGAAAAGGTCCATGAGACATGGCTTTTGCCCTTGGAGAGTGGATAGTATATCTGTAGAGACATGCATAGCTCAAAAGGAAAGCTTCAGTCTGCAGCCAAAGTCGGAGTATGATCTAATGGAATTATGCTATTTGTGTGATCAGGAGCAGTCGGGGAAGGCTTTGAGGAGGATGTGGTATTGGGTTTGACAGTAGCATTGGAATAAGGGGATATTCTTAGTGGATAAAATAGCTTTGACACAGGAACAGAGGTGGGACAAAGTTCAAATGTAAGTTTGGAATTGCCACACACACACACACACACACACACACACGCACATGCACATGCACACACAAATGGATGCTAATCATGAACAAGTAGTGCAACTGGCAGGAGCAGGGTGCCCCTGATGACAAGGTCCAACTGGCTGATATTGAGGGGCTGATCACCCATAGGAGGCATCTTGATGGTCTGAGGACTTCTCAGTGGGAAGGACAAGGTCTCTAAGTTGGACCCAATCTAGCTGTCCATAGTTTTCATTCAAACTCATTAAGTTTTCAGCCCTCTGATTCCACCGACTTTGTACACTCATTGACATTTAAATATGAATGTGATGAGACTCTGATGGGTGCTGGGGGTGGGGAGGCAAGGACACCAAGAGATGGAGAGGACATTGTCTCTGCCCTCAGTCTGGTGGAAGACTTCATAAGAACTCATGAAAGGCAGTTATCTAAGGCTAACTGAACTGTATTGGGAGTCCAGGGAAGGCCAGAACCGCTGGCATTGGACAGATCCCAGAAAGCTTCAGGGACTAGGTGGGGCTTGGGCTGAGTCCTGAACAATGGGACAGTCTTGCATAGGTTCAGAGCTGCAGAGAAGAAGCTCAACTTGAGAATATAGAGGCAGAAGGAAGATCACTTCTCAGAGACCAGGGTTCTGTGGAATGTCAGATGGCCAGACAGATGAAATGGGGGTCCTGTGAGAAAAAAGCCAAGGCTGCATGTTGAGATGGGAGCCATGACCAGAGTTTTCAGAATGCCAGGGGAATAGATGTGAGGAGCAGAAGGATGTGCCAGTCAGAGAACTTTCACACATAACACACAGGACAGAACCCTGACATCTGACTGTCCAATCTACCATTGGTATTGTTAGCTACCAACTCTTCAGTCTGGTGTTCAAAAGAGGTATTTTCAGAACAAAAAATAAAACTATATACGAGCATTTAGAATGGGAATCAGCCACTCTGGAGAGTAAAAATGCTCTGATACTGGCATTTATCAACAGGAGTTTAATGTATAATTGGAGGAAAGACATACAAGTTTTGGTAACAGTGCGGTATTAAATGGCAGTTCAAGATTCCTGAAGGAGAAATATCATAAAGGAAGGGAATGGAGCTAATATTTGTTTAGCTCTGGTATACCTAACATCTCCTTTGTGGAAGAAGCACAAGCATGTAGGTGTCAAATTATACTTTATGCTCAAATGACAGTAAGCAAAGCGATTGTGGAATCAGATGGTTGAGAAGTCGAGGAATTTGAATTAGGACTGAACAGGTAGTGGGGTCAGAATTAGAGACCCTTGAGAGAAAAACTGTCGAGTTTATTATTTGTTGGATTGTTTAGTTTATCTCCATTGCCTTCACGTAAGTCTATCATTTTCATCCCCAGTTTACAAATGGCACGGTGGAGGACCAGAGTTTAAGTGGCTGCTAACTCTGGGTATTTGAAGACGGGTGGCATGATGAGTGAGTGGAAAGCAAATGACGTTTGGAGTCAAAGAGCACCATCTCAGTGACTTTAATTAATTTCTCAACTCCAGTTTTCTTTTCTTTAAAATGGGCACATCTCAGGGTTAAATAAAAAAGTTAAAGCACTCGTTATATACTAACTAGATGCATGTTAAAACGTAGGATCATTTTCTTTGCCAGGTGGCTCTCTCTACTCTATTTGGACAGGAAATACTATGACTACAGTTACTTCTTACATTTTGCCGTATTTCACCTTTTAGGTGCTATTCTGCATATGCTATTTACTATTGTCTTTGTAAAGTTTGGTGAAAAGACTTGGAGGGCAGGTGAGAAAACTGATACTCAGGATTTGGAAGTAAAATGAAAAGTCAGGTGGCAGACTGGTCTTGGAGCTCATATCTGTAGAAGTAGCTAGGGGTATCACTTTGTGTTTTAGAGACATTATCATGTAAACGTAAGAGTACAGGCTTTGGAATCTTATAAACCCTGGATTTGATTGTGGATCTGGTGTAGGTAATATGGGCCCTTGAGCAAAGTGTTACCCTCTCTGGGCCATTATTTCTACATCTGTAAAATGAAAATAGGTCTTCTGTATTGCAGGGCTGCTGTCTTGATTAAACTCATAATACCTGTTGAGATCATTGGTTGTATTTACCACCTCTTTCACGGTGAGTGTGTGCTTTCCTCAACTGCATGGAGAAACACAGGCAACAGATGATATGCCAGAGGTAGAACTTGCCCTACGAACTTGGGGATTGGCCCAGCCAGAGCTATACAGATCTTTCTCCAGAGGCTCTAAGGCTCATGCTGTTGTGTTGTGTTATTGGTTCCCAGAGGAGGCACTATTTTTGAAGCTAGAGCTGGAACTGTTGGTTAATGGAAAATGTGCCAGCCTTAGGCCTCAGAAGTTTGATTCGGCTTCTCTCCCTATCATGGAGATCCCTGAACACAGGGACTGATCCTTAGTTTTGCATGAAGTTCAGTCAGAGGGAGCCATAGAACCAGCAGGATCTAGAAGGAAGTTGAAAGAACCAGCCCAGACTTTGAAAGACTCTGGTTGTCAAGTTCAGGAGATAAGGCTTAGCAGCTGAGAATGTCAGAGCTGAAGGAGCCACAGTTTATGTTATTGCACCCCTTCATTCTGAAGACGGGGATGGGGAGACCCAGGGAAAAAAAAGGAACTTGTCCAAGGCCACCTAGCACCAGATGGCAGAGCAGGGAATTGAGCCTGTAATTTGTGACTAAACCAAGTCAGTTTCCTCCATAAGACAAATTGGGAAGAAGAAGAAAAGCAATAGTCAAAACAATAGCAAACACTTAAGTTACCAGGTGCAAATTAAACTATTTGTCTGTGCTTCCTATTGTATAGGGAGATTGGGGAGGTTGGCCTCCAACCCCTGTCCCCTCTGGCTTTACTTGGGATCTGTGAAGAGAGGCAGCAATTAGCCAAACACTAGCTTAAATGACACAGGCTATGGAAGTAAATCAAATTTAACAAAATATTTGAGTGTCCACTATGGTGATCCCAACATGTTCTTTCATAATTATCTTATTTAATCTTCAATTACTTCTCAAAACAACCCTTGAGGTAGGATTATAACCCAGTTTCCAAATGAGACTTGAACAGTGTAAACATATTTTCTAGGAACAGTTACTAAGTGGGAAAGAGAGGCTAAGTAATCTAAATATGTGACATCAGATTGGTGCTGCTTCCATTCTTCTTTTCAAGCGGAAACATAGCTTGGACACTTGCTGTTGGATCCTTACTGTGTATGCTCATTGTGCTCTGAACTGTGTCAGAGATCCATGTAAAACCCAGCTCCGACCCTTGTGGAGTTCCTGGTCTGGTGGGAGAGAGAAATAAGTACATGGAACATTGCAGTAGTTTGCCAAATGCTCTGTAGCAGAATGCTCAGGGAAGTGAGAGCAAGACCATCTGTGAGTGTAAGTGTGTGTGTGTGTGTGTGTGTGTGTGTGTGTGTGTGCGCGCGTGCGCGTGTGTGTGTATACATACAAGGGGAAAGGAATAGAAAAGGAAGTTTCAGCCAGCCTTCATGAAGAATGTGAAACTTGAGGCAAATCCTGAAGAATGACTTAGAGGTTACAGTGTGGAGAGAGGAGAAAGGTCAGCTGGAGGAATTAGTAGGGAATCCCATGAATCAATGCAAATCAGGGGACTTTGGGGAAGCCACAGCTCAGCAGACACTATTGGGGAAATTGGTGGGTGCAGAACTCAGGAGCAATGCTTGGAGGAGGTGATCTGTGGATAGGAAGGTACCATCCAGATATGTGGTATAAAAAAGCCACTGAGTCTGACCTTCATTTTTCACTGTAGACCACTGGTGTGTTTGCAGGGTTAGAGAGAGCCATGGTAGCAGAGCTATGTTGCCCTCACTGATTGAGAGCTGGGTGAGGGTTGGGTCACTTGATCGATTTATCAGAGTTTATGGTGCATTTACTCTGGGTATTTCTGCAGCAGGAAGGATTTCAGGGGCAGATCACTCAGAGTCATGGGCACCTGAGTCAAATGGTGCTTGGTGGCCTTTGACACATTCTCTTATTCAGCATTTCCTCAGTGAATGATTTGGAGTATTGCTCCATGGATCAGGAGCTGTGCCAGGCTCTGGGGACTCCATGATGAGCCAAATAGACTAGCTTTTACCCTCAGGGGCATACTGTCTAGTGCAGGAGGAGGCGGGGTGCAGAGTTGCACCCATGAGTGGCACATGCATTTATAAAATATAATAAATGCTAGTGAAGAAAACCTCTGTGCTGTTAAGGCACAAAATAGGGAGTCCTGATCTGGTTGTGAAGCTTGGGGAAGTGCCTTTAGACCTGGGCCTGAGTAATGAAGAGGCATTATTAACTCAAGGGGGCTGGAGGAGGACCCTAGGTTCATGCCAAGTCTTTCAAATGGGAAAGGCCACTTCTGACTCCCCACCTAAATACCTTAGGTGACATAAAGAAAGATGAACACTGAATCACCTCCAAAACCAGTCAGATCGTGACTGGTTTAAATTCTCTTAAAAGAATTTGAGTAGGGGTTCTTATAGCATTAGGCCAGTGAACCTAGGTTAACATACATTAGCTTCCCTATCTGTAGTTAGGTGGGATCACATTCCATCCTTTTACACCCTTTGCCTTCTAAGATCAGAAACTCCTAATTTCTGTCAACTAGAAAAATTGGCAGTCATCCGGTCTACTGCATGGGCAACTTTAATAAGACAACTGAAGATAGTTTCCTCCCTACCATCATTATACATATCCTCAAAGTCTATGGCTTTCAGAAACCAAATGGAAAAGTCTGAAGGAGGGAGGTTTGAGAGGGGTGGAAGCAGGGCATTGACTTCTGGGCAGAGATGGCTCCTCAAGTTCAGCTCTGAGGTGGACACAAAGAGCCCTTGTCACAATGCATATTGGGGATTTCAGCTCTTCAGAATTTCAAAGAATCTGGCAGAAGAAGCCCTCATAGTCCAGCAAAACAGTAGTAGGTAGATGTCTACTGTCAATGGTGTTCTAGTAAATGCTTAACACCCTGTTCTGCAGATTTGTTTTGAAGCCATTATTTGTGAAGTTTGCTAATTCCAGTGGTGTAAACACTCTTACCATAGCCAATTTTCAAACTACCAGCCTGACCCCATTGAATGTGGAGTTGGGAAGAGAGACATAGGATAGGCTCTCAGGATCCCCTTGAGGCTGCTGTCAGCACACCGCCATTACTGTTCAAGAGAAACTTAGATGATGAGATCATTGATAACAGCAGTAGCGCTGAGACGAGGATTTGATTGCCTTCCAGGTGGACCGAAGGTAGAGTCAAAAGCTGCCCGGTGCTTTTTCTGTAGATGAACACTACCTGGTATGACTCTCTTCTCCTTTACAGCATGAGCAAAGAGCAAGAACCAACAGGAGGCCTTAGAGGGGAAAACACCCAAATAAGGTAAAAGGAACAGTATCATGAAAATTATTTACTACAACTGCAAAATAAGAATTTCAGGAAGCTGCCAGACATCTGCAACAGGAAGAAGCATGACCGCCGGTGGGATAGGAGCACAAAGTCAAAGGGAGGGAGTGTGCAGAGATGAAAAACATCAGAATCAGCTGAAAGGAAGATGCATGAAGTAAAGAAAGCCTGCAGGGATCCAAACTGTGTAATAGCAGAATTAAAAATCTGCAATAGACAAAGGGAACACGGAAAATAGAATTAAGTTGGTATCATGGAGGGTAGTTTGGGGTTTGCTCTCCCACAATGCAAAATCAAGAATTAAAAACAGTAAGAGAGAAAATGAGGGAAATGGAGGACATAGATGGGCATGCTAAAGTGAGGATTACAGGAAAAACTGAGAGAGAAGCCAGAACCATTGAGTAGAAGAAATAGTTAAAGAGGTATGATCGCAGGGGATATTCCTGCCTCTATAGATCCAAAAGGCTCATCGTGTTGTAGGAAAAATAAAAGGAGAGGGATCTGCACTGTACTCATTTTGTCATTCATAAAATTCTAATACAATGGAGGAAAGATCTTCAACTATAACAGCGTAAAACAAGTTGCCTACAAAGGAAACAAACCAGGCTGGCCTGCATTTTCTCTTCTGTTATTTCAAATGTTAGCAGACAGTCTACAGAGTTTTGAGGGGGAAATGTTTCTGGTCTGAGGATTATGCTTTTACAGGTAAAGATGGAAGAAATGACTTATGGGGATTTGCAGGACACAGAGCTGAGGTGGGGCTGGGGGGGGGCACAGAAGAGTTCTGTGAGAGGGGGAAGGTCAGGAATGAGGCAGGGGACTCTTGTATATTTGTAGATTGTTTGCCTTTAAGACCATATGGGGTGGATGTTTTTAATTTTTTTTAATAAGGAGCATGTGTAGTTCTATTTAAAAAAAAGATAATAGTCATAACCTAATAAGGTAGACCTGGAAGGCATTTGTTCCATCTTGCTGATGAGACATTGAGGCTGAAAGAGGACTTATGAGGGCTTCTACTTGACAGAACTAGGTACGGAATCCACATGTTTGACTCCTGTTAAATATGCCAAGGGCTCTGCCAGCTCCACCATATTGTCTCTTTGGAAGGCAACAGTCCAGCTGATGATGGCCTGCATGTGGGTGGTGCTGTGGGAGCAGAGCAGATGGGAGAGGTGGATGATGTTGGGAAACCCAGGCTGTGTTGGGTTGTTCATTTATTAATTCAGTCAACCAGCATTTCTTGAGTGTCCATTATGTGTTGGGCACAGTGCTAGGCATTGGGACTGCATGCATGAATAAAAATGCAACCTTTGTATATTCAGAGACTCAGAATAGTGATGTAAGGGAGAAATACCTTTAAACACAGAGTAATCGTGTTCATTGGTCAAGGCAGGAGGTAGGGGTAAGTACATACATTAGGCAAAGCCTAAGCCCATCAGAATCATCTGGAAGGCTTGGGAAAAGCCAGAGGGCTGGACCCCACCCTGGGAGCCCTGATTCAATAAGTGGGGCTCAAAAATTTGCATTTATGCTGCTATACTCTGGGATTAGTAAGAGTTTCCCAAGGCTTCAGGATTAGGAAAACTTCTTCCATCTTGCAGATTTGAACGGTAGAGAGGATGCGTTCCTTGGGACTCATTTGGGTTCTGAGACACATCTAGCCAACCAGGATTCCCCAGGTCCCTCAGAGAAATAATTCTGAAGGTCCACACTATCTAATGTGGAGTGTCCTCATAGGTCTGTGGCTGTGCAGGGTAAAATTAGAGTCTTGTGTCTGGAAGAGACCTTGTTCTATTCATTGCTGAGTTAAGTGTGGAGTAAAGGACTCAAAGCAGCCTCTCAAATAGTCACTGTAAAAGGGAGAGCCATGGGTAGAGGGCAAGTTCCTGGACTTCTCCCCCAGTGTTTTTTCCAAGTACATCACCACCCTTCTTGCCCGTCTGTTTCCGTGGGACCTGCTGGGCAGTTATTTCCTAAGCAAGTTTTATTACTCCTGTGCCCTGACACCAGGTCCTACAGGAAGCCACCAAAGAGTTAACTTTATTTGGACTAGGAGCCTGAGCCAAGTACAGAGTGTCCATTGTGCACCCGCCCCCTCTGGAGGAGTCGCTGACTGCTGGAATGTGACAAGGCAAAAGGTTTTCACCTTGCGTTGGCTTCTCTCCTCTGTGAGTGCACAAGTGGGTGCGTGTGCTCACGCTCACATGTTGGCAGGGGTACACCACAAGAGAACTCTCAGTTGTCTCCCAGACCCACCAAAAAAGTGAACGGTGAATTTGGGGTGGCAGGTATGTGCTGGGAGAAGGGAAAAGGAGAACAACAGCTTTGTGTGCTGGGGAAGTAAACAGACAGGTTAGGTTTCTTTGCTCTTCACTTTTGAAAGCTTCTTTATTTTTTAAGGTGAGGGGTGCATGTGGACATGGGGGGCTAGATTATAATCCTCAGCATAGGCAGTGAATTTCACAGAGGGCGCTTGGGCTGGCAGAGCTGCAGTCAAAGTAGTTGGAACCACAGGACTTTGAATAGCTGTCAGGGGGCTAATTCATTTTCATTCAGAAAGAACTTGAAGCCGTTCAAGTACCCAATCCTGCACCCAGTATTGAAGCAAATGTAAGGGTTGTACAACCACAGTCGGTCTTAGCCTGAGACTGAATTGCGATTGAGTAAGGAAAATAAGATTTGTGTGCTCGAAACAGCAAGAAGACGATGTAAGACTAGTATTTAGTGGCAAACTATACAGCTGGGTGCAGTGTAAGTCAGGCCAGGGAGTGAATGCTGTGGTCCAGAGTTTATAAAATGTTGCCATGAAGAAGTGAAGGCTTGGGCATGACCTTGAACTATGGGAAGGTTTGGGATCTGTGTGTTTGCTTGTTCATTCCTTCGCGCGACAAACATTTGGAGAGGGCCAGTTGTATGCCAGTCATTGCATGGGTCGGTAGAAGGCGATATAAGAAAAGATTCTATAAAAATACCAAGGTGGAGAGAATTCTGTGTTTGTAATGCCACAGTGGAGACTGGTTTGACTTGAAAAGGCAATGCAGGTTGGTGGCTAATGAGCCCTAAGACTGGATTCTTAAAGTGAGACCGGTACAGAAAATCTGGAAGTGATGTGTTCGTGAACATTGGGATGATTTGAAACTGTGTTACTGTTTGATCTCTGTTATTTACCGTGTCATACTCAGACTGCCCTGGTTCGGGTCCTCATGCCACAAGAATTGAATTTTAGTTGAGCCTCCTTATGGTCCCCCTGCCTCTAATATCAGGTTCCATTAATTCACCCCTTACACTACATGCCAGAATTATCTTCCTAACTCGCAGCTTTGATAGTGCCTCTTTCCTACTAACATCCCTTAAATGGCTTTCCATTACCTGTAAGATAAAATCTAGCTCATTAGCATAGCATTCAAGGGTGTCCTGTGATCTGTTTGTAACCTTTTATCTCCAGCTTTAACTCTCACCAGTCCCCATTTTGTGCCACATCTCCTGGCCAAGCGTCAACTTTCTCTTTCCTGAGCGTGACCCTCCTGCAGGCTCCTGGTTCAGGCCTCCCTGCATGCTGTTCCCTCTGTCTGCCATGTTTTCCTTCTTCCCACTCCACCTGTTGAAGCCCCTGAAGGTCAAAGCCATATTCTGTTCTCTCCTTGAAGCCTTCCTGTGTAGTTTCCCATCTGTTTCTCTGTACCTCACTGAAGCGGGAAACGTTTTCTCTTCCCTTGTTTCTCTTCTTTACTATAGGACATATAAATATCTACTTTGTTGTAGTTGTTTTCCAAATCTCTCTTCAAGAATGTGAACTCTTTGAAGAAAGGGACTGTATTTCAGTTATCTTAGGATCTTGACTGGAGGAGTACTGAAAAATAAATTGTTGAATTTTCATTTTTTTGTGGACCTCTCACAACTTGAGTTTTAAGTTTCAAAATGTTGTCTTCGACATCAATTAATTCATGATTTATACCATTCAATATAAGGAACTCTGAAGGGAATTTTTTTTTAATTGGAGAGATTTTCTTAATAATATACCATTTCACACTACTATCCATTCCTCTAAAGTTAGATTTCATCTTCTTTTATCACAGCACAGAACCTGCAATAGACATTCAAAGTTCCAGATGGATTTAGTTTAGTTTAGGAACGTTTAATGGAGAACATGGCTCACTTTTTTGCCCTGACACAAGAATAACTTCATAAGTACGTACCAGGGAATTAAATGTCACATTGAAGATTCCTGCCAGAGGAAGCAAACCACTGAATACTACTGCCTTGTGAAAACATGGCTTGCAGTTTGGATGGACCCGGGGTACGAGCTGAGAAAGATCTACTGGACAATTGGTGCTTGACACACAGGGACACATTCTAAGGCATCTTGATGTCTCCTCAACAGCTAGTGTGGTACCCGACAACCAGTAAGAGGGGCCTCGATGAAGGTTGACTTAAATATGACTTTTTAAAAATTATATAAAGTTTTAGGAAGGTAGATCAGTCTGGATGACACAAATAATCTTACAAGTAAAAGAAACTTCAAGTGTCACCTGGTCTAACTGCCCTCCCCTGCCCCTAAGTGGGGACTTTGTCCCTTCTATAGCCTGGGGCACAGGTGGCTGCCCAGTCTTCTTGTGACAGATTCAGTGAAGATGCTCTTGCTCTCACTAAGGCAGCCTCTTCTCTTCCAGAAATGCTGTGTTCCTTGGGTTTTCCCCTTAGAGGAAGCAGTTGTAAACATGTCTTTCTGCAGGGCTGAGCGATTTCCAGGAGCCGAGTATGCTCCTGGGCTTCTCTGGGGAGCAGAGAATGGCTGCCTTGCTGGCCAGCTTCCTCACACCATATCAGCCGAAAATGTACTGATTCCAGAGGGAGAAAAGACATGCCCGGTCTCCAGGCTTCATTTTTGGCTGTTCTCAATGTGTCTTTGCAGTTCTTAGGCATTTTCTGGCGGGCACATTTGCTGGTTACTACCTTGAATTGCTGGCCTCCAAGGTAGAAGGTGTGCAGTAATGTCTTCTGCTAGGAAACCCCAGCCCATTGAGCTATTTAAGGCTTGAGGGTGATCTCACCTACAGCCTAGGGATGGAAGAAGATAGTGTCTTGAAATTTTGTGTAGCCATGGGGCTCTCTGTTTTCTCTTGAGGATGAGCACTGCATTTCCTTTGGGGTCTTGAAAATGACGAGTCTGAAACTGGGAATAATGGGACATACAGTGAATAAGGGTGAGGGATAGTTTAGCTGGTCCTATGATGGTCTGAAGAGAACCTGACTGATGTTTCTGGTTTCCTCTGGAAGGAAGGCAGAATCAAAGACCCTGGGGGTAGGGGGTGGGGAGAGTCATTCCTGATACCTCCAAAGGCCTGGGAAATGCTCCTTCTCTCTTTTTCCCTTTTTTGTTGTCATGTAGACAGAATGCCACTTTATTTAAGGACCAGAAAGGGAATTAAAGCTGTCTCGAATGGCTATTTTTATCTAAATAATTGATAATGATTAAATATCTTTTGTGTGGACAGAAACATTTTTAGTGATTGTTTTGTATTAATCACAGCATTAGAAGTGATTTTCCACTGAACTCTTTATGTTTTCCTCTTTCAAGCCTGCATCTAAGCTTTGCATTTGTTTTAAGAAATAAAGCTAATTTTGTGTAATTGAAATAATTTACCATGGAAGATGATAAAGAAAGAATGGTCAGGAGGTTAGCTAAATGTCCTTCCAACCAGACAGCGGAGGGCGGCTCGGGGGTTGTGTTCAGCTTTGCAAACAGTTCTTCACATGTCAGAGGGAAGTGGTGCAAGAAGCCAGCCAAACGTGGTTCCCACAGACCTGCCTCAACACTTTAGACTTCCCTTTCGTCATGGTTGGTTTTGATGGTGACTCAGCTAGCTGTGGCTTCAGTATAAGAAACTTGTAACTTTGTATTGAACTGGAGTATCTTTATTCTTGGGCCCATAGCCAGAAAAATTAACCATTCAGTGAAGGGCTGTGTGTGTGTGTGTGTGTGTGTGTGTGTGTGTGTGTGTCTGCGTAATATAATCCAATATAATTCAATTTGGGGATGTGCATGTTCTGGTTTGGTTTTTTTCCCATCTTTTTTTTTTTTTTTTTTCCCCTGATGCCATAGATTAGGGGGAAGGGGCTTCTAGAACTTGAGTTACTTTTGAGGTCATTTTCCTTCCTGCCATGACTAATTATCTCTCTGCTTCTCAGTTGCAGATCTGACCTCTTCTGAACACTTGGCCGTGTCTCCATTCCTGGGACTCTGAACCCAGCAGCTGGACCACTTTGTCCTTGGGATTTCGGGTGTCCTCGCTTCTCACCTTTCCCTTTCCCCCTCTTCTCTCCCACCTCCTGAGAACTCCTGAAGACTGTAGGATTGTCATGGAGTCCAGGGAAATCTTAAGCACCTCCCGGCAAAGGGGGGACGAGTCGGAATTCCTGCCTGTCTCCTCAGCCAAGCCACCGACTGCTCCTGGCTGTGCAGGAGAATCTTTGCTCTCTGCTCCAGGACCTGGGAAGGGGATCCCAGTGGGCGGAGAACGCATGGAGCCAGAGGAGGAGGATGAACTGGGCTCAGGGCAGGATGTGGATTCCAACTCAAATGCAGACAGTGAGAAATGGGTTGCAGGAGATGGCCTGGAAGAACAGGAATTTTCTATCAAGGAGGCAAACTTTACAGAGGGGAGTCTGAAGCTGAAGATTCAGACCACCAAGCGGGCTAAGAAACCCCCAAAGAATCTGGAGAACTATATATGCCCCCCTGAGATCAAGATCACCATTAAGCAGTCTGGCGACCAGAAGGTGTCCCGTGCTGGGAAAAATAGCAAAGCCACGAAGGAGGAGGAAAGAAGCCACTCCAAAAAGAAGGTAGGGAGCCCCGTTTTGTAGGGTTTTTTGTTAATTCATTTTTGCCACCACCCCCCAGCTGTTAAAGGTCTGTTTGATTATTACTTATTTATTTTGGAATTATCAATCTCTTTGATGGAATACTTAACACCCTCCAGAAGAAATGCCTCTGATATCTTGGTACAGTGTCTAATTTATTATTATATCTTCTACCCACATGAAAATCAACAGCTACTAGAATTATAATTCTGGAACATTTCTATTTATTGTGTAGCAGCCTCTTGGGTAGGTCAGACCTGGCTAAGCTGTGACAAAATTAGAGGGTTTTTTTCTTTTTTGGCTTTAATATTTGCATCTGTTATAGTTAAGCATGGGATATGGAGAGTTTTGGTCAATCAGAAGAGTCAAGAACCTTTATAACCTTCTTTTGGTTTCAACCACCATTGTTAAGCCTGTCTAAAATAGGCAAGTTAATCACTGGACTAAGGAAGTCACCTTCATAGTAATTTAGTCCACTAGAAGGTGAGAGATCATTGCTCTGAAAGCCAGTGGTGAGCCCTGGAGCTCAAACTGGAGAAAGAAGAAGGGGCGGATAACTGACCTGAATCTTTGTCTAACACATCACAGATGTTTTGAGATTGGGTATTGACTGAACTTGGTTGGTTGTCACTTTCCTCCTACAGGCCTAACTGGTGGAAAGCAGCCCTCTAGGTGATTGGTGGTGGTATTTGGTTGGGAATGAATGGGGCCAGGTTTCATTGTAATTATATCACAGGGGGTTACAGTGACTTCCCTTCTTGGGTGGGGTATGGTACTCAGCTATAATAGCAGAGGACTGCCCTAGTCTCGAAAGCGTTCCAAAACTCTCTGGGGCTTGTAAATGCCTCTGAAAGGAGCCCCCTTTTTGACAGAGGTTTTGGGTTCAGGGTGGTAGGAGTTCATCAGAGTCTTTGTAACTTTCCCCCACATCTTATTTACTTGGGCTCTAGACATGATGGATTAGCTAAAAATAGCACAAGTGAATGACCCTCTCTCCATTATGGCTCAGAGATAATCTGTAGCATTTTTTTTACTAGTGGTTTTTGAGCTTTTCTGTAATCATTTTCAGTAGAACTGCTAGGACTCATGTTTTTTCATTGGTGTAAGCCTTGTGTCCTCCCTCACGCTAAGTGTTTGGGCTGATATATTGAATTTAAAATCCAAAGACCCGGATGAGGGGAGATTTTCTGGGTGACCAGTGCCTTCTGGTTTGCTCAGACTATCCCAGTTTTAAAACCAAAAGCCCTGAAGCCAGGTACCCCTTCAGTCTTGGGCAAGGCAGGACAGTTGGTCATCTTATTTTAACCTTTGGAATATAAAGTAATTTTTAGAAATCGGCTTGTTTTCACAGAGCACAGAGGTTGTGCTTTCCTTCCCCTGTCCCCATTACAAGTTGCAGTGATTTCTGGGGTTTCTGTCATAAAAGATTACCTAAGTGCTTTTGGAAACTTTTGAAATTCTTGCCAGAAAATGGAGCAGTTCACATTAGGCTCCACTTGGAAAGTGAGGCTTTGCTTTGGAGTTGGGTCTCTTCAGCTTTGAAAATGAGTATCTTTGTCTGTGGCCATTGAGATGGCCAGTTCTTTGTGCATTGTTGGATTTTTATGTGGGTGGGCAGTCTCAAAAACTGTGGTAACTGTTTTCCCTCCATCCCCATCACTGCCAGGGTTTGAGCAACAGCCCACAGTTTGGGGTGTGCGTACCCAAGTTCATTACCCTAGAAAGAGCTACGTTGTCCTGATCAGTTATGACCTTCCGTAAAGCCACAGGAGTGTTCCCAAAGATAGTCCTCTGCCTCTTGGAATGCCCCAGAATAAACCTCTGGGATTTGTGACATGGGGATGATTTAGAAGCTGCAGTGGTGCAGTGGACCTCCATTCTCATTTCTGAGATTCTCAGGCTGGTCATCATTAACCAAGAAGCTGGATGCCCTTTTTGTGCGTTATCGGAAAGAGAGGTGACATCACTTCTCCCAATGTGTGACACCCCAAGTAAGTGTTTCTAAGTCTCAGAAATTGGAAGGGAGGCAAAGGGAGGGGAAGGACTAAAATTCAGCTTACAGTGTTGTGTTATGCTGGTTATGCTGACACTGTAATGGGAGTATCTACAAAACTTCTAAATTGTTAGGGGCTTGCTTCATACTCTGCTTCTCCATCTGTCCTAAATTTATTTATGCCTAGAGCGGTTACTTCCCAGAAATGAATGAATAAAGTTATCAGTACTGAGTCTTAATCACTTGATAGATGATGGAAATGTTCTCTGATCTCTATTGGATGAGAATGTTAACTCTCTTACTCTCCAGAGTTCCTGTTGTTTGGAAAAGAGGGAGTTAGTAAAAGCTGAGGTTGAGGTGGAGAGGTAGAAACCTTGCTTGCTGTTTCAGGGCCATGAACTTGCAGAATTTACTTATTTGTAGGAACGTGAAACATGTGATCGGTAACTTCGGACGGGGGAAAGGATGAGGATGGCATTTGGTAAGCAACAGATCAGAGTCTGACTCGAAAATCCAGTCTTCTGGGTCTTTTTTTAAAAAGCAAACTCTACCCTCAATGTGGGGTTCAAACTCACAACCCTGAGATCAAGAGTCGCAAGCTCTACTTGACTGACCAGCCAGGTGCCCTGCCACCACTTTTTTTTTTTTTTTTTTTTAATAAGGTAAGCCACTCATTGGAGAAGTGTGCATGGAGTGGCCCCTGGGACTCGGGTCCTAGACTGGGAGCCAGGAGGGAGGCTCTGTTGACCTGATCCTTGAGTTGGTAGAGATGCCTACTTGGGGGTCACCTGAATATACGTGTTGGCTTAGAGCAGGGGTCGGCAAACTGTAGTCTGTGGGCCAAATCTTGCTCCTTCCCTGTTTTTATACAGCCCACAAGCAAAGAATGGTTGGAAAAAAATCAAACAAAGAATAATATTTTGTAACATGTGAAAATTGTTTGAAATTCAAATTTCAGTGTCCATAAATACAGTTTTATTGGAACGGAGCCACATCCATTTGTTTACATTTTGTCTGTGACTGCTTTTGCACGAAGACGGCAGAGTGGAGTGGTTGTGACAGAGACTGTATGTCCCACAACGCTTAAACTGTGTACTATCTGGCCCTTTCCAAAAGGGAAAAAATTATGTAAATATACATATATATGTGTGTATATATATATACATATATATGTATATATATACATTATTATTATTACTATTATTTGATGAGCCTTTTTTTAGGGAAAGGACATAGAGTTTCAGGGTAACAAGGATTTTGTTTTGTTTTGTTATTAAGGATTTAGCCTCCAAACTTGGAGGCTGGGGGAAATTGGGTGTTACATCATTATGTGCTGACTTTTTTTTTTTTCTTTTTTTGTAGACCAATTAATTTTGTTCAAGTCATTGTTTGACAGCCTTAGGCAAAGACAGCTTATATTGGATCCCAAATGATTTTCTTTTTCATTGGTTTTTGTAAAAAGAATACTCCTTAGGATAATGATAGCGTTCCTTACATAACAGAGCTAGGTTTTTGCTAGGCTAATTGTATTTCAGTATGTTCTACTACTTTGGTGTGAAGACGTGTATGTGTGGCATCCTCTAGGGCTTTATTCCAAGACTGAAACCTAACACCAACCCTCCAAACCAGAGAGGCATTATAGAGGTTGAGGCAACATGGCCTCTAAAGTGGTAGGATGGTAGGAGGGACCCATGAAGATGCTCCCCCACTGGCTCAAGTTTGCATGGACTCTTTCTAACCAGGGGACAGGTCACCTGTCTTCCATATGAAATTGAGATGGCAACTGAAGTGCTATATGGCAGTGGGTTTCTGATGAATGAATTTATGTGAGGTGTAAGAGTAGCATTTGGTGAGAAGTAGAGGCTGAGAAGAGAATTCTGAACATATTTCAGGGCCTCAGAACCGTGCTGTGGATGGACCTCCTTTGCAGATGATCTCATTAAAGAAAGGCAACTTGATCTTTACCATGGTACCATCATTGTTGCATATTAGACTTACTCAGGCAAGTGACGAAATAACATAAACTTCATGTAGTTCCCTTCTAGGTCACTCAGTCAAAACAATAGAGAACATGAGACAGAGTTTCTAGAAGCAAATTCAAGTATAGCACATGAGCGTAGAATGTTCCAACAGTGACAAGTCTTTGAAAGGCTCGCAGCTGGGCAGAGCTTAGCAGCTCTCCTCTTTCCTGAGAACTTTTTGTGAGAATCAGGAACTCCTCTCCGGGTCCAACAGGATGAGAAGGACAGGGGACTTTTACCCAAGCTCCATTCAGTGACCCAGGCTAGGAGATGTGGGTGGCAATCTGTACCAACTGGCTCGGTGGCTTTGGATCTGGAGTATAACCTTGCTGAAGCCCCAGTTTCTTTATCTGCCAGATAGAGATGATGGTTTCCACATTGTATAACTCAATGGAAGATTTTAGGAAAAATGGGTAACTTACAGAGCACACATCATGATAACCAGTTTGGATTTGTGGCAAGCCCTGTGCTAGCTGTTTTATATGTATTTACCTTCACTATTAGTCCTTGTAACAGTCCTGCCAGGCAGATACTACTTCTTCACAGATGAGGAAATTGAGGCTCATTTGCTTCAAAAGAGCAGGAACAGGAATGGGCAGGGTTGGTCTTTGAAGCCAGTTCTTCTGTACTCCAAAGCTAATGTTGTGTTCCAGTCCTGAAGTGGCCACACTCTAAAAGACTGCTGGAAGGTAAAGATTCTAAGCACTGGGACATTTCCTCTACACCTTCCAACATTAGTTAGGGTGACGAGATCATAACCTGGTATATTGCCCTTAATTCTAAGTGTTCCAGGTTGTTTGAAGGAAAATTCAAATCCTCATTGAGTTAAAGTCTTGTTCTTTTCCTTTGTTGTGCTTACAGATTTTTATTTGCCTTTAACCAAAATGCAACTTCTATTTCATTTGTTTGGATTTAGTTTTCCCTTTTCCCAGCTTCATCAAGAGAACCTGTTTCCTCCGATAGCAAGAACTTCAACCTCACATTTGTCATGTGCCTGCCGTGGTCCTGGAACCATGCTTGGGATTTGTCCTGGACAATCCCACCTATACCATCTTCATGTGTCTATGGAAAAACCTCAGTATTCTTCTCTGAACACTGCTAACCCTCTCTTAGGAAGTTCAACGGGTCATGCACTCATTTGCCCATTCTTTAAATAGCACCTTCTTTGTGCCAAACGCACAAAGTATGGATGTAGATGGGAAGCGAGGTTAGCATCAGATTGCAAGGAATGATGAATGTCAAATAAATAAATGGGTTTGTATTTAATTCTGTAAGCAATGGGAATGCTCAGTGGGCTTTGAACTGGGGAAAGGGAAGGCTTGGGGGCCCAGGGAATATAATGAAAGTGATGCAGAGCAAAGAACCTTAAAAGGGGAGTCTTTAGGTAATACAGCTGTCAGTGATGAGGCCTGTACTAGGGTTCTCCATTTTTCCATAGGGTGTTAAGGGGCACATATTTCTCTTGACTCTCTGTGGTTGTAGCAGTTTGGCACATCAGATAGTTGGGAGGGGGTGCTGGGCAGGAGAAAAAGTTAGCTCAGAATGCCTGATGTCTGGCTGCTGTACCCATCATCTCCTCCATGGTGGTGGTGGCCCTGGGCATCCAGCAGAGAGCCTTCCACCTTCTTTGTGGTTCAGGTGTCCTTCCCTTCCCATCATTTGGCCCAGCAGCCTCTCCGGTCACTCCTACATGCATCCCTGGGTTTGCCCTCCCTTCTTCTGGGGGGTGAGAATGTGGTGTTTTCAACTCCTGAGAGTATGAGCTCCTTTCCCCACAGCACCCTCAACCTGATAAGAGAGCAGGTCTCACCAGCTTTTCTTTGCAAGAGGCTGAATTTCCCTCTTGTTTAGTTTTATGTTTTCTCCCTATAGATTTTTTTTAAAGCAGCACATTCCTATTTATTCATCAGTGTGCTTGAAAATTTTGTTTCCTGATAGGTTTCTTTCTCCCTTGTTATTTTATAGCTAGAGCTGCCTGAAAGGTGGTAAATGACCTTCTCCACAAAGTATTTGTCTTCATGGGGCAACAAGTAACGTTTGACATCTGGAGCTGAAGGTGTGGGGATAGAACACTGGACTTGGGGACGGGAGCCCTGGGCACTAGCTCTGTCTCTGTCACTAGCAGAGACTAATTTCAGCAAGATTGCTTCACCTTCCTGGGTCTCAGTTTCTGCATGTTTAAAAAAAAAAAAAAAAAAGGATGAACTAAAAACAGCTTTTGACCTCTGCAGCCTTATGTCTGTTCTAAAAACTGGAAACTTTAAGAACCATTCTGCTAGATGGGGCAAGTCTTTCTCTTTAACAAAACTAGTTACTATAAACAAAATTTTTGACCTCTCTTTGGACCCACTGTTCCATCATCAGATTGTTTCCTTTCTGCCCCAATGTCAAAAGGCCCACAATTGTGGGAGCAAGCGTCAGAGTTGAGTTTAAAAAGTGGTGAGATTTATCAAACTTGTGTTCCATGACGATATTCTGGGAAAGTTTGGTTCTTTCTTCCCTTTCTTGTATTTTTTTTTCTTCTGTATTTGGGATTCTCTAGGGGTTTTAAGCACCATGCTGGCTCTTTTCCTCTTGGTTTTGATATTCCCTTGGTAGTCAGTTTGACTTTGGACTTCTCCAAGGAATATTCTTTGGTGAACTCCATACTTTTGAAGATAACCTGGCAGGGTAATGAAGCAGAGAAACTGTGTTCTGTTCCAGTGGAGAGCCCTTCATTCCCTGAAGTGAGGAATAAGGGATCTGTTAGCAAGAGTCCATGCCCTGAGAGTGAATTGGAAGTCAGATCCCCTGTGTTCTGGACTGGGTTCTCACTGTCTTTGGAGGAAGAGACCTTGGGCTCTGTATCCCCTCAGGCACATTACTTAACCTCTTGAGACTGTGTCCTGATTGTGTGAAAATCAGGGATGATACCAGCACCTTCTTGTTAGTGTCTTGAGGCGATGGAGGGGCCTGTGGGCACTTAGCACAACCCCTCACTCAGTGTGCATTATTCTGATTGCTGTGCTAGCATCCAGCACATTTGGGCCACCCACAGGACCATCCTCCGTGCAGGCACAGCTGACCCACAGTGACTTGCAGTGGTGCTGGGCTCCTGGGGGTGTGGGTTGTCTCAGAAGCCTCTGTCTCTAGGCTCCTTCTGCTTTCATATTGCTATGGGCTGTGTTGAATTGTGTTCTTGGACGGCAGTGCTGCTGTCTCATTTCTGATGCCTGCACAAGCATCAACTAGTATCACTGGTGGGTTGGTTTCTTTCCTTTTTATTTATTTATTTATTTATTTATTTATTTATTTATTTGGCGGTGGTGAGGATTGCTATGGGGATTTATTTAGAGATGGTTCAAAGGTCTTTTATCTCTGTGGTCATTTATCTGCCAAACCAGGATTGCTGCTGAGCTCAAAGCTTGACTCAAAATGAAAGTGTTAAAGCCGTGTCATAAGAACGACCAGTTGGGGTTCAGTGGGCGCTGCCTTCTCCCCTGGCCACGTTGTCAGCATTTGCAGAATCTCCCTCTTCTCCATCATTGCAATTTCACATCCTCAAAAAGTTCTCTCAGAGCTGCATTTCCGGTTGATCTTCGATGACATGGCCTTTTTTATTTTTAATAAAAGGTGAGAGAAACAATCCCTTTTTGCTCTGCTCTACCCCCTCCTTTGATTTTTCTGATTCTTGCAACTTTAAGTTCAAACGTCCTGCCTTCAAAGCACTCCCATGCAGGATGTCCCAGGCATCTCAGGATGACCCCCGCCTGCCTTGCTTGTGCATGAGACACGAGTGGCTTTGGTCAGGAAGTCATTGGGCCTGGATGAGGGCATAGGCCGAGAGCAAAGGGATGTGGCAGGGAGGTTTTCAGAGCCTGGGTCCCAGGCCTTGGTTCAGGCTCCTGACTGCATTATATATAGAAAACAGCACAAGCCAATGAAGTCTTGTGTTGTGGGGTGGGAGGGTTGTTTATTGACAGTAAGCTAAAAATTCAATGTTATAATTTGCATATGGCCTAATTGCTTTGAAGAAGGGGTTTCAACTTGGATGGTCTTCAGGGTAACCTCAATTGGAAGGTGGCCATGGAGACTCTGGGAACCACCCCCACCCCCAAAGAGGAACCAGTGACCAGAGGGATAGGCTGCCAGTGGGGAGGGCAAAAATTCAGTGGAGCCAGTTCCCCAGGAGGCATACAGACAGACATAGCATGCAAACACCCACATGGATTCACAGTTGCACCCAGCATGTGCAAGAGTCTGAATTATATGTCCTGGCTGGTGAAGCAGCGAGCCCTCTGTGCAAGCTGAGGCTGCTGTCTGAGCATGTCAGAACGTGGCAGTCAGAGCTCTGCGTTGTGGGCAGGTTTGGACTACAGAACTTCGAGGGCTCCTTCTAGCTTTCCATGGTATTCCAGGGGATCTTGCCCTATGAAGGCAAGGGGCCTCCCTGTATACTTTGAATGTGCATTTCTCTCTGGAGTCCCAGGTTTTTATTTATTTATTTTTTTTCCTCTCTGCCTACCCCTCCCTCCCTGGGCCAACTTCTCTCACCTCCCCACCAGCCTGTGACCTCACCAGGGGAAACAATGGAGGCCTTTATTTACTCTGAAATGTCCAAGCAGTTCCCATCTTGCTACCTGGCCCGTGAGGCCATTTGATAATCATCATTAGTATCAAATGCAGGTCGCTTCAGTGTATTTTCTAGACCTTGTTTATTGTGTTTTTCCCCAGACCTTCTTGTTTGCCTCCCACAAGTTTCTAGCCAGCCTCACAGTGGGGGATCAGAAGTAGGGAAGAAGGAGAAAATTCTTGAAGAGAGACAGACTGACAGCAGTCAGACAGACTGACCTCAAGGTGTGCCACATGCCTTGCCATTAAGAAGTATTCATTTGCAAATATGAATGTGCCCAAGAGCGTGGGCAGCTTTTTATGCTAGGCCAGTTGGTTCATTGGCTTAGTGTTGTGAATGAGAACACAGCTCAGGAGTTGCAGTGTTTTGCCTGACAGACTGGACCCCCAGAGAACCACCCTAAGGGAGTTGCTTCTTCTTATGGCTTCTTATAGCAGTACAGCCAAAGGGAATCTATTTTTAACCTATGATGGGAATTTCCATTTTTCCATCCCTGTCTTTTTTAGGGAGCAAGGAGGTGAAAACCAATGAATTTGGGTGTGTGGCTCTTCCCTGTACCATCAGGCTCCTAAAGTCCCTGTCTGCCCACTGGATTGCTGACATTGAATGGGTGGTGGGTTAGCATCAGGCTGGGGTTTGGATGCTGGTGGGTCATGGAGGAAATAAAGATTGGGAGATCCAGAAAGGGTCTGAGACTAGGGGTTAAATCCATCGAGGGCATAGGCTGGACTTTGGCAGCAGCTCAGGGAACAGGGGAAGGCTGACCACAGCAGTTGTAGGTCAGAAGAAAAGAAGGGGTCCACAGTTGGGTCACACTTCCAGAATCATGGAATTCACTGAGAGTGAGTATTTTCATTTAGCACCTCTACTAAACAGACAAAAGATACCTTCCAAAATCCCTCGTGGACAGTTATCTGTCATTTGGCAGCTGCTCAGTGGCCCTCAGGGAGGAGACTTGGTACTTTCTGAGGCAGCCCTGGATTTAGGAGAACTCTTTTTTTTTTTACGTTGTGCTGAAGTCATCCTTTTAAAGCTCAAATATTTCCAGTTCCTGAAACTGTTCCTTGGAGTCCATGATTTCCTGGTGCCGAACCACTTTGGTTCCTATGCTACGGATGCTGGTTTGTCATTGTTTCTCCTAAAAGGCAAAGATGAGGAGGTGGGTACTCACAGAACAGAGTACAGGACCCAGGCCTGGAAGGTGGTCTGGCCTTACACAGCACCAGGGGATTGTGACCTCCCCTGCTCTAAGCACACCACCTCTATTAACAGGACTCTGGGCTGTCCCAACTTTTTGGCAGCTTCAGAATTGTTGGTATGCACTGAACTCAAGGTCAAGGAAACTCTCCAATTTAGTTTTGCCTTATGCTACTCTTGCTGGTCTAAATGATCACATCCTACATTCAGTGGATATTTTGGACCAAAATTCAGGTGTTTGCATTATCCTTATTCTCATCTCTTTGTGCAGAGTTCTAGACAGAGATATGAATCAACTGCTAGTCAAACAGTCTCATCTCGGTCTGTGGACTACACAGAAGACACAGAAATAAGGCGGCTTTGAAATGTAGATGGCCATCTCACTCAGAATCCCTCTTCCCTGCTTTCTCTGGTGGGATATCTCTAGATGGGTCCACCAACTGCGAACATGCTTTCTCATTTACATAATGGTCTTCTTGGTTCTAACAGAAAGGGTTGTTAAAAGTGTGCTGTCAGAAGCAGGTTATTTTCTTCTCAGTTACTGCGTAAGCTCTCTGAGGACAGGTGTTATATATGTTAATATAATATTCACTTATTTTATTTCCCCAGCCTGGATGTTAAACAAGTTCATGTTCACTGTGTGCCAATGAAGGTAATTCTGTGGAAGACACTCTTTTCTATCAAAACACCTTCTCCCTAGTTAGCCCTGTGTATTTTGCATTGGTTCCTTAGAAACATCTTAAATCTTTCATCATGCTGCCTTTTTTTGTGCACTCATCCAGATACACCGTAGCAGAGCTGAGACCTCTAAATTCTACACGAATCTACAGAATTGTATGGTGTGCTCAGCATAAGTGCTGTGTGGGGTATAGAAAGACCTTTATTAGAAAGAATCGATCTCAGGGCATTTAGGGAAAAACCCAGGGCGGTGTGCATAACCAACTGTCAAAATACGTGTTCCAGATAGTGCCTACTATGAAAAATTGGTAGCGACCATCACACCTGACCAGCACCTTTACACAGTGTTCACATCTGCCCAACTGTTGCCTCTTTCCAGTTTGTTCCTTAGGCTAGTTCAGTGAAGTAGCTGTTGTTCTTCCGTGTTTTAGAGACTTAGGAAGGGACTTGGAAAGCTTTTAAATGGCTTGCCCTGAAATCACAGGTAATTATGGGGTGGGGGGCCTCACACCCCCCTCAGACCCTCAGGTCTCATGGTTTCCAGCAGTGAGAAGCGATCATTGAAAGATGCACTCTAGCGGGTCCTGCTGAGACATCCTCCAGGAGAGAATCACTGAGTCTTGTGCCATCCACCTGCTTGCTCCTGCTGCACACCCGTGGACTAGCCTGTGGGGGAACCTGGGCATTGTGGCATCTTCCCAGAGACTCACAACCCCTTTCTCAACTGCCCACAGTCATCTCCCCACTGAAAGACACTCAGCAGGGCACCCCAGCAGTGAGGTGTGGTAGACAGTGATGGCTGGCAACACAGCACAGGGCTGTGGGATAATAGGCTCGCTGTGACTTAATCTAGAAGCTATTGACAGTGTACTCTAAAGAGTCCCGGTTTAGACCGAAAATGTGGGATTCACAAAGAGCCCCTCCAAAACAGGACTCCAGGAGCTCTGTCTGGTCTGAGAAATGAAGGGAGGGTGGCTACCCCACACCAGGGATTCTGGGTCCGAACCCCCATCCCGCCCTTAATGAATGAATCCTTGTTTCCTCATACTTAAAAGGGATTAGTACTGTCTCTCTTCCTTCCACATCACTTTGAAGATAATCTGAACAAATGGTTCTGAAATGTTAAAAGTGCAGTGGAAATATGAGGTGCTCTTCTGTGCAACTGCCCCGCAGTCGATTTCTAACAAACTATAGTCTCTAATTAAACTTTTTCCATGGCTTCCTCCAGTATCCCCTCAGCGCCTGGCCTCTTTCTTCCCCTGCTTTGAATAAAGCCCCCAGACGTGGCTGTGATGAACAGCAGCTGCGGGTTGGAAGCGGTCAGCAGCCTAGTCCAGATACCCGCCACATGGTGTAATTGCCCTTTGTGAAATTCCGGGGTGAGAGGTCAGCCCTCTTTGCCCATCTTTGTCACTTCTCAGTCATCTGTATCCTGGTGGCAGTTGTGTTATCCCAGTATCCTTCCCCTACCCCCCTCCTCCACCCCCCTTCTCCTGGAGCCCAGGAAAAAACCATCTGCTGAGTTGGCTTTCAGAAGATTTTTTTTTTTAAATACCAATTTCCCTTTGTTCCGAGGCAACCTCCAATCAGAGCTGGGGTCTGCTGGGTTTGGCGAAAGGCTGGTATTGTGTTTCGTGCTCCCGGAGGAAAGGTTGTCCACTTGCTTTTCTTTTTGATTCGATTCCCTGCCATTCTGCAGGAGAATCAGGGGTTGCAGCTGCTGCTGTCAGCTGTAAATAGGGAACCCCCTTGTTTAAGAACCTACACGTTAATCTTTTGGCAGGGGGAGGAAAAAAAAAACAAAAAAAAACAATAACAAAACAGAGAAAAACATTAAAACCAATGCTAACAAAAGTCTTTCTTCCTGTTCCTGTCTCATCCCCTAAGTCACACAAGATCCTACTAGTTGCTTAATCTCACAAGAACTTGCTGGCTCTAAGGTTTTCTTGAAGTGTCTTTGGTGTCTAGCCTCTTATGTTTTCTGATTTCTTGCTGAAGAATATGAACTGCCCATTAGAAGCATAGGAGAACCATTTTTCATGGAAAACCTGAATCACAGAGAAAGGCTGTGCAGGCTGCTTTCTTGGTCATAACAACGTCTACTGTTTTGGTGCTTAGAGTAGTTGGGAACTTGGCCAAGTGTTTCACACATATTGTTTACTAAATCCTCCCCACAATCACAGTGGAGATGTTATTATCCCCATTTTCCAGATGTATAAGATGAGGCTCAGACACCTCCAGTTACTTGCCTCAGGTCTCAGAGTCAGGAAGCTGTGATCCCAGCATGTCCACCCTCTGAGCTCCAAGGCCCATGGCAGCTCACAAGGTGCTCAGGCGGACTGAACTTAGCGTGGACGTCAGAGGTCCTCACCTTCAGAGCTTGCCTTCTAGAACACCTGTGGGTGAGGTGCTTTCTCAATGCTTCCATTTCTCTGCCTGTAAAACTGGAACCACAATAGCTAGATGCCAGGGAGCCCAGAGAGAGTTGGGCAAGTCTTGTGAAAGCTTTGTAAGTGCATCAATCTCTGAAGCTAGAGCTTGCCTTTATCCTCTTTTTCTATCACATTCCACAAAATGGGTAAAACTTCTCTCAGCAGATTTAGGAGATGCTTTGACACATCCTCTCAAGTTACCTGCAACTTTGGGGACTGCCCTCCCTGTACACGCTCCCATCTTTAGCCAAAGGCCTTTGCTAGATGTTGGCCCTTTACAAACAAAAGAGTGTTTTGCTCCTTTATGGTGATAAGAAGAGGGGTCAGCAAGTGAACACATGATGAATTCCATAAATTGGTGAAAATCCATAAAATCCATAAAGCAGCTTTGAAACATGCCATCTCCTCCCTCTTCTCACTGTTGGGCCGGGACTATGACCCAGAACCCAGGAGTTGGAGTGGGGGTGGGGGGAGGGCTCTGGCTTCCCTTAGCATGGAATATAAAATAAAACAAGTGTGTGTGTGTGTGTGTGTGTGTGAGAGAGAGAGAGAGAGAGAGAGAGAGACAGAGAGAGGGAGGGAGAAAGGTTAATATTTTCTCTTTTGCTTTCTTCTGAGGACATAGAATTTTCCTAGATACTTAAAATATGTGCATGTGTCTGTATTGATTTTAATATCGTAAAATATATTGTAGGCTGCTATTAATGTAGATTATAAGAAATGTAGCAAGTTAACTGTGCAATATACTCATCTGGTCTCCGGAAACTAATAGACTCTTGCTCAGCATCTTACTCTATGCAATGAGGTAATTTTAGTAAATGTTCTCTCTTTTACTTTCCAGTACAGTCCAGACGTGAACACAAATCTCACCTGAAGGAATTAGAGAGAGACAGAAGACCAGGTGAGGGAGGTTGTAAGCCCACAGACTGGGCAAACAGTGGGCCTGGGGTCAAGAGGAATTGTCCTCTTGCTCAGCTCTGTCAGCTGACATGGGCTGCATGCTGGGTTAACCAGGGTCCCTTTCTAGCCTGGTTTCACCCAAGGCTGCAGATCCCATAGTTGTGAGAGCAGGAGAGGCAGAGAGGAGTAGGAAACGGAAAATGTTGACTTCACAACAGTGTGCTCTGCTGGACGTGAGCAAGATACCCTAACAAAGAGACAGAGTGAAGATGAGCAGAACTTGGGTGCCTCTGTTAATGGGGACCATCCCACTTAATGTACTCTCTTTTTTCTGCATCACTGAGCCATTCACTACTGTATGCATTCATTTAATCAAAGATATTTTCTTCAATAACTATTTATTGCATGCCAAGCACTGTTGTAACTGGGCATTATTTCTCAAATGTCCAAAGTGGGGTAATGTGTCTCCCTTACTTGCAAGCTCTGTGTCTACGTAGAAAATGAGACAGAAAACCTTCTGCATAGTATTGCCACTAGGAAGAAGGATGCCAAAATTCTCAGAAAATACCTTGTACTTGACTGGTTCTTTGATTGTTAGGAACAGTTCTGTGGCAAATTAAAGAGGTTCACAAGAAGCACCTCGAGAGATGAGATGTGAGTTGAAGGTGTCCATTCTGGTAGACACATGTGGCTTTATGGTATTGACGTATTTAATCTATGGGATGTCCTTGGGATTGTCAGCAGAGAAAGAGGAGAAAAGAATGGCAAGGTTGGTTCTGAAAAATCACATGTCACGTGTTTTGGTACAAGGGACAGAATCCAGGAAAAATAATGGGGGTGTGGGGATAGAAGTGGAAAAGGCTGGTGTATTGGGGCCAATCTGGTGCAAGGGTAGAAGCCACCAGAGAGCTGGCCACTCCCAGGGGAGGACGGGAAGGACAACATCCGGGAGAAGAGGTATGCAAGGGGATGAAGGGTAGGAAATCACATGTGCGTATGGGCCGTGTTGGCATTTTAAGGTCTGGGAGAAGGGGCTGTCTCTGAAAGGCTCTATTGGTCCAGGTGACCTTTGCAGAGGAGGGATGGAGCAGTGGAGACACTGGGTACTCCTGGAGAAGCCTGGCTTGTGGTCCTGGACCTTCTCAAAATTGTTTCATGCTTCACCCCAGGTACGGGCAGGTTGGTACTGGCATGGAAGCCAGTGATGATAGCCTTCAAGGGGCAGCAGTACAGTTGGGTCTGGAGAGAGGCGGCTGTGGGCCAGGCCAGCTGTGCCCCTCTGCCTCCGGGGAGGAGCAGGTGCTGAACCTCTGGATGCCTGGCTTTCCTTCTGGCCTCATTCCTGAATGACAGCTGACCTTTGCTCCCAATTTTAGGCTTTTAGCCGATTCTTCTCTGTCTGGGCCTGACTGTGGAGGGCCTGTGGCTGCTGCGGCGCATCTCATTTAATGCAGGAAGATAATTGTCCATCCTTACAGCTTCCCTTTCTCAGAAAGAGGACAGCTCAGCTATGGGGCTTCAGTCTGTAGGCACTGGAGGCAGGGCTCGAAGAGAGGACAGGTATTCAAGGTGATGGGCCAGGTCAAATCAATACACATCAGAGAGGGACCCATAGGCACAGATATCCTTCTGTCATCATATTTCTCTGACGAGCTGTGTCTGAGAAAGTAGTGAGGTCTGGTGTCTACTAGAGAGAATTTAGTGGTAGGTAAACATACGTGTGTGTGTGTATGTGTGTGTGTGTGTGTGTGTGTGTGTGTGTGTGTGTGTACAGCTTCTGGGAAGATAGATGTTGCACATGATGTGATAGAGCCGTGGCCCAAGAAGCAAGAAATTAGGTCTGTGAACTTAACCTAAACCCTAAACCTGTGTTTCCTCATGTGCCTCTTGTTCCTCAGGGGCCCATCGTAAAATGAAGGTAATTAAGCAGAAGACCTCAAAGTCTTTCTCAGCTCTGATATTCCAAGAAATACCCATATAAACCCTGATTCATATAACTGGGCATTTACACAGGTAACTAGGAGGCATAAATATATAGACAGGATTTTCCTTCATCAGCCGTATAATGATGTGCACAGTTTTTTTTAAATAACTGTCTATAAGTATCAAATACATATTTATTTGAGGAAAAGTGGACATATTCAGCCACACCTAATATGAAAGATGACCAGGAATTAAAAAGGAGGGAAGTCACATGAGCCTCTAGGCAAGTGAAAGGGTACAGAGCCATTATTCCTAATTTATATGGACTTGTCTGGCCTCCAGAGAGACCTCTGAGCTTCGTATCTTGTTGGGGAGGTCTGAGTGTGATGCCCATGTTCTCCCAGATGCTGAGGTATGTGCAGAGCCCAGGGAAGAATGGAAGAAGATGGGATGCTTGAATGAACCTTGAAGAAAGCAAAGGACTGAGGCAGGAGGGAAAAGTAACCCATGGCCTTTCTTGAGTCATTGATGGAGGGCAGAGTGCTCCTGGTGCACCTCAGGCTGATTGGCTGGCTGGCAGGGTTTACCTGGAAAATCTGGAATGCAGAGAAGTCTTGGAAGGCCAGATTAGGGAGATCTGACTTTTTCCTGAGGGCAACAAGAAAGAAATAGAGTTGCCCACTCTGGCACTGGGGAAAAGAGGATGGCAGAGTGTGCAGGGATGGGGGCTGCTTTAGGAAGTCATACTACAGCCTGCATCGGAGAGAAGCAAGCCCAAAGGCAGAAAAGAAATAGAAGTGAACTGTAGCACCCAATGAGGTGAGGAAGGACCCTTGGTATTACACTGAAGAGGCCTAGAGAGCCATCAGGCAGGTGAAAAGGTGCCGCCTCTAACATTTTCATTCCTGGGACTTTAAGAAGCTTGGTCATTTTCTTAACAATTCATTGATTCATTTTCTGAAGAATTTCTAAGTGTCTTACTGACACTTACGAAGAGTTGATTGGAAAGTGCCTTGAGAGAAGAGCTTAAGGCATGAGCACAGGCTTCAGATGCTGCCTTCTTATCCTGGGGTTTTGTTTCCACTAGCAGTGCCCAGTGCAGGAATGCTAAAAGGAAGGCATTCATCAGATCTATCTTCTTGTCCCTTTACAAACACAAGGTTTCCTGTACTTCAGGGTCATCGTTCATGGTGTAGGGAGTTTGGATTTCATATGGAAGGTTCACTGTTTCTGGTCTGTTCTGTTTTCTGCTCTGCCTTGCCACTCATTCGTCTGCTACTACAGAGTTCCCCAGCTTGGCTCGGGGCTCAGTAAATCTCTTCTTTCCCACGAAGCTTTCAGGGAAATGGGGGGAAAAGCCAGCATATGTTTGCTTCCACTATCATCTCTTCTCCAACCCCTTTTTAACCAAACTTTAAATGCGACCCACCCATACACAATGTGGAGGAACAAATTGCACTTTTTCTGTGTTAGAAAGGAGTGAAAATGCATATGGCCATGATGGGGAATTTCCCCCACCCTCAGAAGATGGGGGAACAGGGCAATGGTGTGAAAGAATGAATTAGTTATGGCAAATCTCGTTAGTGTCCATTGTAAGCAGAGAAGCTAAGCCATCTGTGGCCACTTGCAAAATTGTTCCTTGTTTGTTCAGCCTCCCCACCGAAGCAAATCTTTGTGGCTTCTGATAATTTGCATACTGTCACTTGTTTGCCAACTGGAGGGTGTCTGGACATGTGTATATGAGGGGGCATCTGTGTGGACATGTATGTGTGTGCTGAAAAGAACCCACTGTTGGTATGCTGCTGTTGAAATAGATGCCTGGGGGTGGGGGGGAGGTGGCTGGCTTTGACTGAGTTCTGGGCTTAGGAGGAGAGGAAGGAGCCTTGGGGGTCCTGTTAGTATTATTTTTAGACATTTCTAGTCAACATCTTCAACTGCCTTCACGTGCTTCCATCCCTCACTCCTCTCCTGAGTCCCTTTGTTGTCCTGATTCCTCTCCCATATTTGCCTTAATTTCTGAGTTCTTAATTAGTGGTGTGTGTTCTGCAAGAAGCAGAACATGTTTAGGGCAGCTTACTGTCTGAGTTATAAGCTAAGAGAGATGTCTTAGGGTAGTGTATGCCACCAGCGTGACCAAATCGTTCTGTGTCAAAGATACTGCTGTTTTATCTCCACTCATTCTACACGTGTTTACAGTGGATCTCCTGTAGACGAGTGGTATTCCAGATGCTCTAGGGGGCTAATGGCTGCACGACCTTTATTACCTCTGTCTTCGGAGAGTTTCCATGGGGAAAAAGTGATGCGTGATAAGCAGCTCATGCTCTGTGGATGGCATGAACACAGTTCTGGAGGTCATGAGTGGAGGGATTGGTCATTATGGTCCAGTGGCCACTGAAGGCTTTGCATTTAAGGGCCTGTGCAAGACAGATGATCGTGTAGGGTGCATGGTCAGGAGGGTGGTCATTCTAGACTCCTAAGATGCCCCGGCTGGCCAAAAAAATTGGCAAATGCAAATCTGTGAAAATTAAACAAAAATGTTCCTTCTGCTTATCATCCCATCATCCAATGGGAAGGATGATATAATAGGAGAAGAATCTGGGATAAGAGTCGGAGTTCTTCAGTATTTGTTTCTAGCAGCACCAGCAATTTATTCTCCCCATCTTGATAGCAGCTTACTTGGCCACACTGCACCCTAATGTCTCCCTTGAATAAAGGGTATCATGCTCTTTCCTTCTTCTCACTTCCCTTTATACTAGGCAAACTCTGACAAAAAAGAAAGTTGGCACTTTCATCTCTGTGGAAGACCTCTTTTTATACTTCTACCTTTTAGGGTGGCATTCTTCATAGCTATCTAAGACGGTCACACTGCCTCCCATTGCTTGATGGCTACACACAAAGAATAGTAAAGATGAAGGAAGCCTTGAAGACCATCAGAGCACTCTCCCCTTTACAGATGAGGAAACAGCCCAGATCAGTGATGTTTCATATTTGTCCAGGATCATATGGTCAATCAGTGATGATCTGGAAAAAAAACTAGTCTGTCCAGTTATCATAATGCTTGGGGCTAAAAATGAGACTGGATACTTGATTGCTGTGGCCATTTATTGCCACTGCATGGAATTCTTCCCTGCCTATTTGCGTGGCCCATCTTATGACAGGTTGGCCCTTCTCTCTTGAACCCTCCTGAACACACCATGGCTTCGCCCAGGAGAATCAGATAAAGGAGGCTTTTATTTCCTAGTTTCCATGTGCTTGCAGCATTCAGAGAAGAGGGCCTGGCAGTGGGAGTGGGGTGGGGAAGAAAACATTTGTCTTTCAATACTGGCCTGACATGAAAGCCTCACTGACGGGCACTTTGAGAACCCAGCTAAATAATGGCCACCACCAAGACAAAAGATAAAACTGACCCACTAGTTATGCTGTTACTTAAACATGATTTACCCTGCATTATACTGGCTGGGACCTGGGGGTCTCGTTTCTAACGAGCCAAGAGACAGCACAATTAATTACAAGGGAAGGAACGCTATCAGACAGCAAGCTAGTCGTTGCAAAAGAAAAGGTTCTTAAATATTCCCTACCTTCCTCAAAAACTGTCAGAAACACACAGAAATAGCACAGCTCACATATTGGTGGACATAGGCAAGCATGGGGACATGATGAGGGCAAGTGGTCCGGGTATAGGTTGTAAGCAGGATGGGTGATCACCTGGAACCAGAGAGGTTGCAGTGATGAGGGACAGGGACAGGGATTTGGAAGGGAATTGTCTTATTATTTGACTGAACATGAAAAGTCAACCAGGAGCTCTACGTTTCCACTGCTCTGGTGGACATGATTTCCATCCTGTGTGTGCATCTGATAGTCCATGGGGGCCTCTACCCTCAATGACATGCCCACTTGTGGTAGTTAGGATGGGGAGTGGGGTGGGCAGCTAGAGTAGAAAGAAGGCTCAGAAGGTAGAGAAGCCCATGAGAATGGTGGCCAGTTATAGGAAGTGCCCTGTCCACCATGATGGGCAGTTTTCGAATCATCTTTTAATCTAGAAGCAAATCCCTACAGCCTTACTCTGACTTAATTGTATTGGGGGTGTCACCATATCTCCCCTCAGTTAAACATAGTGGTCAGAGAAGTTGGCTCTGGAATGGAGTGTGGAGCTGGGAAGATGAGAAGGTAAAGTCTGCAGGGTTTGAAGAGGGCAAGGCCAAAGGTTAAGGGAGAAAGGTTAGCAGCAGGCGAAGACCCAGGATTGAAATATTTGCTGAAGGCTGACAAGCAACAGAATAGAGTCAGACAAGTGGCAAATTCCTATTTTCTCTTCTAATTGAGAAAATATTTTGAGTGGTATTCAGTCAGACTGCATAATGAGTGGGGGTGGGGGCTAGAGATGGAGAGAGAGAATATGAATGAGAGAGAATATTACTAAATTACCACAGAAGACCGAAGTGACTACAGAGTTCAAGGAGTTGTGCAAATGTGCCATCCTCCCTTGGCTCCTCATTGGCCAGCTCAGCCTTCATTTCTTTACCCAGTTGTTTAGCACATGGTTACAGAGGCCCTCCTTTAGATGGAGGGGTTGGTGGCTGCCCATAGGCGTTAGAATCAGATAAACAAAATAGAGGCCAGTCCCCCCTTTCAAGGCTAGGCAGGTATGTAAGCACGCAATTCCAACACAATCTGTGACCCTTGATTCGATGCTGTTGTTACTATTGTTTTCTTTAAACCTAAATTTTATATCACCTGGGTCTATGCGCAGTTTAGTGAATAATCTGAGATAATCTTGCATCTAAGAGATGATATAAAGGGAGTTGATGCTTAGTGGGGTTGCCTGCATAACCCAAGGGATTGGGTAGCAGGGCCGCAGTGCGGATGGGGGAGTCTGGGTGTGGAGAAGTAGTTAGGAAGTAAAGCAGTTGTTTCTTGACTCAACCAGAGCCAGCTGCTCCCCCTCCTTCTCTGTCCTGCCTGCTCTTTCTTGTAAGAAATGGCTGCCGTGTTCCGGAGAGCGAGTGTGTTTGAGTTTCCCTGCTGGTGGTCAGAAGCACCGGTGGTCTCTTCACTCAGATATTTATGAATTGCAAGAGCATAGGGTTGGAAAGGCTGGGAAGGATCCCTTGCCGAGTGGAGCCCACAGGAGTTAAGTGAGGTCACCACCGTGCCTTGTGAGATTGTGGCAGAGCCAGGACCCTGCCCTCAGCCCCCTGACTCCCCAGCCGGCTCTGGGTACACTACTGCCTCTTTCAGGAAGTGATGACTCAGATTTTTTTCATCAACATCTCTCACCCCAACCCCCCTCCATTTTCTTCCCACAGCCACCAAAGCCAATAATAGACCAAAAACAGTTTCAATTTTAGGCAATTTCCTTTTTTACTTAGAAATCTATGGTTAGTGAGGGGTGATGGTGGCTGGGGGAAGCAGGCATAAGCTTCGGAGGGGATGGGTTTTCCTGGTTGTCAGATAACCTGGAGGAAATAAGAACCTTCATGGAACCTTGAGTTGGTCTCTGAAAGAACCCTTCCACTCTGAAGTCCTTTGGCTTTTAAGTTCAGAAGGGAGTCTTCCCCACCTGCCAATTCAAGGCCCATTCCTAAAACTAAGTAAAATTCTTAACGTAAGTTTTAAACTTTCACAACTAACTCATGTGAGCAGTTACAAATAATTTATAAGTGACATTCCAGGCTTCTGGATTTTAGTTCCAGTAGTCCTAGGTACATATTTCTTTCTTTTCCAAGAAGGTAGAAACTTCGCTTTGTTGCAGGGCTGAAGTTGGAAATCACTTAAAGAAATTATTAATAATCTAATAATAATTGCTATCTCTAACATTTTGTATATTAGGCTCCAAGCCAAGCCCTTTACATACAAACGTATACAACAACCCTAAGAGGTTAGTCATCTTATTCTTATTTTGCTGATGAGTAAACTGTGGCCCCGGGGACTCAGCTAGCATATAGCAAGTGCATATGAGAGTTAGTACTTGAAGTCAGGTCAATATGATTTTAACATTCATACTCTTAATCATGAAGCTATATAAGACCACCCATTTGCAGTTTGGAGGTCACACACTGTAATAATATAGCTTTTAAATTTCATTAAGTGTTTGAGTCCAAATGGCGTGTACTTAAAGTTTATTAAATTTGTAAGGCACACAAAGACTTCATGAAGACCCTGTTTTAACAAATGCCTTAAGTCACAAACTGTGTATTCTGTTACATTATTTGTTTTTAGAATAATACGTGGAGAAGAGCCCAAGATGAAAGAACCTGGCTGAATTGTTTTGTATCAGCTATATTCTCACTCTGGCTGTTCCTTTCACATTCTGGGATCAACAGGAAGACAAATCCCTTTGCTGTGGGTCTCAGTGGGCAGGAGGGAGGACTGTGGAGATGATGGCCACCAGAGGATTTTGGGAAGTTTAAAGTGTTATCCAAATGCCAGAAGAGAATATGTTAACAGCTTTTATTTTATTTTATTTTTTGTTTAACACTCTAAACAAACTTCAGTCTCACTTTCCAGATCGTTCTCTTTGAGATCCCTTTCCAGAACGTTCACTTGGGTAACTAGAATGAAGCCTAGTTTAGTTGGAATGTTTGGGTAGCTCAGTGTTCTGGTTCTTAGGAACAGTTATATATATTTGACTCAAATATTTGGTCAGGATGTGCGTAGGAATGTGTGCTTTTGTGTGTGCATATTTTGACACCCAAACAGAACCATATTTTCTGGTTTTACTGTCAGTGTCCTTATTCCTCTCACCCACTTTGGGGTAAGAGATTATGATAAATGATGTCTGTGGAGATTTCTGTTTTCAAGACCTTCACATCCTTTTCTTTTCATTTGAAAGCATTTTAAGGATTTGTTGCTAGATATCTTATGTGGTTCCTGAAGATGCATACAAATGTGATTGTAAGCTTGCTGTTCTAGAGGCAGCCTGTGCCGAATGGCCAGCATCACCTTGCAGTCCAGGAGAGTAGGAAGCAGAGAGACACTCTCTTTGTGTGAGCACTGTTGGAGGTTTTCAGCTGGGTGATTTGAGGTATCCAGAATGTTCCCTCCAACCTCAACAAGAACAGGTGTCATTTAAGCAACCTCTATTGTGTCTTCACCAAGCTCCAAAAATGCCTTAAATGTGAAATCTCAAACACTTTTCATAAAATTAGATTCTTCCTGTGAAAGGGACCCATGCTGGTATTCTCAGCAGACACTTAGCCAGCCTCATCTGTGGTTTGTGAGTGGCCTTTCCATGGTTGGAGAGTTCTGGGCTTAGATGCTGCTTTCTTTATTGGGTCAAAGTAATCCTCTTTGTAACCCTACCTTTTAGTCTTATCCAACCCTAGAACACAGAAGCTATGCGAGAGAGTTGGTAAAAGTTTTCTAAGACCCCAAAGTAAAACCCAGATTGCATCATAAAAAAGAGACTTGATTTGAGGGGAAGTCCTTACAAGTACCATTCATGCATCCCCTTGTTTGTTCTGCTGTCACTTATTAGGTTCACTCTAAAGAATTAATGAAGGGTCTCTCAGGAATAAAAAGCAAAGTCTTCCCTCATTTAAGACTCATTACTTAGAAATATTCTAATTCTGAGAGAGTGAATAATGCACTTCTTCTCTATGGTGATCACTTTAGCACAGCTTGGCTACTTTATCCAAATTCCTGTGTTGTACTGTCTATTTATTCCAGATAGCAGGGCAGACAGGAAATAGGGAGAAGTAGAAGCCCTCATGGTGTTTAGTGACTGTGCACTATTAGAAACTGGTGGTTCTCAGAACTGGCCATCTCCCTGGGTATCATCACATCTCTCTACTACATTATTTACAGTCTATTAAAAATCACAGAAGGCATGCATGTTTGGGGAAAAAGTTGATGTTTTGCTTCAAGTGCAAGCAATCAAATTTAAGGTACATCTGGGTACCTGTTATTAATGTCCCATAGTGATCATTTATTTGTTCCAGTAACATTTGATGAGTTTGTATTCTGAGGTAGTCATTGTATTTCACTTTAAGAATATAAAATCAAATAGGACATGTCGTCTTCCTTGAAGAATCATGCAACTTGAGTGAGATAGGCAAACAAAGTGGAAATTATAAAATAATGTATTAAATGCAGTGAACGGAAGGGATGCTCCTCTAAATCACACTGGGGTGGGGAGAGAAAGCTGCAGGGATGGAGGTGAGGTAACTCTTGAACGTTTTCAGGAGCAAGAGGAATCAGCTGCAGTAAGAAGGAGAATGATCATTCCAGAAAGTAGGGGTGGCCTATGTAGAGGAATGGGTGATAGAGTAATAGATCAATTGGATTATAGGAAACACAAGTAGTTCTGTTCAAATTAGTGATGCAGAGAGTGTGTTGGGAGCACAGATGAGGGCAAGCTATGGGAAGAATGCAGATAAGAACTAACTGGTGGGGCGCCTGGGTGGCTCAGTCGGTTAAGCGTCCGGCTTCGGCTCAGGTCATGATCTCACAGTCCATGAGTTCGAGCCCCGCGTCGGGCTCTGTGCTGACAGTGCAGAGCCTGGAGCCTGCTTCAGATTCTGTGTCTCCCTCTCTCTCTGACCCTCCCCCGTTCATGCGCTGTCTCTCTCTGTCTCAAAAATAAATAAAAATGTTAAAAAAAAAAAATTAAAAAAAAAAAAAAAAAAAAAAAAAGGAACTAACTGGTATTTACTGGATCTTTGCAAATGTGCCAGAGAGAATTCTAAGCCCTTCACATGTATATATCATCCAGTCCCCATAAAACACTAGGAGATAGCTCACATTATTCTCCCCACAATACAAATGAGGGAACTGAGGCACAGAAATATGAACTCATTTGTCACTGAGATAAAAAGAGGTGGAGTTTGGAATTGAACCCTTGAAGACTAGCTCTAAAGTTCACTCTGAATCACTGTTCTTTGGGCCTTGTGTATGAGGAGATTGGACATTATCTGAACAACTTGGGTTTATTTTAGACCTAGGAATGACATGGACAGAATTACATTCTGGAAAGGCTGCATGGAGAGCCATGTGGACAGAAGATCATAGGGAAGAAAGGCTGGAGGAAAGGAGGCCAGTTGGAGGCCTTTGACATAATCTAGGTGAGAAGTGATAAAAACCTGAAACACACTGGTGACAGGAGACATCATCAGAAGCGAATTGATTCAAAAGGCATAAGCAGGTAGGATCTGCAGGACTCAGTGGCTAATGGGATGTGGTTGTTGAGTGAGAAGGTGGAATTTAAGTTATCCCTTAGGTAAATGGATACCACCATTCACAAAGAAAGGAAGGCTTGGAGAATGGATGCTAAAGCAATTCAGTGTGATTCCTGTTGTTTCAAGGGCCCATGGGATACCCATGTAGCAAGCCCAATAGGCAGCTGAAAATATTTGAGTTCTGCAAAATGTTGTGGGCTTGGCATCTGTTAATAGTTGAAAGCATGGGTGTGGCTTAATTTGCCTGGTGTAACATGTAGCGTCTGAGAACTATGGAGAGAGCCTTGGGGAATCACAGGCATTTAAAAGATAAGTGAAGGGAGAAATGAAAATGTTTTCAAAGGCTGATCTTGCCAGAGCAGGAGAAACCCCAAGAAGTTCCCAGGAGTGTATGGTTTACATAGCATAGGCTTTGGCAAGACTGGTCGCTGTGATTTTGGGAGAGTGTTTTCAGTGGAATTGTGGTGAGATCAGAAGCCAGTGAAGAAGGGGTGGAAGAAAATATAGTATAGCACAATCCTCCCAGAAGCTTGCCTTTGAGTGAAACATAGCCCTGCACCAATGTGAGTCAACTTCTTAAACATACATCATGGAACATTTGAAGATACCTGGAATAGAGAGGCTGGGACAGTCTGCCCTTGGTGTATGTAGTACTGAATTCCCACCCCTAAACACATATTGAATAGGACTTGTTTTATTGTGTCCAGGTGTGGGCCCGATATGATGGAATATGAAGGAAAATTATATGGTGTAAGTTCTGCCCTCAAATAATTTTTATTCTTGCTGTAGGGCTAAGACAAACATAGGAAAGTAAGAGAAAAAACTTGCTAAGCTGCCAATCAATAGGCTATCACAGAAGGGAGAGATCAGAGTTTTCTGGAGTCCTTGGGGATACAGGAGTGAACTCTATCCTAAAGGATAGAGCCAGGAAGGATCAGGGAACATGGCGTGAGCTTTGATGCAGAGATGCATGGGAATGGCATGTGCAGGCTGGGGAGGGAGGCAGGCAGGAGCCCAGCTATGCCTCTCAGATATAAGGCTTTTCTTTTCTCCAGTAGTCTGCTTAACTGTGTATGCCTTTGTCTGGACTCCTCTTTCAGGAACTTTCCATGTGCTCAAAACCTGTGTTGCATGGTCTCTCCATCCAAGAGGCTCTCTCATGTCACTTCTGCCTACTAAGGGGGACTCATTTTGACATCTGCCACCTGTTACGCTTGTACTTTTCTTAGTCCCTCAACAGATCTTTGTTTTTTAAAATGTTTTATTTATTTTTGAGAGAGTTCAAGTGGGGTAGGGGCAAAGAGAGGGGGACAGAGGATCTGAAGCAGGATCTGCACTGACAGCAGCGAAACCAATGTGGGGCTTGAACTCACAAACTGGAAGATCATGACCGGATCCAAAGTTGGATGCTCAACCGACTAGGCCACCCAGGTGCCCCCAGATCTTTCTTAATTTCAGAATTTCCCAGTGGTACAAGATATCCCAGTGGATATCAAGGGGAACAGTGAGAAAAGCTGTGGGTGAGAGTGGGAGACAGAGGAGTTGTATGATTGGATCATGTTGGCAGCCCTTTACCAAGGAGGCAGACATTGTTCTAATTAGCTACTGCCATATAACAAACTACCCCAAACTTAGTGGCATTAAAACTACAGCCATTTTATTATGCTGTCAAATTTGTGGATGAGCGCAGTGGGGATGGCTCATCTCCGTTCCTTGAGGACCAGGAACTCAGTTGGAGTGGCTGGGACAGCATGAATTTGCTGGAAATGTGACCAGGACCTTAGCCCTAGCTGTTGGTGGGGTCTCTTCACTGTTTTTCATGTTGTGTCTGCTGTGCACATCTGGGGCCTGGGGTAGTTAGAAAAGCTGGGGCTGCCTAGGTGTCCCTCTCTCCACACAACCTCTCAACATGACTGACTTGAGTTTCTTCACAGCATGGCAGTCTCAGGATAGTTGGACTTCTTCCATGATATCCTTCCAAAAGAATCAGGTGAGAGCTGTGTGGCTTCTGTACCTGCCTCAAAATTTCCAAACGTCACTTTCTTCCACATTCTATTGGTCAAGCAGGTCACTAAGGCCAGTCCAGATTGTTAGACTCTATATAAGCCCTGCTTTTTCTATACGGCCATAGGAGAGAAAGGCACCACTTGTTTAAACGATGTGCTCCTGACAGTAAACCGGTGTCCACGGAGAAGTTTGTAAGAGTGTCACAATCTGTGTTGAGAAGGTGTTTGTACAGTAGTTTAAAGAGCCCTGAATTAGGAGCCGAGAGTCATGGGTTCTAGTTCTGGCTTCATCTCCATCTAACCAACACTAGAATACCTTTGACTTGTGAGTTAAGATACTGGTCGTATTGATTTTATATTTTACACTATTAGACCAAGACCCTGGACTGCATGGAGTGAGATTGAGTGTAGAAGTTAGCGAATAGTTCTCTCTCTCTCTTTCTCTCCCTTTCCCCCTCTCCTTTCTCTCTCTCACATGCACACACACACACACCAAGCACATTTACACACCAGGCAGACACATGCACCAAGCACACACATGCCAGGCATACACAAATTCTTATATTCTCTATAAACTGGGCAAAGGGTTGAATGACTGACTACTCACACAGACGTTGGTCAGTTCCTGTTTCTGCCACTTAATAAACAGACACATGCTCTTTCAACCTCGTTTTCTTTATCTGTCCAATGGGGACAATATTAGTTACTACCTGGCCAGTGTGTAGCTAACATGAAATAATACATTCCGTTTCTGTTTAGAGTAGATTCTCCATAAGAATCATCATCATTCTGATTAGTTGCACTGATAAGAGTCAGAATTGCCATAACGCCTGGCTGGACTCTTTATTATGAAATACCAGTGTGTGTGTGTGTGTGTGTGTGTGTGTGTGGTTTGGTGTGGGTTCTCAGGTTTTGTGTCGGGGCTGTCTAGACTTATTTGATGAAAGATGTGCCGTGCAAATGTACCACTGTGTTGGACTCTGCATGAAGGATTTACAATCAAAGCTGACCTGAGGAACTTAATTACCACTCAAGTAGATGATCACATATCCTCATTGTGAGTCTTGAATTGGCTGAAATTTATATCTAAATATGATATTCTAGGAGTTTATCTTACCACTCTCAAGATGAACAGGGCTGTGAGATTCTATTTTCTTTAACGTGCTGCAACTTGACCGCAGGGGCTGCCTGCCCTGAAGCCCCTGCTGTCTTCTGCATGTACAATCACAAACTCCTAGCTGCAGGAACTTGGAGCCCTGAGCAGGCATCCAGTGAAGGAGGAAACCCAAAGCCTGTGTCCCAAAGGATAAATAAGTAAAGATGTTTGTCAAAATGCATAGAGTGCTATTTCTCACCCTTGCGCTTTTGACAGGAGCAAGCATATTGTATGTTGCATTTATTTAGACCCTTACTGCTAAGGGTAAGTGCTCTGCAAACATGCCCTATTTAGCCCTCACTGCATATACTGCTGCTTTTTCTGAGGTCTTTAATTCAATGAAATAAATTACTTTAAAAAGAAGTGCTGTGCAGCCTCTCAGAACAGTAAACAAGAACAGTTCAGGTCTTTTCAGGAACCTGAAGCCAAGGGATGGTTTGTTTTTTTGGTCTCCAGGAAGAGCTGGGACAGAAGGAGGTATTGACCTGGCTACTTTGGCCGGCACCCACCAGGTCCCTCCCTGGCGCTCACATTCCCCAAGCATGTAACTTAACACCTGTCCTTCTGCCTGCAAACAGAGCTCACAGTGATGGCTGAGCCCCCTCCTGCCCCAGCCCTGCAGTGGCTCTGCACCCTTTAACCTATGATTTCAAATCCTGACAAACCAGAACCAGAGAATACACATCCCCCCAGGATTCTGATTTTAGGCCAAGAAAATATTTAATTAGAAAAACAACTCCCAGGGGAGGTCCTAGGATCAGCACATCCCTCTGTTTCTGTTTCCAGACCTAGATGAGAAGAAAAGATGTAGGGGTCGCAGAGACATTTAGGACTCACAAGGAGCTTCCCTCTCTCCCAGAGATGGGCATGTGGGCCGAACAGCGTCCTCTCTCACCATTTCGATGCCAGCCCACATGAGCTACACAACACCCCCTACTATTTCCGTCTGACATAGCCAAGCTGAAACTCGGGTCAGTAAATAATTAATTTGGAAGTTGGGGATGTCAGTGGAAAAGTCAGCTGTGACGGGCTCAAATAACAAGTCCCAAATGTGATAGCCACTCTCTGGGCCTCTGAGAGAAGACCTGCCGGTTCTATTAGACCAGGACAGCCTTGTCTTCTGGCCTGTCTCTCTGCATTAAAGTCAAGGAACTATATCTGTCCATCTTTGAATCACATCTTTGTCCCCAAATGCTTGTGCACACTGGGCAGACTGGTGTTTTCTTTCCTAAGTCCACCAGGCCCATGCAAGTCTGCATGACTCATGAGAGAGATGAGTCTCGGTTCCAATATCTCTGTGGGTTTGGGGAGGGGTCAGGCCGTGAATAAACCATTACGTGGCTGATTCTACATCCTTCTCTTTCACCGCAAAAACCTCAATTTCCCTTTTTGTGGAAAACAAAACCCTCTTTCAGTGCCTCATCAACGGGACTGTGGCCTTTGAATTACATGGTGTCCTTGGAAATTTTAAAGATTAATCGGCTTTTGGATGGAGTGGCTGGGATAGCCCCTGCCCCTGTCCACTGGGGAATGACTGGTCTCCACTTCTGTTCCTTCCGACATCGCTGCCAACTTCATGTGTAGATGAGGAAATTGATTGGTCTCTGAATGCTTTGCGAATCCACAGATGTGTGGCTGAGAGGCCCTCAAGGCATCCACCGCAGGACCAGCTGGGTCAGAGAGTTCCCTCACCCCCCACCACAACCCCAGGCCTCCCTGGAGCTGGAGGCAGGAGTGAGTGATGTTGGGGCTGCAAATCCCAGATTGCAGCAAATGAGGACAAAAGCTGGGACTGAAAACCAGAGGACCTCTTGAAGCCTATTCTAGGGGGCTTTCTAGCACACTAAGTTGAGACATTTCTAGAAAGAGTAAACAAACAAAATTGGACACAAGCTGTGTAAGAATTTTAAAACTGTAAACATGATGCGAGGACAAGATGTGATGCTTATTTCTTGAGAGAGTTTCTTTCCCCTTTTGTGCATCTAGATGTGTCATTTATAAGCTAATTAAATACCTACTCTGTGCTAGTTTTAGCTTCCTCCCTGGTCTTGCCCAAGACTCCATGTATATCCTACTACGTGTCTGCTATGTGAACTCTCTTATATACTTTGGGAGTGTATATGGATTGACTTAGGCCCTGTAAATGCCAAGGCTCTTACGAGACATAAAAAGACAGTGAAATGTGCTTCCAATTTCACCCAAACTGCTATTTAAAGACTCATCTCTCACGACTTTCTGAGTGGCCTGTTCACTGCCTGACCAGGCTTCCATTTTCCCACTTCCTTTCTTCTGTTCACATTGCTGTGACCTTAAATGCCTTCCTCCCTTTCCTTCATTTAGCCAATAGTCACCTCTCCATTAACAATCCCCTCCCTTTCTGGTCTCCCCTAATCTTCTATCACCAGTTACTCAGTAGCAAATATGTCCCCATTGTCACATTTCTTCTTTTGGACTTAAATTTTATTTATTTGTTTGCTTTTTGCATTCTCTCCCATTTAGATTATGAAATCTCTTTTGGATATAAAGGATTTAATTTATTGGCATTCCCCATAGCACTGTGCTCCTTGCACATAGCAAGTACTCAATAAATACTAATTGACTTCATATGATTAATCTCTGGACAATATATAAATATATTCTATGCTATTTCCGCTCTCCAGAGGTATTTTGCTATCCATTAAGTGAGAGGAGATGGGGTTACCTGTAAGTCTATATAGAAATCCCACACAGAGATCTTCTTTAGTTAAACATTTTAGAGTTGGGACACCCAAGCTAAATTTCTCAATAGTCATTAGAAAAGAGCACCAGAGAAGGGAAATTTGGCATAAGGGCAAAGAGTACACGTTTCTGAATCCTGTTGAAAATGTGCCTGTAGATTCACCTGTGGTTGTGAGCACTCAAGAGAGATTACAGGTTGAAATTGGCCATCAAGGTGATCAGATTTACTGAGGAGTTGAATTCAACAGTGCCTTCCCCAAGCATTCTGCAGTTTCCCTAGGAGAACATGCTCCCTTATAGAAAAGGAAGCATTTAATTGATTGGAAAAAGGAAATGTTGAAATTCAGGAACATGACCCAATGGGCGACAACTCTCAGACACACCAATGTCCCACTAGAAGAAGAAAATGATTTCAACAGCTAACTGGAAGGTATTGGGACAGGCTGCAGAGAACAAGGAGGGGCAAGGAAGCCTTCTGGTGAAGTCATCAGTGCCAACCAAAGCACAAGCATGGTCTTGGTGGGATCAGAATTGCATGTTGCATATCAGGCTATGAGCTAAGATGACATGACTGTCTTTTATATGGGTTCAGGTGGATGGCTTCCTAGCAGCAGGGGGATTTAAAGGCCTTTAAAAGTGTTTTACCCCTCTGTATTTAATAGCATCAAACTCTTTACCAAGACTTGAACCAGAGAACCTGATTAATAATACTTGTTGTAGGGGCACAATCTGGGGTTTGCTGAATGTAAGTTTTCATTTGGAGATAATATACACTTTAACCTATTTCTGAAATATGATCTCTGAAATAGGGAGTTATGGACCATTTTGTAACAGGGATCAGCTGAATCTGAATGATGCATTGATGCATGGCCAGGATGTAGAGAAGAGGCTCTGAGTTAGGAGGGAGGAGACCTGAATTCCAGTTCCTCCTCTTCCATCTGCTGGCAGCTCAGCCTCGGGCAAGTCACGTTATTTCCTAGCTCACTTGCTCCTTCCTTACAATTAAGGTTCTATTAACTGCCTGAGGTTAGAGGTCAAAACCTCTATTAAAATCTATTAAATTTCCTTTATATATCTAAATTCTTTGATTCCATTATTTAATAAGATTAACCTTGCTTGCCGTCACACGATACATTTTAGCAAATAAAAACTCAACTGAACTGACATTGCAGAAACCGGTGCCAAATATCTGAAAGAAGGCAGATCGACAATGGCTGAGATAGACATGCCATGATAGGTTGTAACGGGCACAGTGAGGGTCAAATACCGGAGTGGTGCCATTTTTCTGGGATGAGAACAGAAGGATTGTGAACACCTTTAGAAGAGATTCTGGATGAAACCTGTAAGGTAGCATGGTCCTTCCTTTCTCATCAAAACCTCACCCATGTACCCAAGCTCCACATAGAACAGAGAGCTATGAGGTATTCCATGACTGCTGCTCTTGGGTTCAAGGAGCCTCTAGAGAGATGTTACGGTTGGCTCTTCGTGGGGCCCTTTCCCATAAAACATCTGGGGTGAATTCAGTCTGAGGAATGTACACTGCCATCCTCAGACACTTTGGCTGGGAGGAAAGATCATATTTCTTGGATTCCATTTTAGTAGCTGTCAGCTGGTGCTGCCTTGGAATAAAGAAGAACGTTTTTACCTCCAAAGGCAGATCACTCTACTGGTCTTTTGGGACAGTAAAGAAAATGCCATATTCCTTAAGAGAGTCAGGAACAACTTCTTCTTGAGTATAAATTGTCTCCCTTGTGTTTGCGTAGGCCCTATAAACTGTACAAAAGAACACAAGATGTGGTCCTCAATAGCCCAGAATTGACACTACTGTTGGAAAGACCAGGCTTGCATACCTGAGGGTGTCGTTACCCTAAGTTAGGGGTATACTACCATCTTGTCTTGGAAACCTTCCCTGATAACAAGTCATTGCATATTTCCCTTTTCTGATTCCATATTGCCTATATTTTATCATTGGTAATATAGATTCTATCATATCTCACTTTTTCTATGTTCATGCTTCTTTCACATCAGCATGTATTTTAATTATAGGCAAGGTTATGTACACATTTTTATCACTTCAGTAACTCTGGAAATGTATCAAAGCAGAAGTCTTGACTTCTTTTCCTCTTATAACCCATACCACATGTATAAGATGCAGACACACAAGTGCTGACCAGGAATTTGTTTCTTGATTGATTCATTGCCACCATCATTTTGTTTCTCGTGGAGTTTGCATGGATTGCAGTTCTTCTAAGGGAGTGACATTACTGGGGCAGACGGGCCTCGTGGGACTGAGAAGTTTATTTGGAACTGTCTTGCAAAGCCTCTCTGACTTCCACTGTGCCCGAGGCAGATGTGGCCACTGTATTCTCTGTACTCCCTACACTCGTGGTTGCCCTCCTGCAGGTGTTTGCCTCCCTAATTATATGTCCAGTTCAGGAGGTAGGGCCTAGCACACAGTAGACATTTAATAAATCCTTGTAAATGAATGAATGCTTAGTGAAGTGATGACTGAGTATTGAGCTCTGGGAGCTCAGATGTGATAGATCAAGGTGAGAAGGGAGAAAAATGCAGTTGCAAGTCTGTCAAGTTGTTTGGTGGGTATTGGCCAGCAGGCCTGGCTTGCTGGAATCCTGAACTGAATTTGTTTGGGTCAGGCTTTCTAGGTCACTTTTGTGACCCAGCAGGAACAGCTTTCATTACACTATAGGGCCCACCTTTCTTGGCTTACTGTGAGCAAAACGAAGTGTTAGTCTCTAGAAGTGTGAGCTGGCTGGTGGCTGAGGTGGGTAAATATAGCCTACTTGGACACAAATGGTCAGTACTCGGTTACCTGCTCTATGAGAGGAAACACTGGTAGCATGGTTTCCCCATGATATGTAGACTCACTCACACACACACACACACACACACACACACACACACTACTGATTTGCCTTGGGAGTACATTGTGCTTATTTGTGAAAGGCCACATGGTGCAGTGTAAAATCCACCGTATCCGAAATTGGATAACACAGATTCTGCTTCTAACTCTGGTCTTCCCTGAGTGTGTAACCTTAGAAAAGCCACTTCACCATTCCCAACTTCTGTCTGTAGGATGCGTGCATTGAACTTCATTATCTCAGAGTCCAAAACTAGGACTTCTCAGAGGTAGAGTGAGTTGCCTTTATGGCAATGAGTGTTCCATAGCAGGAATTCTGTGCCTTGGAGGTGTGGCTTTGTTAGATGACCATGAGTGTCTTTCCAGCCTGAGACTCTGATGGGGCAACTTTCAGCTGATTTGAAATCACATCAGCATGAGCCAAACTGACATCAGAGGAGAGAGAGGGATTACACTCTTTGTGTGCAAGCCACAAGTGAATTAATTACCCGCCATGGCTATTTTGATGGTAACAAAGTTATCCTCATTGCTCACCATTTTGAATCCTCTTTGTTCAGGCCTGTTATTTGTTGGGCATCTGCTCACAGGCTCATGCCCTTTCTCTTCTTCCTTTGAGAAACTGGCACCTGGAGTCCCTTAGGACTTGCCATAGAAGCTGCTATTGTAGCCGGGGGCTCAGGGTGCCCTGTGCTGGCCATGTCCTCTCTGCAGGAGGCTCTGCAGCCCCTAATGGTCTAATTGCCATTGTTTGGAGAATGACTTCCACTCTCCAGTCATGTGTGTCCTGTTGTCACTGTCTCACTCACTCTGTGCAGTCCTCCCAGTGTCTATGCTGCTAGAGATCTTTATCAACATCAAAATGCTTCTGAAGCTTCACAGTCCTGAGAGGAGAATTATGTCACCTCCATTTTACCTGATGTCATTTTCCTGAAGCCATAAGAGGACATGTTTTCACATTTTTTATAACTGTGTTTTATGGAGGGCATACGCATACACACACACACACACACACACACAGAGTCACAACTTCTGTATTAGCCTCCTGTTGCGTCTGTAACAAATTGCCACAAACTTGGTGGCTTAAAACAACCTAAATTTATGATCTTTTAGTTCTGGAGGTCAGAGATCTGAAATGGGTCTCACTGGACTAAAATCAATGTGATTTTAGAGTTGTATTCCTTCTGAAGGTCTAGGGGAGACTCTGTTTCCTTTTCTTTTCCAGCTTCCAGAAGCTGCCCACATTCTTTGGCTAATGGTTCCATTCTTCTATCTTAAAGCTAGGGACTTATGCTGAATCTTCCTTATACTTCTGTTTCTCTGGTTCTACCTTTTCTGCTTTCTCTTCCACTGTTAAGGAGATTTGTGAATCCATTGAGGCCACCTGCCTAATGCAGGACACTCTCCCTATTTGAAGGTCAGCTGAATAGCAACCTGAATTCCATCTTCAATGTTAATTGCCCTTTGCAATGCATCATAATGTATTCACAGGCTCCAGGGATTAGGACATGGGACATCCATTCCTTATTCAGCTTACCACACTTTATTTTAGCAGTTATGATAATTTGGATTAAGAAAACATTAAAAAACAGATAACTTGCCTTTAACTCTGTAATCTGCAAGTACTTCCCCAAGCACAATCCTTTATACTTGGAAATGAAAATAATTGCTTTTTGTTCAGTCAAATTTGCTATAATGTGTAGAACTACTGGCATCATAACACCTTTAAGATATATTTTAATAATAAGACATTTATATATTTGTAAAAGAGTCTGACTAAATATTTCCATTCATCAGAGGTTCTGGAAAATCTGCATTTCACTGTTAGTGATATCTAAATTTGGATTCAGGTCCTTCACATTTGAAGTACTCTGAAAGGATAATTTGGCTGTACTACTTTAATCAAATGGACAAAGGATATAGAAGAGATTGGCAGTGTGTTTATTAAATTCACAAAACCAACATACTAGATTATAGTCCAGCGAGTGCCTGCCAGATCTTACCAGGTGTCTGAAGCCCAGATAGGAGCAATTCTGGGTACTAGGAAAAGACTTTACTGTCATGGAGTTGCAGGTGCACACATGGGGAGTGAAGGAGTGGCCTTGTGATCTTCCATGATGATCCAAAGAATAGGGAGTCTGAAGAATAGATTTTGGTTAGAAAAACAGAAAGTCTGTCTGGAGTTGCTCTGGAATATGCCAGAGGATAGGGTATTCCTATCTGTTGATAGTCGTCACAATTCCCTGGACTTTGTCTCCCCAGTCCCTGGCAGGGAACCCTCCCAAGAAACTTGCCAAGGTTAAGCATTTACGGGTTTTGCTGGTCTTGAGTATGGAGGTGCTGAAGTTTTGGTTATTATTCTAGAGAGGGGGCTCTGGATGATGGGGCTCCAAGGACTCGATGGTAAATTTACATCAACTCCTTCTGGCATTTTGAAGTGAGAATAGGCATATGCTTAGTGTTTTGCTGACAGCTTAGAAAGATTTTACATTTCACCTTTATACTAATGGCCACATTACATATTACACACTGTGGCCATTACACCAGGAAAGGAAATAGCAAGAAAGCTAGTAAGGAGAGCTGAGGACTGCCACTCTTTAACACTTGTGATCAATTACTTCATTCCCTCATGTTTGGTATGGAAATAATCATTCCTGCCCAATCTATCTCAAGAATTATTATTAAGACTACATATGATGTGGATGTACTTTCAAATTGTCAAGTATTGAGTTTCCAACACTTCAAAAGACACTGGAACAAAAAGGGAAGGTAAGAGGTAAGACTATCCAATTCGATTCTGTGATGCTGCATTGTTTTGTTGTTATTTTTTAACCACATCTCCATGGACAATGGGAAAAGGTAGGTTGTCTTTTGTTTTGAGTCACAAACCCTGCACTTTAATGGATGTTTCATTAATTAGTGGAACATCATTCATGGGATGGAGTTCGTGGAGTGTTAAATGGAAGGCATATATGTTTGGGGGTGGGTGAGCACAAGCTGTGGGATCCATTATCAGTTTATTTCTCAGTTTTAATTGTTTTTATTTTAGTGTTTTGTCTGAAATGACGCTCTACATTCACAAAACATTATTGGATGTCTCTCTAGGAAACAGAAGCCTGTACTTGGATAACTAACCTTACATCCTGATTTCTCTATATTCTTGTGAATGTGGACTAGAGGCCAGTAGATTCTAGGAGCGTGAAATGTTAGAAATAAAGGTGGCTTCTAAATGATCTGGCTCAGAGGGTTTTTAAAAGAGAAAAAAAAAAACATTATGGCAAAAGTTGGGCATTTTTTCACTATAATATTTTCATTCAATCAATGAATGTTTTTAAGTACCTGTTCTGTGCCAGGCCTTGAGCTAAGTGCTAAATGCACCAAGATGACAGACTCAGTGCCTGTCTGTAAGGAGTCCTTGGTCCAGAGAGGAGCTGGGCATTAAACAATTAGTGTTCAGTGCTTGTGCTGGGTCTGGCTGATAGGAGGCTATGCAGGATAAACCAACAACAAATAGGACCTGTCTCGAAGATTGCCTGGGGGTGGGGGTGGGACGGTAAGGAAAGGCTAAGTATTTCCCGTCTCTTTCTCTAGATAAATAAGACTGGGTCCATGAGGGACTAGTTTTCATTGCCTGCCCCATCAGGACCTCTTTTCCTTCTCAGTTCTTTGCCAACCTCTGACCCTGGAAGCCTAAGATCTATTTTTTGCCATCATCCTTCTTATTGTTATTATTTATGACGGTCATTGTTTTAACTGCTCCAAGGAGATAATTGCCTTAGTTGCTAAGGCAACCCAACATATTGGGTATAAGAGCAGCCAGCAGAAAGGGTTTGCCAAATTGCAGGGCTGGGTGGGAGGTGTGGGGTGGGAGAGCAAGGGAGCTCAGCTGTGGAGCTTGAAAATAGCCATGTTCAAATTATCTCTGCATTTCTTCCACTGAGGAGCGTGAAGCCACTTGGAATCCGGTGCCTGCCAACTCCTCACCCACCCCTGACGCTTCCTATTTTCAACCCAGCTAGTGCACTCTTTCACTAACCCTCAGTGCTCAGCCAAGAGCTTCCTGGGGTTCCAGTTCCCAGACTCACAACTCCTGTCTGCTGCTATTCAGCCCTGGAAATGTTCTTGCCCTTGATTTCTGGGGCCTGCAAGAGTGAAGCTGGAGGGGGTTACAGCACACAGGAGTGTGCCTGTGCACCCCTTCTCTGGGCACTGCTCATCGTCCATGGCAAGCAAGTCATAGTCCCTGCTGGTCTTGTTCAAAGCTTGTACCCTCCTCCCTAACTTGGGGAAGAAAACAGGGACTGATGACAATGACCTTTTTCCCATTTTAATTTTTGAAGACTGAAACATCTTAAGAGGTCAGCTTCATTGCCCCCATTAAAAATAGGTAAATTGAAGCCCAGGGAGAAGAAAGTCATCAGATACATTGATGGAGCAAAAGTGGCTGTTCTAGGCCTTGAACCTCAGGCTCCTTTCCCCCTATGCCTCCGTCAATGCCACTGGCTTTTGTCCTTGGCTACTGACTATCTCAGTCTGAGGTTCAGGTGATTATGCTCCATCCAGCCTCTGTGTCCTCTAGTTAACTTTTTGTCTCCTAGCCTCGTGTCCTTATGCCAACATGGGGAGTGGTCCAGAGGGAACCGTGGGGCAGGAAGATGCAGGAAATGAGTGTATCTTATTGGCTAGCTTTGTTTGGCAACATTTGGCCATCCAGAAGCAGCTACTGCCATCAAATAGGATAATGGGCAGAGGTAGAGGCAAGATGACAAAAGGATTTCTTACCAGAAGATTTGAGTGGGTGTGATTGATTCTTTCAGCAGCCCCCTTCTCCTCTTCTTTCCTGCTCACCCGACTCACACTCAGCCTCCAGGATGTCTGTGGGGAGGGCCGGGCTGCCTCTGTGTCCTTAGCAGCCTCCAGGGTGTCTCCCTAAGTGTGTCCCAGGGCCCTCTGCTCGAGCACCGCCTCAGAGTTGATCTATCTGAGCAGGTTAAATAAACAGGTCTGTGTTTGGGTTAATTATCACTGGTTCTGTTGCTCTCCATTACTGCTCCATCCGGGACTCTGGCCAAGGAGCAGATGGGACAGGCTGCATCCTCACCCCTGCCTCCTCATTGTGTCTGGCTCTCCCTCCTTCTCTCTCTCCCTCTCTCTCTGTCTCCCTCCCTCCCTTATTTTTCTCCCTCCTCTTCCTTCCCTCCCCTCCCCCATTCCCTGCTTTCCCTTTCCCTCTTCCCTTCCTCCTCCCTCTATTTGCTCTCTCTTGCTCTCTCTCCCTCTCTCTCTCCCCATCTCTCTCTCTCTCTCTCTCTCTCTCTCTCTCTCTCTCTTTCTCTTTTTGGCTGAGCAAATAGGCCAGATGGCGGTGAGGGGAACAGACAACAAGTGAGGCATGGCATATGGGGAGCTTGTTTAATTTCGGCTCCTGTAGGGAAGTAGATTGGAGGAGGTGAGCTAAAAAGCAGAAAATGGAAAGGAGAGGGTAAAAAAAAAAAAAAAAAAGAAAAAGAAAAAAAACAAGAAACCACCACCACAACAACTGACCCTTCCAAGGGGGGAAATTGGATTTAATTTACTATTGTTGGCTAGTGAAGCCAGTTGAGAATGAAGTGAATCTAAGGCAGAAAGTACCCTTTGTGCCTCTCCTAGGTTCAGTCCCCTCCTCCAGTTAGCAACCCTTGCACCCCCTCTCCCTCTTCCCCAGGGCTCCAGCTCTGGGGGGCTGCTCTGTGGGGGGCAGTGGGCGCTGGGCAGGATTTCTTATGTGACATGGTAAATGGCTGTTTCTATGTCAATTCCAGGAAGAAGTCTGGCCAGCAGTTCAGGGACAGAAGAAAATAAAGGTGTCCTACAGTAGGGGTTGAGGCAAGACTGGCCCCCAGTTAACCTGGTCCTTCCTTTGCTCTGAGCCTTCTTGCCTGGTTTAATGTGCCTTCTCATTTCGATTCAGCTCTTCATGGGTAGCTGTCCACAGAACCACACCTCATCCTGTGGACCTTGTCCACTCCCTGTACCTGCATGGAAAAGTCCAGTCAGGCTCTCGGAGAACAGGGTATAGGGACCACAACAAATGGCCCTTCGGCAGACATCCTTTGTTTTTCATCAGAATTTATTTAACCTTCATGGTGGCTGCCTAGAATGTCAGCCTTTACTCCTTTACTGGGAGTTTTTTGGAGAGATTCTGGCCCATTCCTTGGTCCCCCCAGGGCACGTGTTCCTGAATTACTCTGTGGCTCAGCCTAGCTCCACTCTGCCATTGCTGGACGATCTTTCTCACAGTAGCAGATTGAGCCCTACCACCCAGGGAAGCAGGGATCTCAGGGACTGGGAGAGACCTAGGAGCCTTAACAATGACCTTAGGAAAGAAAGAAGACTACAATCCAGGCTCATCAGCCTGCCCCCTTCCCTGCAGGAGCCTCCCCAGCTCCAGCAGGCAGCCCGTTCGTGCAGCAGCTGATAACCGGATTAGGCAGCAGAATGGGGAGATGAGCACCCCGAGGGGCCCTGCCTGGGAGCAGGGGCTCCCTGGCCTGGCGTGGCGCTGCCACTGTGAACACCCTGAGCTGCTGCCGCTGGCGGGGCATTTGCATGTGTGTGCCCTACTCTACACGCTGCTGCCAGTGGGAAATGCCTGCGGTGGAGGTTCACACGGGCCACTGCTGCACAAAGCTCCGAGGCCAAGCCGCGCAGTGGCCCTCACTGGCGAATGTCGCACACTCGGACCCTCGAAGCAGCACGGGTGCCACGGCTGCTGAGAGCTGAGCCAGATGCAGCCTTGGCCTGAGTGTGCCCGGCCGTGTGAGCCAGAGCACAAGCGGGCATCCTCCTGCCTCCCCCAGGCCTCCTCTTAAAAAAGGTCTCTGTCGTGCTTGCTTTTAGTGGCAGGCCGGCAGTTTGATCTCCCCTGAATGCTGTCCCCTCATTTGAGCCTTCGATTCTCAGAAGATTCGGGGCATTGTCCAGGGTGGCGGGATGTCGGATTGATTTCGGGGCCTTTGTGTGGACGTGGGGCTCCTGAATGAAGCTGTTATATGCGTCTGGGGCTGGCGGGCAGGCTGTCCGGCTGCAAGCTGGGCCTCCCTTTGTTGTGGGGGCCTCATTGAGTCCACGGAAGAGGCTCATTTCAGGGTGATTTACTACCACCCAAACACCAGCTGTCTGTTGTGCGGCTGCCTCTGCCGGCCCCCTCCTGGGGGACCGCATCCCCTTCTGAAGCTCTCAGAGCCCCCACCCCTTTCTTTAAACACTTAGGCTATATTCACATTCTATGTGTGTATCTATTCATATTACAGATTTGTGTTATGTGCATAAATACATATGTGTATGCGCATAGATATGTAACATTCCTTTTTGGGTTTGTTTTTTAATCGGGGGCTGGAGGCTCAGGCAGTGAGAAAGCTGCCAGACTGGGAGCTCTGCCCCTCATTAGCTGTGTGACCTTGGGCAAGTCACTTGATCTGTCAGAGGCTCGGTTTCTTAATCAGACAAAAAATGAGAACGTTCTTTTCGGCAGGAAGAAAGTATGGATATACTTCTTGGAATATTAATGTATTTTAAAGCCATGGGGAAAAAGAAAGGAGGTTGTCCTATGACTCTGACATTTTTGTAAAGCATTATTCAGTGAAAAGAAAAACCACCAGGCAATGGGAGCAGGGAATTTTACTAAACGACCAAGGTCTCTCAACCTTGCCAGGTGACATGCCAGGTGCTTGAGGAGGCAGCATCCAGACTCCACTGCCCTGAGATCTCAGACTCTCATGACATGGCCCTCTCATGACTAAGGCCATGTTCTGTTGGAGGTGCTAACTGGATATCAAAGGGGGACACAAGAGGAAGCTTTTGATGACAGGTGGTGCTCAGGGAAGGCTCCTGGAGGAGGTGATGCAGGATTATTTTGAAGTTCAAGGTAGTCTGTATGAGAAGGGGCTGAGAAAGTTATCTTGTGAAGCCTCAGTGGCCATCCCTTTCTGGGCAGCCTTCCCTGATCTCAGAGGCTCCCAAGCACCAAGGAACCTGGAGAGTGTTTGAATGGAGTGGGGGACATGATCAGTTGTGCAGGGTAGAGAGGTTGCTCTGCCATTTCTGTTTTGGGTGATTTGAGGGTGGGTAGGTTATCAGTCAGCCAGAACTATTTGGAAGGTGACTCTAATAGTTCAAGCAAAATAGCAGTTAAGGTTTGGCTCATAACAGGAGTGATGACCAAGGCAGGGGGAGGAGACATTTATGATGTACAACTGACCTCAAGACTGATTAGATGTCCAGGGTTGGAGAGAAAAGCATGGGTCTGCAATGGTACCCACATCTCTGTAAACTAGGGCAAATAACAATACAAAGCTCATAGCACTGCTAGCCTGGCACATAATAAACACTGAATAAATGTCATCTCTAATGATGATGATTATTGTTGCTTTTTTAGGTGGCTGAGTGAGTGGTTGCTTCCAGGCCATGTCCCTGAATGGGGAATATATTTTGAAAAAGAAACAGATTTGGGGGGGTTGGATGGGAGTAGTTGGACGACTGGGATGATAAGTTTGGGGCATAGTTAAGCCTTCATGGGTGTTATTGGATGTAATTTTGGAGGGGGGAACAGAGTCTGGGTTGGAATTACCTCTTGGTTCCCTCAAAATGGGTAGCTTAGTGCTCACAATATGCAAGGCACATTAAAGCTGTTTGATGAATTTATAGAATAACGTATATCCTGAATCAACAATCAGGAACTATCAGCTTAGAGATAATCATTTGCTCTGCAGATTTTGAAGAGCACCAGTCAGTGTCATGCATTATGGACACAGTGAGGAAGAACCAGGTGGGTATGTACCAACACGGAGATTGTAGTCTAAAGTGGCTATAAGGATGACCAAAAAGCTACATGCTCATGTGACTGGAGAGGACTATCAACATTGTCCCTGGCTGTCTAGGCGTTACCTTGGAGTAGGGGTGGGGGACAGGATGCAGGAGGCATCTAAGTTATGCTGAAATACCCCATGCTTTTGTCTAGTGCTCAGTGGTCAGAGCCAGATCTTGGCAAGTGGGCTTGTCACAAGCCAGCCCCAGGCATGGCCACTGTCTAAAGCTGCACTCCTAGTGCTGAGAGAAGCAGCAGGTGGGTGGGGCTTCCCAGTTCCCGAGGATTCCAGCATCAACCATATGAACTGTGGCCGCCTTCACACATAGGTCATGGCTTGTACACCAAAGGCCTGCATCTCCCCCATGCTTGCTTTCAGATGTACCTTCATGACCCACACGGGGGTTTGCTGTTGGTTTCTCCTTCATGTGGCTTGACATCCTCATGAGCTTTTTAAAGTTTAAATTTAGAACAACTATAGGCTCACACTTCTGGGACCTGCTCCAGAAGGTGTTATAGCAAGTACTAGACTCTCTCAGTATCCCAGAAAAGGGAACTGAAAAGAGCCTTAGAAATCCTTGGAAGGAAAAAATTATCCTCCTTTTACTGAGAACAAAAGTAACTCTAGGAAGCAGAGGTGCCGGCCCAATCCACATAGCCAGGGGATGGCCGGGGAGGATTCCACACAGACATCCTGACCTCCCACTTCCGAATGTGCTCTACCTTTTATGTACTGCTTCATATTGCTATTCGTGTGTGAGATTAAGTAAGTTAATGCCCCTCTCTCTTTCTTACTATTCCCATGAGAAAAATAAGCTATTGGACTAGGTCAGCACTTTACAGCGTATAGTCTGTGGAACACACGTATTCAGAACATAAAGAGGTATTAGAGGCTGACAAAGATTCCATGAGCAAAAAAAGATTGGGAAACCCCTGGCTGAAGGAAGGAAGCTATATAAGCAGATGCCTTTGCAGTAGGATGCCTCAAAGCCTTTAATGTGTTAGTGAGCATCATGGATCTCCAAGTGTGGTTGAGTTTATGGTGTTTCACAAACTCATTAGGTCACAAGCTGATGCCTACTAGACCACTTATCCCTGGACCACTCCCAACTTTGATTCTTGTGTAGAGACAGCCTTCTTGGCAGAGAGGCATAGATCTTTGGATCAGTGGGTCTTTGTAAAGATGTCACACTAATTTTTCTGCCTTGGGAGGCTAGATGGGTTTGGGAGACACACGGAAAAGATTCTGGAGAAAGAAGCTTTGTGGAACACCAATTCCATTAATCGTCACTATCATCCCCACCTCTGGCCCCCATCACCAAAAGAGAGAGGAAGGAAACAAGGAAGGGAGGGCCAGACAACTAACCTGAAGAAGAGGGCCATGGATGCCTTTCTCTGACTTAGAACAAAAGATGATTTCTTTGTCTCTGCAGGGAGAACACAGTTTAGAAATGTAGGCCTGAAAAAGCAAAGGGGAAGAGGGAACAAACAAGAACCTTGGTTTACATTTCCAGAGGAGGAAAGAACAAGGGGGATATCAGAGCATGCTAGTTTTAGCAACTTTGGCCTCATTTCTTTTATTAAGGAAACATCAGGATGGTTCCTGGTCTTGGTCATACCTCAAGTAGCTGAAGAGTCCATGGCTTTGCCAAATGTCGATTGATAGCATGCCTCTCAGAAGGAAGATTGTCTGTGTGCTGGCATCGTATGCATGTTCATGCATGCACCTCGAAGGAGCAATGTGGGTAAAGGGAATTGTGTCCAGAGCACATTTAGCTTCCACCTAATTGGGTTGGTATTCCAGGACCTTGCATCCAGACATAAAGATCAGCCTCTGATAAGCTGCTTTTGGCAACTTAGATTGTGTCTGTTATTTATTGGGCAACACAGGATGGATCACGTAACAAGATATATTTGCACTTGCTGCCTGGGCATGTGGGAGGACACACAAGTAGACACAGACTGATGAAGAAAGGTGGTGAGCAAGTGTCTCCCAAGAGCTGGTATGGAACCCTCTGCCAGCTCTTTTCACCATCCGTATCCCCTCATTCTCTCCGTGACTACTGAGTCTTTTCTATTCATCAGCAGAGTATTTCCTGGGGTAGATATTATGGAGAGAAAGGCGGCAAGCTTACAGAGAGTTCTCGTGGTAATATGTTGTGTATATACAGAGCAACAACCTTGGGATTACCAAGTATCTTTCCCCCTTTCCATCCTTGGAAGCAGCAGGTCCCCAGAGCAGACATCTAATAATATTCATGACCTCCTCTGCAGTAGATATGATCATTTAGTTATGTTTCAGTCATTACCCCTTTCTGAGGAGGTAAGTGTAATTGGACCCATTTTGCAAAAGCGAAAATGAGGCACAAAGAAACAAGTGTTACTCTGGGATTCAGAGAGGGAAATCACAGTGGAGTCAGAGTGTGCTCCCAATTCTAAAATTCTGTACTATTGTGGGGAAGAAATGACTAAGCCCCTTCACCACCCAACATAGCCATATTTCTGGTTGCTTTTATCCTTTTTCAGGATAGAAGGAATAATTGGAGAATCCAGACTCCAGGAGGCTGAGCTTCTTATTGGATTTCAGGGAAGTAGCTTCTTTCCTTTAGGAAGAAAGCATGGAGGATCTCTGCTGTCCACAGTGTCTTTGCTGGGCAAGTGAAGGAAAACGGATACATAATGTGTGAGCCCTTTCTTAAAAGAGCTTGCAGTCTTTTGAGGAATAAGGACATACATATGAAAACTGAAATACCATATATCATTAAGTCTAAGATGCCACAGACAGTAAGACAACTTCAGAGCCATTAGAATGAAAAAAATTATGCATCCCCAAATCAATGGGATATGGCAGTAATACGAAAGGTAAATGAAAATAAAAGTTGATTATCTAGAGTCCATATGTGTTCACTTACCAGTTGTTTCTTGCTGATACACCAGTGCATGAGGAAGTAGCCGAGGAAGGGTACAGATAGTCATTGCTGTGAGTTCTCAGTGAGGAAGGCTGCCTGGGACATCAGTAGGGCTCAGTACTAAAGGAAGGACTTGCGGAAGATGTGACACTGGATGAGGCCTTGAAGAACAGGGGAGATTCCGAATGAGTGGAGTGGAAGAAGATGTGGTGGGGGATGTTCAACTCTGGGGAGTGAATTGCCAAAGAATATCATGGAGACACTAATTTAGTCATAGGTGCATTAAAGTATTGTGTCTTAGCTCAAGCTGCTATGGCGAAATTCCACAGACTGGCTGGCTTAGGCAGTAGGCATTTATCTCCTACAGTTTTGAGCAGTCTAAGATCAAGGTGTTGGCAGGTTTGGCTCCTGGTAAGAAACTTCTTCATGGGTTGCAGATGCTTCTCTTCTCACTGTGTCCTCATGTGACAAAGAGAGTCTCTGGTGTCTCTTCCTCTTCTTATAAGGGCACTAATCCCATCATGGGTACTCTGTGATCTCCACTGGACCTAACTAACTCCCATAGGCCCCATCTCCAAATACCTTCACGTTGGGGTTAAGGCTATTTTATTTTATTTTATTTTATTTTGAGAGAAAGAGAGAGTGTGCATACACAGGGGAGAAGCAGAGAGATGGAGAGAGAGAAAATCCCAAGCAGGCTGTGCACCATCAGCCCAGCGCACAATGCGGGTCCCGAACCCATGAACCGTGAGATCATGACCTGAGCTAAAATCAAGAGTAGGACGCTTAACTGACTGAGCCCCCCAGGCGCCCCAGAAGTTAGGGCTTTAACATACGAATTTTGAGAGCTTGAGTAAGGTAGCATTATCAGGTCTATGTTTTGAGGAACTGTGGACATCTGCTTTAATCAAACCAAATGCCACTGGGATTCTTCTGGGTTTTACATCTCTGTTCCATACAGCTGTCACAGAGTTCTGCTCTGTGGAGGATGTAAGGTGAAGGGAACACATGGCCTCTGTACTCAGGAGGCTTAGCTATAAAATTTAGGGCATGCAAAATTTAGTTATGAAAGACTTTAAGAATAAGGCCAGGTAAGATGGAAGGTGTGAGGGGTACTGACAATCAGTTATAAATTGTGAACAGATAGGAGATCACTGTGGGCTAGTTAAGTAAGACAGGGTTTCCTGGGGCAGGTGGGTTTGTGCTGGACCTTGAAGGTGGCAGGGCTTATGGAGTGGGGCTGGTGGAGTGGAGAAGGGCATGGGTAAATATATGAGAATGTGGAGGAGTCAGATATTTGGGGGTCTTTAGCCATATGAGCATCATCCAGCATTTACCTATTTCATGCTGGACATGGCAAGGCAGTTTGTTGTTGATTGTGTTTATTTGTCCAGGGTATAGCCAATGAAAGTACTAGAAGGGGAAGGGGAGGGCCAGGAAGATAAGGGAAAGCACCTTCCACATCAGCCTTGCTATTCCCCACAGTCTATGGAGAGAGAGACAGAGGGAGGTTCGCAGCTTCCACTGTCAAGCTGGAAAAACTTTCCTGCTTACCCAGCAGCAAGATTTTGAGAGAGTTTCAAAGAAAGGAACAGAGAGCTGGAGGAGAGACAATAAATGAGAGAGCCTATCAGAATGGAAAGGGCAGGGCATTCATACTTGGATTAGTGCCCATTCTTTGCTTTCTATGCCCTTTCCTCCTCTCTTCCATTATTTGGCAATTCACCTTATAGGACTGTGGCCTCTGTTTTATTGCGGTTTATAGTTATTTACAGGTTGTATTGTTGACTTATCTTTTCCTTGCTTTTTAAAAATTTATTGTTATTTGATTCATTTCTTCTCTCTCCAATTACAATGCCAGGTCCTTGAAAGCAGAAACTGCCTTTTTGTATTTCTGAAAGTGTTGGGCTATGTTTTCTTCTTCTTAGTAAATACTCAATAATATTGACTTCAATACTTTGGGGAAATAGATAGGATGCATTTTTTAAATAAAAGAAAAAAAATAAAGATATATATCCAATCCACGTCTCTTTATGTGGTTTGTATTTATCTGATGAGTTACACTCCCAACCCGGCTGATTTACCAGTCACATTATGAGACACTTCAGGACCCCAGTGGCATTTGAATGCCTGGATCATTGCGATGTGGGCTGGTGGTCAGTGCTTAAGTGGGCCCACCATCTTTTTCATGGACAAAGAGCCTGGATAACTGTCTCTGGAATCGTAAGACACAAAGTGCATGTCATGGTGAGAGACATAGACAAGCTACAGACAGGCTTCTGAAAAATGTGGCAATTCTCGGGGAATGATCTAAATGGAGTGTTGGTGGGTACTTCAGTTTTTAGTTGAATAGAGATTGTACTCCAGTAGTGACAACTGCAGACTTCACTGGTTATTTGTTGCTGTTTCTATGTTGTCTGTTAAAATGAGTACACATGACACGTTTTGTATATTACCTTAAAGGTTATATGGGTCAAGAGAACTCTATGTAACTGGGGGCTAAAAAGCAGAAATATACTTTTAAATTTTTTAATACTTTTTCAAAAGTTATTTATTTATTTTGAGAGAGAAATCTAGAGAGTGAGAGGGGGAGGGGCAGGGAGGGGGTGGAGAGAGAGAATCCTAAGCAAGTTCTGCGCTGTCAGCACAGAGCCTGACATGGGGCTCGAATTCATGAACCATGAGATGATGACCTGAGCTGGAATCAAGAGTCAAATGCTTAACTGACTGAACCACCCAGTCATCCCAAAGCAGAAATGTACTTAATAAAATTAATATTTACAGGGAAGGTGTGATTGAAAGCTAGAAAGAGAAGCATCAGCGAATATTATGACTGGTCCACAGAGTTTTGAATCTAGGGTCCAAGGTTGCTATAGAGTCCTGTAAGTGGTTTTGAGGTTTTCTCTTAACCTTCTGGAATTGGATGCACAGATTTGTCTGTATATGAATTTAAGCATTTTATGGGAAAGGAATCTACAGCTTTCATCAGATTCTTAAGACCATCTGTGACCCAGAAGTGTTAGGAGCTACTGCAGATTCAAACTCCTCAGATCTACAGATGAGGAAACCAAGGCTTAAAAGAGGGTTACTGACTTTCTTAGGGTCCATCAGAGCTGGGACAATTATGCAGACTTTTAGTCTAACAGCAAAGCATTCTCTCCACTATTCTTGCCTGACAGTTCAAGAAGTCACCTTTGCTTGTGAATTATTTTCAGAATCCTACTGAGAAGGATGAGCCACTAAAAAGAGATTAGAGATTGATTTCCTGCCAGGGCCTCTAATCCACCAAGGCAACTGTTGTATTAGAACCAATGCAAACCCACCACGAGCTCACCACAGAATAGGGATTTTGTGCAATGAATCACAGAACCCTGGAAGGATGATCTGGACAGATCCTAGAAAGCAGGTGTGAAAATGCTCCTCCACCCTTGGTGAACATTGTTTTAAGGAGCCTTACACCCAAGGTTGAGGACCTAAGCATAGGGAATAGAAACTTAGCCTGACTTATCTAAATTCATAGAAATGCCTTTGCCTAGCCTACAAGCATCTTGTGTATTAGAACTAGTGCTAATTGCTTCAGGCTCTTTTCCTCAATACAAGGAAATCTTTTCCTCAATACAAGGCATTGGCCTGCTACGCAATGACTGGCGCGACCACGGCAGTGATGCTTTAGCTGCACGTGAGCTTTTTCTTGGAGGCAAGGCATGTAGTATGGTGAGGCACACGTCCCATGTGGAAGTCAGGGTCAAGTGTCTGGGAAAGAGTAGTGGAACACTGAGGATGGTGTGTGGTGGGCCAGGGAGGTGAGGGAGGAAGAGAAGAGAGCCAAATAGTAGTCATGAATGAGAAGGAAGTCAGGGCTTTGGGGGAAACAGGGTGAAGAAGCATGGCCAAACTCTGGGAGCAATTTGAGGCTTTCCCACTTAGTTATGACACATGAAGTCTGGTTAGAGGTGGCTGTTTGAAGGGTGCTAGGTATCTGGCTACCCACCATTCACGGGCAGCTCAAACTCTAACAAAGTTAGTGCTTATATTACACTGAAATATTGTCTTCTTGTATTCCTTATATATTGCCACTGTGCAGTTTCTTAAACCCCTATAAACCAGGTCTTTCCTTTCTTCCACAGAAGACTGGTCATGCATAGCTCTAGTCTTTTAGATGTTAAACAACCTTAGTTTCTCCAGTTTCTTCTCACTCTGTAGGTCATTCTTTGTAATGCTTCTTGAGTGGGAAACATTCCCTCCATGAATGCTTTAGTTAAATATAATTCAAGTATGAATAAAGTGGAATCCATTCCTCCAGATGCAGTCTGATGAGTGAAGAACACAGTGGGATTTGTGAAGGTACTTTTGTAACCGCCTTGACTCCTTATGCTGTGCCTGTAATGTAAACCTAACTAGCTTAATCAATGCTAAGTCAATTTTGGATCAGTGTCCAAATCATCTATGAAGATGATTTCAATGTGTTCTCTGTTGTCCATTACTTTGGTTATTCTTTTCCATTTTATGTCCTCAGTGGAGTTGACTTAAAAAAAAAAAGTTCTATAACTTTATTTAAGTGGATAGAGAATAGAATAAGGTTTAGCTAAGAAGTCTGGGCATAGAGGGGTGCCTGAGTGGCTCAGTTGGTTAGGCGACCGACTTTGGCTCAGGTCATGATCTTGCAGTTTGAGTTCAAGCCCTGCGTTGGGCTCTGTGCCGACAGCTCAGAGCCTGGAGCCTGCTTCAGATTCTGTGTCTTTCCCTTTCTCTACCCCTCCCCTACTCTCGCTCTGTGTCTCTCTGTCTCTCAATAATAAGTAAATATTAAAAAAAAATTAAAAATAAAAAGAAGTCTGGGCATAGAGAAGTCCCTTTATGTCTGTGGTCTTGACTTTTTTTTTTTTAAATAATGTTGATTTTTGAGAGAGACAGAATGTGAGTAGAGGAGGGGCAGAGAGAGAGGGAGACACAGAATCAGAAGTAGGCTCCAGGCTCCGAGCTGTCAGCACAGAGCCTCAGGCAGGGCTGGAACCCATGAACCCTTAGATCATGATCTGAGCCAAAGTCGGATGTTTAACTGACTGAGCCACCCAGGCACCCCTGTAGTCTTGATCTTTTAAAATGAGTAACATACTCACAGTAATTAGAAGATATAAATAACCAGCCCAGGATTTGTGGGCTTAATGGAACTCCATCTCAAGAATTTATCTAGACCCAGTCAGCCACACTAGTGCTAACTTTGTCATTGTGGTTCTACTTGGCTCTCCCATTTCATGTTGGATCCTGCATGTCAACTTCACACAGCAATCACTGGCCTTCATGACCAATTTCAGATAAGTTTTTCCTGTTCGAACTCAAAGTCATCCTTCGGGTATGATTCTGGTGTGTGACATCTCAAACCTCATCAAAAAGAGTAAAAGACACTCCTTCAGCCTACTGTTGATTGGAGAATGTGCTCAATAGAGTGATATTGATCTGTTGATCAATATTCTTTCTGGCATCTTTGCTGATTTTCTTGGATCTATTCACAACATGTCACATGACCTTAGCTCACTAGGAGAAAGAAGAACCACTAACTTGTTTGTGACCCTTAGTAGATCACTACAATCTCCGTGTACCGGTTTCATATTTTGTAAAATGAGGGATCTTGGACTAGAACAGCTTTTCTGAGAATGTTTTCCAAAATGTTGCTAGGTGTTAGGCTAAAAAATGAGGATAGATGGAAACTTTAGTGATTAAGTAAGTTTTCTAAAATCTTGTTAACAAATTAAACAAGTTTCTTTATAAAGCATCTCTCAGAACCTTTCACATGTCCGTGTGTCTTATGAAGCTCCAAGAATGACGCTTCATATGCAGTTTCCCCCAAACACTATTTGATCATGGAACACTTTCAGTTGGGACAGATATTCTGTGGGTAACCCTTTTGAAAAACAGTGAACTAGTTAGCTTTGGCAGAATCTTTAGGGATCTCTGTGCTGACAAGAGCATTCTTCACTCAGAGAGCCCAGGGCTGGATGTGAAGGGCAGGTCACTGCCCAGCCATCAGCCAGGCTCCAGTGCCCACCAGGAGAGCTTGTCCTTCTGTTGCAGTTATTACCATGAGGAGGGCACCTCCTGACCATGCCTGACATTGAAGAATGGAGCAATTCCCTGTACGTGTCTCTCCCACCATGCCCTCCCCTCCTTCTGCTGTCCCCTCCCCAGCACTCAGGGCATCTGCCTTGTGAAGCTCATTAACCTCTTTAATGATGCAATATCCTTTTTCCATATAAACCTAGGTCCTGAAAATTGGCACTCTCAGTGCCTTCCAGGAGGAGAGATTTCACTCATGGCTCTTCTATTTCTGGTATGGGGACATGCTTAGGAGAGCACGAGGGGAAAGTTTGGTGGATTTCTTGAATCTTCAGAATGACTTTACTGGTGCACAAGTGTGACCTTCTGGTGCCCTGAAGATCGATTCAGTGCTAAATCCATTTGACAAAAGGCAGATGTCACATTTTGTAAAATTCATTTTTGGGGGGGAGTCACACATCTGAGTCCTGAACCATCTGAGGTAAGAAAGAGTTATTAGGATAGGCTCCTTTGACTTTGTTCAGAAGTACCAGTTGATATAGGGCAGCTGGGGAGAGGACTTGGGTTCATTTCTGAAATCCACGGCCCCCTTCCGTCTGCAGTGAGTTTGGCTTCAGGGCTGGATAGTTTGGGTTGACATCTCAGTCCTGCCACTTGCCAGCAAGTTGGGTGATCCTGGATAAGAAACTTGGTCTCTGATTATTTCCGTCAAGGAAGTATGATCTGAATTAAATACCTTTAGTCTCTGTTAGTAGTTTTTCAACTATCTGTGGCCCACAATACAGCTGTAATCCTGCTGGAACACGTCAAGCATGGCATTATCTGGAGCTTGCTTTACTGCTACTGCCAGTTATCTAGACATACCCTCATTGCCCACCCCCAACCTGCCATGGGCACATGCATGCACACATGCACCCAGCGATACATGAGTCTGCATGCTCTATATCCCCTGCGAGGCTCCACTGTAGTTGATGGGCTGTTGTTAGGAGGTTTAAATAACATTCTGCTAATAATAATAGCTAATGTCTATTCAACATTTACTTTGTGCTTCTCTCTACTATGTGCTGCATCTGCTCTACCTCATTTAGTTTTCCCTACAATTCTGAAGGAAACATTTAGCAGATGATGGAATGGAGACTTAGAGAGGTTAAACAGGGTGTCTGAGGCCATGCCACTGGGATTTAAACCCTGACTCCAGAGTCCAAGCTTTCCACTCTGTTATAAAGTAAGGGAAGCAATTCATAAATCATAAAGTGCTCTGCAGATCAGGGACCATTTCTATGGCTGCTAACGCTCTCACAATTCAAAATGTGCCAAAGGATAATGAGGAGAATCAAAGTCCCAAGGCACCACAACCACATCACTGATGTTTGCTAGGGGAATGTATTTCTCACCACCCCATTTCTGGTTGGAGATGGTCTATGAGGGACCTAAGATTGAGCAGTAGAGGAACTTGTGTGTGACTCTCCACTTTATTAAGAAAGAACTGGGAAGTTCCAGAGCCCCTCCTCTCCCATCTGTCACCCACTGAGAGTCCTGTTTGAATTTGGTCTCTGAGCCAGGGGAGTATAGTCTGAGGACAAAGACTACTGAAGTAGAGGATACTGTCAGGACACCACAGAGCACAGGGACAGTACAGAACACACTCCTGAGCTTCAGCCAGGTTAAGGGGATGATCAAATAGGTCAGTCCTCAGATCATTCGCTTGACTTACCAGCACTTTCCTTGGGGCTAAAAAGCAAGCAGTAGCTGAGAATAGATCTCAGGCCCTAAATCTTGAGACTCTAAAAGTAGTAAGGCTAAAATAGATATTTTTAAAGATCTTGCTGTTTATTTAATAACTTGCATCAATGATCCATTGCAGATCTTTGACAGCCCAGTCTTTCTAATTGCCTCTGTCCTGTCTCTGATTTGATCATTATCATGTCTTTTGGGAAACTATGGACATGAGCTCCCATCTATGTTTTCCATGTAAGAAAATATAGGCTTGGACTAAGGGGCCTTTCTTCCATTGTCCACTGATGGAAGGCACCCTCTGGGTTCCTGAGATGCCTACAGGGACCATCATAGATGCTGTATTTGTGTGATGTCGGTTCATGGTCCAAACTCAAACTCCCTTTATAACCAGGTTCTCAAAGTAACAACCTCCATCAGAAATCTAAACTTAGTCATCTCCAAAGATGGAGAACATCTTTCTTCCATTTAGTTTATAATTGGTGAATTAAGTCCTTTTGGGCTCTTTTGTGATACGGAAGGGAGGTGATATTTATTTTAATTATCAAATGGAACCCATGATGGGATTAGGCACAAAGGTGCTGTTCATAGGGCATGGGAAGGTGGCAGCCCTTTGGTCTTATCTGTGGTGGTCCATGGGCAGTGATCACTGCCTTCTCCTCTTTTATCTCAGGGGACTGTTTTCAATCAGCAGACTGTTTACAGCTCTGCAGCTGCCCCCGAGAAATGCCGTGTCTGCTAAGCTGTACCGCGTGGGGGGAATACTTTCAGCATGTAGAACATAATCCCTCACTAAAACCTTAAATTATCCAAACTGAAAGAACTTTCAGGGTTTAACTAGCTTTTCTCAGTGAGGTGGTTTGTTTTCATTTGCTTCGTTTCTCTGCTCTTGGCCTTTGAGCTGACTCTTGTCAGTTTCGTTCCTATTTAAAGTCAGTTTCACCTTTCGGTTCCCTTCTTCCACCTCAGCCTTGTAGAGTTTCATTTCCCCATATAGAGTGCACGCTGGGTGGCAAGGGGGGTGGTGGGCTTCATAATTAAGTCTAAAATAAGGAGATATCCCTGAAATATGACCAAAATATTGGACAATAAGTGGAAAGCAATTTGATTTAAGAACAAATCGCTCTTGGAAATCTTTGACCTTCCTATTACTCATCTATGCCTAATGGTATTGAAGTAGATCATGGTTCCCATGGTTCTTAACTCTGGCGGCATGTTGGAATCACTGGTAATTTTTGTAAGAAAGAAAACACCGTGATGTCTGTGCTTTATCCCATACCAGTTAACTAGAAAATCGAGAAATGCCTTCCAGGCACTGGCATGTCAGGTTTCCTAGGTGATGTGGATGCTCAGCCAGGGTGGGAACCACAGGCCTGGTTGCTTGCTGAGGACCTTGGTGCCTTCTTAGCTGAGCAGGATTATCATGCTAGTGGCACCTTTGTCATAGCAGCAGCAACGAAACAGGTGTAATGTGTCTCCTGACAATCCCCTCTCCTAGATTGGTAAATACTGTTACTAAAGTAGTATTTGTTTTAAAGGTGATCATCCAGAACATTTCACCTTTATCTTCTTACTACTTCTTGTTGCGATAGAGGAAGGGAGGCTCTCCCTCATCAGGTCTCATAGAGTTCTCCCAGAATGGGAGGGAAGTAAGCTGGTGTGGGGGGGGGGGGGGGTCTCTGCAGAGCGCTGACTCTGTGTCTGTGCTCCAGGAGGCTCAGCACAGCCTCTGAATGATCACCCAGGGCCAGTCCAGAAGCCTGCCTCTCCTTGGTAACCCAAGTTGGCAACATAGTAATGGCCCGCAAAGCTAAATTCTAAATCTCAGTCAACTGACCTCATTTCTAACATCTAAGAATGGAGCAAGGCTCTGACTGAAACCCAGTGAATTTCATTAACTTTCAATGCCTAAATGCTTATTCTGAGCCATTCTGGTTTACACACCTCCTCTTTCCCTTCTCTTCATCCTCTCCAGTCCCTTGCCTACCCAAGTGTGAGAGAAGCACAGAATCTAATCCAAATTATAAGTGTGATATGCGATAACAATTTATTTTTCAGTTGTTTTGCAGTCAGTAGATGAGAACTTTTTTTGTTTTTGTTTTTGTTTTTGAAGGTGAGTGAGGAGATAGGGAGAAGTCTTTAGAACATCTTCTAATACACAGTGTATTTAAAAAACATCATATGCTGATTTCCACCATATCATTTTCAGTTTCACAAATAAAGGACATGCAAAAAGAAGCATGGCGTCTCAAACAAGATTTAAATCATGTTTATGGTATTAGAAACATTTCAATCCTTTGCAAATGGCTGATGAATTTGATATGATATCTGTTGTGCATGAGGTCTTTGATATTGAAACTAATTATGAAAATGGCCACAACATTTGTATCTGCAGTGTGCCAGGAACCGACTTAGAAACTTCACACGGAATCATCTCTAATCTTTACCACAAATAGGCGATGTTGTTTTAATTTTACTGATAAATAAAACAAAACAAAAACCGAGGCTTAGCAAGTTTACAAAACTTGCCCAAGGTCACACAAGATAGCAAATAAGAGAGCCAGGAATCAGTCCAAGTTGGTCTTGATCTTAGTGTTCTCCCAGCACCCCTCTGATTCTGAAGAACTGATGATATGGTCCCTCCTCAAGAGAATACTTTTTGAATGAGGGGCAGTGATGGGTTACAGTGCTATCCTTGAGCCTGTGTTAAATTCTACCGATACAAATCTTAAGACAACCCACCATATTTTGTTAGAGATTTATGTCCTATGCATATTGATTTTGAATAGAGCTTTGATAATCATTATTGCACATGAGCCACATGATAATGATATAAGGTGGACAGTGCCATTGCTTTACCCTTTTATTCCCCTAAGGAAGAAGACCAAAGCAAGGAGAAATTGACTGCCTTGTTTATATTTAGAAGCTTCTTCAGTGTCAGAGCTGGGGCTGGGACGTGGTCCTTCTGACTCCTGGTACAGTGCTCTTTCCATCGCTTGTGACTGATGGTAGATCTTTGTCCACAGCCCGGCCTCATTGTTGTGCCCTGGCTGAGCAGCTATATTAGGACCATTAGGTGACAAACTGGACTGGCTAGCCAGACTGGTCTTTCCAGCTTCATCTCTCACCCTGGCCAGTTCACAGTTCTACCAATCTGTTGCTGCTGCTGCTTCTTTTTAAATAATTTTCTATTTCTTTTACTTTTTTTAATTTTAATTTTTTTTTTTTTTTTTTTTTTTTTTTTTTTTTTTTTGAGAGAGAGAGCGAGAGAGGGGGAGAAAGCAAAGCAGGGGAGGGGCAGAAGGAGAAGGAGAGAGAGAGAATCTCAAGACTCCACACCCAGCACAGAGCCTGACTTGGAATTGGATCTTATGACTGTGAGATCATGACCTGAGCCGAAATCAAGAGTCAGACGCTTCACCGACTGAGCTATCCAGGTGCCCCTGTACCAGGTTTCTAAACACTTTTTTTTCCTGCTTCAAAGTCAGCTAACTTCTTTTCTCACTCTTGACATGCTCTCCTGTCCTGTCACCCTCTGATAAATCTTTCAGTTCCAGAACCCCTCCCCTCAGGATCTCTTCTATGATTACAGCCAGTTCTTGGTATCTCCCCAGGCCCTGAATTCCTAAGATGTTGCTATTCAGACAGTGCAACTCACTTAGCACTTAGCACATAGAGGTCTGAGTTTCGTTCAGATCCTCAAATATACGTAAAGCTAGAGATATTTTTGTCTATTCTTTCAAAAAAAATTTTTTTAACTTTATTTATTTTGAGAGAGAGCGCACATGCACATGTGGGGGAGGGGCAGAGAGAAGAGACAGAATCCCAAGCAGGCTCCACGCCATCAGCGCCAGAGCCCAATGTGTGGTTCCAACTTACAAGCCATGACATCACTCCCTGAGCCAAGATCAATAGTCAGACACTTAACCAACTTCACCACCCAGGTGCTTCCATGTATTCTTTTCTATATGCTAAGTACAGGGATGGACGTGGGGTAGCGGTTCTTAAGTGTGGCTTTGTGGACCTAGTGGACCTTAACAGATACACACTGACCATTCGCTTTTCTCTGGTGTAGTATCTAGTACTATCTCAATGGCTGCCAGGGTATTCTGTGAAAAAGAAAGGAAAGAAGTAATTATTTTTGAAGTCAGAATGGATCAAGTGTTTCCCATTGAGGCTGGGAGTGTGGGAGTGGTCCCCAGAGAAGGAAAGAATACGCAAGCCCATTTCTGGAGTGGCTGAGCCAAGACCTTCAGAGCATATTGAACAATTCTGTCACCGTCGACAATTGGCATGGGCAGAACCAGGAACCAATGTTTCTGAAGACTGGATCTGGGTGTCAGAATTTAAAGATCTTGAATTGAACTCAACCATTGAAATGCTTTTTGCTCTTAAGCCCCATCTTTCCTTGTTAAGAGTCATTCACTCAGTCTCTGACTAACTGTTGAGTACCTATTTGGGAAAAGGCACAAATGTTAAGTGATACACAAACAGAGATTATGAAGATACGGTGCCTGTCACCAAAAATATGTCAAGTTAGCAGGGTAGAAATGCTAACATGTATATAATAAGTGCTTATGAGTAGGACAAAGAGAAGGGAGAAATTATTCTAGACCTGCAAGTAGCCTCATTTACAGAAATATTCACTGATGAATTTAACTGGGCCTAAAAACTACCTTGAATCGGCAGAGGTAGGGAGGGAAGCATCCTGGGCCAAAAGTAGGGAAGTATTCCAGGTGTGGCGGGAACAGTGAGTAGCTACATGGGTTGGAGTAAATAGTTGGGGTTATGAAACAGTGAGTCGTAGAGGACGTTGAACGCCAGGTCATGGAAATCAAACTTTCCTGGACCAAAGGGACATTTTACTGTGGCATAGCATCCAAATTAATGTTTCGGTGTCTTCCCATCTAAAATGAGGCCAGGTAAACAGACTGCTCCCTCTCAGCCCCCTGCTTGTGGTGAGGAACAGGGAGTCAACTGGCATCGAGGCATCTGCATCCTTTAGGTGGAAGCAAACACCACTGGCTACAGACAGCATGGAGCTTGGTTATTGAGGCAGAGAGTTATTATATTGACTCTCTGAACCCTCTCTGTGAAGAATTTGCAAACCCAAGAGGGTTGGTAAGTGACAAAGCCTTTCTCCAGTTTTCTTCTGATGCATGTTGGAAGCCAGAATTTAAATCTTTGGAGAGATGCTCCTAAACTTCTGATAACATTAATTACTATCTACTCTCCTGGCCACATTTGTCACATTTGATCCTCTCCTCCTTGAACCACTTTTCCCTTGGCTTCTGGGACCGCACTCTCTGTTTTCCTCTCAGTTCTGCCTGTTTCTTTTCTGAATCTTTTGCTGATCCTTCTCATCTCCCTGACCTCTAAACATTGGAGTGTCCCATGACTCAGCCTTCCATTCTCTTCTCCCTGTTATACGCTCACAGGACATTGATTATCATCTATACACATAAGACACTCAAATGTTTCTCTCTAGCCTGGATGTACCAGCTGAAACTCCAAACTCGAACATCCATTCTGTTTTCCACCATAGACGCTCCTCTGCCCCAAATCTGCAATGGCTCCCCATTTCATTCTGTGCAAAAATCAACTCTTTGTGATGGCTTGCAGAGTTGTGAGTGAGCTGGGCCCTGTTACCCACCTGGCCTCATCTCACTATGCTCCATCCACCTTACAGAATGCTGTAAGCACCAGTCAACTTCAGGTACTTGGTTTTTGCTGTTTCCTCCCCCAAGTATCTGCAGTACTTTCTCTTGCTCTCTCTGCTTAAATATCAGTTATCCATGATGCCTTTCCTGGCCACTCTCTATAAAATAACAGACTCCATCCCTTCCTACTTTCCCTCTTTCTCCTAACCTACTTTATTTTTATAACTCACACTTATCTCTACCCGATGTGTTATGTAGTTTCTTGCTTATTTGTTCATTAGCTGCCTTTCATTGGCTGGCAGAATGAAAACTCCTTGAGGTCAGAGACTTTGCTCTGCTCACTGTGTGTCCTTGTGCCTAAAACAGTATTTGGTACATAAGGGGGTGTTCAATAAATACTTGTAAAATGATTCATGAAATCATCTCCTCTAGATAGAGAACTCGGAAGAGACAGTCTGGGTTAGGATCTGGCCCAGGATGAACTTGGTCAAAGGTCACAGCCAAGGATAGTCCTCACGGTGGAAGTCTTGGATTGAGACCAGGTTTTGCTGCAAACATGCTCTCTGGTTTTTGGCAGTTTGGGAATAAATCTACCAGGCCACAGTTTCCTCCTATGTTGAATCGGTGCTGATATCTTACCAACAGGATAGGAGTAAAGATCAGCTGAGGGCATGGATGTACTTCTGCCATTTACCTGCCCCGAAAAAGCAATCAGACTTGGCTCCTCTTGTTTTCTTGGAGAAGGGTACGTGTCCAGTCAATTCTGTTTGTCTTCCTTTGGCACAAGAAAGCAATGTAGGGGTTTTTGTTGTTATTGTTGTTGTTTCTAGTTTCAAGCAGGCATTTTGTGGGTGGATGTGAAGACATTTGGTTTTATTTGGGGGATGGTTTCTTATTTTATCCTCTTGTTTATGTAGGGTTTTTGTTTTGTTTTGTTTTAATGTGATAAATGGCCAGCAACTTCCCTGAACCCTGTGGAAATGGTATCCAGGCTACAGAATAATTATTTAGTGAGTGGTGGATCCAGTTTATGTTGGCACAGATCAAATTAATCATGATTAGTCATGCCTTCTCTGACAGTCACCTCATCCCTTGCAGAAAGGCTCCTCTTTATTAAGAAGGAATGGCTGTGAGGGATTTCTGAGCCCCACTCTGGTTACACTGAGTGTATGGGGCTTTCCCCATATCTTGGCAAGAGAGATTAAATCCGGATTTAATCCTATCCAGGTTAAAACAAACAAACAAACAAACAAACGAACAAACAAACAAATTCCCATGAGGTGTCTCTCTCCCTGCTACTACTGCCCACCAGAGGAATTTAACTTGCAATATTAAAAGGAAAACAGTCTTTGCAGTAAGCTCCCCCCACCCTGTAAGGGGAACACAATTAATAAATGTAATAGTAATTATAATAAGTCTTAAGGAAGTAGTGTTCATTATAGTGGGACTAAATCCACAGGTTTCCTATCCTGGTACCTTGGCCAGCGTTTGCATCTTGGGGCTGGCAGTTGCTAAACCTCTAAGCTGCTTACCATCTGAAAAGCACTTCCCTGTCTGGGGTGTGTGTGTGTATTGACTTCCAAGAAGAAGGCAAGTTCATTGCCCGGGAATGTTGATAAAGAAGCCTCCTTTTCAGCTTCAGTCCAAATGGAAACATAGAACATTTGGAAAATAGGGAAGGACACAGTAGGCAGGCAGTGGACAGGGAGTCAGGGGATCTGGCTTCAGTTCCGGTTGTGAAACCTTAGGAAAGCTCTTAACCTCCTGGAGCCTTTACTTTTGCATCTGTAAAATGGAATAATAATACAGAACATTGTTTAACCATAAAAAGGAAGGAAGTTATGACACATGCTACAACATAGATGAACCTTGCAGACGTTATTCTAAGTGGAATAAACCACTCGTAGAAGGACAGATGCTATGGGATTCCACTCATATGAGGTACCTAGAGTGGTCAGATCCACAGAGATAAAAGGTGAAATGGTGGTTGCCAGGAAGTGGCACTAGGGGGAATCAGTGGTAAAATACTGAGGGACTAGGGAATCAGTGTTCAGTGGGTACAGTTTTACAAGATGAGGAGTTCTGTGGATGGATGGTGGTGATAGTGGTGTACTGTGTGAATGTACTTAATGCCACACTTGAAAATGGTTAAGAAGCTAAGTTTTCTATTATGTGTATTTTGCCAAGAAATTTTTTAAAGATTAGAAATGGAATAATGATCATCTCTGAAAATTATGTTTTTGAGTTTATTATCTATTATGTCTCTTCAGAGTGGTGAGGGGTGCGTAAAATGAAGAAAGCATCGGAGGCCAATCTACAGGGTCCCAACAGATTTGGAAATGAGCCCCACACTTCCACCAGGATGTGTATTTGCAGGCCTGTCTACGAGAGGGAGTTAGTTGCATATGCTTCCACAGAGCAGATTTAGATCCAATAAGTAGGAGTGATAGGGAGGCAGAAATTCATATTAATGTAGGGAAATTTTTCTTTTAAAAATAAATAAAAAGCCCGTGTAAGAGAGGTGAGCTTCCCCAGGAAGTAGTCAGCTCCCTCTCACGGGGGTGTCTGAGCAAATGCCATGGTCATGTGCAGAGTCCTTTATACTCTCGTGGGATGCTGGATGACATAACTCTAAATTGTTTTCCTTTCCCACATTCTGTAGCTTTCTTCTTCCTCTTGTCACTGGCATGAGTGTTTCCTTTCATTCCCCTAAATAACGGCATCTATTACTACAAAAGAGAAAAATAGCCCTGGAGTTATTAAGGACTCCACAGGTTCCGTGGGAGTAAATTGAATTATCTAGAGACAGATCAAATCCGCTTGTAAGAAACTGTTCTGTTCTCGGAGGAGTCACCAACTGTGACTTGGACCTCAAACTTAAGGGTTTCCAGTTCACCAAAGGGAAGGAAATCGGCAAACTCAACTAACCGAAGTGGATTTAAGCTTAGGAACACTTTACCTCCTTAAAATGGCCATGCTAAATGCCTGTAGGAAAAAGATTTAATTAGCTACTAAATTGTGTTCAGTGTTATACATGCTTATAACATTAATCTTTGTGATTAGTGCCAACAGAGGCCACCATATCAGCCACAGCATCATAATTCTGAGCTAGAAGTATGCTTTTTTACACAGTGCAAAAATTTTGTTATTCTTATATCTTTTAAATTTTGGCATCATCATCGCTTACTTACAGGGTTGATAACAGGTGCTTTTTATGTAATTCTTGGGAATACAATGAAATAACTTCCTTGCATAAAGTCTGTCTCAAATAAGCCTTTAATATACTCATTTCTTGAGCTAGCCAGTCTTTTGTCCCAGAGTTAATGAGTTGATAATTAAAGTCAAGAGTCAGTTCATTCTGAAACAGGCTCAGTGCCCTGAAAACTTTTGGTAAAATTAAACTGGAATTTCATAGCATACTGTCACTACCTTTATCATATTATTTACCTTAATGTTTTGGAATATTCAGATGATTTCTCTGAGCTCCTTGAGATTAGAATTCATGTCTATTTTACCACGGTATCTCTGTATATAAGTACAGTGGGTATTTAGTAAATGAACCTCAGAATGAATGGTGAAAGTCTGTAATCATCCCGTACGAAGAGAACCCATACCTGTTGTTTGTAACTGGGATAGTGGTCTTTAAGATGTGATTTCAGGAGCTCTTAATGCACTGGGGGGCCAATGTTGGGGACAAAGAGGACAATAAACCTCACCATAGAAGCTTTGCTCTTTATCTGTTTTACACATTGGATCCCATGCAAGTTTTCTCTAAGAATATTCTGAAAAACACACGTGAGCAAATACTTAAAACATTAGCAAATGCTTTCATGGTATATGTCTATGTGGTGTGGTGTATGTTGCAGAGCTTGGGATAAGGTATAATGTTTTCAAGTTTCTTTACTCACTTTAACTCTCTATTAAATGCTTCTCTAGTTTGAAGGAATTGGGCTGCTTACAATACAAGTTGTTCCATTAGGGATCTGTCAAAACTAGCTAAGGATTTTGTTCATATTTACCAAGTTTTTGGTGACTACCAAGTGTTTTGTTCTTTTCCTTCTAAAGAGATTGGAACTTCCCATTAGTGGATTTATAGTGATCACAGCTTAACCATATTGGACAATGAATTACACAAGAAACCTATAGTTTCCAAATTGTTCCAAACCCTATCAAGTATATAGAGAAGTGTATTTTACCAAAGACTGTTACTTTGACAGTTACTCCTGGTTGTTTAATAAATTCCCCATCTCTGTAGTCATTCCCTATACCCACAAGGGTGATACAGTGGTTGGCTGATAGACTCTTTTTTGTCTCCAAAGGGTTGTATGAAGAGAGATGGGCTGTGTGACCTGTAGGGTATAATATACCTGCTGCTGACTTTCTTTCTTTAAGTGACAGAAGAAGGAGGTTCATGAGGAATGGGGAAAAGGAGAAGAAACAAGCTGGAAGGTCAGCTGAACGGTCAGAACTGTGCCGGCAAGCCTGAGGGTGCTGGGTCTAGGATTTGGTGAGGGGAGGCTGGTCCAGAAAAGGAATTCTTATCCATGAAGAGTTCAGGGGCCCTACAGTTGGACACTTCCCATGGGAATGTGGATAGATCCCTTCCACTTAACACATCCCCAACCCCCTTTCTCTCTCTCTCTCTCTCTCTCTCTCTATTTCTGTGTGTGTGTGTGTGTGTGTGTGTGTGTGTGTGTGTGTGTGTGGTCTTTACCATTTTTGTCTTTCTTTCCATGGTAGCTCAACCCTAGACACTTTTCGCTTACCCTGAAACTGATCTTTACTATTTGGTACAGTTTCTAAAAACCACAAGTCCCTTGGGCACAAAAAAGAAAGAAGTCCTGATACGTTCTTCAAACTATATAAGAAGGTCTTTTTAAAGTGTGTTCTTTATCTCTGTTCTTAATGGGTGGAGATTTCTTAGACTTGTGTTAATTGGAAGAGACCCACCTAGATGACCTTGGCTCAAATCAAGTTATTCTGGAGACTCTAATTTTCTAAATGCTTCCTCCTTTTTTTCTACCTTATGTAGAAATCAGTGTCTGGAAGAAGGTGTTGGGAAAAAAGCGAAAATGGGGAGTAAAACTTAAAATTTTTATTCTTCCTCATGATTATTCTTATGAAGAAATCTAGTACAAGCAACCCCAAAAGAAACCAATTTCCCTCCCCCGTTATGTCACAGAAGTTCAGAGAGGGCCATTTTTCTGTTGTCGTGGAATGGAAAACAGCTGAGGGCTGCCTGGCAGCCTTTTAGACACGCGTATCTATATGCAGCAGCTGTGAGGATCCTCTTGCAGCAGTGGGACCTGACACCACCTATGTGCCCGTATACCTTCTAGGCAGTGTAGGTGAAGGCACACCATCTTCTCTGTGGGCTCACTATGGGCACTTAATTGCAGACATTTCAGATTTTTCACTCTCAACTACACCATCGAAAGGAAGCCCTAGACTGTTCCTTACTGCTAGCGGATCTGGAAATTTTTTCAGAAGACTTTTTTTTTTTTAAAAAGGAAAGTGTTCTTCCCACTTCATCTTTCCCCTACCCTCAGCCCACTGAAGAAATAAAATGCAAATTCTGTGGGAGAGAGACCACTGGTTTGTATTCAAACTGAGGTGTCAGTGACTGGTGACTGATGAGTCCATGAGAAGAGTTTCTATAGAAATAATTGAGGAAGAAGAGAGTAGGAAGGCCTGGTGTCCAGCATGTTTAGGTGAGAGACAGCACAGAACCAGAAGTAAGGGATGCTGAGTGAAGGCCTAGAGTCTGGAAAACACAGCATTTCCTTGGTTTGCCTGAGCCTGGCTGTGAGATGCTGAAGTAACAACCTCACTTCCCTTGACTCTTGATCAGCTTGGCATCCAGCGTGTTCTGAGTTTACCCATTTTGTTTAATTTGTTTGCATTTACCTATTTTTCATCTGGTACTTGCCTTGGCTTATCCTTTTATCCTAGAATTTGGTATTTTTTTGCTGTGTCCTTGGGATTGCCAGTGGATTCATCATTTTATCTTTTATGCTTGGATGATACATGCAAAGTAGCTTACTATTTTTGCTTTTGTTTTTTAGCACTTGCCAGAACAAAACATTCCCCAGCCTCAATTGTTCACGAACAGCTCAAGGAAAAAATACTTTGAGTCATTCCTTCAAAAGATTTCAGTGATACGTTACAGATGATAACTATACAGATGTCAGGGAGCTCAGTAAACCAAATCTTATCAGAAGGTAAGGGAGGCATTATAGAACAGAAAGTAGTCACGTATTTCATATCACAGGAGAGTGGTGAAGGGTAAAGATGGATTGGAGAAGGTATTCCCAGCAATCGGGGAAGGATGCAGGTGTGCCTCCAGATGCACAACTGTCACTTGAACGCAATGAAGAGAATCGCATGGCACGTGGAAGAGGGATTCTGAGTCAGTTGTGCTGACTCAGTGAGTATCACAGTGGTCCACTACAAACTGCGCTGCCTGCCTGTCCTGGACCACTTGCAAGGAGGGCGACACCGTGACTTCCCATTTCCTCTAACGCTCGCTGGCACGCTGCTTTGGGGGTCACCAACTGCATCAGAATTACCTGGGAGCTTTTTAAGTATACAGATTTTCAGGATCCACTCCAGACCAACTGAATCAGAACTTCTGAGCGTGGGCCTGGGGAACAGACACAGGCACATGGACGAGCTCACACTCACACATTTTTAAGTTCCCCAGGTGACCCAGGTGAGCAGTCCACATGGGAAGCACAGACAGAATAGACAGAGAGCTTACTGGGCACAAGTGAACCAAACCAAGTCCAGCCATCTCCTTTACTGCCTTGGGCTCTGTGAAGGCACATTTTTCATGGTGGAGTCCCCGAGAGAGGTGGGGTCCTCACAGGACTGGCACAGGGATGGCACAGAGACCCCCACAGTGCTGCAGATGCAGGGGACACCATCCATCTCAGGCCTCACTCGGGCCCAGTGGAACCAAGTCACGCCCAGGAAAGGCAGCAGAAGGCGGAGGCAGGGTTGTGCCCTGTGTTTTCATCAGCATGTGACCCTTTCCAGTCTTATCAAAATCTGCGTGGGTATTTCCTGCTGACAGGCCCCTGGAGGTGCAGTAAGCACAGAGGCCGGCTGGGAAGGGAATGGGGGAGAAACTCTGTATTGTGGATTCAATATCAGCTCTGTGATTTCCCCCCCAAGGGATAAATATTGTGCTTTGCAGCTTATATGATGGAACAGACTTCCTATGTGTACGATTCCAGGAAGAGAGTTAATAAAACCTCTTGATACCTTGCCTCCCCGGCAACATTTATTTGTCTAGCAGTGAGGCTGTGTGCTGTTCATACAGTACTGGTGTTAGGTTGACATTTGTTTTGACCTTTAAACTTTATGCTTCCTCCTTCGCCATCCTTTCCCCCCACCCCCGCCTGCCTCCCCACCTCCTGTTGTTCCTCAGTGAGTGAGTTTGATCTTCTGCGACCTGGGCTTTTCCAGAGGTTGACTCTCCCAGGCTTGGATTGGGTGGGGTGCAGCCTTTTCCTCTTTTTTCTGTGCAAGGGTCATTGTGCGACTGTAAAATTATTGTCTGGCGGCAGCACGAGAGGCATTTTACGTGTGGGGAGTGTGGAGAGTTTTGTTTTTTCTTTAAATAAGAAAAGGAAAAGAAAACACCTCTGGATCCACATCTGCCTGGGGAGTGCAGGGCTGGGCCTCTTGCATTGGCTGGAGAAGGCCTGCCCCTCCTCTAGAGTCCTGCCTCGGGCCCAGCGGGGATGGGGAGCCCATCCCTGGGAATACTGGTGCTTGTCAGGGAAAGGAACATTCTTGGCTCCGAAGCTTCTTCAGGTCCTGGGGGTATTTTCATGAGAGTGTAACCCCAGGACTAAAGGAAAATTCCACTCCTGGGCAGCCTGGTATTTCTGTTCTTGGTCATCCTCCCCAGCTGCTAAGTGTTGTACTTAAGTTTTTAGGCTCTGCCCTCAGACTGGGTTTGAAGCCAGCTCTGTGGAATACCACTGGACAACCTTAGGTAACTTCATGTTTCTTCACCTCAGTTTTCTCATCTGTTTAATGATTGGAGTTTATGGGGAATCATTGAGAATTAAGTTAATGAGAATTAATTAATTCTCATATTTAGAAGTATGATGGAACGTATAAAAATGCCTAGAATAATAGCCGGCATTAAATAGATACCCAAAAGATGTTATACCTTAATGTTACGACTTCTTACGTATCTCCTATCTGAAAGAATCTTTATTCCATTGTATTTTCAGAAACTGGACTTTTGAAGGTGAACTGTGCCCTTCTGTGTGGAAATATCTAGGAGAGGTTCATTTGTTCTTTGTTCCTTTTACTTTCTTGGTATATGTTAAAGACCAGGACATTTTCTTTATTCACGTCCATGGAATGGATTGTTACTGTCCCTCATCTTCCTTCCATACCTACTCCTAATGAATAAGAGCCCATAATTATCTAGCTATGACCTATGGCAAATTATAAAAAATAAATGTAGAGTTTGTCTGTAGAGGAAGCATGCTCACTAAGGGTGCCTCTAGACCTCCCATCCATGGTGTAGACATGCAAAGCTTTTCCCTACAGGTGTTATGTGTGCTGTGAGCAACCTCCCTTCACCACTACATTTTAGAGAGAGGATGTCCATGGAAAGGATCCTCAATGACTGTGATTCTAAGCAGTGAGTCTTAGTTGCAGATATGCCCCCAAGGACCTTGTGGCAAGGTCAGCTCACAGCCAGGCACAAAGACAGGGGTAAGGAGGAACTCTGTCAGACGCTGCAGGGCCAACTTGGCAGGACTGGGGTCTGCAGGTCACCTGTCCACTCCTGCACGGCAGGCAGCACATTGAGGTTTTGCCTGAGTACATCTTTGCTATGCCAACAGAAATTTGCCGCCTTCTTGCTCCTAGAATGTAGAGAAGTCGTAGTTCGGATGTTTGGAACCTCACTCTGTAAGTGCTTATTCCCGATTAATGGAAACCAAAGCCAAAACCTAAACAAATAAACGAGTAAACAAATACCCAATCCAACTATTAGGGCTCTGTGGAGTATCTCAGCGCAGCCAAAGAGCATGTGGTCAGATTCCAAGTACAGTACTAATCTCTCTCTTTCTCCCCTGCTCCCCACTCCCCCTTCTCTTAGGGGTGTATTCATTTCTTTCTTGGCATGGCCTGGCATGGCAGCATGTAGTTCCTAGGTGACATGTTAACATACTTCCTTTCTCCTGCCACAAACACTTAGAGTATCTAGGGACAACATTGCCATCGAATCAGATTAAAAACAGAAGTTCGAGCCAAAGGTAGATCATAGTTATTGAAGGGTAATGTGAGAAGGAGGAACGAAGGCCCAAGATTCTTGTGCTAATTCCTGGTTTGCTATGGTTTTGAAGATGTTTTTCTTAAAAGGATGATAGTCTTTACTGCCTCTTTAGATGTAGGCATGGGCCTCTGCATAGTCAGGTGGGGTCAGTCTCAACTAAAGCGGCGGTGAGGGCATGGGAAATTGTTCTATCTGTAGAACTTCATTGAAACATACATTCCTGGGGTGCCTGGGTGGCCCAGTTGGTTAAATGTCTGACTTTGGCTTAGGTCATGATCTCAAAGTTTGTGGGTTCGAGCCCTGCATTGGGCTCTGTGCTGACAGCTCAGAGCCTGGAGCCTGTTTCCGATTCTGTGCTTCTCTCTCTGCCCCCTCCCCCACTCTGTCTTTCTCAAAAGTAAATAAAACATTAAAAAAACACATACATTCCTGACCTATATCTATTGAAGTGTCCTTCAAGAGTATGTGTGTATGTGTATGCCCTGCTCTTCACCCCACACCAAACTGGGAATTAGACAACCCTGTTACCAATGATTGTCACTAGCTGTGATGTGTATCAGAGATTAGCAGGAGCTGTCATACAGAATGTCACTTGGCAGTAGCTTATTTGAGGAGAGGGTGTGAATACCTAGGGTTATGGGAACTTTGAGTTGAGGGTAAATCGAGGGTCATCTAACCTAACCATTTTATGGACATTCTGGAAGATACTCTTCACCCAGCTTGAAAATGTCATGCAGTCTGGAAGCCAGAATTTGAACCTGTGTCATCTGATCCCAGAGCACACACCCTTGACACTTAGGCATGCAGACAAATGACAGTAACCTCACGATTTGAGTGAGTCAGGAGTCTCTAGATACTTAACAATAGATTCATGGGATTCTACATTTTTAGTTGGATTTTATTCTAAGTCAAATCACTTCAAAGTTGGTATAATGCTTTGCAGAAAGGATAATGACAAGGTCCCTGGAGGTAAATTTAGATTTTTTTTTTAAACTTTCCTGAAAATGCTAATGAAAGTCTTAAGAATGCTGATACTTTCAAATCAGTTCCCAGGCCTTCTCACCAGAAACGAAAACCTTTAGCCATTGGCCTGAATCTTTTCTTTTTCTTGTTTTTCTTTTAACTGCTATTGGGGGGAAAAAAGTTCAATGTTTATTCATTCAATATGTTTTTTGACCATTATTTTATAAAGGCTCTGTACAAGATCTGACACATACATGTTTGAGTACAATGCTCTCCCTATCCTCAAAGAACTCATCCTCTTCTAGGAGACACAGACAACTAAATCAACATGTGGATATTTCTGTGTGACAGATGCCGTTAGCAGGATGCAGAAGGTGCTATGGTAACATAGCTGGGGAAGTCAGGAAGGTTTCCAGAAGAGGTAATATAAGGTTATGATGTCTGGACTCCTCTCTTTTTCTCACTGTGCTCCTGCAAGAATTCAGTGCTTAAGTTTTGCTTACATTTTTTTTTCTGCCATGACTTCCTCCCATAGTCTGGTTTCCAACAAATGAATTAACTATAACTTTTGTCCCTCCTAGTTTCTGACCTCTTTTTTTCTGGTAGAGACATACCTTATTTTATTGTGTTGCACTTAACTTGCGCTTTGCAGAGATTGTGTTTTTTTTTTTTTTTTTTTTTTTTTTACAAATTCAGGTTTGTGGCAACCCTGCATTGAGCAAGTCTGTCGGCACATTTTCCGAAAAGCATTTGCTCACGTCATGTCTCTGTATCACATTTTGGTAATTCTCACAGTATTTCAAACTTCTTCATTATTGTTATGTTTGTTATGGTGATCTGTGATCAGTGATTGTGGCTCTCTGCAAGTTCAGATGATGGTTGGCGTTTTTTAGCAATAAAGTATTTTTTAATTAAGGTACATACACTGTTTTTGGTTTTTAGACCTAAAGCTATTGCACACTTAATAGATTGCAGTATAGGGGTGCCTGTGTGGCTCAGTCGGTTGAGCGTCCAATTCTTGATTTTGGCTTAGGTCATGATCTCACGATTTGTGAGATTGAGCCTCATGTTGGGCTCTGCACTGATGGCACGGAGCCTGCTTGGGATTCTCTCTTTGCCTGCTTGCTCTCTCTCTCTCTCTCAAAATAAATACATAAAAACTTAAAAAAAATAGACTGCCATGTAGGGTAAACCTAACTTTCAAATGCATTGGGAAACCAACAAATTTACTTGGCTCACTTTATTGCAGCATTGGTTTTTTGCAGTGGTCTGGAGCTGAATTCACAATATCTCTGAGGTATGCCTGTACTTTTATTTTACCTCATAATTCCTTCACTCAATCCAAGTAATTAAGATGGAGCATAATTTTCAAATTTAACTCAGTTTAGGAATTCCCAGGCTTGGAAAGCACCATTTTTGGTCATTTCTTTCACTATCTTAGACTAAAAAATAGCAAGTGGCAAAGACTGGGTTTCGAATGATGGGAATAAAGATGACCCAATTTGGAAGGGACTTTAAGAGTCATCTCACTGACTGCCTGCATGTTGTGCCTCTTCCACCTGTAGCCCAGTTAGAGCAATGTCTGTCTCAGTCACCCAGCCAGGTAGGCTTGGGCAGATCTCGGCTCAGACCTCTTTCCTTGGGCTTTGATCTCTGCCTACACTGCTCAGTTCACATCACCCCAGGATGACCCCATCCTGCTTCTGCCTCCTAATAGCCTTTCAACATTCAATGAACAAGGACATTTTAATTTAATTGGTATTTACTTGTATCTCTCTTTTATCTCTTGTGAGGTGGTAATGTATGGTCATCTATGTGGAGCGGCCCTGGCGGGTTAGGAGGTGGTAATTGTGAACAGTCATCCCCTCCTGAGGGTGTTGTGTGGACCGACAGTCCAGGCCTGGACATTAAGTTAAGCACTTTTTTTAGGGCACTTTTGCCACTGGCGTTTTTCCCTTGCCCTCTCCCCCATCTCTTTCCACGGCTCAGTTGTTCACCCAGCCAGTGCTCACATTTAGCTATTCCTGATTCACTCTACAGCACAGCCCGTGCTTTTCACGAGGATGGCCATTCAGACCCAGCCTCCATTGATTTTTCCTAAAAGGCCAAAGAAAATATGATTTCCAAACCAGACAGAATCTACTCTCATTTTATTTAGCAGCACTGTGAGTGGAACTGTCAGGATAAGACTCTATCTAGCAAGTTAGAAACTCCCAAAGCCAGAGGGACAGGAAATTTCATGGTAAATATTTAAGCTCCTGGGCTCCAGGGCAATTGGAAAGTACGTGTTAAGAAGCTTTCCTCTTTCCCTTTAATTCCCCGTATTCATCACTTGAGCTGTGCCATTTGGGTTTATCCTTTATGCCTAAAGAAGTCCTGCCTTTTAATCTGTTAGCCAGGGGAAAAAAAATTGTAAAGAAATATAAAATACCTTAAATAATGCCACAGAGAGATAATATCCTGGGGGTGAAGGGGGGGGGGCATTTAGCACTCAGATGTCCTTACCTGCATGAATGTATGCACAGATGCTCATCTCTGCTGCTGGCCTGTTTTGTAGAGGAGGATACTCGATATGGGATCAGCAGGGCTTGGGGGCTAGCCCTGAACATTCTGTTTACACTTTGTCTGCTTGTGCCTCAGTTTCCACTTGTGAAGTGGGGAGAAAAGTTTCTCCTTAGGCTGTCTCCCAGGATACCCAGAGGATAAATATTAGATAAGTCGGGAGGGAGTGCTTTAGAGGTCAAAGTTGGGCAATGAAGGTCAGATAGAAGTTGGTGTCTCCTCAGTGCCAGCATGACCCTGGTGTGTGACTTGGTGTTCTTTTACAGGGAGCACTGTCTTTCCTTTCCTCCCAAATACAGGAGGAGAAACCAGGGATCAAAATGTGAAATAACTTGCCCAATATCCCCCCACTCGTAAGTAGCAGAACTGGTTTACGCACTCAGCTCAGTGCCTGGCGCTAAATAGTCATCGCATCAGCATGGACCATTATGTTGTGACTGTTAGTGTCATCCTCGTGGTGATGCTGCGTTTCCTTGTGAACCTGACTTTCCTCTCTGCACTGGTACCATCTAGTATGTTCTTGTCAGGCGGGGAGTGTTCTACCTATTTGCCTCCTGTAGGTCTACTCTCTCCCTCAGAGCAGGCACCACCCTCCTTTCCCCCCAGGCTTCTAAGCAGGTAAACTGAGGACTTCTGGACACCAGTCAGGAAGAGAGCAGGGGCTTGTGACAAGCTGTAATAGGTACATTTTGGGGCCAGTGATAAAAAATCTGATTTCTCAAGCACTTTATTTGTCTGCTGGATCAGAATGGCACTGATTAGTACTTTCCATGGAAAAATAGAAGTTGGGGAACAGCCTTCCCATTTCTGAATTTGACTGTTATATTTACAATCTCTAAGCAAATTTCTGGAATTTCACTGACAGATTCCCTGGGGCATGGAAATCAAGTTCCTTGTGTGTGCATGGGCTGAGGGGCAAGCTGGCATTTTGTCTTTATCTGCTGGAGCCCCTCCTTACCTTCTCCCTGAAGGAGACAGTGCCAAGATTTTAGCTGTTTAGTTTGGCTGAGTTTAGAGGCATTGATACTGAGCTGGCCTTGTATGAAATCCACTTGCTGATTCTTTTCGTCTGAAACTGGAAAGTGTAATAGCCTCTGGAGGACAGAGAGGCATCCCTCCTTTCCATCCCTCTGACATTCAGCCTGCAGGGTGCTGATACCCCAAGATCTGAAGACCTGCTCAGCAAACTGTTCAAGCTGGCAGGGGGCCCCTAATCACTCACCATCTCCTGCCTCGAGTTTCATTCTGGGCATTTTGTAAATGGGCTCAGTGTTGAAAAGTTCATTAGAAGCTTACCAGTGAGAATTTGGTGTCACTGTTTGGCATATCTGTACAGAACTCTTAGGTACTGAATCCTAAATATTCGTTATTGTTATCACTTGATTTTCTTGACCTCATTGCATGAATTTCATTAAGAATGCAACCCCCTGGGGCGCCTGGGTGGCTCAGTCGGTTAAGCGTCCGACTTCAGCTCAGGTCATGATCTCACGGTCCGTGGGTTTGAGCCCCGCGTCGGGCTCTGGGCTGATGGCTCAGAGCCTGGAGCCTGCTTCGGATTCTGTGTCTCCCTCTCTTTCTGCCCCTCCCCCATTCATGCTCTGTCTCTCTCTGTCTCAAAAATAAAATAAACGTTAAAAAAAAATTAAAAAAAAAAAAAGAATGCAACCCCCTAAAAAAGCCTATGTTTTATTTTTTCTGAGGTCAAAAATGTAATTATTTGAAGTTAGCAAATCCAGTGGTGAGACAGTGTACTTTCCATTAAGTGACTCCTTTGCTTTTGCTCTCCAAAGGTCTAGTGTGCTTTTTGTGCTCACTGCCCACCATTGCTATCTGGGTGCCATGAGAAGGGCTGGGAGCCTGTGGAGGGCTCTCATGGAGGGCGGAATGGTAGAATTTGTCATTCCTGCCCAGAGCCTGGGGCAGACCTGGGATCTCTCCACTGGAGCCCCTGCAGGGACTGAGCTGCCTGCTGAGGTCTATTTACTTAGCCCCAGAGAGTTTAATCCTATTCAGTGTGGGGTGATGTCACTGGGTCAGAGCCTTGGAGCTGGGCAGCAGAGTGGAAGAAGAAGGATGAATGGCTGGTTGAGGCGTGAGGTGTTGGGTGGCCACTGCACAGTGGCTGGAGCAGCCTCCTGGCCATCACCATGTGTTGATTTTGTAGTGAGATCATTACCTTTCCTGGATTGTTAAATGCAGTTTAATCTTCCTTAAGACAGGGCTGGACAATGTTGCTTTTGTGACTTCAGAGAGTCGCTAGACAAGTTAGAAGAGGCTGGGTTTCCAGAATTCCACCAGGAGAAAAGCACAGCCCTGTCAGAGTAGGGAGGGTGGGGGCGGGTGTAAAGCTTCTGTTCTCTGGAAATGTGCACAGTGTCATCGTCATCAGAGCCTCGCACTTGGTGGGGATGTTGAAAGGATTAAGGGCATGTGTGGAGCTCCCACAAAGTGCTTCGAGCTGGGAAAGCTTGCCTCAGATGGAGCATAGCATAGCACACCCCCGAAACCAGGAGTATCAGTTCCTGGAGTTCTAGAAACACCTCATGCATTACAGATGTCAAAATACATAAACTGCCTAGGTGTGTATTAGTTTCCATTGGTGACTGAGGTGAGTCTTGCAGTTCCTTTCTTCTTTCACAACAATAATGGCCTGCCAGTGGTTACTTTGGGGACAAAGTTGGCAGGAGAGGACAGACAGGGAAAGGGAGGGAGAGAGAAAAGGAGGGAGGGAGAGAGAGAGAAAGATCGCTTGTCCAGGCTGCCCACTGCTAACTGCAGGGAGACTTTGTAAAGAGACAGGCTTTGAGGAAAAATCTGAAAACATGCTTGGAGTCTGTGTGTGAGCTTACCCAACCCTCTCTAAGGGTGGTCACCTAATTACCTACCTTTACTAACACCTCACCTTTCCGCTCTTCTGCATCGGCTCCTAAGTTACTACATTGCCCTCCTGCTGCCTTTTATTTTTCTCTGTGGTTATGTTTTCTTCACTCCTTGTCCAATAGTCTAACAGAGTAAAATTTAAATCATAGCATCTACAGATTCTACCAAGCACCACCGTCTGTCACACACAGACATGCTTGCATGCAACACCACACTTTCCTACCACCACTTTGGGACTACAGGAGAGAGCTCCTTCCTTGCTTGAGAGTCAAGGACTCACAGCCTGTCTACTCCTGGCATGACTTGTGCCCAAGTGTGCAGTCATCTTGTTATTCAGAAACACGAAAGACTCAGGCGAGCTGGGCTCCAACTCTCCCCGGAAGACACATGTTGCAGGAGACCCAGTTGTACTCCATGATGATGTGCTTCAAAAGGCTCCAGAAAACAGGCACCTGTTCCTCCTCCTTCCTTCAGTTACCTTCCTAATTTCCTACAGAGGAAGAAGATGCATAGTTCAGGGGTGAGGGGCCTCAGGTCCCTGATGACTCGTCCCATCCTTGCCTCTCTGAATTGTGTTTCCCATTTTAGAGCTGTCATTTCTCTCTTCCTTTCATCCTTTGGGTACTTAGGATTTTAAATTATCCCTATCACTTTTAAGGATCATGAATCTCAAGTGTCTGTTTTTTTCCAAAGTTCCCTATTTTATATTATAGGACATATCCACTTGTTCTTAAGTTCCAGAATTAACTGATTAAGTCCAAGCTGGAACTTTTCATCCCAGTCGTGATTTTGTGGCGTTTGTCATTTGAAATGTTCATATTCACACCTTCATATATACATTTATCCATTCATTCATCTACTCGTCCATTCATCCATCCTTCTATCTAAACAATGGATATTTATATAAAACTGGCTATGTGTCAAGCACTGCTCTAGACCTTGGCCTCACTGTGAACAAGACAAGCATAATACTGGGCCTCATCTTAGAGTTAGAGTCTGCCAGAGAAGAGAGACTTTAATAAGGAAACATGATAAAGCTATTGAATGTAAGGCCGAGGAAGCAATGTGCTATGGCAGCCCAGAAAGGGCTCTCACCTAGTACTGAGTGAGGGTCACAGAAGTCTCCCTAAAGAAGTGGTGTCCAAGGTGAGAGCTGAAGACTAAGGAGTCAGCTAGATGAATGGTGGATTGGGTGAGATGGTGACAAGTCTGGCTGGGTCAAGAGAAGGAGTGGCAGTTTGTTCAAATGACCTGAGGCAGGAATACATCTGGTGGTTTGGAGGAAGTGATAAGTGCCAGTATGGCAAGCCTGGCCAAGTAAGGCAAATATGCAGCCAGAAGGGCTAGTGAGGGAGTTCTAGAGGGTGGGGTGGGGAGATGAAGGGGGCCTCATGGTAGAGGTCTTCCTGGACTTCCTCCTGGGGACAGTGGGCAATCACTGAAGATTTTAAGCGTGGAAACAACATGACTTTAGTTAATTATTTCAATGATTGCTCTGTCTGTTCTGTGGAGAATGGGTTGTAGCTAATAAGGATGGCTATGGGAGATATGCTTACCTAACTGAAATTCTTAAAGACACAAAGGAATTGGCCCACATTGTTCTGATTGGCACCACTCCCACTCTGATATTTTTTAATGTGCCCCCTTTTTAATTTTTTTTTTTTTTTTAACGTTTATTTTATTTTTGAGACAGAGAGAGACAGAGCATGAACAGGGGAGGGTCAGAGAGAGGGAGACACAGAATCCGAAACAGGCTCCAGGCTCTGAGCTGTCAGCACAGAGCCCGACGTGGGGCTCGAACTCACAGACCGCGAGATCATGACCTGAGCTGAAGTTGGCCGCTTAACTGACTGAGCCACCCAGGCGCCCCTAATGTGCCCCCTTTTTAAATCACTAAAGCCACAATGTTCAGGTGTACTTCTTGAGACAATTGCACATGTGTGCACACACATGCACACACCCACACACACTGCAGGAAGGGTCCACATCATTTTCACTTACGCATCCCCCATTGCCTAGCAATAAAAGGTGCCCAGTGAATGTTTGCCAAATTGATGAATGAATGAAGAAATGCGTAATCCCTCATTAGACACCCTTTTGAAAGAATTTTCCCACTATTGTTTCCCTTGATATCCAAATGAGGAACATGACAGAATGCAAGGGAGAAGGAAGGAATGCAGAAAACTGAACTGAGAGCCTGGGTTCTCACCCCACCTCTGCCTCTGAGAAGTGAGCAAGTGGGGCCACACTGCGGCTTCTTGATACTCTGGTTCTCCAAGTGTAAAATGAAGGAGTTGGACTGGAGAAAGTCTATTAATCACCTAGTTTGGGTAATTCTATAACTTAAGGCACTGTAATACTGTTTAAATCAAACACAACCCTTATTATTGACAACCCTCAGCATTTTGAGTTTGTCATAAAATATTCTTTGCTAGAGGGATGTCAGAAAACCAGGACCACTTTATCATGGGGTATTGCATTATTTCCTTCTGGTCTAAAGGATTAAGGAAAATGAAGTAGCTTTTAGGAATGCAGGACGACCTCAACCAGAACATTAGAAGCCACTTAGAGAGTCAGGCTGCTTCCAGCAGGGCATAGGCAGAAAGAAGGGATTCCATTATAGAGAGATTTGTTTTCTTCTTTCTCTCCCTTAAAGAGAAAGAAAGGGGATAAAAGAAAAACAAGACCTGAACTTTCACATCCTGATAAGAATTTCCTGGTATTTACAACATGTAAAGTAAACTTTTATTTTTTTTAGAGAAATGCATTTTTGCTCCTTGGCCAACATGACTACTTTGGGAGGAAAAGAAATACAGCCTTTTGGTTCCAATATGTAGATCAGACAGAACAAAAGAGCACACAACTTTCTTTCTTTTTAAAATATTTATTTACCTCATAGGGGAAGGAGAGAAAATTCAGGAAGAAACAGAAAAGAAGTTCTGTCAAGAGTGCTAACTCAAATAATGTTTCCTGACTGTATGGAAATTGCCTAGTTTGGGTGTGTTATTTTTCCTCCTGTTGGGACTCCAGAGGGGGCTCCTTTCTTAAAGGACTGGTATGGTTCCAGTGGAGAAAGCTAGATAATCTTTTGGGCTAAGCTCAGGCAGTGAATCCACAGGGATGGATAGAGGCATACTGTGTGCTCTTCCGGATGTCGTGGGGGAGCAGAAATGCCCTGAACCAGTCCCTCCTCTTCCACTTGGTTGTACTCTAGGTAGGCAGACACCATGACAGACAAAGGAAGGTGGCATGTCATGACCACCTTGTCCTTAGGATCATTATATCTGGGAAGCCCTAACGGCTTTCATATACATGACCTGATCTCATCTTCGCTAGATCCTTACCTGAAAGAGTCTCAGTAAACTTGAAAGAGCGCTAGACTTAGAGTTAGACTAGTCAGACTTCTGGGATTTTCCACGAGTCACATAACCACAAAAACCTCCATTTTCTCCTCTGAAAATTTGCTTTCCTCATCTCTGTTCTTACTCTTCCCAGGATTATTAAAAGGATCAAATAAAATAATGGATTTGAAATTGTTCCTTACACGGTGGGAAACTCAACAAACAGGAGATACCCTGCACATTGTGATGGGCAGGTAATAAGTGTTCTGCACATTCCAGGAATGAAAACACACGATGTTAATGGCAACCTAAAGGCCAGAGACTTGCCCAGGGTCTTGTGGCTTGTCTTCAGCAGAATCCTGGATCTTCATCCAGGAAGGGGTATTTCCAATGTCACCTGTGATTGTTTCTCTCATGGTGGGATTCAAACAAAGAGGAAATCAGTGAGAAGTATAACCATGAGGCAGATTTCATAAACCATCAAGTGTTCACGGAGCTCCTCGGATGCATTTTTTTAAACCCACAAAATAGAAAGTTATTCCCAAGGCCGATCCAAGGTAGTGGTGATTGTGCCATATGGTAGAATGTCAGTGACAGTGCCTGGTCAGGGACCCAAGGAGATACTATGTCCAAAAAAAAAAAAAAAAAAAAAAAAAAAGAAAGAAAGAAAGAAAAGAAAAGAAAAGAAAAGAAATGACAAGGGTAATGATATTCTATTGTGCTTTAAAGTTTCTTTAGACTTTCATGTATAGTAGAATATTTGATCCTTTCAGAATTCCATAATATAGGGAAGAAAGACATCTCTATTATCCTCCAACTTGAAATACAGAACCTAAAGCCTTGGAGAGTTTAAAATAACTTATCCAAGTTCGTAAAACCTGTAAGTGGTGAGTCTAGAGTCAAGTCTTGTTGAGACTTCAAATTCTTATCTCCATGATGCTAATGCCACCAGTTGTGTACATGAAGCCTTGGACAATTGGTTTATTTTGCCTATATTGAAGATTTCATGTAGTGAAATTAGTCAGCCCTAGAAAAGAAGTGGGCAGTTTTGTTCAAGCAGCCCAATGTAGGGGTGAGGGGTGGGGCACCCTGACCTGATGGGCTGCATCCTAGAAAGCCACTGACATGATCTTGGCTAAGTTAGTGTCTTTGTTCTCTGATCTGGAAGATGAATGGGTTGGATTCTTCCCTCTGGCTCTAAATACTATGTTTTGAGAGACATGGATGAAAGGAACTATAATTCTAACCTTTCCTAAAGATATAATATGGAGGATAGGAGTTATTCTTCATACTATGCTGGTTCTAATAATTCATTTTATTTGGTAGAGTGCTTTAAATTTTTCAAGGGCTTACCCATCCTGTTTCATTCATTCTCACAATTTTCTTTAGAGAGGTTGGCCAATGAATGATTTTTATGACTTCTTCTGACCATTCTTGCCTTTCTGTTCCTTAAATAGACCTAGCCTAGACCTTCATCAGGATCCTTGTACTTGTTATTATCTCTGTTTGGAATACTGTTCTCTGCCATTACTTGACCTGCTCCTTCTTGTCACTGGAGTTGGGCTCACATGCCACTTCTTCAGAGGGGCCTTTGCATATTCTCCCACTCAAAGTCCCTATGGCCCAGTTATTCCTTATCACACTGACCTGCTTTATTTCCTTCAGAGTATTTATTGCCCCCTGAATTGTGAAGGTTATTTCTTTACATTATCTGTCTCTCCATGCTGGAATTTCAGTTTCAGTAGAGCTGTTTTCCTGGTCTGTATTATAGAACAGTGCTTAGCACATGATAGGAGCTTAATCTTTGTTGGCTGAAATAAACATCTTATGGGAAATTCAGCAACTTGTTCAAGATTACATAGTCAAGGTGTGAATGAGCTAGGATCAGAATTCCATCTCTCTACTCCTGTACAGTTCTTTCCACTTGATATTATGCAGCCAAGATACATGCATATTTATACCTAGGAGTTCCTGATGACTACCGATAAAATTTAGAATGATGGTGAGGCATTTATGTGAAACCGAATGCATTTCTTAAGGGAAATGAGGAAATCCCTGAGGCTTCTACCTTTTAGCTTATGATAACAGAACTTTATAATCTGTGTGATTTGTATATTCAACATCAATCATCCCATATTTGTTTTAACTCATTTTAAAAGGAAGCTTATTTTAGGAGCACTTTCAATAGTTTTTATTGATGACGCTTGGATTTTAAAATATATACACACCATCACGCACACACACTCGCGAGAGAACATAAACAGTGACATATGGGTTAGATTCCCGGTCAAACTGCGGAGATTTTCTCTCTGACAGAATCTCAGAGGGCTTTAAGTGTAAGACATCAAACACATGAAGTTGCCAGGACATGGCTGTTCCCTCTAAAATCAGACTCAGAGGTTACAGTACATGTATTTCCTTTTTTTTTTTTTTTAGTTTAATTATTTATTTTGAGAGAGAGAGAGCAAGTGGGAGAGGGGCAGAGAGAGAGAGAGAGAGAGAGAGAGAGAGAGAATCCCAAGCATCTGCATAACGTGGAGCCAGACATGGGACTTGATCCCATGACTGTGAGATTGTGACCTGAGCAGAAATCAAGAGTGGGATGCTCAACAGACTGAGCCACCCAGTCACCCCTACACATCTTTCCTTGATGGTCTAGTTTTCCTCAGTCATCCACTATGAATCTGTCAGTTTGTTGGAACTTGTTTTGGGGATCAGGCAGAGTTGAGTACCACCTAGGTTACCTCTTAACTGTATAGTTTATTTACTGCTGTGGGAAGCAAATGGCCTTTTGTTTGCCCTATGTTTCCTCTTCTTGGGCATTAAGGAAATTCCCTAAGGATGAAAATTTTTGAGAGTTGGTGAGCAAGGCCATGTTTATTGATTTCCCCGTCTCTGGACTTTCTTGAATCTTCACTCAGCCTTCTACTTCCCTTTAGAGAATAAATGTTACTATTCCATCATTTTAAGACCATTGTCCCCTCTCCGTGTTGATTTTAGTTGTGGTTTTTCCCTTTTGTTATCTCCTTATTGAGATAGAATGTCCCCAACAGCACACAGCATTTCTAGTTTAGGCCAAGTATGATTTTGTAAAAGGACAAGTCAGCATTAGCATTTTCTCTTATGTCTTTAGTGACCTGCCAGAGTTTTGCCACCTTGGATTTTGTGAGTGTGACCTACTCCTAACTGAAAGAACGTTGTCATTCTCCTTTAAGTATTGTCCAATAACTCACCCTAAATCAAAGTATTACCTATCTGTGTGCAAGCTAAACACTTTTTAGTTCTTTCTTTTTTCTCATCCCCTCTTCCTAGAGTTTTCCCCTCTTTTTATAAATGACCTTGTATAGTTCTATATTTCATGGCGTACTTATTCCCCTGGATCATTGCTGTCTATCAGTCCCACTATGGATTTTTCACTGATAAAGCTTGCAGAGATATGCCCATTCATCCCACCCTTTATTTCTGGTCTGTAAGCTATCTTCCTGTCTTTGACAGAGTACCTCCTTTTCCTTGGAAATGCAGTATTTGAATAGTTCCTGGTTGATGTCTCTTCCAAAGATTTTGAAAGCTACAGAGTTGACATTCTTGATTTTCCCTGTATATGTGCTTATTGGCTCATAAAGAAAATGTGCCTCCCAGACTTTTGGGTTAGTATTGATATCAGCCCAGATTTAGACCTACATTCTAGCACACGTAGAAATGCAAACATGTGATTTTAGGGCTTTTTGACTTTTTTCCCCATAGAATTACATGCTTTTCCATACCACTTATTTATGGCATTACTGTGCCATTTATACAGTTATAAGCAGAAGTCATTGGCCAAAGCAAAAAGGCAGATATGTCGTGTGGAACTTAGAAATCAGAGTTTTGGACAAATAAGCTTTCATGATAAAGACCAAAGGAAGAAGGCAGGGTAAGACCCCACCTAGGACCTATAGGGAGGAGAGCATGTGTTTCTAGCTCTAAGACAACATCAACTCCATTTGGCAAAGAGAAGCTATCTATGAGAGAAAGCAAGCTTCCTTTGTCATCAGTCAAGTGTCCCTTGAAGATGTGGGGCTTCCTTCTTTTCCCTCTCCTGCCAATGAGAAGTTCAGTGGCACAGAGTTGGAGGACCACATGGGACCAGAGGAGTGAGGAGATGTATTGACTTTCACTTGATTTACTCAAGCAATTGAGTTTGTCTGGGGAAATGTGATCTTCTCCATCAGCTGTCATGCTGAGATGCTCCTGTCATGCTGTCGGTAGCTTTCAGTTTTTGATTCTTCTCTCAAATTTGCTGTCTATCCACTAGCAGAACAGACGAAAGGTACTTTGGATACCAAGAAGGGAGAGCATTTTGAGCTGTTACCTGGGAATCCGTTTACAGACTTCGAAGGCCTGTCAATTTAATCATGATGGTGTGTAGTAATGTACAAGGAACAATAATGCTTTTGAAGGTAATTTAGATTTCTCTTTAGGAATGATTTTATTTATGAGGAGATGAGCATGAATAGTGCCAGGACGAGAAAGGGCACTGCTGTGTAGGTAGGCTTGTTTCCTTAGTTATGGTGATATAGCTTAATTCGATATAGTACAGTAGCAATAATTGGAAGGATATTTCATTTATATAGCACCTGTCAGCCTGAAGTGCTTTCAGAATCTCCACAAACAGGCACTGATTTCCTTCTCAAAAAAAAAAAAAAATGCCATTGAGTTGAAGATGGAACTGAGACCAGCCCCAGAACCTCCAACAAAATACGTAACTGAGTGGCCCATTGTGGTAGACAACCTGGGAATGAGGACCCCTCATTTTATGAAACAGGTGAATTAATGAAAATATATGTAGAAATTGAGGTTTTTTGGAAGTCAGTTCTTCAAAACTAAATACTAACACTTTAGGTATTGGCCATTTAAAGATAGTGCAGGAAAATCCTTAAGAAAAGAATGGAAAGAAAAAAAGAAACAAACATTTCTTGTAATGTGAATAAAGACCTGATTTGTCTGTTTCACTCATTTGGACTTGCATACATTCAGGTTTTTGTTTGTTTGTTTGTTTAGTTTGTTTTTAAGACAGGAACTAAGTTATGCTTTAAAGATCAATGGCAAAATGCAGCCCCAGAGGATAATTTCCTAGATGATGTTGGGTAGAAAAAAACCCTCCAGCTACTGAAAGAAGTTCACCCTCAGGAGTGTAGAATCTTAGTTTCTGGCTGGTTCCTGGAAAAGCCAGTCATGTTGGTGGAAAGGGTATCCCTCCTCTTTAGCAAAGGGGAGGGAATCTGCCTCCTTTCACAATGCCTTCCCCCAGCAGCAGAAGGTAGAGGTGGGGGAAAAATATATCCTTGGGGACTTACCCAGTGACTTTAGGGGACAGCATATAATTTTCGATGCATTTTCAAGTTATGATGTCACTGTATGGAAGCTGGCGTGTTCACTGGCAGAGCAACTCAAGTCGAGCCTCTGTTTCTTCTGGATGAGGATCCTATGGAAGGTTTCAAGGTATGACTTTAGATGGCTGAGCCATTAGCAGAGTGAAGGGAACAGGTGCCCGGAAGCCACAATATTCTGCGGAGCTTTAAGACCTTATCTTTTTAGTATGTTGGCTCCCTTATGTTGTTATTAGTTCTGCTAGAAACACTCCTAAGAAGGGAGTGGAATTGTTTATGGAAAAGACAAGCACCCCACACTAATTTAATTAGGAAAATTATCATTCATAAAAATGATCATTTAAACATATGAACGACACTCAAGAAACTTATTTTTCCTTGTGGTTTAAAACCAATCACTGGCTAAGCAAGTCTTCTATCCATTGGCTTTAAAGTGATCATTCATTCATATATAGTGACCGTGGCTAAGAGGAGAAAAGGAAACATGGGGTTTGTCCCTGCTTTACCAAAAACAGCCCTGGGACCTGAAAGGAATCATTTAACACCCCATTGCTTCATTTTCCCTCTGTAAAATGAAGGACAAAATGATCATAGGAACGTTTTCCAGCTCAGTGTTTCTAAGGCTCAAAAATGTAAAGCTGCCGTCAAATCCAGGTCTTGAAATGATGTTTCCTTCCTGTGTTTCAGCAAGTACAAGCATGCTCTCTTGAGTCTGACTTCATTCAGTTTATTGGAAGATGTAGGGAGAAAAGGACATGATCTAAGTGTTGGTCCAGGAAGTAAGTGGGGGGCCGCTGAGCAGAGTTTGTTTGCAGCGGACTGTGTCCGTTTCACTCTCTCCATTCACCCTGAGACTCATGTTCGGGCAGCAGCCCGTCACCTCCTTGCTCTCTTGCTCCTGCTTTTCTCTTGTCTTCTTCAGAAACAAACAGAAGATTTGATTTTTTTTTGGTGATTCTCTGTTCTTATCTGTTAACGGAGAAGGAAGTAAGATGGACAGTGGGCTCTTAGCAGCTCCAGTCTGTCCCAACCTGTATGCATAGTAAACTAACTCCTCCCACATTCCTGAAATTTAGCAAAACCAACTCTGACACGCCTGGTTTATGTTAGTTTTATTTCAGAAAGTACTTTTCCACACTGATTCCTCCTGATAAGGCCTGCCTGGGGCTGCTTTGCTGGTCCCGGGAGAGTCAGAAGTTATTGTGTGGCAAGCTGTGTGATCCAATTCACTGGACAAACCCAGGAATGATGTAATTTACCCAGATCTATTCTTCAAACCAAATCTCCACCCATTAGGATATTTTTCTCCCTTCTCCTTTGAGTCCTGGTAGCTGCTGCCTGGATTATGGTTCTAGGATCCTTGCAAGAAGAACAGCCTGTGTTTTCTGTGGAAGAAATAGCCACATATCCCATTGTCATTTTTCTCTTGGGATTATTTTTGCTCCAGAAAGGGGAATTTGGGTACTTGGGGCTCAACCTAAACAACAACACAATGAAAGTAATAATAACGAATCCTCAACTGAACCATTGTGCTCATCAGCAAGTGTTATTCAGTTCCTTCCCTTTACCAGGCACTTGGAAAAATAAAAGGCAAGTCTAAATACTATAGCATCCAACTTATTAGTCCCACATGAACTCATGTTTACAAAGTTTTTTTCTGAGCAGAAGGTATTTATTAGATAATCATTCAGTAATTTTTTCATTTTGATTAATCAAAGCCAACCAGAATTTCTGATCCATAATAACCAGTGTAATCATGTAAGACACTATAAAGCCATATACAAGCTGAGAACTTTGCTGTTTTAGTTAACATGGGCAGCATCATCCCCAGTACGTGTAAGCCTCCTCTGTGCTTTTTGAAGTTGATTCCCACGATTCGTTCACAGAGCAGTAGGGTGTAGGCCCTCCACATTGGCTGCTTAGCAGAATCACCTGGAGGGAGGCACTCTTAAGACCTAGGATGCCTGGATCTGACTCCCCCAGGGTCTGTTTAGTTGATATGGAGGTGCTAGCTGGACACTGAGGTTTTCAAGCGGTATGCAGTCCATGTTGAGTATTGCTTGTCTAGAACTTCTTGCCTCCGAGAAATTTACAATTTCTTGGGTGAGATAAAATGAACATCCCTTGAAAGAGAGTAAGTACTCTGAAGAAGCGTATGGCCTAGACAAGCTGTAAGAGTATTTGTTTCCTCAAGCATAATATTTACTTATTCAGTAATGTATTTTTTCAGAAAGATTGACTGAACATCTAGTATGTGCCAAGCACCGCTGCAGACGTGGAGGGGACCAAGGGAGCAGAGCTAAGTGAGGAATCTGCCTGTTGTGGAGTTCAAGGTTGCCAGTGGGTTCCAGAGATTCTGAGGAACTGGTTGCTCTGGAGGCAGGCTTGGTGGGATTGGTGGAGAAAAACAGGGTAGAGAGGGGCCCTTTCCTGGCACTACAAACAAGATAGGAGACTTGGCCATCAGACATCAGACCACTGAGGTGCTGAGTATGTGACTTTGCTTTTTTATGTTTCACCATAGAAAATACATGAATTCTGATGAGAATATGAAGATTATGAGTCTTTAGCTCCTTCAAAGAGGACCTCGGACACACCCCTTTGAGTGAACTTTTTTTCCTATTAATGTCTATTGGCAGCTTAAGACATTCTAGAACAGTGGTTCTTGGGGTGGTTTTGCCCCTGCCCAGTAGGAGATATTTCAGCAATGTCTGCAGACATTCTGGATTGTCACGACTGGCTGGGTAGAGGCCAGGGATGCTCCTAAGTATCTTATAGTGTGCAGAATGATTCAGTCCCAAATGTCACAATTGCAGTGGTTGAGAAACCCTGTTTTAGAGATAAGGAAGAAAGATGGGAAAAAGACATCCTGTGGGTATTCCTCTCCCCCCTCCCACACATCTCTGTGCATAGTTGTGCACATGCACATCAGTGCTTTGCTTTGTGGGCCCCCCACCAGCCCTGGGGGAGACTTGCATCTTCCAGGGGTGGGGCCATAGTTTGGGTCTCCATGCCTCCCCTAAAGCACATTGATTCCTTGTGCTTTCACCACACTGGAGAAATTCCCGTGGAGAAGTGCCCTTTGGTTGCCCGTATGTTTTCCTGCTCTGTTTTACCAGCACCTGGGCCTCTGCCCTGGTTAGGGTTGAAACTGAAACATTATGTTTTTTGGTTTTTTTTTTTTTTTTTTTTTTCCCCCCTCTGGGGGCAATTGATAGCTAACAAACTCTTCCCTGGACACTGAGAAATTTAGAACTTCTAAATAAAGTTTTGACTCCAGTCTTTAAAAGCACAGGGTGATGTCAGCTGAGGCGGGTGGGTCAGTTGCTCTAATGTGATGGGTGGGGGAGACAGGAAACCATTAGCTATTGCTTCTTCCTCCTCTCCCTAACTGTGGACAGGGCATCCATTTGGAGCCAGAAACCTGCATATGAATCCTGACACCCTTAGCCCTGCAGTTTGGGGTGAATCACTTCATCTCCGACTCTGTTCCGTCTTCTGCAAGGTGCTGTTCATTTGGGGAGCATTAGATTTAATGTATATAATGTGCCTGATACATAGGAGGTGCTTAATAAACGGTAGTTTTTACAGTGTTATTATCTGTAAAGGGAGAGGACAGGACTGGGTGATACCAGTATCCATCCAACTCCAATATTCAAATATTTTGCCATGTTGTAAAATAGGCTTGGCTTGCACTGAAATAAGGAGGAAATGTTTTATATTTGTGTGAAAGCGAAGATATGAATGTCTGCATGTGTTCCACGCAATTTTTAGGTCACATCAAATCCTATCTCCTCCTCCCCAACGAGCTGAAGCGGCAAGAGCTGGAGGACAAGGTACAGTGCCTGCGGTCTGGCTGAGAAATGGCCAGAGCTGTACCTGAGCCACCTCCCAGGGAGCATGCTGTGCACCCGACGTGCGCTCTGTGTCCCGGCCGAGCTGACACAGGGACAGCTGCCAGTGCCTGCTGGCACATGGACTTTCGTGTTGCCCACAGCTACCTGGAGCACCTGAACCTGCGGCCCGCGTTCATCCCCCCCTGCCAACCTGGCACCGGGATGTGTTAATTGTCTTTGCCTGACCACTTCCCCCTCATGCGCTGCCTCCCCTCCACAGACACCACACGTATCAAGTATGAATGCCAGTGTTTGATGTTGGCTGATGTGAGAAGTTTGCCTCCCACCTTTTTTTTTCTCCTTCCAAAGGAGAACAACCTGAATACCACACACGGTGTTATCTTGCTCTGACTTTGAAGAGGAATTTCTCCCCTTAGGGCTCTATTCCTGGTGTAGCATAATCTAAGGAGGAAAAAAAAAAAAAAAGTTTATCCCAGGGAAGCCAAGTCAGCCAAGAGTTATTCAGAGTGTCTGACTGCCTGTTATATTTAGAAACTACGCAGAGGCCAGCTTGAAGAATGCTCAGAGCCTTTCCAACAATGAGTGGTCCTCTTTGAGTCCTTCTGCTTACTTGAAGCGGCCAGACAAAGAAAGTCCCCCTTAGCCTACAGTGTCTGTCTGGCCATCATTATCTGAGTGCGATAGGTTTGGAGATGAGGAGACCAGCAGCTCTATACTGTTAGGAACCTAAAATTAAAGGCTGGGATCTCCAAATTGTTTAGTGTCCAATGCTTCCCTTTCTGCAGAGGCACGTGTCAAAGCACATACCACTTGATCCTCTGGACCTGTTTTGTTATCTGTAAAATGAGGGGACTGGACTTAATGCTCTGAACCTTCACTGCACGTTGAGATCATTTGTGGAGCTTGTTAAGAATATACGCACCACTGGGGCACCTGGGTGGCTCAGTCGGTTGAGCGTCCGACTTCGGCTCAGGTCATGATCTCACAGTCCATGAGTTCGAACCCCGCATCAGGCTCTGTGCTGACAGCTCGGAGCCTGGAGCCTGCTTCGGATTCTGTGTCTCCCGCTCTCTCTGGACCTCCCCCGTTCATGCTCTGTCTCTCTCTGTCTCAAAAAAAAAAAATAAAAAAATAAAAAAATAAAAAAAATGAATATACGCACCACTGCTGTGTGACCAGAGATTCTGATTTACAAGGTCTGGTTGGTGCCCATTGGACCTTGGCGTGTTCTCAGTGCTCCTCCTCAGGTAATTCACATTTCTAGCTATGGTTGACAATCACTGTCAAGTGCTTCTCAAAGTGTGGCCCCAAGAGCAGCAGCAGCATGTGGGAGCTCATTAGAAATGCATATTCTTGGACCCCACCCCCCACCTACGGAATTAGAGACTAATGGTTGGGACCAGCAATGTGTTCTGTCAGATTTTCCAGGTAGTTCTTATGCATGAAAAAGTTTGAAGAAGCAGTAGATTGGGTAACTTTTTAAGGGTTCCTACTAGGTTTTAAGATCTATAATCCTATAAACAGTCTAGATAGGGTGCGAGATCAAGCCAAGGCCACACAGCTTGCAAAATAGGTGGTGGAGTATTTACTAGAATCTCTGCTTTCAACTACCATCCAGAGCTTCTTTAATTATCCAATTAGGAAAATGTTTAGGATTCATGGCATGTTTCCCTCTCTCTGTTCTCTGTTCCTTTCTCTGTCTCTTTCTGTCTCTCTCTCTCTCTCTCTCTCTCTCTCTCTCTGGATTTAGCTTCTAAATCCTGTGAGCCACAGGATTGTGGAGAAAAATGTTATTTTTAGCTCATGGGGTACCTGCAAGGTAGGATATGTCCATTGTAAAGAGAAATTATTCTTTAATTCTTAGGCATGTAGCAAGGGGTGATCTATTTGGGAATTATTGGCCCCTTTATTGGTTTCTGCAACCACTGTGACCAAGTGGTTTGTGTTGAAGTTGGTTGGCAGGTGAGTATCAAGATCACAGGACAGCCTGCACAGTGTGAAGAGGGAAGCAGTGAACAGGAGGGAAAGTGGCCAAGGCACAGCACCTTTCTCTCAGGACACAGCTGTGATTCCTTTGAGCTTTTCTGCAAAAATATCTACGATTGCCGTCATTGTACTGTGTCTTGTAAAACCCACTCTCAGTAGCGGTTACAATAGTTTTCAAAAAAAAGATGTTCTTCAGCAGGGTCTGGAGTGAGTTTTAGGGCTGAATTTGAGATGTCTTAAGAAGCAGCTTTATCTGATTGTCCTCTAGATTAACAAGGAACTTGCTCATAGCACTCAACAACAAGAGGCAGATCTAGGATTAGAACCTCGGCTTCCTAACACCCAGGCTGAAGTATTAGGGGTTAGAAAGAATAAGCGGGCTTCCGGGACGGTTTGAACTTGCACACAATTGGGGAGGATCCTGGAGGCTAACAGGGTGACTGACAGGCTAACAGGGTGAAGGGAAGGAGCCTTAGAGACTTTCCAGTAAATTGCTCATCTTATGGAAAGGGAGATGGGAGCCCGGATGGGGGAAAATCACCTGCTGAAGGTGACAGGTGCCGAAACAGATCCCAGTCCTTGCGAGGCCGTTCTTATCCAGTGCTCCTTCCATCTGGCACTCCACATTATTTTTTAAAGTCACCAAGATAGAGGATTTGCTGATCCCCTTATCTTCACATCCACCTCAGGCGGTGTTAAGTAGACAATATTGAGGAAGGATGTGTCTTGGGATCCTGATTCAGTTTTTTAGGGATGTACCATGGGAGACAAAATGTTTCTTAGGGTCCAAGATTTATGTGTCATAAATTCCTTGGATTGTAAAACAGAGAAATGTAGATGGACACAAGATCTTCTAACTGAAATGATAGGCAGAGCTCAACTCCCATGGAGGATCATGGCTTTCCCAGATTTAGCAGAGGTCCTACCCTCTGGTTTCAAAAACTATACATGATTCCCCTGCTGCAGAAAAGCAAGTCACTCTTACTTAAGTGCAATACATCTAGAGTAAGAGAGTGGTCTTATCAGGAGATGTTTCTGTGAATAACGTCACTGCTTGCCAATGGCGTTTTACTGATACACCAGTGAATCTTCTCACAGTCCCATTGCTGTTTTCCCACCCACTCTCTTTTCCTTCTTGGAATGCCATGGCTTATGAAAGCGCCATCACTAACCGTGATTATTAAAAGACCATGTGCGGTCTCTTGGTTAGTCAGCCTCAGGTTCTTCTTTGAGGCCCACAATGTCAGTGGTCCCTAAAGTCCTGTTGTTCATGCGTTGCTCCTCAAGCACACTTAAAACCAGGTCTTCCTCATGGCCTGGCCTGGGTTCCTTTTATTCACTACAGATTTTATTAGGAATAGAGTGTTGCAGACTCCCAGGGGCGGGGGGAATTTTTTTCCCCTTTCTATGTCTCAGTCTGCCCACCTGCAAACTCTGGGCTTTACTGAAGTTGTTTATTGGTCACATCCAGGGATGACACAACCTGATGAGACCCTGAGGAGCTATTTTGAAGCGGAGTAGGCTATCGATAGCAGGTCTATTTTAGACCTGCCTGGGGGCGCCTGGGTGGCTCAGTTGGTTGAGCGTCCAATGCTTGATTTCTGCTCAGGTCATGATCTCATACTTTGTGAGATGGAGCCCCGCATCGGGCTCTGTGCTGAAAGCATGGAGTCTGCTTGGGATTCTCTCTCTCCTTCTCTCTGCCCCTATTCCCCTCACTTTCACTCTTTTGCTCTAAATAAATAAAATTTAAAAAATCAATAAAATGAAATGCCTGAGACAAATACACCATGCTCTGTGCTGACCCGCACATTTTGAAAGATTGAAATCATTGTTTAGAAAACCACCAAATACACACATGCACACACACACACACACATACACAAGCCCTTGCCCTATTAAATAGAGTTCTCTGAACTCTGAACAATTGTCTGCCGAATTGTTAGTAATGCAGGAGAGATCACCAGGGTCTTTTAAGATAAGTGGAACATTTGCCTCCACAGCAGATGTCCCCAGTCTGTGATTTTCAGTGAGCCCTGTGCTGTGGTTTAAAGTGTTTTAGCTTTCTGTCTCCCTGCCTGGATGCTGGTCCTTCCCTTTTCCACTGTTAAACATAAGCAGTTTTTTTCACCAAACCCACCTTCCAATTTGTGCTTCCGATTCGCCGTCAATGGAAAACAACATAGCCAAGCTGGTAGAAAATGTACCAAAAGAGCAAATACGTTCTGATCCAAGACCTGAGCAGCTTCTCTACTGTGGAACTTACCTTCCACAGGTTTTCTTATTTAGTCGGCTTCGGCGAACTCACTTATTGAGTATTTGAAAAGCGAACATCGATATTTTATGGATTGAGTTTCCCTCAGGATTGTGATTCCTCCCAGGGCCACAGAGGACATGGGCGATCATTACATACGACTGAGTTAAGCACAGTTTCAGAGCTGGAAGAGTTCATGAATGTCACGCCGGAGGAGACCTGGCGATAACCAAGGGGAAGGCTTGTCCAGCCTCTGACTGTGCATTAGGATGACCAGGAGCTACTAAAGCACCATTGCTTGTTTCCCACCTGGAGAGATTCTTATCTGGGGTGAGTCCCAGGATCTGTATTTGTTAAAACTCTTCCTGTGATTCCAGTCGCAGCAGGAGTTGAGAGCCAGGCATCTCCTGTTACAGATGAAGAATATAAATCCCAGGGAGTGGAGTGGCAGGCAAGACAGCATTGTCTCTGCTCACAGTCAGCCAACAGGCCTACAAATGGCAGAGTGCTGTTCTGGTAGCTTCTTTACATGCAGTCTTGTCGAAACAGCTCTCACTCCTTCAACTGTTCCTTAAGTGGCTTGGTTTCAGGATTTGGCCAACACATATGCACACGCACTCCACAAACACACACACACACTCCACTTCGATAAACTGTGGGATGTTCTGCAATGGCAAAATGATCACCTCTTTCATTTCCTCTCTTTCTCCTTCTCTGCTCTTTTCTTTTGGACTTCCTCCCCCCTGAAAGAGGGTAAATACGGCCTCAGGAATGCACTTGCTCAATACTGTTCCCTGAACTTGATCTGCCAGTGATGTATTAATTAGCTGGTGCAGTGCACCTTAACAAACAGGTTACAGGCAGCTCCTGGTGTGCGTTAATGCTTAACCAGAGATGCTCAGCAGTGGTCTTCTTTGTGGCCTAAATGTAAAGAGGGATGTGGTTGACTTTATTTTTATAGATGTTTTCTTATAAGTGTTGACATATTGTTTCAAGGCCATATGCCAGCATATTTGCTATGAGTTGTCTCACATATGTTTAAACTTTTGAATAATAGCGTATATTCTATAAGTTGTAAGTCCAAAGCCTCAATTTCCGCATACATGACCATGCTTATGTTTTCTCACGTGCGTGTGTTACTAACTGTATATGGCGTGACTTCCACTCTGCCGTTATGTTTCAAACTTTCCTTGAAATCAGTGAGTGAGATCCCTCTCACGTAAACTCCAAGCTATGGTGGCTTATTCCCTGTTACCCTGAGGAAACGCCTCCGACATTCCCTTGTCCCTACCCACTGTACAGCCTCGTGTGGGGCCTCCCCATCCAGGCTGAATTGCTGATACAGACTTGGGATCTCCCAGTGTTCTCCTGGCAGGAGGAGCAGCAGTATCTGGGGCCAACTCCCACCTGCAAAACCAAGCCTTGTTCTTCTCTCAAACCCAGAACTCTAGGGGCTGGTGCTAATGGAAGGCAGGTGGGAAAAAACGTGTTGCTCTCCTGTGATTGAGAGAGAGAGCTAAATTAGCACAGCAGCCAGTGTTGGTTGGTTGTTTTAATTAAGAACGCAGCATTTGTACGTAAAAAAATTTTTTTATGTACAATTATACTCTTGCACCCGGTTCCCAAACTCTGTCTGCCTTCCATGTTCCCCGTCCCCTGATCCCATCCCAAATCAGTACTCATCCTTTTCCTGAAATCTTCCCTACTGTGAGGTCCCAAGGGCTTTTCTTCGTCTGAATCCATAGCACACAGTGCTTAGATGGGTGTGGCAGCTCCTGGGATTGGTGTCCCTTGAATACTTCCCGTAACATCTGAGCATTCACTCCTGTGTTTTTCTGCTGGAAGCACATAGGATCCATATATGGGGCCTAAAAGCCATGGACCTTTTTTCCAGGAAAGATATACATAGGCACAAAATGGTGTGTGTTTTATCAAGAGATTCATGGACCCTCTTAGGAGACCCATTAACCACACAATAAGAACCCTCTGGGGGGATAGATGGCATGTTATCCCCAAGAAGTAACAACGTTGAGAACATACTGACTTTTAAGACACATTTTCTAGAAAAAAAAATGTAGCTCAAAATCATAAAGTCCAAGGATCTCATAGATCATTTAATATAAGCTATTCATTTTACAGATGAGAAAATCGAGCCCGAGAGAGGGATGGTGTCTCCCTGGGACCACGTTGCGGTTTGTTACAGAAATGGGACTGAATTGGGGTTTCTGTCCCAAAGTTCACTTTTTCTAACTGGCATAATAAAATGCCTTCCAGTAAAGTGAAAGTTGACTTTTTGACTCCTTTTTGGATTCTTTATCACTCTGAGGTATAGGGAGGTAGCCAGGAATTTAACATACAGCCTGAGGTGAAAAAACATTTAAAAAAAAAAAAAAGAGTCTAATCTAAACTATCACTTCATCTTTCAGAGAAAAGGCGTATTTTATCAAGCATCAGAAGCTTTCAACAAAGGTACCTCCAGTCTTCTTTGACGAGTTGCATATTCGTGGGGACTGGGCAGCATGAAACCCAACAGCCAGGCTGAATTTAACCTGTCACCCTGGAAACAGAGGTCCCCACGTATGTCCCAGCTCTTCTCCAGGCGTCAGGAGACCAAAATAACTCGCTTATCTCCTATCCTGGGGCCTGAGACCTGAGCAACATTATCTGCAGATAAGTGTAATCTGCCCAAGGTCAACCTCAGATTTAGCGGGAAGTCAGCTCACCTGCGCACTGTAAACACCCTCCTCGGAGCACAAGGGAGGTCCCTCTGAGGCGGGGCCCAGCCACTGCCAGGCTTTGCCCTCCTCAGTCCATCAGGTGCATATGTGTCTTAGTTTGGGCTGCTACAATAAAACACCATAGAGAGGGTAGTGTATAACAGCAGAAACGTATTTCTCAATTCTGGAGTCTAGAGGTCTGACATCTGAGTCTGAGTCTGAGAAGGCCCTCTTCTGGGTGTCAGACCTCTGCCTTCTCGCCCTGTCCTTGCGTGGTGGGAGGGTCAAGAGACCTCTCTGAGGTCTCTTTTAGCAGGGCACTAATCACATTCATGAGGGCTCCACCCTTGTGACCGAATGGCCTCCCAGAAGCCCCACCTCTGAGCACCATCACATTGTGGGTTAGGAATTTCACGTATGAATTGGCAATGAATGCCATCATTTATTTAGCCCATTGCATTATGCTTATTGGACTTCAAATATATAGTTGCCATTGTGCTGGGCACTGTGGACAAAGTCTTGGCTGATAAGCACAGATTAATTCGAGAAGTAAAACTGACATCTGACACTCCAGGATTTTTATGAACATGATTATTATTACCATTAACATCTTATATCTGTGTAGCCATTAAAATGGCAAACTGTGTTCCCCACAAATGCTTAAATAATCAAATGTGGAAAAAAGGCTTAAGACTCTGTGTGAGAGTCAGTTGGTGTGAGGGAAACAATGTGTGACAGGGCCTTTGCACAGGTGGTTCCCTCTTCCTGGGATTCCCTTGCTCCTACCACTAACCTCCTGCCCACATCCCACCCAGACTTGCTTAGATGCGATGTCAGCTTAAGCATGTTTCCCAGGGAAGCCTTTCCTGACTGTTGTCCCTCAGCCACCTCAGATCACAGAAATGCAGGCACTCATAAAAAACACACCCCTGAGTTCCTCAGACTCTACGTGGTTGTGCTCTGACATTCATTGCAGTGGTGTGTCTGTGCCTCCAGATGTGAGCCGGGTGTAGGGAAACCACCAATCATGGCTGCAGTCTCCCAGGAGTAGTAATAGCTCAGGGGAACTAGGATCACTCTGGACTTGAAACAGGAAGGACCAGTTCTGAGAATGTAGGGTTGTTGGGGAAGGGAAGTGAGCTAGATAAGCAGGCTGTGCTGGGGGAATACTTGACCAGAGCCTTTGGGTCAAGGGGTACGGCTGGTCTGGGGATGATCCAGCGGGGAGGAAGCCAGGAAAATAATACTCCCGACTTTCTTCACCTTCCCACCTGCATCTCCTGCTGGTGGCTCCTCCTTAGCCGAGGCCAGAGGGTAAAGGAAAATGACTCCGTAGAGGTCAGTATCCCCAGCAAAAAGCAAGGTTAGAGTAGATGTGGAGCAGGCCTGGAGAGGCATGTGGAAGATGGCTGGCTCTGCAGGCGAGTTAACCCAGTCTTCTTTCCTCTCAGCTCCGGTTCAGATCAGCACCTTTGAAACCGTGGAAAGCTGTCCACAACTGAGTAATCATTCCCTACCACAGTTAATATTTACTCTCCTTTGGCCACTGGCACCATAGGAACCAGGTGTGTTGGGTCCAGGGGACATGCTCCAGCACTAGGGAGATGGTCAAGACTCTGGCTGGCTGTTGTCAGCGACTCCCTTGGCCTGAGGGAAGTGGGTTTTTATTTGATGCCAGGAGATCCCAATGTTAATCATTCACCACGTCCTTCCTGCTACTGTCTTGATCCAACATAAAAAGAAAAAAAAAGAACCTGCTTTGGAAGTCATTTCCTTTTGATATTTGGGGAAAGTGATACACTGCTCTTTCATTTACATTTTGTTTTGAGGGCAGGGCGTTCTTTAAAGGTAGCTATGGAAAAGCAGTGATTTCCGTGGGGATCCTGCTTACAATTCTTCACGGATTCCCATCTCTGATTGGATCTTTATGACAACCCTAGTGGTGATAGGCATTGATCAGACCTTCAAAATGTAAACAAACAATTTCAATCCTGATAAGGACTATGAAACAAAGGTGCCATGAAGGCCTGGAAGGCAAGGGGAAGGTTCTGTGTCAAGACCCTGAGAAGAAGTGAAGGTGGCTTGGGAGTGCTGCCCAGCTGGAAGGTCAGCATCGTGTAGCTGTGCAGAGCACAGGACGTGATATCATATCACACCACGATGATGTGATAATGTAAGCTAACGATAGCCAGTAGGAGGAGATGAGACTGGAAAGGGAGGGGGCACCTGGCACCTTGCTGTTGCTTGTGAAGGGGTCTTTCTGGAAGCTTTATGGAGAAGGGATAGAAGGGAAACCAGAAATGAGTTATAAGGCTCTTGTAGTTTGGGTGAGGGATGGGGATGGGAGATTAGATAGAAAGTATCACACGTGTTTGGAAGCTGTTTTGGAGGAGGAAGAAAAGGACTTCTTGCAGATATATGACTGCATTTGGGGGTTTATCCAGTTGAAGTATGTCATGAGCCCTGTCACTGCATAGCCATGCTCTGCAGGAATCTTGATTTTGTTACCACTCAGGAAAGAGAGAGAGAGAGAGAGAGAGAGAGAGAGAGAGCGCACATGTGTGCATGCACACACACATGTATACCAGAGTTTCCCAACATTGAGACCATCCATATTCGAATGTCCTGAAGGTTTGGATGTATTCTTTTTTTTTTTTTTTAAACCAAATATTGGGATTATTTATTGAGCTTGCCATCTAAAAAGAATGAGGTGTAGAAAGGGGACAATTTAACACATACTTTTTTATAGTTCTTTGGTCTCTTATTCAGTTTACACAGAACCCAAAAGGAGCATTTCCCACAGTGTGGTTGTTAAACTGTTACCTTTCCAGGCAGACATGCATATAAAGTCATTAATGTATTTATGGGAACCATCTGGCCACTGGAAATGATCCATTTCATACCCTAAAGAGATGGAGATAATCCATTTCATACCCTTCTCTCGGCCCTTCAGTCGAGTCCAGGTTAAAGGAACTAGACTGCTAGTAGGTGAATTCTGGCTGAAGTGAGCTCCTTCACCCACCTGGCACTTGCCTCCTCACTTCCGCTGCTTGGTCAGGCAGGAATGACTGGCGTGCACCACCCTCCAGGGTTTCTTCTTTTCAAGGCTCAGACCGAGGCAGGCACTTCCATCATTTTTCCCCATCAATGTCACTGGGCCTGTATTTACTTTTGCAGCAGAGACCATCATTCTTCCAAGGACCCAGACTTTCTCTAAGCTAGTTTCTGCTTACCTTTCTTAATCACGTTTCATGGAAGAGAGGCATCTAACTTCCAGTTTGTAGATAAGGAAGTTGCTTCTTGGCAGATACCTTTGTGCACATGTCTTTTGTTCCAGGAATTAATTATGGAGAATTTACTGATATTTGTCAAGGTGCAGGCTTGGGAGCTTTAGTTTTGCAATGGTGTCAGACTATGCACACCTGAAGAATAAGGGGCATCTTTGCTGATTTTTTTCTCTCCCGACTGGAGTTCTTTCCTCTGTCTTCTGTGCGTATCAATATGCCAGTCATTCTTCAGGAAAAGTGTCTCCTCCTCTGAAAACTCTTCCTGGGCTTCCCAGATTCCAACTTCCTCTTCTTGCCTCAGCATTTATCTCGAACCTGTTCCTCTCCTCCCTGTATTACTTTGTGTGATTGGTGGTATGCACAAATCAAACTGAATCTCCTTGAAAGGGAAGGGAATAGCTATGTGTGATTTTTGTCCCATACAATCTAACCAGGATGCCCTACCCAGAACAATGATTCATAATTACTTAATATTCAGGTCAAGCTCCGTTGACTTTCTAAACTATTCCCAGACTTAGCACTTCTCTTGTGTAGTGTCAGGGTGTTCATTTCTTGGCCATAAGATATACAGGTTGGTATAACTCTAAGAGCCAGACTTTTTTTTCTTTCAGTGAGAAAGAAGAGCCAAACTGTTTTTTCTTTCAGTAGAAGTGAGCCTTGTTCCCCTGGCATTGGAGGAAATCTATAGGTTTTTGATGGGTCAGCTAGGCCTGGGCATGCTTAAGTAGATACCAGAGGTATTCTTCCAAAGCACAGAGCCCTATGAGGAGTTAAAGACTAGAAAATAAGGGAAATTCTCAGGAGAGAACACACCATAAAAGATAAAGGACACAGTTTTCTTGCAGGGGTCAGGGGTAAGGGGCATCATTAGGAACCAGAATTAATGACTTTGGTCTTCTGAAAATGGTGTTTTGTTATACAGCAGACCATTGAACTGTGTTAATAGTCATATTGGTTATGTTCAAACTGCTGCTCTTTTTTGTAAATAAACACAGTGGAGTTCTGTAGCTGTGAAGGCCCAGGCCCTTGGCACGGCTATTCCGGAGTAAGTAGTAAAACATCTCTTCAGGACTGCGTGGCAACTACCCCAATGGAACACTAGTGACTTGAGTTACACTGGAACTAAAAATAGCAGGTGCTGTCATGTACACAAGATCACATGTGACAGGCAGACAGGAATGTGCTCCTCAGGGCTGTGGACTTCTTAGACCATGTCTCCACAGGGGCTGCTTTCAGATTCAGATGCTCCCTCCCCTCCTCCATCTCTTCTCTTTCTTTCCCTCTTTCCTCTTGTGACTTTCCAATTCCTGCCTTTCCCTTTAGGTCTCACTTTCCTCCACAGTGAAAACAAGGAGTTGGACAACTCTTTCCTAACCTTCTTAAATTCCCCTTCTGCTTACTTAGTCTTTCTTCTTCACCTCTTTTGCCCTCTACTTGTTCTCATTCTTTACATTCCTGTATTTTTCTCCAGAACTCCTTCATCTTATCCACGTCTAAACAGGGTAATTCATTAAATGAAGCCTCCTTATATCCTAGATATGATTTACTGTTTTCAGAGAGAAAACTCTTCACAGATTTAGACAATTATTCATTGTTTCCTTAAGTCATGATATCTTCTCATGATTTTTGGAAGATGACAGAGAAGAATGTGGGAAAATGATGTCGTGTTATTGGAACAATTTTTTTTTCCTTTTCCTTTTCCATGCACCACTCTTTTGACTAATAACTTATTCTGGAAAAGAAAAGAGACAAAATCTGGGATAGGTAGATTGCCTTCTGGTATTTGTATCTCTTGGGGAACAAGTTGCCCAGATATGCATGATTTTGAAGGAATAGAGACACTTGAAGCAAGCAAATGGACCAAGCTGGTATAGAATTCAAGGGCTAAACCTCATATGCCTTAAAGTGAGGGATGTACTGTGCACATGTTTGTGTGAGTCTAAGAAGCAGCGTGTTGTGAGTAAGAAAAAAAAGAATAAATAAGTTGGCTTGGACCAGTGGATGATACAAACCAATATATTCTAGGTTCCTCATCATGGGATATTGTACTATGCTTCAAAATCTGGTGTACCTCATTTCAAGCAGCAGATATTTTCCTGAAGAGATACATAAAGTGCATTTTTGTTAATTGAACTACAGAGTCAGTGGAGAGCCTGAGGAAGAACATTGTGGAAGACCATTACATGTAAAATGGGGTAAGACAGCTGCTTAAAAGCAATCCTGTGGCGAACTTACTTTATAAGGACTGGTTTTTGTGTCTGATATCTTTTCCCCTTTTAATGGTTACCTTAAAAAAACTCAATGTTTTTGCTAATGGATCTCAAAGTATTTTTGTAACTCTCATGGTCTGTGAGAGAATCTTCAGTTCTATCCATTGTGAGGAAAGCAAAAGCCCACAATTATGATTCAACTTGCCCCAAACATACAGACACAGAACTTGAGTATAGAAAGGACCGTGGGGACCTTGAAATTCAACCTTCCTTGTAAGTGAAGAAACTGACCTGAACGTGGAACAGTGGTCTCTGACTTAGTGAGCCTCATCCACTCTACCCTCGTTAGAGTCCTATTATGGGATGTTCTTATGTAGCCCAGTCTGAGCTTCTCCAGACCTTGTTACTTACTGGTTTGCATGACTTGCTTTTCCTAGGAAAATAGAGTGAGACATAATTAAAGACTGGGTATCCCTTTGGTAGGCATTTGACACAAGGCTGCTCTGGAATCCTGGCCTTCCCTGGAGGTCATGCTGTATGTGCTTTGACTCTTGGACGTAGTATTCCCTCAAGACCCACAGAACTAAAGTTTTAGGGAGCCTAGGTGGCTCAGTCGGTTAAGCGTCCGACTTCGGCTCAGGTCATGATCTCACAGTTTGTGAGTTCGAGCCCCGCGTCGGGCTCTGTGCTGACAGCTTGGAGCCTGGAGCCTGCTTCAATTCTGTGTCTCCCTCTTTCTCTCTGCCCCTACCCTGCTTGTGCTGTCTCTCATAAATGAATAAATGTTAAAAAAAAAAATTTTAAAAAAGAACTAAAGTTTGGGGACAACTAATATAGGAAATTTCCTCTCTCCAGGGATTTTAATGTATAGAATAATTTGAACATCAACATCCCTCAAGCCCTTGAGGAATGAAATAACAGATTAAGAGCAATAGAAGCATTTTCAGGATACTATAAGTTGGTACTGGAAACTTAGATGGAAAACCTGATCTTTACCTATCATCTGTGTACCTGAGGCTTTGTGTATATAACAGCTGCCAGGCACCTGTGGGGTTGATTGTGGGTCCATGTGTGTGCATGTGTATAAGAGCATGTGTGTGCATGTGTGTGTGCATACTCCTCTTACTTCAGTATTTCACAGCCTACCATTTCTTCAGTTTCTTACTCAAATCCACCCCCCTTCCTAAAGTCATATTAGCCTACTCCATCATGGTCTTCTTAATCACACTGGACAGGGTGGAGGCACTTCTTTCATACTGTTCTGTTGTCCTTATTACCCTTTATGCATTTGCATGCTCTGTTGAACTGTTCTGACTTCATGTTGGGCATTTACTTTTCTTCTTCATGTTGGAGAGCAAGACTGCTTGCTGCTTGAAGGTATGAGTTGTCCTTCTTTTGGGTTTCCCCACAGCTTCAGCAAGACCCTGAGCTCAGCTCTGAGATTGTAGGGTTAGAACATCTTGCGTTTGGGAATCCAAAAAGACATTGACTGGCCCAACTTGTTCATTCAACAAATAAGTTGCTGAACATTTACTGCACTTGCCAAGGTCAACCAGATGAGGCAATGATAGGGCTGGGAAGAGAACCAGCTCATCTAGTCTTATCCCTCTATACTCAAATACAAGTGTCTGAACCAGATACCCAAGTAGAAGGCTGGCAGGTCCTCCATGCTTGTCTGAAGAATGTAGTGGGCAGTCTTGAAATCATGCCTCAAACTTTCCTTTTTTCTTTGCCCGGTTACATACTTGTAGATATCTCCGTTATTCTGAAGTGTCATATCTTTCCACACATAAATGCATGCAGAATGTCGAATGAGAAAGATGCCACACTAGGGAACCAAAGAAAAATAAAAATGTGGAAGGAATACTGATGTACCTGTGAGAAAAGCAAGAGAGCTTCATTAATTTTTTAAAATTGTTTTCCTTATGGATACCTTTCAAATGGTACTTTTTTTAAAACTGCAAATCTGTCTTCTAGCAGCAGAAATGATCACAAAGACTTGTCCCTTGCATCATATCTGAGTCTCCATGCAATACTGTCTTCTTTTGCTCCCTTTTGGGGAAAAGTTATTTCTGAGTTCTGTATGTGCATGTGTGTGTGTGTGTGTGTGTGTGTGTCTGCGTGTCAAGGGTGTTTCTCTCTGATACCACAATGATCTCTGTATATCTATCTAAACGTATTGATATCCCAGTTTGCTTGGGTTTTCCCACCTATGTGACTAGTAGTAACACCTAAACTCTAAACATGCTGAAAACAAGCCTACATCTTTCCAGTAAGTTTTGTGCTTGCACCATGTTCATGACAGGAAGCTTTCCTTTCTGGTAGTGGTGCTTTAATGCAGGGACCTTACAGTGGGAGGACTCAGTTTCCCTCCTCCTTGCCACCTTGGCAGTGGCATCCCATCTTTTTATATCTTAACTCCTACCTGAAGCTTTACCCATCCAAACTGACAGCTTCCATCTAGGGATTCCACTATCACTTCCAGTAGGCTCTCTGCAGCCAGTGCAGAACTGGGCACAAAACCATTGCAAGTGTGTTAGTTTTTACCCCCTGATTACACTGTGTGCTCTGCAAGGCAAGGATAGGAATCTTGTATGTTTTCTGTGACAACAACTTTGCATAGCATGGTCTTGGCAGTATAACGTGAGCTGAGACTGATCAAGGCTCACGACACAGGGAAAAGTATATATTAAAACCACATTTTAAGCTTCTACATAGAGTTTGTTTCTTGATTGCATACTTATGTTGTAGATCTTAAGTTTATGTCCACGGATTTCATCTTTCCATCTTACGAGTTTATTTTTTGTTGTTTTCTGTTAAGATCTTAGTAGTTACTCTACCAAGAAGCATTTTAAATTTGTTTTACTCAATTTAGAATCATGGAACCTTTTCCATCCTATCTTAAATTATCCATGCACCATCATAGAGACATTTCCATTCATATTTGGTGGCTTTTTTTTTTTTCCTTTGAGACACTTCAAGCCAAGAGTACTTGGCAGTTTCACTTTTACTTTGAAAGCCAAAAAACCCCCAAATGGTAATAACATCCAGAATCCCCTGGGCGAGTCAACATTTTATCATTGTGAATTTATTTGCCAAAAGCCCTTTATACCTTCTTGATTAATTTTCCAATGATTCCTGATGTTGGGGAACTAATGGTATCACTCCTTTCTAAAAGGTTTATATTGCTGATTTAGGGTGTTCTGTACCTGCTGGAACTTAGCACTCTCTGGATCCACAGGGGCTCCTGGTCCAAAAGGGCATGAGGTCAGGGCAGCCCCTCAGAAGAAGACTTGAAGTCATTTTCATTATTATAATTATTTCTTCTCATTGAGCTAGCCTCATGATAGTTAAGTTGCTTTCCAAATTTTTTTGTGTATGGGTATAACCAATTTTGGAAGCAACAAATGTTATTTCTGAATCTTTCCTGAATTATCTTGACCTTCTGATCACAAAAAGAAGAAATGGGTCCTTTGGGATGTGACCACATGGTAGTGTGGAAGAAGTCCAAGATTAAGACAGAATACATGTCTAGTTGGCCCTGTCCCTCTGTCTCTGCCTAAACTCAGAACTTCTTTGGCATTCACTGTTTTGGGACTGATCAGAGATACAGGGGATCATGACTTGGAGGCTGAAGAAATCAGCAATTTCACTCAGGAGGGTTAGGCAAGGTGTAAGGGGAAGAGGGACAAGTAGGCCTTGGCTAGTTGGAGATGGCATTCCAGTTGGGGCCTGGCACTATGGAGGATGGCAGCTCTGGAGTGGGGAAGTGGTGAGCTGCATAATGGTGGCTGGGTCTTGATGCCGAATAGCCTAGAGAAGCAAGGAGTTTGGACTTTACCCTCAGGGCAAACAGAAGCCATCAGAGCTTAGAAATAAGGCAGTTGGATCTTCAGATCTGCCCCTTAGAAATTACGTTCCTGGGGCTCCTGGGTGGCTCAGTCGGTTAAGCGGCCGACTTCGGCTCAGGTCATGATCTCATGGTCCGTGAGTTCGAGCCCCGTGTCGGGCTCTGTGCTGACAGCTCAGAGCCTGGAGCCTGTTTCAGATTCTGTGTCTCCCTCTCTCTCTCTGACCCTCCCCCGTTCATGCTCTGTCTCTCTCTGTCTCAAAAATAAATAAACGTTAGAAAAAAAAAAGAAAAGAAATTACGTTCCTTTCCAGTGACAGAATGGAGACTGGATCAGAGGTAGAAGACATTGAAAACCCCCCAACCCTCTGGAAGTTTTTGTGGTTCCAGTAAAGTCATTCCCTTACTGTACCTTAAGTTTAGAGGTAGTAACGGCTTCTCCATTAATCACTGTTTGTGCTCCTCTTGCATCCATCTACATCATTGTAAATTAATTCCCCTTAACTGCCCCGGTTTGGGTACACCATCTGTTTCCTATGAAGACTCTGGCTGATACACCCTTCTTCACACTTCTTTATAATTGCTTGTATCTATGTTTATCTCCCCACTGGCCTGTGAGCATCTGAAATGCAGAGGGCGACCATGTGTCATTCATTTTGAAGTTTTCACCGTTTCGACTGAAATATGTCATTTGCTAACTAAGTTTTGTTTGAAACAAGGATTTCAGAGGCAGAAAAGGTCAGGGTCAAACAGGTTAGCTCAGGGAGGCTTTCAAAGGGGAGACTTGAAGTGAACCAATGGGGATGGATCTGCTGGTTGGGATATATGGAGAGAAACTGAGGGCAGTTCTAAGAAGAACATGAGCACATGTATTAACAGGAAAGCAGGAAAGATCCTTACGGGGACCACAGAGGAGATCGACTTTCCTAGAACGCACTGGTGGGCTGTGTGGAGAATCAGCAGGAAGTACATTTGAAAAACCCTGTTTCCTTTCCCAAGTTATTTCCCTTTCTAATTACATTTGACCCCAGCAAATCTTAACATGATTTTGCTGACCCCTGATCATTTGCTGCATTAAGACTGGGAAAGAAGTTTCAGAAACTGACCACAGAAGAAACATTAAAAAATAAATTAATTAATAAATTGTCATTAACCAGCTTTTTGTGAGTGACTGTGAATCCATACAAATCCTTTATTTCCCCATCCTAAACACCAGTAGGATGCAAATCCTAGGCCAAGTAGGATTAGGTGCCCTGTGGTGGTATATAACTGTGGGGCTGGTTGCTTCTCTGTTTTAATTGCTGGCAGCAGAATCCTGAAAGACAGTTTTTGGCATGAAGGTTTCCACTTGCCCCAGTGAGAATATTGTGCATTTCTTTTGAGGCACTGGAAGGTTCAGATGGGGACATTGAGGAGGATGTAGCAGGAGTTTGGGGAACCAGACTGAAGGAGTGTGCAAGAAATGTTTGGATGACGCTGGGTAATCTGACTTTCAAAACTGCAATTAGATGACCCTAGAAACATGAGACTTCTCTTCATTCTCCTACAAAGGCAGCTCCAGGAAAAACCAAAAGTTCAAAATATGAATCCCATAAATACACATTACCTTTGTGTCCCAGTCTGGAATTAACATGTTTCAGGGAAGAGTAATGTGTGTGTGTGTGGTTCCTAATCTCAGACTTTAAAAGGAAAATTAATCTGCCATCCTGAAAGACTCCTTGGCTCTATGAGGGAAATGGATATAAAGGGAACCGGCCCATAAAAATGGGTCAAGGGGTTACCCATGGCCTCCAGCATTTTGCGGATCTAGGGAAGAGGCTCCGTCAGGCAATTTGTCCTTAATGAAGTCTCACATACAGATAATATTGTTCCTTTAAACAAGAGCTTTGTCTCTCATTGGCCACAGCTCATTACCCTGGTGTCCAAAAGTTGGGGGGAAAGCTGAGGGGTGGGTGGAGTGGAGGAAACTCAAACCCAAGTGTTAGGAGGCATGATTCATGAAAGATCTGGCCAAAATGGACAAGAGAATCTCTGGAGCCTGTGGGTCAGGGGATAATAAGCAGGTTATAAAATAGAAACACTCAGAATAACCCTTTTCAGGAAAGAATCTAATGCAGAAAGCAAGAGTCCCTATGCTCTGTTAGAACAGCCAGTGTTGGGACTGACACAGTCCTCCAGGCTCCCATCTGCTGTGCAAAAGGGAAATTGCCCTTAGAGCCTCCCTGCAAGGGTTATTTTCTCCCCCATTTGTACAGGTCCCCATGGATTTAATGGATTTTATCACTGCATTTGTTGGAAAGGAAAACAGCGGGAGAGCTCTTATCCTGGGTACCCTTTTCTTCATTTCACAAAATATCTCCACCTTTCCTCTCCTCCCAACACATATTCAACCTGCTTTATTTTCCTGTGTGAGGCCTCTGAAATAGGCAGCAAGGGACGAGGGAAGGAAAAAATAAAGATTTGAGAGTCAATAGAACTGAGTTTGAGTCCCAGCCCTATCTGGTGAGTGTCCTCCTTTCTGAGCATTCATCTGCAAGGGAGATACTGAACTAGATAATGTACAAGGTGCCTTCCAAATTCTAAAATTATGTAAAGGTTGGAAATGAAAAGTATACTAGAACCCCTTTACAAAGACGGAGGGAAACTAACTTTATAATATTAGGCTGAAAGAAATGTGCCCCTGTCTTCATGGTTTCCTGGTGTCCATTCACAATCAGATTCAAGCAACACTTCAGTTAGGAGACCCTCCCCCAACCCCCCATCAACTGAGTCGAATAGGAGATGCCAGTTCCCAAGGCTTTACAGACCTTCACTTTCACAGCTGAGTGAATAAGGTTTGATTTAGGGATTGGAAACCTTAACTGTAATATCTTTTGCTTCCTAACATGTCATGTCCATTGGATTTGGGAAGCAGTTTTATAGAACTTTAGAACATTTGATGTAACTTTGCATGTAGATCACTGTGTTGAGGGATTGAAGAAAAGAAACATTTGAATGGAAGCCTATAGGCCCCTCCCCCCCCTTTTTTTTGCTCAGAAATATAAAGAATAATTTTTTAAAGCCGGAAGGGATCCTGGGTATCACCTAATTCAGGGAGAGGCTTCAAGTGATAAATCTCTTGGAATGTTGTGCAGAATTGTATTCAAATGTGAATATATGTATTTTCTGAAGAGAGACATATGAAATTAAAAAAAAAATTGTGAGCAGGGGTCCTCGCCCCAGCAAATTTCCACCTTTCTCATTTTATAGGTTAGAAAGCTGAGACTCCAAGGAAAAGTGTTAGGAAGCTGAGACCCCAAGGGGAAGTGCCTGATAGCTCATGGTCTATCTCAGAGCCAGGGCTTAAACATAGATTTCTACTTTCTGCTTATTTTGTTTGGGTCTGTTGCAGACAACTTGCTATCAGCATTTTAGACCAGGCCTTAAATTTTAAATTCTTTGAAAAGGTAGCATACTGCATTTACTTATGAAGAGACAAAACCCATCTAGCAAGAGATTTTCCGGGCTGCAACTCTTAACTCATCCACCCATCTAGCCCCATGTCTCTCTGGACACTCATCCAGACAGATGTTTAAATAAATACATGCATGTACACATTCACATGTGTTATTCCACATATGTCCCTGTGGCAGTGGCTCACATGCTTTGTGGGAAGAGGGAGACACCAGTGAAAATGGTGTGTTTTTTTAACTGGCTAACAAAAAAAAGGTTACAGTTTTCCGGTCAGCCTGATCATTTTTTACCCTCCCTCTGCAGTGCGGTCATGTGACTGTGATACTAACTTCTACCCACTGTGTTTGGAGCACACCTTACCAAGTAGAGTTTGTAGTTTTGAAATGTAACATTTACCATGACTGCTGAAGAAACCAACAGATCTAAGGAGGATGGGGACAGAAAGTAATTTTATTTACAGTTGCAGTTAAACCTTGCATTGACACCAAATATCAGCCTTTGTCTTTCTTCCTTCTGCCATGAGGAGGATTAAAGCAACACAGAAGCTCATGCCCCCATATGGTGGTGCAAACCTATCATGGCTTGCAGTATGCAAGAGACCTTCAGTCACTGTCTGTCGGTGGGGGTCCCAACAGGGATGGGCATTCTTGGGATGGCTGGTCCAAGAGCTGACACACATAGACATCATTGGTTTCTCATGCTCCTTAAGGCTGGTGTGGTGACTTTTCTGAGCAGGATGACCGGCTAGCTCAGCAGAGAATAACAGCTTGGTCTTGTTCCCCATAGCAATGAGCTCTAGGAGGCCCAGGAATACCTAACTGGGCAGCCTGACAGGTGCCCCATCAATGCACCCAGGGCTTGTAGGGTTAAGGACTGTGGGAGGCACAGAATGGAGGGCAGTGTTGTCATGAGGATCGTGAGAGGAAGCCTCTGTGTGAGCCTTTGCCGACATCACTCTTTGCCTCGATTCTCAAACTCCTCCTTCCCCAACATACAAACGCACAGACTGAGACACACACACACACACACACACACACACACACACACACACACACCTGCAGAGGTTGTGCCTTGTACCACAGTGATACTGGTCTCATTCCTAAAAATACTTAAATAAGTTGGGGTTTTTTTCCCCCCAGATTCAATCAATTTGTATTGATACACAGGATCCCATTGGACATCTATGATTTGGTTAGAATTCTGATTGATTTTTAGTCCTTGGTTCCTCTAGAAAACAGGTGAGCAAGAAGAAATGGTCTGTAACGCCCCTGTGGGGTGAATGGTTTCATTAAATGAGCACTACTTTTTATTCTCCCAATCATTGTATTTGGCTTTTCACATCAGCTTGGCATGGTGCCCAGAGGGATCTGCTGGTGCCTGGTTGACCACCTTTTCTTGGACTCAGGACAGTTGCCTTTTCCTTGGCAACATTGATGCTTGTCCCCAGCCGCACTTTGAATTGCCTCTTGCCAACACCTTGAAAACCAAGTTTCTAGAGGTGAGTTGCAATGAATCCAACACGTGAGCTGGAAAATGACAAGTCATGGGGCAGTGTTTCTAAACGTTTATAGCTGGAGGAGAGCCTTAGCGTGTGGGGATGCCACACTCAGCAGGCCTAGGCTTTCCCTTGTTTTGAGACTGTTTTCTTTAATGTGAAAATCCCACTGGCCAGGGGTGGTGCTCAGACTGTCACTTCTGTGGCATTAACAGTGGGTGACTCCAGGAGGTCTCTTTGGGCCCATGTCAATGATGTGTTCATTTTGAGCATCAGATACCCAGAGAACAGAGAGGGGACATGCTGTAAAAGGGGAGGAAGGCACTAAACTGCTTCTCTGAGAATCCTTTCCCACTGATGTTCCCTACAGTCAAACAAAACTCAACTTGAACAGTCCATTCTGTCGCTGTGTCCTTTCAGACTGTCTTTGAAATTGAGGCGTTACCATTGGAAGATACCCTATGAAGATGGCTTCTCTCCTAGAATGTCAGAGTATGTAAAAAGTTCTGGCTGCTGCCTGGGCGGGGGAAAGGCTTTTCTTCTCTTTCCTAGAGGAAGCTCTCCTTCTCTATCCAGAGACAAGTGCTGGATGGAGATGCAAGGAAAGAAGCCAAGAGCTTCGTGTCTCAGCCACAGGCCTCACAGGCTCTCGGATTTCCTACAGAGCATGACAGTGTGGCCTCACTGACAGTGTACTAGACAGAGAGCAGAAAGCCTTCTGTGAGATCTTGGACCTCAGTGGTCCCATCTGTAGATGAGAAACTGGAATCAGCCCCCAGCTCTATCAGGCTCTACATGTCTACGATGTTGCCAATCATTAAAAAGGGAAGCTACACAGCTTTGCCTTCTGAGGAAAGAGAGAGTACGTGGGGATTGATCCAACTTGTATTTAGTAATTAATTTGTTCCATAAACACATAGTAATTCTACAGTGTGCCAGACACTCTCTTCTGGGATCTGTGGATTTTAAGATTTTAGTCATAACCTCAGGGTCATCTGAGAGCTTACACCCAAATAGTCTGCATCTGTTTCTGGACATGGGGATGCTAATGGGTTTTCAGCTCACAGGTTAACCTGGGCCCCCAAGATCTGCTGGGGTGTTAGAATAGTGCTGGTGGCCTTCTCTGCCAGTCCGATCCGTAAGTCCTTTTGGTCAGGTTCCCTTATGGAGTTTAGAAACACCCCTGATCAGGTGCTAAAGTTTCCAAGTCCCATAGGCTAGAAGTACAATGATGAGTAAGGTCAAGGTTCCTTGTTCTCCAGGAACCCTCCGCCTAGCAGGAGATGGAGGCAGAAAGTGGCCTGAGGCAAAGCCTGAAGGAGCAAAGAAGGGGCACCTAACCCCATGCGAGTATAGGGGTAGTGGGGAAAGTGGGAACAGAGAACCTCACCCAAAAGCAGAGGATAGCATCTTCCAGAAGCTACCTCTGCCTTATTTGGTTTGGGCAGAGTTCTATAAAAATATATCCAGAATCTGCCTCATGTTAAACCTGTACCAGATGCAAGATAGTTCTTGTGGAAATAGAGGTTTCTGTGTGGGGAGGGGAGATCAGCTTCAGAGATCAGACTGGCCCCATAGCATGTAGTGACCTGTTTTCTGCCCCCGGGACTCATGCCCTTTCGTTGGAGAGGCAGGTTCTTCGTCCAAAATGGAGACATGCACAAGAGTGAAGGGTAGTCAAAGAGAAGAGTGATGACTTTGATAGCAGATTCTTCAGATGGTCAGGAAAATAAAGCATTTGACCACAGAATGAGGTAAAAGGAAATGACTTTAGAGCCACTGAGACTTGAGTTTACTTCTGTTCTGAGGTCTCTAGCTGAGAACAGAAAGTCTTCACACTTCCATTTCCTTACATGTAAAGTAAGGGAGGGCACTCTTGCCTCTTGACGTTGGTATGAGACTTGAGTTCTAGTGATGTGGAGGTGGAGGGGCTCATTGGAGCGGCTCTGTCTCCAGGTTAGATGATGGTTGGATTCCACACACCAAGAGTCAGTCCTTCATCCTCAGAACATGGGTGAACGTTTTCCCGGACGATATGCTGGACTTAAGGTAGACTGATCCCCCTCTGGAGCTAGGGCCTTTCCCTGGTTATGAAGGCCACCCCAAACTTTGTCCTCTCTTCCTTCTCCCTCGCTCCTTCAGCACACTCTGCTCACCCCCATCGGTGAGGGTCCGGATTCAACACTCCTTCTGTGTCTGAGTTCTAGAAGGGGTTCCACTGACACACCAGTTGTAAAGCTGCTTCTTCTTCTTCTTCTTCTTCTTCTTCTTCTTCTTCTTCTTTTAATGTTTATTTATTTTGAGAGTGAAAGAGAGAGAGAACGTGTGTGCATTGGCATGAGCAAAGGAGGGGCAGAGATGGAGGAAGAGAGAATTCCGAGCAGGCTTCTCACTGTCAGCATGGAGCCTGATGTGGGGCTCGAACCTACGAATTGTGGGATCATGACCTGAGCCGAAATCAAGAGTCAGATAACTTAATGGACTGAGCCACACCAGGTGCCCCAGGGCTTCTCGTTCTTTATTCAGCCATATAAGTCTTGCATTTGCCCTCCTGCCGGATTGAGATAGGGACCACAGGAGGCGGAGGATGGAGAAGAGGCTAAGATTTCCTTTCTCTTCAGGCTCAAGGTAGTGCAAGTGGAAGTGGAGGTTGCTGTGTACAGTTGTGAGGACCGTTGGCTCAAAGGAATCAGAAGAAATTTAATAAAAATCCCAGCCCAAGGGTGAAGTCAAATGCCTCTGGTTCCGTAAAGGTTAATTGATTACAATAAAGAGGGTAAGAGTTCTCTGTGGCTTCTTACACACTCAGAACTGCAAAGCAGAAATATTATCTATTAGCTTAAATGATGGCAAATTTTAGGCGGCCTAGGAAGTAGGGGCGTCCAGTGGCAAGCAGAGATTAAATAAAATTTCCTTCCTATTTAACTGGATGTTTGATTAGTGGACCCAATGCTAAGTCCTTTAGAGTCAGACCCTCTGAGCAGAAGTACTTGAAGCTTCAGGGAGGAGGCAGATGCAAGCTTGCTGCACTGTGAACTATTGCCCCTGATATTGTGCAGTGTACAACTTGTGCAGCTGTGCATGGTATTCCAGGAGGTCAAAATATGAGCAGAATTTTTTAAATTGGATTGCATTTGACAATCATATTTGTAGAAAAGGTTCACCTGATTGGTGATATAGCAGGAATACAGGTGTGTGAGGGTGGCTTACGAACAAGAAACCTATGGAATTCAGGGACATCGAATCCTGTTTAGCACTTAATGTGAATTGAAATCTTGTAAATTGGGCTATGTGTTCTGCTGCTGGCATCAGAATTATCTTTTTGGCCAGGGAGGACTGGGTGGAAAGATGCGGAGCTCTTGGGCTTGACATGGAAAGTGCCAGGAGCTCAGTGTACACTTGGATTCCTGTTCTCTCCTCATTTTGGAAATCAGTCAGCTGATACTTGCTAAGATTTTACCATGTGCCCAGTGTCAGGTACTGAGGTATGATAGGGGAGTATGTAATTCCGGTCCTTAAGGATGCATCTCTGTCTGGATGAAGACACAAAAGTTAGACCGCACAATCTGACACTCAGGTGTGTGGTAAAAGTCATCGAGGCTTCAGAATTCAGAGATGGGAGCTGTTAGCAGGGGTTTGAATTGAACTTGACACTGTGAGTCAGATTTGAGGGAGTGCTCTAAGGATGGGTCCATACCTGCTTCCTAGGGTCAAAGAAGGCAGACGTGGGCAATAGAATTTCAGATTATCCAATTAAGACTTATTGCCACTGTTTACTTTGGTCATTTTCTTGGGGCTGGGGTTCCAGAAATTTGAGGTTTTTTGATAGCACCCCCCCCCATTTTATTGAGATCCCGTGATGTATACACATTGTGTCATTTAAGGTGTACAATGTGATAATTTGCTGCACATATTGTTTAGCACGATAAGATTAGTTAACACATACTTACCTCCCATAAGCACCATTTTTTGGTTGCTGATGTTATGGTTGACACTGCCTTTTGCTACTAATACCCATGTTTAATATCCCTGTGTGATATGGGCATCTGGTAGCTTCTAGTCTGTGTCTGTCTCTTGTATCCCTGTCTTACAAGCTTGTGGAGTCAGCAGGGTGACAGATAGAACCCTACTGGAAAGAATGAAGGTGGAGCCAGGATTACACATTTACCGCTTTGGTCAACCGATATGATTGCAATCTTCCAGATTTTCTTTGAAGCTGAAACATATGTTTCTGTTGCCAGGCAGGTGAGGACCCTGGGACCCAGACAGGCAAAATGACAGCCTCAGGACACACACATGCTTAGTGACGGGGCTGTAGCCTCTCTGGGCCTTCTGTTTCTTCATCTGTGAAGTGACAGGCTTGAAAGACATGATCTGGGAGGACCCTCCAGCCCAGTGGCCTGAGTCCGTGTCTAATACAGCTTCCCTGATTCCAAGTGAATGCACTCTCTGTAACACCAGGCTGTTTCTTTGGCTGAACAAAAGTGATTTGATTCCCCAAATCAATAAACAAATTAGAGAAACAGTAGAGAGAGAGCCTGGGAACCAAGGGACAACAGATGAGAGAAGGCCTGGCCTAGAGAGGGGAGAAGTGGGAGGGGCTCCCAGGGAGCTTCCTACAAAAGCCAGAGCAGGGCAGGCAGGGCAGGCCTGGGAACCAAGGGACAACAGATGAGAGAAGGCCTGGCCTAGAGAGGGGAGAAGTGGGAGGGGCTCCCAGGGAGCTTCCTACAAAAGCCAGAGCAGGGCAGGCAGGGCAGGCAGGCCAGGAGATTGCAGCCTTCACTGGCCTTTTTCATTCTGTGGTGTCATCTGCCTGGGAACCCGCTAATGGGGGGTGGGGGTGGGGGGAGAGGGGTTAGGGCAGACCCCTGAAGGGGGAGAGAAGGAGAGGGGCTGTGTAGCAGGTGCAGGCCAAGGTTACATTGCAAATACTTGGGAAGGACCCAGGGGCCAGACTGCAGGGGCAGTTGTGAAAACATTATCTTGGGAAAATGTGGAGAGAGGTCTGCAGCTGGCTGAGGGGAGAAGGTGCAGAAGGAGGAAGGAGGGAGCCCTCTGGGGAGGGGCTGGCCAAATTCTAGAAAAGGCCAGTGGTGAGTTTTGTACTTCAGTGATACCTCTCTGCCTACCTTTACTGGAAGGGAATTTTCCCATCGATGTCCAGTTATCAAGACAAGACACAGCCCCTCTGTGGACACCAGGACGTTGCAGAGAGAAGTACAGCCTTTCTCTGAATGAGTCCTCAGCTGCCTGCTTTTACAATCTGTCAGAGGCCTGTGTTTAGTGCAATAGGGCCCCTCAGCTCATCAGCCACATTGTCCCCCTCCCCTTTAAGTTTTTATTCTTCTAGACTGAGTTTTAACAAAAAAGCACTTAGGATTTTTTACAAAATATCTTTTAAATTGATTATTCTCCACACTCCCTTCTTCCCCAATGGGTCCTTTCACCTCTTTCTGACCCAGAATACTGTGTGTCTTGCTTTGAGCTGACAAGAACGCATTAAACATGGATCCAGCCACCGACTTAAGGAAATTGACCATCTTCCAGGGCTTGTTCTGTTTGGGGTCAGATAATAATATTGCCCTGGATTAAGTCCAGACAGCATTTAGGAATCTTCGGGCTCATTTTGTGCATTCCCTCAGTTGACAAGTAGCAAATCTGCACACAGCACCAGCCCAGCTGCATCCTTGAGAGTAAAACCAAGAGGCCATGGATCCAAATGACTTAGTGTAGGCGTAAGAGGAGAGCCAAGAGACTTTGCTAGGAGTGCAGGCTGGTAAGAAAGAAGCATTGCATTTGAAAGCTGGAGGCTTAATTATGTTCCAGACCAGCCTCCTCACCAGGCAACCACAGCCCAGACTGGGCAAGTGACTTTCCTAGGGTCACATGGTTAAATACTGGGGACTCAAAAATATAATGTCCAGTCTCTGTCATTGTCCATTTGACCACCCTAACGCAGAACCCAGGCAAGAATCTGGCCAAATAATGAGCGTTGCACTTGAGCGTTACACCTGCGTGGGGAAAGTGTGTGGTGAGTAACCACTTTAAAATCAGTCATCTTGGTCTGGGATGATTGTGGGTCTCTGCGGAGCCAGGAGGTGCACTGTGGGCAGCCACACTTCCGAACAAAACCTGGGACATGTGTGTCCTGGGGACAGTGAGCCATCAGATTATGTGAACTGAGAAATCCGAACTGTGTTGAAAAATCTATGACCTTTCTTCTGGTTCTTGGAAATCTACAACCTTTATTGTTCTTGGAAATCTACAACCTTTCAGAGCATCTTCAGATCTTCCAAGAATAGGTGGGTTATTGCATAGGACGTCTATATCTTGCTGCTTATTTGCTGCAGGCTTACCTGTTTCAAGCAGGTGTCTCCATCACTCTGCATCCATGTTGAGTTTTGCAAATTATCACATTTAATCCTCTTTTACCCCAGTGTTAAGTGACCTCCTAAACAGGAAGTGGCAGGCCTGGATTTGAAACCTTGTCTAACACCATGTTACACACTCTTTTGTTAGTCTGTGTTGTCTTTTGAGAGGCAGGTGTTTGTTTTTTTAATTATAGAGATATTTCATTACAAACTGTTTCATATATAAAAAAGAAATTTATTCCAGTGGATTTATTTATTTATTTATTCATTTATTTATTGCAGAGGATCATAAAATCACTGAACCTTAAAAAAAGAAGGACTTCGGACTTTGTTGATCTCAGCCTCCTTGTTTTGCAGATGAGGAAATGAGGCTAGAACTATGAAATGACTTTGGCCAAGGTCAGGCAGTAGTGAGCCCAAGACCCTCAGAACAGCGTGCTTTCCACTCTGATGCATGGACTCCTTTGGTTTACAGCTGGTGTCCATGGCCATTGGGGTAGTGACCAAAGGTTGCCAAGGTGACAAGTGTCCTTAGTGGGTTTCATTTAGTGTCTTAACTCCTGCCCCCATTCCACTGATGTGAATCACTTTTGAGAAGATTGAAATCATACCTGCCTACCTCTTGCAAAGTTAAAGGTGGCCTACACAGAGACCCAGGGGACATGAAGGATTATTTCTTTGATGTTTGTTATTTTCACAAAAGCATTTATAAGAACATTCTGAGAGTTCTTTTCATGAAAAGAAAAGAAATACACACACACACACACACACACACACACACTCACACATTTAATGGGATTATGTTCAGTTGTTACAGTGCCCTTCTAACCATCTCTGTCTGTGAAAACATGCTACAGTGCTCCAGTCATTGTTTCTATCCCTGTGAATTTGTTTTCACTTAATATTGTCACAAGTACAGGGCACCTGGGTGTCTCAGTCGGTTGGGCGTTCCACTTCAGCTCAGGTCATGATCTCATAGTCAGTGAGTTCGAGCCCCGCATCAGGCTCTGTGCTGACAGCTCAGAGTCTGGAGCCTGCTTTGGATTCTGTGTGTCTCTCTCAGCCCCTCCCCCCCCCCCCCACTTCTCTCTCTCTCTCTCTCCCTCTCTCTCTCTCTCTCTCTCTCAAAAATAAAATAAAAACATAAAAAAATTTAAAAAAATATTGTCACAAATACTTCTCCATTTGTTGTTAGTGATTTTAGTGAATAGATAATATTTCACTGAGCACACACATACACATACACACACACACATGCCCCACATTTGTTTTAATAGTCTGCTATTATTGGACTTTTGAAAGCAGGCAAATAATTTTGTAGGTAGCTTTTTATTCTCTGGGATTGTTTCATTAGGACAGATACTTGAGAGTGAGAAATAGACGTCCCTTTTACCTCTTGATATTTGTGTCATGTTAGTTTTCCAAAGATGAATCAAAATGTCACCTTTAGTTGGGGGTGGGCGATCACCTGGTTTCCTTTGATCACCAAGATCAAGCACCAGATACGGCCAGAGCTCATGCCCTCTCCCATGAGAACTGAGGAATACTTACCCACCACTCCGTCATCTGAGAGTGTGGGTATAATTTTCCCTTCTCATCCTTCCTCTGCATAGCAGTGGAGCTTTTCTTTTTATAGTAAGTCTTACTAGCTTATGTTTCCTTCTTTTCAGACAGTCACACAAACATTTTTGGAAGTAGGTGGAGGTGCAAACAGAAATGGAAGCCCTTTCTCTCAATCTTCACAGCCTCCTGAGTGGTAACAGAGGGCACCCCTGTATTGTAGTAGGACACTATAGTCCAGAGGTTAATAGCCTACTCAAGGTACTGAGCAGGCTGCAGAAGTGAGACTCACAGTCAGAACCTTGTACTGGGGATCCAGTGTTTTTCTTTTATTTCCCTAGTTTTACTGAGATATAATTAGGATATAAGCACTGTTTAAATTTAAGGTGTACAGTGTAATGATTTGACTTGTGTGTATTGTGAAATGATTTTCACAGTGAGTTTAGTTAACATCCATCATCTCATATGGATACAAAAAAAGAAAAAGAAAGTGGAAACTGCCTGGATCTGCCTTGGCTCAGGTGATCATGCTGCACTCGGGTTAAAATACAGCCAGCAGGTAGGAAGTGGATACTAAGAATTTCCACTGAGAAAGATTGTTCCAGAATGAAGTAGGTTTGCATGTATCCCACGTGTACACCCTGAGGACAAGGAAAATTGAACTGATCCCAAGCAACAGCAAAAGGTAAAGACCATGGCCAGGTCTGGGCAGGCAGGCTCACTCTTTCACAAAAAGGGGTGCCCTGTTGCACTTGCCAGTCACTGCTGGTGGTGGAATGGGCTGGCAGCTGGAAGCTGTACCAGGCCTGCTAGTCCTTGGGGCTTAAGGAGGCTGGCTGGTTCATGGGGGAGTGGCAGCAGTTGCTGGCGGCTCTTTCTGGCTTGCTCAGCAGGAGAACATTCCTCACCAGGCCAGCCCCAGCTGGGCTTAGAGCCACCCTGCTGAGCGCCACGTGGCAGGTGGGCAGTAACATGACTGGAGCTTGGGTTCTGGAGCCCAGTGCTCAACCTACAGCCTAGTGGTTTCCCTGTTTCAGGGCTTTAGTTTCTTCCTCAATCACGCAAGGTAGGTAAGAATCATAAATGGACCAGGGGAAGACACTGGAAGGCAGTGAAGGCATCCACTCCTTACTTTCCTAAGTCTTGGAACTTCTGATGCGGTGTTTTCCTGGCCACCAGACAGAAGGAGTTCTGGCACCTGCTTATCCTCTATCTGGCCTGGGCCCGTGAAGTCTAGCCTGGTGTGTGCCTCCATCCTCAGCCCAGTGTTTCTGAATGGTGGGGGAGGCACGGGCGGGGGCGGGGATGTGGGCAGGGGTTTACACTCAGGCTTTTTGTCTTCTGCAAGCTGTGCACACACAGGGCACAACTTCAGGAAACCTCTGTGATGTTGAGGGAAAAAATAGCACTCCCTGCTCTACCCACTCCATCATTCACACACCTTTTTCAGAGTGTCGACCCCCATGCCCAAGCACTGGAAATACGGGGATGAAATGGCTCTGGTGGCCAGAAGCCATGTCTAGGTCACTCAGAGGGAAATACTGCGTGTCTAGCACAGTGCCTGGGACATGGTGATTGCTCAGTTAACACTTGTCTCAGAGACTGACTGAAGACACAGTCTCCGATTTCAAGGAGCTCACGATTTAGTACAGTAAGACAGATGGATGTATCGTCACAGTGACATTCTGGTAAGTGACTTGAGAGAAATGTATACCTGGTAGCTTGGGAGCCATCAAAGTAACATTTCCTTTCATAGAAGTAAGAGGATTACAATTTCTTATTGGCAGGTAAGGATTCTGCTTCCCACAGGATGTCCGGAGAGATATATTCTTCCCACAAAGATACATTGACTCTGGAAACAGCCTGTGTTGGTGGAAAGCAGTCTGGGTTAGGAGTAGGGAGACCTATGTTCCAAACCTCACTGGCTGACTGCCCTCAGACATAATCTCTATGTGCTGCAATTGCTTTCATATGTAAAATCAGGACATTTATTCCTTCTTTGCCCACCTCCCAGAAAGGTGTTGCTTAAAACCCCTACTGGCTCCACAACACCTACAGAATAAAATCCAAACTCTGTAAAGCAGAATCCAAGCTCTTTACAATCTTACCTCTCTTTCCTTTGCACCTGGCATTGTCCTGAATTTCCTCAGACATTCTTTATCTTTCTCTACCCCTGTGCATTTGTATGCAATGCTCCCTCTGTCTAGAATTGACCTATTCAGAGACTTTCCAAGCTCAGCTGTCCCTGCTTTCTCCAGAAGAAGATTTTCATCCTCACCTATAGCTGCTCCCATGCTCCTTCAGCCATCCTTCTAATAAAGAATTCATTTTTCCTGTTTCCCTTTTCCTGCTTATGCACCTGTCTTTCTTCTCCTTTGGTTTCTTAAAGGCTTTGGACTCCCCTCCAACTCCTCTGTTCCTGACACATGGCTGTGTTAAGTAAGTGCTTGTAGTATTGTTGAATATATTGGAATAGACTGGCTCCTGGTCTTTCACAGCAGTGGGTGGGGAAGAACCATGGGTGGAAATAAAAAGAAGCATATTTCAGTTGAGCGTTCAAAAGAATGTCCTCAGAATCAGGGCTGATCATCAAGGATATGGATCCCATTGGCATATCTGGGGATTTGTGTGTTGTTCCTTGCTAGGGACACCTGCCTTGGGGAGCTGTACCCCACATCTGTGGATGCACAACTCATTCTGGTGTGGCTCTGTGTAGAGCAGAAAGGCAGAATGGGCTGTGGTTCTCTGGAGCCACTATACAAAGGATATACCTCTACTGATTAAAACCCACTACCTCTCCCTTTATTTCTTTGATTTCCTTGTAACTGTTCAATCATTGTTTGCCGATTGAGTAACTGCATTTATCAGTATGACAGTGACTTAGGCTCTGCAGAGTGGAGTGATCCAGGTTGAAGCATGACTTCTTCATCACCAGGCAGTCCAGGTGATGAATTGTAATCTGGAAAATTATAGCTTCTTAAGAAAAACAATCATGTTGTACTCCCTTTTTTATCTTCTAGCATGTTTTCATAGCTTCTTGCAGTGTCTTTAATATGAATACTTACCAATTTCAATTTGAATTCTAAAATAATTGACAGTTGATACTAAACCACTGATTAGCAAACAAATTCCAATCAAAATGTCATAGGTGTTTCAATTCTTCAGGTATCGATTCCCTAATTCCTTGTAGAATCCACCACCTGCTGTGGAAAAAAGTGACTAGGTTACATTTAGGCTGCGAGACTGCAATTCTTCAAAACCTCCTTTACTAATAACCCTCCTGTCCAACCAGCCTCACCCTCCAGCTGCCCCCACTGAAGATATTACAGGTGTCAGCCTGGAGAGCTGGACTCTAGCTCACTCCCTACTGTGACAGAGGTGGTGCATGACAATGGCTGGTCTATCATTGAAAACCTAGGTCTCTGAATGAGATGTCCCCCAATGCTCTTCCTCACAGGTACATGCATGGCTATGGCCCAGAGTCACCAACTATGCAATTGTTTCCAGTTTGAGTATAGAAAGAAAAAAGACTTTACCTTTGCTTAGCTCCTTATGAGTTATTCATTAGAATATATGGCTGCCTACACAAAATATCAAGCAGACTCTAAATCCTAGAGTAGATATTGGTTACCTGAAAGCTGTTAGCATTTAATAGCCTAAAAAGAAATAAACATTCCTGGCTTTGTTTTCTTGCAGGTGATATTAATGAAAAAGATACATGCTTCCATCCATCTGGGGGAGAATACCTAACAAAACAAAAACCAATGCTAGGTTCTCCCTCCCTGTTCTAGTAATTGTGATTCTATTTTAAGAAAATGAATAACTGAAGAACACATCTTTTATTTAGCAGGACATAGGTGGCATTTTTTTTTATGCCTAGCCTTATTATTTGGTGCTGAAAACATTTGCTTTGTGTTCAGGACTTGCATCCACTAAGGCTTATGAGTTGGGGGTGTCAGTACCACATACCGACAGGAAGGCATTCTAGAACATGCAACAGCAATACAGAAGGGCCTAAGAGGTCACTCTTAGGTCAAGGAAGTTAAAACCTTGCAAAAACACAGATTCATTGCTTTTCAAATGGGGGCTTTTGTGCAAAAGGGAAATAGGAATGATCTTTATTAGCCAAGTGCCAAAGAAGTAGAAATGCAGATAATGTTAAGTATGAGAACCAAAACGATCTTGGAGGCCAGTGCCCTTGATTCACAAGTAAGAAGCAATTTGACTTTTCTTTTCATCATACTGCTTAGTTGTTACATGTTCTTGAGGTGAGCAATGGAATTAGTTGAATGCAAAAGAAAACAATACTTGATGAATCTTCAGTGCAAAAGCACTTTGGCTTAAGAGCAACCATGGCTGGGGCACCTGGGTGTCTCAGTTGGTTGAGCATCTGACTTCGGCTCAGGTCATGATCTCACAGTTCGTGAGTTCGAGCCCCGCATCGGGCTGTGTGCTGACAGCTCAGAGCCTGGAGCCTGCTTCCGATTCTGTGTCTCCCTCTCTCTCGGCCTCTCCCCTGTTCATGCTCTGTCTCTCTCTCTGTCTCAAAAATAAATAAAACATTAAAAAAAAATTTAAAAAAAAAGAGCAACCATGGCAATAATTCCAAGTGGCTGAGGGGATGACTCTCCAGTGTCCTGACAATGTCTCTGTCATCCCAAACTCCACCCAGGTCCCATCTCTACACCCCTGCACAAATCCCGAGACTAGTTGTGGTGCCTCGGAAGATGGGGGTGGGGGATAGGGGAGGAGAGTATGGATCTTAAGATGGCAGGCCCCCTGCCTCTTGGCTGCTCTTACAGTCCACCCATCCTTCAGTGTTCGTCTCAAGCCTCCCCTCTGCTGGGTCCCTCACAGAGCATCCTGTCTCTAAGAGCCAGTACACGTCTCATCTCTGGTACACTCTGCCTGATACCTGGTCATTCGCTTCATACAACATCATGTAAAGGGTTTTGTATGATTTGTATGATTCACTTGTATGGCTTTTTAATGTGGCAAGTACACTAGATTGTATCCTTTCTAAGGGAGGTTTCTCCATTCACATTTGTTTTTTATTGTCATACCCTACTGGCCCAGTGCCTGCCTAAAGTCAGTGCTCTGTAGGTATTTGTTGATGGATTTCTTCATTGCTCTTCTATATTTCTGAAGGTTTCACAAAACATTTCCATGGGTATGCCCTTAGCTTTTATTCTAAAGAACCCACTAAATATTTAACACTAGCAAAGTATTTTTCTAAATGAGAAGTTACAGCTTTGGGCTATCTCCTATCTCTCCTCCTTTTTTTCCCCCAAGAGCATTGCCATTTTGAGGCAATTCATAAAAAGAAGAGGGGAGAGAAGAAGGAGGAGGGGGCAATGAGAAAGGGACATAGTGGCTAGGAATCCAATGGAGAATGGGGTGGATCACTATGGACAGTAAGTAAAGGGTCCTGGCCCCAGTGCTAGGAGAAAAAGGAGCAAAGAAGAGTCTTGATCTTGCTGGAGACATGGGGACTGCACTCTTCTGCATGGACACTGTTCCTCTGTTCTACTTACTTGGACTTGTGTTCGTGGCTTCTCAGCTCTTCTCCCAGGAGAGAGGGGCACAGCCTCTCCAGGACATTGCTTACCCAGTCATAGAGTTATTTTTTATCTTTTATTCAGAAACTTGCTCTGTCTTACTCTGCTTGATCTCTAGGTGTGGACATTAGGTAAGATTTTTTCATATTATGGTGATAGCCTGGGATAGGAATGTATATCAGTTGTTTACTTATCAAGAAGTTATACCTTGTCTGTTTCTAAAGGAATTTCAGAGGTTTACAAGCATAATACAAAATCCAGCTATTATGGGAAGGGCAAAGCAGAAATCATCTAAACAGAGTGATAGCTATCTGGTTCCTTCAAAGTTCTGATCATCTACCTTGGGGGACTGACTTGGGCTGTAGGTTTGCTGGAAGCTACAAGGAAAAGGGAAATATTTTATATGACCACTTCCATTTAACAAAACGCACACATTTACCTGCAGAATATTTCCCAAAGTATCTTTAAACAAGAATTGTTTCTTATGTAGTAGACAGTATTTTCAGGTCCAGTTTTAGAAAAGATAAACACTAATCAAGCAGCTGGCTTTCAAACTGACCTCCTTGAAATGTAGAGGATATAAAGTTAAATTGGAAATCCAGGAAAACATTTCCAAAGTAGAATAAGATGATATGGTTCACCAACTTTGGGGTAACCCTCATCTGACCCATTTATCCCAAGACAGTCATAAATAAAATAATTTCCTGGCTGCTGCAGATTTCCTGATGCAGATTTACTGGATGATGCAAATAATAATAATAATAATAATAATAATAATAATAATAATAGAAATAATAATAATGTCCCCACCTTCTCTAGGAACTTTTTATTCAGTCATATTCAGTCATTCTTTCATTTCTCAAAGGTTACTGGAACAGCAGAATAGAATAGGAATAGTATAGCCCTTGGGATCACAGGACCTGAGCCTAACTTACAATACTGCTACATATTAGGTGTGTGACCCAGGACAAGGGAATTAATCTCTTTGTGCCTCATTTCTTCACCTGTTAATAAGGAATCACTATTACCTTGTTTCAAGGATTAAATGGAATTACACATAAACAAACAACTAGCATAGTACCTGGAATTTCATAGGTGTTCAATAATTGTTAGTTGAAACTTGTTGTATCAAAATACAATCAAATATGTGATATCTTCTCTTAAGGAAGGGAAGCCAATAAGAGTCCAAAAGGAAAGTTCTGGTAGAGGGATTTTCACTGGTTCAAAATATACTTGGTCCTTTGGAATTTCAGTGTTGTTGCCTTTCTTACAGGGCAAAGAAAAGGATGACAAGGAGGTACCCCCTTGCCACCCTCTCTCTGAGCTGCCAGGCCCTGGCCCTGGCACAAAGGTTCACTGCATTCAGCTCTCCAGTTGCTTTGTACCTGTTGGGCCTGCCCCCATCCAGGGGCCCTTTTGGCCTTTCTTTTTTCCTCTCTCAAAAGACCCCAAGGGGGTCCCAGGGCCCAGTGGCTGGACTCCCAGGTCGCCTCACAGAGGCCGTGTTGTCCAATAGAAAGGCATGTGGAGTCCCAGGGTGAGAGAGAGGAGGACATTATCAATCATGAGCTGTGAAAAACCAGGAGAGAGCGGGAGGGCTAGGAGAGCAGGGAGGACTGAATTGAAGTAGAGGATTTTTTTTTCCTGGTCCTGTTGTTGTCGTTGTTGAAGCCAGCGTTCTTGGACATCTGCCCAGACACATGCTGAGTTAAAGAAGCAGCAGGATAAATTCTTAAAGAGTGAATTGGGAGAGGGGCAGGAGCTGGGGGTGGGGAGGACTAGTGAAAAGGAACCAAGGAATGATTCCAAACCCCAGACAAAGGAGGCCCCTGTAGACGAGCCCAGCCCCAGCCCGGCCCTTCTGGGGCTCAAATATTGGTTTGTTTAGCACAGAATCCAGGAACACCAATGCTCCCTAATAGCTGCTTTGGGCTCACAAAAGGGCCAAGGAGGGAAACTACAATTTCTTGAGCTTTCTTCTTTATATCCACTGCAGGCTGAGAATGCTTTTGGGAGAGCTTCTCTCTCTTACTTCATTGGTCCTGGAGATGCTTATTGATAAGCTACAGTTCATAATACAATAGTATGATGACCTAAGCATGGGGCTAACCAGTGGTGATGGCGTCTTCTGTTTGGTGACAAATTTCTGGGTTTGTTTTGTTTTGTTTTGTTTTTGTAGAGAAGAAATTTGTGAAAATCTTGCCTGGATTCTATGGTAGGAAATCAAGGACTTTATAATTAAATAATTGATCAAATCAGACTTTGGAATAGATAAATCAGTGAGGGCTGAGCAGCCAGAGATCTCCATGATAGCTCATTCACACATTTCTTCGTTGCAGCATATATATCTCAACTCTCCACTAAAGTCCCCTTGTGGCCCAGCCCCATGCAAGGGTTTGGGAAGATACAGGTATCTTGGGTCTTAGTCTAGCCTATCAATCCATAAACGACCAGCATTTTCAAAAGGACATAACAAACTATTCCTCTCCTGGGCAACTAAGTTCATACGTTCATACCTCAAAGAGTAACCTAACAGTTAATAGAGGCCTTGGGGGAACCAAACATTATCATTACAATATAGTTCATGTGAATGGCACATCCTTGAGTTGAGCATTACACGCCCTGTGTGCCATGTTTGTGAGTCTCCTAGGCCTCCAATTGGCTCCTCCATGAGTGTGCCCACTTTCTCTGAGGTTTAATAGAAGGGAGATGGAGAGCAGGAAGAATAGTGGAAATTCGACAAAGCGGTGCAAATTCAGCCCTAGTTAAGCTTAGCACTTTTTATCAATGGCCCCAAATGAAGGAGGATGGGCATGCTGCCATCCAGAGCATGAAACAGTAAGAGAGTAACTTTTCAAAACACAAACTGGGCCTTATTATACTTCCAAGTAAGTGTAGTCACCTCTTAAAGTATTCTTCCAAAGAGGCTATACACTAAATATTGTCATTGTTCACAATACGTTTGAAATATCTCTTTGTTGTCTTCAAGTCACTGGTTTTAAAAAAAAGAGACCATCGCAGCAGTTTGTAACTTACATAGCTGACTTTTCCCAACAGGGCCCGAGGGATCTATACTTAGGAAGTTCCATTATGCTGAAATGTGGTGGAGCATGGCCTTGTAACATGGCAGTGAAAACAGTGGGGCTCAATGTCTGTGAGCTACCGCAAGTCCTGACTTGCCGATCCTGGCTCTTGAATCATAAGTCATCATCAATGTAGTGGATGAGCCCTCAGATACCACTGAACTGGGTACATCCTTGTGTATGAGGATTCCAGGAGCAGCTGAGGAGATGAGGTGTTTTTGATTCATTCTGATTTGTTTTCAGTCACTTTGAAAATTATTTCTTGAGCATTGACTGTTTTTCCTAGTCTGTGTAATTGGAAGAGTTTGACAGAAAGGAGGTGGATAGAAAGAGAGAGAAGATGATGAGAGAAAGAAAGGAGGCCTCCACCAACTTACGCTTTGCATTTTCAGACCTGCTATGGATTGAATTGTGTCCCCTCATAATTTGTATATTAAAACCCTAGCCCACGATGTAACTATATTTGGAGAAAGAAACTATATAAGGTTGAAAAATGGTCACAAGTTTGAGTCCCTGAGCCAATAGGATTAGTTCCCTTCTATGAAGAGACACCAGAGAGCTTGCTGGCTCGCTCTCTCCATCATATGAGGTCACCTTGAGAAGGTGCCCATGTGCAAGCCAGGAAGGGAACTTGAACCAGAAGCAGAACTCTCTTAGAATCTGGATGTTTGACTTTGGGGTCTCCAGCACTATGGGAAAGGAAATGTCTGCCATTTTAGTCACCCAGTGTTTGGTATCTTGTATGGCAGCTGGAGCTGACTGGGCTGACAAACCCTGCATCCAGTGACATCTATGATAAGTGAAAAAAATAATGAACAATAGTGGAAGTTTCTTTCCTAACTTCTTGAAGAAGGCTGAATCTTCATTTAATTTAACCTAGAGAATGAATGGAAATGGCTCCCACTACAAGGCCTGTTTGGATCCATTTGGGATTTTTGAAGCTGTGGATGAGACATTAAGGTGTTATTACAAACTTGGTTGCCAGTGCACCTTCTCATTGCTCGTGATCGCCAATTCAGCACGTCTTACAAATGTTACTGATTTGCTCTATTGCAGTGGCACCTCTTAATGATTTTTTTTTTCCTTGTTGGTCAAGTATAATTCTACTGATCAGACTGGATTCTGCTGATAAAATGGATCTAAACTGAGTTTATTTAACTTGTTAAGTCAATCAAACAAGTGAAAATATTTTAGCTTTTCTTTTAACTGCATAGGAGAAATAATTAGTAAAGTGAAATTCTGCAGCTATTCATACCCCAGTTTCCATTCTGCTGAAAGAAGAATCACCACCATCAGATTTCTGTTTTGGCAACATGCCATTTTAGATTTCACACCATCATTAAGATGCCTACTGTGTGTCTGCCATTGTTATGACAAGTGAATTCCAGAATTGTGGGAGCATTGTCTTGTAGGAGAAAGTAGTTGTCTTGAGCAAACAAGAGTCCTAAAGATTAAACTAGAGTGAATTTCTATGGCAGAAGAGTAAGGTGGTCAGTTGGTTTTGTCCTTGGCTTTGATCCCTTTGGCCTGGCATAGTCCCCCCTGTAAAATTTGGACATGCCCAATGTCATTTTTTTGGTCAAAGTTTAGAACATTTCAGATCCTTCTGTGTGTCCAAATTCTTACTACTGCTTAGCCCATCTTGTCAAGAGGGAATTGAGACTGGATATGCCCTAAATAACTGAATATAAATTATTATGAAATGTTATCTCTGAGTTATTTTCCTTTTAAAGAAGAGAACATACTATGAAATCATGCAGTATTCCCCATATGGCTCACACCGGGACACTCATTTGCCTGCATGTTAGTAGAAATCATATGGTAAAAATTTTAGATAGCTCAATCAGTTTTGGGGGGAAAACAGCTGGGTGCTTAATGGTAGAACCTCTTGGAATATTTAATATAGCACTTAAGTCCACATTGCGAATCTACAGAAGGGAGGACAGAGGAGGTGATGTAATATGTGTAGCATTTCCCAAACTGATTTGACCATGGGACATTTATTTTGACCCAAGGTCAGAATGGATCAACATTATACAAAACAAATTCACATTTGGGAAATGCTTCTGCAATTTAAAACTTGAATCCTTTTTTTTTTTTAACGTTTATTTTTGAGAGAGAGAGAGAGAGAGACAGAGCATGAGCGGGGGAAAGCAGAGAGAGAGGGAGACACAGAATTAATCAGGCTTCAGGCTTTGATTCATCAGCACAGAGCCCGATGATGCGAGGCTTGAACCCATAGACTGCGAGATCATGACCTGAGCCGAAGTCTGACATTTAACCGACTGAGCCACCCAGTGGCCCCTAAAACTTGAATTCTTATGCAAGGCAGTAACCTTATGTAGGTACTCTTTTACCCCACTGTAAAATTTGGGGACTGGCCTAGCTGATGCAAAGGCTTTCCCCAGATTGCAATTTTATACCTCTCTTATTATAAAAAACAAAACAAAACAAAACAAAAAAACCTTAGAGGCATCTCTAAGGGGAGAATTTCAGATGAAGGGAAGTCGTGTAAAGATGTTTGGCTCTTCTCCAATCACACTGAAGTTCCCCACCTCCATTTTGCTTATACAAAGGAGGGTGTTTCTGCTTATCATCGGTGTGTTGCCAACTTTGGGATGTGATCAGATGGGCCCTGGGCAGAGCAGTGGTCAGAGAACAGTTACTAGGACTACTCCTCTGGTTTACTGACCCTACTACAGTTTTATTCCCATCCCTCTGTAAGCAGTGAATACAGGAAAACCACGCACAAATTTTAAAACATACTGTTGCAAAAAGATTGGGGTTACTGTGTACTTTTGAGGGAGGAGAGGGGAAGAAACCTTATACATGGAGAATTTGAATTGATTCCAAAAGTCTGGATTCACAAAACAGTACATTGTGTTTTTTCCAGTTTGAAATGTTTCCTTGGTTTCATGAGTCTCTTATAGAGGGAGTGGATCATTCCACAAAGCATTGGGAGGATAGGGAATATGTATCGTTTGGGGTAACTTAAATTCAATTTTCTGCTCAGTGACTTTCCAGAGTGCTTATTTGGTAAGGCCTTGTATAGAGTCGTCTTTCCTTTTTTGTTTTTATTCCCAAACCTCCTTAAAAAAAAAAAAAAAAAAAAAAAAAAAAAAAAAAAAGAAAAGAAAAAGAAAGAAAATGAAGAGCAAGGCTAGTTGCACATTTTCTGAATGCAGCAGAGGACTGTTTGTGAACATTGTCAGAGATGTGCTTCTCTGATCCTGGCCTCACCTGGTGCAGGATCACACGCAGAGGAAAGCCAGCTCAGTTTCACCTGTTTTGGTGGATCATCTTAGACCTAACCTGTCCTGCAGGGATGCCCAAGGCTTTACTGACTCTCTCCTTTCTGTAGAAAAGCATGTGGTCAGGGGAGATCTCTCAGTTCACAAAGTTTCAGATTCTCCCTTCCAAAGGTCTGTCTCTTCCATGAAGTTTACTCCTTTTACCAACTTCTCTGACCTTTTCTTTCTTTGAGTGTCATTATGTCTTTTAATTATCCTGTCCATTTCTGACACTTAGTTACCTTATATCTAGATTATTCACAATGGATATGCCAGAGGCTGACACAGGTTGTTGGAGCCAGGCAGACCTGACCCTACATTCTAACTCCACTTCTTGCTAGCTATGTGAACTTGGGCAAGTAGCTAATAACCACAAGGCTCAGAATCCTCATTTATAATTGAAAAATAATTGTACCTCCCTCATCAGGTTTCAGAGAGGATTAAGTTTGCACTGTGCCTGGTACTATGCAGGTATTCCATAAATGGAGGGTTTTGTTATTATTGGTTTTAGATTATACAGGCATAGAGATTTTCTGAATTAAAACTAATAACATCTAGGTGATTGTGATACTGGTTGTAACAGATTTTAAAATAACCACCACCTCCCCCACCCCCCATCTCTTCCAGTCACTGTGCTGTGCTTTCTGCCTCCTGAGGGTGTCCGTTGGAGCTGAGTTGCCGTTTTGATCTGTCTTCACTTCCTCTCAGGCTGTCAGGGACTGTGGCTCATACCTCTTTGTATTTCCCTGGTGGGGTAATAAGAACAAAATTGGTATTTAATAAGTATTTATTGATTACTAAATAGATTAGAAAATGCCGAGAACTAGAAACGAAGTGCTCCCCTTGGCTCTGGAGAAATGTGGTCTTTGGGGGACAGTGTATAGAAGGGAGCCCTCCTTCTGGTCCAGGGGCTCCCTGACTGCCAGAGCTTTTAGGTGAAGTTGGACACCCTTTATGGATTTGATGACAAAGAACTGGAGAGGCCCTCAGCTTCCGGTGCACTTGCAGCCCAAGCTGTTCTTGTTCTGCTGGAACACATGCGAACACAACAGTTACTGGGGAGGTTGTGTAGCATGCAGATGCCCAGGCCAGATCTCGGTCTACCCCCAGGGATGCTGACTTTGCAAATCTCAGAGTGTCTGGGAATCTAGACATTCCCTAAGTGCTCAGGAGATCCTAATGCCCCCCACCCCCATTTTCTGACCACTCTCTGAAAAACACCTCATCAGAGAAAAAGCCCCACCACAGAGCCCCCTCCAGCCCTTTCTCTGGTAAGGCTGAATTTCCTCAGAATCCCAGGATGCAAATGAGTCATGACAGAACTAGATAGCAGTCGTCACCCATTCCCTTAAACATCAGGACATTTGCTGGATTCAGCCTATGTCTGCAAACTCACTGTCTCCTGGGTTGTCCTCCCAGGGCTCCCTCCCCTCACCCTGCCCCTCTGAGGAACTGCTCATGTGCCCTCTGGGTTCTGATTACAGGGGCCTGGTGGGGCAGTGCTGTGCTAGGCTTCCCACTCCCTGGGCCCTGCTGGTCCCTGAATGAGAAACAGCTGTCTGCCCCGCCCCTCCCCCACTCTGTTTAGGCTGGTTGCACAAAATACACGCTGTTCTGCAAGCCAGGTCCCAGCTCTCCCAGTTCTCTGGCCTCTGAAGCATGTCATATTTGTTTTTTAATCACATCGGACAAATGGCTGCAGCAGGCTAGGGCCGCCCCTTAGAGCAGTCTCCTTCCCAACTCATCACTGCCATGTGTTCCTGGGGGCCCTCAGGGTGGAAGGGAAGCGTTGGCTCTGATCAGGGGCCCATGATACTGGGCCTTATGCCTAAGAGCACTCAAGCTGGGCATGCTGGAAGTCAGGGTCTGGGCCAATACTTACTTAGGCACCACCAGCACCTGGGAGCTTATGAGAAATACAAAATCTTGGGCCTCAGCTCAGAACATGGGGCTCAGCAACCTAGATGTTTCTGATACATATTCCAGTTTGAGAACCTTTGCTTCTAGAGTCTTTGAAGTTAAGCAGCAATTGAGTTTGGGCTAGGCTTATCTTTCTGGAGAGAGGAAAACTTGCTGAGAGCCTAGCAGAGGTTAGTTTTCCTCCAGTGTTCTAAGAAATGAGAGCATGGCAGTTTGCTGTGGCCAGAGAGCTGGGAGGGTGATGAATAAGCTAGACAAGAGTCTGGAAGACCAGGAGAGCAGGTGTGGGCACCAGAGCCCACATGTGCCATGGTCTGCCTGGGTCAGGTCCACCTTGGAACTGGATGGGCAGTGACACGAAAATAGGACCGAGCACTCAGAGCCCAGGCAGTAACAGGTCACAGGGCAGCTCCCAGGAAGGAAGGATAGTGAGCCCTGTGTTCCTGCCCACCAGGGTGGCATGCACGCATGGGTTAGTCTCGTTCAATCCCGAGAGCATGGTTTAACCAAGGTTACATTTTCTCTATCGAAAATGGTCACTTTTTACTCCAAGCTCTCCTGGCGTATAGCTTACACTCTGTGTATTACTTACTATAGTTAGGAAATGGGAAAGACGAATCTTTCAAATTATGAGATTTGCCTTTGATTCTGTCTCTGAGACAGTGCGTGGGTTTTTTGTTGACAAATAATTCGGTTTGGAGTATGAAAGGTGAGGCCTCCAAGGCTTGGCATGAAAGGAAACTGATTGTTCTGCCAAAAAAAAAAAAAAAGAAAAGAAAAAGAAAGAGAAGAAAAGAAAAGAAAAGAGAAAAGAAAATGTGTAAAGAGACCAGAGTAGGAAGTGGAAAAACAGGTATGTGCAGGGCCAGGCGGCAGGGGCGGGGTGGGGGCGGGGAGATCTTGATTCATATCAGAATAGAAAATGAAAAATAGGAATACAGATTGGACTCCAAGAATTTGTAGAAACTTGAGGCAGGCATCAGACTTCTCATTTAACATAAAGTAATGGGACTGCACCCATTGTCTACAGGTCTTCTAGGATGATTCAGCTGACCTGTGGGTCACCTTGCATTTTACCATATACATAGAAGCTCCCAGAAGGCTGGGACCTCATTTTCTGGCTTCCTTCCTCACCAAGAACATGATACTAGGCCTTGCTTAGAGAAAGCTCTGAGGACATAATTGTTGATGGGAATGGCAATACAGAAAATAGTTCAAGAAGTGGCGCCAGGAGATTGATGGTTAATTGCTACATAAATACAAGCTAGACTGAGAGCATAGGTTATAAAATGGTAAACGCTAGCTCAAAACTGTGAATTCAAAGGAAGACTTGCTCAGTGCTCTCACCAGAGTGCAGGTGGGGAATATGGGGATGGGTAGAAAGTGGCTAGTTCCAGAGATGATTTGTGACCCCCCCAGGAGTTAGAGGAGAGGCACAGAGGTGGAGAGAAAGGGACTTATCATTTCTTCAGCAACTGTCCTAATGTAATAATCTATCACATAATTACTGTATTCATCAAATGCCAGGTGCTGTGGCAGGGACAAGAGTTTCAGAGATGAAATAAGACAGCAGCACTTGCCTTCAAGGAGTTGTGTAGGAAGTGACCCACAGTGGGAGCGCACAGTGGGAATACCATGCAGTTCCCTGCTTACCAGAGTGTCCCCCCCACCCTCCCCGCAGACTGGAGAGTGGAAGGTGATGAACTAAATCCAAAGGAGAGAGCTGAGAGCCAGGGCCAGTTCTTTGGAAAGGGTACAGTCTCTGGAGAGACAAGCATTTTTGTAGGCAGGTGATGGAGGAAGGGGTATGGCTGGCTTAGAAAGTAGAAGGCAGAGAGACCAGAGAACAGCCTGGGTTGGGGCTGGGGGGCAATCTATAGCAGGTCAGATGGGGACCATCTGGGAGCTTCTAGGGAGCTTGGATTTCACTGATCAACTAAAAGGAGCCATGGAAGAGTATCAATGGAGGAGGGAGGTGAGAAAAATTGTGTTTTAGGAAGGTCATTGTGTTGGAAGGAGCAGTGGAGGCTCAGGGCACAGGCAGAGAACTGGTCACTCATTGCTCAGGACAGCTCTCCCTGGGGCGCACTGCCTTCCAAGGGATGACAGTCCCAGCATCTCACTGAAGCCCATGGGTGAGGATCATTTTGTGAATGTCATCATGCTAGGTCAGCCCTCAAAGAATTGTGAGGGGGACAGCATTATGCTTGGAACTGCTTCCCTACTTCCCCTGTCTCCTTGTTCCCTGCCTTTCCATTCACTGCCCTGCTCTCTCTCAAATTCTCCCCTCTGGAGAGAAAAGCCTATCTAATTAAAGTTGCCAGATTTAGCAGATAAAAATATAGGACTCCCACAAATATCTTTTTTAGTATAAGTATACATGGGACATACTTACACTAAAAAGTATTTGTCTTGTGTCCAAAATTCAAATGTAACCGCTTGCCCTTTTATCTGGAAACGCTGCATCTCGTACATCACGTAATTTCATTTTAGGGTTTAGAGGGGTCCATCTTATTTACCTGCCCAGTGTCCCTTTCTCCTATGAAGGTGCTGAGGGCCTAAAAGGTCAAGTGGCTTATTTGCCAAGTTCATACCACCCTTAGGCTCCCCCAAATTGTGACTTCAGTCCAGCCAGCTGTCCACTTCACAACCTCTTCTCCACACCTAGGAATGAATTAGTTAAAAGTGTCAGCCTTCCCAGAGGTATTTGCATTTTAAAAGAAGGCCTAGGGCAAAAACTCCAAGAGTGTGAATCTTTAAGAATGTAAATGCAGGTCTTAAACAATAGATGTGTGGGAAGGCATTCTGGTCCTGGTTCCTTCTTGGAATTCAGTGAGTGCCTCTCACTGTCTGCTCTGGTAGTCAGGGGAGCCCATGTGGAGCCCTTCTGGCCTCTGATCCAACAAATAACCATGTGAAGTATTTGGCCATGGACAACAATCCCTTCTATTGGAATAATACCCCACACTTTTCAGAGCACAATCACAGGCATCATTTTGCTTAATCTTTACAAGTTTTTTTTTTTTTTTAATTGTAAATGATATTTATGTACTTTCCATGTTTCCAATTTTGTTTCTGCCACCAAACAAACCAGAAAAGTTTCCACAAACACTGAATTACATATCAGCTTTTTATAAACACACTGCAGTCAAATTTTCATTCTTTTCCTCCCCCTGCCACCCCCCACCCAACTTCATTTTTTAAGAATGCCATAGCTTCTCCTTGGTTTGGTCTTGTTTAACAGCACACTTCAGCTTCGGTATTGCTGCTATCCAAGAAAGGGTGTTGGATTGTCAAATTCAGGAAATGGAAGAGCTGGAAGTGTACTTAGGCCCAACCAGGTCATGTTAATGATGGAGCTCACAGGTGTGGAGTCCACAGGCTTCTCCACCACACTCCATTCCACTCTGCTTCATTCCGCCCCACCTCACTGTTTCTGATCCCACTCCACTCCACTCTACTCCATTCCGTTCAACTCCACTCCACTCCACTCTACTCCCTTCTATTCTACTCCACTTTACTCCATTCCACCCCATTCCATTCTACTCTACTCCACTCCATTCTACTCCATTCCATTCTACTCCACTCCACCCCACTCCATTCTACTCCATCCCACTCCACTCCACTCCACTCCATTCTCCTCCTCTCCACTCCACTTCATTTTACTCCATTCTATTCCACTTCAGTTCACTCCACTCTTCTCCATGCTACTCCATTCCATTCCCATCCACTCCATTCCACTCCATTCCACTCCACTCCGTTCCACTCCACTCCTCTCCTCTCCTCTCCTCTCCACTGCATTCTACTCCACTCCACTCCATTTCACTCAGCTCCATTCCATTCCACTCCATTCTGTTCTATTCCATTCCACTCTACTCCACTCCATTCTAATCCATTCCACTCCATTCCACTCACTCCATTCTACTCTACTCCATTCCACTTCCACTCCACTCCATTCCACTTCAATCCACCTCACTCCACTCCATTCTGCTGTATTCCATTCCACTTCCACTCCACTCCATTGCACTCCACTCTACTTGATTCCACTCCACTCCACTCCACTCCATTCTACTCCACTCCATTCCATTCTAATCTATTCCACTCCACCCCATTCCACTCCACTCCACTCCATTCTACTGCATTCCACTTTACTTCGTTCCGCTCCATCCCATCCTACTCTATTTCATCCCACTCCACTCTACTCCATTCCACCCCACTCTACCTGACCCCACTCAATTCCACTCCATTCTACTCTATTCAACTCCATTCCACTCCACTCCACTCCATTCCACTCTACTCCATTCTACTCTACTTTTTCCCCACTCCATTCCATTCCACTGCATTCCACCCCACCCCACTCCACTCCATTTCATTCCATTCCATTCCATTCCACTCCACTCTACTCCATTTCATTCCACTCCACTCCACTCCACTCCACTCCATTCCACTCCACTCCACTCCACTCCACTCCACTCCACTCCACTCCATTTCTTTCTACTCCACTCCAGTCCACTCCATTCCATTCCATTCCACTCCACTTCATTCCACCCCACTCTACCTGACCCCACTCAACTCCACTTCACTCCACTCCACTCCAGTCCACTCCATTCCAATCCATTCCACTCCACTCCATTCCACTCTACCCGATTTCACTCCACTCCATTCCATTCTACTCCACTTTTCTTCCACTCCATTCCATTCCACTGTATTCCACCCCACCCCACCCCATTCCATTTCACTCCATTCCACTCCACTCCACTCCACTCCACTCCACTCCACTCCACTCCATTGTACTCCACTCTAGTCCTCCCCTGTCCACTCTACCCCATTCTTTTTTTAGGATTCTTACAGTCCCTCTTCCCTGTTTTAAAACAATGCTTTGATAGCCATGGCTTGCCCTCTGTTTCTTTGTCATATTTTTTCTTGCTTCTCAATATTAGCCTGGGTAGTTCTAGGCTAGTACAGATTTATAATTGTCAGTTTGGCAGATGAGAAAAAGAAAGACCAGGTTTATGAACTTCCCAAGGGAAAGGCAGTATGTGACAGATCCCACTGTCCTTGGCTTTTCCAACTCCTGCCCAGTTTAGTTTTCACTGTGATCTGTCTCTGGAAGGTTTTCTAGTCACACCCAGCCTGTGAGGACCATGGAATTCTTGTTGTGTCCCTATATATAACGAGCCACTTGCAGTTGTTTGGCCCTGTCACTTATATCCCTATTTTGCAGTAACTCTATGTGGCCAGGATTTTCTCACTGTCCATTTCCATTTCTCCTTTAAGGATCTTTCCATATTAATTTTTGAGTTGTTTGTACTCTCCAACCCCCAGCCCCCGCCAAGGATCGCCAGAGGGCATGACAAGCTCTCCTCCACAGGCTAAGAACCTTGTTTGATGTCTTGGAAACCAGCAGTACTAGCAGGTCACTGTGTAAGTGCCCTGGATATAGGTCCCTGTTAAACTAGGGCGGTCTTTGATATGCACTTCTTCCTTCAACCAACACTGACTGCACAAGAGAACTAGAAATTATGATCTGAGGAGAGAGCAGCAGTGCTTCATTCTGGCTCAAAAAGTGTCAACCAGGCTTCTTGGAGGAGACAGGCCTTCCCCCTGCATGGGAACTCAATTATCTGCAGGTAAATTATCAGCATTGTGATCCACAGCAGGTTTATTTCATTGTTAGTCACTTATTAACACAGTATATATTTTATTCAGTATAGCCTATCTTTTACTTGATAATGACTATGGGGTTATTATATATTCAGTTCTGCAGAAACTTAAGAGAATGTGCCTTTTGTACATAATCATCACTTAACTGGCTTCCTTGCCTTAAGATAGGGACGCAGAGGAAAGGCCTGGCCTCAAGCACACTGGACAGTGCAGATGGATGTTTTGCCTCAGCCTGAAAGGTGATGCTGTCTGTTTGCTGGAGGCTGGAACTAGGAGAAACAGATGCATTCATAGGACTAGTAGACAGCAGACCCACATCTTTTGAGGCATTTTATTGTTTCATGGAAAGTGTTGCAAGCCCTCTATCTCCTCACACATCCATATCAACTCCAGGACATAGATACATGCTAAATGATGTTTTGATTATCTGTCATTTCAGATTATCTGCCCTAGAGTCCTCAGAGTGCACAGGGACATATGCAAACACACGTCTTTCTCTAGGCACACCCAGTTAGTATCTGTTCCGCTGAATTGCTCACCATTCCCTGTTACAGGTTGTGTGCCTCACGTTTCCAGAATCCTCAAGTCTCTTTGCTGCCTGTACTTGTTTCCTCTTGCTGGCTTGTGCCTGGTGGGCCCTCCCTTCTCCCTTCTATAATGAAGATGCTCTCAGTCTGGAGGGTTCTTTCAGGTCTCCTCTGCTAGAAGCATCCCGTGCCTGGCTGTGCCCTTCGGCTCTCTTAGTCATCCGTGAAACATATTTTGTGAGCCATGTTTAACACGCAGCTGCATTCAGTTTAGCATTTCATTATCTGCCCCATGTTAGCCACCACGTATTTCAACATACAAGTCTCTCCCTACTTATCTCTTCCTTTTGTACTGACATTTAGGACTATGCTACCCTCACTGCAGACGCTGTGCAGTTTCTTCCCATTGATAAGAATGGTAGACTTCAATATAGAGCAAAACACTAGAAGAATCTACTCTTTCTTCTGATGTTTTCACTTAGCTCTTGCCTTCATTTCTAACAAAATGGGAAGGAGTCTGGGCACCACAAAAAGTTGTGAACAGGTGTTGGGGATATCTGGAACCGTTCCCGCAGTTGTGATGGGTCACCTGGCTGAAATTAGGCGGCCCTTGGGGTGTGAGGGAAACGCACACTTGCAACAGTTGCACTGCCTTTGCCACATCCCTTCATAATGTGATTTACTACAAGGCCTTACTCTTGCAGCTTAGATAAGTAAGCCCTAGCTGTCTTCTATGGTTCCTCTTCTATCTTTGGCCATTGGGGTATGGAGTGGGCTGGATGGTAATTGTCTTTCCAGCCCCTTCCTGAATGCAAATGAGCAAACCAACCCCATTAATTACTCCTACTCTAAGTCTCATTGTTTGCTCCTTTGGAAAACACACATACACACATACCCAGGCAGACCCCACCCCCCTAACACCTTAATAACATAATGCCTGGAGCTGACAGTTGTTGTGGCATGCAGGAGCCACGCACAGACAGATGTGACGAAGATGAACTGATCCCATTTTTAAGAGAATGAAATAAGCTCTTTAAAACTAATAATCAGGCTCTCTCTCAGGCTGATACACACTCAACTGTCGGTTTGAAGGATGAGACCCTGATGTGACTTCCCAGCAATGAATGATTTTCTTAATATCTTAAAAAAAAACCCAGCCTTATTTTTGCTTCTTTCCAAAGAATTAAGTATTACAGAGTAGACAGATGAGAGACCTGGGAAGGACTTCTGGGGAGCCTGGAATACTCATCTGGCAGCATCTTCAGGCATGCGAATGAGCCACAGCAATTGTGCTCCAGAAGTGGGAAGCCAGGGTAAAGAGGCTACCAGCAAGGTGGGAGACATTCCACTCACCCAGCAAATCTAATCCCCTCTCTCCTCAGGGGATGGGCAGGCTGCTGTGCAGATATGGAAGGAGGAGATTGATTCAGATACCTGGCTAACCTGGCACTGCCACTGTGGCACTGCCTATCAGCCTACACTGGCTTTTTGAGCACCTACCAGCTCTCAGCTACTGTTATCGGTGATACAGAGAATGTGGGGGGTGGTCCTGCCCGTAAGCATCATCCATTCTCATGGGAGCCCAGCCCTAAGTTTCCAAAATGAGTCTCCACCACTAGAAATGACACCAAGGCTGAGGCAAATGTGCAGTATCATGGCCAGGCTGTCTGAGGCCATAGCAAGGGGTTGAGGACCAAAGTGGAGCATCCAGATTAGTGGAGATGCGAGATAAAAGTAGATATGATGAGCATTCTTTGCCCATATGGCTTTTAAGGTACCTGTAAACACTTACTAAATGAACAGATGGAGGAATGAAGGAGGGGCTCAGACTTGACATTTTGCTAGATACCCAGGAATGGCATAGAAGATTGTGTTGAAGCGTCCTTAGGAAGAACAGGTGAAGAACAATCATGATAACATGTGACTATTAGTACACTATGAGAAGGTCTCTGGCCATTTGAGGGCAAATTATCCTCTGGATCCATATTGTTATTTATTAATGGATTTAGTGTTTATTTTTCCTCAGAGAAGGAGACCTGGGCTGATAGTGGAATTCTGCCCATGGATTTCCATGATTCAGGAATATAGCACTCTGACACCTGTGCACTACTATCTAGAAGGCTTTTCACCTCTATTGTCTCATTACTCCATAGGACAAGGTCCATATGGCAGGTATATAATTTCCATTTTTACAGATGCAGACCCTGAGTCACAGACATGAACTGACCCATCCAAGGTCTTGCAGCCAATGAGCAGTAAGTCTTTTGGCTCAAATTCCAGTGTGTTACTGCTTCTCAGCAGCACGGGCACCCTTGCTAGACCAGCAGTGACATGGTACTCCACCAAGAGGGATTCATGCTTTATAGCACTCCTCTCTTTCAGAAGGATTCTGCTAAGCCAAGCATGGCCCACCTTTGACTCTCTTCATGCAGTGGGCTGAGGGAATTGATCAATGCCTGCTCTCCTCAAATGTGGGCTGTTTCATATTCCCCAGGATGCATCCTGTTCCCCAGGATTCATTCTTATTGTAATGACATTTTACATCTTAAAATATACTTCTTTGTCTCAGGCCAGGCTTCACCAGCTGGAGTAAGGGAATTGTCTTTGGCTCTCCTGGACAGTGTCCAGGCATCTGGAGTAATGGGAGGGAGTTGGGAATGAAGAAATAGACCAACTCTCACATTCCCAGTTCCCAGACCTGCCAAGAGATTTTGTAAAATTGTAAAAAGTATTTTAGAACATAAAATGCATCTAGTTCAGTGGAACTCAATCCTGGCAGTACATTTAGAATCACCTGGAGAGCTTTATAAAATGCCAATGCTGGGGCCTCACCAGGCCGAGGGACTTAGTTCCAGTTGGTCTGTATAGAACCTGAGCATCAAATGCTTTTTAAACAGATGATATGTAGCCAGGGTTTAGATAGTTTTAGTTTATTCCCTTGTGTTAGTTATCAATTATTGTATAAAAATTACCCCAATATTTAATAGCTTAAAACAATAAAAATTTATTACCTCTCAGATTTTCTGTGGGTCAAGACTCTAGAAGCAGCCTAGCCACATCATTCCAGCTCAGTTTCATGAGGTTGCTGTCAAGAAAGATGTTGGCCATGACCGTAGTCATCTGATGGCTTGATGGGGCTGTTGGATCCCTTTCCAAGGCTCATTTACATGCTTGGCAAGCTAGCACTGGCTCTTGGCAGGAGGCCTCAGTTCTTCACCATGTGGACTCTCCATTGAGCTGCTTGAGTGTCCTCACAACATGGCAGCTGGCTTTTCTTAGAGTAAGTGATTCAAGGAGGAAGACACAATACCTTCTATGGCCTAGCCTTGGCAGTCACACACCTCGCTTCTGCTACAGTCTGTTCATTAAGAATGAGTCATTAAAACCAGCCCACCCTGAAGGAAAGTGGGATTAGGTTTCATCTTTTGAAAGGAAGAGTATCAAAGAATTCACGGGTGTATTTTAAAACCACCCATGGCCAAAGTGAGGTAACTACGTTCAGTGCCAGAGCTACAAGTCTCTTGACTGCTAGTCCATGGCCCCCCTCCACTAGTCTTATAATTAATTGGTTGATTCTAAATAAGGAAATTCCCATAAAATATTTAAGATTCCATCCATTACCTCCTTCCTGTGAACAGGCTGGTTCTTTAAAATATCAGTATCCAGAGAAAGGTCTCTCACTCATCAGGCATGCGACCATCCCATCCCTTGTGAGATTCACTCCCACTTGCTGCCTCTTTTCACCCATTAGAGTCCTCTGGAGGATCGGATTACCTTGCCAGTGGAAATATATGAGCTCCCTGTGTGATATACCATAACTGCAACAGCACATCATATAATTTTCCCCGAAGGCTTGTTGCAGCCTATGTCGACTCATTTGTATTTATGACAGCTCGGGCGTGATTTAGTGCGACCTCACTTTGATAAAAGCCATTTAAAGCTCATAAATATGGGTGACACGCTGCCTCCCTGGCCGGGGTTTTTAAGGAGAGACTGAGATTTGCATTGCCATTCAACTTTCATTGTTCAGAAAAAAGAAAAGGAAAGAAAAGAGCAAGGGAGTGGGAGAAAGGAAAGGAAAGAAAGAGAGGGACAGAAAGACAGAGGGAGGGATGAAGAACGTTGCAGGTCGCCACCTGGACTGTGGAAATCAGGCTCCCTGCACTTGGAGCTCACTCATCCCTGTTCTTTCCCTGGGAGGGCTGGGGTATGAAGGGCACCAGCTCAGAGGGAGGGCCTGATGAAGCACACAAGAGTGAATAGGTCACCAGACTTTATGAGCCATTTACTTCCTCTTTTAAAAGCATTGTTAAATCACAACCAAATTACAGTAAATTGTCGATTTTTATTGGAACAGGAAAGCCCTATAGCTTCACTCCTCACAACACTGCTCTCTGGGGACAGGTTTACTACCAGGTGGAGCAGGTGACTACCTCAGTCATAGGATCTGAAGGGCACCAGCATGGGGCCCTCCCCTAACAATATCTCACAGTCACCCTCAGGGTGCCTGAAATATCATTTAAGAGCCAACTTTTTGATTGGGAAGACTGCACAGACTATGAATTCCCAAAAGGAAGTTGTCTTCAGTTTACCAAGTTATCACATGGATTGTGGAGGTTAGGCCTCCAATGGTGAGGATGCCTTCTGGGTAGCAGAGACAGGATGGGTAGAGAAAGAAGCTGGAAGGAAAGACCACAAGATAAACATTTTCCCATTCTATGAGTGTGCTTTGGTCTGGCTGCCCTGCTCATCTGTTGTCCTCATTTCCCATCTGAATCAGGGAACCAGTATAGATAGGGTAGGCCCTGATCTCTCATGTGGATTCCCATTGGCTGTTTATTCAAAACCACCTGAAGATGCTTAAGTCATCAGCCATGACCTTTGAGCTGGTAGGGACCCTGGAGGCCTCCTAGGGCAGCCCCTTCATTCTATACATGAGGACCCAGGGTCCACCAACTGATTTACCAAGGAGACTGACAGCAGCCAGGTCACTCAGGCCAGAGCTGTTTCCAAACGCAAGGGAGCCCTGGTGAGCCCACCCTTCATTCGCTGGTTCACTTCTCTTATTCAGAAGTGGTATATTTGTATCAGGAATTTGAGAAGGAGAGAGGTAGGAGAGCATCTCACTAGGCAGTCACATGATGTGAGAAATGGAAGGAGCTTCTGATAACATTTTGTCCAGAGGCTTCACACAATGGGGGGAGATGGGGTGGGGGTGGGGGACAGGACAGATTCATCCCACAGACATCTTTTTTGATCCAAATATTTGGGTCAAATTTTGACCAAAATTGGCCAACATTTGAAAGTAAGGACATTTCTCACGTGCACATACATGCATATCCACACATAGCACATCAATGTGAGAATTTGGGCTTCTGGTGTAAAGCAGTCCGGGCTTTGGTACTCGGGTTCACTCCTTGCTCCTCAGATGACCCACTACACTCACATGACTTGTTTGAATTTGTAGCCTCTCCCATTTTACACATGGGAAAACTGAGTCTCATCCATGAAGGCACAAACGAAGTTAGTGGCAGAGCAGGGACCAGAGCAGAATTCTCCTGATACCCATTTTTCAAGATCCTGCTTGAAAACCCTACCTACTGGAGCCAGCCACAGTCCTCAGCATCCACACATTTCTATGGCATGTGTCTCTCCTTGGTACTTTGCCAAAGGTCACATATCTCTGCTGCCAGAGGGCAAGCCTTTCAAAGGTATTCTCGGGACAAGGAGGAGGATTGATTGTTTATCCATCATGGTGCTTCATGTGAGTCTGGGCACACAGTGGGACTTCAGAAATGAGCAGCAAGTTTGTACATGGAGAGGCTCAGTGCATCCTCATTGACGGTCATTCATAAATTCAGGAACAATTCATCTTCACAAGCACCTCCATTAGAGTGTCCCCATAGCAGACAGAGATAGGATGTTATTTTCCACAAATGAAGTCTCCATTTTGGCCCTGCTGACCTCCCAAGTCCACAAACACTTTTCATCTTTGATCCAGATTCTTCTGTATTCTCTTTCCAAAGGTTCAATTTTCACTCCTTTTTTTTCCCTACGTGTGTGTGCGATTCTATTCTTTGACTTATAATACACTTATTTGTGATAAGGGAATTTCTCACTGAAATAAATGAGTTGTTAATTAAAGCTTTTTGATGTAGTACAGAAAGAGAGTATATTTGATATCAGCAGTTATGTGCTGTTTGATTTATAGTTTGTCTAAGTTCTGTCAGGAACATCAGCCTCCCCCATCCAAATATAGTTCTCTCCCTCTCTTTGGTGGATTTGTCCTTCCCCTTACTCTCTCTGTGTCCCTCTCCTTCCCTCTCTCTTTCTCTCTCTCACACGCACACACACACACACACGTACACACACACACACACACACACGCATACGCACACGCACACACTGAAAACTGCTAAGCTGCTGCTGCATTGCTGTGACTTCAGTTAGAGGGACACATTTTCTGCTTCTTACTTTCTCACACGGTGGCCTCTGCTTCTGGCAGCCATGAGATGTGTGGAACCTCAGTCTGTGTGGGAGAGGGTAAACTGACAGAAGTTTTCCTAATTGCTCAAGTGTGCACAGTTAATAAGTCCAGAACTGAGATTTGAAGCCAGGTAGATCTGTTCCACTCATCACACAGCAAGGGGAGAGAAACCATGGGCTTTGTCCTGTAGGCTCTTATCATCCAGCTGGAAGGGTAGGTAAAAATATGACTCAGTTAACCAACTCAACAAGGCACAGACACTGAGTATTTCCATAAGGCTGCTCAGTAATGGGAGTTTAGATGTTCAGAAGGGGCAGTTGCTGAAGGGTCTTGATGGCGAGGGAAGCCTTACAAGGCACATGGAAACTCCCAGAACCAGACAATCAGGATGGTTATGTGGAGGGCTAAGGTTGTCAGAAGGGCTGATGGATATGGCCTAGGAAAAGTTTGCTTTCTACCAAGTTTGCTTTTCATAACAGTCACAGTTATGCGTAGGGCCAGGAAGGAGGTTGGCATTGTGGGAAGAAGAGTCTTGATATGAATCTGTGATGGATAAGATCTGATCACGTGAGGGAGAGTTTTCTCTGACTGGTAGAAAAGAGTTATACCTGGCTGTTTTCTTTTACTATAGGGCAATTGCCAGAAAGTTCAGCTGTAGTGATTAGAAAAGAGACAAATACCCCATTCTCTTTAAAACCCAGAACTGAGGACGTTTGATTGAGTGTGGTTATTGTGCTACATGGTGCTGCTTCTAACTGTGTTGGTTTTCCCACCCACAGTTAAATAGCCTCTCTGGACCATGGTTTTTCAGAGGCCTGGGACACCTCCAGGAGTCTCAGGCAGCCATCCAACCTCTTTTACTCTCCTCATTACCCTTGGCCCCTCAGAGCTGCCTGATTGCAGTCATTTACACACACAGAACTTTCCAAGAAGCAGGAGGCTTCACACTTCATCTCATTAACCTACATGGGCACCCGTGAGCTGAATTCCCATTCAAGGCCCCAAGATGTTCTGATGTTCTTCAGCAGATAGGCTCTGGTCTCTGGGTGATTAATTCCCCTGTTAGTTTGCACAGTGCGCTGAATATGGAGGAGGAAGACTGTAGCTGGGGGTCTCCAGGACCATAGGCCCCCTTAGGAATGGCCCATTTCACACACCCAGCACTGTGTGGACCTCTGGGGACCTTCCCCGCGGCAGCTGGCTCATTGCTCCCTCTTAGGCTCGTTCCAGGCAAGGCCAGCCCCCCAGCCGCTGCTTTCTCATTTATCTATATTCACCAGGGAACCCAGCTCTAATTAATTACCATCTACCCTCTACATTCAAGAGGGAAGCCGGCTTGGGGGAGGGTGGGGGGATACATGTAGAAATTCAATCAAGATCTTCAGCTAGCACAGCCTGTTGTTGGCAGCAATACTTCTTCCCAGGCTAAATGAGAAGACAGCATCTAGCTTTGTTCAAAGCTGCATCTGAATTTGGCTTTCCTTGTGTCCCAGTGCCTAGCAGAGGGATCTCCTGGAGGTGCCTGAGAGCATGAGCCTCTCTGAGCCTCCTCCTAGAAACTCAGGGGCAGGTTCAGGATTTACAGAAAGAGTCTTGCCTGTGACCCGGGGAGAGCTTAACTGTTAGTTCGCTGCAGTGTCTTTTGAGATGGATCAGGGAGTGAGTACAGTGATTCTCAACCCTACCTGTGCTTCCCAGTGGTTTGTGGAATTCAGATGCCCAGTCCTATTCCTTCATATTCTAAAATACAATGTTCCCATTGCATCTTTTTAATGATTGAGATATAATTCATATACTTTAAAATTCACCCTTTTATTTTTATTTTTTTAGATTTATTTATTTTTGAAAGAGAGAGAGAGTACAAGGGAGGGGCAGAGAGAGAAGGAGAGACAGAGAATCCTAAGCAGGTTCCACACTGTCAGCGCAGAGCCTGACACAGGGCTCAAACTTATAAACCATGAGATCATGACCTGAGCCGAAATCAAGAGTCAGACGCTTAACCAACTGAGCCAACCAGGCGCCCCAAATTCACACTTTTAAAGTGAACAGTTCAGTGATTTTTTCAGTATATTACAGAGTTGTGCAACCATCACCATTATCAAATCCCAAAATATTTTCGTCACTCCCAAAAAGAAATTCATACCCATTAGCAGTCACTCTCTACCCACTAACCATCACCACCAGACGTAGCACTAGAGATGATTTTCTGTCCCTATGGACTTACCTATTCCAAACATTTCTTATAAATGGAATATAATATGTGCCCCACCTCATTCTGAACCTTGTGAATGGAAATATGTGAGCATTATCTGTAAAAAAAGAAAAAAAAAACAAACAAAAAACCTCAGATGATGAGGCACAGCCAGGGTTGAGGACCCTGGCCAAGAAATGGTTAAGTGCCCTGACCAAGAACACCCCACTGGCTCTAATAGTAACTGCTTTGGAAATGGTTGTTGAATGACCAAGCCCCCACATTCTAGAGGAATCTCTCACAAACCGGTGTGATTAGGATGTCTTTCCCCAAAGTCACTGGTTAGTCCTAACTTCTGCAGTTAACAGTTCCATCATTACTGCTTGGAAATCTCAGCCGGAATCCACTCTCATCTCTACTTACCCAAATCAATAAGTTGAATAGGTCTCAATGACTGTTACCATCTCCCCAACTTGTGTAGAACTTTCCTTCCTGGGGCTGTGGCTGGGAGCTCATGAGAGGTGCTGTCCTTTCCAGAGAACTCTATAACAGGGTAGTCCTGGTCACTCAGAAGAACTTAACTGAAATGGCCATCCTAGGTTCTCATGAATGCCTCAGAAGAAAGCTAGATGGATATTACACAGAGGAGATGAGACACAGCCTATAACAGATACCAAGTTGGCAGCACTGTGGGGAGGGAAGTTAAGAACAGACGTGAGGGGCCCCTGGGTGGCTCAGTCAGTTAAGCATCTGACTTCAGCTCAGGTCATGATCTCGCGGTCTGTGAGTTTGAACCCTGTGTTGGGCTCTGTGCTGACAGCTCAGAGCCTGGAGCCTGAGCTCAGATTCTGTGTCTTCCTCTCTCTCTGACCCTCCCCTGTTCATGCTCTGTCTCTCTCTGTCTCAAAAATAAATAAATGTTAAAAAAAATAAAAGAAAAGAACAGACGTGACACCACCCTGGTTACAACCCAGTTAGGGTCCCAGTCTAGATGATGTTTGTGGGGACTATTGAGCAATCTGAGTCCTGCTTCCCTACTTCCAAGTCCTGTTTTCCAAAGGAGTCTGCCGTAGCCAGAGGCCACTCAGGCCACTCCTGTTTGCATAGTGCCTTACTCAGTTCCGTTATGGTGCCTGTATGGTCATTTATCACTCAGCATCTGCACGCTCAGCTCTGTGCCTTCTGGGATGACAGCACTGAGCTAAGTAGTCCAGGGTTACCCTCTCAGTGGGTACACAGGGCCATTGGCTAAAAGTCCAAATTTGGCCTGTAGTTGTGTGACAAAGTGGGAGTGATTTACTGCAAACCCATCTCCAGTGCTGGGAACATAAAGCAGAGCCCTTCTAGCAGTGGCACAGAGAGAGATCCATGCAGTGCTTTGTTCAGCAGATTCTTGTTGACTTCCTACAGTGTGCCAGGCAAAGTTGGGATAAAGCAGTGACTAAAACAAGACCAGTCTCTGCACTTTGGGGGTTTACAGTGAAGGAGGATGGGATAGGGGGTGGGAGAAGATAGATAATAAACCAGTTAACGTGCATAATAAAATGTCAGAGATAAATGCACAAAGAAAGATAACAGGCCCAGAGGATGGAGAGTGACAGAGGAAAGAAGGAGGTGCTGATGCAGAGAGACGAGCCAGAGAAGGCTTCTGATACACATCATGACCTGCATGAAGTTAGAGGGATAGCAGGCAGGCATTCGAGGAAAGAGAATTCTAAGAATAGCAAAGAATGAGCACTAAAGCCTCAGTCCTCAACCATGGCTCAACATGATCACTCTGGCAACTCTAAAATATTCTCTAGAGTCCTACCTTACCCTGGAGAGATTAAATTAAAATCTCTAACGTGTGTGTGTATGTGTGTGTAAAATGCACCAGGTGATTCTGTAGTACAATTGGAATTGTGAACCACTGTATAAAAGGAGTGCCAGAAGCCATTGTGGCTTAGAGCTGAGTGAGCCAACAGTGTAGGGGTTGGAGGTTTAGTGTGAAGAGGTAGGCAGAGCTCAGCCAGTTCGTGAGGAGCCTTGAGGCCACGGTAAGGATTGTAGGTGTTATCACAAACAATGGAAAGCCACCAGACAGTGTTGGAGCAGAGGGAACAGTGAACATCACCCCTGCTCTTGGCAGATCAGCATACGTGGGACAAGTGTTCTCTGTATGGCGTTCTCACCAAAGGCTGGGAAGTAGCACACAGAGAAGCTGGCTTTGCTCACAGAGACTGTACCCACAGTTAATCCACGTTTGGTTATATGTCTAGAAAAGACATGTATTACCCACATTATAGGCTAGTAGTCTCAAAACTAGAAGGCCTCTGAACTCACCACATTCTAATTTTTCCCCTGGCACATAAGATGAAGAAGATAAATACATCTCTAGGTGCACGAACAAGGAGGGCCTCCAACTGTCTCATTTCTTCCTGAAGAGGTGGTTTAAAAAATGCAAATACAATGAAACAAGATGAGAAGAGTTGCAGATTACATTTCTGACAATGCGTAATCTCTGCTTGTTTGAGCATTGTCATTAGGAAGCCTTCTGATTATCCTGGCAGCTCTGGTTCCTAACTCCCCACGGACAGAAAGAGACATGAAGAGAATTACATTTCTCCAAGGATGGGGCCAAAGGTCGTTCTGTGCATTGGACAGCTGGCTCCAGTCATATTGAAGCACCGTGGCCTCAAGTGTTGCTCACAGAATAGCTGATGGCCCTGTTGTCACTTTCTTTACGCTCACTATCTATTACAAATTAAGCTGAAATTGTGGATTCTCAAAAATCAGGGAAGAAAATCTCCACCTGCTCTCCCCAGTCTCCTGCATTCATTGAGGCCTCTGCAGTTTGTAAAGGCCCCATGGATGCAGCACACTGTGACCTGATTGGTTGGCTATGCCAGAGCCACCCTGATCTGCTGTTGGGCGGGGAGATTGGCATGGGGCCCATGTGTCCCTGTTGGCAACATATTAGTAAAATACCTCTGAGCATTTTAAGTAGAGCTTTGTCCCCTTGCAACACCAGTGCCAAAAAGACAGCCACCCCTGTGTCCCCATGCCCCCATTCCCCAGCCATTGTTCTCTTCTCAGATACCGCAATTCAACTAAAATGGCACTGAACTGGGAGTCAGAGAGCTGGTTTTTAAGCCTGGGCCTATCACAAGCTAGCATTGTGGTGTTGAGCAGGTGATTAACCTTTTAGAGCTTCAACTCACTAATCTGTAAAATGAGAGGATTCTATTTGAATCTCCCGATGGCATGAATCTGGGATGGTTTGCCTATCTGGCGAGGCACTGAAGTGTGAGTGGGCAAAGAGGTGAGGAGGGTGCGGTAGTGCCTTGGTTCTGCCTGTTACACAGCTGCAGGACCTCAGCTACGGCCTCTCTGGAGTGGGGCTGAGCCAGCCATGCAGAAGGCCACAGAGAAGAGTGCACAGGCTCGGAGGCAGAGAGAGTGGAATTGAGAGGGAAGTCAGCCCTCAGTTCAGCCACTTTCCGAGGTGTGGTCTTGGGCAAATGACTTAACCTCAGATTCCTTATCTTCAGTATGGGATAACTGATGCCTCCTCAGGAAAGTTGTTGAGAAACAAATGAGATTTGTATGGAGCACCCAGAACACACGAGAGCCTATCACAGAAAGGTTGACTGTTACCATCGGTCACCTATTCTGTACTGGGTAATTATTGATTACTCATCCTTTTGAAGAATGAGGTTATCTTCCCACAGTGATGAAGAACTCAGCAATAGAAAGATCCATTCTCCTAGTATTTGGGTCTCTTGTAAACGTTTCCAAATTGCCTTGGATCTTCCCACTTAGCGTTCCCCTCCCAAACTTGATCATTCTTGGTGTGAAGGACCCCACAATAGTGTACATAAGTTGGATCTGGAGTGTTCCTTTATTCCCCAAAACTGTGGCATTAACTCAAGACATACCATGGAATTTGTATCCTGGGCACCCATTGCGATCTTTAAAAATGCATGAAACTCCCAAAGACTTTTCTCCATGCTGGGAGATTAGAGTCTGCCCTAACTCAAGGGGCCAGTCCCATCCAGCATTACTGTGCAAATGGTCATATGTGCAAACCATTAATTAGAACCATTAATTCCTTGTATCCCCAACGGAAGTGAGGAGCCCTCAGATTCTCTAGGAAAAACTTTTTTTTGTGAAAAAGCAGCTTCTTGCCCTGTTCTCCTCACTTTGTCCACTCCCCCTCCCCACCAACCCTAGGTCTTTTCCTCTCTTCTGCCCCTTGAGAATGGTGCTCAAGTTTAGGTGGAAATAGAGGCAGTCAGTCTCACTGACCAGGTCAAAATGAAACACATGTTTATGCAACACTCACTGTGTCTTTCATTCAGCCTTCAGCAGGCATTTGCTACAGGTCTCTGTCCAAGGACTGTACTTGGTCTGGAGGCAGATGCAAAGTCTGAAGGTCCAACTCTGACTTCATGGAGCTCCCCAGTCTCCTGTCAAAGATTCAGGAACTGTTCCACCCAAGCAGGTGTGGAGGGGTGTCCTGGAGTGTACCACACAATAGATGCCCTTGGGAACTTCAATCTGGATGATGGAGCAGGACTCATATACTCATCCTCTATAAATACTCAAAGGAATTATGTCCCCTGTCAACCCAGGAGCTATCAGGACAACGCATGCTACGTGTCACATGAGTGGTACAGAGAACGTGGTAGAAGACTTTAGGGTAAGGGGTTCTGGAAAAGCTTCTTGAAGGAGTTGAGTCTCCATTTGGATCTTAATGATGTTCATAATCTGGACTACCAGAGAGAAGTGGATATCAAGCTTTACTCAGGCAGAATTTATAGAGGGAAGGGTGGGTCTGGGATTTCGCTGTTTTTAGGGAGATGTGGCTCAGGAAGTTACTGGAGCTGACATGTGGCAAGAAATACATAAACTATGAAAGGCCCAGAACATCTTGAATCCTTAGCTGTTCCCACTTTGCCTCTTTAGCAGTTGCATTCTTTCTTCTGTTGGCATCTGTGTCTCCTTCCCAGCTGTGCATCACTTGGGGCAAACCTCCTTTGTCTCATCCTCTCTCCTGGCCCCTTCCCTCTTCCCAGTCTCATTCCTTCCCTCCACACACACATGCAAGTGCCTGCCAGGCATGTTATGTGTTCCTTGTTCTGGGCCTCAGTGTTCTTTCCTATAAAGTGACAGAGTTTAAGAATTTTTTAGGAGTGTAACTAATGCTGAATGAGCTCTGCTTGTCCTCGGTCCACCCCTGGGTCCACCTGCTCCCCCAGGCCTCTGGACTGGGAATGCCAGCCTTCCCCAAGGCTGCAGAGCCTCACATAGGCGAGGCTGCACTTGCTGCCCCTGGTTCTACTCAGGGTACCCACCCTCCTTCAGACTGCCAGGGGCTGCCTGCCCCGTGGCCCAGGCTCATGGCCTGCCATGCCCTCCCAGGTGCAGGCAGCTCTGGGAAGCAGGCAGGAGCCATGGCTTTGATCACACACACAATAACCTCAGCACTGAGGCATCCATGCTAATCACTTTTGATTACAAATGGATTAAACAGGACAGCAGCTGCACAGAGCTGCTTTGATTCAGGCCTGCTCAATAATGAGATGCATAGGCACAGGCTAGGAGGCTGTAGCCACGGGTCCTGCCCAACCCCCATTCCGCATCCTTCAGGGACACCTCTGGGCAGGGGGCACTGTTCACAGACACAGGGGAAACAAAGGCAATTCCACTAGCCTCAGCGGTGCCCTCAGCTTCATTCAAGCTATCCTTGTAGCCTCCCTGCAAGGCTGTGCTCCTTGCCACTTGTTCAGCCATGTTCCTCACCTGCAGGAAGCCCAGCCTGTTCCCTCTGCATTCCCACCGGGCAAGGTATGGGACCACAGGTTACACAGCTGCCGCTCTACTGAGAAGAATCCCAAGTCCAATTCAGGAACAGCCAGATCCACAAAGGGTCCAGTGACTCCTCCCCTGCCCCTAAGTATGTCCCTTATGTGGCCACTGGTTTATCGGGCACCAGCACAACCCTCAGATAGAGACCCATAACAAGTGTCTGCTGAGAGCTGAATGAAAAACAGAGTATCGTTTCTACTATCGTAAATAATGATGTCCTCGGTAGTACCCTTCACATGTAGAACAGGAAGGACGGAGGTTGACATTCATAGCCCCCCATCCCATTTTATTTTCCCACAAATCCTGTGAGCTGGCCAGGAGTTTTTGGACCTCTTTCAGAAATAAGGAAGCGAAATTTCAGACAGCTAAAATTCAGACCTTTTCTCGGGTGCCTTCGTGTACCCGTTCTGGATCTTTGGGGACAGCCCAGGCTCTGTCATTTTGCCACGTAATCATCTACCAGCTCCTCTTTCCCCTCACTGGAGAATGTCCTGGGTATATCTAGTTTCTGATCATGGCCCCATGACAGCAGTGACCGCCTGTGTGTCTATTTTTGTATACAGATTGAACCACTCTGGGGTTGGTGGGGTATGAGCAGCTGCTTTGGCTAAATTACGAGGCTCCAGGGAGGGAAGGGAGATAAGAGGGATTCGGCACCGAAGCCAAAAGTTCTCAGGGCTATAAGATGCACTAATAAATTTGACCTTGGGGCATTTCATGTTTGGCCAAAAGAGTTTGAAATAGGAATGGGGAATCCCCGGTTTCTAATAAAAGCTTCCAGAGAAGAGGCAGCATTTCTAACCACCTCTCACCCACCCTTGCCCTCAGCCCAGGAAGGCACAGTGTCAGTCTCATGCTGAGGTGTCTACTTAAAACCTGGCCACAGCAGAGCCACGGCCAAATCCCTCCACAGTGCCCACAACCCTCTCATGTGAGAGAATTTTGGAGGATCATAGTCTTGAGGGCAGGGAAGGGAGAAGAAGGGGTTCAAAGTCTAATGCCAGCTATCCCGTCTGTTGATGTGGCACAGGATACTCTCCCCATTCTCCCACTTGAGTGGCACAAGTTTAGCCTCACCATGCCTCTGAAAGATCTAAGGAAGAGGGAGGCAACTCATCTTTATGAAGCATTGCCTTCCTGTGCTCCTGACAGGCATTTATTTCATCATCTAAACATCCCTGGGAGGTGGCTCATGTTACCACTTTTTATGGGTAAGAAAACAGAGGCTCAGGAGTAAGCTGCATGGAAGAATTAATAGCTGAACTTGACCCTGGCTGACCATCAGGCATGTGTTACTTTGCAGCAGTCATTGCCTCATCTACATTCCCACTTCACAGATGAGTAACTCAGCTCTAGGGATGATGTGTGACTGGAACAAGCTCCTAGCGCTAAGTAATGCCAGGCTTCGGCTTCGAATTCAGGAGTCTTATCTCAGTCTTTCTTTTCACATTATAGATTGTAGGGGCCATTCTGATTTGCAAGCCATTTTCCTGCTTTAGGCCTTTGAGTCTGATGTTCTGTCTCCCTAAAGTGCCATCTTAACAGGTGTCTGTTTAGCAATGTCTGCTCATCCTTCAGGGCTCAGCTTATAGTTGCCTCCTCAGGAAAGCCTTCCTTGACTAGCTCCATCTTCTAAATCAGGTCTCCATTAATTCTCTTGTCATACCCATGCTTTTCTCTCATATTTCTTTTTCCTTGAACGTATCATGACTCTAAATTACATTTATTTTTGTTGTTCAGCAGTAGTGCTGCCTTCCCCAGTTAGACTCTCAAGTTCCGTGAAGGCAGGGACTTTATCTTATTTGTTCATTACAGTATCTGTAGAACGCAGTGTATTTAGCATTCACATGGGCTCAATAAGACAAAATTAAAATTTAGACATGAGTAGAATGAGCAGACAAGAAGTCTACTGGTCTGAACAAATTCACACCTAACAAAATTAAGACATGAAATAAGTCCAGGTTCAACACTGCCTTGTCTGTTCAGCTGCTATAACAAAATATCATAAACTAGGTGGTTTATAAACAACACAGATTTATTTCTCATAATCCTGGAGGCTGAAAAGCCCAAGGTCAAGGCACTGGCTAGCTCAGTGTCTGGTGACAGTCTGCTACCTGGTTTATAGATGGCTGTCTTCTTACTGTGTCCTCTCGTGGAGGAAGGGTTGAGGGAGTATTCTGGGGTCTCTTTGATAAGGGCACTCATCCCGTGCATGACGGCTGCACCCTTATGGCCTAATCACCTTCCAAAGGCCCATCTTCAAATACTGTCCCATTGTGGGTTAGGAATTAGCATATGAATTTTGGTGCACACGAGTATTCAGTCCTTAGCAAGTAGATTTACTGCATTTATCTAGGATTTCCTCAGGTACATCTGGAGTTCTGCATAGTGGAGATTTCTCAACATGGCCTACACGTGGATAAACCCCAAAGTGCTCTCAAATCTCCTTGCCCAGGACACCCTCAGCATACTTAGTGTTGCAGGACCAGCTGCACATTAGCCCACAAATCCACCGTGTGCCTCCTGTTCTGCATTGAAGCTCTCAGTTCCCAGCCACACCAAGATGTTCCTGGGCTACTGAACACACCTACACCATCACCCACACCATGCATTCCAGTCTTCATGAATGATAGCTCCATTCTTCCAACTTCTTAGGCCAAAACCCTTGGCATCATCCTTTACTTGTGTCTTTCCCTCTCACCCCATGGCTAACCCATCAGCAAATACTATCGGCTGTTCTCCACACAGCAATCTACTGTGGCCTAAACCTCGAGACTAATATTTAATGGCTTTATGTGACATGGTCTGACTCCACACTAACCTCTAGCCACTGTCCCCCTGGCTTACTCTGCTCTAGCTGTACTGGTCTCCTTGCTGTTCCACCAACACAGTGAGCACACTCTCATGTCCGTAGCTGTGCCCATCATGTTTCATCTGTTTGGAATTCTCCCGAATACCCCATGGCTTACTTTCTTACTTAATTTGGGTCTCTACTCAAATATCCTCTGGTCAGAGAAAACTTCTCTGACCAGCTTATTTAAAGCAGTACATCCCTAGTCTTTCATTCCCCATCCCCTTTCTTTTTTTTAGTTTTGTCTTTTATTACAATCAGCAGGTTACATCATTATTAATATTCTTATTGTTATCATTTTACCGTATTGTCTGCCTCAGTGAAAACAAGGACTTGTTTTATATTGTCATTATTATATCCTCAGTTCCTAGAAAAATAAATATTTATTGCCTGAAATCATTAGATGAGTTTTGGCACCCTTCACATTTACTCCATTTGTTAGCCTGGTTTACTGCACACTGAGATTTGCACAGAGGACATATTAACTCCTGAGCTTATTGGAATGTGCCATGCCATACCAGTTGCCTGGCCTGAGGTCCAGTCCAGCTGCCAGTGGTCTTTAGTAGATGGGTTCATGGGCACACCAGCAGTGTGCTGGATGGAGCCAGATTATGGTAGCATGAGTCAGCTAGGCACATCTATTCCCAACTCTGCAATCAGCATCTTCAACTTGGTAGCTTGAAACAGCAGGAGTGCTTATGGGAATTAATTGCCAAATGCCTTACAATGGGGCTTTGCTACCCTGCCTCCAAGAGTCAGGTATTAAGGCACTAGTATTAAAGGTACTAGTTAGCACAAGACTAGTAACAATTTCTCTTCCCACTGATACAGTGTGCTAGGATCTGAAAGCCAGTAAGAGAGAGGCATTTATAAGCTACATAGTGATGGGGCACCTGGGTGGCTCAGTGAGTTAAGCGTCCGACTTCAGCTGAGGTCATGATCTCATGGTCCATGGGTTCGAGCCCCATGTCGGGCTCTGTGCTGACAGCTCAGAGCCTGGAGCCTGCCTCAGATTCTGTGTCTCCCTCTCTTTTTGCCCCTCCCCCACTCACTCTCTGTCTCTCTCACTCTCAAAAATAAATAAACATAAAAAAAAGAAAAACTAATATAAGCTACCTGGTGATGACATTGGGAACCATATACAGAGAAGACGAATTGAAAGCACTGGGATATCCCACCTGGAGATGTACAGATCTGATACCTGTAACCGAAAGTACCAAGGGAGGCCTGTGGCAGGAGGACTAAGCTTAACATAGTCTGTGCACATGGGCAGAGCTGGAGAATGCATAGGGGAAGAGAGGAGTCTAAAATCCTTTGGGTTTGGTGTATGGCTCTAACTTGAGATACGGGGTCTGCAGTGGGTTGATTAGTCCATCTGTTTCCTCATCTGTAAAATGGGGTTCCCATTCCCTATTTAACAGGAAGATCATGATGGTTTAAAAAAGCAAGCAGTTAGTTTCTGTTCTCAGGACTCAGGGGATGAGTTTCAGTGAGGCACATTTCAACTGCATAAGGGTAGAACTTGCTAACGACTACTGCTGTGGCCCTAAAATAGCAAGTGCCACTTCCTCCAAAGTGTTCAAGCCGGGTGTCCATCTGTCAGAGAAGTTAGAGAAAGGGATTCCTGCATTGGAGGGAGGCTGATCTGGATAATCACCCCCCAAGATCCCTTCCACACTAAGTCTTCTACAGCCAAGAACATGTCCCTGGGCAAGTCACTGACCGATTTTTTTGCCTCATTTCCTCCATCTGTCAAACAAGCAGGATAGTTTCTGCCCCTTTCTGTTTTGTGCTTCTGTCGGGATGATTAAGTGAGATCATCATTTGAAATTTTTTAGGTCTAGGGAATAAAGGTATTTTGTCATCTCCTACTTCCTTCTTGTTATAATAGAAACACTTTATATCTTGAAATAGGATAACATTCCCTATGACTTGGCTATGAAGAATCTCCACCATTTCTCATCTAGTCAATTATAGAGTGAATAATTAAAAGACAGCACTATTGTCAAACTCTTAAATTCTTTGTGGAAATAAGCTGTGTGTCTCAGAATTGAGATTATTGTTAATATTGCATGAGGTCAAGGAAAGCCGTAGGGTGACTGGAGAGATCAGGCCCTGCTGTTGACATGACATGCCTCTCCCATAGCTACAGCAAAGGTGAGCAGCTGGGCACAGCTAGCTGTGGCCTCCCTGCCCTCTTGCCCCTCTTCTAGCCCAGAGTCAGGCTTGCTTCACATAGCCATGTAGCAATGGGTCCTTTGCCCCCCAAATTATGGGCCTCTCTCATCTCTGTTCTTAACTACAATTCCTTAGATATGGAATTTGTTTTTACCAAAAGACATGGAGGCTCTGATTTTTCTTCTCTGGTTAGAAGTGAAACACAGCAGACAGTTATCCTGAGAATAGTTACACGGTGAGTGAGAGATGGAGGGCATGGATTATTCTGAAGACAAACTTAGGTTTCACTAACTCCTCAGTTGTGCCAAGGGCCCTGCTTCTCCTTATCATCCTACCACTCCATCATTTTCTATGATATCCCACCCCTGAGTACCTTTAGTAATAGTTTGTATGAAGCCTGATAATGCCCAGGTGAGTGGTGGGGCTATGCATAGCCTTTCCCAGATTCACAGGCTGTCTGATCATGAGGTGATCTTGCAGAGTTCCTCACGTCAGAGGTGGGGAACTACCTAAGAGCCAGGTAGAGATGTTACTTGTGAGAGGTCACACTACCAATGAATTGCCAAATATGGCCGCAAAAGTGAACATCACCAGTCCCTGTGGTGGGCCCTTTGTATTTGTGCTATAAATAAATGGCTTGGGCATATGATTACTAAAGGGGTCTCAGACTTAGTTAGCAGCTACATCCAGTCCTGCTGATGTAGCATCTGTGTTGTTCATTCATTTTGTTCAGTCTCAGTGGGCAGTATATAGAGAGGCATCTCCAACTGAGCCAGCCAGAAATCATGGGCAAGTGTGTCCAAAAATGGGTGGACTGTGAGTCAGGCATACAGGAGATTTCAGGGAGAACAATTAAAGGACACTTTATTTGGAGAAGAGGTCCAGGGAGATATAATCAACATTTGACTGAGCCATTTTGATAAATAGGGAACCTCCATTTTTGAGATGCTCCTGTGAGATGATCTTGTTCTTTAGAGTGAAATCATAAGAGACCATTTTTTTTTAGCAAACTCTAGTCAAGTAAGGACTGCATGAAACACAAAACAGGTATATGCACACCCCAGCAAACAGCTGAATCAACTGTTTCCAGAAATCCTGTATAAAATATAAGAGGGACAGATTTTTAACACAGTACCCAGGTGTGTGTGTATATGTCAAGGAACCATGCATCCTTCAAAGTTGTCATGCTAGAGTCTAGTCCTATTTTCTGAAGGTGTTTTACTCCCTTAATATATTGGGGGACATCTTTACAAGCTGTGGTAGACCCTGTAGAATATCTTCAATGGTGAAGAACCACTCTGGAAACAGCCAGATGTCTTGGTCCTCAGAGAACTCCCATCCCAGGGAGTGGCAGGACCAAGCGAGTACTCAGCACTTTTGCAAGGCCTGTAACACTAATGCAAAAGCAGGGCCATTTGTGAAAGAGATTGCACACTGGTTGTGCAGTTTTCAAACAGCAATTCAAAGAGATTTTCATTTCAACCGAAAGCAAAGCATATAAACAAGCAAGTTCTACTTGGTTAATTAAATAAAATGAATAAGCAAATAACCAGATCTTACTTGCTTAAAAATACTTAACTAATCTTTCTGATGAAAACTGCAAGCAGAGGTATTTGGTAAACAAAGGCTGTCTTTCAAATTTTAGTTTGTGAAGGCTGTTTCTTGCAAATGAGAAGAACTCCAGTTTCATATCTCTTATCTTTGATAAAGATGGTTGTCTGTCTCTCCTGAAGATTGTACCTACTGCTGTCCATTTTCATCACTCCGTCAGGTGCAAAACTGTCTTTACTACTTATTCCTCCTAGTCCTCATCCTATGTTGAATTCAAGGAGGACATAAACCATGTTTCATGCCTGTTGTAACAGATGGAGTACTTGGGATTTCCCATTTTTGTGTGTTATCTAAAGTGCCCACTTTTATGGCCATAATGATATTATTCTTTCTTGGGATGCAACTACCCACTTCCCATTATTGGTTACCTTTTATTTATTTTTTTAAATAAATGCCTTCCTCATTGTGTCTTAGTTAGCATCTCTAAAAGACAGAGATCTTTTCTAACTGGGATGAGATGACCTGTGACAGCATTTAGATTGCCTGCCAGCCCCACACATATGGAGTAGTTAAGAATGGACATAGGCCATGGTTTCAGGTGGAATTGAGCATATTCTCTGGATCTGTCAATTGCTGTCTTGCAACTTTGAATAAATAATTTCCTGTAGCTAAGTTTCTGCTTTCTCATTTGTAGGATGGGTGTACTCATGGTACTGCTTCACGAGGTTCTTGAGAAAATGTAATGATATGAGCTGATCCCTGGAAAGCATCTAGTAGTTCGTGGGGACTCCCAGCATCTGTGACATGCCTGGAACCTAGCATGCCCTGATTAGCTGGGAAGGAAAAAGGAATGGAGGAGAGAAAGGTGGGAGGTGGGGAGAGAGTATAAACTTGGTTAGGAAGTTTATGGCCATGTAAGTGTACAGTGCAGACTTTAGTGAGTCCTTGGTCAGCTAGAGTTTATGAACAAAGTTCCTTGGAAAAAAGTTATCTTGAGTTCAGAGAAATTTGATAAGATCAAGAGAGTAGGGCATTACCTTAGATACATGCACTGTGAGGCCACCTGGGGCTGATGAGAAGCCTGGCTCCTACCTGCATGACAAGTCATTTGGGGCACAGCTGGCAGTGATAAAAATGTCCCTGGAGCCAGGACTGACTCCCTGGCACCGTAGGAAGGGAGAAAGCACCAATCCATTTAGGAATGACTGAGGGGGTCATGGATGGCTTAGACAGAGGTCTGGACTTGTGATTCAGAGTCATGGTCACATCCTAGTTCTGTCACTTTTTGCCTCCATAACCCTGAGTTATTCAACCAGTTGGAGCCTCAGATTGCTCAACTATAAATTGTTGAAAATAATACTGCCCTGCATTGGTAATGTGAGCATGAAGAGGGATAATGAAGTTAAAGCATCTACCTGGTACAATGACAAGCAAAAGGTGGGTCCTGAAAAATAAACTGTTTTTCATATTATAATTTCCAAGAGTTTAGGGTAGGCTTCCTGGAGGAGATCCTTCTATTTTACCTGAGGCTTAGAAAAGCTATGCCTGCTGGCATCTGCAAGGTCCAGCTTGACTTTATCCCTTTTAGATATTCACCTGTAATTGTGATTAATTGCTCCAGATTTAGCCTAGGGGACCCAGATTACCAGCCAAACTGGTTTCACTGAGGTGAGGAGCAGAGCTTTTGACTCCAGTGCTCAGACCCTCTCTGAAGCAAGTACCTTCTGACTTTTCCATTTTCTGCTGAGAGTGAGCCTAGGGGTGTGAATCAATTTTCTGGGGTTCACCAAGGGGATGCATTTAAAAGCTTTAATATGATTTGTAGAGCCAAGTGAGCCGATCATCTGGTCAGTTCTAAGCAGAAACTCAGAAAATGATGAGAAGAGAGAGATAAGAATGGGTTCCTCCCCTCCCCTCAGCATCCAGCCTTGCTTGGCATATGTTCAATGAGGGGAACCTCCTTTATTGGCCTTTTACGGACTTTGGAAACAGCCCACAGATGCTTGCAATGTGATTTCTTCATTTTGTTCAAAGGAAAGGACCTACAGCCCAGAATGTGCTCCTGAGAAGCAACGTATCTTTAGCTTCTTCCTTTCCTGGTAAATTAGTTATGCTTCCTTAAGCATGTAGCTTGCTGAACTTCAGGAGAAGAGAGCAGACATCACTGCCTACAGAAAGTGTAAAGAAAGGAAGAGAAAGGATTTTCCTGATGAGTAACTCATAGCAAGTATTAAAGGCTGTGTTCCTAAAACGAGGTCTAATGTGTTCCTAAAATGAGTTGTAAAGGTTAATTCTCCTTTCCCCAGGTATATTCAGTTAGCACTGTGAATGGCATGTTCACCTGTCTAAGGGTCTTCTCTTTTAAGGTATGAATTTCCAAAATTTCTATTTTATAAAGCTTTAAATCATCTTCACAGAGAAGTCCAATATGAAATAACAATAGAAGTTGTGCTGCCCTGAATAAAGGGGGTTGGGGTTGGAACTCAGCTCCCTCCTCTCATCTACTCACAGTCGCCAGGACCCTTCTGTGGAATCCAGGGCTCCATAGGGCACAGTTTGAAAACCACTGTTCTCTAAGTTTGTTATGCATGGTTCATTCCGAGGTGTCAGAAGCATCATAAGAGGATGTGCTAGAACCTGATCATGCATATTCCAAAAATATATGGCTCATAGAATATCATGATGTAGTGAAAAAAGAACATGAGTCAGCCAAACAAGGTTCTGATGCCATTCTACCACTCACTTGTTGTATACCTTCAGAAATGACTTAACCTACTTGAGCTACTTTTTACCAAAATACTTAATAAATGGGGATGTGAACATCCACGTCACCAGTGTATACCAGGTGTACCTTTGTTAACTTCCCACCCAATACCACACAAGATGCTGTCTGTGAAATCCATTTTTCTTGGTCTAAGGAACAAGGAATTTAAAAATAATTCTAATGGGTATTTCAAAAAGGGTAGGACAAGCTTCTATAAGTTCACCAATTTGAAGTAACATAAAACAAAACTCATTGTCTCAGTGAGTTCCAGATTAAGGCATAAGAGTCCTTTTCTGTCATTAGGTCTCTGTAGTAATAGCTCTAATCTACAAGAAGAAGGATTAAAGACATTTCCACTCAAAAGTTGAAACAGTTGTGATTTGGGCAACAAATATGAATACCACCATTAGAACATAGGTTGTATGTGCAAGGTTACACATGGAAGCTTAAAAAAAAAAAGCAGAGCTCTTTTGGCTGCGTACCTAGGGCATTTTGTTAGAAATCTCACCTGTAAATATTAGAACCCCTTCATTAAAAAAAAAAAATATATATATATATGTATGTGTATATATGTGTGTGTATGTATATATACACATATATACACATATAAGCATATATATACACATATAAACATATATATACATATATATACGTATGTCTATATATCCACACGTATATATATATGTATATATATACGTGTGGATATATATATATGTATATATGTATATATATACACGTGTATATATTACTGCAAGACCAGGCTTGCTTGCAGTTATATTCAGTTATTATTAGTCATCCTTGTTGCTCTTTGGAATGGATTCCATAGCTAAGACTGGAGTTGTCAGTGGTTTCAGATTCAACCTTTAAAATTCCATGAAGGCTGAAAGGATTTAGCAAAAGGACACTCAGCCCAACCAGAATGGCAGCTTTAAGTGTGTAACTTGCTTCTTTGGCTGGTGGGAAGCCAGGTGCTTGGCTTCTATACCACACACTCCAAATGTCTTGGCAGCTAGACTAATGCTTTTGGAATTGTAAGGTTTTTTACCTTGAGCTCAGATGTGGATGTGACTGCAGGCTTACTGGGATGATGAACCCATGTAGCAATCTGAGTGACCATCTGTCTAAGTTCCTGATTGCACACCGGTCCAGTAATGGAGACACCAGTACAAGACCATCCCACTGCCCTCCTTTTTGTCTTTCTGATTGGGGATACTTCCAGATAGTGTAGACAGTCTCTTAAAGGTATGTATTTGGGAGGAGAGTTGCTGGAAAAGAGAAGAGGGGAGAAAACTAGAAAGAGTCTGCTCTGTCTCTTTTTGGTCCCTGAGGTTAGAAGGACACGTTAGGGTGCTAGAAGTGTACGGCCAGAGAGAGCATAGACGTCATTCTATAGGTGGTAAAAGAAGACCTAGACCGGTGAAGTGAGCTGGTGACAGATCCTATAGTGAGTTGAGCTGGAACCAGGGCTAGGACATGAGTTTTCTCCCTCCAAGTCTAACTAATGCCCTTTTGTATAGAAATGGCCATTGACCCGCCCTGTTAGGAGCAGGAACCTAATGGTACCATTTCACCTCCCTATTCCAATTTCCACATTGTCTTTAGTGGTCCTGGTGAAGTAGTGAGCTCACTTATGGTGGGTGCTTCCAGAGCCTGCTGCTTGGTGGAAATCACCTTCAGCTTCTTCCTTTTTCTCTGTCTTAACCCCTGACTTACCTTGCACCTCTCCCTGGCCCTTTCAGAATCTCCCAGTCCTCTGTGTTAGGGCATCTAAAACTTTCTTTCAGTTGCATACATATGGTTGGCTTTGTTCCAGATTATCCATTGGGTGACTCACAATCTTTCTGAGTCTGTTTCCTTTCTGCCAAGTTAAAGAGTGGGGCTAGTCAGTTTTCAACAACCCCAGTCACACATTTGATTTTGTTTTTGTCTTGGCTTGCTGGGACATTGCCTTCCATAAAGGCTGTCCTGAACTTTGTGGATTGAGGGCCTGGATTGGGATGGGTTTCAGGTTCCATCCTGTAGCCAAAGGAAGAAGCAAATGACACTTTACAAAGTAAAGAGGGAGAAACTGATCCATTTCCTACAAAATAGGAAAGAGAAAAGGGGAACAGATTGAAAAGTTGTGTGTGTGTGTGTGTGTGTGTGTGTGTGTGTGTATGAAGGGGGTTAATTAGAAGTTTTATTTAATGAAAGGATGGTATATTTAAGGACAATTTCAAACTGGAGCATTTATTACCCCAAAGCCATCTTTGCTCTGTTCTTTTATCTATCAGCCTACTCATCCATCCATCCATCCATCCATCCATCCATCCATCCATCTCCCATGCCATCATTTATTTCCCAGGCCCACAAGGGAAGAAATATCTGTAAAGAGAAAATGACCTAGAAGGTCCTCAGTACAATGAGGCTTCAGTGTGTCCAGCTGCATGTCTGTAAGGTTGAGATCCTTCTGGATAGATGTCCAGGGTGACCCACATCCCTCCCTTTTGTGTCAGTGACTCCCTTCCCAGGTACATGTACCCCAGGTCATGATCCCCTGGGGGATCAGTGGGGATATATTAGGCCCCACTCTTCCCAAATGAGGTGTGTCCTTTTGGTAAAGGGCCAGCAGAAGGGAAATACTGTTTCTGAGGAAGGAGGGTACAGGGAGGAAAAGGGAGTAGCCTCCTGTCCTCTTCTGAGGGAAGCTTGAGACACTGTGGAAGTTAGTGGGTGGGAGGGCAGCTGCTTGAGGGACAGTCCTAGAGGGCACAAGGTGAGGCTGGCTGCAGCTGGATGGAGGTGACTTTTGGTGAGGGAAGCAGAGGGAGACCCCCATGCAGAGAGCTGGGTGGCAGAAGAGCAGAGAGCAGAATGCCTCTGCACCTGAAGGTGAAGAGACTCTTCTCTCGCCCCCTCAGAGCTTCACAGCTTCCTTCACCCTCCTACCTGCTCCCTAACCCACCCCTCAGGCTTGGAGAGACAAAAAAAAAAAAAAAAAAAAAAAAAAAGAACTTGTGCCAAGAGAGAAATTGCAGCTCCTCAAAAATGGAAAGCAGTGTCATCATCCTAATATTTTGAATGTGGACTGTTCCAGAGAACAGCAAGACGTGTCAGGAATGAGAATGGTCTGAGACAGGGCCCCAGGAACACTGCCCACTCCACCAGGGAGATGAAAGAATTTTTTCCTTCCTTTGCCTTTTAAATGTAATTCTGTCTGCCCTTCTCCCCCAACACCCGCTCAACCCTCTCACTGGGAGCAGTGCAGACATTTAGCAGTCCTGGGAAAAGGCAGGATCCTTTTCATTAACTTCAGCCTGATTGAAGTCCCCAGAGCCATAGCAGATTGCATTTTCCTCCCTCTCTGCCTGCCTGTCTTGGATGCCTCCCCGCACAGCCAGGCAGCTCTGGGCAGTGAACGGTTTTCCAGTGGGACAGAATGAGGCCAGTCTCTGAGTAGGGGGATGGTCTGGAGAGGGTCTAGATCAATGCTTTTCAGGGCAGTGGCTTTGGCTTTGTGGAGGGACACCTGAATGTCTTCTTGCCCAGGCCTCAGTTTCTCCTGTGTTCTGAGCATATGTACCTCTCTTTCAGCACGGAGGCAGGCAGCCAGCTGTGTCTGGACTTAGTGTTGGACTGAACTGAGATGGTCACTAGTGGGGTTTCTGCAGAGGGACTGGGGATTACAGGACTCACCTGGGCTTGTTGTTAACCAGCCATGTGATCTTGAAGAAGTCATTTATTGGGGCACCTGGGTGGCTCAGTCAGTGAAGCGTCTGACTTCGGCTCAGGTCATGATCTCACAGTTCGTGGGTTCAAGCCCCGCATCGAGCTCTGCTCTGACAGCTCAGAGCCTGGAACCTATTTCAGATTCTGTGTCTCCCTCTCTCTCTGCCCCTCCCCCACTCACACTCTGTCTCCCTCTGTCTCAAAAATAAATAAACATTAAAAAAAAATTTTTTTAAAGAAGTCACTTATCAACTTCTTCTGCAAAATAAGGACTTAGTCTGGAAGGTTGAAATTCATTTCAGTGGCAGAACATTTGACTCTAAATTAATTTGTGTACATGAAAGAAAGAAAAACAGAACCACTCTGGTTGAAGGGAGGGAGAGGTGGACACAGTAGGAGCTCTCTGACTATACCACCTTCCCTTGCTTCAGTTCCCTAACAGAAGTGGCTCCTGACTCCACTGTAGACATGGTGATTTTTCTTATCCACCCAGAGAGCTTCAGCTGTCTCCTTCAGGTTCTGATAGTCTTTAAGACTGGAACTCTTTTGGGGTACAGATCTGGGTGGGCTGCAATTTCAGAATACAGAAGGACTTCCTATCCTGTATTTCTAATCTACATCTGAGCACCAGGCTTCAGTGCTGAGGACCAGTCCTTTCTCCTTTCCTGCGTGTGGAATGTGTAGACATTTAGGAAATAATCAGCTTTGTAAATGGGAGTGGCCAAGGAGCAGGGTCTGTGTTTTGCCAAAGAGTTCATGTATTTGGGTTAGAGCAAGGGTAGAATCCAGGAGCCAGGCAGGCAGGGAGTCCTAGCTGGATGTTTTGGGAAAAGCAGACTTCTGCACACTGTTCATTCTGGAACCATTGAGGGAGGAAGTCTCAAAGCTTGCCTTTGGCTGTTTCCATGTCAGATAACACCTAGACTATCTCTGTGCTAGATTGTGATGGAAATAGTTCAGAATTTCCAAGGTAAAACATTCAGAAGTTCTGGAAGTACTTGGTAACCATACCCGACACCTCCTCCTGCCTCCCCCAAACCCAGCTCAGATAAACGACCACATATGAATGGCCATGGGCTCACTGTGTTGTTTCATCCACAGGCAAGGGAGCTTGCCTTCTCTCTCTTTTTTTTTTTTATTAAAAAAAATTTTTTTAACGTTTATTTATTTTTGAGACAGAGAGAGACAGAGCATGAACGGGGGAGGGTCAGAGAGAGGGAGACACCGAATCTGAAACAGGCTCCAGGCTCTTGAGCTGTCAGCACAGAGCCCGACGCGGGGCTTGAAGTCACGGACTGCGAGATCATGACCTGAGCCGAAGTCGGCCGCTTAACCAACTGAGCCACCCAGGCACCCTGGGAGCTTGCTTTCTCTTTCTGGTAGTGGGTTCATTCACTTTTCAACCACTTTCTCTTTCATACCGGCTTTCCTTCAATTTAACTTTGGCTCCTACACTGAAGTGTTCACTCATAAAACCTACAGCAAGGAGAGAAGAGCTTGCTCTCATCATGTAAGTTAATTAATTCATTCAAATATCTGAGTGCCTACTTCATGCAGGAAATGCTCTAGATGTTGAGTGCCCTTTCCTCTTATCGACTTGAAGGGTGTCATAAGCTGTCTCTCACACTTCTTTTCTCCAGGCTCAGCAACTTAGCCGTTCTAGTCTTCACCTCTAGGTTGACAATATTCACCACTTTCCTTTTAAGTCATTTGGCCAACAGGTATTTATTGACTAATCACCTGTTTAGACTCTTCTCATCACTTTGAGGAATGCAGAAGTTACATAAGATATAAATCATGTCTTGTTGGGCCTGGTCTCGTTAAGTGAAAAAATAAAACAAAAAATACACATGACAACACAAAACAGAGCCTTAAATAATTAAGAACTAAGTTACATGCATCTGATTTCCTTTGAAGAGAAGGAAAGAAGATATAAGGCTTCCAGGAAGGTGGGATAGATCCTAATTTTGTTGAGCTAGGGACATAACAAGTAATAACCAAAGATGCCATATCTCTATATACAACCAAACAAATGGATCTGGTAACTTCTCAATCCCAAAACCATTGACATGAGGGAATAGTGCATATGTTATGATGCTGTGAACACGCTTGTGGTTGACTCTAGATGAAGCATTTCATGCTAGGAGGAAGTAGATGTTTTTTCTCATGCTTTCTCTCTGGCGAACCCTGTTAAAAGAGGGAAAGAAAGATCCCTGCCTGTTGGATTCCCAAGGCCTAGAGAATTCGAGGTTTGATCCTATGTGTTAACACATGTTGGTGGCTCTGTCCTTGCAAAGGTCACTCCCATGCCCATACCTCACTCCAGACTTTCTGTCACTCCTCCCCAACTCTACCCTAACCTTTGCTCAGCTTAAGTTAAGGCTTAGACTGCACTGATAAGCTCTGAAGAGTAGATGGTCATTACCAATTAAATGAAAGAATGTCTGGAAGAAGGGTCAGTGAAGGGTCATTCATAGGGATATGCTTTATGTTACTGCCTGTGGCTCATTGACTAATAAAGTAACACTCATTTTTTTTCTCCTACTCCACCTCCACAAATTATCTCCAATGTGCTATAATCCGGAGGCATCATAGCATAGAAGGGAGAGGACGAGCTTTGGGAAAATATAGTTTTGGATACCTACACGTACTACCTGTGTGACCTAGAAAATGTTATTTAACCTCCATTGAGTCTCGGTTTTCCCATTCATAAAGTGGAGATACTTTTGATCTCACGCGACAGTCATGAAGCTTAATAAAGTATGTAAGGCAGGGACCACACTGCTGGCTACCTAGGCTATTCTCTACCCTCGGTGTCTCCTAATTCCCTCCTTTCTCTTTATTGTACACCGTGGCTGGCAATGAGCAGATGCAAAGGGAGCTGGGCTGGGACTGGCACATCCCTCGTCCATGTCTTTCTTCTTCCACCTGCCCATCCGAAGCCCCTTGCCCTGCCACCTTTGCGTTTGCAAGGCTCAGTTCCATCTCCATCTTCCTAAAGCAACCCTGCCCTGACCTCTCTTGCTTTATGCACACAGTTTGATGCTTACACTCTACTACCCTCTGCTTGCACTGACATAAACATATCTCATCCTTTGACCAATCTGTAGGTTCCTTAAAGGCTGGGACTAACAAGTCTTATGATTAGGTTTGGCCCTCAGTGTCTAGTCAGGTACCCTAATGGCTTGTTGCTTGGTTGTTCCATAACAAACAGAGGGGCCAGACTGTCTGTCTGTCAGGACTGATGCCACCTTCCCCAGGCACCTTCAGCATGAGGAATCTAGCCCTCAGGACTGGGTGTGGGGAGAAAGGTACAGTGTGTACACTGTCTACCTCCTTTCTGCTCTATTCCGGAGTTAACACCACTTTATGGATCATTTTTGGCAAAGTGATTTAGAGAAGCTAAGCAGCCCAGTTGAGCTTTCCTGAAGGCTAGAGGCATTGGAGCCCAGCATGACTCCCTCTCTTTCTTGAACCGAACAAAATATTGTTACAGCAAACATGAAATCTTTCCTCTTTTTCACAGATGCTCTCCAGGCCTAACAAAGCTAGCAGTCACACTCCTTGAATCAAAATAAGCATCTGCCCTTTTTCTCTTTATCCTACAATTTCCCAGCATTTTTGTGCAACAATAAAGAATGTGATTATTTTAGCAATTAATCGTACGCTTTTATTTGGTGCTTTCTGGAGAGGATGCAAAAATATCAAAACATGAACTTGACCCTTTAATATTGATTAAACACAGAAACTATATAAACCTGACTCTTATCTTCTAATACTGTGCATGGCAGTTTGAGGCATAAGCTGTGAATACCTACATAGTATATAAGATCAAAGGTAATATATGATGAAGGGAAACTGAGTCACATGTAGGTGGGTAAAGGGAGGGTTATTTTTTACTGGTCTAACTGAAGGAGAAGAAGTAGAAGAGGAAGAAAGAGAAGAAGGGGGAAGGGAGAAGGAGGGGGAAAGGAAGAGGAAGAAGAAAAGGAAGAGGAAGAGGAAGAAGCAGCCCTCCCGGAGGAGACAATCTTTAACTGTCTCTTTAGCTTATGATATCACAGACTACTTTGATAGTAGGAAGACAGGGACCCTCTCCCTAAGGAAGTGTTCTACATCTATAAATTCACACATAATTGTACTGACAATTTCAGGAGGCTGTGGACCTGCTGAAGGGCATACATAATCCCATCTGTAATGTAAGACCCTTTGTAGAATTGGAGGTACATGGGCAGGAGGCTGCAGAGGGAGGTGAAGAAGTCAGAGCTGTGGTGAACACGAGGTGAGAAGGCTGTTGGGTCCAGGTTCCTGGCCCAGAAATACCACGTTTAGCTCCAGATCTAGATGGTGGTAAGTCCATCACTGATAAGTTGCCCTGAGGACAGTGTGTGCAAACTTGTGCAAACTCAGAAAACCCCTCTGTTCTTTTCCAGCTCCTCACAGCCAGTGACCTTGCAGCCAGTGACCTCAAAGGATTTCAGCCACAGGTAAGTGCACCAATCCTTTTATGAAGCTCAGGAGAGTGAAGTGTTCTAGTTTGGTCATGACCACATGAAGTTGGGGCCAGGGCAGAAACCCCCATCTCGGATTTACATTTTCTCCATCAGACTGACTCTGTCACCCTTGACAATGAGTTCCTGCTTCATGTCATTGCAAACAAAAGTATCTTTTTCTGCTATCTTTCTTAATATTTTATAGCAGGGAAAAAACGTGGGCCAAGATGGCAGTAATGCTTGGTGGTGCACAGTCTAGCACAGGAAAAGGCTAAAACCAGGGAGGTAGAGGATGAGGTGGGGCTGGCTTTCTCCCATGGATTTCCCTTTTTGGGGACACAATACTCACATTTCTGAAAACGTTGTGCGAATATGACTTGGAGTCATGGGCTGGTGGCCAGGTCATCTCAGACTCGTGCACAGAGAGATGGTTGCATTTTGCTGACCATGGGCAGGAAATAGGCCACCATTCTCTCTGGCCAGAGGGCTGTTTGGAGGTCATCACAGGCAGAACACACAAGGGAGCAGGCAAGGGCTCTCTGAAAACCCCCTTGGCAGCGGTAAAGATGGAAAATCACCCTCCCTGTCCCTGGAAGAGTATTACTGGTACCACAGGAACACATAAGCATCAACACACATACACACATATACAGAGCAGACACGCTGAGATCCTTTTGTTCCTCCACAGACCCCAGTGGAGATGCAACATGTATACAAAGAGAGGTAAACCCAAGAGTGACAGCTGTGGTCCTCCATCCCTGCCCCTATCCCTCTTTTAATATAAACCTTTCTGTCACTACCCAACCAATGCCCTTCCTAAGATCCCCACTGTTCTCTACCTCTGTGCGGAGACACCATAGCTCACAGAAGAGAACATCTGGGACAGAGCAAGTAATTTTCTAGTAGCAAGAATTCCATATATTTGGTAATGTTTTCTTCTTTAAATCTGGTTCATATCCAAGAGCTCACCATGCCCTCACTATACTTCTACATGTGGTTCATCCTATGTCCCCTCATCCTGCAAGGGAACCAAGGATGGGGGTCTTGATAAGAAATGGCCCCAGATCACACAGAGAGCTGGGGACAAGAGCAAAGAGTAGAAAATGAGAGGCTTGAGAAGGAGATGGAACAAAACAAAGAGCTCCATGGGTGAGAGTCAAAGATGAATCCTTGCACTGGTTTGGGATTTGGTGCCCTTCTGTTGATCCTTGTTATCCATTGTTGATGCATGAAGTCTTAAAAGGCTTGAAAACTGATAATCACTCATTCACATATTCATACAAACTTCCAGGTGAGCTAAGGGAATGTGAAACAAAGACGAAAGAAAATCAACATTTACCCATACCCCATCCATGGCTACACTCACATGCAGTGGCATCCCAGTTAAAGGTTCATTTTTATCTGAAGATTTATAGAAATAAAAAGGGTAAAAAAGGCCTCTGTGATGTTTCATGGCTTGGAAAGGCACATAGTAGAGACTGAGTTTACGGAAGGGGTGTGTGTATGTATTTGCCTCTATGATTTTGGCACTGATTCTTTCTGAGGTGGTCATATTCTTGGCACGTTTTTTGAGCTACATTTCTAGATATTAGATTTAAAGTGAACTATTAAAGGAAGGAAATGTTAGATATATCTGGGGTATGTCCATAATATTTGAGGCTGTGATTCTAGAAAGGCTGCTTCTGTGCTCCCACGGATAACCCCACACTAGCTGGTGCAGATGGCTCACTCTCCTGGTTCTGTCTGACCTTTCCACATTATTCCATTTGTGTGACATCCCCTGAGGCTGGAGACATAAATGCATATTTTTCACTCCTCAGGATGTGTGTTCCTGAGGCCAGGAAGCCCTGGGAATCTTGTGGGCAGAGTGTAATGCCCAGATCAAAGTTAATTCTCCAGTGTTATTCCTAAATCAAAAAGGCCCGGATGTGTCTCAAGTCAACACCACCTTTTGGGTGCTCTTCCGAACAGAAACCAAATGCTGCCCACGTGCTTTGGGCTGCCTTCTCCCAGCCCCACTGCACCAAATTGTCGGTTTCTGTTGTTATTTTCCTCTTTTCGTTTCAGATGAAACTGAGCCCCATGCATCCTGATGTCTGCAATAATTCACAGACACGTTCCCTTGCAGGAACTGTGGGGGACTTTCAGGAGGGGACCTCACTAAGACATCTAGGACCCCCCCCCCCCAGTTACATTGACAGGCTGTCAGCTTTCACAGGATTCACACTTATCACATGCATGTAAAGGGTTTTCTTTTCCTTGGTGCCTGTTCCTGCTGCAACTGTGTAAGGAAAATAGCCACAATTCCCTCCGTAATCTTTGATGGCTCTCAGTGTTGAAAGTGTGGGGCAGCAACTGTATTGAACTAAACTGTTCTGTCTCTTTGTCTCTGTCCTTTCTGCATCCAGATAAAGGAGGGTAAGGAAGTGACTGTCTTTATCCCCACAATTATTGGTTTGTAAAGACACCATACTCATTCCTGGAAACAAACACATTACTTCCAAGGACGAGCCTGATGATGGATGCTAAGGTTCTAAGTCTGGGAGGATAATGATGAGTGTTCTTCCTGGACTGGTGTACTTGGCCTCTGGACTGCACAGGATGGAACTGTCTCCTAGAGTCAGGCCTGGGCTGACAGGTGGCTGCCATTCTTAGCTAGTTTTAAAGGCATGGGTTTTTCAGAAAAGCTTCTGAAATCCACACTTGAAGCCCCCCAGACTCTTCCCTTCCATCTGGTTCCAGCCCCAAACATTTTTATTTTCCATTATCTTGTTCTTTTGCTTTTTTGAAGAAACAGATGCACTGAGTTTCCTTTTCTTCTTGTCTTTGGATAGTTGGAAATGGGGACCCTCATTCCCTTTTGCCAGACTATACCTCTCCACCCTCCATGAGAATAAAAGCAGGCATCTCATTCCCTTTAGCAAAATCTACCAATCAAATGCTTTCCTCTCTGATTTTCTTTTTATTCTCCCCACCCCACCCCCAATATAAAAGGTATAAGTATTCACTGTAGAAACTTTCGAATGTGTGAAGGATGTCAAAAGGTACAAACTTCCAGTTATAAAATAAATAAGTCTTAGGGATATAATGTACAGCATGGTGACTATAATTAATAATACGGTATATTTGAAACTTGCTAAGATACTAGGTCTTAAAAGTTCTTACCACGAGAAAAATATTTGTAACCTGTGCAGTGATGGGCATTAACTGTTAAAAAATATAGTTTAGTTCCTGGGTGCCTCAGTCAGTTGAGCGTCTGACTCTTGATTTTGGCTCAGATTGTGATCTCGTGGTTCCTGGGTTCGAGCCCTGTGTCGGGCTCCACACTGCAGAGTGGAGCTTACCTGGGATTCTCTCTCTCAAAATTAAAAAAAAAAAAAAACCTTGAAAAAATATATAACTTAAAAAATAAATCTCGAAAGTACAGAAAAAAACAGAAAAAATCTCCTCTACCTCCACCCCAGAAATATAGATAATGACATTTTGGGAGATAGTCTTACAGTCTTTGTTGTATGTCAATAAATATGCATCTGCTGGATTTTTAAAAATGTGATACCATATTTTATATGCTTTTTGTTACCTTCTTTGCATGCTTTCCATGTCACTGAAGAATCTTCTAGCAGCTGGCTCTTTTGATCTAGTTGCTGGTCCCATCATATATTTACCACCTCCCCCTTGCTAGACATCGCATTACTTTTGTAGACTGAGATCTCCAGGAGGAAATGCAAGTGCTAACTCCACTGCCCTCAATCTAGCGTCCAAGGCTACTTGGCATTTAGTTTTTTTGTTTCTCAGTTCCTGCAGGGATGTGAAGACTTGTTAAACTTTCCAGTGAGGTGTCCATGTGAATGTGCCCATGGGCATTTGTGTGCACACTTACAAGGGGTGGGGGATGTGGTAAAGAAATAACCATAGTATAGGGTCCAGACTCAGATGCAGGGCTTCACATGCCCAGCGTCTATGCTGGGAAAGTGACCTTGAAAAAACCCATTCTTTCCAGAGGAAAGAGCCCACTAAAGGGCTTGTCCCTCACCTATTTTATACAGTCCCCATGGTCTTAGAGGAGAGGAGGATACTTCCTGTAGAAAAAATGGAGTTTTACTTCAAGTGTGCCTCATGACAGAATTTTGTGGGGCAGGTGTAATAGCTGTCCTATCAGGGGTAGCCATGTGTAAGGAACTTCTAAAAGGTCCATTGCTATTATGGTTAAGGGTACAATGTAGTGAAAGGCGAGAAGGAAGTAAGTCAAGAACATATAGGAAGATATTTTTCAGTGTCAAGAAAACAGGGCTTTCTGTCATCAAGTTGCCATTTTATTCAAAGGCACCCATGGGGATCTTTATGTGGCACTCCCTGCTGTGCAAAGTCTTTCCCAGAATTCCTCAGTTCTGTAATGTTCTGCCACTGACACCAACTTTGCAACCCTGGGAAAGTTGCCTAATGTCTTTAGTCCTCATTTTCCTTATTAAAGAACAAAAGTTGTATAGCTAATCTCACAGATAGTTGTAAGGATCAAATGATACAATGTTGTGAAAGCAGCCTACTGTGATGACTGCCAGCCTAGTGAATTTAATTTTTTTCTTCCATTAGAGAATTACTGGTTAAGTTATTTAAGAATTCAGGAGAAGGAGAAAATTTATCTATATAGAGTAAGCTGGGAAGTCTTCCAAGTGGAGGTGTCATTGTACCTGGGCCAAATGAGTGATAGTGAAGTAGTGAACTTATTTCAGGTCAGGGGAAGCCCAGATGAAGACCAAAAGAAGGGTGGAGATGCTTGGGAATGTTCTGGAGACTTAGAGTGAAGATAATAGTTGCAAATTAGGTTGGAACCAAATTGCAAGAACGTCTTAAATATCTGGGGTAATAGTTGGATTTTTTTTTTAAATGAGCAGTTATTGAAGTTTTCAAACTCATACAAAAGTAGGCATAAAAGTATAATAAACCTCCATATATTACCCAACTGTTATTATCTATTATCCAACTTCATTGGTTTGTTTCCACCAAAGCCCTGGTTTGTAGCATTTGCTAATTTCTGTGGTTTAAATATCTCCATCATGACCAATTCTAAGCTGCCAATGGTTTAACAAACTCTTTGTAAAGTCCTTGACAGTCAGCTTTCTGAAGCTGATATGATTGGTTCCCAGCACACTGCTGGGCCAGCTTCAATAATAATTACTATTTGCCAATCTTACTTTATACTCCAAGATATAGATATGTATATAGATATCTATGGATATATATAAATATATATAAATATATACACACATATATGTAATTTTATATATGCATATAGATTTTATATGTATATAACTATAATTTTAATTTTAATTTTAATTTTTGGGGGGGAGTATTTTTTTAAAACTCCCAGTTATGTTATTTCACTCATAAATTCTTCAGTAAGAAGAAACAAATAGTTTAAAAAAAAATACAGTCACAATGCCATTATCACACCTACCAAAAGTAACAGTAATTCCTTTGTATTTTCTGATACCAAGTCCATACTCCGATTTCTCTGATTACCCTAACATGTTGTCTTACAGTTGATTTGTTTGAATTGGGATCCAGAGTTTAGATCTTAAAATCCACCTGAAGGTGGAGCCATTGAAGGTTTGAGGATGGGGAGGAGCTGGTGCTGTGGCAGAGATGATACTGACTTAGGTAGTAGGTGGGATGAAGTGAAGAAGGGATCCAGTAATGAGCCTGTGCCATAGGTCCATTTGAGACACAGGGAATGCAGCTGGACTGGGGTTAGTGGGACTGTTGCTGAGGGATTGAATTCCAAAGAAATTATGGAGGCACAATCAGTGGACCTGGCAAATAGTTGGCTGATTAGAGAAATAGCAGTACCATTAAGCAAAATGGGGGCCGAGAAGGAAGTGCAGGCTGAGAAGCTGCCATGTTCATCCCTGGATTGAGAATAAGTATGGCCCAGTATTCAAAAGAGAAGAGCTTTTTCATCCTTAAATGAACTTTACTCCATTTTCCTCAGGCCCCATAGTCATTTCTGCTCATATGTCATCAGGGGATGTAGAATCATCTGCGTAACATCCTGGGCTTCAGAAGTCTTTAATGCAAGAACCCCAAATATTTTGTGAGGAAAAGCTGCTTTCTAGGAAGGTGTGGTTATGGAGTTTCTGAGTAGATAGATATCCTAGCTGTGCATCTCTCCAGAGAAGGAGCCATGACAGTAGTCTATGGCTCCATGATGTTCCATGTTTTTTTTTTTTTTTTAATTTTTTTTTTTCAACGTTTTTTATTTATTTTTGGGACAGAGAGAGACAGAGCATGAACGGGGGAGGGGCAGAGAGAGAGGGAGACACAGAATCGGAAACAGGCTCCAGGCTCTGAGCCATCAGCCCAGAGCCTGACGCGGGGCTTGAACTCACAGACCGCGAGATCGTGACCTGGCTGAAGTCGGACGCTTAACCAACTGCGCCACCCAGGCGCCCCGTTTTTGATTGTTATGAATGGGTGCCCCACACTGAGAAGTAGCAGGGCAGGTTGGAGAGTTAGACCTTCCTCCCAGGTACTTTCTTGTTGGCATGAAATTACTGAGTTCCTAAGTTGCTTGTTGTTTCATGTGATTATGTGTTTCACAACAGAATCACAATGACCTGACTCTATTCCAATGAATACCCGCTGCCTACAAGTTCAGCATCAACAGTTCTAAAGATTAAAATGGAAGCTTTGGAAAATCCAGAGCATCCAGCTCATGTTTGACTCAACAGGAGTTGGTGTTAATACATGTTCACACTGCCTTTGGTTAAGTGTACATATGATGAGGACTTAGTAAGAGTATACTATATGCCAGAAAGTGTCCTTTGAACTTTACATGTATTATTTCATTTAATCTTTACAATATCTTTGTGAAATTAGTAATAACATCCTCACTTTACAAACAAGCACAGAGAAGGTAAAGTCACAAAGCCCATACGTGGCAGAATTGGGATTTGAACCCAAGCAGTCTAGATCAGTAGTCCTAAACCACTTCTGCTATGCCACCTTGAATCAGAGCTTATCCATGCTGTTAAGGTAAGTCAAACCCAGACTGACCACTGATAATACAAGGATAAGCAGCCTCATCTTTACTTTTGGTACATTGTGTTGAGTTTTCTTAAACTTCACCAGGTTCCAGGAAAAAAAAATTTACACATCTCAGAGTAGTAGAGGGAATCGCTACAGAGCATTGTGAACCCTTCCATCTAGGCAAAGAATTCTGTTGTTCTCATCCACATCCTTCACAAACTCCCAAGTGCAGAATTGTGGTGGCTGTTGCCCCTTTTACAGAGATGGAAACTGATTTGAGGCAGAAGGAGACAGTGTAGTCTCTCATCACAGACACACAGCAGTGGGAAAACAGGTTGGCTTGTTTTGAGTTCACCACGTAGTATCTGCTCTGCCATTTGGGGAAGAGTCCTTCCAAAGCAAGACGATACATAAGGAAGTCCCACAAGTGGTGCTGACTCCCTCCCTCCATTGCAAAACTGAAAGACACACTAGTGAGCACCTAGAGGAGGGGCTCTCAATCTTGACTGCAGGTGGGAGTAATGGGGGGGGGGGCGGGGGTGGCGCTTGTAAGAACTACAGGAGCCAGGCCTTACCCCATCAATTAGTCTGGGTGGAGTCTAGATATTGGTGTTTTCAGAAGCCCACCGGGATCCAAATCAACCTCCTCATTTTCTAGACAAGGCTGCATCACAGAGGAAGTCTTGAAGAGGAGAGAAGGTAAAGGCCCCAAATTCCAATAGTGTTTCCACTGTGTCAGAAAGGTGCCATGTGCTTCACTTGGCCCCTGGCACCTAATCTCCACATCAGGCCCCTTATCAGCCATCTCACTCTTCCCCTTTAACCAGGAAGAAACCGACTCCCAGGCAGAGGAAGTAGAGCTAACCGTGGGTTCTGTAAAGCCTATGCCTTTGCTCATCCTCTCCTATTTCCACTCAATAGTTGAGATTTGACCAGTATTTTAAACTGGTTAGTTATAGTGTTGGGTTTATTGTCTCCTCTGCTACCTAGACATTCTTTCCGAACTCAAAAAAGATATCTAAACAGATCTGGCTCTACAACACTACCCCAGGAGAGAATGCATTTAGGTGACCAGCACACCACATCCCCTGGCATCAGCAGCGAGGCTGACACCACAAGTCCTCATTGCTCAGGTTCTTGTTTGATAAATGGATGCCTTTTTCTCAAGGCCTTTCTTCTGGCTTGCCTCCTGTCAGCTGCTGTGGACCTTTTCTCCTTGGTTCAATACTATTCAGAGCATGGGCTACAGAACAGTGCTGGCCAGTGTGTGTTACTGGCACACCATGAGATACATCTAGAAACAGAATATTTAGAAACTTTTATAGCCACTTGATGGTTCCATGATATCCAAGCATGTGATCATTTGCCTACTAATTTATCTTCACAGTATTTTACCAAAGTAACCGAACAAAAATATGGGTCAGGGTAAAAACATCTGGTCATTAATCAATAAATGTTTGAGAAGCTCTGTTCTAATTATGCAGTTTCTAATTTTATCAAAAGTGTACGATCTAAGATTCTTTTTTTTCTTTGCCTTTTTCTGTGAGCTCATGTGAATATATTTATATTATGAGTAATGTTTCCCCATCCTCCCCCCAAAATGGCTTTGCCTGTAAAGCTGTCTTTCTGTTTGTAGGATACTTACACAAAACATGGATCTTTTCCCATAATTCCTAAGACAACCCACTTAATTATTTGTCTTACTAGCCATGGATATCTATGACAATAAGAGAGCATTTTTAACAGTTTTCGCTCACGTGCATATGCCTACCCTGTACTCAGCTGACACTGTTAAAACTTTTCTTACATAAAATCAGCAGCTTCATACTATAGGTATACCTTTTTTGCACTGTCTTTGTTTCGTTAAAAAACAAACAAACAAACAAACAAACAAACAAAACCAGCATTGGCATTTGGTCCTGGACAGGGAAGTTCTCCAGGTGTTTCCAGAGTGTCTGGCATTTCAGTGGAATATTCTGAAGTCTTAATAAGTTCTCTTGGGATACTAAATCTCTTTAGTGAATATTTTGTTTCTCCCAAGATGCTCTGACCATCTGAAGGCCTCACACAGGTGGGCTGAACTTAAAACAAACCTAATATGCAGAAGTTCACACCAGGAAATTGATAGATGGCAGGTGGGTGTTGGGAAAGGAGAGGTTATTCATATGCAGCAAGTTTTCCCATTTTGTTAGAGGAATCAACATAAGTTATCCCTGCTAGTATATTAAAAAATGATTGAGCCTTTCAAAATCTGATTTAAGCTCAACTTTTCAGAATCGAAATATAAACAAAGTGAAGCCAACCAGTGGGGATTAACTTTGAAAATGACTCTCTTCTCTTTCAATTGTAGTCTTCTCATCTAAAAACAAAACAAAACAAAAAACAAAACAAAACAAAAAACTTTGCAACAACGGTGTAGGATTGGATGATTTCTATCCTCCCTTGAGACTGAAGCCATTAATCACTCTGTGACTTTTTCCACTGTCTTCATGTTTCTGGTTTTCAATTTTTTTTTTTTCTCTCCAGTCCTTTGGCTATGGGGACTCAATGTGAGCTTCTTAAAAATTGCCCTGTAGCTCTAATCACTTAAGGCCGGGGATTCATTGATGTTTGACGATGTATCTTAAATATCTGTGTTTATTAGTGGATTGAGTCACAGCATCAGATTTCCCTGAGTCTAGATTTTAAAATGATGCATCATTTTGTTCTTTATATTTTTAGGTCTAGAAATGACTCATATGCAGGAAATGCAAATTCACAGACCACCTTAGAACTTGAAAGAAGATGTCCTCTTCATATTTACTTTAGCAGGATATTTTCAAGCCGGGCTCATGAGAAAGAAGTCCCAGCCCTCCAACTCCTTTTTTAAATGCTTTCCAACCATACTGTGTGGCTCACATTTCAACCCTCTTGTCCTGTCACCCATCTACCCAACCCCTTTCCTACCACCTTGTTCGGAACAAAAGGGATCCACTGAGAGGCTTGGGGAGACTCCCCCTACCCTGCAGGAGAAGGGCCCCTCCTAGTGGAACAGCTTGCGGTCCTCAAGCGGCGCCTTCCAGCCATCTGCTGGCTTGTGTTTGGAGGCTGTATTAAGCCTGCAAACAACCTCCATCACAGTTTTCTGATATTTCCCTGATAATGACCATCTCCTTCCCCCACTTTAGCTCTGCACATGAGCTTCCTTCCGCATCTTCCACCTTCCTGGAAATATTTATCAGAACCTCTGGGAAAACCACCAATAGGTATCCCAGGCCAATGATGCATGTGACAGAAAAACCAGATATGATGTTGCTATAATCTTTATTATTATAAATAGTAAAAAGGGGTGTTTATTTAAAAACAGAACGTAAACCTCCCCTTCTCTATCCAATATCTAACACAGAGAACATTTCCTATCAGTTTATCATTTAATAGTTAAGAGCACCAATGCTGGGCCCAAACTGATTAAGGTAGAATCACAGGTCTGCCGTCTACTAGCTGGGTGACCTCCATAAGTTATGTTACTTTCGTGTGGCCCAGATTCCTCACTAGTGAAAGAAGGGTACCTATCCAATAGCATTTTGGGGAGGACTGAATAGATAGACCAAAAGGACCATGTCTGGCATCTGGTAAGCACTTCATCAGTGTGTGCTATAGTACTTATTACTCTTGTAAGTTACATACTTGGAATGGAACCTGGACTTCTGAAGTCAGGTTTGAGCACAAATTGTAGCTGTAGGCTACAATTTGGGATTACCAAAGAATCAAAAAACATCAACAACAACAACAAAAACAAAAAATCTGGATCTCTCTTAATCTTTTCACTAATTTGTTCATGATGCTTGCCAATCCAAGTGAGCAATGGTAGGCACTCTGGCCCTGAATGAGTGACCCTCACAGGGGAGGGAGGAGGATAGAGATGGACAGGAATGGACAAGGGATGGCGAGGGACCTTTGCTAGGAGATGAGAACACCCAGAAGTGCCTTCACTGATTGCTTCCTTCTCTTACCACCCATGACACTTTCTGAATTAACATTTTCTCTCTTCCCCCTATTGAAGTAATAGCCAGCCAGAAATTATTAAAATTATCTTAAACAAATGTCTCAAGAGGTTTTTCAGCCACCAGAGTATTGCCTCATCTGAACCCACTCCCTTGGGTTTAGTGATCCTCAGCACAATTCTGGATGTCCACTTTGGCTCTCACCCTGTAGAAGAATCATAGACACAGTGACTTATTGCCTGGAAAAGGCAGTGAGGAACTGTACCAAAAGGCATTTGGATGGGGGCTGTTCAGAGAGACTCTGTTAGGGCTTGGGGATTTGGGAGGATTTTATGTGTAGCCTTTCATACCTATAAATTCCATTGTTTCTATATTAAAAGTGTGGCATGGGGTGATTCAAGCAGCATGTGGGTTCTAGATCTTGTGGGCCTTCAGACTGACACAGCACCTGCAGAAGAGAACCACCCTGGCCACAGGATTCCTGTCTCCGGTAAGCAGTCTATCGCTGACAGGGCAAGTAGCTTGCTGATGGAAATGAGAGGTCTGTGCCCAGACGCCAGCCTTGTCTGTACTGTGAGAAAACACAGCTGGCTAAATTTGCCTTTCCTGCCCTTCTTCTGGATAGCAGCAGAAATGCCAAAGTGAGGACTGGGGTGGGGGATGAGTATTGTATAAAGCAAAGAATCTGCATGCCTCTAACAAAAAATTCCGCGCTCAGTAAGTATCTGTAGAACCCATTCTAGGTATGCATGTGTGCACCCCAAGGGTGTAAAGAGATCACTCAAACAAAAATTCATGCATCCAAATTTGTATATTCCTCTAATGCCATCTAACTTTGTGGTTATAGTGAAGATGTCTTCTATTATTTGACTTTTTGAGCTAACAGATTTCATGAGCCTTCTTTAGTACAACCAAATCGTTGGAGGTTTGCTCTTCTTTCACGGTTGCTTTATGGTCTAACAGGAGTGTTCAGGCACCTCTGGAATTGGGACCAGAAGTACGCAGCTTTGAATTAAAGCGAAGTTTGATCCCGCTCCACCTCCAACCTCCTGCAATACTGGTGTCTTGTGACAAGAGACTAAGGCCAGGGGCCCATGAGAGAAGTGGGGACAGTGTAGAAAAAAGAAATGCCTGTAAAATCTCAGCCTGCAGGCGTCTGGAGAGACAGCGCATTTCATTCTTGATAAACTCCAGCAGAAAAGAGCAATCAGCCAAACGAGAGCTGGACAAATTAAATGGCTGAGTATTATTTCAAAGGAGAGCTCGGGCAGCATCAGAAATTCCCCATCAGCTGTAATAACGCCAATTACTTTGCCAATTGCAGATTCCACCGTGATGTGTTTAGTGCAATCAGGCGTCGGACTCTTGCAGGGGCCTGATGGGTTTTGTTTACTGTGAATGTGCATTTGTAGCGAATCTTGTGCACCCAAAGGCTTCGAGCTCTGAATGTACTTACTCCTCTCGGTCAGATTCATACACAGCTGAGGGAGATTATCTCTGAGATGGAGGCAGGAGCAGGCTGGTCAGGCTGGACCCAGTGCCCCTCTCACTGGAAAATGCCTGGATTTAAATACAAAGAGCACAGCTGGGTGTGGTAATTCTTAGTGAGTGTGGCATGGCGATCTCCAGAAAACCTGTTTAGATTACGAAACCAGTAAATAAATAAATATTTTCTGATTACAAGTGAGGCTTCTTGGCATGTTGGAATGTTGGACAGATCACCATTAAACAGTAATAACAAACGTGAAGCTCTGGGAGGAGAGAACTCGCCAAGAGTTCATTAAGCCTTAAATACTGACAAATGGGGGTGCGGGGGCTTTCATTGTCTCCCTTTGAGAATCATTTGGTTGGATGTCAAACATACAGATCATTTCAAATATGAGAAGAGATCGTAAGAGAGGAAGATATCCCTCCTCCCTGCAGCATTTTAGCAAGGGAAATAAAATTTGGAGAGTGTACAGGAACATTGATTTTCTATTTACATTTGGCTCCATAGAAATTAATGGGTGTGTGGCTCCAGCTACTTTGGGGAGTGAGCTGTGATTCTCCATTTACACTCCCAATTGAGGAAGGCGCTAATCATGGGCATTTACTGAGCGCTTTGGCCTGACTGGCAGCTGGAGTGGAAGCTGTATCTGTGGCTGCTGGGGGTGCAGACGAAGAGCTAAAGGCTGATTTGATTCCACTTGTGCTCAGCTGTCATCTGAGGCCAGAGCCTGGAGGAGAATGGGAAGCTATTCTCTTCCCTCTGCTTTGTGACAAGCAACCTTTGTGTCATCTTGGTGTTTTTTGTTTTGTTTTTTTTTTTTTTTTAAACCTGCCTCTTCCTCCTTCCTAACTATGATAAAGGTTCCCTTGCCTGGGGAAGTAAGGATTCTCCTGAATTCAAAGACTGCTGCCATTGACTCCAAGAGAGTGATTCTGAGCTCACCAAACCCTCCCTCTCCCAGCTGCTGCTGAAGGCTCTCTGCCCACAATACCAGCATTGGGGCAGGTCCTATTTCAGATAGGAAGGCAGACATGGGATCAGGCGGGGACAGGGGATGGGTCCGTAGGATGTCAGGTTTGCATGGCATGGCTTATGCTATGGGCTTCGGCAGCCTTGCAGATAATTCATTCCAGGAGAAAGAGAGAGAGAGAGCGTGCGTGTGTGTATGCATGTACACACATGGACACATGTGTGTACACGTTTGGTTCCCCTAAAAACTGTACTTGAACCAGTGCATTTGGTTTGACACCAGCCTTTCTGCAGGTGGCAGCTATTTAGATAACGTCCCTGGCTCTCAGATAAGAGACAGAGCTTGTCTCCCGCAACTCCCTGGGGATGGCAATGGCCCTTGGAAATTAGGAGATAACATACAAAGCATTAAATGGAGGTGAGGGCATCAAATCATGCCATGGGTACGCAGCCTCAGCTACACTACAACCTGATGGCAAAGGAAGCTGCCATGTCCGGCCTCCTCATCAGCACAACTTGGAAAGTATTCAGGAATCTGTTTGTCTTTGGGGAGATTGTTTATTCACAAGGGAACTCAGAGGACAGCTCTGGCTTGGTGACACAGCCTCCCCCATGGGCAGGGTGCTCCAAGACGTACTTCATCAAAAGTTATCTCAGTGGGGGTGTGATTGTGTGTCTGCCCCCTTGAGCCTGAGCTAGTCTCAGAGTCACTAACATAGCTCAGCCAAGAAACCAAACTCTCCTCTTGCAGCAAATAATCATCTCCCATCTTCCTCTAGAATATCTTTGTTTTTTCAATGCCATAAACAATCCAGTGTGGTAAGGAACTTGGCTCTTGTGCCCGTCTTAGTGATTCTACTTTTGCTTAAACCTGAATCTGTCTAGATTAGCTCATCAGGATGTCTGTTGATGTTTGAACTCATCCTCACTAGGGACAGGACCATCTTACCAAAAGCTGTGGCCAGAGAGACTTTTTAAAAAGATATTTAATTCCTCACTCTTGTGAAATTAAGGGAGTTAGGTTCTAAACCCATATATAGGATATGAAACAATAAAAAAAAAGCTTGTATTTATGTATGTTGACATTCTATAGACCTTCTTGAGCGCCAGAATCCTGTGAAACAGGCAAGGATAACGAACTCCACTTTACAGAAGAAAAAAGTAGAGGCTGAGGCAGGTGAAGAGATTTGCTGAAAGTCTTCAGTTGTTTAGTGGTAAAGTGATAGCAAGGATTTACCAAGACCTTCAGATTCTGAAACCCCTTTTCCCCTTTTGTTCTTTGCCCTCTTGTCCACAGACATAAGATGGTAGGGCAGCTGGTATTGTTTACCCTTAAGTGCATTTCCATGCATTTCTGTTTTATATAAAGAAGATATTTAGAATTTCTGCTAAACTAATTGTTTCCCAACAGAAAACCTAGAACCCAATGGGAGTTTGTTGAAAGAGGCACATTTCTGGTTTACTTAGGAAGAATTTCCCAGCAAGGGAAGGAACTTAACCCATTGTGCCCAGTTAGTGCCTCATCTCCAGATGCTTTTGAGTGACATCTGAAAGGAAGGCAGTGTAGCAGGGGGGTTCTACATGTCCAGATCCAGGTTTGAGACCTGAGACTGAATCTCAGCTTCATCACCTCCTAGCTTTGTGATCTTAGCTGACCTCTCTGAGCCTCAGTTGTTTGTTTGTTTGTTTGTTTACGTGTACAATGGTGGGAGTAACGCTCACCTACCTGGCTTTAAGAATGTTTAAGTACACATGTAAGGGACCTAGCGCTTTGTCTGGGATAAAGTATTTTTTCAATACATGTGATTATGAGACCTCTCCAGCTTGGAATTTCCCCAAGTCATTGCATCCTATGTGTCTCTTTCCCTGCCACCCTTTCCAAGCAAACACGCACTGCAAGGTAAGGAACATCAGCGCTGGGAGGTCCTTCCAGTGGCAGCATTGAGAGCCTACGGGCCACAGGCCCCACTCCTAGATCAGGGCTCAGAACCTTTTTAAATTCACTTTAGATTCAGAAACCAGAAGGTCATTGGAAAATGGAACTGGAATCTCCAGAAAATCTGAGTAATTCAAAGTGTACCATTAAGAAAATAGTTTATATGTGTGCCAAAGGATGATACATGGAAAATGTGTTAGTGGAGATACTGTTCAAATAAAACTTCTTCCAGTCCATTATGCTAGACCCTGCTGGCATCTTGAAGAAGTCTTTACAAAAATACATGATGTGGGTAATCTGAGTCTCTTAGTATGTTGTGAGTTCATTGCCTCTTAGTATGTTGTGTCTCAGTTTCTTTGTAGCCTCTAGATGACAACTGAGCACAGGTGGAATCAAATCAACCTTCACCTCTTCATCTGCACCCCCAGCAGCCACAGATACAGTTTCCACTCCAGCTGTTAGTTAGGCCACATGTCTCAGTTTCCTTGCCAAATGAAAGAGTGTGATGCTTTAGAAGTCTTCCCTCCAGCTCTATTATTTTACCCTTTTCCATTCTATCCCATTGCATTCTATCCCTTCCCATCCCATCCCAGCCTTTAAGAGGTCAGACTTCCAGAGACTATAAAGAGTATAAATGAACGTTTTTAAGAATAAGTATAGCTCTTCTATAGCTCACTGCTTGGGAGCACTGACTACTTATATTTTTATTTCCTCTGTCCAAGATGTTCCTTGACCCACGTGGATCAAAACCTTTCCTGTTTACTTTTTGATGCCTGCATATTTTTCCCAGTACTTTTTTAAATGAACTTTTATATTCATATGTAGACGTGGTTTCAATTTAAAATTAGAATCTGTAGCCCTTGGGTCTGCATAGATGCCTTTTGTGGGAAGAGTCCTATCACTTTTCAGGTGTATTTGATTCCTCTTAAGCTTGAAATGTCCTTTCCAAATATGGAGAAAACCTCATCTTTGGGAGTTTCATTAGCTTGGCAACCTCTTCTCCTTTTGAAAATACTGGACTGTACATTTTACTACTGTTGTTAATTCAAAGGATGCCAGCTATTCTGTTTAATGCCACATATAAGTGTCAGCTTTCTAAAACTCCCAAAGAGTTCCCGTTAAGCACCTCCAAAGTGACCCTCTAATTCCTGGTGAAAGATTTTCCACACTGAACTTAGCAAAGACCCTTGGTTTGCAGTAGACTCTCAGGAACATTTGCTGAATGAATGAATGGATGAATGAATGAATGAATGAATAAATAAATAAATAAATAAATAAATAAATAAATAAATAAATTGGAGAATGAGTGAGTAGTGTCAAGATGTGGTATTTGGGAAGAATTTGGAGTTGGTATGAGATACAATTGGGTCTGAACTTTGTTCTTCCTTTTAGTAGGTGTATGATCTTGAGAAAATGACCTAACTTTGGTTTGCTCCTTTGTCAAGTGGGGACATGAACTCCCTTTGAGTGTTACTAGAAGGATTAGAAACAACCAATGTAAACTGCCTGATACAAGGGAGATGCCGTTTAAAGAAGGCTTTTTAAACTCTCCTACCTCATGCAGTGCTTGGCACCCAGTGAGCCTTTAGGAAGTGTTTGATGACTGAAGAGAGCCTAGCACCATTCATCTGAGGCCATGAGTCATCGGCATACAGAAGTCACACCTCCTTCATCAACTGGGATGCTATTCTCAGTTGGGGAAGTCCCCAGTCTCCTGATTGGCACATCAGTCAAACCAACCATGTGTTTATAGCTCTCTGTCTATCCTGAGCATGAAAAAGATTACCTGGGGTTTCCCTTCTTGAAAAGACTAGAGACTCCTACTTTTAGGGCAGTAAAAGCAGCTCCCATAAGATGACAGAACAGAGGACTTTTCTCTGTTCTCACCTAGGGCTCAAGTATGGGAAAGCAAGGTGGAGTGTGCAAAGACTGAGGCCAAGGGCTGTGTCAGGTCTCCAGCATAAGAAGACAGTAGCAAGTACTGGCTAGGATCAGTTATTCTAGGGTGAACACCCAGGGTGGGTAAAATTCTTGGACTGCTAACTACAAGAGGAGTCATAGGCAAAAAATACAATGAGCCAGTAGCCAACCCTTTCCAGGATGTCCAGGACTTAACCAAGTTTGGGAAAAATAGGTGGACGTCAAAGGCCTAATCCAGGGTGGTCAAACATAGATCACATAGAGTAATGGCAGCAGGACATCCAGTTGCAAATATCAAGAACATAGGCTCCAAGAAATATAAGGGCTCAGTAGGAAGAAGGTAGGTTTCTTGGGTGCAAGATAGGAAAGCCAAACTAGAATAGATCTTAACCAACAAATAAAATCATTTTCTGGGCTTAATAAGGAACTTACACACTAAAGGGACATCTGGTCTCCATTCTAGATGACAGGCAGCCCCAGCCTCTTCCTTCATGGAGTAGTTCAGAGTACTGGTCATATTCTCTGCCAGGGAAAATGATCAGTTTCTACACCAAGCTCCCAGGGAGTTGAGTTGTATAGGTTGACGCTGCAGCCATGCACTTCAGTTGATGAGAAGTAGAGCTAATGAAACCCAAACCAAGGATTTCATCCCCTCGTGAGCGAGTTAGCTCTGCCTGCGTGAAGGTGTGTTCTTAGTAGCTCTTCAAATGTCACATATCGGCCACTTTTAGAACACACTCAGGGGTTTTGTTTGGTTCAGGCCAGTGCTTGGAGGGATATGTTTACTGGATCCCCCTGAAATAGTGTTTCGAAGCTGATACAGTTCTCTCTGTTCTTTAGCTAAAGATTTATCTTCCCTAAAGCTTTATGAATTGAATTCATACCAAAAGGAATAGGCTTCCCATTGGTGCAAAATAAAAAGTTATAGAGCAGATAAAGGAGCTTTGTGCTTTTATTAAAACGGTGACAATCAGCCTGTTCATTTCCTCAGACTTACCTTGTCTATTCAAGGCCTAATGCCCCTCTATTATGTTTATCCCTCATGTTGACTTATACGAGCAGTGACTGTCATTGACATGGCCACTGAAGATTAATAACATCAATGCCACTGACAGCTTGCCCAGGGGTTTGTAGCATAGAAACTGATTGATAGTAAATTGGAGGTCCAAGAAACAGATACAAAGAAAGAGGGTTTGGAAATAGTTGACAACCAATCCTTCCTGGGAGTCAAATCAGCTGACTGCTTTAGTTTCAAAACTTTCTACTTGGGGACTAGGGAGATGGTTTGATCCATGTCCCAAGTGATGCCCACCCATTCTCTCCCAATGTGTAAGGAGTCCCAAGTAACACCCGTGGTCACTTGTCAACCAGTGGAAGCTTTTCTCTCTCGTACTTTTTTATTCTAGAAGTAGAACAGCCAGCTGATTTCATTTGCCTGTAGGCCTTAATTGACTTGAAAGTTGAATATCTTCCCTAACAAACTTCTGATTTTTTTCCTATTATTGTAAAGCTGCATCTTTCCCACCTTTTTTCCCTTTAGCATTTCAAAACAGAGATAAACAATTCTGCTGATGCTTTTAGGATTTCTCTGATTCTTTCATTAATCTCCAGGGACAACAATAGGTCTCTAAAGGCTTTAAAAATGTTCCATTTTCTTGCCAAACTAGGAGGAAAAGAATCAAAAGAGGAAGTTAACTTTGTACAGAGATGTTCGTTCTTCCTCTAAAAGTTTAAGAGCTGTCATTAAAAGCCTAATTTATCACCCCTACTCATGCTTGCCCTGAAAACCAGTAAACAACCAAAAAATGACTTGATCAGTTAACTTAGACTGTTTTGATTCTCTGCAGAGCTCAGTTTGGCCCCAGTCATGTGGTGAGTGTACCTAAGAAACACTGCCTATAGATGCTCAAGTCATTGTCTGTCCCAGAGACCACCAAGCATCACTAAGGGGTGGCAAGAGTAACTCCAAGATACGAAAGCACTGATTCTTCACTTGAAGGAGATGAAACTGAGGTCCTCATTTGTTACATTCTGCTGTGAAGATCTTAGCAGATTGCTACTTTAAACTGTTGAAGTGGGGCCTCGTGGTATACAATTAACCCGGGACACATGACAGATTTCATATATAAATGAAATCTGTGTGTGTGTGTGTGTGTGTGTGTGTGTGTGTCTAGGTACATATAGAAGGGACAGATAGGTGTCAATAATTCATTGCTGTCTATGTAGAGAAGCCTTATTCCACAATTTTGACAAATAACTGGTCATTAGAAACTCTACTAAAATTCCAATTTCTTTGAAAATCTTCTCCCTCTTTATTGGGTAGTATAATTTCCCCCAGCATTTAATAGAGGATTTGTTGTTTTATGTGTTCTTATTCCAGTAGTTTTTTATGTGGAAAGCAGGAGGAGAACACATTTGTAAAACACAGAATGGTTATTACTTCTATATGTTACTAGATTCTTCTTCTTTCTGGATTTTGCTCCATCTAAGAGATTATTCTGTTACTCTCTGCCCAGTGAGGAAATTTTAGCAAGATGGGGAAACTACTTCCACAGGAATCTTAGAGCACTCTGGGATGTTTGTGTAGATTTGTTAAATATGATACATTAACAAGTTGTTATTAGGACACATTTGCCCATTTTTCTCTGTTCTTTAGGGAATTCCCCAAAGTAACCTAAACCTGAAGCTAGGAAAAGAAAAGTGAAGGGGTGACCTTTCGACTGTAACTTATCCATCCTATCTTGCACTTGATAGTTCTTTGTTGCTTAAAAAAACACTTTCCGGGGCGCCTGGGTGGCTCAGTCGGTTAAGTGTCCGACTTCAGCTCAGGTCATGAACTCGTGGTTCGTGGGTTCGAGCCCCGCATCAGGCTCTGTGCTGACAGCTCAGAGCCTGGAGCCTGCCTCAGATTCTGTGTCTCCCTCTCTCTCTGGCCCTTCTCCTCTGGAGCTCTGTCTCTCTCTCTCTCAAAAATAAATAAACATTAAAAAACTTAAAAAAGCCGCTTTCCTAATGATTGTTGCATTTAGTTTTCACATCAAACCCACAGCCTAGTTAGGGTAATTATTTATCCAAATTTTAACACTGAGGAACTGAAAATCAAGAGATTAAAAGATTCTCCTGAGCTTCTAGTATTGGTTAGCAACCCTACTAGCTTGGAATTTACATGGGTCTTCTGATTCCAAGGCTAGAGTTCTTGGCAAACACAAAATGCCAACATGTTGAAAAGAAGGAGAAGCACATCAATGCAAATGAAATAAAACAAAAGCACTGTATGTACTCATTCATTTGGTCGTCTGTGTTTGATCTACACTTTATCATACATATTCAGTCAGCTAATTCTATTAAGTGCCTGCTGTTTGTGAGGCATTCAAGGAAACTGGTTCGAGAAATAGACCTTCAGTTGAATGGAGTCCTGATTTATTTGTTTTCTTTCCGTGGACTTAGTTGCAGGTAGAAATGCTCATTTATATATCCTATTCTCTTTACAGATGCGGACACAATCCTACACTATAGGCAATGCCCTTGGGTCTGCCAGGTCAGAGCAAAGGTGTGCAGAAGCAAAGCAGGATGAGTTGGATCTTGAAGATAGAGCAGGATTTTAATGGAAAGGGAGAGTGAGATGAGGAGGAGAGATTTATAACAAATACGTGTTGTATCTTCTCTGGTCTGGACACTGTGGTGGACTTTTAATATTCTGATGTGATGCCTGGCCTCCCAGAGCAGAACAGACATTAATACTGGGGTCAGAGACAGACATGAAACACGCAAGTATAAATGTAGTGTCCATTGCACTACTTCTTGCCAAGCACTTCCTGATCCTTTTCCTCATAATCCTTTCTTCCCACCTGTCTTCCTCCTCCTATCCAGATACCTATGAGCATAAGGCAGGAGTGGGATAGGGTATCATTATAACATAACCCAACCTCGGCTTGAGAGGAAGTCATATAGTGGGGTTTTGTTCCAACTGCAGTTTCCTGACTTGTCCTGAGTGGGTCTATTCTACCTAAGTGAGCCAAGGTTCCTATAACTGTGCAGTTAACACAAGCTATGAATGTCCTATTCCTGAGACCAAATTATTTGTCTGAAGCCTCTGTGATCCCAATTGACTATAAGTATTTGTCAGATTTCATGGGCTACTGCTTAGGCTTCTGTTTTGTTTTGTTTTTCTTCCCCCTGTTTACCTGACCGATTAAGAGTCCTACTTCAGAAATTCCAAAAGATCTTGGTTCTGTATAATGGAGGCATTTTTTTCTTCTTTAGGTCACATGTCTTTTCACAGCAATTTTTGTCTTAGACATCATGAGATGGGAACTGTAAAAGACATTATTTTTGAACATTTGAACATTGCTTTTCATTTTCTCAAAGGAGTTTGCACATGATCGACAAAGACATATTAATCAAACCCACCTACGAGATGAGAAACCCAGACTCAAAGCTGAGGGGAGGGGGAAACCCTGGGTACTCCAGTGCGAGAAAAAAACAGCAGAAATTAAGCTCAAATGTCTCATAAAATGAGTCCTGAATAATCCTTTTACATTCAAACATTTTGACAGTTTTTAGGCATGAGAGGGAGTGAGCAGTTTACAAGGAGCCCAAATTATCTCCAAATTGTTTGTTTACTATTAAATAGCTAAAACAAAATGAAGCAAAACAAAACTCCCCTGTCTCTTCACTGTAGACAAGAAGAAGTTCTACTGCACAAAGACCAAGCTGTTTTGTCAGTGAAGAGTTATATGGCTGCCCAAGTTTTGATTTTGTGGGGAGCTTTAGGAATGGCCACGTATAGGAATCAAGGATGGGAAGCAAAATGTCTTCTGGACATCTACACAGACTTTCTGGGTTGTGTAGACAGGTGCAGGCAGCATTGAAATAACATCACTTTGCATATGTGTGTAGCTTTGGTTCTTTTAAAGCCCATTTATCTGTGGCATCATAATAGAATTTTAGCTCTAAAGAGGCTCTATCTGATTTGATCTTTCTACTAATTCAGGAATTCAACTAGGCACACCTACTAGGTCATCTCATCTCTGCTTGACTGTTTCCAGTGATGAAGAACTTCCTGTTGGGCCAGGCAACTTATTTTGTGGCTAGACAGCTTTTATTGTTTGGAAATTAGTCTCTATATAGAGTTCAAGTCTATTTCATTGAAACTTCTATCTACTGTTCTATCGTAACTCCTACACACTAATTTGTCTTCTTCAGCCACACAATAATTTTTCAGCCATTTGAAAGCAGTTATCAAGGTTCCCCTAAATCTTCCCATCTTCAGGCTAAATACCTCTTGTTTTTTTCAGGCAAGCCTTAAATGATACAGTGTCCATCTCCTCCTCAGTCCAGTTCACCTTTCCCTAGAATAGACTCTTCTGGTGTCTCTGTGACTCTAAAACAAGGTCCTCAGAATTTGGCACATTATTTTAAATGGACTCTGGCCAATGTTATGTGATTGTTAGCAGTATCCACTGAAATTTTCTACTTAAAACTTCTGCCATCTAGGATTATCATGACTATTTCAGGAACCATTGCTAACTCAGAAAGAGCTTGTGGTCAAATGACATCACCAGTCTTGTTCCCAGAACAACTTGGAGTCATTTCTCCCCATTCAATTCCTTCCATCTTCTTAAAAACAAATAAAAAAAACCTCACTGAACAATTTGGTAGTTAGAACAGATGCTATCACTTCAATTTTAGAAGGATTAGATAACCTTACTGACTGCTTACTAAACCTAGGCATTGGTACTATTCTAAGAACTTTTCCTATATTAACTCACCAAATCCTCAAAATAACCCCTGAGAGTAGGTACTGTGAAGGCTCTATTTGAAAGATGTGGAGACTAAAGCATGGAGAGGTTCAGTAATTTGCCCGAGTTCATACAACCTCTGACTAGGGGAGGTGAGATTCGAACAGACTGGCCTAGAGCCTTCATCCTGCTCTCTCGGTGCACAGTTGGTGGTCAATGGAAATAGACCCTCAGTCTCCTGGCTACTAGAGCTATGTTCTTTCCTCACCCCAAAGTCGCCTTCCTGTAGTGGCAAAAGTCTCTCACTTTTGTTCCTTATATTAGATTTTTTTTTTTTTTTTCCAAATGGAGACTCGTGATCCATTAGCAGATTGTGAATTCAACTTAGTGGGTTACTAGTTGTGGAAGGAGGGAAGAGAGGAAGGAAGGAAGGAAAAGAAAGGAAAGAAAGAGAAAGGGAGAAAGAAAGAGAAGGAGAGGGGGATGGAGAGAGGTGGGGGACGGGAGATATCAAAATGCATCATACTAAGGAAATTTTGTTTCATAAATATTTTATTGTACATGAAACACACACAAATATACACTGCTATGTGTATATAGAGTCACAATAAAAAATGTAGTTTTTATTGTTTCCTATGGTCAAAGCAGTTAGGGAGGTGCCGCCTATGTATTATATATGCCAGACTGTCCATTTCTTTATTCCAAGGTCAAGCAGACAATAGGGCACACCTAAGTTTTAGATCTGCAGCCAGTGAGAACGTAAAGTTGCAACTAAGCTGAAAGTTTAAGCAAAGAACCTTGGAGAGCAAAGAGGTGATTGGGGACTGAAATTAAAAATAAAAAGTTGTTCTAATGACAATTGAGTTTCCATTCAGTAGCCACATACATTCCTAACTCATCACCTCAAGTAAGTCACTTCTCTCCACAAGCTGTTTGCCAGAACCAGCCAGAGAATTCAGGAAATGCTATTCTTTTCCTTTGTGAAGCTTGGCAAAATGACATTAATTTATCCAGCCATGCAGGAAGCAATTGTAAATATAAATGTATTTTACATATTCCTCCCAGAGGAGACTTGCAGTTTGCCTCCCTAGCAAGCAGGGGATGCCTAGACTCCTCATATCCCTGGTGACTTTACTTGGATCGCTTTTTCTTTTTTTTTTTTTTTTTTCTTTTTTTACCTCTCTGTATAGCACTGTCCATAATTGAGGTAGTAATACTGAGCTTGTTGGATTGTCATGAAGTTTCATTTGTATGCGTAAAAGACCCCCTTGATGCTCAGTTACGAATCATAAGGAGGAAAAGAAAATTATTATGTTGATTAATTATAGGCACATAGAATTTCTGTCAGCTATGTCCACAGTGATATGTAGATTGTAGACTTAAATGTATTAACTCTCCATGGTTGTTTCCAGAGTCATCTTAGGCATTTGAAAAAACACATTCTCCCATTTCATTCAATTAAATAATGTGTAGGAATGAAGCAAGTGCAGTATTCAAATCTCCACGAATCAACAAAGGGCCATCAAGAGAATCTAAATGGATTTCAGCTACTGAGAACAGATCATTTAGACCCAATTCACCATTGAAAACATAAGTGAATAATTATGATTTCACAACAAACACTGTAGATAGAAGTCTTTAACCGAGTCATGGAGAATTTTGAAAAATTAAGACCTGAAGAAAGTATCATGAATTTTGAATCTATACTCCCTCTCTGAGTTTGGTCCTCAAATATAATTAGGTATTATTCAAGTGGTGTTCAGTCTTGTCTGATTATGGTTACGGTACGAAATGGCAATAACCTTTGACAGAAGTGAAATGGCTGCCCGAGGTGTCACAGCAAGTTGTTGGAGAAGGTATTTGGACTCACACATGAGTGCTCTTTCCACAACCCCATGCTGCCTCCAAGTGGGAAGGTGGCAGTGGTGTTAGGATGTAATCACTCCATTAATCGCCATTTTTTATTCCAACTGGACAAGTGGCTAAGAATTTTAGGATGACTTCTAAACTTAACAACGTAGTGTTTACCATATCATTTGAGGACCAAATGACTTATCTCCAGGGAAACTAAAATATTTAGTTTTATTTATTTCAGCCAATGAGAAAAAAAAACATTCGAGATGCATTATAAGCTATTTATTAATATCAAGTGGCAAATTCAAAGACCTTTTTAAAGAGATTTGGTGTGGTACTTAATATAATGGTGGGGCAAAATCAATTCCCCATTCCTCCCTGTTCACCTCACCCTTCCTACACATATTCCCTGACAAGAACATCATTAGTCCATCAGTGACAGCGTTTGAGAGGAACGTACACTCACAGCAGGGCTTTGTGGATACCACATTCCTGGAACATTTGATCCTCTTACCATGGCTTATTGTACTTCACTGACCACTCCTGGCAGGTGGGATGAACAGGGTGGTGTGGGAGAGATGATGGGAGCAGGCTCTCAGCACATGGAATCTTTGAATCAGAGTTGAAAGGTATCTGGGAGATCCCCTGTTCCGACTTTCCATCTAATGAAGAACTCCCTGTGACAAAAGGACAGTCTGCCTCTTCTAAAATTTCCAGTAGCTTCTTCCATTTCTGAACCATTCTGATTTTCAGGAAAAAAAAAAAAACACTTCATGTTTAGCTGAAATCTGCCTCCTGGTACCTTTCACCTATTGACTTCTTTCTGCCCACTGGAACAAACAGGGTAAGTCCAATCCTTCCACGCCTTGGTCTTTCATATATGTGAAGAGAACTGTCATCCTCCATTGTCCCCACTCTACATCCAAACTTTGATTCTCCAGGCTGAATATCCATGTTCTTCCTCCTGTTGCATCGTACCACTTCCATCACCATCCCTATTTGTACGTCTCCTCCTCTTATCTGGTTTGTTAGTGTCCTTACCCAACACTCTTTTGGTTACAGATATTTAAGCAGCTATCAATCCACCCGAATGTATCACCACACACGTGCACATGTGCGCGCGCACACACACACACACACACACAAGGTTCTATCAAAACTGTGAGGCTTTATCAGAAATGTTTAACCAGCTGTCACTCAGAGCGTGTTGGCTCACTCCTGTTGGGACTCTGCTTCACTTCTGCCTGGGCAGCTGTGCACTCCTAACTTCTGATTTTCTGCCTTTTGCAGAAGAGAGCTGCAGAGGTTGAGATTGTGTTTGAGCTCCAGAGTTGCTGCATTTCTCTACTTTTAAGTTCTACAAAGTCCATTTGGGGCTATTTGAAACCCAAATTGTTGAGTTATATCCCAGTCTGTGGCCATGAACCTCACCGTGGGCTGCTTCCCGCTCCCAAACTGTAAGCTGAAGCTTCAGGGCATCACTGCATCTGAGAAAAAACAATCTGGGACTTTCTGTATATTAGAAAGGGTGAAGATCTAAAGCTTTTGTGGAGACAATATGGTGTTTCTATTGATCCATGTGAGTTGAACATATGGAGGCTCTGAGAAAAAAAGTCTGCCCTATTTAGCGACCCGGGGCTGATGAGAAGGTGTGTTACAAATCCGTATTCCTCCCAGCATGTGGTCTGGGACACATCGACTCATTTTACTGATGAGTTCCTCGAATCAAGCAGGGGCCATCATCTCTTACCAGTTTATGGCATTAATTGAGTTGTGTGAGAAACACTGCAGGTGCATCTGTGAGAGGGAGAAAAAGAGGAAACACTGTTCTTGCTCTCAGAGAATAGGTAAATAGAAGAGAGTGAGCAGACGTGTAACTGGAAGCAGATGAACAAGAGCAGATGTGCGGTGGTAAAACAAGGTCATCTTTTTAGACGGAGGTAATGCGGGAAGACAATCTAGTCCTGAGCTGTGAGCTTTTCCTCTGAGTTGTGGTTACCATATTCACTGAACAAGAAACACAGACCCATGGCCTGAGAAAGGATGTGGTGAATTAGTATAATTTGGATATTAAAACATTGAGATTTTTAGTATCTGCCAGTGGTATTTGGAGATAGTGAGAACATTGGAAGTACAGGCTGTTGCAGGAAAGCTAGTGGATAAACCCTAGTCAGAGTGCCCAGACTTCCGAGGAGTGGACATCCTGACTGTAAACTCAGATGAGCTACTAATTCAAGGCACCTTTGCCTGTTCCCTAGCATGGCTGGAAGTCTAGAGATGCCCATTTTATTGTCCCTTCACATTCTTTCTGGGTCCAGCAGCAATAACCCATAGTGATCAAAGGCCTTTTCAGCTACACCATTAATTGAGTTTATATATTTATAAATCATAATCTTTAAAGTGGGGTATAGTACTAACCACTGGTGAGTTTTCTAGAAGTAATAGAGAAATACAATGAACATACATTAAGGATGTGGCTAGCTAGCGACTTGATTCTCACTTTTGGTACACATGAGAATCACTTGGGAAAATATAGGTAGATGATAGATTGATTCCATGTCTCCAAACTCCAATTTACTATGGCTGGAATGAGACTCAGAAAGTTAGGATTTTAATGAGCCCTCCAGGTAAATCTGCTGCAGGGCTCCAAGGTCCACATCTTCAGAATATTAGCTAGAAGAGGGCTGTCTACAGGGGCTCCAGTTTCCTGAGTTTCTGGAAGGAAACCTGCCTCTGGGATTCATCTCCCCTTCTCACAGTCTGTGAAAATGCTCCAGGTTCTACTGTACAGAATCTTGCCGAGCAGAATTTGGAGCAGAGTAAATTCCTTTTAGGATTATAGGATTAGGAAGCTGAAAGGTGATTCAAATTCTTGATTAAACAGAGAGAAGGAAACAGGAGGGGATGCTCCCAAGCACGCACATCACTCCAATGTGTTTTCTCTGTAATTAGAGGAAGTGATTGCAAAATATTTGAAAGGATTAAACGCTCAGAGAATATAGTGATCAAATAACATGAGATGCTGCATTCTTTAAAATGATCACTGGCTTGGCTTTGCACGTGTTGTTGAACTGCTGTCACTCCTCAATACTGAGGGAATGAATGCCCGAAAGGAAATGCTCTCTGCTGCAAACTTGGGGAAACAGCCCCAGGTTTCATGCTGGGAGACACTGGGTTCTAGTTTGGGGTCCTCCACTAAATTTTGGGCGGTGGCAAATTAAGGCATATTGTCTCTTTGCTCTGTTCTCTCCTTGGTAGAATTACAACAGTAATCCCTGCAATGTTTGGCTTCCTTTTAGCCTTTATTGATATCTACTAATTCAACAATAATTTGTTGAAAAGCTATTTTAAAGCCTTTCTAGGACAAGAGGAGCAATGTTTTTATATAAATAATCACATTTATTGAGTGGCTTCCACATGCCAAGCTTTTTTGGGAATACAGAAATGCATTTCACCCTCAAGAAGACAATGGGGACTGGGGCACCCGGGTGACTCAGTTGGTTAAGTGTCTGACTTCGGCTCAGGTCATGATCTCACATTTGTGGGTTCAAGCCCGCATCGGGCTCTGTGCTGAAAGCTCAGAACTTGGAGCCTGCTTTGGATTCTGTGTCTCCCTCTCTCTGTCCCTCCCCTGCTCACGCTCCATCTCTCAAAAAATAAAATAAAACATTATTTTTTTAAAAAAAGAAGATAATGGGGTCTAAGGGACAACATAGTATAAGGATGTTGGAAATAGACTTGGTGTGGTTTTTCAAGAAAGAAGATTCCATCTCCAAAGGATAACTTCAGTACTTGGCTGTGGCAGTGCATGTTGGCCATGGTGTATGAGCCTGGTGGATCAGCCATGTGGGAGACAGTTCCAAACCTCAGGGCTGGCCTGAGGTCAGGTCAGGACTGGACACTTGCTCAAGTCATAGGCATGTGGCATATGTGGTAACACGGGGCTCCGCACTGAGAAAGCCCCACACTTGGTTGGATGCTCTGCTCTCATCATCCTGAAATTCTTCACGAATATTTAAGAAGCTGCATAATTTCATTATGCATTAAGCTCCATGAACCACATAGCTGGTCTTGATTCAGATTCTGTGTGCTTTTGGGGAAATTACTTGACCCTGTGATCTAGAAGGGACCCAGAATCCATCTATATGATTGTGAAGGTAAAATACAAAAATGTATATTAAGTGCCTTGTTTATGGAAGATGATTAATAAATGTTATGTGCAAGGGAAAGAAAGAAGACTAGAACTGGAGATGGTCAGCTTTTTCTATAACAGGCTAGATAGTAAATATTTTAGGCTTTGCAGGCTATTCTGTCTCTGTTGCAAGTGCTCAACTCTGCCATTGTAGTTTGAAAGCAGCCACAGACAATACATAAATGAATGGGAGCAGCTGTGTTGCAATAAGACTTTATTTAGTAAAACAGATGGTCATAATTTGCTGACCTCTGGACTAGAGGCTAGGGAAGTAGAAGACAAAGAAAGCCGAGACGAATAGACCAGGCCTTTCAGAGTGTGGTCCCAGACATGAAGCATCACTACCACCTGTTAGAAATGCCCGTTCTTGGGTCTTACCCCAGATGCTGTATGTGGGAATGGGGCCCAGGAATCAAGAAATTTGTGTTTAACAAATATTACAGTTGATATTGATGCATGGCTCATGTTTGAGAACCACTTCTCCTAAAATAAAGAAATCCAATAGTTCAAATATACAGCAAAGAGCAAATGTAAGAAGACCCCAGCAACAGATTATTGATTATCACAAAGGCATGTATCCTGATGCTGCACTATGGTGTTGAACACAACTCCAATATCACAACCAGCCTGGGATTCATAAGAGAATAAAGAGAATGAGAATAAAGTCTTACAGAAAATGATTTGATTTTTCTCCATTCTCCCAAAGATATTACACAGCTTAGGAGAAAAATTAATATAGTACATACAATGAATGCCATGGGGCATTTGCTTTCAAAGAGTGGTCCCCAGACCAGCAGTAACCTGGGAACTTGTTAGAAATGCACATCCTTGGGTTCCACTCCAGGCCCACTGTGGGAGTTGTAACTGACCCTTCAGGTGATTCTGAGCACACTCAAGTTGGAGAGCCACTAGGTTATCACATTAAGGCTTAATTCCCAGCCCTGCTTACAAAGGGCAGCCACAACCACCCAGTGGCTGCTCCAGGCACTTGGACAGTACTAGGAAGGGTGTGGACTTGAGGCCAGGCCTTCCCATTGTGAGTCCAGGGCCCCTTGTACTCTGCCAAGTAATACTAGAAACAAACAAAATCCCCCCTCTGCCCCCACCTTCTAATTTAACATATGAATCTACTTAACTCCACAAAGGCCATAAACTGCACATGGGTCTTAAATATATAAAACCGAGTAAAACTGTTACATCTGACACCCTGAGAAGATTCCTCTAATTCACTTGAGCTAATAATGTTATTTTAGTTTAATTCTCTTTCTTTTGGGGGAATTAGCTGCCTCTCACTTTGATAGGTCCCCTCCTTCGCCCTCCCAGCATGAGGAATCATCCCTGGGTCTGTTGCAGCACTGACTGTTCTGTGCTCTTCTGTCTGTGCTGGGATGAGACTGGACCTTCTTGTCCTTTGTTCAGGCAGAAGCCATGACATTGCAAAGCTGAAAAAAATTAGTACATAAAGTCCACGGGAGATAATCTTCAGATATTCTAGCTTTCGAGGCTAAACAGCCCCGTCTCATGAATTGAGTCTTTTCCTGGTTCTTTGTGTTTCTAGCATCATCTTTGCTGCAGGGGAGTGACTTCTGTGCCCAGGAGGGGCAGCACTTTAGCTCACCTTTATGTGGGAAGCAACCTTTTCCTCTTGGCTGAAGCTTTTGGTGGAGATGGGAGTAAGGAAGGTAGAGAAGTGGGTGACATGACCCCTTGCCATGGCATTTAACCCACCCAATGGGCCTAGAAAGATCCTGGGGATTTGATGTACCCCACCTCCTAGAATCCACCTTTCCTGTCGTAATAGCCTATCATTTACTGTACTTGATGCATAAACATACTGTGTGTATAAACAATATGGAGTGATTTCATACTGGGCGGATCTGCTCTGCAATAATTGTGACTTGACCAGTTAAAAATAGTACCCAAGGACAAGCATTCCTAATAGTAAATACATTAAGAATCACCACTTTTCCGGGGCGCCTGGGTGGCTCAGTCGGTTGGGTGTCCGACTTCAGCTCAGGCCACGATCTCGCGGTCCGTGAGTTCGAGCCCCATGTGGGGCTCTGTGCTGACAGCTCAGAGCCTGCTTCCCATTCTGTGTCTCCCTCTCTCTGGCCCTCCCCTGCTCACACTCTGTCTCACTCTCTCTCTCAAAAATAAATAAACATTAAAAAATTAAAAAAAAAAAAGAATCACCACTTTTCCACTTTCAATCTTTCCCCACCGATTATATATCTTAACATATCTTTTTAATTCTCTTAGGAAATGTTCATTCTCCAGTTACCAACTCACTCGTAAAAGCCAGTTATCCTGACTCTCATCCCTTTCATGGGCTCAGGTCCCTCTGGAGCTCAATAGTTCACTACGGTGGCCACTAGCCACATGTGGCCATTTAAATTTGAATTAATCAAAATTAAATAAAATTTCAGTTGACCTTGAACAACAAGGGGTTAAGGGTACTTAATCCCCACATGGTCAGAAATCCACATATAGTCTTTGACTTCCCAAAACTTAACAACAAATAGCCTACTGTTGACCAGAAGTCTTACAGATAACATAAAGACAATTAACACGTATTTTGTATGTTATATGTATTATGTTCTATATTCTTACAATAAAGATAGAGAAAAGAAAACGTTAAGAAAATCAAAAGGAATAAAAATACATTTACAGTAAAGTACTGTATTTATTGCAAAAAAAAAAATATGTGCATAAGTGAACCCATGCAGTTAAAACTTGTGCTGTTCAAGGGTCAGCTATGGTTCAGTTCTTTAGTCACACCAGACACATTTAAAGTACCCAGTAGTTAGATGTGGCTAATGGCTACCACATTGGATAGTGTAGATGCATAATATTTATATCACTGTGGAAAGTTCTATTGAACAGCAGTGCCCTCACCCCCATCCGTCTCCCTCTTGCTGTGTTTTTACCTCTACCATCCTCTTTCTCTCTCTCTCTCTCTCTCTCTCTCTCTCTCTCTCTCTCTCAGGAATCCCATGTAAACTCTCATGTTCTTTCCTCCCTTCACCTCTAACCAGCATGTGTATTAGATATTCATTTGTACATAATATAGTCTGACTAATTACTAACACTGTTTGCTATGTGTGCATTTTAATATGAATAAAACCCTTCAGCTAAATTGGGTTGGAGCCAGAGAAAGCATAGGCAGAGGCAGAGTGGACTAGAAGTGGGCAGAGGGAGGTGGGGAGCATTCAACCCGGCCTTGGAGTTGCCCCAAATCACACATGATAGACGGGCATTTTCTAACCAATGTTTTCCTTGGAAAATGTTGGAAAATACAGAAAAATTTAAAGAATAATACAATGAACTTTCATATATTGTTTACCATCAAAATTTATCAAATTTGATGACCTGTTTGAAAAGTAGATTGCAGGCAGCATGCCCAATTACTGCTACCCTACTTCGGCATGCATCTCTGAATAGGAAGGGCATTCCCATATATAACCATGTTACCATCACGACACACACAAAATGAACACTAATTCCACATCAGTTAAACATTTACACACAGTAAATACTTCCATTGTATCCATTCTTTCCCAAGTGAGAAATGAATTTTGGGTGCACAATGAGGATTTTGTTTCCCTTCTGCTCTGGGCAGTGCCTATCTGATATGTATACACCTGCTGTCTCACTCAAGGAGACCAGAGGATTTTCTCTTCCCTTGGTTGCCCCTAGATGTCAAGGAGAAGGTGAATAAATACATCACTATCTGATGTTGCCAGCAATGCGGATCCCCTTCACTTACTGGCCATCCTGTGAGAGAGCTTATAAACCAAGCGGCAGGGAGCCAGCCCAAGGGGAGGCTTGAGGGAGATAACTCAGGTAATGAGAGGGCAAAATGAAGAAATGTAAGGAGCAACACTTGCCCTCAAAGACTTTATGAAATAGGCCTGGCTTTTGAAGTGGACAAATATCATTGCCATGATTATCATAACACCTCATGCCCTTTCTTTTTCTCTTCAGTCAGCTTCCTGCATCATCCTTATCCTCAGTGCTTAGCACAAACTAGAAACAAAATAAATGCTTATTAAAATTAAAATCTTAAAATAGCCATCAGAACAAATTCATCTAATGTCACCTGTTAGATGCCCAATGAATATATTATATTAGTTTAATTGAATTGATTTATCAATCTCCTTTCTGAAAACTCTTTGACACTTAATACCTGTACTTCTCATTTGATGGTCTGAAGTTGTTATTTAATCCTTGACATTTCATTTATTTTTCCTTATATATAGCTTGCCTCCACATTAAATTATAAGGTCTGTTGGGCCAGGAGCCATATCTTCTAATTCTTATTACCCTACATAAAACCTGCTACAGTGCTAAGTCTACAGCAGACTATCCTTACACATTTACTGAATGGATGAATGGATGGATGAATAAATGAATGAATTAAGCAGAATTGAATTTTACCAACAGGACATATAATTACTTTAGAGACTAGGTTTAGTGTGGATCCATGCTATGAAATCTATGATACTATCTCTTTTTAAAAGATAAGGGTATAATGAATAGCCCCTCTGTGACTAATTTTTTGTTCATGCATAAGATTTCTGGACTTCTGACAACATGTGTACACAAAACACAACATAAACACAAAACTACCTGTTGTTCCATGCCTGGGGGTCAGCGCTTACCTCTTCTTGTCCAGGCATTTGTATCTTCTATTCATTTTGCCTTGAATACCTGACTCTTGCAGGTGTAATGCTGTTGGTTTAAATGCCCTCCTTAAAGCGTTTTCATCATGTTCAAAGATGCCAATATTGAATTATAAATGACGTTTATATTACAAAAAAATCTTCCCCAAATTTAAACTCATTTGTACAAACTTAGCAATGCAAAATCTTATAATTATTTGAAATAAGCTAGGTGCAGAAGCACAGGTTGGAATGGGTCTGACTTGATGACTGTGAATCTGAAAGAAGACCTGGTTATATTAGTTAGAATAGGCTAAATGGACTTAACAAGTCTGTGCTAGTTCAAGGCCAAATGTTTCTGGTCAGTGATTAGTACCTCTTCATATAGTGATTCAGGGGCCCAAGCTCTTCCCATGGAGCTTGCCATGGTGGCTCTGCAATTTGCTAGAGTCTTGTCTCCTTGATTCAAATTAGAAAGACAGGAAAAGGGGCGTGGCAGAGGGCATCATTTCACCAAGGACTTGTTTGTGAAATGGCACACATGTCTTCCACTCATATGCCACTTGCTAGAATTCATTCTGGTCGTTAATCTAACTAAGAGGAATCTGGAAAATATAATCTAGCAGCATGCCCAAGAAAGAGATGGATTTTTAATGAAGAGCTAGCAATCTTTGACACTGTTTTAGGTGACTTCAAAATGAAAAGGATAAGAGGAAAATGTAAGCCCCATGAGCAGAAATATTAGAGCAGAAATATGTAAGAGAGGCAGTAGTTTTAGGAAAGTACAGACTTTTGCTTCACCATAGGAACACTCACAGCCAGTGGTCAGAATCTGCAGTTGGCCACCCTTTCCTTTTCACGTGCCTTTGCTGCAATCCTGTGGACCAGAAAGGTCAGTCACTGCATGATGAAACCTCTGAATCCTACTTAGGAAATAGCCAGGCTTTGTGTAGATGGGGTCACTAGCACCAAGATTCCAGGAGACACTAGAAATCTTTGCCTTTCCAGCTGAGTCTGGAGATTGGTTGTGATCCGTGGAACAAAACAGAGCCTGGATCACCAGAATTGTACTCTTAAGAAGGCTCCAGGGAAGTGGCGAGGAGCCACCTTCTCCCTCTTCCAATAATGGCCTCAGCAACAACTGAAGTGACTGGCATCCACTCTGTCTTATCTTAGTATTCTTCATGTTCTTAGTGACTTTTTTACAGATTTGAAGGGAGAAAATACTTCCACAAAGATACAATTTTAGACAAACTACTCTTCAGATCTCACTTGCATCAAGAGAGAAACTGCCAGAGCACAGAAAGAAATGGCCTCCTTTTTTTATAAGAATGAAGAAATGCAATATAATAAATGTCCCAAGTTGTGTTTGAAAGTAAAATTTGGTTAGATTAGTTTTATATGTTTATTTACAGCTGTTTTTATTCTAGACTTGATTGTAAATGGTTTCGATGACAGGCAAAACTTAACAAGGTAGGAAAAATGAAAAGACACAGAAAAGGAAAAGGAAAATGGGGACATAAATTAATTTAAGTGACTAGACTAATCTAATCCTGTTTGGGTTGTCAGGTCAATGATTCTGTGACCTTGGTAATTCTCTTAAGCTCTTATTTTGCTTTTAATAACAGATTTAATGAAGTATAATTACACACCATAACATTCACCCTTTTGAAGTGTACAATTCAGTGATTGTTAGTATATTTGCAGTTTTGTGCAGTCAACACCACTAATTCCAGAACATTTTTATAATTTCCCCCGCCCCCAAATCCTATATTCATAAAACCCATTACTCTTCCTTCTCTACTGTCTCCAGTCCCTCACAGCTATTAACCTACTTTCTGTTTCTAAGTTAGCCTATTCTGGACAATTCACATGAATGGAAGCACACAGTATGTGGCCTTTTGTGTCTGGTTTCTTTCACTTAGCATTATGTTTTCAAGGTTTTTTGTGTGTGTGCTGTAGTATGTATTGGTATCTCATTCTTTTTTATGACTAAATAATATTCCATCATATAGATGCTCCACATTTTATTCATTCATCAGCTGATGGACATTTGGTTGTTTTCACTTTGGGCTTTTATTAAAAATGCTGCTGTAAGCATTTATGTACAAGTTTTTATGTGAACGTGTATGTTCAGCTTTCTTGGATATGTACCTTGAAGTGGAACTGCTAGGTCGTATGCTAACTATGTGTAGCTTTTAAAGAAGCTCCAAATTACTTTCTAAAGTGGATGTAGCATTGCACGGTCTCAATAGTAATGTATGAGGATTTCATTTTCTCCATATCCTCACCGACATTTGCTATTGTTCATCTTCTTTATTATAGCCACCCTAATAGATATTATGTAGCATTTTGTTGTGATTTTGATACACATTTTCCTAATTGCTAATGATGTTGAGCATCCTTTCATTTGCTTTTAGCTGCATGCATATTTTAGGGAGAGGAATGCCTGTTCAAATTTTTACCCATTTTTTAAAGTGTTTTTATTCATTTTTGAGAGAGAGAGAGTACAAGTTGGGAGGGGCAGAGAAAGAGGGGGATAGAGGACAGCACTGACAGCAGCGGGCCCAATGCGGAGCTTGAGCTCACGAACGGAAGATCATGACCAGAGCCAAAGTCAGACGCTCAACCTACTGCATCACCCAGGCATCCCAAATTTTTGCCCATTTTTAAATTCAGTTACTTGTCTTTTTATTATTTTGTGGGAATTATTTAAACATTCTGAATACAAGTCCCTTGTCAGATATATGAGTTGCAAATATTTTCTGTCACTGTGGGTCATCCTTTTATTCTCTTGATGGTAACCTTTGAAACACCAAAATTTTTAATTTTGATGAAGCCCAATTTATTTCCTTTTTCTCTTGTTGCTTGTGTTTTAGTGCTATGCCTAAGAAGGCTTTGCCTAACCAAAGATCAGGAAAATGTACTCCTATGCTTTCTTCTAAGAGATTTACAATTTTGCTGTTACATTTAGGTCTATGCTCCATTTTGAGTTAACTTTTGTATATGGTGTGAACTAGGGATCCTACTACTTTTCCTCTGTAGACAGTATATACAGTTATTCAGCACCATTCACTGAAAAGACTTTTCTTCCCCAATGTATTATCTTAGCCACTTATGTAAAGTCAATGTGTAATAAATCTAAGGGTTTATTTCTGGACAGTCAATTCTGTTCTTTTGATCTATCAGTCTGTCTTTATGTCAATACCATTCTTTCTTGATTTCTTTAGTTGTAGTAAATTTTGAAATCAGGAAGTATGAGACTTCCAACTTTGTTATTTTTCAAGACTGCTTTAGCTATGCTGGGTCTCTGGCATTTTGCCAGGAATTTTAGGATCAGCTTGTCAATTTCTGCAAGAAAAGGACCGTCCTACATCTTTTAGGCCTCTGTTTTCTCATCTGTTTAAAAAGATTGATGATCTGTGCACTGTGGAGTTTTTGTGTAGCCATGAAGGACATAAACTTGCTTTAAATGTTAAAAAAAAATAAAAATTAAAAAAAATAAATAGAAACTAAACTATTAGGTGTGACTGGGTGGCTTAGTTAGTTAAGCGTCCAACTTGTGATTTCAGCTCAGGTCATGATCTCATGGTTTATAAGATTGAGCCCCACATTGGGCTCCCCACTAAGAGCATGGAGCCTGCTTGGGATTCTCTCTCTCCCTCTCTCTCTCTGCCCCTCCCCTGCTCATGCCTACACGTGCACTCTTTCTCTCAAAATAAACAAACTTAAAAAAATTAATTAATAAAACACTAAACTAATTTAAATCCTCATCTTCTTTTGCCCTTTTTGTTATCCTAGCTTTGCTAAGTCATGACTAGTATTATCATTGTCCTGCTTCTGGACTCCATGGAAACAATGAGGCTTTCAAGTTTACACAGGGGCCAGGATGCTGCTGGGTCCCTGTGTTAGAATCACAAAATTCTGAGTCCATAAAGGGAAATGGCCTCACCTATCTGAAGGTGGGATAGGGTTACTTTCAGAAAAGAGACAAGGAAGAAGCAATTGGAGGGAAAGAAAAATAAAAAGAAATGGAGAGATTCTTTGGCTGCTGGCAGTGCCCAAGACCACAAGTGGTCTGTCTCTTGAGAGGTTAGTATCTGGAGGGCAGGTCTGAGGACAGAGTATTTCTCTACTCCCTGCAGACTCCACCCCACCTCTGGTGGGAAAGCCCATTATTGGAGTTGATCCAAATCCAAGGATCCAGTTTGTGTGTGCGTGTGCTTGGCTGCCTTTCATTTTAATTGTGGGCTCCTAAATGCAACCCAGAGCAATGAGACAAGGGAGACCATCTTGGTCAAAGTCTGCAGCCATGAGGTTTTCTCATGCAGACTGCCCTTCTGAACTTGGGATAGAGTAGCATAGCCTTCCTGCTTTGGGGCTGGGCTCAGAGTGGCCTGAAGCAGACAGCAATCCCAACAGCTCTTCATTCTCCTTTCCCCTTTCTACTATTTAGAGTCACTAATGTTACCATTACAGTTATATTAATGAAGTTTATTGAAGGTAAGACATTATGCTATGTGTTTTGTATGCAATATACTGTTTAATTATGACCACAGCTCTATAAAGTCAGTACAGTTATTATTATCCCCATTTTATAGATGACAAAACTAAGGCACAGCCAGGTTATATCTTATGTCAACATTATAGAGATTTAAAGGAGGCATGTCTGGGATTGATATGAAAGACACTATGTTATAGTCTTCCAGGAATTCTTTTTCATGTCTCTTTTGGTTCAAATGAAATGTTATCAGTTTATCTATATATGGTGATCAGAGTCAACTTTCAGCTCTCAGAAATTATAAGACTCTCAAGGTCGAAATCCCATTGCTCCCTGGGTATTGTATGTAAGCAATGAACCACGGGAATCTACCCCAAAAACCAAGAGCACACTTTACACACTGTGTGTTAGCCAATTTGACAATAAATTATATTAAAAAATATATTTTCACTGGATTGACAGATATTTCAATTTAGCACTTGAAAAATGTGCTCCTTCAGAGAATTACCATATGATCCAGTAATTCCACTAGTGGGTATTACCCAAAGAAAATGAAAACACTAATTCACACAGATATATGCACCCCTGTGTGTATTGCAGCATTACTTACAATAGCCAAGATAGAGAAGCAACCCAAGTGTCCATGCATAGGTAAATGAGCACACACACACACACACACACACACACACACACACACACACGGAATACTACACAACCATAAAAAAGAATTAAATCTTGCCATTTGTAACAACATGGATGGACGTAGAAGATATAGTGCTAAGTGAAATACATTAGAAATAGCATATGATTCCACTCATATGCAGAGTTGAAAAAACAACACGAATGAATAAAAAAAAGAAAGAAAGAAAAACAAAAAACACTCAAAGAGAATAAGCTAGTGGTTACCAGTGGGGAGATGAGTGGGGTAATATAGGTGAAGAGGATCAAGTACTTACCATGATGAGCAGTGAGTAACGGATAGAATTTTGAGTCATTATGTTGTGTACCCGAAACTAACATAACATAGTATATTGTACTTCAATTATAAAAAAAAAAAAAAAGACAAAAGAAAAGAAAAGAAATCCCATTGCTCCAAAGAAGCATGTTCCAATTCTCCTCCAGACCACACTATGCTCTCCTTTCTCTAAATTCCCTGTTGTATTTATAAAAAGTTAGCACTGATTTTATTCTATTTTTTTTCAATATATGAAGTTTATTGTCAAATTGGTTTCCATACAACACCCAGTGCTCATCCCAAAAGGTGCCCTCCTCAGTACCCATCACCCACCCTCCCCTCCCTCCCACCCCCCATCAACCCTCAGTTTGTTCTCAGTTTTTAAGAGTCTCTTATGCTTTGGCTCTCTCCCACTCTAACCTCTTTTTTTCCCCCCTTCCCCTCCCCCATGGATTTCTGTTAAATTTCTCAGGATCCACATAAGAGTGAAACCATATGGTATCTGTCTTTCTCTGTATGGCTTATTTCACTTAGCATAACACTCTCCAGTTCCATCCATGTTGCTACAAAGGGCCATATTTCATTCTTTCTCATTGCCATGTAGTACTCCATTGTATATATAAACCACAATTTCTTTATCCATTCATCAGTTGATGGAAATTTAGGCTCTTTCCATAATTTGGTTATTGTTGAGAGTGCTGCTATAAACATTGGGGTACAAGTGGCCCTATGCATCAGTACTCCTGTATCCCTTGGGTAAATTCCTAGCAGGTTAGCACTGATTTTATAACCATTGAACGAGTTTGTCTGGAGACTATGACCCACCTGCTTTCTGGTTGCTGACAATGCCTCGTCCTCTCCAAGAATGTTTACTATGTTGAACAGTAGGCTCTCAATAAAGGTGAGCAGACTTCATTCTATGGCCTTCATGATGTAACCTGCCATCAACACCGTTACTGTTTTAGAATCACAGGACACCCACCATGGTGACTAATGGTGAAGGGCTGGTTCAAGAGACAGCAATGAGTTGAGGAGAGGAAGGGAAGTCCAGGGAAGGGGAGATGCCCTTGGGGCACTTTTCCTCCCTTTATAGCTTCATTCAGGCCAAACCTGCTTTTCCCAAACCTTTGTGTCTTTGATGGAGTCAAGAAGATGAAAGAAGCTGTTTCATGGATGATCCAAAGCACATGCCTCTTGACTGATTTCCTCCCTAAGTGAACCAAACTGAATTGAAATTTTGCCCCATGTTTGTTAATTAAAGCGCAATGCCCAGATATCAGTGATACAGGCAGGTGTCCTGCCAAGGTCAGTGTCAAAGCCTTCCTGTCCTTATTGGCAACCCTCTTCTCTCAAAGGAAATGAAATCTCTTGCTGAATGAAAACTGGCAGGGTTTTTGTTTGTTTTGTTCTGTAAGTATACACAAGAGCTCATGGTTTGATTTGATGTTGTTGGTAGCCAGAAGGGGTTATTTCTCCATTTAGATTCCATCTAATGCCTCTTCACAGAGAATTCTAGCCTCTGAATCCTATGCGTTTTTTCAGTTTACAGGCCTCGGGGTTCCTTCCCCCCACCCCTTCCCCCTTCCTACCCACTCAGCACGATTGGCATTTGTCATTCTTTGAAGTTATGGGGAAGGTGACGTCCGGGCAAGTTGTGGTTATTGATGAGGCACTTAGGTTTCCCCACTTCCCTGAGTGTGTACTGTGTTAATGCTTTGTAACACAAGTCTATCCAAAGGTGTGATTTCTTTTGAAAAGAGAAGAAAAAAGAGAGTTTCCATAAAACCAAGGCACCGTTGGGCCTGGCCCTGAATTTGAGGTGAGGGTGAGGGAAACTTAGCAACTGTGACAAGAGGCAATTAGGTCTAATACAATCACCCCTGTTTTCTTTCATGTATCTTTATCTCACTGTGGCTGCAATTACCGAAATACCCCCAGCTCCTTAAGTGGGACCTGTGTTAGAGTGTAGAACAGGCAGAGAATTGAGAGCTGAAGGGCCTTTAGAGATCCATTGCTCTGCCCTATTGCCCTACAAATGATGTTCTCCAATGAGGAAAATTAAAGTGACTTTCAAAGACTCTCAATAGAATCCAGGTTAGAAACCAAAAGATGTTTCTGCTGCCTACCAGCCAACTGCTTTCAGAGCACTTGCAAGTTTAGTTTTGATTCTTAACAGATCAGGAGACCTTCATTCAGGCTGACAATGGCTCCTTCCTGAAAGCTAGCTTCCCCTCAGCCCCTTTCTGTGAGTGGGCTCAGAAACAAAGAGTTTTATCTCCCCAATGTTAAATCAAAGCAATTGCATTGTTTGATTTGGAGAAGTTGAACAGCATCTCATTAAAGATGTGGAAATGATGCCACCCTGTAGGCCTCCCTCCATTAGGGGGTAATGCTCTCCTGGCTCTCCTTCACCTGTTTAAATTCTACCAGCACAGCCAGACTTTACTATGAGTCTGAGCTCTCCAGTGAAATTCTTCATCATAAAAGGCCTGTAAAACACGGTTCAGCTTCCCATATCTCTTCTGTAATTGACAATGAACCAATATTCACCAGTGCCTAACTACATGCCAGAAACTGGGACAGACAAGGCAGACAGAAACTTTGCCATGGACAAGGCAAAGATTTATAGCCAAGTCTCAAGGCTCCTGCCTTGAGCTTCTTGAGACTCCTGCCCTCAAGGCTATGTCAGGGTTAGATTCGAGTTTAAACTCCCTAATTCAAACCATTGGCACTGTGGGTGTTCTGAGAAAAGAGAGAAGTGGAGGGAGTATGCAGTATCAACTTCATGGAAGACCAAGGATGGAGGTAGGTTAGGACTGGAGGGTGGTGTGTGTGATTGGAACATGTAGAGAAGGAAGGATCTGGAGAGCAGAGAAGAATGCTCTTGGAAAGGAGTAGGGCAGGAAAGAAAGTGTTTTTCTGCACTCCAGCAAGGTCAGAGCTAGACCATGAACTTGCCCTGGCTGCCCCTACCTATCTAAATTAGAGCCTCATAGTGCCGCTGGAATAGTAAGTGGAATGTGTGTCTCTGCCACGGTCGACCGAGAACTGTATGTTGTTTCCAGTGTGCTCTCTTAGACATCCTTGAATGGCCCATGGTAACCACAGGTGGTCATGTAAAAGTCGAGGTGACATAACACTATGGCCGGACCTATTCCATTTTTAGCTACTAAGGAAGGAGTCTTGGTTTCCATTGGTTTATTTTCTGTTTACACCCTCCCTCTACTCCTTTTTCAACCTTTGCAATACAGGGCTTAGGACGGGTTCCCAGACCTGTCCTTTTGGTGTCTATAGCTTTTGTCCTTAGATGGGGAACAGACCGTAGGCTCATTATAGAGTGTCTGGAGCTGCAGAAGCCATTCTCATCTCCCCTACCCCAGCCCAAGACATGCCTTTCTTTCATGTTCTTTGTGTATAGTTTCCTTTGGCTACTTGTAAATGCTTTACACAGATGTCAATTCAAAGTAAATTGCAGTGTCATGAGTTACCTGAGATGAGAATATTTGTCATTCAAAACTTGACCATCACTATTAGCTGTTAATTATGAAAACATTAGACTACAATAGGAATTTGACTAATGAAGCAAGGCCCTGCCCTCTAGGAAATATTCTGCTCCTAGACAACACAGAGTATACTTGAGTGACTGGGGAAATCATGCATCATATTTTGTTTTGCCTTTTGAACACTCAGGCTTGAAGTTTGATTTTTAGTTTGGTTCAGTTTGTTTTTCCTGGGCAGGATCAAGGTCACAGTTTCTCTATATGGCAGGCAAAGGTTTGCAGTAAATGAATGGATTTGGTATTGTCTTAGCTCTTTGAGTGACTATCACCTTCTAGACTCAAACAGAAGGAGAGACATTTTTTTTCCCCTAAGAGTCTGTGTAATCAGATGATGGTAGCAGTGATAGGGAAAGATAAGAATGGATGCCATCAGATGTTATTGATTAGACCAGAGTTAGGACTGAGGTTTACCTTCTGAGGTGAGGTTTTTTTTATTTGTTTTGTTTTGTTTTGTTTTGTTTTGTTTTTAGAACATTAAATCTGGAAGGAGACTAAAATTTCATCATGACCAATCCCTCAATGTTACAGACAATGTAATTTAGTGACAGAAACAGGACTAGAAACTGGGATTCAATTCCCAGACTAGTGATCTTGACAGTAAGCTTTCTCTGAGCACTATTACGCCAAGACTACTCAGCCACATATTCTGAGAATAGATGCCTTAGCACCTGGCTCATGGAATGAGCCTCTGATTTTCGAAATCAAGGCCTATTTTAATTCCTTCACGGATCATAGACAGTGAAGGAGTCTATTAAAAAAATATTAAAGTTTACTAAGTAAATTGCTCAGGTTGTGACTGATATCATTATTGCATTGTAAATGTGTGCATTAAATTGATTTGAATATAATTGTGGAAACACATGATGAAGAAATACTGTCTACTGCACCCTCAAGTTGGCAACCAAAGATCCTTGATATATGGGGCGTCTGCAGAGGAGCTTGCAAGAAACATTTGCCCACTTTTTTCCCCTGTCATTCCATTAATCACCAAATGACTGCTGTCCAAGCAGCTCTCTCAATTTCAGAAATATACTCAAGGACCAATCCCTGAAGGATGTATGGGTTTCATTTGGTGACTCAGGGAAGCATTATAAAACGACTTTTTTTTCCAGTCCAAAGGACAGTATCACGTGGAGGATACAAGACACTTAACTAACCAGTGAGTCATTTAATAAGTATACACAGGTACTTAATAGTGCACTGAGCCCTATGCTAAACACCGTGGGAATTTAAGAGTGAATATGACCCCAGACCTCAAGGGGCTCAGAGCTTTGTTTAGAAGAAAACAAGATATAAACCCATAAATATAATAACAGATTATTAAGGGTTTGCATTAGTCAGGGTTTTCCAGAAAAACAGAACCAATAAGGTATACATCGTATACAGAAGGAGATGTATTCTGTGGAATTGTCTCATGTGGATTGTGGAGACTGAGATGTCCCACAATCTGCCGTCTGCAAGCTGGACACCTAAGAAAGCTGGTGGTGGAGTTGTAGTACAAACCCAAGGGCCAAGAACCAGGGAAGCCAATGCTGTACGTTTGAGTCCAAGTCCAAAGGTGCAAGTACAAGGAGTGTTGATGTCTGAGGTCAGGAGAAGATGGATGTTCTAGGTCAAGCAGAGAGCAAATCCACCCTTTCTCTGCCTTTTTGTTCTAGTGGGGCCCCCAACAGATTGGATGAGGCCCATTCACATTGGTGAGGGCGATTTTTACTCAGTCTAAGGATTCAAATGCTAATCTCTTCTAGAAATATCCTCATAGACACACTCAGAAATAGTGTTTCACCACCTCCCTGGGCATCCCTTAGCCTAGTCATGATGACACATAAAATTCACCATCAGAGGGCTCAAACGTTCAGTACTGAATAATAGTAGCAATCACATGTTAGACATATGAGATAAGATATAGTTGAACAAGAATCCAGGGTAAGCTTCTGGCAGACACCAGAGCTGGGTTTTACTTCAATGGAATGTGGTTATATCAGAGGAAGGGGAAGCTTGGGGAAAGTCATGCACCAGCACCTGCTCAATTTACTGAGCACCCTGGGCAAGGCACTTCACTCGTCTCCTCTCCTTCTGTCCTCATAATAAGCCCATGAGGTAGCTGTTATGATCCTCATTTTACAGATGGGGAAATGGGCAAAAAGACTAGATGCTTGTTCCACATCATCCCACTAGGATGTAAGAGTTAAGATTCCAACCTATGCCTAGACGACTCCAAGAAGTTTCCCCTGGCCATGCTCTTTCCCCCTTCCAGTCATCCCATCAGTACTATTCTCAGTCCAAATAAAACCTGTTTTTCCCCCTGATTTCCCATTTCCAGACTGACTGAAGATTGTGCAACCAGGAATCCTGATTCCATGATGAAACATTCCTCAGAGTTTTCTCATGAAGAAAAATCCACTGCCTACTGCCCCCAGATGTTTCTTTCCTTACTTCTCTCTCTCCTCTCTTTCTTCCTCTCTCTCTCCTTTTTTCATTGCACAAATATTTATTAAGTTCTTTTCAAACATTCAAATTTCCTAAAGATAATTTGGATGTAAATGTAAATATGGTTCCAGTTCAGGTCACAGGGGAATCTGATCCTGAGACTCTACCTCATGTCTGAAGATGAAGCATGAATCGGTGTTGCCCTGTTTGGGGAATGTGGGATAAAGTGTCCAAGAAACAACCCAGATGTAGAGAGCATATTTTCAGAGCAGGCAGTATAATGAGGTTGAATGAGTACTAAACTATGTCAAGAAATCTATATTTAACTCTCAACTTTTCTATGAATTCCCTCTACCTCAGAGAAGTTGTTTGAGCCCTTTATGCTGCACTTGCTTCAAGTATAAAATGGGACTCAGAATTCCTTCCTTCCCTTTTGAACTTTACAAGGATGTTAGGAGGCATGAGAAATAATGTATGGGTAAAAACTATTTCAGAAAGTATAGACCACCCTGGGCCCAGTGACACTTACTTGCCAAATGAGCTGCTTTCCTTGTTCCCAGACTTCATCAACACATGGCTACTGGCCAACTTGCCAACTCATTGACTACACCATGCTCTATTAATTGACCCTAGGGAACCCTATCAAAGGAAGAAACTAATAGATAGTAATGGCTTGGAGGTAGCCCCATTGTCCAGAGAACTTCCTGAATGTCCCTCTGAGCGGACAACAGGAGAAGGACACCCTTCTCATGATGCTGTGTGGGGTAGAAAGCACTTGGACCAAGATACCTGTAAACCAGTTCATCTGGCAGGTGGCTTCGCACCTGCTCTTTCTCTTTAGGCCTCAGTGTTCTTATTTGTAAAATGAAGGATGATTAACTGATTTGGTGGTCTTGAATGGTGCTTTCCAAGGGGTCTGTAGCATCTACTTCAGGGCCATTGCCTGGAGAGAGGTGGTTTAGAGCAGGATAATTGGGAGCATTTCCATCCCTCTGATCCCAGGGTGGCTCAGGTCTTATCTTCTTTATTTGTTTATGTTCTAGCTGAGATTTCACATAAACCAAGAATTACAAAACAAAACATAACAAAAATTTAACCATAGAGTGAGGTGATATTTAAATGCCTTAATAACACTCTGGCTCTGTAATCCAGTTAATGAGTGAATTTTCTTCAATCCCCTTCTCCTAACCATCAGTAAGTGCAAGGGGTTCAATGCTCTGACTTTTCCCCAGCCACTCCCAGCAGGAGGGCTGGGACTCTGACTCCTAGTTTCAGGGATTTGAGTCCCCCAGCACACCCCCTACACTCTCCTGCTTGTTCCCAAGGCTGCTAGCATCTGACTCCTACAACAGAGGTTGTGAGGTGCCCTGGATCTCCTTGTTCTCTCTGTCTGCATTCAAAACCAGTGCACATGAGGGCTCTGGGGTGTTGTGCTTCCAGAGGATGATTGCAGCAGTCAGCATGACTTTTGGGACTCCCAGGAGCCAGGTGTAGAGAGGGAAGTAGGAAAGGAAAGGCAGTTCTGAATGTCAGCCCCTGCTGCTGTGGGCTTGCATCTCGCCTAGAAAGCCTCATGTTGCTCACGTGCCCTTACATGGACTTGTTCACCATGGCCTGCCTGAAACATTCTGCCCTAGGTTTGTATTTTTGGAGAGCTTAGTAAAGTAGATGAGATGTTTGAAAGCCAAAAATCCTTCCCAGTGCTGCCGAGCCATCCATATTTTCTTCTCAATAAACAGTTGTCAGAATTTGATTAAGTGAACCCCCACACACAATCTATTTCAAAATAATAATCCACGGGACACCATGTACCTCTGCATAATGTGTGTTTGCATTTGAGTCTGGTCATTGTGCTCTGGTTGTGTTTCCTGGGGGCATGCACTTATGGGTAGGGAACACCAGGGTGGAGTGAAAGCCTCTGCCTAAGAAAGAGGGGCCCAGGCTTTGCTGGAATGGCCTGGGGCTCAGTTTCCCCTAGGCCAGGGCTCCTCCTTGGAAGGCTTCCTCAGCCCTGGCCTGAGGTGAATCCTGGTGTGAGAGGGTCCCAGTGGAAACAGCACTTGACTGGGAGTCAGGAGAAATGGAATTTAACACGTCTGACCACTAACAAGCCACTGGGCTGCCAAAAAATGGAAGAGATGCTGTGAGTCAGGGGTGCTTTGTTATTGGCAATATTGAAGCAGAGATGTTTGGCCACTGCTCAGAATTGCTGAGGAAAGGAACCCAGCAGTAGTCAAATGGTTGGACCAAGTAGCCTCAAAAGTTCTTTCCAAATGAACATCTCCCATTCTGGATATTTTGTTCAACTCTACCTAATCCACAGAATTGTTAGAATAAACAAAATGATGTATAGAAAAATACCTGACTACTGTCACATGGCATGGGAATGTGTGAGGTTGTGCTCTAGCTATCAGCTTTAAACCCAAGTTCATATCTGAGGTGCATTGCCACTGGCCAGGACCCCACAAATGGCCTCATCTCTGTCTTAGCAGAAACTCCACTTTTTCTGGATCAATTAGCTGAGATTATGTCAGCTAGCACTGGACTCTTCCCCTAGGGCCTGATACCTTCCAGCCCTACTTTGGATTTTGTCCGAGATAAAGAAGCAGCAGAGGCAGCATAGCTGGAACCAGCACCCCTTGTTGTGTCCATTTGTGTAATGACACCTGTCCCTGCACTAGACCCTGCCCTCCACGTGAGCAGAGCCAGGCCGACTTCATTCCCCACTGTGTACCCATCATCTAGCCCACAAAGTCTCACATGGAGTTAGTGCCAGGTAAACACTGATTGAATAAAAATAAAATACACTAGGAGAATGAAGAAGTAGGGGTCTGACTCTATGTGTACTAGTTATTTAGAAAAGTGTTCAGTTCAGCTAGGTCTCTGCTTTCATGTCACTTCCTCAGAAGAGACCAGCCTGTCTCAGTCAAATCCTCCTGTCTTTAAACTTTGTCTTCATATCTTGTTTTATTTTTTCTTAATAATTAATGTCATCGATTAATTAATATACATGTATGTGTATATACTACATGAGCTTGCATGGAAATATACATGTGTATGTGCATATCAGATATATGTATGTGTATGTATATGTAGGTATAAACACATATAGATGTATATGTAGTTTTCTGTTAGTTTCTCTTCTCCCTTCTCCCCACTAGAGTACAAGCTTCATCCCTACATCCTAGAATAGGATCTGGCATCTAGTAGTTGCTCAAAAAATGTCTCTTGAATGAATGAATGGATGGATGGATGACTAAACGAATGTTTAAAAGACAAGATGGACTTGGATTGAGTCTTAAAAACTGATTACAATTTTACTAAGCCCCCAGGAGAGGGAGAATCGTGTACATGAGGGGTGGCAAGATCAAAAGCAGGTTATTGAAAAGAAGCATAATAAGAGCCCAGTGATTTAGAAATAATATCTGTGTTTATTTATTATCATGTGGGTGGCGGACAGCTGTCAGCGGTTGTCCAATGTGGTTTGCAGCTTCTGCCAAGACCATCCGTGAAGGTTCCTGCCACATGTGTTGGGGCCCTCAAGGACAGCAGCCACTTACTGGGAGTCTGAAAAACTCCTCCACTCAGGCTTCTCTAGAACTTAGGTCTTGAGAATATAATAATAGATTAGCTACAAAGTAGCTCCCAGCATTGAAAGAGTCACCTTAACTTTTTGCAGATGAATTGCTTGCTTACCCATTGTTCTTCAACTTTCCCCTTTGTTCTCATAAGTACTAAAATATATCTACTAGAACATTGCTAATAACAGGGATAAGGTCTGGTGGAGACTGAGCTGAACTGACAAGTCTGAGGTCTATGTTTCAGTCCTTGCTCTATCATTAAGCAACTGGGTGACCTTTCTAGTTTTCAGTTTCCTTACTCCTAAAGGGAGGTGATTGGGCTACAACAATTTTAAGATACTTTAATTCTCAAACTAAGCCTCAAATTCTAAAGTAAAACCTTGACTTATAAACAAAGGCAATTTCTAAACACTACCATCAGGCCCATTGTGAAGACTACCTAAAATGTAATAAATGATGGGTAAGTTCCCAAGCTAGTAGCAAAATTTGCACAGGCTATTTGAAGGTTGAGGTAGTTGACTGCCCTACTGCTGGTCCCCAGCATCACTGGCTGGTGGGCATCAAGGGCTAAATTCTTCTGAAGCTGGCCTTGTGAGCCTTGAGCAGGGGGCTGGACATATCTGATGGGACAGAGTAGGGGTTTCAGTGGCAGCAGGTCTTGGAGCAGCTGTGTTAGAGGGGCTAAAGGAAAAGCAGAAGGCACACATTGAGCCCTTCCAAACTAAGGTTTGTGCACTAGGGGAAGCCTGCAATCAAAAGAACAAAAATGCTTTGCTTTCAACAGTGCTTTACAACTTCTGATATGTCACTACAATTTTTTTTTTATCGTCATAGTCAGTGCAGGTGCTAAATGTTGTAAGGGATCCCCTCAAAGGATTTACAGTCGAAGAGGGAGAATAGTAACAAGCAACTACACCATAAGGCTAGCTGTGCTAAGTCCTATAGAATATGCAGAGCAAATATCATGGGAGCCCAGCAGACAGAGGGATAAATGGCAGTGTGAGGCTTTATGAGGGAGGTGGCATTAGAGTTGACTTTTGCCAGATGGAAACCAGGCATGCAAGGGGAACAGAGAATGGCTTTCCAGGGTAGAAGGAACTATGTGACCAGCATCACACCTGGAGGATCTTTTATGATGGGGTCTGCCGTGGTGCATATGTTTCAGGATGTCAGTTTGGAAGGACTGATTGGCCTGGCAGAGGAATTTGAACTCTATTCATGAGTCAAAGAGTAACCAGAAAAGACTTATAAGCATAAGGAGTTACTTTGCTATGTGAAAGTAAAATAAAGAAGCTTAAAGTAACCTTGTTTTCCAAGAACTTATAGTTTATTATAGTAAGGAGCACATACATATGAAGAGTTGAAAAAAAAAGAAAACATAAGCAATCTTATCTTATTTCTTCCTCACTATAACTCTGTATAAGGCATTCTCATGTCCATTGTATCCATATGTGCAAATAGAGAAATAGAGACTCTGGTAAGTGGCTTGCCCAGAATCCCTCACACTAATTATAAAGCTGAAACAAGGACTTGAACCTGCCGAATCACAAAACTGGTGGTCTTTTTAGTAAAGTACATACTTGGCCATGTCTATGAACCCCCACCGAAATCCTAGGAAGAGAAATTTTTTCTGCTCTATCAAGTGTTACCATGTGAACTACAGCCATCGTTGGAATGTAAAGTGTTTAAGTTGCAAAAATTACTTTTATAAAGAGTTAGAGTAATTATCTCTTTCTCCCCTCCCCCAAGCCACCAGGGCTAGAATCTTAGCTTTGTGTGGCCCAGTTAAAAATCTCTTTTCTCCAGTTCTTTGGAACAGCTATTGAAAGGACAAAGGCCTTGTTTTAATGACAGTGTTTTCCTTGCCTAGCTGAAGTGAGCCCCTGTGAGCAGACAGACAACATTGCTTAGCTCTCACCACTAGGTAAAGTGTCTCTCTTCTCTCGAGCTGAAGGGGCACAGTATCCATAAAGAAGGAAGTCTAATTACATGGCACATGTTCTATCTTAAGATACTGCCAGTTATAAAATGTTGGAGGAGCAGAAGCATTAGGGAAGGCACTTACCAGAGACGATAGTGTCCTCTGAGTATTGAGAAGAGTGTTGGGATCCCTCTGGAGGGTAATTGACCCAGAGCTCAGAGACTCCACAGGTTGATCATCAAACCATGGATTATCTCAGCCTTGAAAAGAGCCACTTTTCTAATTGCCATAAGCCAGCTGCCATGTTGGTTAGTGTGTAGCAAGAACTGTGGTGTCATGATGCTGCAGATTTCTAGGATGCTGGGAAGAACTTTAGAGATCGATTCATCTCGCCAAATGATTTTATATTGGAGGAAGCACAGGAAAGTGAAGTGAGTCACTGAAGGTCAAAAGTTATGACACCATGAGCATCTGGAGGACATGTAACTTCCCCTAAAAGTATAGATTTAAGCTCAGTACTATTTGTGTGGCATTAACTCCTTTACTCCTGCACAATATGGCTGAGCACTCAATAGGCAAGGACAGTATTCCTATTTAACTGACAAACCAACTGAACTCAGAAATATGTATGCCCATCTCACCAAAGAGTTAGGCTTGCAGTCTGCACCAGGGAGGTGTCCTGGTGCAGTTGAGCTGGGTTTTTTTTTTAATGTTTTTATTTATTTTTGAAGGAGAGAGAGAGAGACAGAGCATGAGCAGGGGAGGAGCAGAGAGAGAGAGGGAGATACAGAATTCGAAGCAGGCTCCAGCCTCTAAGTTGTCAGCACAGAACCCTATGCGGGGCTCAAACCCACAAACTGTGAGATCATGACCTGAGCCAAAGCAGGACACTCAACCAACTGAGCCACCCAGGCGTCCCTGGTACAGTTGAGTTTTTGCATGGCATTGACTCACAATCATTTGGCCATTTACTTGGGATACACTTGTCCTGAGCCAATCATGCCCTTTAAAATTAATCATCCTTATGGCCAAGAGTATGCATTTGTGAGCTAGCTGACACTGGGAGGCAGAATTGAGTAAAGTTAACTGGTTGACACACTATTGAACATGGAGTCCTAAGCATTGAACAGTAAGTAAGTAGTTATCCACCCTGCTTCTCTTCTATGGACATGATTGAATCCTTAGCCTCCCCCTTCTTATTAGCCAGAGTTTCAAGAATTTGTTATTACTGAAGATGATATACCAAGTAAGTTAAAACCCATACTGCCTCTCCACCATGCTGTAATGCCTCCTGGAAGAGCTAATGCAATCCAGAAGATACAAGGAAGTATCTTTGATACCATTAAGGAAATAAGCCAGTGTGGTGATGGTTTGAGGGTTAAGAAACTAAGGTATTGGGTTGTGTTTATAGAAGCTCTATACCTGCCAAAGAGACCCACTCTCTAGACTTTTTTTTTTTTTTCCATCTCCTGCCAATTTTTCTGCTTTTCAGGAAATCCCTATAAGCCTACTTTTTATTTGGTTGTAGATAGACACAAACAGGAAAACTTCAAAATGACCCAGTCATATATGTGGGACCCTTGAGACTGTGGCCTCCTTTCTACTGTGCTAAGAGGGCGACTGCCATCTAGTTAATAAATGATGACAGGTTGGAGGTTAGGCACCTCTGAGCTCCCAGTTCCCCAGGCTCTTGTCATTCTGTCCTTCCCACTGATAAACAGGCTTTGGGATCAGGGAGTCAAATGTCATCCACAGCCTAGGGTGTTTTTGTAGAATCAGCTCAGACAAACCCTATAAGAAAAGGCTAGAGAGAGAAAAATCACTTCAGCTGTTTTTAGGGCTTTCAAGAATCTTTATGATTTAATCCTAAATTAAGACTAACTGCATTTTAGGGGCACATGGATGGCTCAGTTGGTTAAGCATCCGACTTCAGCTCAGGTCATGATCTCACAGATCATGAGTTCAAACCCATATTGGGCTCTCTGCTGTAAATGCAAAGCCTGCTTCGGATCCTCTGACCCCCTCTCTCTGTACCTCCCCTTCTCATGTGCATTCTCTCTTTCTCTCTCTCTCTCTCTCTCTCTCTCTCTCTCTCTCTCTCTCTGAAAAATAAATAAACATTAAAGAATAATTTCATTTTAGAGTTTACAATGATAGAGCCCAGATGAACCTCAAACATCTTCTATCACACTATCCATTTTGTTGTTTGGATGTAGAGGCTGACGCCCAGAAGGGCAGTGCATGCACTAGAAATCAGGGTTCCCGACACTCACCCTAATGCTTTATGCCCACTATGCTCGGACTTCCCTTGCATGCCAGCAGCCAACTTCACCAGCTGAGTAGGACATGGGTCATTCAGAAGAAACCTGCAAACACACCACATCCCAGGGATGTCTCAATGCCAACTCCTCTGCTCATTTGGTGAGAAACAGACTCCCAAAATACATTGCTCGTGCCACTTGAGGAGAGTCGATTCATCTAGCACCCATTTAGTAAATCACCTCATGTATGGCATCAAATGTTTTCCCAGGTGGTTCAGAAGAGCACAGTATGCTCTCAAGAACCATGAGAGAAGAGAGCAACAGAACTTCAAGGAAAGGTGAGCGCAGCTTAGCTCCTTTTCCTTCTTGAGACTGTGTGAGGTTTTCTTTTTCTTTTCTTTCTTTCTTTTTTTTAATTTCACCAGAATGACCTAAACTTTCCAGGGCCCATTTAATGGCTGAGAAAGTTGCTACAATCTTGCCTGGATTTTTTTATTTTCAAAACCACAGTGCCCAAGCTGTCTGGTACATACCCATGAGGCAGCAACCATAAAAGAGAGGGACAATTAAATCTTAGTTCCATCTCCAGAATGTATACCTCCCCCACCCCTGTAAATTCACACATAATAAACTATTTAAAAATCCTTTTCATTTCCCAATATATGCAGAGCTGTGAGGGAGGAGAGTAGGGGTGAGGAGAAGAGGGCAAGCTATAGCCTGCTCCAGAACTGGGACCCACTCAAACTGTACACTCACTGCAAAGAAATGAGGCTGGGTAGTCAGGATCCTTTTATGATGGGAGAAACGGCTGTTTTTATAGCACACTAAATAAAACCTGCTTTGGAGCTGGAAGTTTATTGCCAGAGTGGGGAGGGCTGTTGTTTTTGTTTTCTGTTTCCCTCCTTTCTTCTCCCCTCCTTCCCTTTTAGCTAAGACAGGGAAAGATGATTGGTGAGGTTTTAGGAGTCCTTAGTAAGTGTATAGGAAGAATATGATTTTTAAAGATACTAAAACTTATCCTAACTTATCCCTGCATCTCAGGCTGATATTACAGGGATTACATTCAGCGTTCTTGACTTTCCAAAATCATTAGAAGAGTTCTCACCCACGCAATGGAAGTAACTTGCATTTATATAGTGCTTTATGATTTCCAAAATGTTTTCACTTTCATTAGATCCTCAGGGCATCCTGGAGAGACAAGCAGGCCGGGGGTGATCGTTTCTCTATTAGAAAAAGAAAGATTGATGCTCAAAGGGTTAAGTTACTTGCCCAAGGTCACACCACTAGTTAAGGGCTGAACAAAAACCAAAACCCAGATTGGTTAAATAAAAGGGAAATAAAATCCTTACCTGGTAAGTGGAGATTTGTCAGGGTAGTGAAATGAGGGCTAGGTAAGGCTAAGACATTAGTGTGAATGTAGATGTTATAGAAGGTGAATTTCTGTTGACCTGCAGATGCCAGTGGGATGTGCCTTGGACTTTAAAAGCCTTGTGTCTTGATGCAAATCAGCAAAGGCAGGGAGAAAATGACCTAACATGCCTAAATACCCATGAGGCCATAGAAGAAAGCTTTTCACCATAAGATTTTTATCTGATAGTTAATGCCACATTGTCAGGAAGCACCAGGGCAAGGTGCTTGCCCTATCTGAGATGCAGTGGCCTCACTGAATATCAGCATGGTCTCTAAGGGGCAGCCCTGGCTCCCTCAGCCCCCATCTCTTCTTGGATGCAAGGAATTACTGAAAACCAGCCTGGAATTACCTGGACTGAGGCATGGTGAAGCCAATGGGCCAAGGAAGGAAGTCCTTGGGATGTTGCTGTTAGAACAGTTATTGGTGAGACAGGAGTCCCCACTTAAGAAGCAAGTGAAATGATGAAGGCCAAGCTCTCTAACCAGGGTTGACAAGGAGCTGACAAAAAGGCAGGCACAAAGTCTGAAAGAGATAGTGCAGCAACCAGGCTGGGGCAGAAGCTCCAGCTGGGCCTCACCTTGGAGACAGGTTCAAGAATCCAGAGCTTTGGGAGAAGGTCCAGCAGGTGCAAAAAGGGTCAGCAAAGTGCATGGGCTTGCAGGAGACCCAGAGCATAATGTTAGACCAAAGGGTTTCATTACAGTGCCTTGCACCTCGTCTCCCTGTGGAAGAGGTTCTCACAAGGGAAATAGAAAAAGTCCAGAAACTGTGGAACAACCCTGGCCCTGATAATCTATGTGAAATTAAACAATCCATTTGTCTTCGAAGACTCAGTATCTTCATCTGCAAAAGGACAAGAGGATCTCCAACATCCCTCCTACTCTAAGATTCTATAACTTTGTGAGAGCACCATATTCTCATCTATAGTGAGACCAAATATATGCTTGCTTAATGAATAATTCTAGGATGAATTGAATCAGATGCATTTGACCATTACCTATTAGAGGCAAATGTAGATTTTCAGCCCATGTCCAAACTTCCCTGTCACCATTAATGATGCCAACTGCTCACAGACAGGCACCAGTACCCATAGGTGATATGTGGCACATCTTGCCCCATAACTTTGTAGCATGACGGCACCCCCACCCCAGAGTACCCTGATGAGGACTCCATACAATGTCTAGCTTTCTCTCTCTTGGTGTAGAAAGAGCTTAAAACCCCTATTAGGTTAATCATGACAGTCAAAGATAAGTGGGCAAATGTGTGTCCAATTTACAATGTCTAGACAATTGACTAACACTCTGAGATATTTTTATTCCATGAAAGCATCAGGTACAACTAGAGAGACCAGGGCCAAACCATTTGGCCCAGGATAACCCCACAGAATCATGACCAGTGAGTTTGCTTGGACTGGATTCTCCTTCAAATTAGTTAGTGTCACTGTGGTTATCAGAGATCTCCTCCCAGACCTGGCACCACACCCCAGGAATTTTAGCTAAAACTCTTATCAAAAAGGCCATGGGGATAATGAGGGGTAAAGGGTGCAGTGACCCCTGACTCCTCTTACCAGAGAACCATGTTTCTGATAGGTGGTAACAGCAATAATTAATAATGACATCATAATGTTAGTAATAACTGGCATTTGTTGAATACTTACAATGTGTTCTGTGATAACATGTTTACCAACATCTTGTTTAATTCTTAAAACAATGTTATTAGGTAGGCTGTGTCACTTCCCCCATTTTCCCCCATTTTAGCCCTTTGTCTCAGGTCACAGAGGTAGTAGGAGGTGAGGCTGGGACTTGAACTTAGATCCTTCTGATTCCTGAGCCTGAGTGTGCCCTCAGGATCCTCCACTGCATAGTAAACACTGAGATAGCCCTGACCATGATCCAGGCACTGTTTGATGCGCTCTACATAGATTGATATAATCGATTTACCTTTTGACTTTATGTATTAAGTATATTATTATCCCCATTTTATAGGTAAGAAACTGGGGCACAGAGGTTAATCCACTTGCCCAAGGATACACAGCTAGTAAGACTTGTACTCAGCTGAGATTCAAACCCAGTTGTCTTAGCTCAAGATTCTGTTCTCCTAAGTGCTAGACAGTTCTGTTCCACTGCCTCTCAGAAAATAGATAGAAGACAATCCACAAGTGACAGATGCCATGTTACCCTCAGCAAGAAGCCTCCTAGAGAAAGTTCAAGAGCACAGTTTGAATAGGACATTCCAAGGGCAGTCAACATGCGTTGACATGGGGACCCATGTGACTTTCACACCACGACCATCATTGTGTCCATACTTGTCCACCCAGGATATGAGCTTGTTCCTGCAGCATGACAGGGGAAAGAGTGAATCCAAGTCAGCCCCTACCCATGAGGCCAGCTCCCCCATCCTCGCTCTCCCTAGCTGGCCTTTGAGAGGCCTTGTCATCTTTCCAGACTCATGCTAGATGAATGATGTGCGGAATGCCCGCAGTTTGCAGTGTGAATGGGAATCTTTAAAAGCTGAATTTTCAGGCAAATTCAGCATCTTCATGACATTTTAGACTCAATTTATAATCAACAGTTATTTTAGCTCTAATGGCAAAAAGCACCAGTTTTGCAGTAAAAAGCATTTATGAAAAGGAAAAAAGGAAACATGAGGTAAAGAGGAAAAAAAATACTTCTTTTTCTCCTTTTCTCCACCCTCCCCCATCCTCCCCTCTTCTCCCCTCCCCTCCCCCTCACCCAAGAAGCAAAACTAGATATCATCTTTGGGCTTCATCTTTGAGCCCTGTCTTGCTCTTGCTGGCATTGACAACCTCACATCAGTCTGTCTGCTGCTCCCCACCCTGGAACAGAATGAGCAATTCTAAACTCCCCTTCCTTGTAGAAACCCTTAGGTCACCGTGTTTACCAGCCTGGGCTGAAGTAAGGATCTCTGGGTCCCAGCCCAGAACCATGACTCTGAACTTGCAAGAGAGAGGCTTGGCAAGCTGTGTATTTAACATAGGCCACTGGTGAATCTTATCCACCAGGCTTTGGGAAATGCCTTTTCAGGGAGTGAGGGGCAGGTTAACTACCTATTTCCCTTTTGCATTTAACTTTCTTGCACTTTCTTCCTTTGCCATTCTGGCTTTGCCTCTGGATTGCACTTAAAATGTTGTTACTCTCTTATACATATGGCATTCAGACCTTAATACTTCACCCTGCTAATTATGCCACTTAATCACATGCTACCAATCTTCAAGGAAGAGGCAAAAACATACTCTTCTCCCTCCTCCTTTGAAGGAGTGGAATGAAGCGCAAAGCCGCAAGGGAGGATAGCTAACAAATTTTTAAAACCTCACTGTTGCTGCATAACTTCTTCTTTAGGGCCATCTGTAATTGTTGCTCAGTGTCTTCACTGCAGAATGTGTCCAAGGCCAGCACTGAGCCCTGATTTCTGCACGGGCTGCCAGTCCAGAGCTCCCAGAACCCAGCTGGTGGTGTAGAGAGGCAGGGGCAGGGAGGGCAGAGCCTGCTGCTGGACCAAGGCAGATCTTGGAGCTGGTAGCAGGATTCTAGCTCAGCAGATCCCCAGCACCTGAATGACACAGTCAGAAGGCATCTGGGACCCTCTGGAAGGATGTAGCCACCTTGATACTCTCCCATTAGTCCTGCCAGGCCTGCTCCATGACTGCCTTTTGTTTTTTTGTTGTTGTTGTTTTTTTTTTTTTGTTGGTTTGTTTTTGTTTTTTTTCAATATATGAAGTTTATTGTCAAATTGGTTTCCATACAACACCCAGTGCTCATCCCAAAAGGTGCCCTCCTCAATACCCATCACCTACCCTCCCCTCCCTCCCATCCCCCATCAACCCTCAGTTTGTTCTCAGTTTTTAACAGTCTCTTATGCTTTGGCTCTCTCCCACTCTAACCTCCTTTTTTTTTTTTTCCTTCCCCTCCCCCATGGGTTTCTGTTAAGTTTCTCAGGATCCACATAAGAGTGAAAACATATGGTATCTGTCTTTCTCTGTATGGCTTATTTCACTTAGCATAACACTCCAGTTCCATCCACGTTGCTACAAAGGGCCATATTTCATTCTTCCTCATTGCCACGTAGTACTCCATTGTGTATATAAACCACAATTTCTTTATCCATTCATCAGTTGATGGACATTTAGGCTCTTTCCATAATTTGGCTATTGTTGAAAGTGCTGCTATAAACATTGGGGTACAAGTGCCCCTCTGCATCAGTACTCCTGTATCCCTTGGGTAAATTCCTAGCAGTGCTATTGCTGGGTCATAGGGTAGGTCTATTTTTAATTTTTTCAGGAACCTCCCCACTGGTTTCCAGAGTGGCTGCACCAATTTGCATTCCCACCAACAGTGCAAGAGGGTTCCCGTTTCTCCACATCCTCTCCAGCATCTATAGTCTCCTGATTTGTTCATTTTGGCCACTCTGACTGGCATGAGGTGATATCTGAGTGTGGTTTTGATTTGTATTTCCCTGATGAGGAGCGACATTGAGCATCTTTTCATGTGCCTGTTGGCCATCCGGATGTCTTCTTTAGAGAAGTGTCTATTCATGTTTTCTGCCCATTTCTTCACTGGGTTATTTGTTTCTCGGGTGTGGAGTTTGGTGAGCTCTTTATAGATTTTGGATACTAACCCTTTGTCCGATATGTCATTTGCAAATATCTTTTCCCATTCCGTTGGTTGCCTTTTAGTTTTGTTGGTTGTTTCCTTTGCTGTGCAGAAGCTGTTTATCTTCATAAGGTCCCAGTAGTTCATTTTTGCTTTTAATTCCCTTGCCTTTCGGGATGTTCCATGACTGCCTTTGAAGGGGCTGCCCTGTAGCTCCATACCGTTTTCTCCATTTCTCTAAATTTTCTAAGTCAACTTACAGTTCTCTGGCGAGAGGCTGGTTTTTTGTGGGCCACATAATTGAAATCCCAGTTTTTGTCATTTTTCCCTGTACTAGTAACACATTTCCAGACCCACAGAGGAAGTCCCTTAAAGTCTGGGAGTTGTGGGAGTGGGCCGCCAAGAGCTCCCTTCCAGGGGCACATTTACTCTCAGTTGCAGGGACCTGGTCTTCAGATCTAGGCCAATGCATGAAGCAATGCTTGTCTCCTTGACTTGCCAGAACTATCTAAGACTTCAGCTCAGAATAGGAAAGCACTGCCTGATAGAATAATGTATTTTCTGCAGAAGTGAGCTCCCCATAACTGCATATTGTCGAGTAGCTCCCAGGGAGGCCATGAAGAAAGACCTTGAATTCTGAACATTGGCTTAGTTTGAGAAGGAGTGGCAATAGACTTAGCCAAGAGGGTCTCTATAATGGGTCATTGCAAGAAGGCACCATCTCAATTTAAATGAGCTCTCCTTGGTTAATGTCTCCACCACAATCTCCATTTCTGCCAGATGTTGCTTTTCAGAAAAGCAGTTTACTGAAAACACATAATTATGATAGCCACATTTATATAATACCCACTGTTGGCCAGGCACTAGATTAAATATTTGACACCAACTTTTAATCCTTCCACCCCCCCCTTGAGGTAGGCACTGCTAACAAACAATCCTAAAATTTGTATGAAACTACAAAAGACCCCAAATAGCCAAAGCAATCTTGAAAAAGAAGAACAAAGCTGGAGGCCTCACAATCCCTGATTTCAAACTATACTACAAAACCATAGTAATCAAAACGTATGGCATTGACTAAAAACAGACACATAGATCAATGGAACAGAATAGAGCCCAGAAATAAACACACGTATATATGGTCAACTAATTTACAACAAAGGAAGCAGGAACATATGATGGGAAAAGGACAATAAATGGTGCTGAGAAAACTGTACAGCCACATGCAAAAGAATGAGATTTACATCGTACACAAAACTAACTCAAAACAGATTGCAGACTTGAGTGTGAGACCTGAAACCACTAAACTAGAAGAAAATAGGTAGTAAAGCTTCTTGACATAGGTCTTGATGATGATTTTTTCAATCTGACACCAGAAGCAATAAGAGCAAAAATAAACAAGTGGGACTCCATCAAACTAAAAAGCACCTTCTCAGCAAAAGAAACCATCAACAAAATGAAAAGACAACCTACCAGATGGGAGAAAAATATTTGCAAATCATGTATCTGATAAGGGGCTAATATCCAAAATATATAAAGAACAAAATATATAAAAAATATATAGGGGCACCTGGATGAGTTAAGTTCCTGACTCTTGGTTTTGGCCCAGGTCATGATCTCATGGTTCACGTGTTCAAGCCCCGCACTGGGCTCCGTGTTGGCAGTGTGGAGCCTGCTTGGGATTCTATCTCTCCCCATCTCTCTGCCCCTCCCTCACTTGTTCTGTCTCTCTCAAAATGAATAAACTTAAAAAATTTTAAATACACACACACACACACACAATTCCATAGCAAAAACAAAAAACAAAAAGCAAAAAAAAAAACCATAATCCAATTTTAAAATGAACAAAATATCTGAGTAGACATTTCTCCAAAGAACACATACAGATGGCCAACAGGTGCATGAAAGATCCTCAACATCAGTAATCATCAGGGGAGGGCAAATCAAAACCACAGCGAGTTATCATCTCATACCTATGATGTGGAGAAAAGGGAACCCTTCCTTACTCACCGTTGGTGGGAATGTACATTGGTGCAGCCACCATGGAAAGCAGTATGGAAGTTAACTCTGAAAAATCAAAAAATAAAATGACCATACAATCCAGCAATTTTACCTCTGGATATTTATGCAAAGAAAACAAAAACCCTAATTAGAAAAGATGTATGTACTCCCATGCTCATTGTGGCATTATTTGCAAAAGCCAAGATATGGAAGCAATATAAGTGTCCATTGATGGATAAATGGATAAAGAAGATATGGTATATGTATCTGTATACACATATATATGTATACATTTATGTATATATATGTAGTGCAATATTATTTAGCCACAAAAAGGAATGAAATCTTGCCATTTACAACAACATGGATGGACCCGGAGGACATTATGCTAAGTGAGTAAATCAGACAGAAAGACAAATACTGTAGGATATCCTATATATGGGATCTTAAAGGAAAACAAAACAAAACGATCTCATAGATACGGAGAACACATTAGTTGCAGGATTGCAAGAAGTGAGGTGCCTGGGTGGCTCAGTTGGTTAAGTGTCTGACTTCGACTCAGGTCATGATCTCACAGATCATGGGTTTGAGCCCCATGTCCGGCTATGCGCTGACAGTGTGGAGCCTGCTTAGGATTCTCTCTCGGTCCCTCTCTCTACCCGTCCCTGACTTGCGCTTTCAAAAAGCAGTGGGGGTAGAAATAGTTGCACTGTTGGTTGTTGTTGTTGTTGTTTCTTATAGATTTAAAAAATTGAGTATGTTTTTAAGAGGGAAAAAGGCACTGTTGTTAGTTGCTAGATGAGGAAGACAAGATACAAGAGGCCGTTGACTTGCCCTGTTAATTGTGGGGCTGTGAAAAAGAGCCCAGCATAGAGCCCAAGCTCCTTCACTACACTGCCACCTCTTAGCTGTCCTTTGGATCTCAGGAATAGTGATTCTGGTCAAGGGCCTGGGAATAGAGGGTCTACTAGACCACATCTCAAATGGTTGGCCTTGGGCATCACCTTGTAGCTTGGTAGAAATGCAGAATCTCAGTCTACCCCAGACCTCCTGAATCAGAATCTGCATTTGCACAGGATACCTAGGTGAATCCTGTTCAATTTAAATTTGAGAAGTTCTGAATTCCAATGTCACTCACCTGTTTGCTCTGGTTCTTTTCATCTCTGACTGCCCTGTCCCTTAATCTCCCTCCCATAGTTGAGATGGGGAGGTAGAGGGAACAATGAACAGACTCTAAAATCTAAAGTAATGTCCGTACTCTTATTGCTTTGATAAATTGCTCTCACCTCCAGATATTTTGGTCAGTCCTTATTAAAGTCCTGATTTTTACTGACTGGGAAAGGGACTCGGGCTAGTTGGAAGGGAGGGAAGCAGCAGAGACCAACGGTCCGGTTCCCTTGGGACCAAGTCCTATCCTGGGTCCCTGGGTCCTGCCTACCACCACTCTACACTTGCCCACTCCCCACTCCCTTCACTGTCTGCTTCCCTTCTCTGTGGAGCATAACAAAAGGTGGCTCCCCCACCAGGAGAGTCCAGATTAGTCCCTGAACGTGACAGTCCCTCCAGCCACAGCCGATGTTATTAATTTTTTAAAACAAACTTCCTGATTGAGGTTCTGGCTGCCTCTAAATTGTCTCTACAAGGAGACTGTGTACTAATTAACCCATAGAAACAATCAATGATGTACCTTTTTCAAGTTTCAGGGTGATTAGAATATGAAAATGAAGAGCACAATGGTGCAGATGTTTTAAAATCACAGCAGACAGCAATTAGTGACACGGAAACCAGCTGCTTATCTCTCCAGATAAAGCCTCTTAATAGGGAATTACACTGGAGGAGTCATTACCCAGATGGATCTCGTATGATTTACAGAGGAGGCGGGGCAGCGCTAACTTTGATTTGTGAGCAGGTTTTTGTCAGGCTTCCTTCCTTACCTCAAACAAGGTGGATTTGTGGCTGGGAGGGAGGCAGGCTTCACCTTTCTACCTTTTGGCCGAGGGCAGGGATGTTGCCAAGAATGGGGCCTGCAGAAGCCGCAAGCACCTGCCTCCTTGATTCAGGCTCCATTGTTTAGGGATCAACTCCATCAGCTGTCCTTGTGCAAAGGGGAGAGGGAAGACTCTGGGAAGGGGAAACAGTGAGTAACTGGCTGCCTCAGGTGTTCATTGGAGAAAAAAGTCCTTAAGTTCTGCAGAGTGGCTTTGGGGTGTATGGGTGCATGTACGTGAGTGTCGGATATAAGGAGTTCTTAATCATTGTTTGACATAGTCTCTCTCTCTCATGTAATTGAAGTAAAATTTACATATACTGAAACGTACAGATCTGAAGCATACTTTTAAGCAGTTTTGACAATGTATTTTGACAAATGTAATTTGAAATCCTCTCGTGATTTAAAGTATGTCCATTATCCCCAGAAACCTCCCTCCTGACCCTTTACAACCCCACCACCTATTCTAGAACTTTATATAAATGGATTTGTACAGTATATACTTTTTGAGAGTCTGGCTTCTTTAGCTCAGCATCGTTGTGTGTGTGTGATTTATGTATGTTGTTGACTATATCTACACTTTTATTTTTATTGATGAATTTTATATTCCCCTGTTGATCAACACCTGGGCTGTTTCCAAGTGCTTTCTACTCAGAATTAAGTTGCTATGAAGGTTCTATGAAAGTCTGATTGTGGATGAATAATTTCTTCTTTCTTGGGTAAATCTGTAGGAGTGGAATTGCTGAGTCACAGAGTATATTTAGCTTTAAAAGGTGTGGCCAAATCAAATTCCAATGTGGTTGTACCATTTTACACCTGCTCCAGCAATGGATGAGAGTTTTAGTTGCTCCATATCTTTGTTAACACTTGTCAATCTCTTTAATATTAGCCATCCTATTAAGTACATAGTAGCATCTTGTTGTTGTTTAAATTGGCATTTCCCTGATGACAAATGATTTTTCAGGACATCAGCAGGTGCTCACTGATCATTGCTACTTCTTTTGGCCCAGAATATTTGGGCAAAGGTGTTTTGCTGGTAGGTAATGTTCAGTTGACTGAATGTTGATCCAGTCTTCCATACATTTTTTTTTCCAATTTCTTTGGTCAGTTTGTTCCAGCAGGAAAAGTGTCAACATTCTTTTATCTTTTTTAATTTTATTTATTTTGAAAGGGAGTGAACATGAGTGGGGGAACGGCAGAGAGAGAGGGAGAGAGAGAATCCCAAGCAGGCTCTGTGCCAGCTGCTGAACCGACTGAGCCACCCAGGTTCCCCTTAAAATCCTTTTATTGTGGAATTATCTCTTTCTTTAATTCTCTTAGTTTTTGTCTCAAGTATTTGAAGTTTTGAGTTGCAAACAAATTTAGTAGTATTGTCTTTTCTTGATGAATTGACTTTTATTTTTATCATTTTGAAATGCCCCTAATTATCAGAATACCTTTTGTCCTGGTGTCTATTTTGCATTGTATTTATTGTCTCCAGTATTCTTAATGTTTTTTGTATTTTATCTCTTTCCATCCTTTTACTTTTAAGCTGTCTGCATTCTTACATTTAAAAGTATTTCTTGTAAACAGCCTACAATTGGGTCTTACATTTTTGTTCAGTCTGACAATCTATCCTGTGTGTTGTTGTTGTTGTTTTGGAGTTGTTAATACATTTCGAGTCAATGTAATTACCAGTAGTGTTCAGTTTATCTACAATGTTATGTTTTCTCTTTGTCCTCTTTTCATTCTTTTTCCTCCTTTTCTGCCCTCTTTTGGACTAATTAAGCTTTCTTTAGTATTCCGTAAGTTTCCTTCTATTGGCGTTTTAGATACATGACTTTGTTTTATTTTTAGAGGTTGCTCTAGAGATTACAATGTGCACCAAGTACCAAGCTACTGTGAACTATTATTACATCCCTTCAAATATAAGAACTTTAATAAACATATACAGTGGACCTTGAACAACAAAGGGGTTAGGAGCATTGAGCCCTGTATGGTTGAAAATCTGTGTATAACTTGTGACTCTCCCCAAACTTAACTCTACTGATAGCTCACCATTAATTGGAAGCCTTACTGATAACATAAACAGTTTATTAACACATATTTTGTATGTTTACTGTATAATCACAATAAAGTAAGCTAGAAAAAAGAAAGCGTTATTGAGAAAATTGTAAAGTAAATACATTTACAGTAGTGTATCATATTTATTGAAACAAATTTGCATGTAAGTAAACCCGTATAGTTCAAACCCATGTTTTTTGAGGGTCAAGTATACTTCCATATACAACTCTCTTGTTTCTTGTTTTATTGTTTTACATTTTATTTCTATAAAAGTCATAAATTCTATGATTTATTGTTATTATTTATGCTTTAAGCAATCATTTGCCTTTTAAATTGTATGTGTGCCCACATATTTTCCATTTCCATAGTCTTCATTTGTTCATGTAGATCTGGGTTTACATTTGGTATTATTTCCCTTTACCCTAGAGAACTTCCTTTTACATTTCTTATAATTTTGGTCTGTCAGCATTTGATTCCTTCAGTTTTTATTTATCTAAAAATATTTTACCTTCATTTTTGAAGGATATTTTCACTGGTTATAGAAATTTAAGTTGACTGTTTTGTTTTTATTTTATTAACATGAAGATGTTATTTCATTATCTTCTGGCTTGATTTTTACTGATGAGAAGTTAGATGTTATTTTTGTCATTGTTTCCCTATAATGATGTGTCTTAATTCTCTGGCTGCTTCTAAAACTTTTATCTTTGGGGAGTGCCTGGGTGGCTCAGTTGGTTAAGTGTCCGACTCTTGATTTCAGCTTAGGTCACAAACTCACAGCCCGTGAGTTCAAGCCCCACGTCAGGCTCTGCACTGACATCATGAAGTCTGCTTGAGATTCTCTGTCTTCTTTTCTCTCTGCCTCTCCCCTGTTCATGTGTGAGCATACACTCTCTCTCTCAAAAACAAATAAACATTTTTTAAAAAACAACTTTTACCTTTGGTTTCCATCAGTGTGTTTACAATGTGCCTATATGTGGTTTATGTGTGTGTTTATTCTGTCTATTGAGCATCTTAGCTATGTGAATCCATATGTACTATTCTCCTCTACTTCTGGGAAGCTAACTATATATGTTAGACTTATTGATACTTTTCCACGGGGCACTGAAGCCTTGGTTTTTTGTTTGTTTATTTTTGTTTGTTTTCTGTTTACATCTTTCTCCCTTCTTTCCGTTTGGATCATTTCTATTGTCTCCCCCTCATGTTCACTCAACTTCACTTCTGCATTGTCCTATAAGCTGTTAAATACATACTTTGAATTTTTCACTTCAGATATTATATTTTTCCAATTTAGAATTTTTATTTGGTTATTTTGGTAGAGTTATTGTCTCTCTGCTGAGATTCCCCATATATTCATCAATTATGTTCATCTTTTCCTTTCAACACTTGAACATTTTCATAACGGTTGTTTTAGGGGCCTTGGATCTGTATCTACTCTCTTAGTTTTGGGTCACATTTGCCTATTTTGTTGCTTGTCTGATACATCTTTTATTGTCCTGGATGTTGTAGATATTATATTGTGTAGATTCTGGGTTTTGTTGTTTTCCTTTAAAGAGTTCGACTTTGTTATGATAGGTAGTTAATTTACTGGCAGATTAGCTTTATTCTACTGAGGATTCTTTTTAAACTTTGTTAGAGAGGGATTAACATAGTTTCTATTCTGGGGCTAGTGTAATCCTACACTTAAGGAGTACCATTTCTGTAATATCAACTAAATGTCTGGAATATTCATTTAAGTTACCCCACTCTGGCTAAACAGAAATCCAACACTGCCAGGTATTAGTGATCTCAGAACTCTGTGTTCAGCGTATGGACCCCTAGTAGCTGCACTCTGCTGGTTCATGGAGTCTTGCCCTCAAGTGCAGATTAAAAATTGGCCAAAGACATAAGAAGATCACTATAAGGGTTTCTAGGATTTCTTTTCTACATGGCTTCCTCTTCTCAATTACCCTGTCTCTCATATTCCAGTTCCCTCAGCCCAATACTCTGAGCTCTGTTTCTTCCATGCAGTGAGATCACAGATTTCTGGCTTCTACTTTTCTGGGTCCATGTTCAGAAAGTGCTCCCAGCCAAAAAAAAATAGGGATATGGAGGCCTCATGAGTTTCCTTATCTCTAGAATCACAGCCCATATTATCTCTTGTCCAGTGCCTGAAAACAGTTGCTTCATATTTTGTGTTCAGTTTTATATTTGTTTCCAGGGAAAGGGTAAGTCTAATACCTATTACAACATTGTGGCTGGAATGAAGTCAATGATCATTTTAAATTATTCAGAATTGCCCTGTACTCAAGGAAACATACGTTAGGGGCCTCTGTCTTTGCACCAGCTGTTATCACCCCCAGGAAAAGGAGTGTGTTAGTATCGCTCACAGCCCCCAAACAGCATATCAGGAATAGTTCCTATGGGAACTAAATCAAGGTGACTTCCCAGGGCAATTCATGTGACAGGAAATGAGGACACTTTCACTTTATATACATAATTGAAAACTTTATGTTCATTTAGTAGCTGAGTAGTGTTTCTGTTCAGGCTGCTATAATGAAATACCATGGATGGGTGGCTTATAAGCAACAGAAATTTATTTATCATAGTTCTGATGGCTAGGAAGTCCAAGATCAAGGTGTTGGCAGATTCACTGTCTGGTGAGAACCTGCTTCTTGGTTCAGAGATGGCTCTCATATGTCTCTTGCCTCACATGGGGAAGGAGAAGAGAGTTCCTTGGGGTGTCTCTTTGGGGTAGAGCATTAATCCCATTCATGAAAGCTCTGCCCTCATTACCTAATCACACTGTGTTCACAAAGACCTCATTCCCTAAAACCATCACATTAGGGTTTAGGATTTCAACACATGAATTTTGGAGGGCCATAAACATTCAGTCCATCACACCCGTGGAATCAGAGGATCATAAGACCATGGTTCAAATAAGGTACTTAGTGGCATTCTTCTATACCTACTGTTAGCAAGTGCAGGAATGAACTGGGATGAGGAGAGATCCTCTGGGGTCAAGTTCAATGGAAGCTGATATATACATTTTTCCTCTTCATGAGCCTAACGGGTCATTCTCAAAGTCTTTCTTTAAGTGATAGAACCATCTCTCCCCAACCCCTACACTCATAAATGAAATCCTTTGCAGGGCTGTTATGTTTATTTGAGGGTTAAAAGAATGATGTGGAGCATCTCTCTTGCCCCATCCACTGGCTATAGTTCAGAAATGTCTTTACAAAATCCTAGGACTCTATGGAACACATTTGAAAACCACTGAACTAGAACATATCCTGATAATATCAGAGCCTCCCTAGTCCCTAACCCAGACCCCTGTCTTTGATATAATCCAGTGATTCTCAACTTTGTCTGCCCATTGGGATAACCAAGAGCTTTGAACAAAGTACTACTGTTCAGACCCCACTTCTAGAATGCAGATTTAATTGGTCCAGGTCAGATCCCAGGCATGGTATTCTTTATGAAGCTTCCTAATGATTCTAACGTACAGCCAGGGTTGAGAAGCTTTCGTCAGACATTTTCTGGTTACATTCCTTGTCTCCCACACTCAGTTCTTGCTCAGGCTCGAGCACTTGCTTTGAGCCTCAGAGATAAATGTCAGGATACCCCAGGGCTCTGGGTATTGGCCTGCATGAGTTGGGGAAATAGAAATCCCAGGGTGGGAGGTCATGAACATCTGCATTCCAAAGTCTTTCTGGGAGGACAGCATACTCATCCACCCACACCATTGACTTTTCTGCCCACCTCACCTTGCAGTGTACTTGGAATATCTGAACAGGGTACAATGTTAGAGTGTCTTACTATGTAAGTTATAAAGAGTTCAGAGAGCAAAACAAGAATGCTCACTGGTGCCAGATTGCATATCCTAACAGGCCTATGGTGATTTGTTCTGCACATTTACCACCAAAATGTGCTACAGATGTCATGGCAACCACAGAAGAGCCCCACCCCAGAGGAATTATAGTATTGAAACATTAGATCAGTGCTTTTAAAACTTGATTGTGCTTCAGAATTATCTGGAGAGCATGTTAAAATGCACATTCCTTGGTCCCACTCTAGAAGATTGCAATCAGTAGATCTGCAGTGGGGCCCAAGGATCTGTATTAACAACCAGTACCTTAGGTATTTCTGGTACAGTGGTCCAGGATCTCATCTTGAGAAGCATCAGTTGCCAAATTAAGAGCAAAAGTTCCCCTCATTCCTTCATACCCAGGCATATTTTCCTACTCTTGTAAAGCAAAATATCTTACAAACAGTAAATTTAAATTATCAGTGTCAGCAGAAAGTAGCACAAACACAGCTAACCCAAAAGAGTAGTTTATCTCCCACAAAGTCATGCTTGATTTTTGTTGAGTTATATGATTTTTCTCAGACCCAAATAGCCCTCTTCTCTCATTGTGACAACCCTTACTTTAGATAAGCCATAGATAAGACTGGGTGACTCATTTTCTTCCCATTTTTATGGATTTTTCAAGTTTTTATGCAGTGATCTCATGCTTGTTCTTAAAAGTAGACAAAAATCAAGTGCTTTTTACAAGGTAATCTAACTTACGCAAAATTTAAATGTATATGATCTATTATACATTGTGAAGTTATCCACTTCACAAAATAATTCTTCACATTGCAGAAGAACTTGCTTCCATAAACACATCCTTTAGAAGAGATATCTGTGTAGTTTTCAGAATGGTGGTTCAGTGATGAGCATTTGGCATCTAGGCTGAAGGGGCCCGGAAAACATTTTTCTTATAAAAGTAAGCCACACCTTCAAAATGACTGTATGTTTTCAAACAGTTCACGGGGGGTGGGGGAACAGCCAAGAGAAATGCTGGGCTTAGTTGGTACTAAAAGTTTTCCACAAAATAATGAGCCCAATGTAGAATTCCATCAGGACTTGCCTTATTTGGTAACCATTTTAGGCAACACCCCTGCCATGGATGAAAGGTAGCAAAGAGGCTTTAAAGATTCAGGTCTTACTCCCAGAAAAATGTAGAATCTAAGGGGGAGATGGAAACATGTGCTAAGTAGGTCAATAAAGCCCTCAGTCAAAGACCCCCCTGGGGAGACTGACTGCAGGAAGGGTGGGAGGGGGAGCCCCTAGTTTGCCCCAGCCAGCATTGAGCTAAGGGCCTGTTTTGCCACGTCCATCTCTGTCTCAATGGAGTAAGTACTCAATTCGCAGTGAAGGACATATTGGAACTGACAGCCTTACCATTGTGTATATAATATGTCATGGCTGACAGATGAAGAAATGGGATTCCGTGAAATGCAATGGGATATAGCCATCAGCCAAGGCTGGAGAAAAGCCGTGTTCTCCTGGACCCCTTAGAGAACACTCCTCAGTTCTCTTTGCCCCTTCACTGCAACCCATCTCAGTGCAGGGTTTAAAGCACCATTTCCCCCCATTAGTCCTGATCCTTTGTTGTGCTTCCCTTTTGTCCACCCTGCCCTTTGATTGTGCAGCTCTCCCAGCAGGGCAAATTGCAGCTGAAATGGTAGAAACAATGAGATCAGGCAGTGTCCAGATGGAGGCACTGGGAACCAGGCACACTTAACTGCATTACTTTCAGCCGGTCTGCCCTGGGTATAAGTGAGCAGGCCCCACCTTTCAACTGCCGGAGTGAAATCCACCCTCCTGACAGTCACATGGCCTTCCCCAAAGGCAGAGTTAATTGGAAAGTGAAATAATTAACAGGAGATGAGAGAGAACTAAGTAAAAATTGCATTGAAGGGGAGTTACTTTGCAAATGCCTTTAGTCCTTAAGTATTGGGGAAGGATTTTTTTTGTTGTTCAACACCTAATGCATTTGAGCGCTCCAATTTCCTTATAAGCATTATCAAATGAATGATTGGCAGTTTATTGTCTTCTGTGTGCAGCCACATATTTTATCATGGCAATAGGCATCTCAAAAGTGATTTTGCTTATTCACTCAACAAACATTTATTGGGAACTTTCTGGGTGGTTTGCTTTGTAGTAGGCATAGGGGATAAGAAGATAAATGAGTCTCTGACCTCAAAGTACTTACAGTCTAGGAGAGGGAGACAGAAAAGTACACAAATAATGACACAAAGCATTATGGGGATTGTGATCAATGTCTTTATGAGAGACAATGGTGTTTGCAGAAGGAAATGGCATAAGGAATTAGGCTGCAGGGGGTAACTGTGTTTGAGACAATATGTTATAATATACAGGCCATTAATCTCACTATTGATAAAAAATGAAATATCCCCATAGCAAAATGTGTGTTCCTTCATTTATTCAATAAATGTTTGTTGAGTGCCTACTACTTGCCAGGTACTGTGCTTGGTACTCGTGTGATGGTGTGTACAGGCTAGAAAGGGAAACGGGCTTTAATTCAATTAATGCACAAATCAAATGTAAAATTAAAACTAAAATAAAAGTACAACAAAGATGACATACCTGTTTTCATGAAAACTTCTAACAGGAGTACTTCTCTAAGGTAGGGGGCCTCCCTACAATCGAGCTGAGATTCAAACGTGAAGAGTAATAATTAAGGATTCTGCTAGATTCCAAGAAGAAAAAGACGGAGCAATCGAGGGAAACTGGTGGGATCAGAGACCAAAATTCCAGTTTCACTACGAAGTCCCAGTGTGGACTTCAGTGACCAGATCTAGAAAAGTGTGGGGAGGTGTGGCAAGAAAGTTGGGAGGGGGGCAGGGGAAACGGGTGACTGTAAGTCCTGCTTTGCCGGAGTCCAAACTAGGAACTCAGATTTTTTTTTTTTTTGCACTGTAATGTTTAAGAAGTGCCAGCACTAACTCTCAGAAGTGTTCTAGTATGAGTTACCGCTTATACTATTGCACTAAAGAGTGAGAAATTTTGTTTCCAAGCCCTTTTGTAGACCTGTCATCCTGTGAGTACATACACAGTGCCAACTAAAATCTAAAGTACAGATGACAAATTAGCAGAGCCCTGATTCATAAAAGATAAGTGGCATTCAACATTTTATGCCATGAATAAGATTCCTGTATTTTTTAAAAAATGGGACAGCAGCTTATGTCCACAGCAGTAATTTCTAGCAAAGTCAAGTGCAGGATTAGTCTAGATGTTGATGATTAGTGATGTCCCCTAAAACACTGCAAGATGAAGAAAAAGTAAATACAAAAAAGTAAATTTTTGTCTTAATTTTCTCCTAGGCACTTATAGGCTTAGCCTGGGGAGACTGTCTCATGATACTTAAAAAATAGAGTCCAATACTGGAAGTATAAACAGGATTTCACAAAATCAGGGAGGCAGAAAATAACTCTAGGGATTCCAGGAACCACTGTGAAAAAAACCCTACTTGCTTTACTGCGTTGAATTTTACCCATAATGGTTTCTGACACCTGTGTTTTGATTCTTAATAGGGACTATAAGCAGTGTTTTCTAATGAAGCGTAAATGCTAGAACATCAATGGCAAATAGGCACAGATCGATGATAGAAACATGGGTAGATACATAGATAAAGACAGATACATATTACAGGTTAAAACTTCCTAAGTCCACTAAGCCAACCATCATTTACTTCTCAGTGGAGATATTATCCAAAGCTTTCTTCAATTTACTAGTATTTTCCATTCTTTAACACATCTTAGGATAATGCATCCTGTATGTTTACTGCTTGTGTTTATAAAACAGTACTTACGATAAACTTTGAAGAATGCTTCTTTACACTGGTAGCATGGCTTAAAATCTATCTGCAATAATGTTAGTGTATCTACATTAAAAAAAATTGGGTTAATGTCTTGGGCAAGCTGGGTGGCTCAACCAGTTGAGCATCCACCTTCAGCTCAGGTCATGATCTCCCGGTTCATGAGTTCAAGTCCCTCATTGGACTCGCTGCTGTCAGCACATATCCTGCCTCCAATCTTCTGTCCCCATCTCTCTCTGTCCTTTCCCAGCTTGTACTCTCTATTAAAAATAAATCAACCTTAAAAAACCTTTTAATATCTCAAAAAGACATTCATTAACTACTCCCTCTGTGACTTTGTAGGCACTGGTTATGTCTGGCCTCTAGCACAGGTTCTGCCTTTCCAGACTGAAGGGTCAGTCCTCAGGAAGGTGCCGAAGTCTGGAGACTTTCCTGTAGAATTCATGCTGGGAGAAGCACAGCTGACAGGGTTGGGAGCAGTGATCTTGAGTGACTGTGCATTTTTTTTTGACCCATTTATGTCCACGAGACTCAAGGTTCCTTTTGAGATTGTCCAGGAGTTTTCTCAAGAAAGCTGTCAGTGCCTAACCTGGGTTTCAGGATGCCTCAGCATACTAACTCCCAACACCACACCGCTCCTAAAAGTCAGAAGGGTGGAAGGTCTTTTGAGTTTCTTTCCTACTCCATTTCTTCTTCTCCATGTCCTTGACTGGCTCCCTTGTCTTCACACAGTCTTCAAATTCCCCCCTTAGTTCCTCAGCTTGTGCTGTTTTTCCTTGTTGCAGTGGTTCCCAGTGAACTACTTGTTTGAGCACAGAGATGCTAAACTCCCAGGTAAAGTGCAAACAGAAATGAACTTCAGTAGGAGGAAGCAAAGGAAGGACGTGAGTTGGAGGGGAAGCTGGGACAGAAGTAAGAGGCAGCTTGAGTTAGGCAAAGGGACCGGGGAGTTGGAAAGTTCACATTCTCTCCTGGGCTCTGCCACCATAGGCAGGACTCACCATTAGAAAAGTTTCAGCTTTTTCATTCATACAAGTCGGGCACCAAGCTAAGTGACCTGCAGGGCCTGTCCTCTATGCTGAGATTGCATTCAACCAAAAGATCGGTAAAAGTTCCTATTGTTAAGGGGGATAAAGATGGTGATCAAAGCATCCTTATTAATGTTCCAAATCTGTGCCACATGTTTTTACTTCTGCAAATGAGAAAACTTTCAAAACCATTCTGGAATTAAAGGTGGCCATTACCAACTTTCAAATAATAAAGCCTTTTGACATTGAATTTTAAATATCTCCAACATGCTCATCTTTGTTTCTCTCTCTCTCCTTCTCTACCTGCCCCACCTTTAGGCTTACGAGCGGCCACAGAAACACTCAGCTCTCCACTATGACCCAGGCCTCCCACAGGACGTCACCAGTGACACCTTAAAACCAAAGCACCAGCAAAAAAGCAGCAGCCAGAACCACATGGACTGGTCCACCAACTCTGACAGTGGACCTGCCACTCAGAATTGCTTCATCAGTCCAGAGTCTGGCAGAGAAACTGCAAGCACCAGCAAGATCCCTGCTCTTGAGCCCGTGGCTTCCTTTGCAAAGGCCCAGGGTAAGAAAGGCAGTGCAGGGAGCACATGGAGTCAGTTGTCCAACAGCAGCAAAGATCTGCTCTTGGGAGGCGTGGTCCCATCCCCAGGCAGCCACAGCTCACCAGCCCCACCCAGCAGCTCTGTCGAGTGCAATGGGCTTCAGCCCTTGGTAGATCAAGATGGCGGAGTTGCAAAGGAGCCCCCAGAACCACCTACTATAGGCAGCAAGAAAAAGTCCAGTAAAAAAGATGTGATAAGTCAAACCATATCAAACCCGGACCTGGACTGGGTCAAGAATGCCCAGAAAGCATTTGACAATACAGAAGGGAAAAGGGAAGGCTACTCTGCAGATAATGCCCAAGAGGCATCACCAGCCAGGCAGAACACGAGTTCTGTCAGTAATCCTGAAAATGACTCAAGTCATGTCCGGATTACTATCCCTATCAAGGCACCCTGTCTAGATCCAACCAGCCATAAGAGGAAAAAGAGACAGTCCATCAAAGCAGTGGTGGAAAAGATCATGCCAGAGAAAGCCCTGGCTTCTGGAATCACTATGAGCAGTGAAGTGGTTAATAGGATACTCTCCAACCCTGAGGGAAATAAGAAAGATCCCCGTGTCCCTAAGTTGAGTAAAATGATAGAGAACGAGTCCCCCTCAGTTGGCCTTGAAACAAGTGGAAATGCCGAGAAAGTCGTTCCAGGAGGTCTGTCTAAGCAGCGGAAGCCACCCATGATCGTGACGCCTCCAGCGTGCACAGACCACTCTCCATCGAGAAAGCTGCCAGAAATCCAGCATCCCAAATTTGCTGCAAAACGGAGGTGGACATGCAGCAAACCAAAGCCCACCAGTATGCTTCGGGAGGCAGTCATGGCCACCTCCGATAAACTGATGGTGGAACCGCCATCTGCCTATCCCATCACCCCATCCAGCCCTCTGTACACCAACACAGACAGTCTTACTGTGATCACGCCAGTCAAGAAGAAGCGGGGGCGGCCGAAGAAGCAGCCTTTGCTCACGGTTGAGACGATTCACGAGGGGACTTCTACCAGCCCGGTCAGTCCCATCAGCCGGGAGTTCCCTGGCACGAAGAAAAGAAAGAGACGACGCAGTTTAGCTAAGTTGGCCCAACTAGTGCCAGGAGAGGACAAGCCCATGAGCGAGATGAAATTTCACAAAAAAGTTGGAAAGCTTGGGGTGTTGGATAAGAAGACCATCAAAACTATCAATAAGATGAAAACACTCAAGAGAAAAAATATCTTGAACCAGATCTTGTCCTGCTCCAGCAACATTGCTCTGAAGGCTAAAGCTCCCCCAGAGACCAGCCCTGGGGCAGCAGCCATCGAGAGCAAATTGGGCAAGCAGATTAATGTCAGCAAGAGGGGAACCATCTACATTGGCAAGAAGAGGGGCAGGAAGCCAAGAGCAGAGCTGCCACCCCCATCTGAGGAACCCAAAACAGCCATCAAGCACCCAAGGCCTGTTTCTAGCCAGCCGGATGTTCCAGCCGTGCCTTCCAACTTTCAGTCACTTGTGGCGTCTTCACCAGCAGCTATGCACCCACTTTCAACACAGTTAGGTGGGTCAAATGGCAACCTGAGCCCCGCCAGCACTGAAACCAATTTTTCAGAGTTGAAAACTATGCCAAATCTCCAGCCTATCAGTGCTCTTCCAACCAAAACCCAAAAGGGAATACACAGTGGAGCCTGGAAGCTGTCTCCCCCCAGGCTGATGGCCAACTCACCTTCCCACCTTTGCGAGATTGGGTCACTCAAGGAAATAACGCTGTCCCCCGTGAGCGAGTCGCACAGTGAGGAGACGATCCCAAGCGACAGCGGCATTGGGACGGACAACAACAGCACGTCTGACCAAGCAGAGAAGAGTTCAGAATCCCGACGGAGGTACTCTTTTGACTTCTGCTCCCTGGACAACCCGGAGACCATTCCGTCTGACACCAGCACAAAGAACCGGCATGGCCACCGGCAGAAGCATCTCATGGTGGACAACTTCCTGGCCCATGAAAGCCTCAAGAAGCCAAAGCACAAGAGGAAACGGAAAAGCCTGCAAAATCGTGATGACCTTCAGTTTCTGGCAGACCTGGAAGAGCTCATCACCAAGTTCCAGGTGTTCAGGATCTCCCACCGGAGTTACACCTTCTACCACGAGAATCCGTATCCCAGCATTTTTCGGATTAATTTCGATCACTATTACCCGGTGCCATATATCCAGTATGACCCGTTGCTCTATCTTCGCAGGACTTCAGACTTGAAGTCAAAGAAGAAGCGTGGTAGGCCTGCAAAAACCAATGACACCATGACAAAGGTGCCTTTTTTACAAGGGTTCAGCTACCCTATTCCCAGTGGAAGTTACTATGCACCCTATGGAATGCCTTACACATCAATGCCTATGATGAACCTTGGTTATTACAGTCAGTACCCAGCTCCTTTGTACCTGTCGCACACACTTGGAGCAGCTTCCCCATTCATGAGGCCAACAGTGCCACCACCTCAGTTCCACACAAGCTCCCACGTGAAGATGTCTGGTACAGCTAAGCATAAAGCAAAGCATGGAGTGCACCTGCAGGGACCTGTCGGCATGGGCCTCGGCGACATGCAGCCATCCCTGAATCCTCCCAAGGCGGGCAGTGCCGGTCTGTCCAGCGGTCGGCTCCACAAGAGAAAACACAAACACAAGCATAAGCACAAGGAAGACCGGATCCTGGGGACCCATGACAACCTGAGTGGTCTCTTTGCAGGCAAAGCCACAGGCTTCTCCAGCCACATCCTGAGCGAGCGGCTGAGTAGTGCGGACAAGGAGCTCCCACTAGTGAGTGAGAAGAATAAGCATAAGGAGAAGCAGAAGCACCAGCACAGTGAAGCCGGCCACAAAGCTTCTAAGAACAACTTTGAGGTGGACACCCTGTCTACACTGTCACTTTCTGATGCCCAGCATTGGACACAGGCCAAGGACAAAGGTGACTTGAGCAGTGAGCCTACAGACTCGTGCACAAAGAGGTACTCTGGCAGTGGTGGGGATGGTGGCAGCACCCGACCCGAGAGCCTGGACGTGTTCAGTGACATGACCCCTTCAAATGACAAGTGGGACAGTGACATGAGCGGGAGTAAAAGGAGGAGCTATGAGGGCTTTGGGACATACAGGGAAAAGGACATCCAAGCCTTCAAGATGAGCCGCAAGGAGAGAAGTTCTTACGACTCCTCCCTGTCTCCAGGTAAGGCCGTGTTTCTCCTCAGACCGGGGCTGTCTTATTATTTCAGTGCTGGCCTTTGCACGTCAGGAGTCTGCCATCATTGACACATTGTATTCACTAGTTTGCAGAGAGGTAGGGACCAGGTGGAAATGGGCGTTCTTCACATGTGACTTTGCAGCACTATTTATACACGGGTTATTTGGTATTTACTGCCTTTCCTCTCAGAGTCATTGCCTTGGGATCCATGGGCCTAGAGACAGCCCCAGTAGCTACCTAGACTACAACCACACCCACTGTGTGTATGCTTTCTATTAGAGATGCTATGCTTAAGTCCTCATCCAATCTGATGGTGCGGTTTGTTAGTGGCATAAACCCTCTGAAACTCACTAAGAATGCCAGTAAGATCCCAAGAATGTCAATGCTGGATGGGAGCGATATCTAGTTCATCTGGCATGCTGCCTCCAGAAGTCCCACATCCTAGGTGAGAAGTCTACAGCAGAGCCATTGGAAGCTGCCCACCTGTGCATCCTCAAGTGTACCTAATGAGGGAGCCATAGCTCCAGGCTGTCTTGTCCTCATTTTGTCCATGGGCATTTGATAAGCTTCCCTGAGGAGACCCCACTCATCATTTCCCCGCATGAAGGGGAGGGAGCCTGGCTGAAAGGTGTTGCAAGCCTCCTGCCCCTACGGGAAGTTACTGCTGCATCTCTTGGCATGTCTGCTGGGAGTGGGATTTTGCCCACTGATTGCTAAACTTGAAGTACTGGTTGCTGTTAGAAAGAGCTCATTCCTTGTCAGTTGCTGGCAGAATTTCCTTGCTAACGTTCCCACCCACACAGACCTTCCTTGCCACAGAAGCTTGATACTTCGTTGTAAGTATCCCTTTGTCCCTGTCCAGACATCATGAAAGTGATAAGTCTCTTGCAGAACAGAACAGTTGTTTACGAGGAAAACAGCAGAAGCTCCTTTTCTAGGAGCTACAGAAGCTGAAAGGATTTCTCATGCTCCCTCTACCCCCAGATAGTACAAGCACTCTGGCCACAGTCTGCTTTTAAAAGACTAGTCATCTTTATTTCAGGTTTGGGTGTAGTGTTTCTCCTCTGTTTGTGATGTGTACCTCTTCCCCCCTGGGTAGTCCATCATGAGTGAAGGTGAGGGCAGTGTATTCATGAGGAATTAGAGTCATTTTTCTAGGCCAGCAGACTTCAGAAGAAATATGATTATGAGTTGGAAACCACTTAAAGATTGCCTCAAATTACCACTAGCTTGTGAGTTGCTGTAGTGGTGGATGTTCTCCTTGGTTAATGAAGAGACCAATTAGCAGTCATGTCTCCTACTGAAGGTGATAAATGGCCCACACTTCATAATTGCCCAAAGTGGATAAATTGCCCAAAGTGGATGTTCTCATCTAAGTTTCTCTGTTTCTCATCATCAGACTTTGTTGAAAGTATTTGTTTTTTTCTACACAAAGCTCAAATTAAGCCCACCTGGACGGAGTTGCTAGATTAAACTTTTACATGAGAAAAACTATTGCTCTCTTTCAATATGGTGAAATTGATCCACAGGTCCAACACCAGCCATGGACACAGGGTTTTCTTCATTTTTGTATTTTCTTGGCATTATTTAGCAAAACAGTAATGTTGCCATGTTATTACTAAGAAGCTACAAGCAAGGATCCTAACTTAACAGACCTGAGAAGCAAGATCTTAGAAGCTAAAATCTCTATCCATCATTGCTTATTAGATTTCTCAGCAGTCATACCAAGATTTTTCTCTGGTTGGACTACATTTCCGGGTGCTGGTTGACTTCATGAAGGTTCCCAGATAGAGATCCATCTCTGATCCTTGTGTGTCTCTGAAGGTGCCCACCCTCTTAGCCATACAGTTCTATCTGGGTTTGCATTCACATGATGGCATTACTTTCTTCAAAATTCCCCTTCCTCTCCCTATCTTATTCATTCTTTACTCTGCCACATCAGGTGAAAAGAAACCAGCATTATGACAAGTGTCATAAAAGAAAGCTGGGTTCAACCTAATTGGGTATTAATTGGGTACTCTGTGATGTAGGACCTTAGGCATGGCATTCTGTTTCTTTGGGTTAGTGTCTACTCATCTGTATCTGACAGGGTTGGGCCAGACCTCTTTCATATAGCATGTTTCAGTTCTTAAAGCCATTTCGCATGCATTTCTTGATGACACCCTGCAATCTTAGAAGAGAGGTATTTTCATTTCTATTTTACAAATACATTGAGGTTCAGAGATCAAGTGACCTGCTCGGGTTTAGAAAGCCATTATTTATGATTTTAAGCCCAGGGCTTTGGCCACCGCATTGCAGCTTGAACACAGGCCACCAATAGTTAAGCCAAGTCTAGAACACAGGTCCTGGTCCTCAGCTCAGTACTCATGTATTCCTCTATGGCCCTTCCTCTCAGATATCCATCCATCCCCCAATTACATGCCTTTCCCTAAGGCATCTTCACAGCGATTATGTGATAATTACAGAAGAGAGTAATTAAGGAAAGACCACATCCCTGTATTCAATTCCCAACCAATGAAAAAGGACCCCTAATGGCCCAACCTTTTCTAGACATTAGCCTGGAAATGTCTACCTGGACAGGCTTCCACCTCTGCTCCTACTGCAATCCAGTTCTCAGAGTTATTTTTGCTACTGCTTTGTGCTTACTCTGTGTTATATTTTTTTCTTCTTCAGCGTTTTAGTGAATCATAGTTGTTGGTGGTTTCTATATCTATATGAGTTATGTCTGTTGTCCCTACACATTTTGTTGAATATGTTACTGGAGGAGATCAGATTCTCTATCACTCCCCTCCCTTCCAAACCTTGGCCTCATCTCACCTGTATTCCAAATGTCCCCTCTATTTCTGAACCCCAAAAGCATCAGGGACAAAATGCCTTTAGCAGCACTTGGAATTCAATGTCAGAGTTTGTCAAGACTCCCCGAAGAGTGCTCACCTTAATGTGACACACTTGAAGGAACACCAAGTCCCATTAAAAGGTGGAAGGCAGGTGGAGTGAGACTGAGGTTACTGGAGGCATTAAAACCTTTAAGAGACTTTACCTGAGTCGAGGTGTCTCTTCTGTGGATGATACTGAGGGTCCTGCTTGGAAAAAAGTATCAGTATTCCTCACAATTTCTCTCCCTCTACCTTTTCTTTCTCCACTCTGGATTCATTCCCTTAGCATCCCAATGTCCTATTTCACATGAGCTAGTCTTTTCTAAAATAGATATGACATAAATATAGATGCCATTCTTTAGCCTGTTGAGGGCCAGATTTAGGAGCTAAGTCAAGAGAGGACTTTGAGCATTCCCTGAGATCAGAGCTGTTGGAAGACACCATATAAATGGAAGTCATTACCATTATGGAGACAGAAATTAGAGACTTCATTTAGCAATAGCAATAGTTGCACACTCCATTTCCTCTTTCCTGCTTGGAAAATCATTCTTTCTCCAACCCCCTTGGCCCAGCAGATGGATGCATTGTCTTGTTAGCCCCCTTACAACACACCTGGAGCTTAGAAGTCACATGGACTCTTTACCATTTTTCTCTATTTTACCCCTTCTGCTTTGTTTGTTTGTTTGTTTGTTTCAGAAGGCAGTGGATCTTTTGATCTGTTTTCTAAATGGATACCATCTGCTAAATCTCCATTTATAAAAATGCTTGTCTGGGACCAAATAATGGATAAGCAGTGGGAAGGTGCCATCCACAGATACCCAAAGCTGGCAGGAGCCTGATGGGCCCTCATGTGCGCCTTTCTCCCACCAGGCATCACCATCTTTAGTGCACTGACATGCTGCAGATTCCTAGAAGAGCAATCCTGTCCAAGTTTGATAACACATAGTCAGAAGGACGCCACATGCTCTCAAAGCCAACTTCTCCTTAGGTGGTGGAAGAGGTCTGTAGTGTGAGTGATGTTCTCCCCATTCATACCACTTAGAAACAATTTTTGCATATTTTGACCTAATATTATGCTGGGAACTTCAGAAATAGATGCCCAAGCCAAGAATAATACAAAACCCTCCTCCAATCAGGCATCCAGATGAGGAAATTAGCCACATTGATGAAATGTCATGAAAACTATATAAAAGAACTATGTGTGAGGAATATTTTCTACAAATAGAATAGAGGGAAGAAGAGGTCTCATGGGAGAAAAAGTTAAGACCAGGAAAAAAGAAAGTGAAAAATAAAAAGATGATGAAGTGCAGTCTGTTTAATCTTAATCCAGGTTGAATTCTGGGTCATCCTGTGGGAGGAAATGAAAGATTAATTAGCTAATGGCTGCTGTGTGGTTTAACAGGATTATGAGCACCTGGCCCAGTCTTATCTCCTCCACTATTCAGCTGAAAGACCTCTTCATCTTTTTCACTCTGTTTTCCCAAGTGGGACTGTGGTAGGAAAAGTTCTGACCAGATCTCATAGTCTCAGATTCTAAAAGTCTCAAATTTATACAGTGCAGTTTGAATGCAAACATATATGCACATGCATGTGCACAAACATACAGATTGGATAGTTAGGAAGAAAGTGCTCAAGTTATTGGCCAACTTGGCCAATTAACTAGCTGTGCAATGAAATTTCCAAACAGATCCCTCTGGTCTGTGTATTAAATTATAGGACTCACCACCATTCATCTTTGGCTCCAGCCACTTCCTCTAGCCATTTGATTTCACTTTTCAAAAAGGTGGAACTCTCCATACCTGACCCCCCACCAACAAGTTAGCTCATTCCTTTTCTGTGCTGAACCCACAGTCATCACCTTCGAAAAAAGATTAGAGCACTTGTGTGACCCATTGCCTGGGAACAGACAGAGCATGTTTGCATTTGTATTTAGACTCAGAAGTAAAAGAATCTTAACAATGTAGTATAAACACCTCATTTTGCTGATGAGTACATTGAGGCTTAATAAGGTCAAGTGACTCACCCAGTGATACATACCTAATTGGCAGAAGAGCTCAAACCCAGAAGCTTAACATCACGGAGAGGGAGAGGGAGAGGGAGAGGGAGAGGGAGAGGGAGAGGGAGAGGGAGAGGGAGAGGGAGAGGGAGAGGGAGAGGGAGAGGGAGAGGGAGAGGGAGAGGGAGAGGGAGAGGGAGAGGGAGAGGGAGAGGGAGAGGGAGAGGGAGAGGGAGAGGGAGAGGGAGAGGGAGAGGGAGAGGGAGAGGGAGAGGGAGAGGGAGAGGGAGAGGGAGAGGGAGAGGGAGAGGGAGAGGGAGAGGGAGAGGGAGAGGGAGAGGGAGAGGGAGAGGGAGAGGGAATAAAAGAAAAAAAAACTAGAAAGGTGAGTTGTGGGAGTGATGTTAAGCTATATGTTTTCTTTTGCTGTGAGCTGTTGTAAAAGGTAAGCATCTATTTGACAATAATTTGGTTTCCAGGCTGTCTCGGGGGACCCATGTTTGGGACTGGAAACAATCTTTGTGGGCTCTGATGGAAGTCATTTTTTTTCCTTTCCTGTCTTAACAATTGCACATACTTATTTTATTGGGCCTCCCAAGGTTCCTCCTAAGGTTTTCTCTTGGAAACCAGGAATTAATCAAATTAAATGTTGTGACCCATAACTTTCTGGCAATGAAAGAAAAAAATCTTAGATTCCTAGCATCTCTTTTTCCACATTAAAATCAGAAATCAAGCCATTCTGCCTTTGGAGCAAGAAGTCCCCAGGCCATTTATCTTCCCACAGTTGGCAAACGCTCCCCTGTCCTGTTGGAAGTTTTTATTTATACCTTGTGGCTTTGGAGAATTATGCAGATTCAGGTGTGGGTGCAGAGAGCTTACAGTTTCAACAGACTTGGCTTTGATACAACATGGAGCCTTTCTTGGCTAGAGAAATCAATAAAGCATGCTTGCCAAAGACTGGTGTGTCACTGGGGCAGAGATGAGGATGGTGCCTTCAGAAAGACTTTCCAGAAACCCATCTCTTTCACTCTATAAACGAAAAGGTAATGAGACTGAATACTTGCTTGGATTGTGGCATAGGCTCGTGTCAGTATAACACTTAGTACAAATTGGCTGAATTCAAGGGGGTGATAACGACAAGCGAAAATGTAAAAAAGGATTTCTTTGGTGGCTGGTACACACACACACACACACACACACACACACACACACACACACATATACATACACATGTTTGGTGCAGTCCTGGGGGAGGAATTCAAGGATTAATAAACTGGATGCTTATGCCCTCAAAGAATCACAATCCAGAAGTCTCTCCTGTTAATGCAGAGGAGGAAACTGGATGAAGCTGATCTTACAAGGCAGGCTATAAGCGCCATCAGAAGCCACAGAGGAAGCTCTGGGGCTGCCCAAATGAGGGTAAGCCACCTCCATGTTTTCAGTACAAGTACAGCAGTGGAATCAGAAATGCTTCTTTGCAGTAGTTGCTATTTAAGATGGGTCTTGATGGATGGAAGAAGCTTTGGAGAGTGGAAATAGTAGAGGACTGAAGGGAGGTGGAGGTGAGGTGGTGAAGCAAGCACAATGTGGAAAGGAAGCCATGTAAACAAAGGTATTTAGGTGGAAGTACCCAAGAAACATTTGAGAAATGGTGTTTACTCCAGTTTTGTTGAGGATAGGATCTGCAGTTGGGGATCATGACAGATAAGGCCAGAAAAGACTGTTGTCCTCATGGGTTAGGGTTTTTTTTCCCTACGCTGTGAAGCTTGTGCTTAATGAAGTAGGCAGTGGGAAGTCATTTTTTAAATAGGCAAAAGTCATGAAATGACCAAATTATACTTTGTCTTTCTTTCCTGAACACTCTTTCCCACTAGTCTGGGTTGAGCCAACCTGCTCCATCTTTGGTCTTTCCGTACGATATGCTAATTATCCATGTCTTATTTGGGTTGTACCCACCACCCTGCTTTCCTTCCCTACCCTAGCGCCCACATTATAAGTAGCATAAAAATATCATTACTCAGGTGAGTCATTCTTAATTCATCTCTTTTCTTCTCTAGCTAAAGTCAAAGATGATTCCAATATGTTGGCTCCAAACAACTGGAAGAGTGGTAGCATATGAACAGAATTACAGAAATCAAAGAAAGAATCTGGTCGGTGTGCAAGAAATTGAGTTGCTAAGGCAGAAGTCAATAGTGCTGTGCAGAGCAAGAGAGAGAATTACAGAGAATAAAGAAAAGAGGGTGGAAGAGAGGACCCTGTGGCTCACCTTAAAGAGAGAAGCAGAATAAGAGGGAATCAGGAAAGATGCAGAGAAGAAATGCTAGAAATGTTGGAGGGAAACCAAGGAGTCAAAGAAGAATGCATTTAAGAAGAATGGGGTGGCCCTTAGGACCAGAAGCTTCAGAGAGTTCATGGGAGATGAGAATATGTATGAACATATCAGTGGTCCTGAAGCAACAGAAATTTTAAATATTATGTAATTAGTGCCTCATATGGTTACGGCTTGGTGGGCCATGTACCAAATACAAGTGATAAGAAGTTAAAGAATCAAGTGGACAATGAGAAAATGGGGGCTGTAGGTGCAGACAGTGAAAGTGGTTCTAGCCATGCTCCAGCTTCTAAGGAGATTTTATTTCTTATCAGCCTTTGATGGGAGGTGATGCATCCAATCTTAGTACGTCTTAAGCCTAATGTCCCCACGTCTGGGGGCATAAAAACAATGCGAGAACCTTTTATGCTGTGCCATTCTGCCTTTCCATGAAATCCATGTATAGAAAAGATAAAGGTTATAGTATTTGAAAAGAGGTAAGAGTCTAGGCCAGCTCCCCCTTCCCTGCCCCACAGACACTTGAGCACTTAATTTTTGATCATGGTAATATCTATTTGAAAACTCCTCTCTGTGGTACCATGGGTGTTGGCTGTGCTCCTGAGAACATATGGAAGATCAGTCCTGACTGTCACAAGTTCTGACAAATGCATCTTTTATTGAACATTTACTATATGCAAAGTATTATAGACTAAAGCCCAATCGTTGCTCTTCCAGAGGTCTTCACTACTTTGCCGAATGAAGTATATATGCTGGCTCGTAAAGACCCTATATTCACAAAAATGATCAAGAGCTCTTTAGTTACTTAATATATATCACAGTGCCAGGGGCAGTTAGAGAGACCAGAAGAAAAAAAAGCAAGGAAGGGCTCCTACTTCAAGTTCCTTATACTATACTGAAGGGAGGCTAAGTTAGCATACATAAAGCAACCAGGGAATAAATGCAGACCAAATTTAATCCATGCTCAGTGGCCAACAGTGGGGGCCATAGGGATCCAGGATCAGGAAATATAATAGTATTCAAAAGACAAAATCCTAGAGCCAAGCCTTGGAGAGTGGAAGTGTAGTGGATGAGTGTGGCCACACGTGGTAAAGATGTGCAGTTGGGCATATGTGGGGGGTACAGGAAGGCACCTGGCTGATTGAAGTCTGCAGTTGGGTGGGAAAGGTTTTTAAGAGGCAAAGCTGCCATGCAGAGGATGTGAAACTGCATCCTGGAGGATGCACTGAGGAGGACACACTGACATTAAAGGGTGCTGGGCATGAAGGGTTTTGAGCTTGGTGCTAGCTTGGTGCTGGGTGCCAGGTAAAGTGATCAAGTGCCAGGAAACATGCCTATCCTCAAAGACTTTGTAAAGCTACCGGGAGACAAGAGATGGATATATACACATATGCAAAGCAATTAGACACAATAGTGAGAGTCTATACATTTAATGACTAGAAATAAAAACCCATTCTACAGGAAGAAAGGACCCATAAAGTAACTTTCAGAGTAATAACCTGCATGTTGTAAAAGCAAGTTGGTATTGGTGTTTGCCCCATTACATAAGGATTCAGAGCAAGTCAGAGGCATTAAGAGAGGATCGGTAGCACATCCCTCAGGCAGCCTCTGCTGTGGTGTTTGCACTCTTCTGTGAAGGGGTTAGGGAGCCTGGGAAGGTGGGCAGCAAGTCCATGTGGAGACAGGGCTCCCCTCGTTGATGGAGGATCTAAGGACACACAGAGATGAAAAGCTTTCCCCGAGGCTGCATCCCAGTCACCCTTACATCTGAACAGGGTGCTATGCTCTTCAAAGTGCATTTCCTTACTTTTATTTGATCTCCAGAATCCACTGAGGTTTGCAGATAGATGTTGCTCTCTCACTTGACAGGCAAGGAAATCAAAACCCAGAGGGTTAAAAGTCTTTGTCCAAAGTCACCGAACCGGTTTTGCACAGAAAAAGTGCTGGCTCCCAGGTTTCCTGATTTTTCTTATCAACTCCCTTTTCCACTAGATTTTCTATGTCGTTGACAAGGTCAATAATATGACTCAGCTTCTAAGTTATCCTTAAAGAACCGTTGCCAGTGGGTTAAATGGTGGAGCCCAGAATAAAGCACTAGCGATTTGGTGTTGGTTAAAATTAGTTTTTTATATAGAAGAAGCTCTTTGGACACAGGTTCAGCCAGGCACACGGTGTAAGGCTGATTCTCTGTGTAGAGACTGGGGAATAGATTCCCCAAATGGAGCATGAATATCCTGAAAATCACAAAGGAGTGTTTTGTGATTATTCACTAAACTACAAAACACTAAAACTAATATTAAAACTTTGTGGTTTTAAGGAAAAGTGTTACACAGTTTGAGGGACTTTATACATCTCCTAGCAAACACACAGAAACTTTCATCTTGAGAGTGATATATGCTAAAAATGAAAACAGAGTGGAACAAGGCCTTAAGGAAACAGTGGGATTGGGCTGTATCTCAAAAATTTGGAGAATTGTTAAGTTAGGAGACTAATCATCCCCTTTTCAATGTCCATGAGAACTTGGGGTGTGGGCTGAAAGAACCATTGTTCCAAAACAATTTGTCATGTCTTATATTCCAAGCAAGACCAGGAGGCCAGAAGCGTTCTTGTATAGGATATACTTTTTGTACTGTTAGTTATGTTTATACTTAACTTATCTACTCTAATTACACCATTGAAAAGTATCAAGTAGCTAAAATGTATAAGACATAGTTAGTACTGGGTGATGTTATGACTGTAAGTATGTAGGGGACACCTTGTCATCCTTCAATGGAGGTGTCATAGTCCTAGGATTCTGTGTCAGTATGACTTCTACAAACAACAAACCCTTTTAACACTAGATGTTATTTTTCTCTCTGAGACCCCAACAACAACAACGATAAAAATGGATTCCCCACCCATAGCATAAAGCAAATGAGCATTTGGAGAAACATTTATTGTGTCTTTCATTAACTAAAAACAAATACCTATTAGTGTAGAAAATTTCGAAAATTTAGGAAACCATGTATGAAAAAAGTCACTTATAATCTCACTAAATAAGCATTATGATAATGTAAATGCACAGGTGCCAGCTAGGGTCTTTCTGCCCCCCTCCCTTTCCATCCCTCCTCAGGAGAAGCTAGAGAAAGCCAACCCATACTCCCCTCCCCCAGTGTCCCTCCTTTTTCTCCATTGTCCCCACCACCACTGATTGTTTCAACTTTCTCTCAAGTACCTTTCCCAGAATTGACCACGATAACTTTTCCTTCTGCATTCTACATCATTGCCCAAAGACTATATATATATATATATATATATATATATATATATATACACATATATATATATATTTTTTAAATAAATGCAGCAGCAATTGGGCGTGAAAACCATCCATATTTCCACACTATCCTATTTAATATCTCCACAAGAATCCAAGTGCTAGGACAACAACCAGGAAGGGACACATTAGTCATGGCTGAAGATGCTTGCCAAAATGTTTTCCTAAGAATCACTGAGTTTTGAGTGTTTCTTTTCAGATTGGAATCTGACAAGGGGGAGGGATGCAGTAACTTTTCCAAAGCTTGAGATCCGCGACTCCACACCACAACAAGGACTGCTACCAGTCAGGGTGGGTTACAAATACCATGCCCACTTTACACACAGACACACACAGAACAACTCCAACTAGAGCTGCTCTTATTGGTCAGTGTTGCTGTCACTTATACTGAGAGCATTTAATGGGAAGGAGCCAGCGATTAATTATAGGACACAATTATTATCCAGTTGATAATAATTATAATAGTGGAAACTGTCCCAGTGGTCTTAGAGAGGATAATCTTGTTTCTGGGTTTCTTCTTCATCTTCTTCTGGTGAGGACTCTAAGCCATGACTCCTTCCAGGAAGTCCACCAGCATAGTACGTCTTGCCACCTGCACAGGGAAGTCACTCAGACCCCAGAAATGCTTCACTCATATGGGCTGGCTTTCCACTGGCCTCTGGCCAGTTGCACCATTTTGGTCTCTAGCACTTTTCCTCTACTTCATTTTTCATTTTGTTGATCCTTTTGGCAATAATCAACTCAGAGAAAAACTCTAATTTCATCTACCCTCCCCTTACAGCTCTAAGTAAATATATTCATTATTGAAATAGAAAAAGAAGAAAGGAATCGTTTCTCATGAAATATCTGGGAAGGCAACCATAGGTAAATGAATAATTGATGCCAGATGTAGAAATATAAAATCTTATTGCATGAAATCCAAAATTCTTTATCTGGCTTTAAAGAGCCTCCATTATCTACTGTCCCAGCCTCACCTTGACTCCTGATCATTTTCAGCTTATTCCCTTGCTGTGAGTTCTGCTAAATCTCCTCCTTATCCTACAGAAAATACCATAATTAGCCCTTCTTCTGAGTCTCCAACCACCACGTTGTCTCCTTTCCACAGAACATCCTCTTCTTTTCTCTCTGGCTTCTGATCTTACTGAGTCATTTTCTTAGCCATTCTGGCGTCTCCTTCTTCTCTAATATAACCAATCCTAAAGTCTTCAGTTTCATTTCACTTATTTATATATGGCCTTGTATTATTTACCTTTATTTTAGGTAAGGATGTCTTGACTCACCCAAAGAAAATTTGAGTTGGGGGCCAGGGATCAGGATCATGCCATCTTCTCTGTTTGTAGCTTATACGGCATTCAGATAGTACTGAGCATGCATAGATCTTACTAAGGGACCAATTGGCTAGCTTGATCTTGCAGACCTCCACAGGCTCCTGGCACACGCTTTGAGGAGCACCAGCTTAAGAATGAATGCAGCAGCTTCTAAGGCAGCCTAGTAGAGCCAAAAAAAAAGAAAAAAAAAAAAAAAAAAAAGGAAACAACTCTCAGGAGTTAAAGGCCCTCAGATGTAGATTTGGATGCTAAATCCCCCACTTACTGGTAGTGTGACCTTGGGCAACTTAGCATTTTTGATCTTCCTTTTCCTCATCTGAAAAATGAGGCTATTAATACCTACCTGGCAGAGTTTTTTGAGAACTAAATAAAAGCAGAATATACACAGGAGCATCCGGCACACTGCTTACTACATGATTGTTAATAATGTTCATTTCCTTTCACTTCCACTTTGGATAATATATTCAAGCACAGAAAATACAAGCCAGCAGATTGCTATAGAAGTCTTCTTTAAACAGCAGGCTTTCCCTCCCAATTATGCTCTTACTGGGATCAGTTAAATCCCTCTCCGAATACACATACACACACAGAGGGGCAGACATCAGCTGGACGACAGTTTTATTTGATGACAAAGATAAGGTGTCAGGATTATACAGTTATGGTGAATAAGTAACAAAATACACATTTCACCCAAAGTTCTCTTGAAAGGGGTGGCAATTTCAGTCCTCTGGCATTTGGTCTGTCACAGTGAGAGTTTGTTAGTGCCATTCAGTAGCACCTGTTTTGTAGACCAATTTATCCACTAACCCCAGACATAAAAATGCAGTGAGAGAGTGAGATTTGTATTCGTCTTCTATTGTTGCTGTAACAATTTATCACAAATTGAGCAGCTCGAAACAACACAGATTTATTATTTCACAGTTTCTGTAGGCTGTTGGTCCAGGGACTCAGCTGGGTCCTCTGCTTAGAGTCTTACTGAGCTGAAATCAAGGTGTGGGCAGGGCTCTGTTCCTTACTGAAGGTTCTGGAGTAGGACCAACTGCCATCTCATTCAGGTTGCTGATCCATTCAGTTCCTTGTGCTTTTAGGACTATGGCCCCTGCTGGCTGTTCCAGGGGCTGATCTTTGCTTCTGGAAGCTACCCACCTCCCTTATGCTTTTTATGTGGCTTGTCCATCAGCAGAGGGTCCAATCCCTCTGCCTTTCCCTTCCTCCTCATCTCTCTGACCCCTGGGCATGGCTCTCCCCTTATGCCCTCCTGCCTTTCCCTGGACACAGGCACCACATGCTCCCATGCCTTCTGACTTCACATGCTCTTTCTTTCTCCCAGGACACCCTTCAGAGGGGAAGATACTGACATTTGCTTCATGACTGACCACCTGGGTTCTTTGTATATTTCTCCTTATGATCTGATAAATGTTTATCTCATGGATAAATTTAGAAACAGGATTTTTATAAAGTCAGTTATCAAACCTCATATTGCTAAACTGAATGGTAAAGAACTCAGAAGGGAGACCATTCATTTTTAGTCTGCAATAGCACATGCAATGCTTCATGAAAGAGGTGTTGTCATACTGGGGCCTGGAAGAATTGGCTGGATTTAGATAGATGGGGAACAGAGAGGAACAGCTTAGGGGGAAATACAAATATACATGTAGTATTCTTCAAAAAAATATTGCATTCAGTCATTACATATGTATTTTAAAACTTTTGTGAATATAAGAATGAATAAGATAAGGCTCCTGTATTTGTTTGTTTGTTTTTTAATTTGAGAGAGAGATTGAGCATGCGAGCAGGGGAGAGGGACAGAGGGAGAGAGAGAGAGAGAGAGAGAGAGAGAGAGAGAGAGAGAGAATCCCAAGTGGGCTCCATGTTCAGCATGGAGCCCGACACAGGGCTGGGTCCCATGACCCTGGGATCATGACTTTAGCTGAAATCAAGAGTCAATGGACTGAGCCACTCAGGTGCCACAAGGCTCCTGTACTTGTAAAGTTTATAGTCAACTGGTTGATGTGGAAGAGAAAAAAAAGAAATAAAATAATTAAAGAACAATGTGATCCATTTAGAGAGAACAAACATGACCAATGAGGCACGGTCAGCTTGATTTGATTGCTCGTCCTTGTGGAGGGCTAGGGAAGAGGCCTGCCTGGGTAGGTGTGGTCTTATCAGAGAGCTTCTTGTCTTGTGCTAGTTTTCAATTAGGTGCCACCAGCAAGAGGGGACGTCCAGGATCAAAGAAATGTCATGACAATCACTGTGTCTTCTGCAGATTAGTCCGGCCATGATATGACTGACCTTGATCATTTAAGTAGTTCCAGGCCATCTTGCAATTCTGTGATATGTCTGAATAGCTTAACAAACCCTTTCTTCATAAGCGGGCAACGGTGGCTCTCCCACTAATCCCTGCCTGAACGATTGAGTTATAATGACTTGCACTTTGAGGGTGCCTTGGTGGGCTAACCAGCAACCAAAACCTCAGTTTGTAATCCAGGCATAGCTTGCCCGCTAGGAGGAGGTAGCTCAGAACATGTATTAAATCAAACTATTTCTCACTCTTAATTTCTTTTCACAGTTCAGAATCTGTGTTTTATTCCATGTGAAAAGGAAAATAACTCTCTTGCTTGGATTTCTTGCTGACATTTCTCTTTGGCGGAGGTCAGGAGTGTATGTGTGTGTGTGTGGGGGGGGTTGTTATGAATGCTTACTGTTCCTCATAGTACAGCTCTGTGGCATTTTCATAAAATACCAACCACCAAAATTCTAGTAATCACAAAAACGTGTGCTTTCTCCTTATATCCACTAAAATTCTTTCTCTCATTAAAAAAAAAAAAAAAAGAAAGTTCAGAAATTAAATTAGAAAGCTAAACTTGATATCTTTAAATTCTTCTGGTTTCAAGAGAAAAAAAAAAAGCTACAGTTTTTCTTATTTCCCTTCAGCTAAATGTTACTCCTGAATGGGGAAAATTGTACAAAAAGTCTGAAGATTTGAGACTCTGACATGAGGGGAGGATTTGTATTTCCTTGCTATTAAATGAGAAGAAGAAGAAACCCTCAGTTATGTCTAATCTTTAGGAACGCAGGGCCCTGTCCAACCCGCAAACTGTTGGCAGTATCAGAACGCTACACAGAATGTTCTTTTAAGCTTTTCCCGCCTCCCAAACCTTTCCTGTGAAGTTATAAATCTCAGCATGTAGAGACTCTTTTATTCAAATAAAGTATGGACTTCAGGTTGGGCCCCTTGGCATCGTTTCTGCTGGCTACCTGCTGGAGAGACAGTCCCAAGAAAAGCAGGCATACTTAGCTCGTTTGACTTCACTTGTGAAATCCCATTTGTCCCTCCTACACCAAGTCCCTACTCTGGGAAGCTGTGATTTAATAGCTCTGTGCCCAGAGGAAGTCTTACCCAACCCCTCATAACATCCTCCTGATTGTTTAGAAATGAAATTGCTCTGAAGGTAACCCCATCGCCACCTTGCACTTCCTCATCTTCTGTTTACAGCAGGCCTCCCGATTCTGCCTACACAATGCTCCCTTCCTCATCATTGCGGCAGGCAGATGTGTGTGGCCTCGGGGGTAGCTGTACCTGGAGGAGTCCCAAATAGTGTCCATTTGGGTTCAGATAGGCGGGCAGATGCCCTGAATATGCTGATGCCTTGAGTCAGAGAATCCTAATTCTCCACATCTGGTTATTTTGCACCTTGGAACAGTGACTCACAGTTTGCAAAGTACATTTGTGCCCTTTCCCTGATCATCACAGCCCCATATGCTAAGAACTCATATTATGTCCTCAGGGAACAGGCCCAGCAGATTTGCTTAGGAACTCAGGCCAAAAAGTGACAGGCACCTTCTGATTTAGAGCAATGAGCAATCACTGGAAGGAACTGGGAAAAGAAAGAGGCTGGCCAAAGAGAGAACTCTGCCTCTGATTTCTCAAGTTCAAACAGGGATAATAATAGATTCCACCTCATAGGGTATGTCTACTTATAAAGTCGTACCATAGTGTCTGACTCATAGGAAAAAATGCAATAAATATTGGTGGTTATAATTATTGTTATTATTAAGCATGTATTAGGCACTTATGGTATGTCGACCTTTATTTCATATTTGGTATACAATGATTCCAGTTGGTTTTCAATCATAGATTATATACTGTTGCTATAATTCCAAATAAATGTGATTGTTTTTAAACAAGTGTATTAAGCATCTACCTACTTTGTTTCAGAGACTCTTAATACACAAAGACTCATATGACCCAGTCACTGCTCCTCAAGGGTCTCTATCCCAAGAGAGAGATGCGCAAGGAGACTGAGAAGGGTATTGGGATATTTTTGGTGCTGAGATAGTTTGTGCCCAGGGTTCAGTGGGGGCAAATGAAGACAGTCGCCGGTACTCCCTGGAGGGCAGAAAAGGTGGCATTTGAATGAAGCGTTGAGGGTCTGGTGGCTGGAGAGAGAGGAAGAGCAGATGCAAGCATTGGCAGCAGTGAGATAAGGACTGGATTTGTCACACAGCCTGCCTTGTTAGGGACAGCAGGCTGCTGGGGTGAGAGGTGAGGGAGGGCCAGGAGTGATATGGAGAGGCAGACAAAGAGGAGGCGCTGCTCCACCAGGCAGAGGGCTTTGGACTGTTGGCCCTGCACTTTAGGGTACCACCAAAGGTTTTAAGTTGGCAGGGGGTAGAGGGTGAGGTGATTGATATTCTCAGAGTCATACTTTAGAACAGGCTTTTCAACCTATCTGTGGTCAAGGACTATAGGACTCCAGAAGTGTAGAGAGAAAGGGAGGAAGAAAGAGGTGTCTAGATTTCTTCACCTTGCATACTATGGTGCTTTCGCTACATAAAAGGCTTTAAGGTTTTAAAATAAGACCCAGAGAGATTCTCCACTGATTCAGATCTGGTACACTGCTCTGAGTGACTGATGTGACCTCGTGAGCCCAGCTCAGGTGAAGTGATTAGATCTACCAAAGTCTGGTTAAACAAAACGCAACCAAACAACAAATACATAGAAAAGGAGAAGGGTAGTACCTTATCTTTTTAAAATAAAATAAAATGTAAAATCAAAACCATCACAGGTAGGAGCAAGATGAGTCAAGAGTAGATCAGTTTCATCTAAATAACACAGACCTTTTATAAATTTCATTTTCCATTTCAATATAAACTATGCTATGTGGAGAAAAAAGAAAGCAATAAAAGATACCGAAGTCAAAAGGCTAAATTAGCCTGTGAGTGGCTCTCCTTAAAAATTACATTCTCTCTTTTTGCCCCTCGTGAGCACATATACCTCACGAATGCACTTGTGGAAATCTGATTTGACCAATACCTATTTATTAACGTCAGTGTGTGTAGCTCTGTTATCAGTGTCATAAGGTGTATTAAAATCAGTAAGGGGTACATAAATAGGATTGGAAGTCTTCAGATCCAAAGAAAGAAGCTCTCTTCCTTTCAAATATTAGAATTTCTCTGAGCCTGAGAGACCTCCTGTACTAAAAATAAATCTATCATAAAGAACCTGTCACCACTTCACCTGTGGGGACCATTCATTTACCATTTACCATAGAGATGGATTTTAGATTCAGTTCTATCTTGCCAATTGATTGCCTTGCACAAAAATAAATTCACTTTTAAATACCATTTACAGTTTTTCCTCATGTTAGCTATCCAATCATTTGACAAATGCATTAACTATTTATTGTTACTAAAGTTTGCATGTGGAATATGTGCTTGAGACTGCTTGATATCCTAAAACTAGTTCTTGGCCTTGGCCAGCACCCCAAGAAATAGCCATAAGTATTCTGTAAAAAAAAAGTTTGATTATCAAATATGTTTATTAAATTTCAAAATAGACAAAAATATATAATTATCTACAACATAACATCTCATCACTTTTAACATACTTATGGGCAATGTGAATCCATCCATAGAAGAAAAGTCACTTTTTCCCATTGTATCTGATGGTACAACTCCTATTTTTCCAAATCCACCCACTCATATATCAAGGGACACTAACATTCTGAAGAAATAGTTTGGAAAATATGAATCTAGTTTAATCCCCTAAAATTAAAAATGCAGAACCAAGGCTCAGAGGGTCAAGGGTCCTGGCTGAGGTCAAGCAGTAGTGACCAAGCTGGGACTGGAACACAGGTCTACTGATGCCAAGCCCGAGCTTTTTCCACTTTCCCACTACCTTGAGGAATTATTTGCCCAAGTCCCTGCTGCCACCTTCAGTAGACTGGGTGTGCGTACCAGTCAGCAGTGAGTCCAGCTTTAGGGGAAGAGCAGGCATTATGTATAAATTCACACATGCATATACACCACAGCTCCTGGGAGCATCAAGGCTCCTTTCACACAAACCCAGGAAGTGCACTGGAGCAGGAAGCAGGTGCAGGGAACAGCAGACCACACCACAGTGGGTTGGGAGGTCCCTTGTTTGCAGTCTGCATTAACCTTGGGTTGTTGCAAAGGCCAAAGCTTGGCTCGCATTTGAGATCTGAAGCTCTGACATTCAAGAAGCTCCAAAGCAAATGAACCTGAGTGAGTAAATAATTAAACCACACACACACAAAAGCCAGTATTGAAAAAAATGTTAGTGATCTGGTGTAAACTCCAGAAAGCCAGACTGCAGAGAAGCAATCTGGCCTTTACCTGCCCCTCTGGGCACCAGAATGCATCCAGAACACTAGTGAGCCATCACGTGTGTGTGTGTGTGGACGAAGGATGGTGAGAGAGGTATATGTCCTCAGGGCTAAGGTGTACTGTTCAGGATAAGTAGGGAAATGATCCATCACCATTATGATAAGTAGATGTCAGGGGCCCCAGCTCTGTCGCTTACCAGCTGAGTAGTCCAGGCGATTGCACACTCCTCTGTAGTTCATGTCCTGTCTGTCTCTTACATCTGCAATATGTGGATACAGTGCATCAGAGATGTACTATGAGGGTGAAGGGAGTGACCTCGTGTAAGATGCTTAAAACAGAGCCGACCACATAGCAGGTGCTCAAAAAGTACCTCTGTATTTGTTGTTGCTGTTTTATTCTGGAGCTCGTGGACTCTGAGGTTGAAATAGAAAATATGGCCTTTGGATTCAGACATATCTGCAACCTCAATTTACAGAATTGACTCCCAGCTCTCTAACTTAACTACCTCTGATAGCTACCATAAAATTTAACCTCTCCGAGCCTCAGTTTTTTTGTCTGTAAAATGGGGATAAATAGTGTTTTTGCGAGAACTTCCTGTCAGGATTAAAAGGGCTGATGTGTTTACAGAATGAATGAGGGTTTCTAATCTGTAGTAAATCACTACTACAGGCAACTCTTATTATCTCTGAGACTTCTCCTATCTCAGACCCTGAAATGATTCCTTCACCTTCACTGTGGGGCCAACTCAGGACATTGAAAATGTCCTGTAATCATCAAGTGAAATGGTTCTAAAATTGCTCCTTCAAGGAGGTACTAGAAAAGAAAAGAAGGTGCCTGTCATGTTCTTTCAGATCCCAGATAGAAAGAGCCCACAGAAATATCTTTTGGACGTGTTCTGGTCTGTTTTGGTTGGATATAGGAAAAGAAATAGAGGAAGTGTATGTACATGGCTGATATTCTGGGGAAAGAGAAAGGGAGGGGAAAAAAGGAGCAAAGAAGGGAGGGACAGCAGATAAGCTTAATCTGAGTTTGGTTAGAAACTCTGGCCAGTGTTCAATCAGGAATGAGCACCAGCCAGAAAAACTGGCTGTAGCTGGCAAATGTCCCAAATCATTCTGTAGAAGGAGGCCCCACAAGTGGGGAAATGCTGCTTGATAGATGAATTGGATTGTGAATAAAATGCTGCCTTCCAGGCACCAGCCTTTGAATTACCCTGATATGTTGATTTAATTCAGATCCTTGATGTTTCCTGAACATTGACTTTTTAACTTTAATTGTCTTCTGATTTATTAGTAGATAGCTGTGTTTTTTTTACGTCTCCCTCATAGAAGTTTAAACCTGGCTTCCCAGAAAGATCCTGTAACCTGGGGCAGATCTTACGGCAGCCAGGCTCAATTCACAGGGGCCAATCCGGCCTGAAAACACTAGTTACTGAAGCTTCAGGCCAGTGCCTGCCCAGCTAATAGGAGGCTGTCCCAGCGAGCCACATATTGCCACTGCAAACGAAAAGTGTTGGTGAGCTGGTAAAAATCTTCCCCAGCTTCTAGAGGACAGTCTTCAGATACCAAAAAGCTCAGTGGCATGGGACACCTTTCAGTGTAAGGGCCATATGCTCTCACTCTTCCTATTCTTGAGTCTGGGATTAAGGACACAGCAGCAAAAAACCTTCCATACCCCTAAAACACATCCCTCCTCCCACCCCCCACCACAGCCAGGCTGCACTCAGCCCGTGGGCCAACACTAGTTTGAAAAGAGCAAGGGACAAAATAGCTCCATTATTCCTTCCCTTGCAAAGGAAACTGACAGTCACAATTGATGACATAAAACACTGAGACAGGCTCATATTTTAAGAGTGTCAATACAAACTTCACCCTCAGAGGTCCCGATTTCTAGAGGCATCGTATCAACGTTTATTGCAAGCCAGCTTCTTTTCCGTTCCCACTGCAGAAGGGGGCAAGAGAGAAACCAGAAGCTCGGCTTTGTAATAAGGTGTCTGTCTCTGCAGAGGAAACAATGTCATTTTATCTTACATATTGTAGTGATAATAATCATAAAGCCCCCAAATACTAAAGCCCAAAAGGATGAGCATTAGGAAATCTAATCCTAGCAGCCTCATACCACTCAGTATTTACAGTGCCCTTCATCTCCTTTATCTGCTATGATCTTGAAAATGTTTCCCTGATGTGGGTAGGACTAATTATGATTAGCCCCATTTAACAGATGAGGAGACAAAATTTCAAAGGAGGACTGTTATTGAATGTCAAAATAGAAAACTGTACAAAGTGAACAAAACCAAGCATCGTGAATCTTTGTAGGTGGATATGGCGATCCACGTTTACCAAGCCTCGTTCAGTCCCATGTGCCCGCCCGTGATGGCACTCAGTGAATTAGAGCTGTTGGTTGACATTTGTTTAAGCTCTAGGATGCTATGCCATTTGACATTTTTCATAAAATATCCTTAATTATCCCAGATCTCTCGATAATAAGTACTATTATGCCAATATTTTCCAGTTTTATTGATGTACAACTTTCTATTAGTTTAAGGTATACAACATAATGATTTGATGTATGTATGTATTGCAAAATGATTACCGCAAGAAGTTTAGTTAACATCCATTATCTCACATGGTTACAATTTTTTCTTATGATGAGAAGTTTTAAAATCTACTCTCTTAGCAACTTTCAAATATGCAATAGAGTGTTGTTAACTATAGTCACCGTGCTGTGTTACCTCCACCAGAACTATCCCAGTTTTATAGTTGAGGACGATGATCCTCGAGAAATGAATAATTTGTCTAATGTCGTGTATATAATCAGTGGCTGAACCCAAATCTGTCTGACTTCAGAGTTAGTGCTTTTCTTCACCTGCCAAGGTGCTGATTTGAACAACTCAATTGTTCTACAATTTTTGACTGGAGTTGCCTGTGAGGCCCCCCCCGAGGTGGGCTTTTTCTCTCACCTGTGGTCTCCTGGGCTAGAAGGTGAGCACAGAGCAGGGCTGGGCTCCCATCTGGTGAATGCTACCTGGACAACTCCATGAAACAATCCTGACCTTACAGACCCAACCCAAATCTGCATTTGCCTCCCTTAGCAATCCAAGAAGTCAACTCCGGTCTGTTCAGTATTTTTCTGTTTGGAACTGTATTCCTGGAAACTGCCTGTTTTTAACTTTATCCATAAGCCTTTCATATTTGTTCGGCCCTTTGTTCTAGGACGACTTCAAAGAAGTTGCCTTAGTTTCATCAAATTCAGCATACTATTGGCATGACTATTAGAACTTTGACTCAGCCTGAGGCTCAGTGCACAGTCTTGAAACAAAATGGAAATCAGTGAAAATTTCTCAATGCCGTTATCTTCCATGATTTCAAAAACAACTTAGTAAAGTTTGGTCCATGGCAGTGATTACAAAGCTACACGATGCCACTACATATAGGTGATATGAGGTGATTCCTTGTATATGTGTTGACCAAATCTGAAACTTTGAGCCGTACTGATAGAGCTGATGACGGGGCTCTTACATGGAGAGGCTTTAAGAGGAACAAAACATGTCTAGGTTTCAAGAAAACACAGTTGAGACAATTGAATATTCGTTATTTTTCTTAACACCACCTACTGTACGTATACATATGTATACCAACTGGCAGGGAAGACATAGGAAACCATCTTGTTTCTCCATTCATGTTCTTTATTTAATACATTTGTAAATATAGGAGTTCCTTCCTGGTTACTAAACTCAACGTTGCTGGAAACCTCTGTAGAGGCTAATTTGGACATAAGCAACCTTCAGACTTCATTCCCTGAGCTGATACTGATCCAGTGTCACTGTGTGCCCGGCACTGAACACAGGTGAGCACTGGGTTTAGAGCAGTGGCCAAGAGACATGAAGTTTTGTTCTCACAGAGCTTGTATTCTGGTCTCCATGGGCCCAGACAATAAGCAAGGCATTAAGTCTATAATATAATCTCAGATATCGAGAAAAGCTGAGAAGACAATAAAGTAGTTAAGCGGATGTACAGTGACTGGGTGTGTTTTAATACAAGTGTCAGGACACGTATTTTCTAAATTGCCAAAATAAGGCTCAGGAAATAGTAGTTTGCACAGTTAACAGTGTTCAGGGGTCAGCATTATTCGATTACAGCTTGCATCTCGTTGCAAACTATGGTTTAGTAAGGTAGAAATGAGGACGTTTTACTACAACATGTATTAAAAAAGACAATTTCATAGATCATAGAATCTCAAAGTGAGAAGGTACCTGAGAGGTCACCCAACCCCAAATAGCTTTTCTGATTCACAAATACCTTCTGCCACATTCCTCTGCTAAGGAAAGAATTCTAGTCTTTGGAAACTCATTACTGTGTAAGACAACCAAGTCCCATTTCTGAAGAGCCCCACGCCTCCCTGGCTCCTCCTCTCCTCTGACCAGCAGGAGTTTAGAGAGGAATTTCCAAAGGCCTTTTCCTTTTTTCTCAAGCATGGAGGCTGTTACCCTGAATGAACGCATAGACGTCTCTGGCAGGAAGAAAGCACTCCACTCCCGCCTCCAGCTTCAGAAACTGCTTCTTCATCTCTAGATGGAGGTTATGTTTGTGTGTAGCAGGCAGAAGGGCTGCAAGCATGGTTTAGGGAAATGCCAAGGACCCTGAATATGAAGGCAGGGAACACTGGGTTTCTAGGCCTGTGTGGGTGCAACCTCTACAAATCTGTATTTTTTTTTCTCAGGACCTCGGTGTATTCATTCACCTGTAAAGCAAGAGCATTGTGTTAGACCAGGCCGCCTGACAGAAAGCAGTAGCCTCAGTTAAGAACTTGTTTGGAATGCCGATTCTCAGGCCTCAGCCCCAAAGGGCTGAATTAGGACCTCTGGTACTGGGAACCTGTGATCCAACAAGCCCCCCAGATTCTAACACATGCTCAAGTTAGAGAACCACTGTCCTGGATGATCTTTAAGCCTCTCAATTCCAGCTGCAGCAGGCTGTGAATCCCCAAGGCCCAGCAATGAAAGCTGGTCAACCCGGTTTGCTGGGTCTCATCATAATCTCTCAGGTTCCAGTGGCTTTGCTCTCTCTCTCCTTGGATCTGTGAGCCAAGCTGCAAAGCCATCGGCTTCTAGAGGTGAATCTAACTCTCAGGACATGTACCTCCCTTAAAAAATCTATATCCGGTCTTACATGGAATCAATGCTTACAGTCACCTTGTATCTAAGCAAATTGAATAAAGCTGAGAGCTCTAGCAAACCTGCTTATTTATCTCATGACAAGGGAAACAACTTTCAGTTGTGCAGGACTTGACATCTTTGTCAATAAAATCTGCAGATGGCACAATATAGAGTTGTTTTAGAATTCATCTTTCTGACAATAGCAGGACTTTCCAGGAGACGAGCATCTAGGGGTTATGACGGCAGCCGTGTCTTTGCCCGGAGATTACTGACTGCCTTGCCCACGTTTCACACTGTACACAGGAACTATTCAGTGAATTTGCATCAGCGCAGAGATGCTTTTTTTTTTCTTTTCATGCATCTAAAGGAGGCAACCAAGTTTGATTTTTGTTTTTTAAAGAAGCGCTTAGTTTTAATAGCTGATTAGCCTGCAATAAGGTCGAACTTGTGTTTTGTTTCTAATTAGCAATAAAAACAACAGGGTGTTACGTTTGTGGCTGCTTCACTGTAGCATCTTTCCAAGATTCTCTATTCACGCTGTTCGAAAGTGCCATATACGTCGGAAATGTGCATTTATATTCAGAGCGGGCTTATTGTAGGAAGCATAAAAAGAGCTCCCCATAAAGCGGAAGTTTGAGGAAGGTGGGGTGGAGTTAAAGGTAGTAAAAGCCCCTCAATTGCTTGATTGTATGAATTGAAGTTCCTGTTGGAGTGAATCGCCATTTGTGGCTTCACGGCTCTGGAATAAATGACACTTCCAATAACATTCTCCTATACAGGTGTAAAATATACAAATCGGGTGAGGAAAATGGTAGCATCATTGAAATGCATAAAAGCAGAAAGTCTGGGAAGCAAGCATATGGCAGGGAGCCGGCCTGGGGAGGCAGGGGACTTGGGCTGGAGGATCCACATACCTTGGCTTTCTAGAGCAGTCCTCTCAGGGGGCTGGTGCACAAGCTCCATCCCTCCACATCTAATTTAGATGATTCTGTGATTATTAGATCATTTAGGGTATTCCCTGCCTAGAGTCTTTTTTTCTTTATTTGCGACTCTGGCTTTACACCCCCCCCCCCCCACCCCGCCGACCAACTCTTCTGACTTTGCATGAGTTGTTGAAAAGCCTATTTAACCAAGTAACAATGCAACTTTTTGGTTGTATCCATACCAGTAAAATATCAAGTTTCCTGAGCAAAAGGTAAATTATTCTCTGTATAGGTAATTATAGAGACTGAAAGTGCTATGTTTTATGTATTTTCCCTCTAGCTGAATATTTGCCTCTTCCTCTTATTTTATTCCTGTTCCCAGTGTGTCATTTAATTCCCCACAGGCTTATGAAGGCTACTTTGAAAGACTTTTGTGACCTCCACTTTTAAAGGCTTTGGAAGTGAGTGTGGCATCGTTGGTGGGACAAGGGTGAGGTAGGCGTAGGGCATCCAAGTTTTAGTGAGGAGTCAGGGGCTCCTGTAGCAGTGTCCTCTGCAAACCCAGTCCACACGCTGAGGACGCCTTTTTTGTTTCTGCACCTGATGTTATAGATGGCAACACCAAGTTCTAGAGCAATTGAGAGACTTGTCCAAGGTCACAGGATGGCTTCACTTAAGCCAACTATATAGTTGCAGTGACAGTATGTGTGCTCTCTGAGGGGTTGCTGAAAACCCCTGTCAAATATTTCCTGAGGACACTCAGCCTTTAAACTCCCAAGCCTCATGAAGAACTTACTGGGGGGTGCCTGGGTGGCTCAGTCGGTTGAGCGTCTGACTTCGGCTCAGGTCATGATCTCACAGCTCATGAGTTCGAGCCCCGCATCGGGCTCTGTGCTGACAGCTCAGAACCTGGAGCCTGCTTCTGCTTCTGTGTCTCCCTCTCTCTCTGCCCCTAACCCACTCACATTCTGTCTCTGTCTCTCTCAAAAATAAATAAACATTAAAAAAAAAAAAGAACTTATTGGGTGGGAGTCAGGCTTAGTGAATAAATCCCGATTAGGAACACAGTAAAATGAGGAGAGGGAGTATGTGAATAAAGTCATTTTAGTTTATAGAGTAATAGGATTGTATTTTTTTTGTACATATCAAAGCAAGATTAGAGAATTTAAAAGGTATGAAATAATTTTTTAAATAATAAGTAACCATTAAGGGCTTATTAAGTGTTAGGTGCTATTCTAAGTGTTTTATATGTATAACTTCATCTTTCCTCTGAGCAGCCCTAAGAAATAGATATTACCATTATCCCCATTACACAGATCAGGGAACTGACACCCAGAGAAGTGAGGTAGACTTTTAAGGACATAGAGCTCACAGGGAGTAGAACAAAGATTTACCCTAAGCCAGCCCGACTCCAGAGTCCGTGCTCTTCACAGACACCGTCCCATGGCCCTTCCGGTTGGAGCAGGTTGGCACATGTAATTTCAATCCTTCCTGCTGCAACAGCAGCCCTTGTTCCTCTTGCCAAGTAACACCAGAAACAGCCATCCGCCCAAGCCAGCTTGAGTGGCTTCTTCTGGGCTTAGTGACAGCTGTAAGCTGTCAGCCTGGTTAAGTAACCCCTTACTGTTTACCCTTTGCCAATGGATTGTGATGGTATGAAACCACGGGAAGAACCACAACAGTAAATCCCTGTTTCCTGTCCATCTTTGCTCAGGGGACCCATCTTTTCTGATTTTAGGCTTTGTCACTTATCAAAAGATGATTGTTTCCTGCCTGCCTGTCTTATAAGAGGTGTAGAACCACAAGACCATATATGATATAACTACAAAATGGCGTACAATGATAAGGTGGTGTTGTGGTCATGGCTGTGATTATGATTATACACCATAAAGGTGTGGAGTAGATTTAGGAGGTCCTACATCTAAAGTACTTTGCTCTAACAGTGCCTGACACATACTGGGCACATGTTGGTTATTACGTTATTAATTGTTGTCATTCCTGATGTAGCCTGTGGTGATTTAAAGTTTACATAGGAGGCTCAAGAGTCCACACTCAGTTTGCAGAGAATGTTCACCCACTCTGAGATAAGCATCAGGTACCATTGCTTTCACTTTCAAATAACTTCTAACTTCATTAGAGTCTCACATTGGCCAGATTTTGCTTCTCTAGAGCTGTGTTTGCTGTTCCTGTCTTGTAAGTGGCCCAGACAACCCTGCATTTAACAATATAATGGTAATAATAATAATTCTGGACTCATGCATTGATTAATGTTGATCAAGCCATGGAATCCATCAAGAAGCATAGTCATATTTATTTTGTATGAACCTCACCCAAGGCCACAGTGACTTGTGTGATGATTCTTCCTCATCTTCTCTAAATGGCCTTAATTTAAATCTACATTACTACTGTTCTGTTTTTATAGTGTGTAGTTGCCCTATGAGTTGTTCAGTAATCACTCTATAATCCACCATTTTGTATCCTCAGGGTTACGTTTAATCAGCTTATAGGAGGACTACTGTTCATTTTCAGTGTTCCTTTCAGGGTTCAACCTTTAACCAGCTGCATTTTCAAAGTACCATGATTCCCTCCCAGATTTACAATGATGGGCACAGAGATCCTGCAGGGGAAACTACAGAAGACTTTCTGTTTTAAAAAACAATATTTGGAACAGAAAACTAGAGTATATAATACTCCAGTAGAGTCTTATTGCCGGAGGAAAGGAACAGGCAATTTCTAGGCTTTTGGTTTTAATGGGAGGAAGAAACACACACATTAAGCACAGCGTAGCCTAGGACCAATTGTAAAGCGATATTGCTTCTACTAGTGTCATTAGCAGACATCTCCATCCCCGTGGGCATTGCCCCTTGAGATGGCAATGTGTCACCTTATCCCAGAGACATAATCAGAGACTAACATATTTAAAGATCCTTCTGCATAACAGCCCTCTGAATTATTTTGTGGACCATTCTCCAGTCATGTATGACGTTGGAGATATACGGGAATAACGAGACTCACGGAGCCACTGGCAGCCAAACCCTTGCACGAGGATTATTGCCTGCCCGGCAGTGACTAGACGACACAGCTTCTCGTGCAGCTGCCTCTGCTCAAAATGTTTTAGAGCTCTCTTCGAAATGCTTTCAAAGCCCCGCCACATTCTTTTGAATATCTGAAATATCTTCGTCTTTGGGAGGAAGATGTGATTTATGGAAACAGCCGTCACTTGGTGCCAAGCCTGGCAGGGAGGTCAAGATGGGTAATGTTAGTCTAGAATTACCCATTTTAGTTGGAAGTCCTGTCCAGGTTTTCCCAGCAATGACCGATTTGGTTCTCTCAGTGAAAATCTTTACTATCCTTAAGCTTGTGGTAGAAAAACAAACATAATTAAAGTAAATTTATTATCAGTAACTCCATTCGTTATTCCAATTTACTGTTTCATTTTAGCAGAGTAGCACGTACAGGCATATATAGTGTGGGCATGTGTGTTGATTCTGTGTAAATAGGCAAATCAGTCTCTAGTTAGACAAACAAACATGTACAGATAGATATAGCTATATATGCTGTTTCTCATGGGATATTTTTTATTCCCTTTTCCCAGACATAGTTTCCAGAATTCTCCTATAAATGTGAACCTTTTTCATTGTTGATATTCCTCTAAGATAAGCAATTCTTAACCTTTTTTTAAGTTTATATACTTATTTTAGGTTCTGCTAAAAGTTATAGACCCTTTTGTAGAAAAAAATAGAAATGTACACACATTCAGGAGATTTGGAAGGAGGAGATGTGGATGCCACATTCCCAAGTTTTGTTTCAGGATTTGGAAAGAAAAATGGCTTAAAATTCCACATCATAGAATATAATTATACAAACAAGTCAAACATTACTTTTCAAAAGGAAGCTGCAATTTATTTATTGTATAGCATCTTCACTTAATTAACTGAATTTCAGATTGTCTGAATAAGGCTAAGAAAAAAAATAATCAATAGTATTGATAAAGGGCACCCAGGTGGCTCAGTCACTTAAGCACCCAGCTCTTGATTTCAGTTTAATCATGATCTCAGTGGTTCATAAGTTTGAGCCCCACATGGGGCTCCACACTGACAGTGCAGAGCCTGCTTGAGATTCTCTCTCTGCCTCTCCCATGCTCTCTCTCTTTTAATAAAGAAATAAACTAAAAAAAATTAGTTATGATATTAAGGACAGAAGTTAGTAGGTCACTTTGTATCAACATTTGAAATTAAAATCACAAACACATTTCTATTTTCAAGATAGAGCGGACAAGACATTCTTTAAAAATCTTTTGATAGAAAAATCTTTAAAAACTGGATAAAGTGCAAAAGGCATCTTTTTATTTTTTAATTTTTATTGCTTTTTTAATGTTTATTTATTTTTGAGACAGAGACAGAGCATGAGTGGGGGAGGGGCAGAGAGAGAGGGAGACACAGAATCTGAAGCAGGCTCCAGGCTCTGAGCTGTCAGCACAGAGCCCGACGCAGGGCTCGAACTCATGGACTGTGAGATCATGACCTGAGCTGAAGTCGGACGCTTAACTGACTGAGCCACCCAGGCGTCCCCACAAGGTATCTTTTTAAATACATGCCTAGGTTTGTATGTTTGTTGGGGTAAGGGGTGGTCTGAGAAGCTAAAACTGATTAAAAAACACTAATACAAAGAGGTAAGTAATCTTAAATTTGATGGATTTTAAGGGGCATCAGCTTATGCCTCGATGTCCAAACTTTTTGGTTTATCAGGCTGCATGTAGGGAATAGAAGACAAATGTAGCACCCATGTAATACAGAAGGTATGGGCCAAAAATCCCTTCATAAAGACTAGAGTTTACACATAAAACTCTCAGTGAAACAATAACTAATGTAACTGACCTCACAAAGAGGGAAAGGAATCTTGTCTGCCCCTGCTCTGGTTGGAGGGACCAGTCACCTCTGAGAAATCTTAACCACAAGACATTTCTCACATGAATAAGAGCCAAAATAAAAACCTTTTTTGTGTGTGATGTGAAAATAATTGTGCCAAATTTTAGTTTAAAATGCTCTTGTCTTGGGATGCCTAAGTGGCTCAGTTGGTTAAGCATCCAACTTTGACTCAGGTCATAATTTCATGGTTCATGGGTTCAAGCCCTACATTGGGCTCTGTGCTGGTGGTATGGAGCCTTCTTGGGATTCTCTCTCTCTCTCTCTCTCTCTCTCTCTCTCTCTGTGTCTCTCTCTCTCTCTCCCTCTCCCTCTCTCTCTGCCTCTTTCCCGCTTGCACTCTCTCTCTCAAAATATATAAATAAACTTTTAAATAAATGAATGAATAAATAAATAAACAAATAAATAAATAAATAAATAAATAAAAATAAAATGCTCCTGTCTTGGTAGAAACCATGGACTCAAAGAATTCTCACACATAAAATGCTCAAAACATGAATGATAATAAAATATCCAAAATGAATGAAGGACCAAGCTTTTATAATAGCAGAAACAAGAAAGTGTACAATTAGACCCACCGAGTCTACAAAATGTGAATCACCCTCAAATATAAACTAAGCAAGCTTGATATGTTTGATACCATAAAGGAGGGCATCAAGACAAGAATAAATACAATGGACAGTGAAATAGGACAAATCTATTTAAAATCTATACAATGGACTGTGAAATAGGACAAATATATTTAAAATCTACCCAAATATAATTCTAAAAATGAAATTTGTAGTAATTTAAATTAGAAATGCAGTGGCAGATGATATAACAAATTAGTCATAACTGAAGAGAGAATTGTTGAACTGGAAGACAGGTCCAAAGAAAATATGTGTAACATAAAAACAGTGGAAAGTAATAAAAAAGGTTTAGAGAATCATAGGCTAAAGAGCACATTTTTCACATATGTTATTGAAGGTCCAAAAAAAGACATCATAGAAGGAATAAGGAAAAGAATTATTCTTAGGAATGTACAGGATTGATTAAAGGCAAGGACCCCCAAAATTAGAAAGCCCAAGCAATTTAACAGGATATGTGTAAAAAAAAAAATTCTCCAGGTAGATACACTATAATCAGAAAGCAGCCAGGAGGAAAAGATAAATGACCTTCAAAAAAACAACCATTAGGCTTTTTGACTGACTTCTCTACAGGAATAATGAAATCCAGTAGACAGTTGCAAACTACCTTCCAAATGCTGAGAGAAAAATAAATTGTCAGGCTGGAAAAATGTTAACAGCAATACAATCTTCCAAAAACAAAAATAAAGGTATTTTAAGTCTGACAAAACTGAGAATGTTTACTACTGATAGACTCTCCCTAAAGAGATTTCCAGAGTATATACTTCAAAATAAATAAATAAAATAAAAATATATTAGATATTATATATTCCCAGAAAGAAGACCTGAGTTGTGAGAAAATATAGTGAACAAAGAGAATGGGGGAAAAGGTGGATAAATTTAAATATACAAATATTGGCTATACAAAACAATAAAAATAATGTCTAGTTTTCAATGTTAAGAAAAAGATAGAAGTGAAAATACTAAATAATTATAGTATAAATGCCTAGGAGTAATAAGATTAAAATACTCCAAGTTTATTGTTTTGGAAAAGGCTAATAATAACTAATTTTCAACATTATTAAATATGGATTTCAGAATGTCTAGGGTATCCATAAACAGGTAGAATTAAAGGTGTAATTTACAAACCAGTAAAGGAGGGTCAGGGGAGGGGGAATGAATGGCAAAAAATAAATAAGTCAAAAAAGGAAGAAACATAAGAAACTGAAAATTCTACAATATAAAGAACAAATCCAAATATATTAATAATCACAGCAAACATAAAGTTTTTTTAAAGATCAGATTCCGGAGTGCCTGGGTGGATCAGTCGGTTGGGCATCCGAATTCAGCTCAGGTCATGATTTCACAGTTCGAGGGTTCGAGCCCCACGTTGGACTCTGTGTTGACAGCTCAGAGCCTGGAGCCTGCTTTGTATCTCCCTCTCTCTCTCTCTGTCTCCCTCTCTATCTACTTCTCCCCTGCTCACTCTCTGTCTCTCTCTCTCAAAAATAAGTAAACATTAACAAATTTTAAAAAGAAAAAAAAAAGGTCAGATTGGATCCTCAAATTCATAATCCAGAAAAATGCTGGTTATAAGACATACACCTAAAATACATGAAAACATATGACTGAGAATAAAGGTATAGGAAAAATATACCACATAAATAGTAATAGAAAGCTGATATACTGATATAATAATAGCCTTTAATAAAAGCCACAATAGCCTTTAATGACTTTTGCCTATAAAAAGTTTTTGGTGGTCAAAAGGATCATAACACAACCTTGATGATTTATTGTTCAGTTAAAACCAAGAGGATTTAAAATCTCTAACATGAATTTAACAGAGGACCATGGGGGAGGGGAAGTAAAAAAAATAGTTACAAACAGAGGGAGGCAAACCATAAGAGACTCTTAAATACAGAGAACAAACTGAGGGTTGATGGTGGCAGGGAAAATGGGTGATGGGTGTTGAGGACGGCACTGGCTGGGATGAGAACTGGGTATTGTATGTAAGTCATGTATCACAGGAATCTACCCCCAAAGCCAAGAGGACACTGTATACACTGTATGTTAGCTAACTTGACAATAAATTATATAAGATAAATAAATAAATAAAAATTCCAAAGTAATAAAATCTCTAACTTGTATGTATATAATAACATAGATAAAGACTATATAAAGCAAAGAAGACAGAAAGAAATTGACAATCTCAGAATGGAACATTTCAACCAATCGTTCCCGGTAATGGATCAAGCAAACAAAAACACATTGAGAAAGGATATAGGAAATTGCAGAAAAACAACTTGCAAATCTAATTTCAATAAATATACATAAATGCCACCTCCAACTAATAGAAAATACAACAAAGCACACATAGAACAATAATGAAAATTGATGACACACTATAGAGCACAGCTAACAAATTTCACAGAATCATGTCAGAGTTCATATTCTCTAACAAAAGGCAATTAGATTAAAACCCAATAATGAAAAGGCAATTTTAAAAACCTCAAATTGCTGGAAATTAGAAAACACACTTCTAATTAACTCACGGGTCAAAATATTTAGAATTAAATATTAGCGGAAATACAGCATATCAAAACTTGTAGAGTGCGGCTAGCTTGGTTCTTAGAGAAAAATTTTAGAAGTTTAATGATTTATTTTAGAAAATAAAAAAGGCTTGATGAAAGACTAAAACAAGAAAAGCTTACTATGCAACTTGAGAAATTAGAAATTATTTTTAAATGAATACACCCAAAGAAAGTAGAAGGAAATCATAAAAATAAAAGCAGAAATCAATAACATGCAAAACACAGATATAACAGAGAAGGTCAACAAAGGCAGACATTTGTTTGAAAAGACTGCTAAAACTAATGAATGTATGACAAGAAAATTGAGGGAGGAAGGGAAGGACAGAAGGCAAAAATATATGTAATAGAGAAAGAAGGAAAGATGAAAACCAGTTATGGAGGGTGGACAGCTGCAAAAGCATTTAAGATGAAGAGACTAATCTGTTATGAACAACTAGATGCCAACATATTTGAAAACATAGATGAAACGGGCACAGTTTTAGAGAATATAACTTACCAAAATTGATTTAAGAAGAAATCAAAAAACCAAATTTCCCTTTAATCGTTAAATAAATTAAGTTATTAGTTTAGTCAATAGTTTAAAATCTTCTCAGTAAAACCCAGTCCAAAAGAATTGTATTTAGCTTTACCAAGAATTCCATTATTGCACAAACTTGCCCATAGCAGAGAAGAGGGAACTCTCCCCAAGATGCAGTCTAGATCACTATCAGATGAACACAGAATAAGAAAAACAAACAAATAGATGGTCAATCCCACACATAAATATAGATGTAAACATTCCAAACAAAATAATGGAAAAACTAACGTAGTCATGAATTTCAAAGGATACATTCTGAGAAAATTTGATTTAACTCAGGAATACAATTTTTATTTGACATTAGAAAATATATTAATGTGATTCCCCATATTAACAGAACAAAAGGAAAAAGCCAGATGATTATCTCAATTGATACAGAAGTCATCCGATAAAAGTCAACATTCATTTGTGACAAAAGCTTTCTGCAATCTAAGAAAGAAACTTCCTTATCCTGGTAAAGGATATCAAGAGAAAAGCCTCCAGTAGGCCTCATATCTAACAGTGAAACATTAGAAGCCTCCCCTTTAATATCAGAAGAAGGCAAGGATGCCCTCTGTAAACACTTGTATTCAAAGTTGCATTAAAGGTCTCAGCCAGCAAGATAAGGAGAGTCAAAGAAATAAATGGTATAAGGTTTGGAAAAGTAAAAAGAGAATAGCTTATGAAATGATTACATTTAAATCCAGAAACAATACATGTACAAGTTATCAAAATTGATAAAAGTATAATAAGATAAAATTACTAAATAAATACAGAAAAGCCTTTTTGGTGTATATTTCTATTTATTGCTGGTATTTAGAAATGCAGATTCATAATAACAAAAATAAGTTACCTACAAACAGATAAAAAGAATGTGTGCATGATTTCATTTTTAAAATTGAGACTTACTGAAGTACACAAAAAATGAGATTGGGAAGCTATTTATTGATGGATAGACTCATTATCGTAAAGGTATCAATTCTCTCTAACTGACCTATAGGTTTGATGGAATTGCAGTCAAAATTTCAACAAGAAGATTTTTTTTAACTTTATAAGGTAAGTCTAAAACTCACATGAAGGGCGTAAATGGCAGATTCATAAATAAGTAACGTCCTCCTAAAGAAAAAAAGATGGAGAGACTTACCCCACCATGTATCCAAATACACAAAACACCATGTATTAAAATACACTTTCAGGTGCATAATTAAATGAGATGGCTGAAACTTTAAAATTTTAGAAAACACTTTATGACCTCAGGATGAGAAAGTATTTCTCAAGGCAAAAAAAAGTGAAAACTATAAAGAATTGATAAATCTCTCTTAATAAAAAGTGTTTATCAAAAGACATTGTAAAGATAAACTACCAACTGGGAAAGTATTTGCTTTGCATATAACCAACAAAGGTGAAAGATTCTGAATATTTACAGCATTCCTACAGTTTATTAAGAAAAGGCAAGCAACCTGGTAACAAAAAACAAAACAAAAACAAACAAACAAAACAAGGATGAAAGACACGCAAGGGCATTTCACATAAGAGGACACCAGAAACATTGTCAGCTTCATTTGTAATCAGGAAAATGCAAATTAAAGCCATGTCCACCACATTGGCAACAATTAAAATCTGATAAGACCCAGGGTTGGAGAGGTTATACAGCAATACTGCCATTGAGAGTATCAGTTGCTACAATCATTTTGAAGAACAATTTGACATCATTTGGTAAAATCGCAGCAGCTCCATTCCTAAGTATCTCCTGTAGAGGAATTCATGCACACATGCATGAGGAAAGATATGCCAAACACTCATTTTTTTTTTTAATAACAAAATACTGGGGGCACCTGGGTGGCTCAGTCAGTTAAGTGTCTGACTTGAGCTCAGGTTGTGATTTCATGGTTCATGGGTTTGAGCCCAGCATCGGGCTTGTGCTGACAGCTCAGAAACTGGAGCCTGCTTCAGATTCTGTGTTTCCCTCTCTGCCCCTCCCCCTCAGAAATAAATTTTAAAAAACATTTTAAAAAAAACATTAACAAAATACTGGGCACAACTTGGGTGTCCACTGACAGGTAAATGGATCAGTAAATTGTAGGTTGTTTATACAAATGAATGCTATTAGCAAAGAAAATTAGCAACCCAGCCACAACTACATGTATTAGCCTGGATGAATCTCAGAAATAGGATGTTGACCAAGAAGAACATATGACTATTTCTATCAGGTTCAAAAGTATAAAAAAAGAAGCAATATGGCATTCATGGTCCATGTGTCTGCATATATACGATAAAACTACAAGGAAAGGGAGGTTGGGCAGGGTTGCCTATGGATTTCTGTACATCACACAAGGATATCCAGCCAAGAGAGTGATTGAAGCTAAAATCTAGACCTTTGAAAGCTACTCCCAAGCTTTTTACCCTAGTGTGAACAATGCATCTCAACTCGAAGGAAGGGCGTCACCTTTTTCAAGTTTAGTCAAAGGTACTGTGTCGGGAGTGAAGGTAACATACATGGGAGGATCACAGGTATTGGCAATATCCTGTGTCTTAAGCTACATGGTAGTAAATACATAACTGGCCATGTTGTTTATATTTTGTAAGCAAACATGTGAAGAGCACATTTTTAAATGTACATATACATACAAATATATACAACATACATGGATAATTATATATAAAGTCTGCAGTCCAAATTTGTATACATGTATAGAATACATGCATACTGTATTTGTATATGCTTAGTATGTATGAGGTGTGACATATCATACAATTTCAAAAATTTGTGTAAAGTGTGTGACATTGTTTTCTTAACATGGTTATTTTATTAACTAATTAAAAATGGAGTAAATAATGAATTTCCTATGGCCATAACTATTTGTCTTGGGGGAAATGGTATATATATTTTATATTATATACTTATATCAGGCGTGTAACTTTGGCAAATGAATTTTTTTGATCTTTGTCAGGAAAATGTCTTTTCCCAAATTTAAGAAATCAAAACTCAACAGGACCATTGTGAACTTTGAATGAGGCGATCCCCAAAACCCAATACAGAGCTTATGTTATGTAAAATACTGACAAGGCTCCAGAGAATAGCATCTTTAAATAAAGCCTAATGGCCAGGAAGGATGTTTACCTGGAATATGAAGTCTTCTCGAAACAATCCCTCAGAGAATTACATAAACTAGAGTCTGCTCACACTGGCCCAGATTTTCAGTGTCATGGGACCATCAGTGTATAACACACTCAGAACCTGTGGAGAAAAGGAACGTCCGTGTGAAGTTAGGGGTCTTCTCCTTCCCTTCTTGACTCGGTTCAGCTCTAAGGTCACCTCTGGGAAGTGCCTCTTTGCTGTGTCAGCACCACAGTGAGAAAGGGAAGCACCGTTGCCTTAACCTTCTCGCCTTAACCTTCACTCCGTGGGGCACTGGTAGCTCTCCCAGTGAAGATAAAATGGTTGAACTGATTCTAAGAATCCTTCCCACATATCTACAACTTTATAACTTCTAAAGGGCTTTCACTTGTGTTATCCGTTCGAGGTTCTAGGCACTGCAGTCAGGAAGGGACAGAACAGCAGATGTTAGCATTTCTGCCTCATACAACAGAGAACCTCAAATCCTGAGATGGGAAATGACTCTTGTAAGGTCAAGTCAGGCAGGTCTCCTGGCTCCTTCAATATCCTTCCTTTTCATCCCAAAGGGGATTGGTTAAGGCAGAAGCAAAGGAGAAGACAGACGGGAAAGGGGGAAAGATTAGGGGCTGATTGAAGAAAGGGGCAGAGGGAACTGGCAAAGTAGATAGAAACTTCCATGCAGAAGCAGTGACAGGAAGTAGCGGCAGGTCTCAGCCAAAGGGTATATACCCGGCATGTTTACTTCGAGCCCTGTCACCCACCAGGGGAGTGCAGATGATTAGATTGGGGGCCAGCATTTGCCATGAGAAAAGTGGTGTAATCAGAGATGAACAGGGCTGCGTGAGGGTGTTTGGGTGAGAGTTGAAATTTAAGTCTGTCTGTTCCAAGGCTTTCTCTTTGTTCTCAGCAAGCTGCATCAGGCAGGCCGCATCTGCCTCTTCTGATCCTGGCTGATCATCCGGCTCCCCAGAACAGGCATCCCTAGTATTCCATGGGCATCACTCACAGTCACCATGACATCACGATGGGCTGAGGTCTTCCCAGAAGCCTACCATCACAAGACCCCACTCTCCAGCAAGCACACACACCTCCACTTGCAGTAAACAGAGGCCTTATGCTTGGCCTCTTTGCCAGTTGGCTCCCAGCTCTAATCCTTAAGCACCACAGCCCATTGCCAGTGTGATGCTGAGTATTCCAGTGTAACTTTTTTTTGCAAAGTTCTAGCCAAGCCCTGGCAAGATGCAGTTGAAGACAAGAAAAAACAGTCTCCCCTCAGGTGGAGGTCACTATGCCATGGTGCAATTCTTGGAATCTAAAGATTGAGCTTTTTAAACTAACAATTTGATCTCCATTGCTTTAGTGTAAATTGGAAATGGATACCATATCTTTAATGCTAATTAGGCATTGCATTACTTAGTCTTCCAGGCCTCGTGTAAATAACAATTAGCAATAATGTAGCAGTTGTGCATGCTGGCGTCTTCTAATCCATACCATTGTATACCATTCCAAATTCCTTTGCATTAATTAGGATCATAAGCCAATCAGTACTAATTAGGAAGAAAATAAGTATAATAATAAATGCAACAAAATCAGTGATTTGTATCTGGTCGGTAGTTCCTTCCCTCTGCAGTTCATCAAATAGTCTTAATGCGTAGGAACTTCTTGTAATTGAAACTAATTATGAGGTTTCCCCTGCTACTTCGAGCCTCATGTTCAAATCCCACAAAGCTCATTAAATAAGTAACAAAACTGGAATCTTTAACACATATTGTAACTTGGATCGTGTTAATTAGCACCACACGCAAAAGGCAGCAAGAGGCCGTTTAGCAGCCCCTGCTCTAGTTAAAGGGAAGGGAGATTGGGATCTTTACAGCTCTTCAGGGCTTTGAAGAAGCCAGGCCAGTAGTGGGTGGGCACCGTGGTGAGCAAGTTTGTGTGGTATTTCAGGGGCAGAGAGGGGACATGGAATCCGAGGCTGTGCTGTGCCTTCACTGGGGCATTTCCAGCAGCACCCGCATATAAGGCAAACATGTGAGTGGGGTTGGTGGCCCACTTTCAGGGGAGTCTAGTTACTCTAGGAACTCGCCCCGGTCTTCACTAATCTATGGCTACCTCTCCCTTATTTTGGGCCAGTTTTAGAGCTTTTCTCTTCAAGGTTGAGTGGTGAGCATCAAGGACCCCAGAGAATTCACTTGCCCTGCACAGACTGAAATTGTATACACATAAACCCATGTGTCTGTTTCTAGTCAAACATATGTACCATTCAGTAGACATATTGACTGTATTCACAGCTTCCAGCGCTGATCTAAACGGCTGCCGTTCCTTTTCCATATACAGCTAGATCTGTAGATAGCTCTCGAGGCCTCATTGGAAAGATGCTGAGAAATACACTCACCCCCCAATGTATCTCTCACCCTCCTCTCCATGCTGTGAGCAATCTAACGTCAAGCAGTGGGGATAATGGTGGGAGGGCTGGACATGGGACGTCGGTTTATGGTGTGCCCACCTACAGTACTAGAATGCCATAACAATATTATTTATTGCTGTTTTGTGAGAAGTAGTTCTAAAATAATCCTAACAGAAAACACTTGTTAATTGACAACTGGGACTTCTCAAGCTTGATGGCTTGATGAGAAAAAAGACAGGACAGGACAGTTCCAGTTCCAGTTGAAACAGAGCTAATGATGCCGTAAGCTATTAACATCAACCTTATATATTTGGGGATAGAATCTTCTGGTTCTTATGTAATAAACAGTCAATAATCCTGAGCATCCATCTAGCCTCCACTAAGGTCTTACTCCTAAATAAAGGAGCTCCTCCTATTTATTCTAGCTCATAAAAATCATTTCTTTTTTTTTTTTTTTTAACTCCTATAGCTCTGATTATCAATGAGACCTACTTATGCATGGTTGCAAGTTGTTTGAGGAGAATCCTCCAGGCAAGTTTGGTCTTCCTAACCAGACTCTTGATTATACAAGAGCAGAACAGTCCTCAGGTGCCATCCTACTTTTGAGCCCTATAGGGGCTAACTCAGGCTGAGAACCAAAAGTTTCCAATAAGTTCTGATTCACTGATTATGTAAAAATTTAAAAGAGCATCCAGGGTTTCCTGGGAGGCTCAGTCAGTTAGGCATCCAATTCTGGATTTCGGCTCAGGTCATGATCTCACAGCTCATGAGATCAAGCCCCACATCAGGCTCTGCACTGATGGTGTGGAGCCTGCTTGGGATTCTCTCTCCCTCTCTCTCCGCCCCTCCCACCCCCCCCCCCCCACAATAAACAAACTTTTTTTTTTAAAGAGCATCCAGAACACAGCATAAGAATGACACTTTAAAAGTCCAAAAATAAAATTTTCATTATTCTTAATATTCTCACTATTTTAATTTGTATTATGAGTGGGTGGGAATGTGAGAAGTCTGTAGTCTTGATATTATCTGCTAAATGATAGCTGGAAAGAACTCTGGGATATGTTCAGTGTGTATCTATATGACTTGCATATTTTATCTGACATTAATGGGTTATGAACGTAGGGCTTTGTCTATACTTATACACAATGGGATAGAGACTTAGAACAACCTAACTCGTGACAAACCCTCTTACCAATGCTCCATAGTAAAGGGGAATATAATAGCTATGAGTTTTCCCGCATTGCTAAAATTAGCTGACCTGGTTAATCCATTTCATGGTGGTTGATTCAAATTGTCTATGTATGCTCAGCCCTCAACATGACACACAAGTAATTTTGAGGACATAATTGCACATCATGAAATGCTGAATAATTGACAATGAAACTAATAAGATAATAGTTACTCCCTGCCACTAGTCGCTTACAGTCTGCAAGTTTTCTTATCAAGCGTTTGTGACTGATCACAGTGAAATTAAATATAGCTGAGTTACAATGTTTAACCAAGAGAGAGAAAAAAAGCAAAACACAAAAGGATTGTTAGTCCTTCTTTACTTAACCAAAGATTATAGTTGCCAGCATTCCTTTGTCCATAGTCCGATGTTATGTTATATCACAATGCTATGTTTGCATGCCTGCCTCCCCTACTAGCATTGGATTCTGACTTCCTCGCAAAGGCCAACAATGGGCCTCAGATGGTGTTTACACAACAGGGATCTGATTTGGCATAAGGACGCCTACACTGGGCTTCTGAGACAAAACTCCCATCCCTAGTAGAGGATGAAACAGGAGGCTGGTCTTGGTCATTAGGGAACCAGTGCAGACACTGGACTTGGACAGAGAAGTGCACACTTGGATCAGTAGAATCAAGTCACAAGGCAGAGCCCACAGTCACAAGGGAAAAGCAGGAGCCAGAGATGAGAACCAGGCCCAGGGGCAAAGCAGGGGCTGCAGTGGGCAGCCAGGATGCTGGGCAGCCTATGTGCCATCCAGAGGTTTTCTGTACATGCTCCTGACTGAAAACAGTAGGGGTTTGGGGAGGTGGGGAGAGAAGATATGGAATAGGGTTGGAGACTGGGTAGAGCCCTGGGTATCGTTACAAAGCTTCCCCCACCTGCCACAAAATCTGTTCAAAATGTATCTGTCTAGGGGCACCTGGGTGGCTCAGTCTGTTAAGCTTCCAAGGTCAGCTCAGGTCATGATCTCGTGGTTCGTGAGTTCGAGCCCTGCATCAGGCTCTGTGCTGACAGCTCAGAGCCTGGAGCCTGCTTCAGATTCTGTGTCTCCCTCTCTGTCTCTGCCCTTCCCTGCTCGCACTCTCCCTCTCTCTCTCAAAAGAGAATAAACATTTAAAATAATTCAAAATGTATCTAAATCTTATTAAATGCAATTTTAAAATTAAAAATATACATGTATGTTTTAGACATGATAAGCAAATCTCTCAGATTTCTATATCTTTTCCATTTTATGATTTTCTCACTGAAAAAAAAGATAAAGCAGAGTAGTTTTTAGGAATATAATAAAGGACCTTAAACAGTAACTATAATATGCTGCTAAAAATCTATACAGCTAGATCCAGGGTGCACCACTGAAAATGCCCGTGCACATACACACACACTCACACACACACACACACACACCCCTAGGAAACGTTACACTAGACAGAGTGAATACTTTACATTTGTGTCTGCTTAAATGTGATGCTAAGTTCCAAAGACAGCATGAGCCAGTAGGTACCGAAAGACCCAACAGAACATAGTTTATAGCACTGCAGCTCCTGACTACTTTGCAGTAGGATGCTTCTTTTTTTTTTTAATTTTTTTTAACGTTTATTTATTTTTGAGACAGAGAGAGACAGAGCATGAATGGTGGAGGGTCAGAGGGAGAGGGAGACACAGAATCGGAAACAGGCTCCAGGCTCTGAGTGGTCAGCACAGAGCCCGACGCGGGGCTTGAACTCACGGACCCCGAGATCATGACCTGAGCCGAAGTCGGACACTTAACCGACTGAGCCACCCAGGCGCCCCATGCAATAGGATGCTTCTTTAGCATTTAGCACATGCTTCTTTTGTTCATTCATTCACTCATTCTGCATTTGCTGAGCACTTCCTCTGAATCTAACACAACACTACATGCTCAAGTTGCCGAGGGCAGCCATGTAGTCTAAGGATCACTGCATGAATCTGGAGTCAGACTGACTTGGGTTCAAGTCTCAGCTCTTCAACTTGCTATGGAAGACATTTCCGGAAGGTTGCATCGCCTCTCAAAGCCTTGGTTTCCTCGTCTGCATTAGGAGGGCAATATTAATTTCTGCTTCATTGGGAACTGTGAGGATCAAATCCAGTAATGCCTGAAAAGCCCCTAGGCCAGTGCATGATGTGAAGTAGGTGCACAAGAACTGTTAGTGGTTTTGTTGTTGCTTTTAGATGTCAGTATTCTAAGTGAGTAGAAAGTGGAGGGAAGCAAATGCTGACTCACAGGAAGAGCTTCCCAACAGTGAGAGCCCATCCACACAGGATGGACCCCTCGGGACGTGGTGGGCCTCTCATTTCATCCCTGCCAAGCAGAGCGCGGATTTCCCATCTGTTGGGGATGTGGTAGAAGGGATCCCTGTCTGAGGAGGAGGCTGGGACAGATGTGCTTTACAGGCTCTTCCAACTCTGCCCTCTTCCATCCCATCATTCTCCAAGGGAACCTCAGTGGAACAGGAAGTAACATTTCAGATTGCACCCTGTGTGCTGGCCCACCGCTAGTTGCTTTCGGTTATGTTCTGATTTGAGCCTCACAAACTCTCTGCAATGAAGATCTTGCTACTCTCCTTTTGCATGAGGGAAATTGAGGTTTAGAAGGGCCTAGTAACATGCCCAAGATGGTGCAACCGAGGAGAGTTAGAAAAGACATTAGACCCCAGGTCCATGCTCTTTGACTGTACTACACTCACTCTGAGTTAACTCGTTCTGAGAATCCTCAGGAAACTTGTAAGAGAATGAAGTCAGGGCGGGATTTTGTCCCCACAGAGTTCGAGGGTGATGCCCCTCCCTCCGTCTCTAGATCTGGTGCATCGGCCAAAGCCCCTGCCTCCAAAAACCAAACCAAAACAAAACAAAACAGAAACCTTGCCTAAAAATACCTCAGATCCAGCAAGTCTGAAAAACTCCCTCAGAAAATCCTCACTTCCGCACATTGATCTCTTTCTGAAAAAACAAAGCCACTCCATCACCTAGCTACACTGATGAAAGACAGGCCCAAACCAAGCATTCCAGAAATTCACTATAGAATCCCATCTGTCAGATCTGGGATCGGAACGTGGTAAGGGGTGGAAAGGGTGGTGGAGGGTGAGGGTTGAGGGGATTTTTTTTTTCTTTTTTTTGTCAAGAGAAACAGATTACATTCTTGAATCCTCTGCCATGTTATAAACAAGACTAAGCACACAACATTCCTTCCGAAGCACATGGCCCTGTTTTTAAAACACAGGTCTGGTCTCCCCTGGAATTTAGTGTTTGTCTCAATACTGTTCTTCCTATCCCTTGGGATTTATTATAATTCGGTGCTATTAATGGCGGCCAGGAATGGAACAGCTCTTTTATTCATCCCCTCTTTTCCCTCATCTCTCCCTCCACACCCTCTCTCTTTTATAATTATGTTTGTAAGCCTGTAAACGTTTCCAAGGACACTGCCAAATTTTAAGTGCTGCTTGTTATTACGTTGTGTGGGTGGTTTTACCCTTGTACCTGTAGGCTCCAGTTTTTGCTGGTATGTTGTGGTTCTTTCTCCAGAGTGCTCAGACCTCAGCAAGGACCCCACTTGAGAAGATAATACCGAGCTTCTTTCCTTTTCTTTTCCTTCTTTTGTTTCTTTTCACCTTTTCAGGCCAGTTGTCAGGGGTCAGCTGGAAATGTGATCCTCAGGGGACCATACAAACTTGGCTGAAGACCAGAGCTGTGGGGGCCTTAATTCTCACTACTTCTTTGGACATTGATTGGTAGTTAAGGACTTGGGTTTTAGGGGTGAGGTGGGATGCCTACTTTGGTATATATGAGGGATCAGTATTAAGTAATTAGATTAAACCATTTAAGAAATATAAGGATATGTACTAAGTCAAATGAAAGGTCTTTGTCTTAAGAGGATGTATCCATTCCATAAAGCTGCTATTCCTCAAAGAATTTTTGGAATATTCCTGGACTTGCTTCTAGAAACTTTGGTGCATTTTCTTTTAGGTATACTGAATCAGGGAAAACCTTCATCCTCTGTCCACAGCACTAGTGAATCAGTATATGTTTTTAGTTCCCAATTCATGATTATACAGGATCCTGAGACTGATTTTGTTGGTTGCCTCACAATCTAGTTTGAATGGTTCCAAACTTTGAGCAACATTTGAACAATGGCAGTATTGTTGGGATGTATTATTTGCCTTCCGTGATGATTCCCTTCCATCACAAGCCATCTATGTATGTGAGTCAAGGCCTCCTCAGCGAGCTGTTGCCCTATTCAAGGAGCATGGCAATCCAAAGACTTCCAGCTCCATCATGAGTCCAATACCCTGGCAATGTCTGCCTTGAGCACAGCTTCAGAACAAGTGCTTCTCCCTGTAAACAAGGACCACCCACATCCTCACCATCAAAGCATCCTCACCTGAGTTCGCTAAAGATCCTGCCTCCTCATCCACATTAGATGCCTGAGGAATTGCAATGTCATGAAAAATAAAATAGCAATAATCTGAAAGTCACACTTTTTAAATCTTAACACAGCACTTAGTTACAGGGACTCCAATGTCTATTGACAGGAAGAGTTTAATGCTGTGGCTCTCCTTGAAAAATCAGGAGAGGTGACCTTTCTTAAAGTTGTGTTCTATGATTTGGGTGTGGATAATCTTTGGGAAAGATTATATCCTACTAGAGAAATGGTTCTCACCTTGGCACGATTTTGTCCCCCAGAAGACATTTGGCAATGTGTGGAAACATTTTTTATTGTCATACTATGGGGAAGGGTTTCTGCTGACATCTAAAGAGTAGAGGCCAGGGACACTGCTAAATACCCTGCAAGGCACAGGACACCCATCTCCCTTCACACACACACACACACACACACACACACATACACACATTTGACTCAAAAACATCAAGAGTTCTGAAGTCGAGGAACCCTGCACTGGAACAGTTTCACCTAGTGAATCAAGCAGCACATGACATAAGCATGAACATAGCCCTGGCAAAATACCATGTACGCTGTCTTCTTCTTTGAGCAAGATTCAGTAGAGGGGCTTACAACGGTTCTTTTCCATTCATGCCACGAAAATCAGAGTGTTCCAAATAGATGTTGCTCTCAGCGTTCTGAATACATCTTTTCTGTCCCCGGGTCTGGTGTGAACAAGACCCTCATTTTACCCTGCCACGGCACATCCTATTCCATGCACTGTGCAGAAGGCACAGGACATCTCTGCCACCCATGCTTTTGTTCCACTCCATCTTCTGTCGTGTAACCAGATGCCTGTTATAGAATCAAAGAATATTTGGACTGAAAAATATCTTCTGGTTTTCTTACCTGTGAGGAAACAGAAATCTCGAGAATTCAGCCAATTCTTCTGGTAGATAGAAACTGAGCCAAGATGAGAATCGGGTCTCCTGAGATCCAACCTGGGGTTTCTCACCACCTTATTTTTTACCGCACTTCCTTCTTGTAGGCATAAAGAGCGGCAGCCCCAGGTCAATTGTACCCAGCTTGTAACAGATTTCTTTACATGTCCAGGCAGTGAAATCAGGGACTCCACTCAAGGGTGAGAACATATTTCTCTCTGCTGCTGGACCCTGCAGAGTCTCTGAACTGTAAAGTTCAATTCTCTGACTTTTCTGCTGAGATTTAGAGAATAGTTCTCTTTCTTCAGCTCGCTCCCCATGTCATGTTTAAAACCTCACTAATTGATAGTGGGAACAATCCTGATAAGCTTCTCCATCATTATAACCAGAGAACAAATCAGGAATATAACTGATATGAGACAGAGGAATTTTGCGGATTGTGATTGCTATTTTACAGGTAAATAAGTTGGGGCTTCTGGGTGGCTCAGTTGGTTAAGCATCCGACTTCGGCTCAGGTTATGATCTCACAGTTCGTGAGTTCGAGCCCCACGTGGGGCTCTGTGCTCACAGCTTAGAGTCTGGAGCCTGCTTCAGATTCTGTGTCTCCCTCTCTCTCTGCCCCTTGCCCACTCTCTCACTCTCTCTTTCTCTCTCTCTCTCTCTCAAAAGTAAACATTAAAAAAAAATTTAAAGGTAAATCAGTAGAAGACCTGTCATCTGCAAAGTACTGTAAGGGTTTTGCCACAAAATCTCAGTAAAGGAATGAAACCTGATGTTGACAAGACAGATGCCAACCATTATCACTACACAAAGAAAAATTTGGCGGCACCTGGGTGCCTCAGTTGGTTAAGCGTCCGACTTCAGCTCAGGTCACAGTCTCCCAGTTTGTGAGTTCTAGCACTGCAACGGGTTCTGTGCTGACAGCTCAGAGCCTGGAGCCTGCTTTAGATCCTCTGTCCCCCTCCCGCCCCTCCCCCACTTGTACTCTCTCTCTAAGTAAATAAATATATGTATAAATATATAACCAAACATTAAAAAAATGTTTTAAAGAAAACAAAAAAATTATAATAAGAGTGCACAACCTCAGGATATTAATTAATTACATTTTGTCTTTGAAATTTGCTGAAACTAAAGTCTTGATGGTCAACCCTTTATTTTTTATTTTTTTTAATGTTTTTATTTATTTTTGAAGGAGACAGAGACTGAGCGTGAGCAGGGGAGGAGCAGAGAGAGAGGGAGACATAGAATTTGAAGCAGGCTCCAGGCTCTGAGCTGTCAGCACAGAGCCCGATGCGGGGCTCGAACTCACAAACTGTGAGATCATGACCTGAGCCGGAGTTGGACGCTTAGCCGACTGAGCCACCCAGGCGCCCCGGTCAACCCTTTAAAAATCCCCCAAATTAAGGTGCTTGTCAAAACATTCTTAGGCTCACCATCAAGTAAGTGAAAGGAAGCCTAATAGTGGTATTTCTGATGGTGGGAAGACTGAGCAGAAGAGTCTCCAGCCAGCAGATGGACCTGTTTTAAGAGGAGGCCCCTAATAGAGTTCTGGTTATAGGGCCAACAGACTCTTAAAATTGAGAAAGAACTTCTAGACCACTCAGACCAGCTCCCAGTAAATGTACACTGGATCTGGGCTAAGGTAGGTAAGAGAAGAGTGTGAAATAAAACTGAGGGAAAGGGATGCAAGTACCATAAACATGGTCCCGAGGGGACAAAATGCAAAACCACTTGGAGACTCACCAAATCAGGGAATAAGCTTTAAAACTGTTTGCACCCTGACTCAAGCCCTCCCTGCTCCATGAAGTTTTAAAAACTTTCTTAACCAGAATATCCCCCCTTCTACTCAGCACCCCTAGTTAATATATATCTGTTTCTGCTGCTGTGCCTTTCAGCTGTTTTGTTTTTTTTTTTTTTTTGGTAGGTTTGTTCAGTCTCTGCTGCTGCATTAGTTTGCTGGGGCAACAAATGTAACAGAGTAACAGAGTGCCGTCAGCTGGATGGCTTAAGCAAGAGGAATGTACTGTCTCACGGTCCTGGAGAATACAAGTCCAAGACCAACATGTTGGCAGGATTGGTTCCTTCTGAGGACAATGAGGGAGAATCTGTTCCGTGCCTCTCCTCGCTTCCAGTGGTTTTCTGGAAAACTTCTGTACTCCTTTTGCCCTGATATCTGCCTTCATATTCATACGGAGTTCTCCCTGTGTTCGTATCTGTCTCCAGATTTCCCCTTTTTATAAGGACTTCAGTCATACTAGATTACAGTCCACCCTAATGACCTTATTTTAACTTGATACAGACTATCTGCAAATAAGGTTACATTCTGAGGCGCTGGGGTTAGTTAGGACTCCAACATGTCTTTTTCTGGGGGGTGGGGGACACAATTCAGCCCACAATAGCAACTAAACCTTAAGGTCTTGAAGACAGGAATTGTCCTATTCGTGTGGCTCTATTACACCAGGCTAACTGTGCAGCACAGAGCCAATTTTTTGGTTGATCAGAGATGCAGTGTGAGTGGTGAATACATGGTCTGTCCAGGGTCTGTCTGGTCTCTGGAGGATTGGTGGAGGGTGCTTTGTGGGAAGAAGTCATTTAAAAAGTTTCACCAAAACATGTCCTACTTCCACCAGTTGTGTATCTCCTCGCTTATAAAGTGCAAAGTTGAGAAACCTCTGTGACTTAACCATGCTGTTAGTAGAAGAGTTAGTGTTCCATCCCAGTCAACCCATTCCCGAGCATACAGCTATCCTGCTCCACATTATCTTTTCTCGAATATTTCTAGTTCCAGCTGATCTCAGTCAATGGATCACACTCGTTTTATACAGTTGTTGTTATCTCTTCGATTTAGCCAATATAGTATAAACTATAGTAGATGACTGTTCCTTTCCATTTGTCTTCTTCTGCCTTCCTCTAGATATGCTTACTAGAAAACAATACCCATTTTGAGGGTTTACTGATGAGAAGGAAGAAAAGATGTCCACTAATGCTTAAAATCCCACTTTGATTATTTTTCTCCTGTTTATCGACTTCAGAGAGCCTACCAGACAAAGCCTACGTTCCTTAGCTTGAACATCAAGATGATGTTTCTGCACTCCTTGTCAGCCATCTTGCCTTATGTCCTTACATACATTTTTTGCATCAGGACATGGTCTCCTGATCTCTCCCATCCAGTCTTTCCCACATCACAGGTATGATTTTTTTTTTGCCATTTTTCCTGCCATTATTAGGATTTATTCATATATTTAGCTTGGAGATATTGATCATTAAAGACACTAAAAAATGAGGAATTCCGTCTTCTAAATTAAGTTGGTTGGCCATGAACTCTTTATTAAGGCCAAGCTGTTGCTTGAATCCAACAAGATCCAGTACAGCCTGAAACTATTCTGAGGATTCAAAAGGCATCCAGGTTGAACCATGCCTGGACCTCCTAAGATTAGAGTGAATCTGTCAATTCAGGGTTCATAAGTCCTGAAAGGCAAATATTTACCCAGATTTTCTCTAGAAAGTATCCAGCAATCTCTCCACACCTTCCTGAGGGGATGTCAAGGGCTCTTTTAGAGCTCCTAAGTTATCAAAACTCCACATTATCCCAGCAACTGGACCTTGAATCTCCCTACGAATTCGTGAGAAACCCACAGTTCCTGATTTGTGCAAGCAAGAAGGAAGGCTCAGAGAGAGATCAGGGTAGCTCTCTGGGCATCAGTATTTGATTGTGTTGTGTTTTTTCCCCCTTTTTCTTACGGTTTGAGCAACATAAACCAAATTATATCTCATCTCTAGTTTTCTTCATCGACCTCTTGGGTGTTGAGTGGGTGAAAAGATAAACTGAGGCTTATTGAATTTTTAAGTGTTTATTTGAGCAAAAATCAATTCTAATTGAGTAGTACCAAGCCGGAAGTGGTTAGGGACACTCCACCAACAGGACCTTGGGAACGACTTTTATAGAGAAGAAACAGAAGCAAAGAAAGCAAGCAAACTTTATCAAGTTTAAGTGGTTTCCTTATTTGGGAAAGCCTAGTTGGCTGTTGGCAGTTGGTTGTCCTTAGGTTTTGATTTCTTCTTCATCTTGAGGCATTTTTTGAACTTGTTTATTTATTTATTTATTTGTTTTTGAGAGAGAGAGAGAGAGAGAGAGAGAGAGAGAGAATGGGGGAGGGGCAGAGAGAGAGACACACACACACACACAGAATCTGAAGCAGGCTCTGTGCTGTCAGCACAGAGCCCAACATGGCACTTGAACCCATATACCGGGACCTGAACCAAAGTTGGAGGCTGGACTGAATGAGCCCCCCACGTGCCCCAAGGCATTTTAGGGTTAGGTTTCTGTTTGCTTACATAGGCTTCTAAGGCATTAAAGCCACCTCAGTCTTACGGCTTCATTGTTTAATTAATTTGACAGTTGTATAGATATATACAGATATGTATATATATAAAGATTCAGTGATAACTCACAGAGATGGGGACGAGTCTAGCCTAAAGCCTGCTCTGAAAATGATGTGTATCCTTGATCATGGGCCAGGTATGCTCATTAGGGGTCAAATGGACATTTTTCATCATCGTTTGCCTCTCTCCTCCCCACCCCCCATCCACCTGTCAGGATTAAATCCAGATGTACTTCCCAGAAGGACCGCTCAGAATCTGTTGTCAGGGAAGTGATGATGCTAAAGATCAATCACATCCTGTTTCTTTCCCAAAAGCCCAGCTTGAGGAGCAGAGATTTTGTTCAAAGAGCAAAGACTTTGGAGTTTGATAAATCAGGCTTGGGCTCCAACTGTTTACTAGCCCTGACCCCAGGCAGAATATTTGAAAGAGCTAAGCCTCAAATTTCCCCTTCAGAGAAATGGGAAAAATAATGAACACCTTAAGATACGAAAAGGGAAACAGAAACAGACGCCCTGACTCCCCGGTTCTCCTTCTCCCAGCCGAAGGCAAGGTTCTGACTGTCCTCTAAGCTACAAATCGCAGACCCCGACCCTTGAGGAGGCTTGCTGGTCAGCCAGGCGTGGAGGAGGCGGCCAGGCGCGCTTCCCCCTTCACTGTCCAGGTTGGGTTTGTAGCTCACGCGTCACGCGTGTTCGCAGCGGCTCTGATAGCAGAGCAGTAAAGGCGAGGCAGCAGAACAGCCAGTGTCTCCTTGGCTTTGGGGCAGGATGTGACGCCTCGCTCCAGAATCCGCTTCCACAGATGCAAAACTGGAGGAGACAGGGGAAGCGATTGCCACCTTGCGCTGTGGTGGCAACACTCCTTTTAATGAGGGCTCCTCAGAAGTCATGTTCTCAGAAGGGAGGACGCAGGAAGAACAGTGTTTCCTCACAGCTGCCAACCGTGCCCACAGGGCACCAGAAGGAGTTTAGCTCTGCACACTGGGCCCCGCAGCCAACCTCACAAAATGCTTTTTGGTGTTTGCCAACGGGGAGGCTCGGTCTGCAGCTGCAGCAGCAGGTGCCTGCTGCCAGGTTCCCCGTGGCAACCCAGGTGTCTGCCAGGTTAGCAGCTCTGCCTCGGAGAAATGGCCTCCATCTCGGATGCATGTGGCCCGGAGCACGGACTGGAGCTGTGTCCCCCCACGGTGGGAAGATAATGATGGTGCTGGTTTTTATGGGGCATAATATCACCTCGGTGGGTGGCTCAGTGGTAGCAGTGGTTTTTAGAGGGTATGGAAGATTGCAACACGCTTGTTGCTGTTTCTTGTTTGAGGGATTTTGTTTGTTTGTTTCTGTTGTCGTTATTCAGCCCCGTTCATTATCATTCACGGATTTGCTCAGGCCCTTGGCTAATATGTTTATGACTCCAGGAGGGCTTGCTTCCAGTCACATGATAATTCAAGTTGCTGTACGCTTTTCAGAAATGTTCACATCCAGGATCTTATTTGGGGCTGTCTAGGAAATCATGAGTGAGATAGATTAGGGATTGCTAACCTGGTCTGTTTGGTGTGGGAACCAAGGCCCAGAGAGTGACTCTCCCGGTTATATACCACGTGTCACGGAGCTGGGACCCCCATTCAGGTCTTCTGAGTTGCGTGCCACATCCTTTGCAGCCAGCCCGCTATTCCGGCCTCCTGCTGGCCCCTGTGTTTCTGTTTCCAGTTGCTAGTGAACTGTTTAATCACATGTCTTTTCCTCCGATCGGTTGTGGTCTTTCCTTTGGTACACAGATCAATGCCTGCTAACCACAGTCGCCTGCCTCTGAGGCTCTGTTACTGAGCACGGCGGGAGGAAGAGGAAAGGAAAAATCCCGAGTTATAAAAGCATCCTGTCCCCTTCACCACACTCACCTTCTCTGTGGGCTTCTCTCCTTGCACGCAGGCCCCCATCTCCCTGCTTGTAGCCACTTGTTTGGTCATGAGCTGCCTACCATACCTCTTGGAGATTCAAGCTAAGTGGGGCATCCAGGGAGGAGTAACCTGGGCCCCAAAACACTTGGGCTAAAGGTCGTCTGGTGCTGAGGCGCCTGGGTGGCATAGTCGGTTTAGTATCCAACTTTGGCTCAGGTCATGACCCGGAGGTTCGTGGGTTCGAGCCCTGCATCGGGCTCTGTGCTGACAGCTCGGAGCCTGGAGCTTGCTTCAGATTCTGTGTCTCCCTCTCTCTCTTCCCCTCCCCCACTCACACTCTGTCTTTCTCTCAATGATAAATAAACATTAAAAAATTTTAAAAAAAAAAAGATCATCTGGTTCCCTACCATGTTGGTAAATTCACATTCTAGTGGACTTCTCACTCCTAATTCTTCTCAATATAGGATGAAGCCTGAGCCTGAGAAATCCATAAAAGCTGATAATCCCCAAATTACATATGTACACACACATACACACACGTGCGTGCACTTCCTGTAACTTTTTTCTGTAACCTTTTAGGAACTTGACAGTGATATGTGTCAGGACATTTTTTGCCTTAGGCAGAAGTTCAAATATGTTGTCATTCTTTAAACATATAACTAAGTACACACGAAAGCAGCCCAGAAGCTTATCGAAACACAGACCTAAGACGGCAGGCATCCCTGATGGTTCTCATGGGCGTTACCAAGAAAAGCAGTTCCTGGGACTCGTCCCTTCTACCTTAGTTCCCAATGAACTACTGAAAATAACCACAAGAGCAATAATACCAGCAAATACTAGGTGAGCATTTGCCATGTGCGAGACATTGTGCTAAATCCGATGCATGTATGACTTATTTCTTCCTCACAGCAACCCCCTAGATTTGGTTGCCACTAACTTTCACAAAGGAAAACTCATGTGTGACCTAGCTGGTGGAGACTCAGGCTAGGATCTGAAGGAAGGCAAAGCTCTAGTTGTTTTGTTTTGTTTTGTTTTTTAGCTTCACAGCAAGTTGTTCATTTATTTGTTTTTACCACTTTATTCAGGTATAATGTATACATGCAAAAAAAAAAAATACAAATTCAATGTATACAACTCACTGTGTTTGGAGATAAGTGTATACCAGTGAAACCACTGTGATCATCAAGGCCACAGACTTATACACCAGCTCCCCAAATTCCTCCTTCCCCCTTTGCCATTATTTTGTTGTTGTTATAAGAATGCTTAACATAAGGTTTACCCTTCTTTGAAAATTTTAGGTATACAATACAGTAGTGTTGACAGGGCTATAATTTTAAAAGCAAATGTTAATTTTAGAACTCGAGGCTAAAGAAGTACATATCTCCAATAAGAAAACTTAATTCACGTGACCAAGTCAAGTCAAACACTCTACTGACACGAATGTTGTGGCATCTGGGGATGCCACAGAAATGTGCAGCCCAGTGCTAGGATTAGAGGCTCTGTGGTCTGCTGGTGGTAAGATATGCACACGTGGAAACATAAATCACAAGTGAGGATTCTCGCTTGGTTAGAACAGGGCTGTGTTGTTAGAGATATGGAGTTCCAGTGTAGAAGAGGAACGTATGCTGTGACCCTACCGTGCGCCATGATGTCAGTGCCTGATAAAGATTTGGTCAATGGTTAAGTTATATACCAGCAAGACCATATAGATGAATCTCTCTAGTGCAGGAATACTCACAGCTGCAACCCCAGTGCCTCAGACAGTGGGGGCACACATTCCATTTTCTGGCGGGGACTGCATTCACAGTGCCACCGCACAGCAGCAAGACAAGGAAATCACCACAGTGCTGCCTTCGTCCACAAAGTCTTACTTGGAAAAAAGAAAAACACAGGCTGAACTAAACAGTATGTTCAGTGTCATACTTGATTTATATACACGTGACAATCTCTTTCTCTCTCAGGAGCCAGGTAACAAATAGCCTAGTGACCAACAGCTGGTTCGCAGACCATTCTTTGCTCAGCTCCATTCTAGAGCCCTGCGTTTGAGGTCCCAGTCCTTTCCCGAAACGCTGCTTCCCCGGGCACGGTGCCGCTCAGTATGCACTGGCCTGGTGTGTGGCCTCAGGAGTCAGAGTGCGGAGTTCTGCATGCCACCTCTGTCCAGCTCCAGCTGTGTCATCTTGGGCAGTCAGTTATTCTCCAGAGACCACAGATGGAGATTGAATGAATTAAAAAAAGTAATCCATGGAAAATTCCTAACACATAGTAATGCTTTGTACCTGTTAGTTCTCGTTGCTGCGGCTTCAGATAATGTGGTTAGAAACACTTGTAAACTTTAAAAAAAAAAAAAAAAATTAAGCTCCCAGGGGCACCTGGGTGTCTCGGTTGGTAAAGTGTCCCACTCTTGATTTCGGCTCAGGTGACGATCTCGTGGTTCGTGGGGTTGGGACCCACATCAGGCTCTGTGCTGACAGTGCAGAGCCAGGTTAGATTCTCTCCCCCTCTCTGTCTGCCCCTTCCTTTCTGATGCTCTAAATAAATAAATAAATAAATAAATAAATAAATAAATAAAGTAAAAAAAAAAAATAAGCTCCCATTAAAATAAATATCCTAGCACACAATAAAAGATAAAGATACCAGGGGCACTTGGGTGGCTCAGTTGGTTAAGCGTCCAACTTCGGCTCAGGTCATGATCTCGCGGTCCAGGGGTACCAGCCCCTTGCCAAGTTCCCTGCTGACAGCTCAGAGCCTGGAGCCTGCTTCACATTCTGTGTCTTCTCTCTCTGCTCCTCCCCCATTCGCACTCCATCTCTGTCTCTCTCAAAAATAAATAAATTTTTTAAAAATTTAAATAAAATAAAGCTCCCAGCTTATATTAAGGGATCCAGGAATGGTAAGAGAGTGACTTCTTTTTAATTCCCCAGCTTAATCCAGGGGAGTTGAGAGGTTTAGGGATACGCGTGAATCTTAGTGTATGAAAATGCACGCAAGATTTGTTTTCATTGGGTTTGGTAAGACACAGAGACAGGAAAATGACTGTCATGAAGGAAGAAGTTTATATTCACTATCTCTAGAAACAGGAGGTACATCATGCCATGCCTGTGGCATGCAGGGCCATGTGTCATGAAGCAAAAGAGCAAAAGCCTTTACTGTGGTCTTCATGGGAAGGAACAGTCAAGGCAGGGTAAGCAGATTTGGTATTGGCTACTTTGAATGATTTCAGCAGACTTTGAGGTGTAGAAATTGCCCTTAGTTGTCTGGCACCTAGTTCAGGGGTACTATTAGGGCAGGGGGAATGTGGCTCAACCTGTGGAAGCTCCATAAAGGATGCAATTGGAGGAGACCAGCTTCTGATGGCAGATTTGCACATGAAAGCCATGCTGTCCGGGAAGTCATTTGCTATCTCTAAGAATTAGCTAGCCCTGGAGAGGCAGTTTTCCAGGGTCGGTAAGGCCCCAAATGTCAAAGCATCATAAAATAGGGAAAATAGGGGTACCTGGGTGGCTCAGTCAGTTAAGCATCTTGACTTCAGCTCAGATCAGGATCTCACGGTTTCTGAGTTTGAGCTCCACATCTGGGCTCTGCACTGACGGCACAGATCCTGCCTGGGATTCTCTCTCTCCCTTTCTGCTCACCTGCCCCCACCCCCCACCCAATGTACACTCTCTCTCTCTCTCTCTCTCAAAATAAATAAGTAAACATTTCAAAATATAAAAACAAAATAAGGAAAATAAAAAACATGATTATTGTAAGTGGCACTGCGATCCTGGATAGTAACAATAGGGTTGGTATTTATCAAAGGCATGATGATGGCTTTTGTCAAGCTCACAGCCAACTCAGCTTCTAGATTGAGGAATACCATGGTATCTCCATAGTAGGGAGTAGGATGCTTGGTTGGTGTTGGCCATGGTGCCCTGACCCTACTACCATCTCCAGTGGTCAAGATGGCTTGGGGAGACCCAAGAGTTCACCCCTTTGGCCTTCAACCTTCCCTACCTGTTTTACCTTAGATAACTCATTTCTTGACAGTCCTATGAAAATCTGGTTGCCTCAGCCCAATGAGTGTTTTGAGAGATGTGTTTCTGGATCTGGATCCACTGACACACCTCATTAGGACAGTATCTGATTAGGAGTAGCGGCCCCTGGATGCCCTTGCCCTTGTGCTGGTCACTAGGCATCCCTAGTGTAGTCTGAAGCTATAATGGTTGTAGTTGACAGACAACTCACCCACCAGGTTTCTCCCTGCTCTGTTTTTAAATTTGCCTTCAGAAAAAGGCATGTGGTGTCCAAAACACTTGGGAATACACAGATGTGTTTAAACAACTTGGTTTCTTCTCAGGTTCTGCCTTAATTCAATAATCCATTCATCCTTTCATTCAACAAGCAAATGATGTTTGGCAGATTTTTTTTTTTTTTTCTGAATTCCCAGGCAGCACAGCAAAATGAATCACTGAGCTTTGAGACTCAAATTCTCCAAAGTGGGAGGGGCATGCAGAGCCAATGTCTGCTGTACAATAAGCAGGGAGAATGTAGGCTGAGGGAGTTAGTAAAGATAGCCTGTTATCCATCTATTAAGCAACCACTGGACTTCATACAGTCCAGGGCAGGGAGTTGGAGGTTTAAAGGCTCAAAGAAATTGGTTTCATTCCCATGTCACCCTGTTAGTTCTGGTCAGCTTCACTGGCCATTGTCATCGCCTCACACTGACCGCCGTTCTGTGCGAAAGAGCAAAGGAGGCGGCGTGCTGATGAGCCAGGGCGTATCTGCCACATCACAGTGCAAGTAATTCAGGGTAGTTCTTCCTGCTGCTGGGTCAGGGCAGCACATTTCAATTTAAGCCCACCCAGGCAAAGGCATAGTTCATATACTTAGGAATAAATTAATAAATAACGCTCTTACTGAACTGGCAAAGTTGGTTTAGCTTCCTGTTACTATCTGGCCTAGTACCTACTGGCTGAATTTTCTCCTTGCACACATGCAGGAAAGCAAAATATAAAGGGAATCCGGTTGTCTAGTTCTTAAGAGGGTCAAGTATCCAAGTATCCAAGAAACCAGGATTGTATGGCATTGTTTAGTGGCTAAGTCTTTGAAGCCAGCTTGCGTGCGTTCAAATTCTGACCCTACCCACCTGTTGGTTGTGGTAATAACAGAAGGCGAATTGCTTACCCTCTCTGTCTCAGTTTCCTCCTCTGTAAAATGGGAATAAATATAATATCTCTTCCACATAAGTTTGTTGTAAATGTGAGATGAAGTAATACACGTAAAGGTCTTGGAGAGTGTTCTAGTAAAGTGCATGTTCAATTTAAGTATTTGCTATTACTATTATAGCACAGTTGTGAGAAAAGAGTTTCAGAAACTGGAATGTGTGCCTCAAACAACTAGGGGCAAGCCTTCTCTGGCCTCTCTGCCTTGGCTTCAAGGGTTCTCTGATCAGTACCCGAGCATTCTAGGACATGAAGAGGAAGCTTCTGGAAGGTAAACCTCCCTGCAGGTTTTGCAGGGTTCAGGATACAGAGAGTGAATGGAAAGGAATGGCTCAGAATCTGGCCAGACCAAAAGAGAAGGAGCGATGTGAGCCCCAGCACTACGATGGAGCAGGCATTCAAGTGCTTGAATTAGATGAACTTCTCAAAAGTCATTTCCACTGTCTCGAGGGTTTGAGCCAGATAGGATGTTTAAGTGGGTGTATCAAGTCATCTGACATTTTGGCCCCAATTCAGAAGCCTGCCCCCTCTCCCAGCTGTACATACTAGAAACTGATGCCTGGGTTTTGATCTACCTTCACCATGATCACCATGAAACCTTTACCTAAGAATCTACCCTTACATGGTGTTAAGAAGCACTCTTGCCTTTCCCAAGGCCTTAAACTATAACAGACACATCCCTTATTTTCTCTGGGTAATCACAGCATGCCTCCAACCAACCCATCCATGCTCCAGGCCTTCAGAAGTGTCTAGAATTATCAGAAGGCTCAGAGGGCTTTTGAAGATATATTAACAGTCATGTTTGTGTGAAGTAAAGGAGGAGTATTAGACAACACTGACACGTGTCCCTCTACATTTATCAATGTTTCCCACCAGTGAGTACATGTATAATGAAAGGCAATGAGGGAGGGAGTTGGTTTGCCAAATTATGCTATAGAAACAATCTTGGATTGAACAGAGAACAATAGATCGGTATACATATACAAACTTATGCCCATAAATCATCTCTTTAACAGGGAGAAAGTAAAGAGATTTGACATTTGGTCCCGGGAATATTATATCCTTGAGTTAGATGTCTTTATAAGGCATTTTTCATTCAGTTTTCATAATTACCATAGAAAAGGAATTATTATCACTTACACTTAAGGAGCCCACGGTCCAACCCACAGCGTCCACCCACTAGGAAGTTCCTCCCTAAAACAGACAGGTTTAGTAATGCCTCAGAGCATTACCAGAAGATATCAAACAACAAAAGAAAATACAGCCCAGGCGTGATAAAGCTGACCAGCTACTTATTTTGCTTTGTGGAGGCAAATAATTAGCTTGAGCTCTTGCCGAGCTTCCTCTGAACTGGGCTGGTGGGGATGGGGGAGATTTTCCCTTACATATACTATTTTAGGAAAGCCCAAAATTGAATCTAATTTCTGCAGCTGCCGTTCGAAAGCAGGACGGGCAGCAGCAGCATCTGGGGGACAACAGAAGCCCACAGAGCAGGGTGGAAAATGCCGGGTGCAACTGAGAATCCCAGGGCAGAGAGCAGAGCCACCTGCCCTAAAGTGGTACCAAAGGCAGCATGGAGCCGGTGCAGAAAGTGGCGGGAGAGTGTGGCCCTCCCCAGCACCCCAGCACCCCCCCTCACATCTCACAGAGCATCTAGCAGAGTTCCTGGAGCGGCGGAGCCTTCTGTACCTTTGTTCTCTCTCCGCCACGGCTTGTAAGTATTAGCCTGATGTTGTTTACTTCTTCTCCCAATCTCTCCAAGGAATATGATTCACACGTTTTCAGATTTATTTGAACAAAATGCAATAAATATGCTGCTTCAATTTTAACTGCTGGCCTGTAGCCAGGGTTTTTAATGAATCTGGCCTGTGCTACTGAAGTGTTCCAGGATCTCCAGGGCTCTGGGCACTGTGAGATTATACACACTGGTGTGCGTGCTCGTGCACTCTCGTGCACACACACACGTCCCCACCTCCTGTTCCCTGGAGGGCCAGTGACTCACAGTCAACTACAGGTTTTTCAGAGCCGACTCTGGTTAAAATTAACAGGAGCCTTTATTGTTCAAGGAGAGGAAAGATTCCTTCATCTCCTTTCACGGCTGCATGGAAATGCCATCTTTTAATTTTTTCCCCTCTGTTGAAGTTGCTGTACCCACCACCAAAAGCTGCCATCATGAGCCTTGTCTCTTTTCCTTTGTTTCTTTGCAAATGGTCACTAGACCAGGTCCAGCCTGGGAGGGCTTCCATTTCAAAGAGCTTGGATATGGGGGCTTAATTAAGTGGAGACAAAAGGACTCTGAATTGATTTTCAACACAACCTGTCTGTGCATCATGCTTTTGAGAGATGGGAGGAAACAGGAAGAGGGACACCCACAAAAGTAGTCCCAGGCAGGGCACCCTTTTTCAGAATGAAGGGGAAGAGAATGAGCAGACATGAGTCACACATCTCCCAGACCCCACCTGCCAGGAAATATGGGCAATCGAGGGTAAAACTGAGGAATCTGCAAAATGGGCCCCACTTGGGGACCACAGCCTCCTCTCTCTGCAGGCAGATGACCACCAGGACCTCCTCCAGCTTCGAAAACCTGAAACTCCAAAGTGTGATGTCATAATGAACACTTAGGGCCTTTATGGGTAGGAATCCAGGAACCCCCTCAGAAGGGGGGGCCGATTGTAAGGAGGGGTGATTTTAGGCTCTGGGTCATGGTTTCCCACTAGTGACAGAGACAAACAGGTGACTCCAAAGCCATCGTCTGTTAATGTGGTGGCCAGATGCTGCCTCGTTGCTAAGAACACCACCACCTATTTCTCCTTTCAAAGAATCAACCATAGTCTGATCTATTAATACCAGTGACTTTCACTGATGTCAGCAGCCCACGTTTGCTTTTACTCTCTTGGAGTTACTGTCAAAAGCAAATTACAGATTGTTGTATGAGAGTCTGCCCACCTCACTCCATCCTCATCTCATTTCATCACATTCCCTGGTGGGACCTTCACAGTCATTAGGCAAAAGAAGCAAAGAGGCTTGGAAGTCAATAGCATGAAATGCCTGGCTGCCCTTACTGACCCGGGATGAAGACCAGGGTCCAGAGGTCCAGGCTGGAAGAGCATCACCAAGAGCATACAGCATGAGTTCTGGGAGCCTCCATTTCCTCATCAAAGCAATGATAGAATCCATTAAGTGATCTTTCCAGCCCCGATATTCTGTGACTCTGACTTCCGGATTGCAGACTTTGAGTGGTTTCCCCTTAACATCCTTTACCCTCACCGTATTTAAGAATTAAAGACACTTACAGTTAAACACCTCCTTCTCTGTGTTGCACTTTCTGGAAATGCAATAATAGCTCTTACTTCTGCTGTGATTCTTCAAATCATAAAAATTGCATCCTCTTATTTATAATATTCAAAGAATTATAGGTCTTCTTATGTAGACCAGAAAAAAAAAAATCTTGTTTCTACTTCAAGTAGTGGTATTAGTGGTGTGGTCCTGTGTGTGTCTCTTTCATGCCCTTAACAAGCACGGATGCAGCTCCATTAAACACAGATTCATTGATCACATGATCTCTTACTAGCCCTTTGCTGGGTAAGCACTGTTAGAAACATATGAGAAATATAGGACACAGACTCTTTTCTCAGCTTACTAATTATCTTATTGGGAGGTCAGGATTACTGTGCATAATAATAATAATAATAATAATAATAATAATAAATAACAATGTTAACAACAGTGTGCCTGTTCGGAGCCAGGCAGCCTTCTAGATACTTGATGGAACTTGACTTCCCTGAAGCCTCAGTCATTTTCATAAGGTATCTTACTTTTATTTCCATTTTACCCACAAGGAATGTAAGGATTCAATTAATTCATTTGCCCAAAACTGAGCAGTGATTGAAGATGTACCTGACTGGTTCTATGCGTTCGAGATGTCCTATAACTATGTGTCAAACTGAATGTAAGCAACGTCGACAGAATCATGGTATAGGTGGAGTGCCCCCTGCTAGATTAGGGATGTGGAAGTTCTGAGTAAGGAAGGTTACCTGCCACTTGACTTATTTTTTATTTTTTTAATATTTTTAATGTTTATTTCTTTTTGAAGGGGGGAGAGAGAGAGAGAGAGAGAGAGCGCAAGAGCGAGCATGAATGGGGGAGGGGCAGAGAGAGAGAGACACACACAGAATCCAAAGCAGGCTCCAGACTCAGCTGTCAGCACAGAGTCCGATGTGGGACTCGAACTCACTGACTGTGAGATCATGACCTGAGCCGAAGTCAGACTCTTAACCAACTGAGCCACCCAGGTGCCCCCCTGCCACTTGACTTCTTACTGAAAGGTATAAGCAGGAGCTAACCCTGGGCTCTGGGGAGAAGGCATCTGTCCAGAGGTGAGAAGGAGAATATGGACCCTTCGTAGATGTTAAAAGGAGCCCTGCTTTGCTACCTGCCATCCTCTTAAACAACGGGCAAGCTTATGATGAAACTGTTGGGAAGAGACAGCCTCCACCTGCCCAAGCCTGGACCCCACTCACTTTTTATGCTGGATGTCCTTCAAGCAAATTCCTGGCTTGACAAAGACCTGCCCCCAGATAACTTTGATTATTTTAAAAACGGTGCTTATAAAAACAAACACATTCCACTTATTATATAACCAAGGCTGGAAAAATAATGTTTTACTGTCAGTTTTATTAGTTGGGAAATGTAATAATTTCCAAGTTTGAGAAATACAGTCTGGGAATTTTTTTTTAACTTTTGTTAAAAGCCTTGCATTTGCTTCGTTGGCCCTTCTTGGCTCCATTTGCTCCCTGAATCCTGATTTTAGCCTCCTGTCTCTTCTTAGGGAAGCTTAATTCTCATGTTTATGTCTATTTTTTTTTTTTTAATTTTTTTTAACATTTATTTATTTTTGAGACAGAGCATGAACAAGGGAGGGGCAGAGAGAGAGAGGGAGACACAGAATCGGAAGCAGGCTCCAGGCTCCAAGCCATCAGCCCAGAGCCCGACGCGGGGCTCGAACTCACGGACCGCGAGATCGTGACCTGAGCTAAAGTCGGACGCTTAACCGACTGAGCCACCCAGGCGCCCCATGTTTATGTCTATTTTTTAGCTCTGAGTTCATGGATATTTTTCACAGGTGTAGACTCATTGCACATTCATTCCGGATTTTTTTTTCCAACAGGTTCTGTGACTTCTTAATCCCACATTGGGCCATTATCTGCTTGTACCCAGGGCTAGCTAGACAAAATTAAGAAGGAACCATTTGCTAACAAGAGTTCTTTTCTTCAGTCTTTGCCTAAAGAAAACTTCTCACTGTTTCTGTCACTTTGGGGAGCCCAGACACTGAAGTGTCAATCTGTATTCCTAATAGCCATGGGAAAGTCAGGCTGTTTAAGGAAAAGCCCTTGACAGAGAGTTCAAATTCCTGCTAACATTAATTGTTGTGAGACCCTGGATGTGTCTTTTAACATCTCTGGGCTTCATTTTCCTTGCATATAAAATGAGGTTAATAGTATTTACTTCATAGGGTTATGGGGAGGTTTAGGTTAGAAGTGACACATGTAATTAATCTTCAGCTAAGGGCAGTTACTCAGTTCTGAAGTAACCAAAAGGACTTCATTAAAAAGCAGCTTCCCTGCAAGGTGGCTCTAAGGTAGGCCCTCCAGAGTTACTGTTACCTTGGGGCACCCACAGCCCATGACACAAACACCCAGATGAGCCTGGACCTGACTGTGTTTCCCAGGCCTTTTCATGTCCAGTTACTATTGAATTTTATTTAGTTTATCCGATGGAAATGAGATCTCTGTTGTCTTCTCAAAAATGGAAATGATTCCCACTGTTGGCTCTTAGATCTTTCCTTACAATGGCCAAATAATTTCCCTCCTGTTGAAAATCACAGGAGGATCACCTGGGTTGCTCAGTCGGTTAAGCGTCTGACTGTTGGTTTCAGCTCAGGTCATGATCTCACAGTTTCGTGAGTTCAAGCCCCACATCAGGTTCTATGCTGGCAGCACAGAGCCTGCTCGGGATTCTCTCCCTCTCTGTCTCTCTGCCTCTCCCCCACTCATGCTGTCTCTCTTTCTCTCAAAATAAATAAATGAACTTAAAAATTTGAAAAGGAAGGAAGGAAGGAAGGAAGGAAGGAAGAAAGGCACAGGAAACCCTTCTATCTACCCAAGATGCAGAATCGGAGGGACTTAGAGACCATAAAGAAACTCAGGACCAAAAGAAGTGTCATGCCTTGGGAATCCCACCTCGGAGCTTCTGTGGCCTTCCCCCTCCACACCCTCCAGATTTCCTTTGTGACCAGAATCCTTTAAGTGAGCACATATATGGAGACCTCCCACCCAGCATGGTTCTAAATGAATCGCTGAGCCAGTGTGCAAAATGTTCCAGACAATATCATTGCAACATGGCACATTATCTATTGCATGTGCGCCCACAAATGTGGGCTGTTTCCATGCTAAACTCACCCCCACTGCTCACTATTTCTGTGTCTTTATGCTCAGAGTTTCAACTTGTATAGCTTGCCTTCAGTTAGGGTGATAATTGTCACTGCCCTTTCTCAATTATTGTACTAATTCTTGCCCATCTTTATGCTGTACAGTGCTGGCATTTTTACCAAAGTCTGGCAAAGTTCCTTCTTTATTGTAGAGGCTCAATAGTTTTTGTGTTTTTTTTTTTTGAATGAACAAATGGGTAAATGAATAAATACATGAATATTCCCAGCACATATCAATCCAGTGGTATTTATAACTTGCTAGACTGACTTCAGTTTACAAATTAAACAAGCCATGAAATTTGAATTTAGTAAAAGAATTTTTAGAGGTCTCTATGCCAACTAATAACTATCTTGACTGTGGTTTAACAAGTTGTTAGGATGCCATGGTTTAAAGCTGTAATATACCTGCTTCTTCAGGAACTGACACCAGTCACCCAGCATGGTTTTGTGCCTTTGCCTGGCCATCTCTGCTCTCCTGGTTAAACTAACAGCTTTCCTGTCTTCTTGTGCTGATGAACTGTCCACTCCTAGTCCTTGCTGTTATTTCCTCTTCTCTCTCCCAACCTCCCATTTTCTTTCCCATGTCCAAAGCTTCTTTACTGGTCTGAGATCTGAGTATCAGTAGGAGATTTTTGTATTGGGAATAAAATCCTTCAAAAAGTGTATCAGGGGCACCTAGGTGGCTCAGTCAGATGAGCGTCCCACTCTTGATTTTGACCCAAGTCATGATCCCAGGGTCGTGAGATCCATCTGTGTGTCAGTCTCTGTGTGGAGCGTGGAGCCTGCTTAAGATTCTCTCTTGGTCTCCCTCTGCCCATCTCCTCCTGCTCATGCGTGTGCACATGCACTCTCTCTCTCAAAAAATATAAATGAATATTGAATACCCAGCCCATGAAGACTGGAAGAAAAAGTGAACCTTCAGTGCAGGTGTAGAAAAATCCACACTTGTAGAACACATACGTTAGGTGGGGACTTAGCTTCTGGAAAACATTTTATAACTTTCTAAAAGCCCTCACCTCCAGCTGTCCAAATGAACAAAGCAAGATTTTATTTACAAAAATATGATTTAAACATGGCTTTGGCTGTCTTCATGACCTACTTATCAGTGTCTCTTTCCCCCATAGTGTCTTGAAAGGAATGTCTAATGAAGAATTTGCCCAATAAAGGTTGAGGAAGGGATAAAGAAACAGAGGGAGGCCAAGCAGGAATTGTATACAGTAGAGCACACTGGTTAACTATTCTGTATCAAAGCTTCAATTTCCACCCTTGATTTTAAAATATCTTCTGTTGGCAATCTGCTCAGAAACCCCCTGGGAGCAGCTTCTTTTGCTCTAATCCAAGCTGTGGTAGAGAACAAGCCACCTCTTCTCCATGGTTGGGTGTTGTGTGTCTACATGAAGTCTTCTTCATGACCCTCTTCTACCTTCAGGTGAAATCCAGACTCCTGGCACCATTCCCAGCCTGACCCAGGCCCGTCTCTTTTATTATACTTTCCCCACCCACCCTAGACACTACACTGTAGCCACGTGAGAACTCTTGCCCTTCCCCAAACACGCCATTCAATATTATGCTTTGAGCCTTTGCACCTGCTGCTCTTCCTTCCTGGGATTCTTTTCATCCCCTTTCAGCCAATACTTCCAAACTATTAAAGACCCAAATCAAATGTTAACCTCCTCAGTGAAGTCCCTTCTGACCCAGCAGGGAAGTCACTCATTCCCCTGCTTAGTCATGGCTCTTATACCTGATCCTATTGTTCTTATCACAGAATGTTAAAAATTAATATTTACATGTTTGCCTCCAGCTCTCTGAGAATGGAGATTGTCTTTGTCTCCTCACATTGAACCTTGGTGGGGAGGGATGGAGGGATAGCTACTCTTATTAATTCTATTATTGATGAGAAAACCAAAGCACAGAAAAAGTTAACTAAGTTGCCCAGTTTCCGACAACCAGTAGCTTGTAGAACTATGATTTGAACACAGGAAATATGGGCTCATAGCTCGCCCTTTTTTACCATAAAAATGATCATGCTGATTACCTTGTTACTTTTACTATGGTGTCTATATTAATGTAAATTATTATTATTAATCAACCTGATCAATTATTTACATTTGTATATGAACTATACAAGTAATACATTCCATCTTAAACTATCGTTCTAGAATATATGCTAGTTAAAATATCCCCAATAAATCTCTAGTATGGCCCCAGGTACAATAGAAGATAATATAGGTGGTCTTTTCAGCTCAGGGGAGATTGTTATTTTTATTTAAATTTCTTGTTCCTGTATCTTGGTGTTTTTTTTAACTAACTATTTGACTACCCAAAGACTGGACTGTTTTTTTATATTTTAAGGGTCCCCCAAAGGATCTGGAGTTGCTGTGCTCACAGTAGGCACTGAAACTTCTGCTGAACTAATTAACACAGGAACAAAACTGCTTCCTTTCTGCCAGCCACCACCAACATATTGAGAATGTGTCATTGGGTGCAATACTTGAGTTGATAAGCTTTCTCACTGGGATCCCAGCTTTAAGAGAGAGAGTTGGGAGTTAGTTGGGGTGGTGGAAATGGAGCAATGACTTGACCAGCAACATCTTCTCCAAATCGCTAGTCATTCGCTCAGGTGTCTAGTAGCCTCCTTCCTAATCACCTTGTACATGTCCCACGTTTTCTGTTCTTGTTCCTGGCTGGCTTGTTGGGAGCACATTCTCAGTGTCAGCCACTGTACTAAGCATCTTACACATGTTATCTCATTTAATCCCCATGATAGCCCTCTGAGGTAGGTGGTTCATTAAACTATTTTTTTAATAAGGTAATTGAAACTTTGAGAGGTTAAGTAACTTGAACAAGGTCAAATACCTAGTTAAGCAACAAAGCTGGGATTTAAACCAAGGGTCTTCTGACTCCAAGGTCACAGCCTTATTCATTAGCTTAAAACTCTTTTCCTTGAAAGTAATATATTGCACGATTACTGGCTTTTACATTTGGATTCTGATTCCCTCTTATATAGAATGTTTCTGCCTCCATGTCTTTATTTTACTTTCCTAATTCAGCATCTCCCCCTTTTTAAATAAAAGCTAAAAAAGTCCACAGATGTTTTTGGTTCTGAACTAGCATGTGCATCCTCACCTTCCTGATTCCATGACCCTGGATAATGTGAGGCAGCTTCTTCAGAAATGCAGGTTCCTTATTATTTTATTTGATTTTTTAATAGCATCCTGCAGTTTTCAGTCTTTGCAACTCCCATTTCTTGGCCCTCCAAATGAAATGCACAATGTAGAAGCCCTTATTCTTTATCTCCATCTAAACACTAGTCCTCAGTAACTTGATTGACTGCCCGTGAGTCTTTGAATCAAAAGCAGTAGTCTCTTAGCCAGTTCCAAACCTCCCCAATGACTAACTTTCCTTCTCTGATCTCAAGCCCCACCCAGGGCTCTTCATCCCCATTGTCCACTTCTGTAAATTTCCCCCCACTCTTCTTTGGATGACCAAGAGACCTCCTCGGATACACTATTAAAATACCCCTGATTTTTTTTAATGTTTATTTATTTTTGAGAGACAGAGAGAGACAGAGCACAAGTGAGGGAGGGGCAGAGAGAGAGGGAGACACAGAATCCAAAGTATGCTCCAGGTTCTGAGCTGTCAGCACAGCCCCGACGCAGGGCTCGAACTCACGAGCCATGAGGTCATGACTTGAGCCGAAGTCGGATGCTCAACCGACAGAGCCACCCAGGCGCCCCCAAATACCCCTCTTTGATTTTAAATCATATTATCAGTCTTGCTGCATGTAATAGCATGTCCATTAGCTCTGTATATGCACCACACACTGGTGCCAACACAGGCATTACCCAAACCAGACATATTCTGAGCCACTTTGGAGTCTGGCAACAGTGAAATTTCCTTAGAGGATGGTTGAAAAAAGTACAGTGCATCCCATCTCTTAAACAGAGGCTTGCATAATCAACCAAGTAGAAAGAAATGTTGAGGTGCATTTAACCTCATTAGTTTCAGTAGGACTGACTCTCTCCAATCCATCAGAATTGAGCTACATTAGTGAAACTCAACTATTTCCAAATCTCATTTACATAATGGATGAGATGTGAAATGAGCCCAATGCGAGGGGAGCCGCCCGGAGGCACTAAAGTTTATCACAATATGTAAGAATCCTTTTAGATCATTGCATTAAATTTCCACTAACAAGGTAACAAATTAATTGTCTGTATTACTGTACTAGCCCAAAGTCTATTGAGTGCAGAGTATCAGTGAGGAAGCAGTTGAAGTTTCAAGGACTGTGGGCGGGAGGGATGTTTATAGGGATGTGATGAATGCTACCTTAGCTCTCTCTTCTGCCCCTTTAAGAAATCCTCAGCACCTCTGTAATCTGATGGCAGACTTTGGCTTTATTAGTGAGGTAAGCGAGGATGAGTAAATCAACTGTATCAGACAAGCCTCAGGACATCTAGAAATTGATCATTCTGCCGAAATAAGCACTCTGTGTTTATTAGCTGGGAGTTCATCACTATCACTTCTCCTCATCCAATTCCTAAGAGATTTCAAAGCCATCATCATGGTATTAGCTCGTCTGACTGAACTACTAGAGATAAAGATTAGGAGATCTATCTAATGATGGGTCTGAGTTTCTGTGATTTTTTTCTTCTATTGCAAAGAAGAGAGCTTTTCCAGCACACATTTTGTGTCCATATGCGTATGCCTGCACACAATCTCAGTGCATTTGCATTCTATAGGATGGATTTAAATAGTGGAACAAAGTAGGTGGTTTGAGGAAGACACCCAATTGTCTTGAAACAATACAACTTTGCCATACATAAAGCGATCACTACTTAAAAAGGGATATATGCGAAACTGACTTCTCTAGCTGACACAGTGTGTCTATACAGTGGGTGATATTGCATTGAGGAGAATAATTTGATTCTATAACTACATTATAATCCTAACATCCACACATGGTCAGACTCCTACAGATATGTCCGTGAGAAACGAGTACATATTGGACTGATCTTTCACAAACCAGTAACTATGCATTTATCTATTTATACATATATTTATAGACACACATGCACTTAAGCTCCTGATATCAAGCTCTTTTCTCAGTGTGGCTTCTAAATAAGCAGTAATCAAAATGCAAATAAGGTGACCCAGTTAGCATCGAGATCTGTATTACCATGCAGATGTGCTCTGCGACTCTGCACTATTACGGTAAAAAGGAAGACACTACAAAAGATGCTTAGATTAACCAGCCTTGACTACTAAGCCCTTGCTATTAGGGAGAATCTAGGGAAGACACTCCCAGGGTTGATGGTCTTATAGCTTGGATCAAATCTCTGGTTTTTGGCATGATCTGTTTTTAAGCTGCCCTGTGAGTGCAGAATAACAGGCATGCACCAGAAGAGCAAGAAGATGGCTTCTGGAAAGTCTCAGAATGGAACTCTGGCAGCTCAATGCCAACATGCCAGCCTGAGACAGGTCAAGAATAAGGCCAGGCTCAGAGTCACGGCTTTGCCATTCTCTCTGTGCAACACTAGACAAAGGCAAATCTCATTGCTGTCTGGGATGAGTTGCCCTGGAAGAACCAGACTAACTCGGAACTGCCTTGATTTTGCTGTACTGCAGCTTCATTTTGTTTATCTGTTGATGAAACCTGAGGCATGCTTATGTACATTACAGTAGCAAATTCTTAAACTACCTGATCTCCAAGGATGTAACAAGAGCATACTTGGTGCATCAGAGCATTAAGTTGGTTTTAATTACATGTATGCATTGTTTTTTCCCTAGTTAATACATCTTGAAAGTCCCTTTGTTATATTTGTCAGAGAACAGCTACTACTCTATTGTCTCTGCATTTTTTAAAGCATGGGAACAGTCACATCAGCATTCTGTTTGCTTCTGTCTGTCTGCCTTTTGTCCTTCTATGGTGTGCGCACGTGTGTGTGTGTGTGTGTGTGTGTGTGTGTAGGAATCAACTTAGGCAGGTAAGGCTCTAACCTGAGCTTATAAGTACCTATGAAGCTGTTTACAAAATGTGTTCTCTCTGTGTATGTTTGTGTATATATGTACTTTTTTCCCCCTAAGAAGAGGTTTTGGTGTCTGAGATAAATGCAGGAAGATTAAAAACCTCTTTCTCAGTATATCTCCTCTTTGCAATTTTGGTATCTGATATATTTCCATTCTGGATGATGTCATTGGGTGCTTCTAGAAAACACCTTTCATCTGGCATGAACTTTTCACATATAGGATCAGGAGAGACTGACTTATGCAGCATTAGAATTTACTGCATAAAGGCTCTGTGAAGTTATAAATCTCTGTGAGGTTCCAGTGGACAAAATATCATCCTCTCAGCCCATTTCTACACCCTTGAATTAAGAGAAGCAAGAACGAATCCAATTGTTTAGCAGTTTCTCTGAATCTGGAAAGCTTAGAAGCAGAATAGTGGAGCTAGAAGAGATTCCGGCCAGGAGGAAAACAAAGTTCAGTGAGATTCCAAGTCTTGTTCAAGTTCATGCAGCGAGTGTGGGGTAGATCCTGCAATAGTTCAGGGTCTCAGAACTTTTGTCTCTTAACTTTTATATCAACAAATTATTTGTTCCTGATATAATTTATTGACTGTATTTATTGAACAGTTTCTTCGTATCAGATGTATACTAGGAAAATACAAGAAAAGAATGTAAAGTCTCTGCTTCCTAAAGAATTTAAATCTTACAAGGACACACATAACTTGAACATATGAAATAAGTTTATAATGAGCAAATTAGTGCTAAGACAGTATAGTGCTTAGAAATAATGATAATAGTTAATACAGGTGAGTGCTTATACAGCTAGGCTCCTTAGTAAGGTCTTTTATATGTGTGTTAGTTTCTATCACTACTGTACCAAATTTCCACAAACTTAGTGGCTTAAACAACACAAATATATTACTTTACACTTGGAGCTCGGAAGTGCAAAATGGGCCTCACTGGACTAAAGTCAAAGTATCAACAGGGCTGCATTCCTTTCTGGAAACTGTAGGGTAGAGTCAATTTCCTTGCTTTTTCCAGCTTCTAGAGACCATGTGGATTCCTTAATATATAACCTTCCTCCTCCATCTTCAAGGCCACCAATGTAACGTCTCCAGTGCTTCCAACACCACACCTTTTTCTGGAACTCTTCTCTTCCACCTCCCTCTTCCACTTTAAAGGACTTTTTATTATTATTATTATTATTATCATTATTATTATTATTATTACATTTTGACCATTTGGTAATCAAGGATACTCTCCCTCTGTTAGGGCAGCTGATTGGCAACATTAATTCCATCTTCAACTTCAATTCTCCTTTGCCATGTTGCATAACACATTCACAGGTTCTAAGAATTTGGATATGGACATCTTTGGGGAGTTGAGGTACTATTTTGGGTCTACCACAATGTGTAATCTCATTCAATCCTCAGAAGAGCTTCATTTAACAGATGAGAAAACTGAGCCACAGAGAGTTGATATAAGTTCCCCTGAATCACACAGCTAGCGAAGCAGGTAGTCTTATTTGCACAAAACATATCCTTCATGTCAACTCTGTACTACACAGAAGTAGGAGATTTAGAAAAGAAGGCTATGTGTGGACTGAAGCTTTGGGACTAGAAGGATAGAGGTGTTTTTTCTCTGTTCATTCATCCATCCTACACTGTTGAGTATCTAGTATCTATCAAGCTAAATGCTGGAGAATTAAAACAAAGATATGGTTCCTGACCTCTAGGCAATGTTGCAATTGCCTACAAGATTGTCAGAAAAATGAACAAATAATGATACGAGAAGCCAGAAGTCTGTCCAGCATGATAAGACATAGAGGAGAGAGGCACCAACTCTACCCAACAACGAGCTGTGGGTTTCATTTTTCCCAACTGCCTTTCCAAACATATCTCCAAGTATTTGGTTTTTATGACACATCCCCAACCATTCTTATATCGGCTTATTATTCCTGCTTCCACTCTTGTCATTTCCCAGCCCTGGCAGAGCCTCCCTCCACTTCAAATGATGGATTCTGACCCTCAACGCTTGGGTTGTTGTACCTGTGTCTGTCTTCCTGAGTGGATGAGTGTTCATGTTCCCCGTGCTTAATGGTGCCTGGCCCACACAGGTCCTTAATGAATATTGAATAAATAAATGGATGAACACAAGACCACCTCAGATCCCGCCAAGATCTCACCTTCCTCCTAATTCCTGAGGGACTCATTTGGTTTCCTGTCTTGTTTGGTTTTCAGTTTCATAAGTCTTTCTGTCCTATGTCACTCTCCACTTCTAAACTTTCTCTGCAAATACAGGGTTTACATCTTCCAAGTTGTGCTAGTAGGCACTCAAATAATTGTGAATTTTAAAACTATTAAGTCTAGACTCACTGAATAGCATTCCATTTAAGAGTGACCTTGCCTGAATTTCACCTCACAAGGTCCTAGAACAATGTAAAACTCATTTGACATAAAACACAAGTTGATAGAGTAACTGTGACTGAACAGGCTGTTCACTGTTCAGTGCACTGGCTCAAGGGGAGGGGAGGGCTGAAATCCAGCCCATGCTTCTGCCTCCAAACCTTAAGCAATGAAGATGCATGTGTGCACAGGAAGCCATGTCTGTTTCTAATGTTCACAGTGGTGCCCTCTCTTTGCTGAGATTTGGGTCGTTAGAACTCTATCCCAAAGATACTGTATGAGTGAGTAGTAGAGGCACTGCCTTTTGATGATTAAAACAAAACAAAACAAAACAAAACACCTTAAGATCTTTCTGTGTCCTTATAAAAAGTAACAATTACCCTTATGCTATGCCAAGGTTATTAGAATGTAATTCTTAGAAAACAGGGATTTCAACTGTTTTGACCAGTGCTGTGTCTCTGGTATGGTAAACACACAATAAATACTTGCTGAATTAATGAATATGATAATGCAAATATGAAAATAACATTTTTATTGACTTTGGCACAGAAAAATATTTCCCCCAATACTAAAGGTATCATGTAGTGGTTTTTCTTTAATTTTGTTTCTTATTTTTATTTATTTATGAGAGACAGTGAGAAAGAGCCCTCGTGCATGAGGGGGGAATGGGCAGAAAGAGGGAGACAGACGATCCAAAGCAGACTTTATGCTGTCAGCTCAGAGACCAATGTAGGGCTTGAACTCACTGTGAGGTCATGATCTGAGCCAAAGTTGGACACTTAACCGACTGAGCCACCCAGGTGCTCCAGGTATTAAGTAGTGTTTGGTTCATTTTCTTCTGTAACATATATCCCTCTTTGCACCATGAGTAAAGTCCATTTGTAAGCAAGAAAAAAGAGCAATGGAACAATCCAACAACCAGTTATGAGAATGGGAATTATTATCAAGTTTTCAAGAGTTTTGTCTTATGAAAAATGCGTTATTTACTGGTTTACGCAAAAGGGAAAGAAAAGAACATTGAACTGAGTCAAGAGGCAAGATTTTCCACTTCTGCACACATGCCTTGTGTGCATGCCTGCACACGTGATATGTGCATTTGGGCAAATCATCTGGTCCTCTGTGGCTCAGTTTCCATATTTGTGTGTTTGGAGTTTTACCACCTGCCTTTTGTCATCTGCAGAGATGCTTCAGGGGGCAACTAGCATTATCTATGGCAAAGCTCTTTGTAAGAAGAAAAGCCGATGACTGCTCAATATCATATACCTCCCACTGCATGCCAAGAGCTGCATTCTGCAGCATGAAGGGGGCCAGGGAGGTGACTGAAGAATCCAACCACCATCTCAGTGGTGTCAGGCTTTCCTGCTCTTCCAGGCTAAGCTTTGTCACCAAGAAACATCTGCATCTGCAAATCAGATAATTAAAAAAATGAATGAAGGTGTTCAACAAGACCATATTAATCACATAGCATTTTCTAGATCTGCTCTCTGCAGTGGATGTTACAAAATGAATTACATATAATCCCTAGGTGATAATTCCATGAGCCCCTTTATTTTAAAGAAATTGTGAGACGAGAACCTTTCTAGAAGTCAGAATCTAGTTCTTAACACTTCTTACTGGCTGTGTGATTTTAGGGAAGTGACACAACCTCTCTAAACCTCCATTTTCTCATCTAAAAAAGGGGACTGTACTGTACTGTACTAAGATTTATGTTTGTTTGTTTGTTTGTTTGTTTGTTTTCCCCAAAAGAAAATAAGATAAAGTAGCTTTATAAACCTAGAGCAACATACAAATTACTCTAAGGTGAAGCTGGTTTTTATTATCCAAGGTCACAGAGCTCATTAAAGGGATCCTGGGAAAGTCAGCCACCATAGACCCTGCTTTTCGTCCATGACCCCAGTGACCTTGAACAACCTGGGGAAGAGGTAATTGAACAGCAACTACTACTTTGGAGGAAACAGAATCAAAATATTGAAGCTATTGACTCACCCTTAAGGCAGTAAACAGTGCTTTGGTCTCTGACCTTTTCTCATCCTGGGGCAGTCAATAACCTGGCCGCTAGATGCAGCGCCTGCCACTGATTCTGATTCGGGAGTACTTTAACCTTGAACTAAGCTCCAAGTAACCAAGGCAACAGGAAGTCAGCTTCTGCATCGGAGGAGTGGGAATCCATAAATCAAGTCCCTAATGCAAACACGGTGTGCAGGTAGAGGTTTGAGGGGATAAGTAGTCTATGAGAAATTACCTTTGAAAATGAGTGACTGTCCCTCGATACACTACAGCACAGTTTCAAAGACTTTTTAAAAAATGTATCAATAGAGGTCAACAGGTTATTAGCAGAATGTTTTCCTATAGGTTTAACTTTTTAAAAAAATTTCCTCTTGGCTCTGTCTTTTAATTATGAACAGATGTTGGATCCACAGTTATTTGCATTGTTACTTCCTCCTTTAAAAACGTACTGGCCTCCAAATGTGCGAGCCTCAGTACAGTGTGTTCCGTGTTGGAGTTTAGGGAGGTTCTGAACACACATCCACCACATGTGCTCTCTATACAGTCTGCTGTCCAGGATTGAAAAGCAATCCCTCCCCAGATCAAAGCCATGCTCACCTTCACTCAGGTCCCAGGGTAAGTCACAGTGACATGTCTCAATGGCTCAGTCAGCACAGTGCAAATATCTGGGTTTCCTTAATGGTGAACCTCCAGCTTCAGACATCTCCCTCCCATGGAGAGAAGGAAGCCAGCCCATGCTGAAAAGAAGCTTTCCAAATGTCCCGGCACTCTGCCCTCACCCCATATCTCTGAGAACTTTGTTCTGAACTATTTAACACCTGTCTGGACATTTAGGCACCTCTCCATGGGGCATCAGCTGCCACCTGGAATGAAGGGAAACAAAGACGTGGGGTGGCCCGCCTGCCCAATGCTCTCTCCCATGAGGGGTCACCCATTCCAGTCCCCGAAGCCCTGTGCTCTCAGGCAGGTTTTGTGGATTACAAATGCTGCTAGATTAGTCTTTGTTGAAAGCTTATCTAATATACTTGCTCATGTATGCTATTTCTGGGATTGTTTCCATAATCCTCTCAAAACCCAAAAATGTCTGAGAAAACGTCATGGCTCTTTTTTCTTTTTCTTTCTTTTTTTTTTTTTTTCCTAATTGGTTTTCAAATTCATTGGATGGCAACTAACAAACAGTACTATAATCTAGAAAATCCTAAATTATCTAGGGTTTTCAAGACAGCTAAATAGTGACAATTTGAATTATAGAGTTTCTAAGTGTCATTTTATTACTTTTAACATAAACACTTGAGTAGCAAAGTATGCCCAATAGAGGTATGATCGAATGAACTTTAATGAAATGATGTGGACTGAGACTAATTTGGATTGTGAACATTTGCATGAAAATGGGTACAACGAAAATGACTTGAAATCAGTTTGTTCCCAAGTGATAGTTAGTTAAATATCCACTTGCTAATCCTGTTTATGGCTTGTTCCCTGAGCATGTCATAATTTGAGCAAAGAATTACCTGCCCACCCTGTGTCCACAGGTACAAAGACGACATATCAGTGGGTTTTTCCAAAGGACCTGTTAACCAACAGACCTCTGATGGCTCAGCATTCCAGGGGCGTGCTACGGAAAGGCACACCTGCATCTGTTGAACGGGAGCATGACAGTGGTGGTAGAGAGCACCGAAATGGGGGATCCCCATCAGACCTGGTGTGCTGTCCCCAGTTCAGATTGTTAGCTGCCAGTTGGTCAAGCATATCATTCTACCCCAAAGCCCATGCTCTGGTAGACTTCTAGATTTTCGCCCAAAGTCTTTTTATTTTCTCAAAGGAAAAAGAATTTAAGTTGTGTGTGGTTTAGCGGCCATTAAACATCTGACTTTGGCTCAGGTTGTGATTTCACTGTTTGTGATTTTGAGCCCCACGTTGGGCTCTGTGCTGACAGCTCAGAGTCCGGAGCCTGCTTTTCAGATCCTGTATCTCCCTCTCTCTCTGCCCCTCCCCTGCTCATGCTCTGTCTCTCTCTCTCAAAAATAAACCTTAAAAATTGTTTTTAAATATTAAAAAAAAGATGTTTGTGGTTTAAAAAACATTAACAATAAAGAAGGCTAGGGAGTAAAAGTAAAAACTCCTTCTTCTTCCTCACCAATCTTGCCTGTGCCCTCCTTCCTGAGAATAACCACTGTTAATTGTTTGCATATATCCCCTTGTGGGTGACTCTGTATGTATTTTACCTGGGTTATATGTGTGTGTCTAACCTATCCCTGACACGCCTGCATTTCTCTCGGATGGGCATACTATACACGTTTGCTGCCCTTCCTGATTTCTTGATGGTCATGCCTTGCAATCTTCCTGTCATAGGATTTGATGTCTGTCTACCTCCACTGTCAAAATGCTATGAAATATAAAATCCAAGGAAGCATAAATGGTATTGTTATTTGCAGCACAAGAGGGGGAGTTTCAGAGGGCGGGATGGAGAATAGGAGGACGGTAGTAGTAGGGTAAATGAAAATGTCATCATGACTTTCTTCCTCAGATGGTTACAGGTGGGTGCTTTTTCCAGGTGTAATACTAGGGCCTGTGCACCCTCAGTGTGAACTATGCTGTCGGCAGACTAGGGTGGTGTGGTGGACAGGTGTTAGAAGACGACCAGCTGGGCCAGGATGATCCATGGGTCCAGGATTTAGCATCTGGCTGCTTGCAAAATCCCAGCTCTGACATTAGGGCTGTGTGGGTTTATTCAGTTTTCTCTTAAGCACTCAGAAATGTGTTTTCCTCACCTGCCAAATTAAGCAAATAGTAACTTCCATGCTACACACTTCACTGGGCTGCCATCAGGCCTACCTGAGCTGGCCTTACTGTGGTGGTGACAGAATGTTTCTCTGGGAGAGGGACTGAACAACTCAAGCTGTTTGGGTTGGAACCAAAGGGTCAAGAACTTTTGTGATAAAGCCTCATTTGTTGCTGGTGCTGTGGGTGGCAGGTAGCCTAGAAATGAAGAAACTCTGTGTAGATGACCATTGGATCAGATACCCCTAGCCTCTGCATTTAGGCTTGGATGAGTTGGAGAGTCACCTTTCTGCAGCCAGCGCTGTTGAAGGTGCCCAGAGATCCTTGGTCAAGTCAGAGAAGAGAGCAGATTTGCCAGCTGATTTCAGTTGCCCTGAGGAAGCAGCAGGCTACAGTACTGGCTGTAGTAATTATAGGAATAATAAATAGTAGCAGGAAGCACTTCTATGTCATGGACTGTGTGCCAGGCACTGTGGTAAGCACTCTACATTAATTGACTCAGGGATGCTCTCAACCATCCCTGTGGGGTTATACTGTTCTGTCCCATTGTACAGGTAAGGAAGCTTAAACTTAGAGAGGTTAAGTAACTCGCTTGTGATCGCACAGCTAATAAATAAGAGAGCCTGGATTCGATCCCAGGAAGCAAGGTTCCAGAATAGCTCTTACAGTTTGTTATAGAGTAAATGTCCAGGCCCTTTTACAAAGGCACCTCACAGGGGTTCTTTGCAGCATCACAAAGACATGACTTATGATGCTTATTGGGACCAGAGACCCCGAAAAGCCCCCAAATCAACTTTCACTCAGCCTGGTGACTGTCGTCACACACCAGACCCCATAGGGCATCTTCTGCTGTAGCAGACTGACCTCTCATCTGAATCAACTTCCTCCCCACCCATAACTTAGCATATGCTCTTCTCGGCACTGAGAACGCCATTCCCTCTTCCTTGTGCTTTAGCATGAGCTCTGGAACTTCTCCCCACATTAATCCCTAACCTCTTAGCACTCCCCAAGCACCAAAGATGAACAACGCACAAGCCTGTCTTTATGCGTTACCCAATTTTTCCTTCTCCTTTAGTCTGGCCTCCCCAGCCAGGTGCGATGAGAAGCTACGGTGGGGCCTGCTTCTCCCCTTCACACCTCGCACACAGCACAGCCTCTGTGAAGACACGCTCCTTGACCCATGGAAGACAAAGGGTACCTGCTAAATCCTACTGCTTCGTTGGACCTGTGCCCCCGCTTCCAGGCAGCCAAACTGGAATGTTGTGACCACTAATCTCAGCCACAAAACCAAAACCAGTCATGCTGCTAACATTTTTTTTTACACGTTCTAAAATTTCATTCTTGTTGGACCAGAAGGAGGTCAGATGATTTAACCATTTTCTCAACTCACTTTCAGGTTTTCTGTTGTCTGTTTTCCTGTTCCTTTCAAGTAACTGAAAGCTTTGGGGTTATTATCTTTTAGGAATGCCAAGTCCCCACCTAAAAGTGGACCAAACGGCACCACATAGTAAGAACGAGGGCTCCGCGTCCACCATGATGACCAGGAAGAAGCCAGCCGCAGTTGACAGTGTTGCAATCCCACCAACCCCAGTGTTATCTCTCCTTGCTGCTTCTGCAGCAACGTCCGATGCAGGTGAGCACTTCTCAAATGCTTTGGGTTCATCCCCGTGACGGTGGGCATGGAGAAGGAAGGCCCACTGGGCGTGTGCTGTTGCATATAGGTTCTCTGTGTAGTCAACCTCCCACAGACACTGAGAATGCTTCAGCACTGGATTTCAAGTGGGAGGAAAGGAAGGAGATGAGCTCAGGACCTGGGGGCAGAGGCCCGTGAGTGGCAACTGAATGATAGCAGTATTAATTATTTTTTATCAAGCCTTAGTAATTCCTAATCTCCACATCAAGAGCTTTACATATGTTATCTCATGTAACTCATGAAATAAGTCTGTGAAATAAATACCTATGTCCTCATTTCAGAAGAGGAAGCCAAGAGTCAAGAAACTTGCCCCCAGACACCTGAGGGCAGTCAGGATTCCAACTTCGGTCTAGTAGCCATGCTCTTCACCACTGCATTTTATTTGCTCCCTGGCTCACTGGGGTTGAGAGATGGCAACCAGAGTTTCCCCAAGGCCTTGATTCATCCTACCCCGTGATGTCATGAATTCCTCATTAGCCACCAGACTCCTCACTAACAGTTGATAAAATATAAAATCTTTATTCAGGCATCCCAGATGCTCTGCCTTCCTCTGCTCCCCACATAATCTCCTGGCAGCGCCTCCCTGTTCCAAGAAGGCAGGCCTTGGACTTGGCTTAACACCTTTTTTTGAGGACAGCCTTCCTCAACTCCCATCCCCATCTCCCCATCCCACAGAACTTCAAAGCCTGGCCTCCTCTGAATGCACACAGCACCCAGTGTCTGTACCATGCATTTGCTACCTACTCAGAGACTGCAGAACTGTCTTCCATTAACTTCTTCTCCCTCACAATGAAATTGTACATACCTCAGAGGTAGAAGCCATGATTTAGGTTCTTGCTATCGTCGTGGCACACAGAATGATGGCACATTGTGGAATTAATGCATTGGTAAATGTTAAGCATATCATAGTATTTAGAAATGCCTATTATACTTAGAATCCCAAAAGGAGACTCTTTAGTGGTATTCATTCTAAACTCATCTTCTAAGTGACCAGGTTGCTTTGAACAGAGAACTCAACTTGTCTTCATACCTACCTCCTTCATGGAAATTATCGGTAATTAGAAAATGCGCCCAGTTGAAATAGCAGTAGGAAATATTTGGAGTGACATTTCCCAAATTGAGTTCTGCAAAGTATTAGTAGGTGTTTTGCGGTAAAAGCTATTTTTATAGTTAAGCGAATATAGGGAATGCTGCTTTATACCTGCTTCTCTTCCATAGGGCTTTTCAGATCCTTTAATTGATCAGTGTGTGCTCTGAGGTTCCAGGAGGGAGAGACACCAAATTTCACAATCTTGTCTGACCACAAAACCGAGTTTTCTGGCAAGAGCTCTTAATATCTCTTGGAAGAGCTGTTCTCCTCAGCCGTTTGAGAAATATCGCTTGGAAGGAATGGGATAGTCTCTTAAGTGTGATCATGAATCTACCCACCTTTCACACGCTAGGTGTGAAGTGAAAAGTTCTTGGTGGAAATGCCAGGTAAGTGATGGCTGCAGTGAAACAGGAAGAGGTCAGAGGGAAAGTTGTAGGTGAATGAGGAAGAAGTTATCTGAGACTTGACAGATGGTGCTACCTTTGCAGGAAAGCGTCCAGGCAGAGGGAGTGATGTGGACATAGTCCAGGACACGGGAGCTGGTGTCAAGCATGGAACTCTGAGAAGGGATCACTTGGCTGGAGTGAAAGATTTGGGTTGGGGTCTGCACTATCCATGCAGATAATTACTTATGCAACCTTGTTGGCTAAGCTCTGGAGACCTCCCTTCATGGATTTAGAAATTAGCCTGTATGTTTCCGCCTTTGCTTGCCAAGCACAGATATTTCCCAGGGGCAAAAGACAGGTGGTCCGCCATTTTTCTCCCCTCAGCTCTTTCCATCCAGAGTGAGAGAATGTGTTCTTGGGACCTCCTGCTTCCACGGGCTTGCCTCCTCTGTTTGCATTCAGTTGTTTACAAATATGCCAAAAAGGCGTAGAAACCAGGTGGGTATTAAACTTTTAAACCTGCCTCTCTGGTAATCAGAGCTGAGCCAAAGCTCTCGTGTTTCAGGATGCGGGAATGGGCTGTTTATTTTTGGCAGTGCTAAAATGAGACCCTCGTGAGAATTTCACAGATTTGGTCCATTTCCGGGTCTCAGGCTGCAAGGCAGAACTTTGGAGAGAAAACCAGCCAGAGATTTCCCCAGGTGTTGGAGGCCAGACCTTCCTGAGATTCCACTCCCCACAGATAAATGGATTCCCACAAACCTGAGAGAGTTAGGGTCACACAGCCTGGGCTCATGTCCAATACCCTGTTTCACATGTGATTCACACACGATTGCTCCCGAGATTCAGAGATCTGCCTGAGGTCATGCAATTGGATTAGAACCCAAACTTCTTGATTTACTGCCTGATTTCCAGTGGAATCTCACTTCTATCACAGGCTCAACATTAGAAACGGCAGATTTCTTTCTCCCTAATTATGGGCCCCTACTTCTTTTAGGGAATAGTGAGGAAAAACTCATCATTTGATGTTTTAACTATGGGAAAGCACACAGTAGAAAGGCAGTAAATAGTATCTTGGTTTGATTTCATTTAGTTGTATGCTTCTGCATTAGTCATATATATTTGTGATGAGACAATTCATTTTTGTTTTCTTTAGAGTCCCTTTTTCATCTTTGGCCATAAGCAAGGGAATTTAGAAGTACTTCTGGCCTGTTTTCAATGGGTCATCCTTTTCACAGAATGGTTTTGAAGATCCAGACAAGGGCTGAGGGAGGAGAAGGAAAGGAGAATAAAACTAAGTGTCTTAGAAAAAAAAACTAATTTGAGAAATCCTGTATTGAGATAAAAAATATATATACTGAAAGAATTCAATTAATTAGAAATTCCTTTCCTTTTAAAATAATGAATGCTACAGGGTGCTTGGCTGGGTCAGTAAAGCATCCAACTCTTGCTTTCAACTCAGGTCCTGATCCCAAGGTAGTGGGATTGAGCCCACATCAGGCTCTGCATTGAGCATAGAGCCTGCTTGGGATATTCTCTCTCTCTCTGTCTCTCTGTCTCTCTGTCTCTCTGTCTCTCTCTCTCTCTCCCTCTGCCTCTCTCTGAAATAAAAATAATAACAATAAATACTAACCTATCTAGTACAGGCCCCTGACACATAGTAGACACTGAATAAGTAATCACTGAGTGAAATGAATCATTGTGAGACGGTAGCTGTGTACTTACATAGCACTAAACGTGGTGGGAGACATCTGAGAAAAACATGCTCCATCTTGGAAGTTAACAACCAAATGGAAAACATTGGATGGACATGTGATAGGCTGTTGGTAAATACTTGCCAAATAATTAATCAGTCTATAGCCCTAACAGTATTTTTTCAAATAGGTGATCTTTGTTAAAAAAAGGGGGCGGGGCATTTCTCACCTTATTTTATCAACATTATAATGTGGGAGAAATGCATATGGTCAGAAGTTAAAAAACATATCTTTTCTAGCTCAAGTGTGTGTGTGTGTGGGTGGATGGGGGTGGAGGTTAAGGGGGAGGGTGTGTTTTGTTTAAGGCAATTTTTAGCTTCTCGGAGTCTGGGAAGCATGCTGATTATGAAGTTATTGATTTGGAGGAAGAGGCAGAAGACGAGCTGCGGGAGAGGGAGGCCAGACTGAGAACATGTCAGTTTGTGAGCTACCGGGAAGGAGGGATGGCCGTGGCTGCCACCGGTGCTCTGGCAGGTCAGCCTTCATGATCAAACTGCTCAATAGCTATCGATCAGCCACAGTCCCCTGCCACAGTGAAGGGTCTGATTCAAGGGAGCACTGCGTCATTATTGTGAGTAATTAGGGCTAATGCAGTAAAGGCTTCAATAAAGTTTGTTCAAAGTGATGCATAATTTGAAATAACTTCTATTGCGCTGTCCCAATCATGATTTAATAACCATATCAGATAATCCATACCTCAATAAGTCAGGCTAATTTTTCTGTTTTCCTACATATTGAACTAACTTCTCAGGAAGGTCATGCAACGTGTAGAAAATGTGTGATTTCACTACTGAAACACACCCCCCCCACCTTTGTATTTAACATGAGACTATATTATTAAATAGATTATAAATCCTGTAGGAACTCAGTAAAACACCAATAAATTCTCTGTAGTCCTGCACCTGAAAGACTAGTCATAATGATGGAAAAATGGGCAAGCATATCCATTGTGCCCTTCTCTCTCTTTCTCTTTCACACACACACACACACACACACACACACACACACTGATTCACACTAGATATCCTCTCATCTTAAATCCCAGGAGAAAAAAAAGATGTGTTGTTATCACGGTTGTTAGCATCAAATCTTAACTGTTCAAGGTGTGGTTGGGCTAGAGCTAACAGAAGAAAGCAGAGGAGCAAAGCTCCTGGTTTGTATCTGTTTCCTATCAAGGCTAATCCATTATTCTCTAAAACTGTGTGATCTTTGTTTAAAAGTACCAAAACCTAGGGGCACCTGGGTGGCTCAGTCAGTTAAGCATCCAACTTCATGGGTTCCAGCCCTGCATTGGGCTCTGTGCTGACAGCTCAGAGCCTGGAACCTGCTTCAGGTTCTGTGTCTCCCTCTCTCTCTGCCCCTCCCCCACTCATGCTCTGTCTGTCTCTGTCTCTGAAAAATGAATAAGCCTTTAAAAATTAAGAAAAAAAAAACCTACCAAACCTAAGCAGAAATATCAGGTGGGAGGATGGGTAAAATAGGTGAGTGGGATTAAAGAGGAGTACGATTGCCATGATGAGCACCAGATGCTGTATGGAAGTGTTGAATCACTATATTGTACACTTGAAACTAATATTACACTGTTATGTAACTGGAATTTAAATAAAAACTTTAATAATAATTACAAAATTAAAAAAATAAACAAACTACCTGTAAAAGACAAAAAAATAAATAAATTTCACAAGTGTATTAAATGCTTAGACATTTTGCTTCTGAAGGCAAAGACTGATATTAGGCAAGCCGTTTAACCAACTATCAGCCCCATCAGAACTGACAGATACCTGTAATCAAGATGCAAAACCTTAAGACTGAAAAGTTATCTTCATAGGGGCAACTGGGTGTCTCAGTCGTCTACGCATCTGACTCTTGATTTTGGCTCAGGTCATGATCTGGCAGTTCTTGAGACTGAGCCCCACGTTGAGCTCTGTGCTGGTAGTGTGGAGCCTGTTTGGGATTCTCTCTCTCTCCCTCTGTCTCTGCCCCTATCCTGCTCACACTCCCTCTTTCTCTCTCTCTCAAAATAAATAAATAAATAGATCTTAAAAAAAAAAAAAGAAAAGTTACATTCACAAATAAAAGAATACATTCTTAATTCTAATGGAATTAGAAAGAAATCCAGTATTCTAGTGGCTAGAGCAAAATAATCATGAAAATTGCTTCTGACCACCAAATTCTAGCATTTCTGACTTTGCAGTTAACCAACTGTTATCAATAGAGAGGGTCCCAGAGTAATGAAATAATATTCAGATGCAAAAAGCAACAAATTCCTTTGCAAGAATTGTAAAATTATTTGTTTTATGTGCTTTGAACCTACATGGAATCATCCTCTGACGCTCCTAGCCAAAATACCGAATCAATTCAGCCAAAAGCCTTGTCTTTCAAACAACCAAAATAGAGCAAATAAATATGCAAGTTAATAGGATTTGGAACATCTAAGGGCTATAAGTATACAAACTGAAGAAGTCTTCAAATTGTAAAATAAATTTCTATAAGGCCAGATTAATCACTTAAAATATACAGTAGAAAAACTTCAGAAAAGATGTAGAGAAAATAAAGCTTTATTTTTAAAAATGAATTGTTCGGGGGCACCTGGGTGGTGCAGTCAGTTTAAGCGTTTGATTCCTGATCTCGGCTCAGGTCTTGATCTCGCAGTTCGTGAGTTTGAGCCCAGCATCTGGCTCTGAGCTCTCAGTGTGGAGTGTGCTTGGGATTCTGTCTCCCTCTCTCTCTGCCCCTCCCCCACTCATGCTTGTGCACGTGCTCTCTCTCTCTCTCTCTGTGTCAAAAATAAACATAAAAATTAATTAAATGACATTTAAACATTTAAATGTCATTAAAAAATGAATTCTTCAAATTTCCTGAAAAGTGCTGCCTATGGGCCCATGTTGAAGCAGCACAGAATGAGTCTGTTTGCCTGGAGACCTCTACTGAATGTGAGGCTCATGAAAAGCCCCCTCCCCTTGGCTCTGGGCCATGAAGAGACCCAATAGGATTGGAAGCTTCTGCGCTTCCCTGAAGATCCCATCACACCAAAGGCCTTCCGAAAAACCTCCAAAAATTATTTTTATTTTTGCCCCATAAGGAAGAAACAAGCCCTTTTCTGATTTGATACAGACCTCTAGAGCAGCTGAGCTGTCCCCATGGCCAAAGCTACAAGCGTCCTAGAGAAGCACCAAACACTCCAGAATCTGCCCCCTGCCTCTTCTGCTCCAACCACATCTCCTTAGAAATGTTAGCCAGCACCAAACTCCTTGGGAATCCTACAGTAAGAGTGTGATTTTCAAAAAACTAAAAACTCAGGTCAAAAATTCACTCAACTCTTTAATGAGGAAACCAACATGGTGATAAAGCTGATCCAGAGAAGAATTAGAGGGACAGGACATTATAGGAATGTAAGCACTGAAGAAAGAACATCAGGCGAGATGGCTCAGTTAATGTCCTAATGGGCAATAAAACCATAACCTCTGGGCTTATCTTTGCTACCAGTCAGAAATCATTTGCATATTTTTTGAGCAAAAATCTTCAACATATTTCCTGGCAGAGTCTGGGCCTGTAATCAGTAATGGGTAGCAAATACAACAAAGCTACATTTCCCTAGGTAATTAATCATGGGGGCAGGCCTGTAAAATGGTACTCTAGGAATCCAGAAAGACATGCACCTTTCCATTTGCCTTGTTTCTACGTTTGGCCCATTTTTCTTCACACCACACATGGACCATGCACTGCTCTACTTGAATGCATATATCCTTGCTTCAGATCATCTACACTGAGATCTCAGTGCTACACTTAACAGCTGGCTGATCTTGGTCCTCAATGCTCACATCTGTAAAATGGAGGAAAGCATACTACCTAGTGTAAGAGGATTGTGGTGAGGAATAAATGAGACAGCCCTTGTGAAAATCTTAGCAGAGTGCCTGGCACATAACAAGAGTTTAGCAAATGAGCACTGTTGCCACTGCTGTGGTTGTTACTGTCATTGCCATTAAGTGATTATCTGTTTTCCATGCTGGATGTCCCCCTCTCCCTTCACCCACCCTTCAAGCCATATAGATGGCTAATTCATTACCATTCTTCAATACAAAGCATGGTGACTTCAACTCTACGAATCCTTCCCTATGCCACATTTTCTATATTCCATGACCCCCTATTATAAGCCCATTGATAATTGACTCCTGTATTTAACATGGTGTCTGTGCTCATGCCTGTGCCCCATGCTGGACTGTCCCTTCCCCTATTGTCAGATCCTACTACTCAACTTTAAAATCCCAGTACCTAGCACCCAGGTGGGCAAACAATAGATAATCATTAAATATTAGTCAAAATGAACTGACCAACAACTATTTCCTGCATAAAACCATCTGGTGCATGAAAATACATACCTCAGAATTATATTCATTCAAGTTGAGAGACAATGATTTGCCTTTATTTTCCATTAGTACCAGAAACAGCAAACCATCCAAAGAATGGTCAGCAGAAGCAGCTACCTGAAAGGGACCTCCAGGGCCTCCAGAATCTTTTGTTCAGTAATGGCAGACCAGGTCCTGGATAATCCACCAGGATATTCACAAGGCAAGATTATTTTCAAGTTAAAGAGTCAGCCTATATGGCACAGTATACATAATACACGAGTGTGTTTTTATTCCGAGAGGAGAAGGAGGGACTTGTACACGTGTCTCCCTTCACTCAGTTCTTCTATGATATTTGGAGGATGAGCCACTCAATGGAAAGCTAGGCTGTAATTTAATTATTTTATATATAATAGTGTTGCATTGTGCCCAGAGTGTTGGCTTCCCAAGAGCAACAATCATATTTCCTATTTCAGGTTTGCCCCCTTCAGTGAGTATCAAGTATCTGACAAATCCCCAGAACCTTGTGTTGTTATATGGGATGAAAATAAGAGAAGCAAAAGCCAGGCTGTTGAGCAACTTGTAATCATATTTGGGTGTCAAGGACCTTGCAAGGTGCTGGGTGCATCGTAAATACTCAATAAACATTCCTGGACTTGATTTAACTATTTTTTTTCCCCCTCCAGAGTTGAGATTTTAGGAAAGACTGAAGGTGTAATAACAGGTTTGAAAGTGCTGTGTCTGTGAGGAACTTAACTCAATTTATCTTCTCTGAATGCTTCGTACAGATTATGCTTCCCAACCACCTCTTGCCACAGTCAGACCCTCTTAGAAATAGAGTAATGATAATAATACATTTTATCTTCTTCCCAGTGATGGTATCATTCACACCTCCATTGAAGCCCAGTGGGAGGTTTGGCTGTGAGGCATCACACGCAAGGGGAGTCAGGTGCGATTATTGTAATGAGGGCACCGTGCTCAGCGAAATGCGGGAAAGAAAACCTCCCATACATGAAGCGATTTCTATTAAGATACTCATTTTATATCAAATATTCAAGCCCCTCTTTATAAATCGAAGTGAGTGGAAAGAGACTCTTCTAGGGGGAGATTTTATGTGGCCAAGAACGAAAGGGCACAAATATTTTATGATCAGTTTTGAGATGAAAGTGGTGTGCCTGCCTCATTCACGGGCTCTTTCCATTTCCACAGGTCTAATTAGATTGTTGGTTTAATGGTGGCGAGATAATTTAGTGGCCACTGAAAGCAACTGTGTTAATGAGAAGGGGGGACAGTGCTTTGGGTTTCCTGTAATTAATGGAGAGTTTTTGAAAAACTTCTTGGTTCCAGTGAAGTTGGCATACTGTGCCCAGCTGTTGAGAACGGAGGCGAGGTCTTTCCTGCTCATTGCTGTGGAAATGGCCTCAGGCAACGTAGAAGAACTGTGTAATGACTGTCATTAAGAATGATCTTTAGTGGTCCAGGCAGGCTATAGTCTGTCTACAACAGAGAAGAGGCAGAGAAAGAGGGATAGGGAGAAAGGAGGCAGTGAGGGAAAAGAGAGTAAGGATTATAAAACAGACATGGCAGGCAGACAGACAGGCTGACCGCACTGTCCCTCACCGGTCAGCCCCCTCCATTCCGCCTTTGGGAGCAACTAGAATAATGCCCCAGCATCCTCCCAGGGAATCTCCTTCTCTTGTTGCATAAACTGGAGTCTGACCAAACAAGACTGGGTTAGACCGCATAGAAGGGCTTTCCACTAATCCCTTCATGGCAGAGATAAGAAAATTGAACCCAGAGAGGTGAACTGAACTACAAATCTGGCCTGAGTAGGAATTGGGAAACCTGGACTCCTGGCCACCACATGAACATGTGGAAAGTGGATTTGGAATTCAAGGACCAGGGTTATCATACAGCTTTTCAGAACTTACTAATTATCTTAGTTCTAAGTCGCTGAGTCTTCTGAGACTTGTGAGTCTCAGTTTCCCCATCAGTGAAATGGGAAAAGTGATTTCTGACCTTTAGGCCGTGGTGCAAAAGAAATGAAATAGCAGATGAAAACACCAATCACATATTCAAAACAATATATCACTATATCTTGACCCCTCTCATGTCAAGAATAAAGTCATGCCCTGTAATGATTTAAGCATATTAAGTCATAATTTAGTCATGTTATGACTCAAATCATAACATCCATTAGCTATCTTTAGAATTTTTTTCCTCACTCACTGCTCCAAATACCTTTATATCTCAGGGCACAGTCAAAGCCATGCTATATCAAGTTCATCTTACTGGAACTTTTGTAAGGCTTTGTTACAATTGTCAAATATTTTTTTTAAGTATCTGCCACACTGATACATATACGATTAACCCCTGCCCTAGGGAACTTTCATGCTCTTTGGGAAGTCCAGACTCTAAAACATGAGATGACCAAATAATATTAACAAGTGAATAGGCTGAATAACAATCTCAGATCCTGACAGAGATATCACTGAGCAATGGATAAGTTATGAATTTCCAACCAAATGGTACTAGAGGAGATTGGGGGATATGGTAAAATAATCTGGGAAGAGAAGGACTGAAAGAGCTTTCTGGGGATGGATTGAATTAAATAAGCAGATGGGAGCAGAGGGACAGGTTTACAATGTCTCTGAGATGGGAGTATGTGTGGAAATAATGACCAGTGAGGCTGGAAGAGAGATTTGGGGTCAGAATATGGAGAACCTGAAATTCTAGAATGAGGCACAGTAAACCTTATGACAGGCAGTGATAGCAAAGTAGCAGCCATGGGCCAATAGCTATCTGCAGTTGTACTCTGATTGGCTTACAGGGGGTTATGCATTTTTAAGAACTCCATTTGTGAACCACGGATTTACCTAATAATCAAGAGTTTTGGCTTTTTGAAATTCAGACTATCTGGTTAACTTTGGGCTCAGGTTCCTACCTGGCAACAACTGATTGATACAAAGTAACCTCAGCCCTGTTAGATGGGTTATATTCTCTTTCATTTCTTATTCCCCCGGCCCACCCCATGCTTCCCCCGATCTTCCTTCAGGGTCCTGACCAACTTCACTCATTATACTAGCAGCCTGGCCCCCTACAGGGAGCCATCAAAGGCCCTTGGACTGGACAAAGTAACAGGATCAAAACAATGTGCAGGAACTCCTAATCTAGCAGAAGTAGCAGGAATAGTCTGTAGTAACATCTTGTGTTATTTAACTATGGAATTTGGAGGTTGGAGGAGGCCTTTGAGATTGTGAAATTGAGAGAAATTTGGCACTCTGGATGCAGTCAATAGTAGAAAAGTAACAGGGAAACCCAGGCTTTCTCACTCTATCTAGCTCCCTGTCTTCTTCACTTTCTTAAGGAAATATGGTTTGAAACTGGCTTTGAAATAGGGCAGCCCTTGCTTGCATCCTTCAGTCCATCACTTCTAAGATGTGTGCCCTTGGGAAAACCATTTAACCTCTGAGGTCCCGGTTTTCATCTCTGTACAGCAGAGGCAGTAATGTTCTCATGTGGTTGCGATCACAATGAAATGAGGATGCATGTGAGATACTGCAAACTGCACTGTAGGTTCCCCAAAAACGTTCATTTCTTCCCCTTTCTCTTAGTTTCACATGATAGCAGGAATGTTACCTTGTATCATCTTACCTGTAGACTCCATGGTATGATACAAAGTTGTTGTTACCAAAGTAAATGTTGAGTAAATGAATAATCAAAGACGCTGCACACCTCCCCAGCAAAGAATGAAAGTCCTTGTTCTCCCCTCCCCTCCCCCACCCAGGGCTCCTACAATGTGACATCTGTTACTTAAATGTCCTTTGTAACTAACTCTGTTAGTGTTTTTTTTTTTTTTTTATGATGTCTGCTTTTGAAAGGAACACAAGGAGAGAACTCAGTGGCTTCCACCTGTTGAATCCTCTTCCCCAGCAATTGTTACATGTTTCCTTGATAGCGCTTTCAACTAAGAGAGACCAGATAGCCTTCTCACAATAATGAGGAAACATGCCATGTGCAGTTTCAAAAGACAGAGAGAAGGTACTAATGGAGGGAATTTCAACTGTTCAATGATCCCAGCAATGTCTGAACACCCTGTGTGGCCTGGACCCAGGGCTTGCCCCATAAAGATGAGAGAGCTGAGAACAAAAGAGAGTAAGCCTGATATTACCTTTAAATTCAGCGGGGGATGCAGGCCAGCCTCATGCAGTGTTCCTGGGTTGCGAGGTATAGTTTCAATGTTCAAAAACACTCCTCCAAGGAATTTTCTTGCCTTCCAATACCTGAAGATATTTTGAGAGGACTTTTCTTATTTTGAAAATCCAGGTTTGTTAGTGCCTAAATATTAAGCCACAATCCTGGTCTTTGTCTCATGCGTGTTGCCAGAGTTAAGTGATTTGGGCTTTACATATGGAAAGTTCATTTTGTTGTGTAATTAATGGGAAGCAGACTTTGGGAAGCTGATGATCCAAGCCCTTATTTATATAAGAGCATATGTCTGTGTTCTGTTTATGACTCACTCTCTTACTCCGCGCATTGTAACTTGGGTTTGTTTACACTAACTTTTCCTAGAATCCAAGCCACATGGTATATGAGCCAATAATTTATGGTCTCTAAAAGGGAAAGATGATGAATGAGCCTTTTCCTCTTAAATTGTCAAATCTTAAACTGAGGAAGAAGTATTTGCTGTCTTGAGTCTGTCCAAGCTTATATTTGGGAAAAAAAAAAAAAAAAAGGTAATGCAAAAAAAAAAAAACAAAAACAAAACAAAACAAAACACTACTGGCATAGTGCTTAGAACTTGAATGTATAGGTATTTGCCAAGACAGCATATGACCACTCCCCCACAATATACCATTTAATTCTGATCCAAATGTTCAGCAATGAAAAGACCATTCATCCTCTCTCTTCCTGTCTCTCTGTCTCTCTTGTCTCTCTGTTCCTCTCTGTCTCTGGCTCCTATTTTTGATGGTAGCTAAGTAAAATGTAATATGTAAAAACTTCTCCCTTTTTCAGGAGCCCCATCATTTTAATCAATCTGTGGGCTTAAATGTTCAAGCTGCTTTTCTTAAAGGCACTTAATAAATTCCAAACTTATTTTTGTCATTGAATCTGCATGTCTATGGAGTGGCTTGGATATCAGTCTATATTTCACAGTACTTCAGTGCTATGGTCATAGCTTAGATCTTTCAGACAGTTAATGGTGCTCTGAGGAGAGTTGGGAACAGCTGAAATATGTGAAGATCTAATTTAATTTACAGTGATTTGGATCCCCTTCAATAAATCCTTTCATATTTCACACACAGCCTTTACAAAACAGACAGTAAGTGTTGGTTTAGGTCAAGTCACATAGATTGATTTCAATTCAAGTAAGTCAGCTGAACTCTGTACTGGTCACATGGGGGAGGAAGCCATGGAATGGCGTGTCTAACACAGAGCCTGGCACAGAGTGGGCTTAGTCAATGCTTCTTCCAAGAATGAATGAGAATGGATAAAGCATGGTCCTTGTCCCTTAAGAAAACATAATTTAAAAGGAGAGAGAAATGCAGATTGATCCCATAATCTTAACACAGGACAGACTATATGAAATGCTGTCAGAGAGATACAAGCAATGTAGAGGGGACCAAAAAGATTAATATTGAAATGAGAGTCCTCGGTGGCTTTTAGAGGAATATCCAACTAAACTGAATTCCAGCAGAAATTAGAAGGCACTGGATGCATACTGACTATTGTTTTGTTTCTTCTTTTTTCTTTTCCTTTCTTTTCTTTTCTCACTAGGGCAGGAGAATTGCCTGTGGATAAAAGAAAAATGTAAGACTCCCCATCCCCATCCAATCCAACATCAGATGCAATATCCTCTCTCTCAGAAATAATAGAGTTGGGCACACACCTGTAGGCAATGCAAATTCATTGTTTCTGTAGCACATCCATCATCTACTGACCAGAGAGACACAAAAATACGTGAAAGTCTAAAACAATGGATATAAATTCCTTGTTGTTTTTATGATGAATACAGGGATATTGTGTGTGTGTGTGTGAGTGTGTGTGTGTGTGTGTGTGTGTGTGTGTGTGTGTAAATTTCCATTTTTTTCTTGAGAAACTTAAATAAAGAGAAAAGCAATAGCGTGTATTTGGGTCACACGAATCATGCCCAGAAGGAGATAAAGGGACAGTTATTAACTCTGAGGGTATTCAAACCCTCTGTAAATTTTACAAATCTGGGCAGTCTCTGAGAAAACAAAATTAAGATTCAAAACTTTCATAACAGACTAGAACACTGGACGAAAACCAATAAAATAAAACTTTGCAGATTTAAATAGAAAGCTTGTATTTAAGCTCAAAAACCCATTCCACACAGCAATGGCCAGGTTTGGTAGCAGTTTATATGGAAGCATTTAAGGGAGTTAATTGAGCTTCTATTTAATATGAGCCAACAGTGTGATGTTGCTGGGGGAAAAAAAAACAACTTTGCAAGTTTTATTTATTTATTTTTTATGTAGTTCTCATTAACGGAAGTGTAGTAGTGCCTTGATCACAGAAATTAATCAACCCGATCTTTCTGCATAATCATTTCATACTTGGAAAATCAGTTCAATCCCAGGCACCAAAATTTAAGATGAGATTTGACAGACACTAAAATCTCCAGAGGAACAGGATCAAAATGGAACATAGTCTAGAAGTCATTTCATATGAAATACAGATGAAGGAAGTAAGGATGTCTTACCTGGAACAGAGAAGACTTGGAGGTATATGACTTTTTAATTTTTTTTTTACAAGTAAGGGTCCTGCCAAGGAGTCAAGAATTTGTCTAGAAACACAGAACTGAGGAGTGAAAAGTCTAGACTAGAACCTTATTCTTACAACATCCCAGGCAGTGTTTTCTATCAGATCATAAATAACAAGCCTGAGGATTTAAGTAAACAAATGCAATTATTAAAACTAGGAAGAAAAATAAAGCACGGATACCTACTATTTGATAGAATTCCTAAAGCTCTAGCATGGTCAACAGGATTTATTTTATCTGAGCCTAAATATTAAAAATGTAAATGTTTTCATGAAATCATATTTGCCACATTATTCTTTGTTCCCTGTTTTTCTTTTCTTTGTTTTTTTTTCAAAATTTAAACGAGAAAATCTCTCACAATCAAGTATGAACACACAGCTACAATAATTGGTGTATTATATAAGGGATGGTATTTATGGTTAAGGATACAGTTATGCCACGTTGGAGAGGAAGGGAAAAAGAAATATAAAGAGCCCTTTGAGAGGGTGTGACCACCCCCGCCGTGTGACCACCTGGCATGCTGTGAGACTCAGCAGATGTAGCGTCAAACTTTTTGGCGTTAACTGCATTTCTATCCAGCCTCTCAAGTTGTCTACTCAGTCTGCTGGGGCTTGAGCCACATGCAAGAGACAAAAGCCAAAGTTAATTGAAAGAAACAGAGTAAGCCTAAATGGCCCTCACATTTCCCAGTTTAAGAGTGCCACCACTTACAGTTCATTCCTCGCCAAAAGCCTAGGAAGCCACTGTGGCCCTAATAAGCATCATGCCCAGAAAGACTCCCAGCTTTGAAACTCTTCTATGACCCCTTCCGGGGCAGTTCCTACTAACGAATATGCCCAGTGTGCCTTAGAGACAGAGAAAATCGCCTCTGTTGTTCATCTCCTGATCTCTGAGCTCTCTCCCTTCACCTAGCTTTCTTAGGCCTGACCAAGTCCTGGTTACCTCCCCTTCAGGCTCCCTGAGGGACCTAGCTGCATTCTTCCTCTGTGCACTCTCTGGAGATGAGTTACCACTGCCTTTATCTGTCCAAAGCCACAAGTGGTTCTCCCAAAGCTCACCTCATGAAATGACTGGCGTTATTTCCCTGTGGTCAGAGAAGTCAAGGATGCCGAAAACCTAGGGAGCAGGAGCTCAGAAATGACTAACCAAGAGGCATCCAGGTCTGCCTCCAACCTTACTGTAGAAGCTCTCCATGGATAGGACACTGTTCCAACTGCCATGGAATTACATTCAATTCAATTAAAGCTGCTCCAGGGAATATAAAGATTATTGATACCCAGACTTTAGTCTCTAGGAGCTTATGATGTGAAATAATCCGGCAAGATATATTAAGCAAGAATCTACTGTGAAAAAGACACTACGCTCTTTGTCACAAGGTGTATGAAGAACACGTGCGGTCTGTCTTTGAGAAGCTTTAATGCTTCTTACGCTGTGCACATGGAAAGTTAAGATCTTCTAGAATTAAATACTGAGTGAATAAACTCTTCAGGAGTTTAGAAACAGAAAGGGCAACTTTAAAGCAGCCCAAATTTTTGATCATGTGGTGATATCACTAACATACTTTTGAACAGTTAATTCCATGTAAACACTATTCAGAATATACACACTCATATTTTAAAATATGAACTTTGGGGGCTTCTGGGTGGCTCAGTCAGTTAAGTGTCCAACTTGCGGCTCAGGTCATGATCTCACCGTTGGTGAGTTGGAGCCCCGTGTTGGGCTCTGTGTTGCCAGCTTAGAGCCTGGAGCCTGCTTCAGATTCTGTGTGTCCCTCTCTCTGCACCCCTTCCCTGCTCACTCTCTGTCTCTCTCTCCCTCTCAAAAGTAAGTAAACATTAAAAAAAATTTTTAAATATAAACTTTGAAAGGTTGAGCTAAATCTGAAATCATATTGTTAAAATAATTTTAAATTTCATTTAACTTTGTATTAAGGAAACAAAAATATTTTCACTGCTATCAAAATTTTACACTCATTTTAATATTTCTTTCTAAAAATGTTTTGGGAGGGCCAACTAAATGAGTTTGAATATTTCTTTTTGAAAACCTTGTGTTTTTTTTTAACACTTGTGATAAACCAATTTGAAGCTCTGATTCCAAATTTAGTTTGTTTCAATACTCATTAGTAGATGTTGTAGATTGAAAGGGTATTTCACATAAACATATATCCAAGAAGACAAAGTGCAGCATTTTGCTTAAATCAGAATACGGTAAAACCTTGTTTTTATGAGCATTACAAACCTTGGTTTGTGAGCATAATTTGTACCAGAAACATGCTTGTAATCCAAAGCACTTGTGTATCAAAGCTAATTTAAAGAACCATGGGCTCATGACATTCACCCTCACATTGTACTACTCCTACTGCAAGACATAGCTTGTTTATCAAGTTAAAATGTATTAGAAATGTTTGCTTGTCTTGTGGAACACTCCCAAAACAAGTTACTTACTTGCAGTGCAAGGTTTTATGTACTATTTTTTTCAGTTCCATCCATCAGTTAAGCAAAGGTGGTTGAAATTGGTCTAACCAACTTCCTTGACAATCAGATGGTCTTGCATATCAAAAGGCATTGCATTGTTTCATGAGTTCATATCTCTGAAACTCTTCATTTGGAGGTTAACTCTGTTTACAAGATTTTTTAATTTGCAGATCTAAGGAATTTTATAGGTTATAATATATCATTTTCAGTAACAAAATTGCCAATGGAAACATTTTCAATCAGTTGTCAAAAATGCTGTCTCAAGTATGAGTTTCTTCCTAAAAGCGGTTAAATTATTTCCCATTTTACCCTAAAGAGACATTAAGTTGTTTGTATTTTTCACTGACAGCCCATGGACAGCACAGCAAAGGTGAGAACATTTAGAACCCTTGTCTTTTTATACAAGAAACTGCCAAAATTCGTCTCTGAAAATGGCAACTCTTATATAGTTTTCTAAGAGAAACCAATAAAATTGCACGGCATGTGACATATTTCATGGATATTCCTGATCTTATGACTAAGTAGTTTGATTTTTTTTCTTTTCAAAGATCTTAATTTCCTAAAAAGAACCATAAGGGCTGACCTATTATAGCATTTTGAATATAGGACGTGCCCTTCCCAAAAGTAAGAAACTGATGGAATGCCCGCCAACCCCCTTAAATGAACGTGACCTCTCCCCCTTCTCCTAGGTACCTCCTGCCCAGCGGTGACAGGTGACACATCTGATGTACAGCCCAAATAAGGGCACCACAGTTACCCCAAACATTAAGCATTAGAATGCTTAGCTTAGTTCTTATTTTTTAGATCAAATATAAGTAATATAAATAAAAGCTATTAGTATGTTTTTCTTGTAGCCAGGTAGATAGTCTTGCTTCCTCCATGGGAACATGCACCCCACTAAGAAAGTGGCTGAATTAAGAGGTGATCAGAGCTGGAGAGGCACAGAGGCTATGAGTGATGTGGGCAGAGTTGCAGAGGCAGCAGGACAATGTGAGACAAGTTCCTGGATCCCTAATGCCATAATGTCTCCCAGAAAATGTAGGGGAGGCACCCTGGTGGCCCTTGCTGCTTCAGAGCTCTCCTTGTGAACATGTACATCCCGCTGCTTCATTTTCTCCATCAGCCAAAAGGCCCACTTTGCCTCCAACCCTCACTTGTCCCAGGGAGAATGAGAAATAAGAGCAAAACAAAACCAGGATCCCCACCTTTCCCCCGCTCCCCCAACCACCAAGGCACTGCAGCCAAGATAGGATGTTGCTTTACCTTAAACCCCTAAGTGGGAGCTGCCCTGGAAGAATCAAGCAGGTACTGTGTGCTTCACACAAGCCAGTCACATTTTCAAAGAAACCCCAAACTGTATTATGCCTTTAAAAATAGAATGGAGACACCTTTATATCATGACAAATCTCCCACATCTGCTAACCCTTAATTCTAAATTACAGCTTTGAAATTGTAAAGCAGTACTACGGCACTTATGCTGATGACCAACAGCAACTCAGATGTGCCCTGCCTTGCAGAAGCCTCACCAACAGAGGCAACTTGCCATCTTTTTTAAAAAGAGCCTTTAAGGCCAGGATTGTATAAGGTTAATTTAAATTCTAGGGAAAAAGGAAGAACGTTTGCATGCCAAGGCAAGTTGCTTCATACATCCCATTAAAAAATAAAAGGCTGCATTAGGAAAACAAGAGATCATTACTGAGTTAAGTACAAAGTACCAAAAAAAAAAAAAAATGCACAATTTCATGGGAGAACATTAAACAAGTGAATTCCCTTGAGCTTGTATTTGCTGACCATGTGTTGCTATATACCAGTTCCATGTGCTACTGTGTGGATGAGCCTGGACTGGGGATCCTGGGAGTACGAAGAAATGACATGGCTTCTGCCTTCGAAGGATCTTAACTTGGATCACCATACAATGTAATTCATACTGCAGCTGTCTGCCTTGATTGAGGGAAAGAGTGTTCCAGCCCTTTCCACCCTGGAAGGCAACTCCAGGCAGTTCAACAGTCCTCCCAGTATTACCTCCCTCCCTGCAGGGATATTTAAACAGCAAGAAATATTCTAACGAATCTAGAGATGAATTTGCTTCCCTTTCTGACACACCCAGAACTTTTTTCTCAAATTAAGATGTGTCTTGCACATGGGCAAAGTATAGTCTCCAAATCATTAGCACCTATTTTGGAGGAACTTTACATATAACTAAGCCTTGTTAGCCTCTCTCTTGCTCACAGTGCCTATCCTACATCTGCAAAGTCAGTGTGCAAAACACAGTGCTAAGTCCAGTCTTTGATTATCATAAAAGACGTGACCAAATCAACAAATGCTGATGAGCCAATCCTCTGATAATGGGAACTAAAAGACAGAAAAGCTACATCTGGGCCCAAAACCAAGTCAACCATTTGCATGACAATTTTAAATACAGAGAAAGGTCTAGAAGATGATTTGCTTTGCAGTTATGAAGACATGAATTTTCATTTTGCCTTGGCCACTCATAATTATTTTTTAAAACTAACAAAGAGCAGGCAAGATATGGGCCCATTATAAGAAGGAGAGCAAATATGGAATCAATCTTTGCCGCAAGAGCCCAGAAATTACTGTCTAATAATGAAACAATTTGAAGACAGAAAAATCTGAAAACATTTAGAGGGACAATGAAATCATAAGCAATAAGGAGAAAGATTTGTGAATATCGAATCCTGCCAAGACCAAAGTCCTCACCCCCCTCCACCACCACTAGGATTTCAAAATAATTTGAAATTATTCCACCTCACATTTGGGAAGCCAACTGATAATGAGAATAGGAAAGAATTACAGCAGTCTTTAAATCTAGAAGGGAATTTTGAGAGTATCTGGTATAACTGCCCAATGTAATAGATGAGGAGAGATCCAGAGAGGCTAAGATGTTCATCCTAGTTCAGATTTGTTTCTAGCTGCCCCTGCAGAGTCCTTCCCACTGCCCTGCCCTCTGCTGCAGTTCTCATGCAGGGGTAACAAACCTGAACTGAAATATTTGGATTATACATATACGGGCAAAATACAATTCAGATGTTCAGTAGATGTGGATACCTCCCCCCCCCCACCTCCAAAGTTTACAATGTAAAAAAGAAAGAGGCATATTAAGTCTTAGCCCCTGATGGCATCAATGGAGATTGGGCCCTGATATGTTTATTCAGTTGGTCACAGCATAAAAGCCAGAGCACTTAATCATTCTCCCAGCCCATTAAGCCAGGAGGGTAGCTACCAGCAGGAATTTTCTAGGGTGATGATACATGCCTTTTGCTGAGGACATTTCTTATCTTTCAAAAATTATTTTGGTGACAGAGCCCAAAAGGGTGAAAAACGAGAGCACCCTACAGTCCTAAGATGTAAAGAAAGATGTTTTATTGCCACTTGCCATGTATATGTTTTCAACCAGGTATTATGGAATTATCAAGTATATACCAAAGTAGGCAGAATAGCATAATAAACCGCAGTGTACCCATCACCCAGCTTCAGTAATATTAACTCAAGAGTCAATCCTATTTCATCAGTACTTCTACTTATCTCCTCTATTCCTCATTATTTTGAAGCCAATTCCAGAGGATATCATGTGACTTCATCTATAAATATTTTAGGGGCACCTGGGTGGCTCAGTTGGTTGGGCATCCTACTCTTGATCTCAGCTGAAGTCTTGATCTCAGGGTCATGAATTCAAGCCCCACATTGGGTTCCATGCTGGACGTGAAGCCTACTTTAAAAAAAAAAAAAAATAGCAAGTATTTCTAAAAGCTTAGTACTTTAAAACATTGTCATAATGCAGTTATCACACCTAAGTAAATAAACAGGAATTAAATAATACCATGCAATGCCCAGACACTATTCAAATGTCCATGAATTCATGAAATAAGATCTCTTTTGACAGTTTGTTTAAACTGGCAGCAAAATATGGTCATTTTATCTCTTACGTCTCTTTTAATTTACAGTCCCACCACCTCCCCTGCCTTTCTCTACTTGCATCTTATTTGTCAAAGGCACCAGGTGGTTTGCCCAGAGTTTCCCACAGTCTGTATTTTACTGAATGAACCCAGTGTATTTCATGGTGGTTAGGACTAGAACTGAGCTGCCCAGTACAGTAGCCACCAGCCACATGGAGCTATTTAAATTTAAGTCAAATTAAAAATGTAGTTTCTCAGTCACGCTAGCCACATTTCAAGCGCTTAGTAGCCACATGTGTCTAAGGACTACCAAATGGGACAGCACAGATATAGAACATTTCCACCATGGCAGAAAACCCTACTGGACGGTACTCCTCTAGAAGCTTATGCGGTATGAAGTAGCTTTGGAGAGGAGAGTGAAATCTCATCCACCTAATCCTTAGCTCACAATTGAGCTTCCACATTGTTGTCACTTTAAACCTCCACATTTGCACACAGAAAATGAAATAAAAATTCAAGGGATCTGGGGCGCCTGGGTGGCTCAGTCGGTTAAGTGGCCGACTTCGGCTCAGGTCATGATCTCGCAGTCCGTGAGTTCGAGCCCCGCATTGGGCTCTGTGCTGACCGCTCAGAGCCTGGAGCCTGTTTCAGATTCTGTGTCTCCCTCTCTCTGACCCTCCCCCGTTCATGCTCTGTCTCTCTCTGTCTCAAAAATAAATAAATGTTAAAAAAAATTAAAAAAAACAATCAAGGGATCTGTGTGTTTTTACACTTTTTCAAATGGTATATTTGCAAGTACTTGTATTCACTTTTGTTACCAACTTTGTTTTGTTTTTAGATTTAACCATGTTGATATATGTTGCTTATTCCTTTCAACAGATCTATACTATTCTATTGTCTGCGGATTAAACCAATAGATTAAGTCTATCTATTGTAACGGATTATCTCCTTAACATTTAGACTGTTTTCAGTCTTCTGGGCTTCAGGGAACATCCTTGCACATCCTTAGCCTCCCACTACAGATAAGTAAAGGAGCCAACCTGGACACAGGTTCTCTGGGGCACTGAGCAAGCCCATCTTCAGTGCTAGTGGTCAGTGCCCAGCTGCTCACCAATATGATTAGTTGAGTTTACACTCCTACCAACAGTGTACAAGGACCCCCACTTCCTTACAGTACCACCAACATTAGGTAGTTTCAGCTCTGTAATTTTTACTAATATGGGTTCATGCATATGCAGTAAAAATATAAATAAAAGCATGGAAAAGGAAAGGACTGGAATGGAATTGAGAGGGGAGTCTGACTTAGCTGAATCTATAATATTTTCTTTCTTTAAAAAAATAATGTATAGGGAGCACCTGGTTGGCTCAGCATCTGACTTTGGCTCAGGTCATGATCTCGTGGTTCATGGGTTCGAGACCCACGTCAGGTTCTGTGCTGACAGCTCAGAGCCTGGAGCCTGCTTCAGATTCTGTGTCTCCCTCTCTCTCTGCCCCTCCCCCACTTGTGCTCTCTCAGTCTCTCAAAAACAAATAAACTGTTAAAAAAATATAATAATGTATAGGGGCACCTGGGTGGCTTAGTCGGTTAAGTGTCCAGCTTCGGCTCATGTCATGATCTCAAGGTTCGTGAGTTCAAGCCCCATATTGGGCTCTGTGCTGACAACTCAGAGCCTGAAGCCTACTTCAGATTCTGTGTCTCCCTCTCTCTCTGCCTCTCCCTGGTCGCACTCTGTCTCCCTCTTTCTCAAAAATAAATAAACATTAAAATATATATGGCAAAAGTTAACATTTATTAAATGTGAACAGTGGGTGCAAAGGAATTGGTTATGATATTTTTAGTAAAGGTATGTTTACATGACTCAGAATTAACTTATTTCATAATCATTTTTTCAGTACAAGGGCTTAATAACATATTATGCAGCATACAATGAATTACTGAGTACGGTATTATCTACCAGGTTCCTTTTGTTTGTTTTTTGTCACTTCATGCTAAAAAGAAAACACTGAGAGAAACAAAACCAATGCTTGTATTTCTCCCAAATGACCTGCAGTTCATGGAGTTTTCCAGTCAATCTTTAGTCAGTCAGATGTTGACAACTAATTTCCTAAATGTTTTACTTTCTACCTATATATGCTGTATTATATACTACACAGCGTTTTCTTTCCCCCAAAGATGATACAAAGAAAGGGTTAACTTTACATGAAACTTGTACTTGGAATAATGCCAAAGGTTTTGTGGAGTCTTTCTGACTTCTTCTCAATACTCATGAACTTTGTGGACAAGATAGATCACCTGGCTCGGACATGGAGACCTGCTAGCTCCTACCGTCCCTATTTTTGTAGTGGATGCTTTGGAAATCCAAACTTGAACTCCTTTAGAGAAGACTCTGACTACAAGGCACAATGATTAGTGTGATTCATCAGTCCAAAAACAATTTTTAAATCCTGTCCATGGACAAGGCACCACGCTATGCTCTGTGAGGGACATAAAGATGGACAAAAATTGATCCCTGCATCTGAGAACTTACAATTGAGCAACGCTTTTCTTTCACAACACTAACTACAAACATTTTATTTTTGTACTCAGAAGCTCACTCTGGCTTTGTTCTATTTTGATCTTTATAACTTATTTTAAAGATTGTTCAGTAGTTATTCATTGCTCAGTAAGTCTTACAATGACCTTGGGCCAAAAGCAGTAACATTTTGACCTGTCCTATGGAACTCAGAGATTCCCACTCCGTAAAGCTAGTGGCGTAAATAACTTCAAATAATACCCTCCTGGAGTTCAGTGCCAGCCACAGCATGAAAGAGAAATGGGGTGAAGCAGGGAAAGGAATAAAGTGGGAGTGCCCAAGAATAAGTGAGAATGGTATCCATGTTTTCAGCATTTTTCCCTCATTTCCCTTAATTATTTTTTTAGAGAGAGAGAGAGTACACGTGAGCAGGGAAGAGGGGCAAAAGGAGAGGGAGAGAGAATCTTAAGCAGGCTCCATGCTTGGCACAGAGCCCAATGCAGGGGCTCAGTCCTACGACCCTTGGATCGTGACCTGAGCCAAAATCAAGAGTCAGATGCTCAACCAACTGAGCCACCCAGGTGCCCCCTCTCCTTATTTCCTTAGGACACAGTTGAAAAACATGGGATAACACAAGAAACTATGATGCTAAAACCATAATACATGGTCCTGTAATGTTTAGTAGGGTCAGCATCTTCTCCATAGGCATCTTTGGGGTTGAGCATCTAGGGTATATCACAGCAGCAAAAAACTAAGTGAGGACACACTTCTTACGTTCATAAAAAGGGAGGGGACGGTGTGAAGATGGGGCAGAAGAGTATGTGTGAATGCCTGAGTGTGTGTGTGTACACATGGACGTACATGCATGCCTGCTCATGAACAGCACAGGGAGAAAGAATAACCTAAAGGAGGAGAGGTCTGCTACGTCTTGAAGCCATTCACGCTTTACAGTGTCCGAACTTCAAAACAAAGCAGTTCTGAAGTCTATTTAGCGGTAGCAGTACCTGACTTCTGGAGATTAGAGGTTTGACTCATACAGTACAGATCCATCTGGCCACCAGGACCTGAAAGGAGCTCTTTACAAACAACACAGCCAAGTAGTGGAATAGTGGGAGTGATTCAGAAACACCCGGCTGGTTTCCCTTGAGGTTTTTGGAGGATGAATTGGTTAAGAAGGACTTGGTCAACTGGACACTATCAGGCAACTAGACAAGTCTAGAACATTGGCGGAGCAGGAGCAGGGGGGAGAATCAGAGAGATGGTGTCCCAGAAAATAATCCTCCCTTCTGTCAGTAGAGGAGGGTTAGAAATAAATAGTCACACTTACATACATGCTCCCCATGAGGTCAAGGCATCTCTTTTTTGAGGTTGATAGTACAGTGAACGATCCAGATTGCTTGTTATAAAGGACTGTCATTTTTTTTCATTCAACATCTTCTACAAAAAGAAAAAGCATAACCTAATCCTAAATTGAATCACATCAAATGTCAAAGGGCTAAATAAAAAATAAAAGTTATAATAGGAACAGGTAATGGGAATATTGATTCTGACATTCACTCCCAGGGTAGATCTTCCTACATGGAGTAAGCCTGTTCCTAAATCCTAAAAATGGGGAACAAGAGCATTCCACAGAATTGTTGTAAACAAGACATAGTATAAATAGAATTGCTGTGTGCACAGAAGATAGCCAACCAATGTTTATTTGTACTATTTTCAGTTTCCATCAAGGAAAAGGAAGACTAGATACTGGGTCACATCCATAGCATCGCTCCTCCAGAATCTTCCTGGCCAAATATAATGCCAGTTGTCAGTGCGATAGCTGGGTTTAGGGCAGCTTGCCTCTGGTGCTCAATCTTCTCTCTTCCCCTCCTGCAGCCAGCTCCTCCCTGAAGAAGCGATTCAAGCGGCGGGAGATCGAGGCCATCCAGTGCGAGGTGCGCAAGATGTGCAACTACACGAAGATCCTGTCCACCAAGAAGAACCTGGACCACGTGAACAAGATCCTGAAGGCCAAGCGGCTGCAGAGACAATCAAAGACAGGCAACAACTTCGTCAAGAAGAGGAGAGGGCGTCCCCGAAAGCAGCCCACCCAGTTCGATGAGGACTCCAGAGACCAAATGCCGGTGCTGGAAAAATGCATCGACCTTCCCAGCAAGAGAGGGCAGAAGCCGAGCCTGAGCCCGCTCGTCTTGGAGCCGGCCGCCACCCAAGACACCATCATGGCCACCATCGAGGCGGTCATCCACATGGCCCGGGAGGCGCCGCCCCTGCCCCCGCCCCCGCCGCCGCCCCTCCCGCCCCCGCCGCCGCCGCCGCCGCCCCCGCCCCCGCCCCTGCCCAAGACCCCCAGAGGAGGAGGGAAGAGGAAACACAAACCTCAGCCTCCTGCCCAGCCCCCGCAGCAGCCGCCCCCACAGCAGCCCCTGCCCCAGGAAGAGGAGGTGAAGGCCAAAAGGCAGAGGAAATCCCGAGGGAGTGAGAGCGATGGCCTTCCCTAGGGTGGGTCTGGGCGTCTGAACCTGGGGCTGGGGGAACTGACACTTGGAAGTGCAGTGAGCCGGGGTGGGGGCGGAATCCCACGCTGCAGGGACACCGATGCCCTTCTCTCCAGAAGCTGGGCAGGCAGAATCGCGCCCGATGACGGGGTTGAGCCATCCGTAGCTCTTGGGAAAGCAAAGCAGGGGGACGCCTTCAACAGAAGCTGGTCTGTGCTTTACAGCAGTTTCAAACCAAGCGGCACTTCAGTATGGCTAGATCCTTTGCAGGCGCGAAGACCCAACGAGGAGGAGAAAGCCGGTGGTGGTGCTCTTTGACAGCCACCGGGCCCTCCTGCATCCAAGGTGCGCCTTTGATTCCATTGCATTTGCTGGCCAGGAAAATTGAAAGGGAAGCACCCTCAATTAGGAAACATTCCAAGGGGAGAAAAGCTGCAAATTTCTCAACTGGCTTTGTTGTAACCCATTTCCATTTAATTGGTTTTTACTTTTATTTTGGTTTTTCCAAGCTTGGCTAGGCTTTGGGGCACCAACATCATCTTCAGGTGACCTGAATCTTTCCATTAACCATACAGTTTCTCAGATGGATTCGTCATCAGAAGGTGGAATTCTAGTGATAGGCAACCTTAGACATGGATTCATATTCTTCTGTATGCCTCTGCTATATCACACACTGATACTTAGCATAGTCTGTTCCTACCTTTTCTTTGCCCATTGTACTTCCATATACCTTTTCATTAACTTACTTGCTGCCTTCTTTTCCTTGGTACACACCTAAATAATGTAAACTTTATGTGTGTTGTAATGTTCACCCTTGGCATGCTGTCCCAAGGAACTTGGCTTCGAATCCCAATCATTGTGAAACAGATACTCAGTATTGATAGAGCCTTTTTAATAAGTGATTTAGAGCAGCCAAGGATATGTTGGCCGGGGTGTCAATCAGGTTATTTTTATACTTAAAACATATCAGCAGAGAATAGGCAGAACAAAACGGTTTTAATAACCCACAGCAAATGGAATAACTGACAAATCACCAAAAATTGAAACCCCAGACCCACCAGAAAGACAAATGTCTGGCAATGCCTTGGTATGTGAACCTTCATACAAGTAGCTGTCATAGATTGTTGGAAAAAAAAAAAAAAAGAAACAAAAAGACAACAGAATAAGTCCATTATCTCTTGATAATTATTTCTTAAAAGCAAATGGGAGTAAGTGTTCTTATCTGAAAAAAAAAAAGAAAGAAAGAAAAGAAAATGCTCAAAGGGTATCACCACTCCAATTGTATCAAGCCACCTTGGACAAAGTATCCAAATTGTGGTTGCCTTAATAAACTAAAACATTTTTGTACATAATGTAATTATAAATCTATCAGTCTGCATGGATGCAAACTGTGTGTGACAAATCGTCTTTTAAATGGTCAATTTCAACTGTACATTTCTCATCCAAGTTGTACTCTAGCCATTGGTTTAGCGTGGACAAATATTCCATCTCTATCACCCATTTCCACAGCTCAAGTAAAACATGTTAAGAAGACTCAGAATGAATATGAAGTTATTCCATTGCCGTAGATGTTTTCTAAAAGTCAGATGTGGAAATTTCAAATAAGTATTTTCAATTTTCTCCCTTCCTCCTCCCCTTACCTTCCCCAAGACATCAAACACCTGGCATGGTAGATTATAAAAAGAGAGACACTGAGAGACAGAATTCAATTTTCTAATGGGAATTAGAATATCTGGTTTACCTCCAAATTAAGTTTCTTTACAGGAAGTTGGGACTGGCTGGAAATTGTATTATCACTTCAAAACACAACACTGTTTCCTTAGAGAGAGATGGATTTTTGCTGGGAACACAGGAGAATAAGGGATGGGGTATCTATGGGAGTAAATTTAAAAATCCCAAGTTAATATGCTTGCAAACATCACTGCTCTGTCATGGCACCAACAATGGTTGAAATTACCCACAGAGTCATCCTATTCTGCACTGTCACCTTGGACTTAACATCATTTGCTACCCACTAGGTCAGTCACATTTAATCCTAGCAATATGTAAGTTTAAAGGAATGCATCCTCCTGTACTTTAAAGCTTATATCATAGATACTCCGTTTGTGACCTAGGTGGACCTTTGGCATTTCACAGTTGAACAGCAATATCAAACCAGCCACTTTCAATCTGTCATTCCCAAGCCATGTCTGAGTGGTTCCAAAGTCACCGGAGAGGAAGATTTAAATTAGCCCCGTTCACCCCACCATGGCTATGAAAGAGCAACCATTTTCATTCCAGTTAAACCATAAAGGGGTTTCTCTCCTGCCAGACTTTGAAAATCATTTCCTTCCTTCTTTCTTTTGCCCTTCTTCCTTCTGGTGTTGTACCAATTACCCAAACAGGTCTGTGAGTAGACTCAGTCTTCCTGCAGAAGAGAATGAGCTGGCACTCTCTAAGCTTCTTAAAGAAGGACCCAAACTCTAATTGACATTAACTTCTAGTTGGAGAGAAATGTCAAATAACTTAAGGATACATTAGAATTTCCAAACCAGCGTAAGGTATTCCAGGAGGGATATAGCAGGGTTGTAACTACATAAATTCAGTTCTACAGTTGCCATGTGACTTAAATGCAAATCCTCTACATTTATGACCCTAAGAATAGATTAGAAAACCACAGAGGACCCAAACTGAGACATGCTAAATAGCCATTGGAAGGTGGAAGCTAGTCCAGGCACGGTACGGCTTCCTCTCTCCCCTGCCCAGCTCCCCACTCAGTATCATGTTACTTTTTTTTTTCTTATACTTTCCATTAACTTAACTCATCTCATTGGTACAACCATTTTCTTATTTTCTAAGTAACCCCTTTCCATTAGTCTCTCCTCTCCTGTCCTGGCTCAACACTGGGCCAGCCTAGTTTCACCTCATTGGATGCAGAACCAGGATGAGAACTCAGCAATCTTGACCCGGACTGAGGAGTCTCTAGCCAGCCAACACTGCCTTCTGGAGGCTGCATTTTTATTTAGAGAAGATGTCATTTGGTATGCATGGGACTCCATAAACACCTCTAGCAATTATTTCATAAAGAAATCTCTTGGATCTTTGTTTTTGTTTTTATGGAATACTTTCCTTCAGCAAGCAGGCATGAACCCACTTACAGGGAATCTGATTAGAGGTGAGCAAAGGATGAAATCGAGATGTAAAAGCCTCTTTGAAGGTGATGATGGGTCTCTGATCCACTTCCTAAGTGGCTGAGGAGCCACTTGCTTTTCAACCCCTCATCTCATGTGAAAGAGAAGTTTAACTTCCTCTAATAGCATGGCTCTGGCTACAACCCAAGGAAGACAGGTCAAAAGAAAGGAGAGCATGTCAGGAGCTGGTTTGTGACTTGGCAGGACCGGGACTCAACAGCCACTGACAGCCCAGAGTAGGTGACTAAGGGCTGACAGAGGATTAGCATGTTAACTTGGCTGCTGTTCGGAGTGGGAGGCCATGTTGGATGGCAGTCGGAATTTGTGTTCTGCACAGTGCTGGCTCTATAAATATGATAAGCAAGTGGTGACAGAATTATAGTATAAGGTGATGTACTACATGCACATCATAAAGGATTTGGTTTTAGTACTTTAGTAGAAAATCCCACTCCTACAGCTTATTACCCAACAATATTCAGATAATGAGTTTTTGGAGAATATTTTTTCCCTACCACTAGGAAGATTTACCTGGGAACTGTCTAAAGTCTATACATATATTTCCAAAGCCTTTAAATGCCAACTGTAGCATGGAGAGAGACGGGGTGGCAGAAGCCGAAATGCCTCAAAAGCCATTTAAGTGTTACATTGCAGGATTTTCAGTCTTCTCATTATGTAAAAGTAGATAAATATAGACATTATTCTCAACACTACCCTATAGTATCACAATGGTCCAAATGCCAGAGCTTACAGATAATGTCATCACAGTGCCTAGAAACTCGAACTGTAATATACCGTAGCATTTTCTTGGTGTTTTTTAAAGTTTCTTTCCACAATACAAGGCTCCCTCTGCCTCTTGTTTCTTGGAGAGTTTGCCCCACTAATGAGTCTTCCTTCTGGTGGGACTCAGTCATTTGGGGAACAGTCTTAGAAGCACATATCAACCAAGGAAGAAACTTCCTGGATATCTATTGCCCACTTCCCCAGGTATAATAAACACTAAAAGGGGGAAAAATTGAAAAGAGCTGCCACTGGTCAACACAGAAGGGCAGTTCCAACCTAGGTTGGTGTCTTTCTTTTTCTTCCTTTTTTAAAAAATCTATTTCTTAAATAATAATAAATGCACATGATGTGTTAAATATGTATATATATATTTCAAAAGAAAAAATGGGGCACAAGATTGTCTTACAAGTCGTGCTGGCTAATTTTTAGTTTGTATTCATAAGTGGTTTTTAAAAGCCTTTTTTAAAGTGTAATTTGCATGTTCTACTTTGATTGTATGTAAACATATTTTAGAACAAAAAATGTATTTGTATTTTATTGAATATAGAGGCAAGAAAATTGTACATTGTTTGAAATGTTCTTTTTGTAACAGTTTTTATTCATAAAGCATTTTTGTACATTTAAAATGAACACGGACTTGCTGTTATTTGAGGCGTAGATACATCTGGCATGCTTTACTGTCATGCTCCTCCATGGTCTTAGATGTTGGGTTTTAAACATTTTTTCTAAAAGAAAGCTCAGTCTTTTTCGCTACCAGATCAGGTTAGCACAGTATAGAGCACTTAACTATTAAAAAAAAAAAAAGTTAATCCTATTCATATGTTATTCATTGTGTGAAATTAAAGACATTCAATTCAGTCTAACATGAGTTGTGAATTCTTTTGTTTTATTTTCCATCTGGTTCACATCACTAAGGAGTTTAATAGTATTTGGGGGGTCTTTGCTCACACCAACTGGATATAGAATCATTGAGAAAATTCTAACCAAACTTCTGCCTTTTGTAGGAATCTGGGAAGTACATCTTGGGCAAGATTTGAGTCTGATTTACTGGGTTACTGTTCAGAATATATTACACCTGGATGTAAAGCCAAGGGCTAGATTCAAAGAACCAGTCAGACCTCTGCTGAAAGCAATCAAAGTGTGTTGGATAATGTTGGAGACCCATCCTGTCCTAAATTTTTACAACATTATGGATGGGGATTAAGCTTTCTTACTAAATATCCCATGATGTCAGATATCTCAAGGATAGATCCCCGGCTGGATTTAAAGTTTGGAGTGATAGGAAAGGGCACTTAATCAACCGTAGACAGTTATGGATCACCTAGCCAAAGTCTACCAGTCTGAACAAGACCCTGAGGACAAGGGCCAGGAGTAAGAAGTCCTTGCTCTGGAGGAATGTACAAGGCCTGTGTTTGAAAAATGAGCTAGCAGTTCCGAATGTGGCAAGTGGTAAGAGTGATGGGGCCTCCGAAAAAGCGAGGAGCCCCCACGCTGGCACTTTCTTCTCTTCCCACTCTGTTCCAATTTTGCTTTTAGAGTCAAGTTGGTTTATAAAGCCCTTTTAAAGTATAATTTGCACATTGTACATTGAGAATATGTAAACATACATATATTTATGTATTTTTCACTCTCTTTCTTTATGCAGTCTTCCAGAGTACTTCTTTCAAAATCCAACAAGGTATGTAGGAAGTGTCAGGAGCAGCTCTCATCCCTATCAATCCGTCCTGCCGTGACATTTATTAGGACTTTCGGTATGTGGAGCACCCACAGTGGAATAACGGAAGTCTGGTGGAATGAATGGAAGTCTTCAGGAGTAGATTATTAGGGAAGCCTCAGGATGGTCAGAGCACTAGTGCTTTGGGTAGCCTCCTGAGACTCAGAGAATTTAGTCAGCACTTCTAACAAAGTAGAATTTGCCCTCTTTTCCCTCTCTGCCAACTATCTTGCACTGAACCAGGAAAATTTAAAGCATTATATAGTCCTCTTTCTAACTCGGGTTCATTAGGCTGGTGGTATTTCTGAAATCAGCAATGACTTCCCAGAGTGCCCCTAATCTCTTCCCGACAGCAGGGACAAAGTTGCCTTGGAATGGATTGGCCCATCTTTGGGGGTTTTAATCAGCCCACAGAATAGCAATGTGCTGACAATGATTCTTGGGAAAGTCAGATGTGTTCACACATGGGGCTGGTATGAACCTCAGTCTACAAATAGATGGGTGGAAGGAATATACATTTTTAAATTTCTCTGCAGCTCAACATTATTAATTTTTAAGCCCCCATTCCACCAGCATAGCAGAACCTTAGTTACAGACCTAAGGGTCCCTCTTCTAACCTAGAGGGAAAGAAAGGAACGGTCGCTATGAAAACCTTGCTCCAACTTCCTTCCAAATTGTTTCTCTGTGCCCCAAGTTCTTTCTATTTTCCTAGTTTCCAGGCATTTGAAACTGAAAAGCCAGGGAAAAAAGTCTTTTTAATTTTGGTCTCCCCTTTGCTTTCTGCTGTCAGATACATGCCCTGAGGGAATGAGCACAAACCAGCCTAGTTGCCTGTATGGGGGGAGGACACCAGTAGCAGAGCGAGGATATTGGAAATCAGTTACGACTTCAAAAAATTTAACCTGTCACACACGTGATCGGGAGTGAGGACAATGGGATATGAAAAGCTAAAGGATTTGCCCAAGGTCATAGAAAGCTCTTTATAGGTCATATGAGATAATGACTGGGTGTGAAAGGGATTGAGAAGGAGGCAGACAGTGGTGTGCACCTCCATTGTTACTACTAATGCTTTCACTTTTATGGGAAAAGCCTGTATCTGGGGTTTTAATTGTTAGACGGTGGTGGCGGTACACTTCCCTAAAGTGTCACAAGGGCTTTTGTTTACAGAATTAATTAAAGAGAAGACTAGTTCAAAGTGTAATTGACATTTATATATGTTAAAATTGGAAAGTAACAAATTAGAAATAGTAAAACCTCAAAAGAGTTAGAAATCACACATATTCTTTTCATTATTAAGCTTGATATTTTAAAATGTAATTCTGCTTTTAGTGAATAGAGCAGTAACATAAGAGTCAAGAGACCTGGGACGTATTTCTGCTTGGTCACTAAGGAATTTTATGCCCAGGTGCAAAACTTATTGGCATTTCACTTGCTTACTCTCAAATGGGAGGTTAAACTATCAAGGACATCTGCAGTGCCTTCCAAGTCTAAAGTCTCCAATGCTGTCATTTTGTGCCTTCCAAACAGCTCCCACCTTTATTTTCCATTTTTACCCCCACCATTGTGTAATGGTCATATGTCGGGGTCATCACCTCAACATAGTCTATTCTAGGCTAATCTGAAGGGCATGAGGTATCAAAGAAATTAGTGAAAAAAAAAAAGTAGAATCATGAGGACATATAATCACGATTTTTTCTTTCTTTCTTTCGTAATTCCTTCCCTATACACAGTGCCAAGCATCAAAAATGTAAGGATGAGCAAGGAAGACAAGGTCTCGCTGAGCTTTATTTAAGCAAATCCAGATCGTGAACTTCCTGCTCCCATTCTCTGCCTGTCCAACTTCTCGACTTTTTATTTATTTTTATTCCTTTCTAATTTAAATTCAAGTTAGTTAACATACGGTGTAGTCTTGGCTTCAGGAGTAGAACCCAGTGATTCATCTCTTTCCTTGTCTTTTAAAGTTCAATTGAAACCACACCTCCTCTGGGAAGTCTCATGGCCACAACCCACAAACTGTAAAACCACTCTTTGGGTTACTGTTCTTAATAATATCGAATGTGACAGAGTATAATCCTCAGCCAGGGCTGCCATGTCAGGTTGGGCAGGTTGTTCCCTGCACAAGCAGACCTGGCTGAGAAAGGAAGTGGGGGCTGAAATCCATCCTGCACATTCCTTGTCAAGCTGTGCACCCTCGGTGTGGCATCTGCACCCCAGATCGACATCTCTTTCTCATTCTCACAAAAGTGATTTTGTGAAAACAAAAACTTAAAAAGAAATTCGAGCTCTGTATATCTCTGGAAGGTAGACATGATCTCTGCTGCTCCTTCTCAGACCATCTATGCTGCCCTTGCCCCTGAGACCCCCAAGACCAGTCTCCCAAGATTTCCCCCTGTACTCCAGAAGACCCTAAATCCATCCCCAAACTAAACAATTGGAAGAAAACAGTGAAACCAGATGTGATGGTTAATTTTATGTGTCAGCTTGACTGGCCACAGCTTGACTGGCCTAGATGAAACATTGCTTTCGAGTGTGTCTGTGAGGGTGTTTCCAGGTGAGATTAGTGTTTGAATCAGTCGACTGAGTTAAGTGGATGGCCCTCCCAGTGGGTGGGTGGGCCTCATCCGGTGCCTCCAGGGCCTGAATAGAACAAGAGGAGGAGGAGGAAGGGGGAATTCACCTCTTTTTTTCCTGACTCACTGCTGAGATGAACACCTCAGTGCATATCTTCTGCGGTCAGAGGATGGGGATGCACACCATCAGCTGCCCTTGTTCTCAGGCCTTCGAATGTGGACTGCATTATACCACTGGCTCTCCTGGGCCTCCACCTTGCAGACAGCAGACTGTGGGACTCCCCTGCCTCCATTACCATGTAAGCCAATTCCTATAATAAATCAATTTCTCTCTCTCTCCCTGTGTCTATATATAAATATAATCTCCTATCAGTTCTATTCCTCCTGTGCAGAACCCTGACTAATATACCAGACAACAGCTTTGTGCAAACATGTCAGGTGGTTTCCGAGTCACATCCCCATGAATATAATTTGCTAAACTAGTAGACGTCTGATGTCTCAGAAGGTTTGTAATATGCCAAAGACTTTTGGAACTTTTATTTGGAAAGAATTTTAGATTCAGGGGAGGATGCTCAGAAATACGTCCGGTGCAACCCACCCCCCACCCCACGTGAACGTGCCATGTAGCCACAGTTCAATAACAAAGCCAAGAAACTAACATTGGCACAATTAGCAGAGCTCATTCAGATGCCACCAATTATGCACGAACTCGCGTGTGTTTGTGTGCGCACACAGATCTCTGCAGTGTTATCACATGTACAGCCCTGCGTAACCACCCCCACATTCAGTCAGTAGCACCATCACCACAAAGATTTCCCTCTGCTAACCACTCCCTCCCTCACCATCCTAATCCCTGGGAACCACTAATGTGTGCTCCATCTCGATAATTTTCTTCTTTCAAGAATGTTACATAAATGGAATCGTGCAATATGTGGCCTTTTTAAAATAAAGTCTATTTTTAGAACAGCTTTAGATTTACAAAAAGTTGTGAAGATAGTACAGAGAGTTCCCATAAACCCTGTAACAAGGCCAATTTCCTTATTATTAATATCTTACATTATGGTATGGCATCTATGTCACAGTTAATAAAACAAATTATTACACTATTATTGACTATGTATTATTCAGATGTCTTTAGATTTTAGCTAATGTCCACTTTTATGTTCTGGAATCCCTTCCAGAATACCACATCACATTTAGTCATGTCTCTTTAGGCTCCTCTTAGCTGGGACAGTTTCTCAGACTTTCCTTGTTTTTAATAACCTTGACCATTTTGAGGAGTATTGGCCATGTATGTCCCTCAGTTCAGTTTGTCTGATGTCATTTCTCATTAGACTGGGATCGTAAGTTTTTGACAGATGAGCACAGAGGTAAAGTGTACATACTATCAAGACTTATCCCTGCTGAGTTTCACCTTGACCACCTGGCTGAGGAAGTGTTGGTCCAGTTTCCCCACTGTTAAGTTGTTTCCACCCCCCACCCTTTTTCACACTTTGTTCTTTGGAAGGAATTCACTACACAGAACCCACATTTAAGATACAGAGAGTTATGGGGGCTTTTGGCTGGTTTAGCTGGTAGAACATGTGACTCTTGATCTCAGGGTAATGAGCTGGAGCCCTACATTGGGTGTGGAGCCTACTTTAAAAAGGATGAAAAAAAAAAAAGAAATGAAGAATTATGCTTCTCTCCTTCAGGGCTGGGTATCTACATATATTATTTGAAATTCTTATGCACAGAGGAGTGAGTTTTTTATACTTTTTATTCTGAAATAATTTTAGTCCTGGGCACGCAGGTGGCTCGGTTGGTTGAGTGTCCAACTTCCGCTCAGGTCATGATCTCTCAGTTTGTGGGTTCGAGCCCCATGTCGGGCTCTGTGCTGACAACTCAAAGCCTGGAGCCTGCCTTGGATTCTACGTCTCCCTCTCTCTCTGCCCCTACCCCTCTTGTACTCTGCCTCTCTCTTTCAAAAATGAATAAACATTAACAAAATAAAAAATAAAAAGAAATAATTCAGGCTTACAGAAAAGTTGCTAAAACAGTACAGGATTCTATTTAATGCCTCCACCCAGCTTCCCCTAACGTTAATATCTTACATAGCCAAAGTATAATTATCAAAATTAAGAAATTAACTTTTAAATAGTATTATTAGCTGAAATAGACTTGAGATTTCATCAGTTTTTCCAAAAATGTCCTTTAAAATCTTTAAAAAAATTTTAATTGTGGTAAAATACACATAACATTTATCATCTTAACCATTTTTTAAAATAATTTTTTAATGTTTATTTATTTTTGAGAGAGAGAAAGAGAGAGCAGCAGCAGCAGAGAGAGAGGGAGACACATAATCTGAAGCAGTCTCCAGGCTCTGGGCTGTTAGCACAGAGCCCGACTCGGGACATGGGGCTTGAGCTCACAAACCAGGAGATCGTGACCTGAGCTGAAGTTGGACACTTAACAGATTGAGCCACCCAGGTGCCCCTCAACCATTTTTAACTGCACACTTCAGTAGTGTTACGTATATTCACACTGTTGTGCAAATAATCTCCAAAACTTTTTTCATCTTGCAAAAATGAAACTCTGTACCCATTAAACAACAACTCTCCATTCTCCCTACCCCCCAGCCCGTGACAACCACCCTTCTACCTTCTGTTTCTCTGAGTCTGACTACTCTAGATATCTCTTATAGGTGGAATCATACCGAATTTGTCTTTTATACCCATTTATTCATTTACTCAATGATTTATTTCTATTGATAAGGACTCATGGATATTGACTTTACATTCTGGGTTATATTCTAATACCACCTTTTTTTGTTGTTGTTGCTTACATTATTAGAATCATAACCATTGGGAGTTCTTTCAACTGGCTCCTATATTCCTTTGAATTATCCCCATCATTACGTGTGCACAATTTTTTTTTTTTTTTTTTTTTTTTTTTTTTTTTTGGTGGGGGTTGGCAGCACTATTTTATCTTCTGGCATTATAAGATGCTCCAGGCTCATCTTGTGTATTTCCTATGCCAGTCCTAGAATTAATCTTTTCTCTAAGGATCTAAGCTCCTTTTATTAAAGAATGGTATTAGAAGCCAAGATATCGGCACTAGGTTTGCATATTGCTATTGGTGTGTCATAACTTCTTGGGCCTCTTATCTGGCAAAACAAAGAAATCTATATGTGTATACCAACCAGTGTATGTAGACTATGTATAAATATTTTTATATGCAACCATCTGAATCTGCATTAAGCAAAACATGAGTCTAAACCGGTATCTCTAAGTCTAGTATGTCACCACAGGAGCATTCTAGTTTTCTTCCCTTGTTCATCTCTACCCTTCTACTCCAACAGTGAAAAACCTGGTTCATGTTATGTGCCATTCATTTACTCTTCTGTTTAACTCCAGTACACCAGTATCAAAGTGGTTGACTTACACCTATCCTTTAAAATTGGCTTTGTGTCTTTCACATAGCATAATTTTTCTGAGATTTGTCCAAGTTGTGTGTTTCAGTAGTGGGTTTCATCTCATTGCTGAGTAGTATTCTATTGCATGGATATACCAGGGTTTTTCAACTATTCACCCATTGAAGGATGTTTGGGTAGTTTCTAATTTGGATCTATTATAAATAAATTTGCTATGAACATTGATATATAAATAACTAGGTGAAAATACACTTTAATTTATCTGGGAAAATTGCCCCAAGCATCAATTGCTGGATATGTGGTAAATCCATTTTTAGGGTGTTTTTTTTTTTTTTAATTTTTAACTTTATTTATTTATTGGAGAGAGAGAGAGAAAAAAAAATACATGCAAGCAGCTGAGGGGCAGAGAAAGAGTGAGAGAGAATCCCAGGCAGACTCTATGCTGATGCAGGACTAGAACTCAGGAACCATGGGATTATGACCTGGGCCAAAAAATCAAGTCGGATGCTTAACTGACTGAGCTACCCAGGTACCCTCCACTTTTAGTTTTGAATGGAACAGATACATTGTTTTCTGGAGTGGTTACACCATTTTACATTCCCACCAGCATGTATGAATGATCCAGTTTCTCTGCATCCTCATAGGCATTCGATGCTTGTTATCACTACCTTCCATTTTAGCCATTCTGACAGGTACATGGTAATAACTCACTGTGGTTTAAATTGAATTTCTATAATGGCAAAAAATGCTGAATGTCTTTTCATGTGTTTGCCATCTGTATATCCTCTTTAGTGAAATGTCTATGCACGAATTTTTCCCCTTTTCTAATTAGATTTGTTTTAATGCTGAGTTTTGGGAATGTTTTATATATTATAAATATAAGGCTTTATTGAGTATGTGACTTGCAAATATTTTTTTCCTAGTCTGTAATTTGTCTTTTCACTTATATTTAAAGTCTTAAAACATGAGTGCTATTCACATTTTAGCATGAGGAAACAGGCTCAACAAAACAAAGGACTTGTTTTTTAAATACAGAGTTATTAAGGGCATAGCTGGGATTAGAAATTGTACATGCTAACTCTTAGCCAAGTACTTTTCTATAATAGACCATAATCTTGGTGATGTCACACTTAGTAATGTGTTTCCCTTTCTTCATGCCAAAGACTCTTTCAATTAATAATAGACTGTTATTTTGAAAGAAACCTGAGAAAGATTATAGCTCAAGTCCTGCCATTTACAAATGATAAAACTGAGCACAGGGAGATGAAATGAATCAGACGTAGTCACATGTTTACTAATTAATAATGGAACCCAGCCTAGAGCCCAGGACTTGGACTCCCAGTCTGATCTTTTCCCTGTCCTACCATACCTTCCCTTGGTACTCCTCAAGTCTCTCCATTGTTATGTTCACATCTTAAGAGCTTAGGGGGAGGGAAAACAAATGACCTGAGAGCTCAGAAAGGAGCTCTTCACCTGGGATGGGTGAGGGAAAGTGGAGAAGTGTCCTAGAAAATGAATGGCACCAAAGGCAGTGATGTGGGCACAAGGGAAGCCTTGGAAGCTTCACCTATGAGAATGCAAGGGGACTGATGGGGCCTGTGAATGTTATCACTGCATCCCCAAATAGATATTTATTTCCCTGCAATATCTGTGACAATCTTAAAAGAGGCTGTTTGTGCCTAATAGTTTATTGTTCTCTTGATTCAAAATACTAAAATATATTTTTCTTAAATAAGTAAATTTTCCTCAGTGCAGCAGTTTATGTATATACATTCCATTGCTCTATCACCACCCTCTACCCTCTCAAACCCATCTTTTTAAAAAGATTTTGTTAATGTTTATTTGCTTTTGAGAGACAGCGACAGAGACAGAATGTGAGCAGGCCAGGGACAGGGAGAGAGGGAGACAGAGAATCCAGAGCAGGCTCCAGGCTCTGAGCTGTCAGCACAGAGCCCGACATAGAGCTCGAAATCACGAACCACGAGATCATGACCTGAGCCAAAGTCGGACGCTTAACCAACTGAGCCACCCAGGCACCCTGTAGGCACACACACACATCTTAATGTAGGCTGGGGTGGAGTAGTGATGACCCAAATAGCTAGGAAAGAGGCTCTGTTTCTCTTTCTGCCAGAGTTAGAGCCTTTGGCTTAGGAGAGTGTCAGTTATACGTTGTGTTCTTGGTGACCAAGGAAATGTACATGATTTGAAATAACCATGAAAACCCCAAAGGCTTTCTAAACACTCTGGGTCCCTGGGGACATTTCATTTTTTAAAAAACTTTGTATTGTAAAATACAACACCAATACAGAAACCACACAAAATATGGTTTCTTGAATCATTGTAAGGTAAATCCTCTATAAACACCACCCAGGTCAAAAAATAGAAACTATTAGGTTACCCCAGAAGTGCTTCCATGTTCCTCATCCCAACTCAGCCAATTCTTCCTCCAAAATTCTCCGGACTTTTACAGAAATCACTTCAGTGCACTTCTTTATGGTTTATCATCCAAGTGTATATCCCTGGACATGAACAGTTAGTCTTACCCATTTTTTTTTAATTTGGTGTGTCTTTTAGGTCTCTTTGAATCCACATGTCTCCCCTTCATCCCTTACTCTTCTTTATATGCTCATGTTGAAGAATTTTGGCTATTTGTCCTGCAGAGATGCCCATGGTGTGGATGCTGCACACTCGAGGTGTACTTCAACATGTTCCTCTGTCTTCACAGTCCCCTGAAAATTGGCAACTAGAACCAGAGCTGATTCCAGAAATAGGTGGATTCAGGTCTGATCCCTTAGGACAGATTGTAGGTGGAAATGTATCCATTTATCAAGAGGAACATACTGTCTGGTTATCTCTCTGTAATGTTAACAGCTACTAATGCTTGATGCCTGGAGTTTAAATTTTAGGGATTGAAGAGTGGTGACATTTTAATACTGTCATTACTTTTCACTGATTAGTTGGCATGGTTTTATAAAGAGGTGCTTTCCCTTGTCTCCTTTTCAGTTACCTCATGGTACAGTTTATACAAGAAAAGAAAAAATAAATATTTGAGTCTTCCTTTTATTTTAAGGAAAATGAATTAGTTCTCTACCACCCTCCAAAAGTGACCAACTAATCTTTTTTTTTTTTTTTTTTTTTTTAATTTTTTTTTTTTAACATTTTATTTATTTTTGAGACAGAGAGAGACACAGCATGAACGGGGGAGGGGCAGAGAGAGAGGGAGACACAGAATCGGAAGCAGGCTCCAGGCTCTGAGCCATCAGCCCAGAGCCCGACGCGGGGCTCGAACTCACGGACCGTGAGATCGTGACCTGAGCCGAAGTCGGACGCCCAACCGACTGAGCCACCCAGGCGCCCCAACTAATCTTTTTTAATATTATTTTGAACTCAGGGACTTAAACTTATTTGAAGGGTTTCATTCCATTCCAATTATTATCATTATTAAAGCTCAAATTAGCCCATCTGTGGCCAGTTGGAGTCTCTTCAAGTTGGCTCCTGAATCCTTTTTTGTATAACCCCAGCAGTTTCATATAACCTAGTAGGCTTTGATAGCTTCTTGGCTATCTGATGTGACAAGATGTTCTAAGCTTATCTTGTAATTTTTTCTGTTCAGGCCTTAAATGGGCCATTTCTCTAGGATCTCTTGTTTTTTCTGGTTTCATTTTTAAGTGGGAAACGGTATTTCAAGACCAAAATCTGAGCGCTAGGGATAGATAGATAATCTGAAATAAATTTGAACTGAAAATATCAGTATGAACTTGGTCTTGGCATGTGGTGTGTGTGTGTGTGTGTGGGGGGGGGGGGTGTATGTTCATACTGATGCTTCTAAATCAAATTCATTTCAAATTCCTAAATGTGAAGTGGAAGAGATTTTATTAAAACTTATGTCCATGTTTTTCCTTCATATCAAGAATCTTAAGGACATTAAAGGCAAATGAAATAGAATAACCGTAATTATTCATTTTTTTCTACTCCACATCATGTATACAACAAGGTCAGTGGAATAACCTAAAACCATCATCAATATGATTTCTAAAAGGTGGGGGAAAAATAACATGAGCTTTCCTCCTCTCATCTTTATAGCTGTTCTATGTCCACATTATTAGAACATAAGGAGCACATATACTTGCTCCCTTTTGACATACATTTAATCTTAGTTCTAAAAAGTAGCTGACTGTTTAGTACTTACCACCAGAACTCAGTCAATATCTCTAGTCATTTCGGTGTCTGAAGCTCAAAATCAAGTAAATTCCTAAGAAAAGGTTCTTGGGAGTATAATTTCCTCAGTTCTTTCAGGTAAATGGATCGATGCCCTTTACACTTGCAAGTCCATTGGTTGTTTATAAAATCCTTGTCTCAAATCTTCTTTCTGTCTTTGAAATAGATCTCCTCTGGAATAAAATGCTGTTTTTGAAAATTATGATCTAATGTTCTTTCCTTGTAAGTCACTTGCTTTTTCTTTTTCCTTAAAATCCAATCGTTTTTCTAGAATATGTTTTGGTGTTTGTCAATATTTTCTTTAAATATGTGACTTAATTTTTTTTTATGTGACTTAAATTTTTAAAATTTTTCTGAATCATATTTTTTAGTATTTATTCTGTTTCTTTGTTTTTCTTCTTCAGGGACTCCTGTTACCTTCCAAGATTTTCTTTGTGTAGCTCCAATTTTAGTCACAATATCACATACCCTTTTTCTCTCTTGATTTTACTTCTTTTTTTATCTAAAATTTGTTTCTTCCACTTAACCTTCAATTTCTCTGCAAGTAGTTTTGTTTTGTGTTTATTCACTCTGGTATTCCTTTTGCTTTCATTTTCACTTGTGACATATTTTCATTGATTTCAAATCTGTCCCTGTCACTTCATTTCTGAGATTTTCTAATTCATGCTATTCTTCTTTTGTGTGTTTTAACATTTACTTCATACCTTTTAGTTTATTTTGAAATGGTAGGCTGAAGTATATTTTATTCTACCTCTTAATTCTCTTTTTACTTTAACATATTTTAAAGGATTTAAAAGTTGATACTTTTCTAATTTTTATTTCAAATTAGTTTTCCTAAACTTTTAGAAAGAGAAAGAGAGGAGAGTGAGGACAGTTTTTCTAATTCCACATCACTCTATCTTCTGTTTCCCTATCATGTTAATAGTGTTGGTTCATGTTCTACGATATTCTGCCCCTGTTTCCCTCACCCACTCTTCTCTGAACCTTCTTTCTCCATCCTCTTTATTATCCCTATCCTCTCTAGTGTCATTTTATTTTTTATTTATACATGTTTTCTCTCTCTCTCTTTTTTTCCTCAACTTAGCTAACATAGAGTGTTGTCTTAGCTTCAGGAGTAGAGCCCAGTAATGCATCACTTACATATAACACCTGTGTATATTGTATTGCATATGTATTGTAAAATTTTTTTAAAGTAATCTCTATACCCAAGGTGGGGCTCAAACTTACAACCCCAAGATCAAAAGTTGCATGCTCTACCAACTGAGCCAGCCAGGCACCCCTCTAATGTCATTTTAAATGACACAAGGATTTGGCATGAGTATATTTACAAGTGTATTCTCAGTGGCCACATGCTAACTACTGGCTAGAATTTAAGGGGCCTACAGGCCATCTGTGCTCACAAGTTAAGGTAGTCTCCACCTTTCTCTATGGATCTGATATGCAAAATGAAAGAAAATGATTGGTCTAGGATACCAGTATTTGAGGAGTTAAAAAGAGAAAAAGAATGTATCTCAGTGAAAATAAGACCCCAGCCTGACCCTAAAGTGAGGATGTAGGCTTCTGGAAAGGGCAAAGAGGCATCCCCTGGCATGTGTCATAAACAGGAGGAAGAAAATATAAGCAAACATGCTGCAGGTTATGTATATGCTATGATCATAGAACAGAGAGATCAAACTGGATGGTGGGGGAAGGCATCACAGAAAAGGAAGAAAGGATCAGTGGGGAATAGAAGTGAACAAATAGGAAAGCATCATAATGTTAAAAAGAAAGAAAATTGGGGCTGAAATTGCTGAGCATTTATGATACATTTTAAAAACAATAAACCAGGATTCAAAATTCCAGAGAGATTGGTTTATGGTTTATGGTCCAAGTCTTATATTTTCATTATGTGCTCCCTTTAATGCTTAGTACTATGCACATAGAATACTCTCAAATTTGCTGATTCAACACAATAATAAATTACCATAGGCCCACTCCATAAAAAAGTCTGTGGGAGCCAATATAAATACAGTGGCCATAACACAGGTGCTGGCCCTCAAGGAAAGTATATCCAATGATGGCTAACATAATTGAGATAAACTATTCACAAACCAGTGTGGCTATGAATTACCATCCCTCAATTAAAACAAAACAAAATAAAACAATACTCTCCTTTTTTATATTTTTAAGAGATGTTCTTTTCAAGAACATCATTTTCAAGAACTTACCTATGTGAAGAAAGCAAGGAGCAAATGACTTTAAACTCACATAGAGGTAAATGTCAGTACTTAAAAAGTACTATTTTTCTCCATCTTCCTTTCCTTCTTTCCTTTTCTACCACAAGCGCAATACTGCTTCTCCTAGACCAGGAGGTGGCAAACTACGGCCCATGGCCAAATCCTGCCTGCTGCCTGTATTTGTATGACCTACAAGCTAAGAATGGTTTTTACATTTTCAAATGGTTGGGAAAAAAATTCAAAAGAAGAATAATATTCCATGTCCCATGAAAATTACATGGAATTTAAATTTTAGTGTCTATCTATAAAGTTTTATTTAAACTGAGCTCCACTCATTCATTAACATATTGTCTGTGGCTGCATTCCCACTACCACAGAGCTGAGTAGTTACAACAGAGAATATACAGCCCACAAAGCCTGCGATGTTTACTGCCTGACCCTATAAGAAAACGCGTGCTGGCCTCTGGCATGCTAACCTAACTATTGGTCACCAGGAAGTTAAAACAGATTGTGTGCACGTGATTCAGCTCATTAGGAACGTTGCCTTGTAGCATTTTACTCAGCTCCAGAGAGGGAACAATAATCTCATCTCATTTTTATAACTTCCTACCCCAGTCACTTTCATCCCATGCTTCAGGGGCCCTCAATCACTGGGGCTTCTAGTTCCTAGATTAGGCTGTATGTACAGGTTTCCCACTATCTGAAAGCAGCACGTTCCTTTCAAACCTTTCATAAGCCAAAACGGCGTAAAGTGAAGAAGCTGCTACCATTAATTTATATGGAAAAATGTTTGAGCATTCCCAGGCCCCAAAAATAACCTCTCTTAGGGTTTTCTGATACCTTAGGACACATCTTGCTAATGGATGCACAAAAATCCATTGAGATAAAACATTTGGGCACAGTGTGAGGCTCTGGAGGTTGATGCCAAGATGCTGACTGTGGTTCCTGGGGTGGCTTGCACTGCTCAGGGTTTGCGCTGCCTCTGGAACCATAACTGCTGGCTGCAGAACAAACAGTGAATGCTTGTTTGCATTTCTCCTTTTTTTTTTTTTTTAAGAAAAGCAAATATCCTCTTCGAATTTCTTTTGGTTAGCAAAAACAGGTACTAATGTAGGTCTTTCATAAAAGTGAAGTGGTATAACACAAACTTTTGAAAAGCAAGAGATAACTATATTTGGACAGTTCTTACTGGCCCTTTGATACTTCCATTGTGTCTAGGTTTCCAGTCCAGTTAAAGCTTCCTGGCCTCTGGAATTCCTTCCTGTGTTCTACCAGATGATAGCAGGCGCCTCTCTGCCCTTGTGGAGCCTTTAGGCACTAAAGCCAGGTAATCTAGTTCTGATTAATAATTAACTGTCTCTTATTATTTCCACTCTTGTGGTAAGTACTCATGCCTAAGGTAAACACCTCCTTAGAAGCAACAGCCTCTGTTGAGGATTTTGTTCTATCCCTTCTATCAAATGCTAGTCACAGCCCCTTTGGAGATGATCAATATGTATTTGTTGATTGACTAACTGACCGATTGACTGAGCAGTTGAGCCATTGAGGTGTCAGCCTGGGGTAACAGAGGGATCAGAAAAGCTTTTGTATGAACACTTTGCCTTGGGCAATGTTTGTTTTGTGCTTTTTCTCCTTGGAGTTCTTCTGGGTTTGCTGGATTTGAATAGCATTTGAGAAGGAGAGAAGATGGTGCACGTGAACCAAAGAACTCACTCGCCTCCATCTGCCTTCAATTCTCAGACTGGGGAAACATTTCCAGAAGGCCTGGTGCATGAGAACCTGACGTGGTGACAGAACGTTCTGTCTCCCTCTTATTACATGAGCAGCACACAGAGTTTCTGCAGGCTCATAAATCCTGAGGGCCTTTTCCAGCCGCAGCACTTGGGCCGCTGGCCCCCATTCCAGGAAACAAACACTTTGAAACCCCCATCAAAAGGGAACATTGTGTTTCTGCACATCCAGGCCCACTGTGGGCTGATTTCTCCCAGTGCAGGTAGGCTGGGCGGGCCGGTTAAGTCATATGTGCTTTATGCTTCCTGAGCTCTGGCCTTTTGGAAATCTGCAGAAAAATTCAATGGCCCAACACTGTTCAGTGGTATGTTTGGTGAACTGAAGTATGTATTATGAATTTATTAAATTAAATTTTCCGGGAGAAAACCCAGGAAAGTGTTTCCCAGGGGCTAACACAAAGTGGTGACTCAAGAGAGCAAGTGGGGAAGACCGAGTGCCCAGGGAGGGCCCAGGTCAAACCTGAAGAATCTGTAGTGGGCCCTAGGTGAGCACCTCTCCAGCTGGCTGCTTTGAGGGCTCTCCCCTGGCTGCCAAGGGGAAGAAAGTCTGGTGCCCAGCCTGGAGGTGGAGGGAGGGTGAAGGGAGGAGTTAAGTGAAAACTCCCTGGGGTTCTTGTTCTCCTCCCCCACACCCGCCATCTGTCTCACTCACACACACGCACACACATGCATACACATGTGCACACACCATCAGCCATCAGCATCAGTCTTGCTCAACACTCCTTCACACACTACCCACGCCCGACACCAGGCAGCTCTTTGGTTTTGGTTCTGCCTTCTCTTCTGCTTCTTTTGCCATCAAGATTTGTGGTGTTCCTGGCCACATCTGGAGCATTTAATGTTTGGCTACACATTAAAAAAGACATGTAGCAGACAGAGTATTATATACTGGCTTGAAGGCAGAGTGCTAGATATGAGAACTTGGGCAAGCAATATAGTCAGTTCCCTCTTCTGTAAAACGAGAGACTGTAGTATCGATCTCTCAGTGTTACCATGAGAGTAAAATAAGACAATAGCTGTGAAAATCTTTCATTAACCACAATACAAGTGGAAAACATTATTAGTATGCCTGGCAATATTATGTAAGCTGCTACTGTTAAACTTGCTACCACTATGACTTCTTGTCTTGCTAATACTACCAGTGATTTTCATCGAAGGGCTGGATAACAAGGGTAAAGAATCTGGAAACCACATCATACCTGAGAGGAACAGTTGAATAAACCAGCTGGAGTTGGCGCAAGCAGAAATCTCAGTGGGAAAATAACTGTCTTCAAGGATCTGAAGCTTTGCCATGTAGAAAGGGAGGTAACCTTGTTCTGAGTGCCTCCAGTGAAAACTCAAGACAATAGAGAATTAGGAGGAGAAATATTTTATTAAAGGACAAGAAGAATTTACTCTTAATATAATTGTCAAACAATGCAAAATACCACCTTGGGACATGGTGAAGGCATTGTCTTTGAAAATGTTGAGGTGGAAAGAAATGAACATCTCTATGGAAAGACTGTTACTTATGCAACAATCTCTCTGGATGGCCCACTGAATGGCAGGCAGTGCTTTAGGTGCTCTCTTAGATTAGACTAGATTAGATTAGATTAGATTAGAGCAGAGCATTGGGTAGAGGTTGGATGCTATGCCATGGCTGTCATTTCTTATTGCTTCCATCATTCTGAGTCTTCTAGAATACTATGATTTCGCAGGTGTGCAGTTAAGAGGACAGAAGGGGACAATCAATCTGTTTTTGACTTGCATGTAGATTCTCCCTTCAGCCTAGCTCTGGAAGTAGAGAATGGTCATGGAAGGAGACTCTAAATCCCTGTGAATCCTTTTCCCTAACTGAGCAGCATTCCTTGGCTGAGAATTGGCTGTACTTTCCCAGTGAATTTCAGGATCTGGCTATCCTGGGAGCTGGACTTACAAGCTCCCAAGACCTCTTGGAGCTTCTGCAAGGTGAGCAGCAAGGTTCTTGCACCCAGGCAGGGGTGACAGCAGACTGGATGATGTAACTCTCCCCTGCCTAAAACACATCTCCTCTTGCCCTGGAGGTAGCCTGCAATTCCCCCAGGCAGTCTCTCTTAAAATGCAAATATTCCTGACAGGAGTACACAGTACTGCCTGCATTCAAGCAGCCAGCAGTTCTAAAATTCACCCTCCAAAAATCTCATCTGGCCATCTCCTTCTCCCTCCATATCACCTCTGCCTCTCCACATCTTATCTAAACAGCTGCAACAGCCTTCTGCCCTCCCCACTATAAACCCTCTTATCCCTCCTGTGAATGAAACCTCCATGACAGTCTCCTTCTTCACAGCCTGCCACTCGTTGATTAACCTTCAGTGGCTCCCTGTTGCTGAGACCATGGTCTCTAAAGGACCAGGACCCTGGGAAGGAAATACTATAACTTCCATGAATATATTTCTCTAAAAAACAGGAAAATTAATCTTTAGATAGTAGCAACGTACAGATCAACAGAGGGTCCTTATCCAGTCCTTTTGTCTGATTGTCAGGGGTTACTTAGGGCTCCTGAAATATTTACAAAGTTAAGGAGGTAGCTCACAGGAGTTGAGTACCATTTTCATTAGTGTACTGAGAAACCACAGACCCTGGAATCAGAGACACCTGGATTCAGTCTCATTCTGCCATTTCCTGATGCTGCCACCTTGAGAAGGCAACTTACATCATCTCTCAAAACCACAGCTTCCTCTTCTGTAAGATGGACATAACAGGCTTACCGCATACTCTTGTGGTAAAAATTAAATGAGATAATGAGTGATTTTTTGTAATTGCTAAGACACAGTACTCCATCAATGTTAGTAACTACTTTACCAATGCTACAATACAAAATTGCCTCATTTATATTTTTGTCCAGGGTTGTCTTTGAGTAAAATTTATAAAGTGCTAGTATTTGAATGACTGAGGGAATCAAAGATCATCCCGAATTGGACAGTAAATGCAGAAATCTCATGTGAGGCAGGATTTGTAGAGGGGAGGATGTATACTACTGAGATGTACGCCATCATGTTTATGAAACCACATGGCAAACATCCAAAGTATCTATTCATTCATCTATCCTCTTTCCCACCCTCTCTCCCCCTTCCTTCCTTCCTTCCTTCCTTCTTTCCTTCCTTCCTTCCTTCCTTCCTTCCTTCCTTCCTTCCTTCCTTGTTTCTTCTTCTTCCTTTCAGGCAGGATTAGAGAAGCAAGAGGACTGAACAGCTGGGGAGAGGAGCAGAATCTAGCATTCGTGGACCATTTCCTCAAGTGCATGAAGCTCAGTTCTTAAATGAAACCCTGAACCATAAGGGCTACAGATGGGTGGGATGGTAGTTTGAGATATCCAGGGGGTGTGGAGTTTGCTATTTTACAAAAGAGTTAAATATAATAGTAATTGAGGGAAGCAGTTGGATCAAAAGGAATTATTTGCTAGGCAGTTTCAAAACCAGAAAATGCTTAAAATGCAAACCACAAAATGAAGAAACCTCAAAGGTTAATGAAAACCTGCAATAATAGACAAAGGAAATGAAGAATTGCAACAGAGCCCTCCTTCCAAATCTATTAAGCAGTCATACCAACATCCTTCCAAGTGGGGAATGCTATCCAGCTCCATTTATTCTGCCTTGGAAATGCTGAAATAGGGACAAGATGTTAAGATAAAATGCCTCAGTATCTTCTCTCTTCACTAGACCAAGAAGACACTAGTCCCTACAAACATTGCTGAGACAGCGCAGGCTTGTGCAGCTATTCCTGGTAGGTGTCCCATGAGGATTTGTTGAATGAATTAGAGTCCCTGGGTCTAACTAGTTAAAAGTCAGGCATTTACTAAGAACTAGAGAGAACAGGGGTAGAGAAACTGTGTGGTAGGTCTAAGGTAGAGCCAAAAATATTGGTCCAGGGAAAGCATTTGGACAGTCAAATAATCAAAAGTCAGAGAAGTAACCATAAAATATTAAAAGTAGTGACAGGGAGGCTAGAAAAATCAAACTGGTCGAGAGGTTCTAGATTGTGAGGAGAGAAAACAGTGCTATAAAGGGCACAAGTTCAAGATTCAAGAATTCAAGAGTATGCCCACGTCCAAAACAGAGGAGGACATGCAGCCCTGAGAATAGACCTGGGACTGGTAGGTATGGGCCTGGAACACATAAGAGTGAGTTGCCCCTGGATGGTCAGGATTTATGCTTCATGGCCCCTGGCCTTACTTCCTTCAGAATGCATTCTTAAAACAGTGCCATGTTCCCTGCACTGTAGTCTGGCAGTGGATGCCTGAAAACCAAGAATTGTGACTTCCTGCCAGTGCCTAGTCCAGTGCCCTTTGAGAAGTCACTGAACTACATACATTACAGAGATCAAATAAAGAACCAGCTTGCATGACACAAAACATCCAGGGCATGGGAGGAAAAGGAAGCCAATGGACAGCTGTCAGGAGGCCTGGTTCAAGGCCTAACTCCATAACCAACTCATTTGTGGCTTTGGAAAAACCTTCTAGACTCTGATTTAGTTTACTCACAAAGAAGATAGTGATAAAGTGTCTTAAAACTTGCTGCTAGGGATATTGTAGAACCCAAGGAGGAAGTACTATGTAGACTTTAAGCACTATTCAGACATCAGGACTTTTTAAATTCTGACAGGAGAACATCTAGGTTTGCAGCCAGCACCAACCAAAAAGTGTGCAATTTCTTTCTAAGGAAGAACGGAATTTTGTTGTTTTTGGTCAGTTTTGTTTTATTTCTCTTCCCAAAATCTTTAACTTTTTCCTGGTAAACTGATAGTTGGCCTGATACAGGCCTGGCACACACATCCTTTTCTTTACCTGGCACTAGATTTCAGATGCTTTGATGTCAGACACTCTTGTTAGCATAACCAGCACATGCTGCATTTTCCTGTATGTCTCACAAGCTGTCAGGACAACAGGAAATTTTAGAGTTGGCATCAGAGTGTAACTCAGCCACCCTGGACTCTGTTCTCTCCAAGAGATAAGCTTAGTTGACCGTGAAGACGAATGGAGGGTAATTCTGCGGAAAATCACAGAGAATTGGCCCATTTGGGTGCCATGTTGTGGCGATCTTGTGCACATTGGGCAAATTGATTTTCAATGAAAACATCACCTCTGTCTGTTCCTTTTTTGCTGACAGCACACAGAAGGAATGCTGAGCCAGGAGAAATGGTTGCAAAGTTTGGCCTGTTGTCTTCCCCAAACCTCTCCACAAGTATCTCCCGGCAGAAGCAGCCTTTGGTGGGGAAAGTTCAACTGCAATACAGTTATAGATTTTCCCTGTGTGCCTTTTCCCTCCTCTACCTCTTTAACCATTGTTCTCTCTCCTGTGGGCCCTCAAAATTTGTTTGCATGAAAGATCCTATTATCATTAATTAGGCCTTAGAGTAATGTATAATTCAATGAGCCCAAACAGTGATTTAAGAGGCTAGGGTTCAGTTCTGAGTCTTCCATTGTGCATTTGAGTGGCACCATTTGCCTTCTTTGAGGCCCAGCTGCTTCCAGTGTCAATAAAGTGAGGGATAATAATTCCATAGTTTCCTTACCTGCCTTATATACTTGTGAGGGTCAAATAAAACAAAAATAGAAAGGCACTGTGACAAATGTAATGTTACAGTAATTCAGATGGGTTTTCATTATTACTGTTGGTAGCAATAATAGTATTTGTATTGGTAGTAGCAGCAGTAGTGACCTGAGTAGCAGTGGTCTTTATAGAATCCCAGAGTCTTGGAGTCAGAAAAGACCAATTTCTCACCAAATATAATACTGTATTATCTATTAACTTCATTATCATAATTACTATTTTATATGCTTCTTCCATTCTGTTTTCTCTAGGGCATTCACTGAAGTAAAACTAATGTCTTCCTATCCTCTTCCATATTCTCCCCCATCCAAACCTGCTTTTAGGGAATGATCTGATCTCAGTCAATAAAACCTGATGGTAAAAGTAGTAGAACAAGGATCCTAAACCTAGAGAAGAAAAAAAGTAAAAGGAAGGAAAGAGGCCAAGACAGAGGAAAAAGAGAACATTTTCCTAGACTTAGAAGCTCTGGGAGAAGAAAAGAAGAAAGAAAGATGATATTTAATGTCTCATTAGGACCTGCCTGCTCCACTTCCCTAGGTCAGGAGCAGTTTGGCCAGTGGTCATTTTCATGGCTGGCTTAGATTTCCTCACTATGGGAAAAGATAGCTCTTACGAAAGTCCCGGCAGGGTTGGAATACAGGCGATTCTGCAGTTCAGGGTAAAATCTCTGTGTTATTTTACACAATTAATTACTTCCTCCCCATTTGCTTTAGGATGCTATTTTCAGATTGGAGTGAGCCACAGGAAGCGCTAAGGCTCCCTGGGCTGAATGGATGGACTGTGTCCTGGTGATCAAAATTCATTTCCAAGTTATTTCCTGAAATGGTGTTTTGACACCTGGGTCATATGTTAGCTTTATGGAGTTCCTCTGTGACATGCAACAACAACACAGATAGGCAATAGAACATTATTCACAGGGAGGTAACTTGGGAGTTCACTGCTGCTTGTCAAACTGCATTAAGTAAAGGGAAATGTTTAAGACATGAGATTTACTCAAATGCAGAATGCAAGCAGGTTAGCTTAATTTCCAGCTGGGAAGATCCTCTGTGGCATAGTTCCAGACCCTTGGTAAAGATCAACTGGGATTCAGAGAATTCTATATTTTAGGGCTAGAGGGACCCCAAAGGTCCCAAGGGTTTTTAGACATCTCCCACAAAAAAACAAAAACAAAAAACAAAAAAAAAACATTATGATCCCCAATTTCCTGATGAGGAAACTAAGGCACAGAAATTCAAGTTAGTCATGATCATGCAGCTGACAGGTGGTGGCCAAAAGGCTCAAACCCGGGGCTTCAACCTAAGTAGAGAGCTGTCTTGAACTTTTACCCATAGTCATCCACTATTACATCCTGTTACTATTACAGGAAACAATGAATTACACTTTACCCTGGGCTTGAGAAAGTTCTAGAGGTAGTCACCTTTGGCTTTCCTAACATAACTGTCAGTGTTTCCTCTGCACACATTGGGCCAGCACCATGAGTTGGCAGAATAGGAAGCTGTTTAACAAGATGGACCGTCTCAGTCAGTCCTCCAGAATCTCCAACACTTGAAATACCTTCACCCGGGGTCAACATCTCTGTCTTTATTAAATGAGAAGACTTAAAATGCAAATATTTCTGTGGCAGCATGCTACCCTAAGAGAACAGGTTTTCATATTCAGGAAAGCCCAGGACCAACTGTCTGTGTTATGGACTAGCTGTTGGCCCTCGGGCAATTACTTACATATTATGATTTAGTTTGCTTGTGTGTTAAACAGCAGTAAAACGCTTATCATGTGAAGTTTGTATCTGATTAAATGAGATCAGAATATCCAGGCACATAGAACAGATCCAAGGATTCCATTCTGCAAGGATAGGGAAATAGGACAGTCCTTGGCTTCCTCCCACCGACCAACTCTTGAAAAGCTGTAGAAACAAGAAGCTAACATGAATTCTAGGAACTAATAACAATCACAAGTGAGGAATCCTCAGGAGACTGATGTATTGGGAGGTGCTCAGCTACAGAGGGCAGTGAGGGATAAAATTGGAGGGAAAGGTTATATTCTGCTCTTGCTCTCCCTACGCTAGCATAACTTTGGACAATGACTGCCTGAACCTTTGTGCTATAAATCTGCAACAAGAACCCAGATGACCAGGGAAGGTCAAAAGTCTCACTGGTTGAATAACTGAAAAGCAGGTGCAAGGGAATGTTTATCTTTGGTCATTCATTGCCACCTCTGCCCTCCCTCTTTCCTTTGTAGACTATCAGCTGATGTATTAGTTTCCTATTGCTGCCTTAACAAATTATCACAAACTCAGCAGTCAGTTCTGTATGTTACAGCCTGCGTACAGCATGGCTTATTTGGGTCCTCTGGGTAGTCTCACTAGGCTGAAATTAAAGTATTGGCAAGGTTGTGTTCCTTCCTGAAACCCTGGCCAAATTCAGTTCCTTGTGACTTGGGGGCTGAGGTCACTGTTTCCTTGCTGGTTGTCATCCACGAGCTGGTCTTTCCTCCTAAAGGCTGCCTGCATTTCTTCTTATGCTTTCCGTGTTGCCTCTCTCATGCTTCAAATTTCCCCAACTTCTTTTACTTCCATATCTCTCACTTTAGCCGGAGAAAGTTCTCGGCTTTCAAGGTTATATTGTGTTCACCTGGATAATCAAGATAGGCTCTCTATCTGAAGGTCTGTAAACTTAACTGCATCTGCAAAGTCCCTTTTGCCAGGTACCATGACATACATGTTCTGGAGATTAGGGCCTGGACCTCTGTGGGGAGATTATTCTGACTGCCATAGCTAGCATGCATACAGGCATATTTTTTTCAACATGAAGAACTATTCCACCACCTGCTCAGAGCTCATCCCTTCACCTGTGTGTGATCTGGATTCTTCCTCTCCTGCCTTCATCCATCAGTTATTTTCTCTTTAGCAGCTATTCTTAAGCTGTTTCCTCATGGTTCATTCCTTAAGCCTGTATGAATTTTCTATTACCCCCATCTTTTGAAATCCTTTCTCAATGCTTTATCTCTTTATCTTTTTTCACATTCTCCTCCAAATAATATTCTGTACTTGTCTCTATTATTCCTTCATCTGCTCACATCTCAATCACCATAACAACAGCCAAAGGAAACTTTGGCCCACAACAGCCAAAGGAAACTTCTCCACCATGTGTCATTAATGACTTCCTAGCTTTCTGACCCAAATGAATGCAAATCCATGATTTTCTTATGTAATCTCTCTCTCTCTCTCTTTTTTTTTACATTTGATGTTATCCATGATGCCCTTCTTCCTCAAATGCTCTCATCTCCTAGTTTGATGTCCTCCCTATTTCCAGATTTCTCCCATCCCTCTAGCCACTCTTGGGCTCTCTAGCCCACTCAATTCTTTAAATGCTGGAGTTCTTAAGAGTTTCTTCTGAGGTCATCTTCTCCCTTCACTTTATATTGTCTCCTTAGGCAATCTCACCCAATTCTGAAATTTCCATTGCCATCAGTATACTCTGGGTTCTCAAATATTTACGATAAATTCATGCTTTGAAAGTGAATTCCATAGGCTTATATCAAGCCACCTCTTGGATATTTCCACTTGAATTAATCGCTTTTCCCCAAAATCTCCCCTTTCCCTTTGTTATCTACCTATCAATTTTTGTAAAAAGAGAAATATAATTCTTGATTCCTCTTTCTTTAACTCTCAACATGAAATCAGGGACCAAGACCTATCCAGTAGATTCTGCTTCTTTAGTGCTTATATACATCCTTACACCTTTCATCCTCATTGCTATGTATTTATAATGGCTATGTTTTATTCAGTCTCTTTGTATGTGAGACATTGTATTAAACATCTTTTGAAAATTATTTCAGTTTATTTTCACAAAATCTTGGGAGGTAGACAACCTTATTTCTGTTTTATAGCTGAGGATACTTAAGGCATGACTAGGCTAAATAACTTGGCATGGGTCACATAGTTTCTAAGTAGTATCTCAGGTCCATCGAGTCCCTAAATCAATATTCTTTCAAATGCACTGTTGCAATTTACTGTTTGAGCTCTTAGCATTCTTCATATGGACTCTTGAAAAGTTTTTTTTTTCTTTTCTTTTCTTTTTTATATTTTAGAGAGAGAGAGAGAGAGAACTGGGGAGAAGGGCAGAGGGGGACAGAGAACCTCAAGCAGGCTACACCGTCAGCATGGAACCCGATGTCGGGCTTGATCCCACGACCCTGGGATCATGACCTGACCTGAAACCAAAAGTCAGACACTCAACCTACTGAGCCACCCAGGTGCCCCTTGAAAAGTTTCTCTAACCAGTCTTCCTACAATCCTCCTTGTCCTCTGCTAATCCCTCTCTCACACCTGTAGTCAGAGAATGCATATAAAATGAAAATTCAATCATGTTACTTCCTGGCTTAAAACTTGTCTTTGGATTGCCTTTGCTACGCTAGGGTAATTCACACCTCTTTAGATAGTCTCCTTTGTGATCTGCTTTTGTCTCCAACTTATTTTCTTGTCTTATCCCATCTACTCCACACATTAAGCTTTGGGCCACTCCCAAAGTTATTTTCTTATTTCACACTACACCCTCCACTTGGGGTCCCCCTTCCTGCCTTGTGTTCTGGAGAATCACCCACCACCATTCAATATGCTTCAGCTTACAATTCTCATTGAAAGTTTCAACCTCCTGGTGGAAACTTTTCTATTCTTTCAAAAACAATGCAGCTACATGCTCTTTTGTGTGTGTGCATCCACCATGCTCAGTACATATTTCTTTGGTTGAACCCAACATTGCTGCACTCATTTGTTTATTTACATGTCCTTCCCCACTCTACTGGAACAATAAGGTCCATGGATCAAGGAACACATATTACTTGTATTTACATTCTTAAGACAGTGCTTCTCATATGTGAGGATTCAATGATAAATGCTTGAATTCATGAAAGATAGCAATTTGAAGGCCAGACTAAACAGTCTGGATCTTATTCCCTAGAGAAAAAAGAAAAAGGAAAAAGACTCAACTTCTGGGGGCATTTGCTTATTTTTGAGCATGAGAATGCCATGCCCAAGGCAGGTTCAACTGACAGCAATGTATAAGAAGGGTTGTAATGGGGAGAGCTAGGCACTGAGGAAACTTTACTGGGCCATTTCTATATGCCAGTAAGAGATGAAGATAAGGTGGAGGAGATTATTGGTGATGACCCCTAAGTCAACGGCATTCACCAAGAGAAAAAGAGTGGAAGTATTATAATGATTGTGCAATAATACACTCTCTTGATGTGACACATCCACAGGCAGAGTACATGGGAAAAACAGAATTATCAAGAGTGATTTCACAATGCCTTTGGATTTTGGAAATGATGGGTGGATGGGGGGAGAGTTTATCATGTCTTTTATAAAAGTCATAAATATTCCTGGCACCAATTGAAACTAAAGGCAGCAGCCTGAGTATTTATTTAGTTTTTATGGTCCATTTATTGTCTCATATTCCCCCAGTCAAAGATAATTATTTCTTAATTAATCATATGTAAACAGTCTATATCCTTTGCAGAACTGGCTACTTAAAAGGACATTTATCATAGCAATTGGTCCCCAAAACCCAGCTGCAAATCAACCACTTTCAGCTGGTTTTGCTCTCGTTGACTCCTGATCATTTTTGTGTTTCTAATGGTTTTGGGGGAAGGTGGAAGTTGAAAGGGGCTCTAGAATGTATAACATGTAGAACTGTCCATTTTTCTTGTTTATTTTTAGGAAAAATGTCTGAAGATAGTAAGAAAGGAAGGAACAAAAATTTATGAGTTGGGATATTGGCAATTTGTCTTAGAGTTGGTCAAAAAGTGATTTTATTTCATCTACAAGAAAGGACCCATCAAGAATTTGCCCAACAGAGTAAGAGGCTTTTTAGGGCAGTGAAAATAGGTACATGGATATACAGATACATGTGTAATAATGGATACATGTCATTATACATTTGTCCAAACCCATAGAATGTCCAACACCAAGAGTGACCCAAATATCAACTATGGACTTTGGGTGATTATAATCTGTCAATTTACGTTCATTAGTTGTAACAAATGTACCACTCTGATGGGATGGGGGTGGGGGGATGTTGATCACATGGTAGGCTATGCATGTGTGGGAATATATGGGAAATCTCTATACCTTCCTCTTAATTCTGCTGTGAATCTAATATTGCCATAAAAAGTAGTCTTAAAAAAATGTTTGCCTGAGGAGAATAGTCACTACCCTTTTCAATTTTGTGGGGTGGTATTTATAAATGACTCAAAACTACAGAAGTGTGCCAGTGCCCATCTTGGTATGGATTGTATCATCCTGGAAAGAATGTACTGAATGTTTCATCTTCCTGGATTCCCAAGTGAAGATGCAATAATAGCATTTTGGCATCAAACCAAGGAACATCTAATCATTTTGTCTAGGGGTTCTTCAGTCAGTTTAGAAAGTGCTGATCAGCTTTCTCTACCTCCCGTGGACAGTAGCTGATTGACATACAATATAAAAGATTTAAGTTAGTCTAAAGTCAGGAAGGATATAGAGAGCCTAATCACCTGGGAGCACTTGTTGCCTGGAAAAATCAAAAGTACTTTATCTAAGAGAACATAAGTGGACCCCAGGCCTACATAATAAATGTTAAATCTAAAGGACAGCGGCTTCAGCCTTTGTATAGGTCGTTCTCTCTGAGAGCAAGGATGCTACCTTCTAGATCTTCATATAACCTCTAGCAATTAGCACAGTTTCTGGCTTTAAGTAACAATAGCTATGGTGATGGTAGGTATTTTTACAAGACTTACTTACTATGTGCTGGGTGCTATTCTAAGTACTTTGCACATAGTAGCTAATTTAATCTTACGGACAGTCCTAGGAAGTAGGCTTCTATTAGTGTTCCTATTTTGCAGATAAGGGAATTGAGGCATTAAGAAACTAAGCAACTTAGTGGTGCCCGGGTGGCTCAGTTGGTTAAGTGTCCAACTCTGGCTCAGGTCATGATCTCACAGTTTGTGAGTTCAAGCCCTGCGTCTGACTCTGGGCTGACAGCTCAGAGCCTAGAGCCTGCTTTGGATTCTGTGTCTCCCTTTCTCTCTCTCTGCTCCTCCAATGCTCCCGCTCTGTCTCTTTCTCAAGAAAATAAACATTAAAAAAAATTAAAAAAAAAGAAACTAAGCAACTTAACCAAGTTTTACACAGCTTGTGTGTGCCAATGCCTCATGCATGTGAAACCATAGGATTGAACTGAATTGTTAGTTCAAGGATGAACTGAGCCAGATTTTCTCAGAGTATGTGTTACTATTTGCACTGCTTTAGATCCAAGATGATCCCTCCTACCCAACATGTCACTAAGATAAAAATTAAAATCACATTCACTAGGCCTTCTTTACTGCTAGCTGCACATACTAGCTATGGTGATTAACTGACATTGGCCATACCATTAGCACAAGTTTCATGGCCAACCTCATTGTTCCTAGTGGAACCTTCTTTCTGTATGCTTCCTTCAGATAAAGAATTGAGGGAAAACTTGCATTCTCTCTCCTCTTCTTGGCTCCCTTCTTTGTATTTTCTCTGTCCATATCTAGCCTGTAGATTATTCTGAGGAAAAGAAACATGTCTAACATGTCTTATGTTTGTTTTCCTAATCCCTTTGTACAAAGTAGGCTCACAATAAAACACGTTAAATAAATATTTAAAAATTGGGGAAGTTTAATGAATTCTTTCATAGTACCAAATTCTAACTTAATTGTACAAACAAAACTTTGTAAACCATCCACTAATGAGAAAACTGGAGTCCACTGGAGGGAACTGACCTGTCTAGTGCCCAGTTGGCTAAATTGCAGGAACCTGGAAATTAGGCTAATATGGGATATTTTTCCTTCATCCTCTCCCTTTCCTTCTACTTTTTTTCTCCCTTTCTCTCTTCCCTCTCAATGTTCACGTCCCTAATGTTGTAATTAAGGCTCTACTCTGTCTATATATCTATCTTATCTATCTACCTACCTACCTATATACCTACCTACCTACCTATCATCTATCTGATTTTTGAAAGTTTGTACCCTTTACTAACCTATCCTTATTTCCCCCTACCCCCAGCCTTTGCAACCACTTTTCTACTCTTTCTTTAAGTTTTACTCCCACCACACACATATATATGGTGGTATTTGTCTTTCTCTGTCTGGCTCATTTCATTTAGCATAATGTCCTCAAGGCATATCAATGCTGTTGCAAATGGTAGGGTTTCCTTCTTTCTCATGGCTAAATAATATTCCATTGTGTATGTAGGGGTGTGTGTGTGTGTGTGTGTGTGTGTGTGTGTGTGTGTATCACATTTTCTTTATTCATTCATCCACTGATGGATACTTCTGTTATTTCCATACCTTGGCTATTGTGAATAATGCTGCAGTGAACATGAGAATGCAGAGATCTCTTTGATACCCTATTTCCACTTCCTGGTATATACCCAAAAGTGGGATTGCAGGATCATATGTTAGTTTTATTTTTACTTTTCTGAGGAACTTCCATATTGTTTCCCACAGTGGCTGCACCAATTTACATTCCACTAACAGTATATGAGGATTTCCTTTTTCTTCATATTCTTGCCAACACTTGTTATTTCTTATCTTTTCAATAATAGCCATTCTACCAGATGTGAGTGGTATCTCGTTGTAGTTTCGATTTACATTTTCTTGTTGAGCACCTTTTCATATACCTGTTGACCATTTGTATTTCTTCTTTGGGAAAAAAGAGTATTCAGTTCCTTTGTCCATTTTTTTGGCAGATAATTTGCTTGTTTGTTTGCTATTGAGTTGTATGAGTTCTTTATATATTTTGGATATTAAAACCTTATCAGATATACAGCTTGCAAATATTTTCTCTCATTCCACAGGTTGCTTTTTTGTTGTGTTCATGGCTTCCTTTGCTGTGAAGAAGGTTTTTAGCTTGATAGAATTCCTCTTGTTTATTTTGCTTTTGTTGCCTTTGCTTTTGATCTCCAATCCAAAAAATCATTGCCAACACCAATGTCAAAGCTTACCCCCTGTTTTTTCTTCTAGGAGTTTTATGGTTTCAAGTCTTACGTTCAAGTCTTTAATCCACTTTGAATTGATTTCTATGTGTGACATAAGAGAGTGGTCCAGTTTCATTCTCTGACATATAGCTGTACAGTTTTCCCAGCACTATTTGTTGAAGAAACCGTCCTTTCACTAGAGTATATTCCTGGCTCCTTGGCCATAATTAACCATGTTTGTATTTTCTAGGGGGCTCTCTGTTCTCTTTCATTGATCTATGCATTCATTTTTATGCCAATAATATGGTATTTTGATTACGATAGCTTTATAACATAGTTTGAAATCAGGATATGTGATGTCCACACATATATTTGGTATTCATAAAAATTTTGTAAATTGAATATTTTTTGCCCTTATTTTATAGATTTAGAAACTCAAAGTTTATGAAAGTTAAGAAACCCACCCAAGGCACATGGATAGAAAGTTATGAAGCTGGGTCTATCTGATGCCAAATCCTGTGTTCTTATCTCATCTACTCTGAGAACAATGTGTCTTCCTGAAAGAGAAAACTTTATACTGATATGGAAAAACCAGCAAGGTATACTGATAAAAAGATAAGATATACAGAAAATGGGGCACCTGGGTGGCTCAGTCAGTTAAGTGTCTGATTCTTGATTTCAGATCAGGTCTTCATCTCACGGTCGTGAGTTCAAGTTCCACATTGGGTTCCATGCTGGGTATGAAGCCTACTTAAAAAAATGATACACAGAAAAAAAACCTAGAGTATGCTACTTTGTGTAAAAAGGAAAGGAAAAAAAATATATACCTCATTGACTTACACATGCCAAAATATTTATAAGAATGAAAGGCAAATTAGTCACAGGAGTTACTTTTTGGGAGAAATGAAAACTGGGCAAATATAGCAAGGGTGGGAGACTTCTGCCTGTAATTTAAAAATACATTTTAATATTTTAAACATGTACATAGATTATCCCTTAAATTTCTTTAAATTTAAAACAGGTCTTAACAAATATATGACTTTTCATCTTGGCTGTTTTAACATGAGGTATTTTAACATGGCCTTAAATATACAGCTTTTGTAACTGTGTAATTGCATGTCAGATACACTCCATTCCATTGTTGAGCCATGGCAAATCAAAACTGGTACAGAAGCCTGATGAGGATTATGTCCACAGCTTCTGCTTTGACCAAAAGAACCTGAAAAATTTGAGAGTCATTGTGATCCTGATTCCTCAGCCTTTAGCTCTCTGGCTCCCACAATTACTCTGTGTACACCACGTTGATAAAACCACAGTTCATGGCTACTTCTTCAGCCTTATGAGCTCATACTCTTGACTCTTCCTCTTGACCAAACGTGGATCTGCATCCCCAGAGTAGACTCACATTATACGGGTTTATGAGCCTGTAATACAGAGCACAGAGCCAGCTTACTGATTTATAATGAGGCATACAACAGAAAAGGTGACACATTCTCTCCCTCTGGGCAAAAACACATGGCAATGCAAACTGTATTGACAGATTGCTTATCCATATGTCATGAGTTCAAGGGGGATGAGCTCTTTGGTGGCAAGTGGTAGGTCAAGGATGAGGCTACCATCTCTGCAGTAGGGACACTTCTGACATCAAAAGGACCTAGAAGTTTATGTTCTTGAGTCTAGCTGTCTCTCCTGTGGTTACGGCCTGCATGGACACTGCTAACATCTGCCTCAGGACTCCAGGGTATGCTTCTGATAGATGCATTCTCCCTTTAGAGAGGTTAAAATATTCAGCTTGATTTCTTTTGACCTGGTGACTATTTGGCTTTTTAAGATGACTCTGCCCAGTTCAGTTCTTTTAATCACCAATTTATTAATTATGTGAATCTACAATGGATAGTCTCATTTCCCTTAATCTTCCATTTTAGTCTCCTCCCTGTCAGCTCCATGCCACACACTGTTCGTGCCATGAACAGTCTGTAGAACCCCTGTTTCCCACTCTCAGCTCCCCAGCTCCCTAGGTTTTTTCTGTCTACTCGTGTACTCTTCCTGGGGGCTGACCAGTGGCAAGTGGTGGCCAGCTAAAAATACTCAAGAATGATATCTGTCATCCAATCTGGATGCCTTTCTTCCTTGTATGGGAAACTGTATTTTCAATTCCTCTGTTTACATGGGAAAAGAAATCTTTATGTTTGTATTAGGGCTGCACATCTGTGTTAAGTGTGAGTTGATAGCCACAGGAAGGGTCAGGAAGGGGATAGGGAGGGACTTCACGGCAGTTCCCTTAAGGGCAAGGGGAGTGGCTACAAAGCTCACCTGTCAGAGAGTATTGAAAGAGCCAACTATACCCTAGATCAACCTCACAGTTTTGCGGAGAGTTGATGCTGGACGAGAGAATCCAAAGGAATCCAAGATCACCAAATCTATTTCTCATTCCTTGCAATGTTGCTGTGCTAATGGAAGGTCATTAGCATTTTTTTAAAAAGCAGATTGCTTTGGATAGATAATATATCCAAAGTCAAAGTTTAGAAAGATACACGGCAGTGCTGGTCTGTGAACTGTTTGCTTCTGGTGCATCAGAGAAATTCAGAGTAAGAATTAGAGAGTTAGAAACTTTTATAGCAATGTGACATTGTCAACCAAGCACAAAACCAATGGACTCCAGTCCAGGAAAAGGGCAGAGATTAGTTAGATGTCATCAGATTCATGTGGTAAGCAACATGCAGAGCAAGCTGTATGCAAACATGCACAACAAGACTACCTCCTGGGCTGTGATGAATGTGATGGAAAATATTGAGGCTCCCTTCCTGCCACAGGTAGTTTGAAAAGCACTGCTATATAGTGAAAAGCCTCCCTCCTATTCCAATTCCTCAGCCATCCAGCTCCCTCCTGGAGGAAACAAAGTTATTGGTCTCTTGTGTGTCCTTGCACGGTTCACAAACATACATGTATATGTGTGACACACAAATGGTAGCATGCCAAATATGCCACTTGCTCTTTTATTTAACGATATAGTTTGGAGGGGTTTTTCCCTCAGTTTTAAAGACAGCTACAGAACAGTCATCTGTATGGAGGCACTATAGTTTATTTATCCACTTTTCTAGTTTGGTATTCATATAATGCTGCAGTGAATAATCAGATATACATTTGATTTCACACATGCAAATAAATCCTTGACACTAAATAGCTGCAAATTTTTTTAAGCAGGAGGCATGCATAGTATGTACATAGTAGGCATTTAATAAATGCTTGCTGAATTCAGTGAAAAATACAAAAACTGGTGGAGCTTCTGAGGGGAGAGGGGCAGATAGTCTGCAAAACCTTTAGTGCACCGAAGAGTTGGCCTCGTGTGGTGGGAACCATGAGTGGAGGGACAGCCCGCAGAGTGCTCAGTACCACCTTTGCCTGGCTTTGTAAGAGGACAACAAAGTGGCAGAACTGGGCTTTGAACCCAGGCCCCTTCTATCCCATGCCTCCTTCACTTCCCTGGGATGCTCTCTGCTCCTTATTTCCTGTTAAACTCCATTGTGCTGTCATTACTTGTAGGTTTGACTTGCATCTTTTTGCATCTTTCCTCTGCCTTGTCAGCACCAAGAGACAGAAAAGCGGAGTGAGATTAGGCTTTGGTGTAGACAGCAGATTTTGGCTTTGAGGCCATTTCTAGCTGTGTGACTTGGGCAAGCTGCTTAACTTCTCCTTTCTGGTCTCTAAAATGCAGGCTGTAATGTATCCTCACTGAGTGGAGAGAATAAAATCATCTGGCTCATGTAATGCTCCTGTCCTGGTGCCTGAGATATAGTAAGCTCTCAAAGAATTTTAATACCCCCAATTCTCCCTTGTCCCAAGCCTAGGCACTCCATAAATGCTCATGGAACTGAATCTAATTACATTAAGCACCACTTGTACACTTTTGTGCCTCCTCCCATGTAGGTAGCTGCATTCTGTCCTCTTCATGTCTCTAAGATGCATTTGTTCCCAACTCCTAGAAGCTCATTAGAATGAGAAAAGCACAAGGAGCTGATTTTCCCCCAAGGAGGGATGGGCAACACACTAAAGGAAATGGAGACTGCTGCTATTCTAGGAGTTCAATGAGAAACAGAGTCATTAGAGCCAAGGCCTGCTGTGCAGAAAACAGGCTGAAGTGAGAGCATGGTTTGGATTCAATGACCCGAAGTGCGTGTTTCCCACCTATTTGCTTCAGTCTTACATTACGTTAACAAATGTCAGCTTAGCTGCTGAAGGTACACATGGTGCACTGCACAGGATGAACTGAACAAGTTTTAAGCTCAGTGTCGGTAACTCCAAAAGGACTAGGGTAGGAGGGAATCACCGTAACTAAAAGCTACTTGGCCAGTTTAGAGTTGTTTCCTGGAAAATTCGCTCAGAGTGTGGGTGGTGGCACACTGGCTTTCTGTGGAGCTCCTGTTATACCTAGGCTATGAGCTCTTTAGCTCAAGTATACTCACATGCTCACAAGGAGCACTTAAACAGCACTTGCTGAATGAATGGCAAATGTGTTAGCAGCTTCCTGGCCTTTGGTAAGATATGCTTACTGCTCAGCAACAGTCCAACACAGGTCTAAACCTACGTAATAGCCGTTACTGAACAGAAACCCAAACCAGGAATCCCTGCCTTTTGTTATAAACAATTTAATTCCTCTACCTTTCATGAAAGGTATATTTTTGATATTAAAGGTGTACTTCTACCTCCAGAAGACATTTTATTTAGCCTTAAATACTGAGAATTGTTTGGCTCCTCAGGCCAATGTGGGCATGGTCTCTTTGTTTGCCTTTTGCTGATACCACTTAATACAAATGTCAAAGTCTCATGTAATACCAGTACATGTCCTTGGCTTTTGAAAGAGACTGGTAAAAGAGGATTTTTCAAGCAGTAAGAGGAGGATCCGGCCTCTCCAGGAGACGAGGCAGAGCTCATAGTGATGCTAAACTTTTCAACTGAGCCCTGTATCATCAACCATCCATCCTCCCATACATTCATGCACCCATCCATACACCCATCCACTCAGTCATTTAACATGTATGGAATAGCTACTATATGCCAAAAACTGTGCCACAGAGTGAAGGATGAAGAAATCATGGTCTCTGTCTTTAAACATCAAGAAATGAGCAACTACCCCAGGTTCTCCAGGAATGACAGGAGGCCACCCGAACTCAGTGCAAGGAATTATCAGTGAGACAGAGGTCTGATTGATGATGGATACAAGAACAGCTATTTCCATCACGACTCTTGTGAGGTTACAATTTTGTTGGGCCCTCTCTTTTTATGTAAATAACACTGGCCAGAGGCTGCTTACCTGATTCATTCCTGTTGATCCTGTCTCTCAAGCCACGGATTCTGTTTCAGTAATGCCTAGCATTTGGTAAACACCTGCAGCATAGGAATCATGTCTTCTAGAATGCCACACTTATTGCTAAATAAATGTATAATTAATAGATGGCTCTCTGGCTTGTTATAGCTCTGGTATAATCTTCTGGTATTAACATGAGTACAGAGTAGAAACAGGAGACACTAGCAGAAATGCCAGTCACTCCTCCACCTGTCATTTTCTCCTCATTCATGCTCATCTCCTAGAGAGTCTCCTCTTTAAGACTCAGTCCCAGTATCAGTGGTTCCATAAATCTGGCCACAGGTTGTGTCTCTCAGGATATAAAAAAGAACTCACAGATTAAATACATCAAAAAATCAGTGCTCAATGCTTCAACTAGAAGGCTATGTAACCTTGGGGTTGTGGCCATTTGGGGACTGCTCTGGTTTACATGATGGATACATGAATAGAGAAGTTCATCTGTGGTAGAGAAAAATGGAGCAGCAATAAGAAACTCTACCTCACAACCCTCTAGGTCCTAGGATGCCATGCTATTATGGTAGCTATTGAGTTCTGAGTTATACATTTACCCCTTTATAACTCACTTTCTAAAATTTAAACTACTTTGTGTGGACTTCTAATACTTGTAACCAAAGGATAACTGACTAATATAGGGAAAATAAAGGTCTAGACCCTTATTAGGAATATGTTGAGATAAAAGGCTATATTATAGAAGGAACATGGTATGTGGAGGTCAGGATGCATTAGTCTGTGAAAATCCAATATTCCAAATAAAACAGGGAAAACTACCACATTCACTGCAGTTTTTGCCCCACTTTTCCTGGACTATTTGAATCTAATGCATTTAGTCCATTCCTGCTTGCCTGAGGACCTATTTGGCATCAAATCATTGTATCGCCTTCATCTATAGCTATACCAGCTTGTCAGTATCAAGTCTTGTGACTTTATTTTTATAGCAGCACTGTCCAACAGAACTTCCTGTGATTATTGGAATGTTCTATAGCTGTGCTGTACAATAAGGAAGCCACAAGCCACATGTGACTGTTGAGCACTTGGAATATGGCTAGTGTGATTAAGGAACTGAATTTTTCATTGTATTTAATTTTAATGAATTTAAACATAAATGTAAATAGTCAAATGTGACACTCTATCAGCTACTGTATTGGATAGAGTAGGTTGAGAATATATTCCCACATCCCAACACTTTGCTGTCTTCATGTTACAACCCACTCTGATAGCTACCAACAGATCCCATGCTTCTTCTCTTACCTCTCCATAAGGTCACTTGAAGAGCTGCTGGAGAGATATTTAAAAACACAAATCAGATTTAGACTCCTGTTCAGAACCTCCTGTGTTTGTATTTAAATGTGGAATGAAATCTAAACTTCTGTAGCCTGCAAGGTCCTACCTGACCTGGGGCTTGCCTATCTTTCCCACTCTTTTCTTCCCAACTCCCTCCACCATTCTATCCCACACACACAACCCTTTAGCCTCATTGGCCTTCCTCCTGTCCCTTGAACACTTCAGGGTTACCATAAGCTCAGGATCTTCATTTAATGACTTTTCTGCTTGGAATGTCTTCTCCCACATCTTGCTATGGCTGGCTCTTTCTCATCATTCAGAACTACTCAGTATATGTGTCATTTTCTCAGAGAGGCATTTCCTTCTGGTCACTTTAGCTAAAAAAAGTTTCTGCAATGCTGCAATGGACCTCTCTATCTCTTTTTAAACACTTTTATTTTTATTTAAAGGACTTATCACTTTTCAGAATTTATTTCACACATATATATCAATCAGTCCATCTGCCCATTCATCTATCCATCCAACCATCCATCACCTCTGTATACCCCCAAAATAATGAAGGCCCTTAAAGAAAGAGGATTTAGGGATTCCTGGGTGGCTCAGTTGGTTAAGCGTCCAACTCTTGGTTTCGGCTCAGATCATGAGCTAGCAGTTTTGTGAGTTTGAGCTCCGTGTCAGGCTCTGCTCTGGCAGTGCAGAGCCTGTTTGGGATTCTCTGTCTCTGTCTCTCTCTCTCTGCCCCTCCCCCATTTGTACTTTCTCTGTCTCTTTCAAAATAAATAAACTTAAAAAGAATAAAAGAAATAAAGGAAGATTTATCTGTCTTAGTCACTGCTGCAGACCCAGAGACTAGAACTCTGCCTGGCACATGCCAGTCATTCAAAAATATTGGTTGATGGATTGAATGACTACCCATTCAGGGTTTGGACTCCTTGGGTGTGGTCCTCCCAATATTCCCTTCTCAGCCCAACACTGGACCCACTGGGAAGATCCTGATATGTCAAAATCTGAACTTCTGACCTTTCTCCCCAAACTGACTCCTCTGCACTTGTCTCCCTCACAGTGATACGAACATCCTGGTGATTGTACAGGCAGAACACATCAGTGTCATCATTGACCCCTCACTTTCTCTCACCCCAATCCTATCCATCATCAAATTGTTGGCTCAAATGACCACTTCCTACTACCTGTACCTCTTCCTCCTGATCAAAACCACTATTATGTCTTCATATTTTGCTCAGATCATAGTAGGCCTCTCCAAACTTCCCTAACTTCTAACCTTAGACCCTTCATCCTAACCTTAACAGAATGCATCTGTTAAAATATCAGTCAAATCATGTCACTCATTTGCTCAAAACCCTCCAGTGCCTTCTCATTTTATTCAGGGTAAAAGCCAAAATTACTTCATAGAGATCCACAAGGCCCTACATATCTGAGCCCTCCCCTCTCAGACATCACCTCTAAAACTGTTTTCTCTGCCTTGGTCCTTATAGCACAATGGCCTCCTGGTACAACAAAAATGCCAGGCACACTCCACCTTGGGCACTTTGCCCATGTTGCCTTTTTAACGGGAAGCTTCTACCCAAGCCATCCTTATCCCCCTCCCCCTTTAATGTTCACCACAGAACTTCCTATTTTTGAATATACTACATGGTTATTTATGTATGCTGTCCATTTTTCATATGTTCCCCTAGCATATAAACTCTATGAGGGCAAGGACTTCTACTTGCTTTTGTGTTTGTTTTATTCATGACTGTATCCCCAGTATGTAGAACAATACTATGCAGCAGAATTCAATTAATATTTGTTGAATAAATGAATACATGAATGATTAAATGAATGACACATGACAGCCAGAAATTTAACTAAAGGTAATTTAAATAGTAAATGAGGTTTAATTTTCTAGATAAAGTGAATTGATTTTCTAGACAGATCAAGATTACATAAATTTATTAAGGGCCAAAAGTTTGACTTACTCAAAGACTTATGTCCCAAAGTCTTGAGGTCACTGAGAGACCAGTGGATTGATCCAATTATCCAATTTCAGAGTAGAACATTCTCTTTTGTCATTGTCACTTAACACTGATGGCTTATTCAGACTTCCTTGGCTAACATATATTAGTCAGCTAGCTACAAATGCAGGTAGGAGGAGAAATCTATAAATAAGAAAGTGAATTAAAATTTTCTTCTGTCATGGTTTTCTTGTTAGTATCATTTACAAACTGCAGGCTCTTTAGAACTGCTTGCCATACTAGGAGATTACACCAGGGGCCCAGAAAGAATTAAAAGGGATATTGAAAAAATGTGTACTTTGCTCCAGGGTAGGAATTGGTATTCAGACTGCTCTATTCCAAGAAAAATACCCCTGGCATGTGGACATAGAGCTGTGAACACCTCAAGAAAGTAGAGGTCTACTGTCAAGAAGATAGAGGAAATGCAGACAGACCAAGAGCTACATTGTTAGCCTTTCATATCACCTTAGTTGTACCAACACTTTAATACCCACTCTCAACCTTCTTAGAGGAAACTAACAATAAAGCAAGAAATAAGATATATGCAAGCAAGCATTATGTATTCCATTTAAAAATAATAAATCAAGACTTGGAGAGGCCAAAAGTTTAGTTTTAGGAAATATGATTAGTTTATATAGTAGAGCAGCCACAGAAGAACCCCTCATTCACATCTGTGAATCTCCAAACCTCTAACTCACATCCTTGAGGTGTAATGAACTGAAACACCCATATTTTGACCTTAAGTGAACAGCCAAGTAAGCCACTGACTTCTCTGGATCCACTATGCATTCCAGTTCTCCATTAGGGGGAGAAAAGAAAACAAATATTTCCTAGGGATTGATGATTTTGTAAAACATTTTGTGGTCTGACTCTACTCTTTTATGTTTTTATTCAATTGTTCAGTAAATTTGTATGGAGTATCTATTTGGATTAGATCTACAAGGACAAAGGACAGGAATCTGGTGGTGGAGTCCAACATGTAAACAGTAAAGATAGAGTGACAGCTTCCTTGTGGCTGAACACATTGGAGAGCCATCCTATTTGAAGAGTGGTTTCTAAAAGCCTAAAAACATGATTCAAAATAAAAATTATCTTGAAATCCCAAAGAAAACAGCAATTTACAACTTCTCAATATATTCAACTCAGCCAGTTTTTCCACCAGAGAACTGTTCCTTGGCTGGGCACCAGAGAAGTGGTTGGCTTTTGTTTAGGAGTCATGTGGAATACGAAATACAACTCTTCAAACAGCAAAATCCCAGTCAACATGGGAAGATTCTCACAGAATAAGGGTCACGTGAGAACTAAGACCAGCTTGAGGCAGACACTCATTAAGGGAAATGACTACAGAATCACCAAATTTTATAGCTTGTTCTCCCCTCTCCCATTCTCTTCTTCCCTCTACCTTCCTCACTATTTTGGCTAAACACATATATTTGAATTTGAGTAATTCCAATGCCTGAGTAAAGCAGCTGGTTGTTACTGTGTATTGGATGCGTTGTATACTTCTCAAATCCTCAAAATAGTTATATAACATATATGTTATTATGTCCAGAATATGAGATACAGACAGGGCAGATAACTTGGCCAAAATCACAGAGCAAATAAACAAAAGTCCTTGTATCAGTCACAGATGGCACAATAAAATTGGGCATTTGAGGATGGTATAATAAAAGAACTATTGTCAAAGATGTGGGCAAGGTGCAGTGAACTACAGTGAATAGTGCAATACCCTGGTCTAGTGATAGGGGCTGTACTACCACCTGTCAGCCCTAAAGGAGTAAGGGGGAAGGTTGTGGTTACAAGAAGCATAAGGAGAGAGAATGTTGGGAGCAATGCTAACAGGAGCTATGGCTTTAAGTTGAGAAATGCAGCCAGCATAGGTGACCAAGCAAGGAGGGAGCTGGGGAAATAAATATTCCCCAAGTTCTCTCACTCCCAGTCCACTGCATCTGCAAGGTTCTGCATAAACAGAACCAATCAGAAGAGAGAGGGCAAGAGAACTTGATATGGTCCATACTGCTCAGTCTTCTGGGACACTGAAGAGGGTGGGTGGTGAGTCAGGATGGGTAAATGAAAGCTAACCAGCACAGTTCTCTGCTAGAGAATTGGTAACTCCTCCAAATTAATGACAGCAGTGTCTTACTTGTCTTCATATTCCACTGAACAATGCCTGCCATATCATAAACGATCAATAAAAAATGTATTAATACTTTTTTCTTTCTTTCCTCTCCATCCTTCTATCCTCAAAACCTCAGGCCAAAAGTGAGAATGGCATTGCCAGTCAACTGGGGACAGCTGGTGATTATCTAATAAGAGAAAAGTGTTATGTCTTTCCCCACCCCTCATCAGAGTTCAGGTGGTATGAGTGGAGAACATTCTAGAGGATTCCCTCTTATAAAAGACTCCATGTTCCTTGCTCTTTTGCAGTTGCCCTGGAGGCTGGGAACAGGGAGGGTGGACTGTTTCTTTTTCTGGGGAGGTTTCCAAGCCATTTTGTAGAGCATCAGCAACTTTAATTTGGGTCATAACCAACGTTTGAGAACCAAGCTATTCAGTGAACTTCTTTACAAGATGTTGAAAAAAATAAAACAAAACCCACTGTTTTTCAAGCAACCAAAATTGTTGTCAGAAGCATTTCAGATTTGAATCATATTCACAAGAAAAATGTGACAGAGGAGGTCTGCATATCTGTTCCTTCAATAGGTACTTATTAACTGTCTATCAAGTGCCCTTATACCATAACAATCAGCTAGAGAAGACATTAAGGAATGAATAAACATAGTTTAAAGGCTAACACCTCTTATGATTTTTTTTCTCAAATCCCCTCCCAAAAATCCAGTGTCTATAAACAGGTCAGTCCTGCTCTGAGGAGGTCGTCTTGCTCTAGTTGGAATATTTGTTTCTTACAGACCTTTCATATGGTTTTTGATGATCTTTTAACTATAAGCAGCTGGGATCTTGCTATTTGTTAAAATTTCTCTGGACACATTTTGCTCAATAAGAGAATGTGTTATGGAATCTTCAAGCTTGAAGATCCTGGGGAGGTCATCTGGTATGTTCCCCTGTCTTTTTGTACTCAGTCTTTCCCACACTAGTTGATAGGACTCTTCCTGAGGGTGAGGGCCCAGAAAAAGAGAAATTATCCTTTCTTCCAATCTGCCTTGCCTTGCTATAAGAAAGCAAGCTACTCTCTTTAATCTTGCCTGTTCAGAATTAAAAATGGAAAGTACAACAGTTTAATACATTTTATGACCTTCATGTTTTATTAAATTTCATAAAGGCATTCCATTTGAAAGAGGGTCAGATTTTAAATTAAGGCTCTACAACAAATATTTAAACTCAGATTTAATAAAAAAGTTATTGTGTATTCATGCAATTGCAATTGATTATAGAAGACTTAGGTATTGAAATTTTAAAAGGGTAATAGATATTGTAAATGGATAATAATGTTTAACAGGATACTGAATTTGGCATTTATTTGGCCTATTTTATGTACATTTTGAAAATTTATGGAACAATGGTACATTGTTTTTTAGATACAAGTGCTTCACATATAGAAGGAGCATAATAAATATTGATAGAAAGAATATGTGGAATATATGAGTGAAAACATATCTGCAAACTTCACATTCTTTTTTTGTTATGAGGACTAATACATTTAATTAATTCAATGTAACAAAACTTCATAGAGAGTATAATTTATTCTAGTATTGCTAAGCTTTAAAGGAGTTATATGAAATGTTTGTGCATCCTTAAGGAGATATAGAATTCCTAAGGAGCTATGTGAAATGTTCATGCATCCTTAAGAACCTGAGTAGTGGAATGAGGAAGCATGATCACTGAGAGAACAAGAAGAGATACTTCCTGGTTCTGTTCCAGTAACCAGGGGAGCTGAAATGGTTAGATTTAAGACTTTATGAAAGAAGTAAAATTGAGGCAGCTCTTAAGTAACTTCCAAAGGAGCATATAGTCCAGTCTCCTATTTTATCTGAACAGACATTTGAAGAATTGTCAAAGAATTAGCCAAAGGTTCTCAGCAATGTGGCATACAAAGGTTATTTAAAGAAATTAAGCTCCCTTCTCTACTCCAGTGTCTATCTCTACTGAAATGTTCTCTTTCATTTTGTTTCTGAAAGTTTAACTATATAGTACTTACATATGATGTTTTTATATTTTCCCACTTATGCCTCACTGAGCTGTTAAACCTGTGGGTTGGTATCTTTCATCAGTATTAGAATGTTTTTGGCCATTTTTCTCCAAATATCATTTTTTTCCTACTCCTTCTCCTTTCTTCTCCTATGATTGCAATCACATATATGTTAGATAGTTTATTTCATCTTACACATTTCTTTCCACTCTTTCTTACTGTTTTCTTTCTTCTCGTGCTTCAGTTTGGGTATATTCTAACAACCTCTCCAATTATCCTATCTTCTATTGTGTCCAGGCTATTGTTAAACCCATCCGATTTCAGATATGAATTTTGTACTTCTAGAGTGTTGATGTAATTATTTTTTAAAAATAGATTCTGTGGAAATATTTTTTCTTTTTATCCATTCCATCCATTTTCCACTCTAGTTTTTAAATTTAACATAGTTTTTTGATGTCCTTGTCTGTTAATTCCAATATCTAATTCCCTCTGGATTTGCTTCTGTTCCTTGTCTCATCTCTCTATTGTCAGTCACTTTTTTCTGTTTCATTTTATGTCTAGTAAATTTTGATGATATGCTGGACATTTTAAATAATGTTTTGCAGAGGTTTTGAATTATGTTATCTTCTGTTAAAGGGAGTTGAATTTTATTCTGGTAGGTGATTAAATTATTGGTGAATCTCCTTGATTCTGTTCAGAGCCTGGTAAAAGCTCTGCTAAAGCAGATCTTTTTCAGTTTTTCCCCCTTATTGTCAAGGCATGGGCCTTACATAGTAGGGTTTTTTTAGGATCTCTAATTGTCCAAGGTCTTCCCCAAAGTACCTCCACTCTTCTGCGGGGTCTCTGTGATCTCTGATGAGCTCTCAACTCCCCAGCATCTGCTATCACCCAGCCTTCCTATAGTCTCATGTTGTATCTGCAAAGACTGGAGTTTGGCCCAGGACCTGGGGCCTATTTCCACATATATTTTTGAAATGCTCTTCCTATTGTTTACCTTTTTCTGACACCCTACTCCAAAATTCCAGTTATGGTAGTAGATCCAGACTCTGAATTTTCTTCTTTTGCCTATAAAGATCACTATTCATTATTTGGGTTTCTCTTTCCTTCATTAGAGCCTAGAAAACATCCTCAGGGAGAAAGTCTGAGTGAATGTGGGTATCCTTTTCTCCGCCTTCATTCTCTTAAAGAGCATAACATTTCATGTGATTGTTCCTAAAAATATTCAAATAATTATTTTATATGATCTATTCTGGTTTTATAGTTATTTGGTGGGCAGGTGAGTCTAGTACCAGTTACTCTATCATGGCTGGAGTCTCCCTACTAAAGAGAAGTTCAAACTCATATATACACATGCATAACATATGAGTTTACTTGCATACTCACACTCAAATGTTCATATACAGATACATACATGTATATAGGCTTGCTTATGTGTGTAGATATGTACACATGTGAACCTGTATATTTATATCTATATGTCACATGCATATAAGTTTTCTTGTGCATATTCACATATATGACTATAACTATGCATACATACACACACACATACATGAATGAGGTTTAATTTATGCATCGGAGTTAGCTTTGGGTGATGACAGGTTTGCCTTCCTACTGCCAGATACTCTACTGGAGATTTATTTGGTAAATTGAGAATTTTTATGAGGGCTAATTCATTGGCCACTGATTCATTTACTGTAAATTCCTTGAAATAAGCTCTCCTTCTGGTAAAGTCCCACATGGGTAAATGCTAGACTTGGCATTCCTGATCAGGTCTCCAGTGTTTCACCCAGTTCTCTTTCCACTAAATCAAACTATCTATTTTTAAAAGGCATTAGTCTTTTCCTGGTATTCCTCATTCTACTAGGTACATGATTTCTTGCTGCATTGAGTATTGGCTACTAATTGAGAGGTTCTTGAGTGGCTCTCTGGAGACTCAACTTTTTATCTTTCTGTTTTGGTTTTAGGCACAGAGTTTCAGAAATCTTTCTTTTAATTCTTTCCATAAACAAAAGAGACTTGCTCACTCAAGCAGGGTGAAGAAAAAGAGAACTAACATTCAGACAGAAGAAAAGGGTAGAACAAAGCAAAAGTGAATGGCAGTTATAGGCAACTTGTCTGTTCAGGGGCTTTTGATTTTGATGTCTCCTCTCATCTACATCTGCTCTTGCCCCATCTTTGTAGATCCAGAGGTCCTCAATGTATATCCCATTGACTTCTCTGGCCCTCAATTTCTAATTCTCTAGTAGAGATGACAGTGACCAAAGACGATAAGCTCCAAGTTACTCCCCTTAGAGACATGTGTTTAACTAGGGGGTCTTAATCTTACATTAATGAAGTAAAAGGTAGTGTTTCCAGCCTCAGAGAGTAAAGCGGGAAGGATTGGGCCAGGACTTGGGAGTGAGGCAGAAAAGTCCTTGTGTACTCCTAAATTAGATGCCTGAGGGACCAAAAATACAAGATGGCTAAAATCCTAAGCTTCTGCCCTCAGTGCCTCCAGGTATCTTGGAGATGAGCATATTACTACACCCAGAGTGAGGTGATGAAGGACTTTGTTAAGTGACATAAGATGAAACTCACTCTTTTGAGTTTTTTTTTTTCTCAAGCAGATAAAATGAGTGTCCTAATCAAAGTTTAGTTTAAGAAAGCTGTTTATGGATCCTAGGAAGCTGTACATGGCAACAAAATCTATTCTCCATATAGCAGTCAAACTATATCTTAAAAATGTAAATCATGTCATGCCTTCTTGCAGCTTAAAACCCTCTAGTGTTTCTTATTGTGTGGAGACTGAGCTATCAGTCCCTCTGTGATCTGGCCTCTGTGTTCTCCTTCTCTAAGTTCCAGCCACACTGACCTTATGTTTCATAAAGAAGCCCAGCTTATTCCTGCCTTGGGAATTTTTTACTTTTTGTTTTCAGTGCCTAAATAGATATTCCCTCATGTATTCGTTCCTTCTTGTCATTCAAGACTCACTTCTAATGCCACCTCCTGGGAGACACTTCCAAGACCTACCACATTCTGTTACATTCCCGGGTTGTACTTTTCTTCAGCAATGATCTTGCTTATTTATGTGTTTGTGGCCTGAGCCCTCCTGTCCCATGAAAATGTCCTTTTTGAGGACAGTGACCATTTTTGTTTTGCTCACCATATATGCACTATATGTTTGACTTCCAGAATAGTGACTGGCTCAGAGCAGGTGTTCAGTAAGGTACTGAAAAAGGAATTAATGAATCAATGAACAAGTAGTTTACTCTGGTATGTTTATAAGAATTTCACATATAGATTCATAAAATGTCTAAACTGAAAAGCCCACAGAAAGCCTCTAGTCCAATTTCTACTTAATGCAGCTCCCACACCACCTACAGCATTCTCGAAGCTACATGTGTATAAGACAACTTTATGCAGTAGCTCATTTCACTCAGGACAGTCTTCCTAGTCCCTCACTCAGTGCAGATTGACTTTTTTTTTTACTACACAATTTTCACATGTTCATATGGATTCTAAGTCCTTAGGAGACCTGCAGAATCAAATCAGAAGAGAAGGGAGGGGACTGTCACAGAGAGAGGAGAAAGACAGGACATCTCATAGTTTGACAGTAGAAGAGGAAGACAAAACTCCCTAGATCACATGTGGAAACTCAAAACTTGGAAGCTGCACCCATTTAGGTAAACAAAAAGTTGTGGATGCACTTCAGTACCTGCAGGGCTTCATAATATCACAGAAGAAAAAAGCTCCGATAAGAACCCAGGCACTGCCATTGGACTGACAGGGTTCAAGTCCAGTAGAATGAACTGAGGTAACAACCTTGTAAGCTCCAAATTTCTCACTTGAACATTTGGGAAATAAAGTCTCCTTCAGAGAGATATAGTAGGCATGGATATAATCTTTGTAAAATACTTAGCTCTATATACTGACATGGAATAAACCTTCAATAAATGTGAGCTACTCTTATTATAGTAATAATGTTCAGTGTGATGGCCTTATGTTATAAATAAAAGAATAAATTCTGTGCAATAAATTTTATGAATATATCCAACACTATTACTCTTTTTAAGTTTTAGCATAAAGTAAATAAAACTTCAAATATCCAAACAATCTGGCACAATTCATATCAATGCTAATACAACTTTTATTTTGACAATATTTTTTTTTATTTTTCAAACCCCTTTCATGGATAATCTCTCATTTGATGATTCACAGCTGCTTATTCACTGAATAATATAAAACTTTAGAAGTATTTTGTAATAAAATCTACCTGTATTCCAGTGCAAGAATCTCCTCAGTCTTAATGTTTTGTTTGGCCAAATCTGATTTCCTATGCCAGAAACTACAGAGCCAATTTGTTCTCTTGAAAGCTCAAATATTAAACGTAGGGAAGAAAAGTCTTTATCTTAAAAAGGCAGCTTGGAGGTGTCAGTTAAATTCGCTGCCGCCCACAGATGCTTAACCTGGAGAAATCAGAAATAATGGAGGATTAAAGATTATGCGCCTACAGTAATTTTGGAAAATGAAGGAGTCCCTCAGGTAGAAACATGATCCATTAGCCCAAAACTTTTCAAGTTACAGCCTATAAATATTTGAAGTGTTTAACTTCTAAGGAGGCAAAGGAATTATTCAACCCAGTACAAGGAAAGGTGATGAGGAGTAATGGCATGACATTAACAAAGAGAGCATTTTTTCAGTAGGGAGAACAGGTAACGCAAAGGCTCCACTGAAAATGGAGACTCCTTGATTTAGCAGTTAAAAACAAGATGGCACTTTATAGCAAGAGCTGATGGCTAGTTCCATTTTAAGTTCCTGTGGCTAGTGACCTGCTCATAGTACACTGAGTGATTTTAATGGTTCATTCAGCACCTTTTAAATTGGTTTGAGCGAACTAGTAAAAAGAATAGTCAGAATAAGTAAAAATATTGATGATTCCCTGGCATGTTGACACCCACTGTTGCTGTTTTCTTTTTTTTTTATTTAACACTGACATAATGAATACTCACCATTTTGATGTTTTATCTATTTACTTGAATCTTCTCAGTGATAATTAAATAAGGGAAGGAAAAGACAAGAGGTGGGCGTGGGGAGTGGGAGAGGGAAACAAGGAGGCTATTAAACGGATCCTCGTGCACATGCAATCAATTGATGAATATGAACATTGCCCTTGTTCAAGCATGAAGGCAACTGTTCCTGTTTGTACATCTAGACCTCTTTCTGGTTCCCTTTCCTGAATTTGTACCAGTCAGCCTGCCTTTTATATTACCAAATACAAGGAGAGAAGAAAACAAATATTAAAAATAAGAGGACTAGGGTCAAGATGTCTCTGACCTCTATCAATCTTGAAGTTGATAATGAGGATTTCAAATATTTAGGTGAAGTAAATGTTGTATTAAACAAATATTGCATGATTCCATTTACATGAGGACAGGCAAATTCTTCGAAACACAAAATATAATACAGGTTGCGGGGGCTGGGTGGGGGGGAATGGGGAATTATTTTTCCTGTTTGAGATGAAAATGTTCTGGAGATAGATGGTGATAGTTGCACATCATTGTGAATGTTTTTAATGCCACTGAATTGTACACTTACAAATGGCTAAAATAGTCATTTTTATGTATGTCTTACTATAATAAAGCTACTGTTGTTATTATTAATTTAAATAATAATAACTTTTGAAGTCAAGGGATTAATTTTGATTGATTTGCTAGCTACAGGAAATCTTTTTCAAGAGAAGTCTGTTTTCCAAATTCCTTAGAGATCCAAATCATTCCGTAGTCCTCCCTCTCCCCACTACCACCATCAATAACTTTCTAATATTTAAAGTAAACTTAAAAACTGCACTCAAATATTTATTATAGCCACATGTTGATTTTAAATTTATGGTATATTATAACATATAATAAAAAGAATTAATTCATTTACTAATTCATGCCACGAACACATCTAAGCCCTTACTGGCCAAAATCTTATTCTAGGGAGTAAAATAAATAATGGTGGTAGGTGCAAAGATATTAGTGATATTAGTTTCTACTCTTAATGAGCTTAATATCTATTGGGGACAACAAGACATGGACACCAACAATTGAAAAAATGTATAAAATAACACATGTTGAAGATACGACAAATGTCTTTAAATTAGTATCTTACATTTGAATAAGTTTTACAGTTTGGCAAATATATTTGCCTAAAAGGAGGCAGATTTGGTTTAACAGTGAGTCTTTGTAGAGGACTGGACTTTCATCCAGGCCATAGAAAATAGCAATTATATTTATTGACATTTTATAGGTTATATAGACTTTGCATACCTACATACAACTTAACAATTTAATGGAGTATAGATATTACATTTTGAAAGGAAGCACTGAGATTTGGAATCAGACCTAGATTTAATTTCTTTTTTTTTAATGTTTATTTTTGAGAGAGAGAGAGAGCGAGGGAAGGGCAGAGAGAGAGGGAGACACAGAATCTGAAACAGGCTCCAGGCTCTGAGCTGTCAGCACAGAGCCCGACGTGGGGCTCAGACCCACAAACCGTGAGATCATGACCTGAGCCGAAGTCAGAAACTTAACCAACTGAGCCACCCAGGCGCCCCAGACCTAGATTTAATTTCTAACTGTACTGATTACAACTATGGGATTGCATGTAACTTAATTATTCTCTTAGAGTTTCAGTGTTGTTTCCAGAAAATGGAGGCAGTAACTCCATCATGGTCATGTACTGATAACTGAGATTATACATGTAAGGCACTCAGATGTAGCAGCTGCTCAATAAATAGAAGTTGCCTTTTCTAGTTGTGGATGCTGTAGCCTTTAGGTTGTTATGACCAAATGCTGATTGAATACATGATTTACTTAGTGTGATCTCTGGGTCTGGCATACCAGTTCCAATCATAACATTGTTCCTATCTGAAAATATAATTTGGCTCTCAGTGATCTGTGTTTGATAATCCTTTCTGGTGTGGTTTCCAGGAATATGGTTTGATGAAAAACAGGACTGTCTTATATGAGTGTGTGTGAATACCTATATACATATATAAAATATATTTATACTATTTTCAAGTACTTTAAGTAATGCAGTCTAGTGTCTAGCAATGTGTTACAGAACAGGGTTCCTACCAGATGTGTTTGAATGACTGGCTATCAATCATTTGTAATTAGCACACTGTATGTAAATGTATGCAATTTAAGTGCTTGAAAACAATTTATTCTTGTAAGTAGATTAAATTGTCCTTTTTACAATCCTGTTTACATTGGTAATTTATTTAACAGACCCTCATTTCATTGATGGTAAACTTTACCCCTGCCCAAGTTCAAATTCTCTCATTTTGGCTAAGTGCCATCTGAATTCATGAGGTTATATTGTACTAAGGAAAAAAAAAAAGGTGGAGTACCAAATTCCATCAATCAAGGGCTGGCTGTCAGTGACAGGAAATTGGCACTTGCACAAGGACCCCTGACCAGATGGTAGACATCTGTGCTTTTCTCATCAGCAGGGCCAGGTCAACTGTGCACCCTCCATAGATAGGCCTCAAAGAGTTAGGGCCCCATAGGTGGAGGGCACCTCAGGGCTATTAAAACATTTGGGTTATGAACAGCAAAGAGGAAACTGACACCTTGGGATGCCTTAAACTTTCTTTTTTTAAATTATGTCTTAGAACTTAGGACAGGCGCCAAGTTTGATCTCCTTGAGAATTTCCAAGACTAAGTCAGTACCTGCATCTTGGGAATACAGAAAAAGAATCAGAGGAGCAGTCTTCCAGTAGAGCATTCTATTAGAAAGTGTCCTGGGAGGGAGTTGTGGGGACTCTGGCTCTAACCTGATTTGAGAATGCAGGTTACTTCACAGGTTGGAGTCTCAATTTCTCTGGGAAAAAGAGTTTCAGGGTCCCATGAGCTGAAGGATATGAACGTACTTCTCAAATCCAAAGAGAACAGAAGAAAGCATTGCACCACAATCCTCTTCAACTACTTAAATCCAAGTTACCCTTCATGACAAAATTAAGCATTTTGTCCTCCATGAAAACTATCCCCATTCTTGATACCCAGGTCATGCTTTCCAAGTCTAAAGTGCTAGAACATCTAAGATCTAACAGGTTCTTGTTCTGTTCTTGACTCCTCTCTGAAATGGTAAGAAATCTGAGTGCAGGAGCCATGTCTTCTCATCCTCTTTCACAGGAAGATGCTAAATAAAAATGTGTTAACTGATTCATAGCTCTGACATTTCCACTCATATTCACAGCCCACTAGGCTGCAGTACTTTTCCCTGAAATCTCTGGCTGAAATCCTGTTAAAAGGACAAGCAGGATATTTCCATTCTGGGGCCTTGTCAGTAAGCATCAGCTCTGCCAATGCCCACAGATGAATCTCTGCCTCTTCTGTTCTATGAAAGTAAAGGGACCCTGTCAACAGCCTCTTGCTCTCTGAGAAAGTCATCACTGAGCCTCAAATGCACTTGAAACTCTGACTCTCTTTAAAGACTACTGCTGTTGGATTTTCATCAGAAAAGTGGTAGCAAGGACAATGAGAGAACGGAATAGAGAGACTCCTTATCCTTGTGCTGGTAGGAAAAAAAGCAGTGGGCATAAAGATTATAATTATCTGCTTTTAACCAGCTCTGTAACCTTGAGGAAGTTATTTCATGAGCCTGAGCCTCAGCTTCTGCTCTTCTGAAATGCTCATTTGGACCAGATGGTCTCGTGACCCTTATTGTTCTCCTATTTGACGATTTGCAGTAGAAAAGACCACAGATAGTCCTAAGAGGGTATGGAGCAGTCAAGGAGGCATGCGAACTCTTACAATTTTTCTTGAAAACAAACCAAAAAACCTGGGTAGTTACTTATGTGTTAGAATTAGGTTTCTGGTACAACAACTTTTGAACTCTAACAAAGGTAGAATCTCTGTGGATGAGCAAGACAGGAAGTTTATTTATGTGTTTATTTGCCTGTATATTCATTCATTCATTCATTCACATATTAACTTCTTCAACAAATATTTATTGAATATCTAACATGTTCTAGGCAATCTTTTAGGCACTGGGGATACAGCTGTATACAAATAAATAAGAAATCCTGCCCCCCATGAAGTTATAGTCCAATATTCTAGTAGTGGTGGATAACACACAAACAAATAAATACATAATATGTGGGGCAGGGTTAATAATCTGAGAAAGTAACAAAGTGGGATAAGGATATACAGTCAGGAATGGGGAAGGTGCTATTTTCAATGTACCTGGGATGTTTAAGGAACAACTAAGCAACTAGTGGCTAGGGCCAAGAGAACATTGAGGAGAGTGGTAGGAAATGAGGTCAGAGCAGTAGTGGGGCCAGACAGAATAGTGTCTTATCATAGGAAGATAGGTCTTGACCTTTTACTCTGAGAGGGGAGCCATTGTAGGGCTTTGAGTGGAGGAGTGTTGTAATCTGACTTACATTTTAGAAGGATTACTCTGCTGTTTTGTGTTGAGCAGACTATGCAAACGCAAGGATGGAAGCAGGGAGACCAGTTTCGAGGCAATTTAAATAATTCAGGTGGAAATGGATGACTGTTAGAATAGGGAAGCAGTAGTGGAAATGGAGAGAAGTGGTCTGGAATCTAAATATATTTCCAAGGTTGAGTTTACAGGAGTTGCTGATGGATTGGATTTGTGGCACCAGAGAAAGACAGATGTCAAAGATGACTCATAACCAGGATGACTCTAAGTTTTTCTGGTCTGAGTAGCTAACTGTTAGAATGGAGTTGCCATGTGTGAGACAAGGAATAGAGTGAGAGCATAAGGACTTTGGTGGAAGGCTCTGAATCAAGAGTTTCCTTTCAAACACGTAAAGCTTGAGTTGCCTATCAATATCCAAATAGGAATGAGAAGTAGGTAGTTAAAGACATGTGTTTGGGGATCAGAAAGAGAGGTCAGAAGTAAAGATATAAATTTGGGCATAATCAATGTACATGGTATTTAAAGCCATGGGACTGAAGGAGTTCACTAGGTAAAAGAAAATAGAGAAGATAATCAAGAACTGAGCCTTAGAGTTCTGTAATATTTAAAGATCAGGATGATAAGAGAATGATAAGCTCTGTCAAATACTGCTGGAAAATCCAACAGGATGAGGGATTTTACTTAGAGTTTCCATTGTGACACAGGTGACTTTTTCTCTCTCACATACAATTATGATTCCCACCAATAGCCTTTCTTGCTAATTTGAATATGAAAAATGACCACTAAAATGAAACCAAATCTTCATCTACCACTTGCATCAAGACTCAGGACTAGCTTCTATTTGAGATGAAATGTATGTGTGTGTGTGTGTGTGTGTGTGAGAGAGAGAGAGAGAGAGAGAGAGAGAGAGAGAGAGACAGAGACAGAGAAACAGAAATATTATTCAGAGAAGCACAATAGAATTAGACATTGTCCCTGGACTTGAAGAGTTTCTCTAGAAAGATAACAGAACCACTAACAAGTCCATGTGGATTCAAAATATACTTAAATAACTGCCTACAGAAAGCCAAAATGGAAAGATTAAGCAATCAGACAGGTGCTATGGGGCTGGGAAGATCTATAATGCCTGAAAATTATTGTGACTGTCTTTGGGAAAACTAAGGAATTAATTTATTTTCAGGAAGTCATGCCTTAGAGTCTTTTCTCAAGTTACATTATTACATTCTAGCTTTTGCTTAAGAATGTCCAAAGGCGTTCCATTGTTTAGAGGATAATCTCTCCCCATAGCCCTGGCTGGCATTCAAGGTTTTTCAAAAACTCATCACAATCAGTCCTTTTAACTATTCTAACTTACAGTGAGCTCTCCCTACAAAGTCTTAGACCACTAATTATCTACCTCGCATTCATTAGTTGTCTTTAAAAAATTATTAAGACTTGGGGCACCGGGTGGCTTAGTCAGTTAAGGGTCCGACTTCAGCTCAGGTCACGATCTCACAGTTTGTGGGTTTGAGCCCACGTCAGTCTCTGTGCTGATAGTGCAGAGCCTGGAGCCTGCTTCAGATTCTGTCTCTCTTTCTCTCTCTCTCTCTGCCCCTCCCCTGCTCAAGCTCTGTTTCTCTCTCTCTCAAAAAGTAAACATTAAAAAATTTTAAAATTATTAAGACTTTATTGTTTTAGAGCAGTTTTAGGTTCATGGCAAAATTGGGAGGAAGGTACACAGATTTTCCATATATCCCCTACTCCCACATATGCATAGCTTCCCCCATCATCAACATCCCCTGCCTGAAGGTACATTTGTTACAACTGATGAACCTACATTGACACGTCATAATCAGCCAAAATCCACAGTTCACATTATGTCTCACTCTTGGTATTATATATTCTATTGGTTTGGACAAATGTATAATGATAGTATTCATCATTATAGTAACATACAGAGTATCTTCACTGCCCTAAAAATACTCTGTGCAGAACCTATTCATCTCTCCCCCCCAACCCCTAGCAACCACTGATCTTTTCACTGTCTCCATAGTTATAGAATGTCATATAATTGGACTTATACAGTATGTAACCTTTTCATATTGGCTTCCATCATTTAATAATATGCATTTATGTTTCTTCCCTGTCCTTTCATGTATTGGTAGCTCATTTCTTTCTTAGCAGTGAATAATACTCCATTCCCTGGATGTACCAGTTTATTTATTTGCCTACTGATAGACATCTTGGTTGCTTCTAAGTCTTGGCAATTATCAATCAAGCTGCTATAAACACCAGTATGCTGATATTTGTATGGATGAGTTTTCAATTCCTATGGGTAAATACTGAGGGACACAATTGATGGATATGTTTAGTTTTGTAAGAAACCACCAAATTATCTTCCATTTTGCATTTCCACCAGCAATAAATGAGAGTTCCTGTTGCTCCATATTCTTGCCAGCCTTTGGTGTTATCAGTGTTCCTGCTTTTGGCTATTCTAATAGGTATATGGTAGTATCTTTTTATTATCTTGTTTTTTAATAAGTGTGAGTCTTATTTCCTCCAACAAATTATAAGCTAAGGGACAAATTAGACCATATTTTACTTTTTTTTCCCTCTCCAGTACTACAGAACTATTATTAAATGAGTATTTACTAATGCTACTTGAATGAATGCACAAAATAAAAAACAAATATTTTCTTTACCTGCCATTTCTAGTGTTTACCCAGATGTAATGCCAATAAGAAAAAGATGGACAGAAACATTTTGGAGTGGTGGATGAACCACTGGGCAGATATTCAGCTGCTGTGTTTCTAAATTTAAGCAGAATATACAATGAGGGAGTTTAAATCAAGAGCTGTATTATTTATATTCAGAGAATTTCATGAAACTTCTCTCAAAGCTGCTCCTCCTGACAAGGGGCATTCCACAAAAAGAGAAAAAGCAATGCCTTGACCCATGGACCTTAAAAAGAGTGACCAAATAATTCATCATCTGAGTTGGGACAACTTTGAGAGTGAAAGGGGATTCTAATAAAAATTATGTCAGAGAAACAGGCATAAGTCAGGACTGCCCTGGATACCCTTTGGGGTCACAGACTCCTTGGAAAAAGGATGGAAACTGTAGTTTCTTTCTATGGAAAATTTTTACCTTAAGTTATAGGATATAACCCCTTAGAGCCTGTCTAATACAGTGTCCGAGAATCTCTAACCCATACTATCTTATGTCCATCTGAGTATGCTGCTCCTTCAGTAACTCACAGCCCACATGAAAGGGTTAAAATGAACTTCAAAGTTCCCCAAATTAAAGCAGAACAACAATATACAGTGATTATTTTCTGTAACCGATATACACTTTCAACAGTTATGCCTATACAGTTCATATCTATGGAGAAAATCCTGTTTTCTATAGTTTGCATTTGAAAGTGGGAGATCTGTTCCTATTTAGGGAAACATGTTAAATATTTTTCTATCTATAAAAGCATAGTAATTACTTTTGACATAAATTTCTATTTTTTCAGTACTTTCAAAAGGCAACCTAAGCTCTTTGTCCTTGATCTCCTTTTGGCCTCCTTGACACACAGTTATAAAGTCACCTAGCCTCTCGTAATATCTGAGGGAACTTGGTTACTGTACTACATCAGGCCAGTAAGTGCTGCTGGAACATGCTAGGCTTCTCTGGGAAAATCATTCTTAAATTTTGTATTTTTTGTGTTTTCAAATTTTTTAATGTGATTGTAATAATTTTATTTTAAAGCTTAAATAAGGCTTCAGGGGTATGCCTCCACTGTACTTATTCTGTCCTTTCATTTTCCTAAATATGATGAGCAATGAGCAAAAATGTATGTTTGGCAAGAAGCAGTCATAGGATGTCACCAGTCACTCATCCCAAAAGATACACACACACACATATATATGTGCATTTTGGGGACAGACTTTTATGTCTCAAGGACTATTTTTTTTTTTTTAATTTTTTTTCAACGTTTTTTATTTATTTTTGGGACAGAGAGAGACAGAGCATGAACGGGGGAGGGGCAGAGAGAGAGGGAGACACAGAATCGGAAACAGGCTCCAGGCTCCGAGCCATCAGCCCAGAGCCTGACGTGGGGCTCGAACCCACGGACCGCGAGATCGTGACCTGGCTGAAGTCGGACGCTTAACCGACTGTGCCACCCAGGCGCCCCTCAAGGACTATTATTTTTAAACAATTTTTTAATTTATCTTTATATACTTCCTTTAAAATGTTTATTTATTTTTGAGAGAGAGCAGGGGATGGACAGAGAGGGGAGGGACAGAGAGAGAAGGAGAAAAGGAATCCCACACAGGTTCCACGCTATCAGCACAAAGCCCAATTTGGGGCTCGAATTCACGAACTGCAAGATCATGACCTGAGCCAAAATCAAAAGTCAGGTGCTTAACTGACTGAGTCACCCAGGCACCCCAAAAATAATTTTTTTAAATCTAACGTTACTGCAACTTCATTGTACAAAATCTGAAGTCACACACAAAAAATATATAGCAGAATATGTTTAAATCACCCATAATTCTACCTTCTAGAGATAATCGCTAATAACATATGCCTATGTATTTTTCTATTTACTTTCTTATGTATAGTAAATGCATTTAAAAAGTCCATATATACATATATACATATACACATATATATGTACTTTACACACACACACACACACACACACAATCTCCTGCTTATATTTTTTAAGCTTATATAAAAGCATAGGCATTTTCCAAAAATCTAGAACTTAGAGTCAGACAACACATTAATGATCTCCTTGTTTAATGTTATATTACAGATGAAGAAATTAAGACATGGATTTTGCATCTACTTTTTGATTTTAAATGAATAAATACACAAAGAACCTATATTTTCAGTAAGTAAATATATTTATTGATGTTCTCAAATTTAGATGTCACATTCAATAAATGTACAGGTTCACTATGATAACTACAACTACACTTTTTTTAATAGTACCTGGAAGATTACAAAGAACTTGCTGGTATATTATTTTCTTTAATCCCTATAGTACAAGAAATACTATTATTATTATTATTCCCATTTTAGACATCAGAGAACTGAAGTTCAAACAGGTCAAACTGTATGCCAAAGTCATACAAGATGCTTTGACTTCAAACTGCATATTGTTTTTAGTATAGTATTATATTCCAGGCAGTAAAGTTAAGAAATAGAACTGATCCTTAGATGATCTTGCAGTTTTGCTGGAGAGACAAGAATATATGAACAGACAGACAAACAAGCAAAAATACCTAGAATTCATTGAATATTCACTAGGGACCAAGCCCTGTGCTAAAGAATTTTATTGCATTATCTGATTTGATCTGTGAATCATTTCCCCAATTTTACATATGAAAAAAAAAACGAAGCTTAGAGAGATCAAATGATAAATTGGTTAAAGTAGGATTCAGTCCCAGGCAGCTGGATGGCATAATCATTAAACTGAATAATGATGTAAATACAATGAAACTTCTTCACTGAACATCTTGAAATTGTTTATGTGCCATTAAATCTGACATATTTCTGAATGTTGGAGTACTGGGAAGAAGCTTCATAGAAGTTGTAGGGTGTTAGATTATTGATAGTCAAGTTGACACTTAAACTGGACTTTGACATTGAGTAGCAACAAATGGATAAAGTGAGAGTAAGAACAGAACTGTTGTCATTGCAGATATGGTAAAAGAGAAGGGTAGAAACAAGAATGTGGCATTTCCATTCAGTACAGAATAGTGTAGCAATCTGTGCAGCCAGAATACTGAGACCCCACCTTGAGTAAGTATTTAGAGCCAGATCAGGAAGGGCCAGGAATGCCTAGATGAAGACTTTGGGCTTTGCCATTAAAGAAATGAGGACCACTGAAAATTTTTAAACATGAAAGTCTAACAATGGTGTGCCACTGGGGAGATGTGCCTGGAAGGAGAGGATGTCTAGGTTAGTATAATTGACACTGAGCAGGAGCAGCTGTCAGGAGCTTCAGCCTAAAAGCTCATCTTTGGTTTTGCCTACCGAGTTAAGAAAAAGAATCCTTGCTGTCCATGGTTCTATTGTAGCTACAGCCTGAGGCAAGGTTGGAAAAAAAATAGATATCAGTCTGATTTCTTTTGTTGAAAAGCAAAAAAAAGAGAGCATAAACTCTGCTCTGCTTTAGCAGTCTGGATTTTAGGATTCACATTTCAATGGTTCTCAGGCCTGTTACCTGGGGCACTATTCAAAGGCACAAATGCTCTGGATCCATCCCTGGAAACTCTGCTTTGATTTTCTGAGGGAGGAGCCCGAGCATTGAGAATTTTGAAATCTCCCAGATTATTCTAATGTGCAGCAATGGGTCAAGAACCATAGCTGCAATGGAGGAAGTTAAAATTAGTACTTGTGTCTTTCCTTATGGTCTTAAAACAAAAATGCTTTTCTAAATCTGTTTTTTAAACCTGAGCATCCAGCCTCTTATAGCCAGAAGAACATGGTCAAGTATTTTATTTTATCTCATTTTATTATGAAAAAAAATTTTTTTAACGTTTTATTTATTTTTGAGAGAGACAGAGACAGTGCGAGTGGGGGAGGGCAGAGAGAGAGGGAGACACAGAATCTGAAGCAGGCTCCAGGCTCTGAGCTGTCAGCACAGAACCCAACGTGGGGCTTGAACTCACGAGCTGTGAGATCATGACCTGAGCCGAAGTCGGACCCTTAACCGACGGAGCCACCCAGGCGCCCCATGGCCAAGTATTTTAGAGGGTATCTTTGGATGCTTTCTTTTTACATCTCTGTATAACTTTGCTGCAGAGACTAAGAGAAGGGATGGGGAAACTTAATTGTCCTGTCAGGGTTTATTTTTGCCCCTGATTCTACCTGTCTTACATTTCTCAATATATAGGGCAGGAGCTAATGTTACACGAGAACATACCATCCAGACCTACCATTTTGGCTTATCTTTTTATTTTCCCTCCACTAACTCTGTCTACTCATTCACAATTATCATGTTCTTAGCAATTGGTGCCCAACACAAATAAAACACTCTTCCTTCCAGAAGTCTTTGGTTGAATTATTCTCCAGGGCTCAGCCAAGGCAAGCTTCACCTCATTCATGAGTCTTTCACTGGTGGACTCTATCCTCAGATATCATTTTTCCTCACTTATTGGTACTTATGTCAGAAACAGGGCCTGGAGGCATCAAGCTTTTTGTATGTAAGGGTTTTATCTCTTCCTCCTCAAAATGCAATGCCTTGGGTACCTTTATATCCTGCTCAGAATAGATGCTCCATGTATCTTCCCTAACAGTCTTCTAAGATAAACTTCTATATTCATCATTCCTTATGTCTGCTTGTGGGTCCGAATGCTCAGGTTGTACAATACTCTCACTTTTGTTAATTTTCTGTTTTTCATATGCTCATTTTAAATAGAGTTAGTGATTCATGGACTATAGCTTTTTCGGAGGCAGCTTCCACAGGCTCCTGAATTCCTCCTTTTAGGATAGGACCTGGAAACTTGTATGTTTTTACAGCTCCTAGATGGTTTTGATTGTTAGCCAAGTTTGGAAAGAACTTTCTAGAGCAATATTTTAGTCTTATACTGCTATGAATAGTAAGCAATACATTGTTACACTGTGACTCAATATTCTACACACCCATAACTGAAACAAATATATATCTACCTTTAGTATATGAGGTATTCTCGTATTTTCTATTCTATTCTATTCTATTCTATTCTATTCTATTCTATTCTATTCATATATATATTTTTTAAATCCTGATCTTGCAATTCTCTACTGGATTGCAACTCTTACCTTCAAAAGTACTCTTCCAAAATCTAGCACAGAGTTACTCACATAAGTATTAAAAATGCTAGTGGTATTGATTTATATCTTTTTGTTTTACTTCTAGGGAATGGTTTTTACTTAAAAATCTTTCCCTAACCCGTTTCTCTCTCTTTTAAACTAAGTTATGAGTGTGAGCCACTTCCCTGAGGCTACTTACTCCATTCCAGTTCTCTGTTTCTTTAAGTCTTCAGAAGTATTGGTGCTTCTAAGAAGCATTTGTTTGGAGAACCTCAGCTCCAGCCATGGGACAAGCTCCAGCCTAGAAGGACAGGGAAGTGCTTTCATTCAGCACCATAAGGACCTTACCAATATCTTGGTTTGTGTGTATCATATGTCTTCTTTGGTGGACGTTAGCATTCTAAAGAACACAGACTTTTCCTGCCTCTATCTTTATTTCAAGAAATGGTAATACTGCTGTATACCATTTGTTTGTTTAATGCATAGTTGTTGAGTGGTTGTCTTGTGCCTCCTTGCTTGGTCTATGTGTAATAAAACTTGACATCAATTTATTCAGGCAGAGACCTCTTAATACACCAAGCTGTCACTTCTAGCTTCCCAGTTGAGAGACAAGACGGTTGACACTTGCACCAAGATGGATTGTGTCACCTATTCTCCAAAGTGACAAAGGAAGGATGGGAGCTAAGCCAAAGGTAATCAGCAATACAGAAACTGATTCTTTTCATAATTGCTGATGAAGTCCTAAAAATAACTGACCAGTCAAATCACTTAACTGCAGAAGTAAAGCTATGAACAGCCCTCTCAGTTGTCCATTCTGTGTTAAGTGGACTAAGGATCATGCTAAGAGGACCCCTCTGAGCTTTAAGGTCTTTCAGACACTTGGCAAAAGCTGGTGCAAAGCACCTTACCTTGCATGTTAGATTTCACATGGATGCTACTCAGAGAAAATGTCTAGATTAAAAACTTGGTTTATGAGTAATATACTGTACTCTGGATGAAATTCCTGGGGTTAAACTTGGGCTTACCCTTTTAAATGTTCCATTTTAGCTATCTAGGTTGTGGTAGACTATATCATGACCATATTACAAAAACTATGCAGGAAAATAATAATAGTTAAGACAGATAGAACATCTCCATGCTGAAAGGCTGATTTTTTATTACAATGAAATCTAGGTAAATTTATAGGACCATATTTTATATACATGCAGAGACACACATATAGACATATATGTACATATACATATATATACACACATACATACATTTATAGACTAACCAACACCATTGAAAAGGTTCAAATTCTGTTGGGCATGTGTAGTTGTGTAAGGAGAGAGAATGAACTCCTCTAAACTGACTATTGATATTTAAGACTGATAACTTCTTTGAATGAATTGGATTAAATAATTGCATGAAGATCATAAGATACAATTTCCTTTTGATTTTTATAAATTTGCTTTACAGATTTCTTTTCATTCATTCAACAATAATTTATTGAGTACTCATGATGTGTCAGGCAAAATGCCAGGTTCCTGACATTAAGAAGCTCTCAATCTAGTCAGAAAGCATGTAAACAAAAAGGTTTTTTGAATGATAAGGTTCAATAGAAAACATAATAAAAGCCTTCTTGGCTAATGCAACTCAAACCTGTATTTTGTATGTTTGGAAAGTTAAAGAGAAGAACTATAAAAAAATACTAATGCTACAAATGCTATCCATTTTGCTTAAAATGTAATTAACTAGTTTTAATGTAAGTCCAGGGACTTTTTTTATGGGTTCACTAATTGGAGTTTCATATGGTCTTCCTTACACAAATCATATCCATAATGCATTATATACAGTTTCCAATTTTATTTTTCTTTTGTTTTAAAGAAAGGAAAAGTTAAAAATACATCAAAACTATCTGAATTTTGAACACCTCTGGAATTTTATGTTTTTGCTCTTACTCTTATAATTTTTCACCCATCCCTAATTTGACTTGCTTCTATCAATTCTTTCTAAACCAATTAACTTGATTTTCATAGAAACAATATCTCCTTTTATTTCACACTCATATCTCATCAGTTTAAATAATATATGATTAAATTACATAATTACAATGAAAAGTTTGATTGTCATAGACAAATTCAGAAAGGAACATGGTTGTTTTTTGGGAAGTGTGCCATTTGAAGGCTGGTAGGAACTAAAGTATGAGAATGCACTAGGTAGTACAGTGCCAGCCTCGCACATTCAGTGTACCCTATCTGTTATTGTAGAGGAGAAGGAAAACATGTTAATGTGACAAATTAATTATTTGAAAAGCTGGGAGAATTCTTAGGATAGTAGGTACTATAATTGAAAGTCCAGCACCATGAAATAAGGGCATAGAAATGTCTAACTGGCTGGGGAAATTAGAGACAGCTTCATGGAGGTGATGGTATTAGAACTTGATTTTGAGGCTTGAGTAGGAGTTTTCTACATGAAGGAGGAGGCAAGGGATATTCTAGTCTGAGGAAACATGTACAAAGGCAGAGAGTCAAGAAGAATATGGGCTATTTGAGGAGGATTTGGAAGTTGGGGCTGAGTGCACATAGGATTCAATGGGCAGAATAGTAAAAGATGAAGGAGAAGGAGGATGGTGTAGATTGTATAGGAGTATACTAATTAATTAGAGCTTAAAATATATTTAGGAAACATGACTTATTAATTTATAAAAGTAAGCAGGGTACTTATTAGGTATATACTAAATGAATGCAAAGGAAAGCAGTGAAGTGCCTGCTACTGTGCATCACTTTTAGCAGAATAACCAGGTTAAGAGTAAATCTTGCCTAGAATGTAAAGTATATATATGTGTGTATATATATATATATATATATATGTATATATATATGTATATGTATATATATGTATATGTATGTGTATATATATATATATACACACACACACACATGCAATTTCTACTATATATATATACACACACACACACATATATATACAATTTCTACTATATATATATAAAGTATATATATATAAAGTATATATATAGTAGAAATTGTCTACTTTATATATATATACATATATAAAGAAATTGTCTATATATATATATAAAGCATATATATAAAGTAGATATATGTATATATATATAAAGTATATATATAAAGTAGAAATTGTCCTCCAAGTAGAAGGCTTGAAGTAATGCTTGTTACATGAAAAAGTCTTGTGTGTCTTAAAACTCAACATTAATAAAAAATCCAACTACAAAATGGGCAAAAACATGCACAGACATTTCAATGAAGAGGATATACAGATGGCAAATAAACACATGAAAAGATGTTCAACGTCATCAGCTATTAGAGAAATGCAAATTTCAAATGCAGTGAGATATCACTACACTCCTATCAGAATGGCTAAAATGAAAAATGGCGGTGAGGATGAGAGAAACTGGATCACTGCTGGTGGGAATGTAGAATGATAAAGCTACGTTAGAAAATGGTTTCTTTCAAAACTAAAAAAATCTACTAAACATCTAACCCAGAAATTTCAGTCTTGAGTATTCAGAGAAAGGAAGACTTATCTTCATGCAACAACGTTATGCAAATGTTTAGAGCATATTTGAGATACTTCCTGTCTGGAAACATGGAAACTACCCATGTATCCTTTAATGGGTGCATGGTTAAATAAACTGTGGTAATCCATACCATAGAATACTATTTAGCAATAACAACGAACAAACTATTGGTATATACAAAATGTAGAAGAAGCTCAAGAAAATTATTCTGAATTAAAAATATCTCAAAACGAAGTATAACATGATTCCATTTATGTAACACTCATGCAAAAACATAATTACAGAGATGGAGAACAGATTAGTGGTTTCCAGGGATTAGGGGTATTGAGGAGGGCATGGAAAGTATGGCTCTAAAGGGATAGCATCAGAGAAATCTTTGGTCATAATGGTACAGCTGAGTATACTGATTGTGGTGACAGTTATGCAAGGCTACAATGTGATAATATTCCATAGAACTTTAAACACACACCTAAATAAATTATTGTATCTATAATTGGTACAATGTTAATAAACTCAGTGGATTATGCTAATGTCAAATTCCTGGTTTTAATTACGTAGTAGAGTTGTGTAAGATGTTAACACTGAGGGAGCATGATGGAATGGTGCACTACACTTCCCTGCACATTTCCTTGCAGATTCCTGTGAATATAGTTATTTCAAAATAAAAAGTTTCTTAAAACTCTATGCATGTGTTATAATTTTGATATGTCCAACCCATTGTGCCAAGTGTCAATGCTCAATGATCTCTGTCACCTGGTAGTAGCTCTGTGTGGGTAATTCTTTGCTAGGATGTGGAAAATCTACTCAGTATTCAATAGTTCAAAGCCATAATACATGTCATGGGTACATCTATTACCCTTGACAAAGTGACAGGTTCTATGATGGTTGGCTTCACAATTCCCTGCATATCTTGTATAGCATGGATCATGGCAAGATAGAATTGTTCATGGAAAATGCACATTGATTATATATATATATAATCATACTTAATGAATACATAATCAATACATATACATAATCAATGTATATATTAACAATAAATTTTATACGTGTGTGTGTGTACACACACACACACACACACACACATCCAAGTTGGCATATAGTGCAATAATGATTTCAGTAGATTCCAGTGATTCATCTCCTATGTATAACACCCAGTGCTTATCCCAACACGTCTTCCTTACCCATCTCCCCCCACAACTTCTCCAGCAACCCTCCGTTTGTTCTCTGTATTTAAGAGTCTCTTATGTTTTGTCTCCCTCCCTGTTTTTATATTATTTTTGCTTCCCTTCCCTTATGTTCATCTGTTTTGTATCTTAAGTTCCACATGTGAGTGAAGTCATATGATACTTGTCTTTCTCTGATTGACTTATTTCACTTAGCATAATACCCTCTAGTGCCATCCACATTGTTGCAAATGGTAAAATTTCATTTTTTTTTGATTGCTGAGTGATTCTCCATTCTTTATCCATTCATCCGTCAATGGACATTTGGGCTCTTTCCATACTTTGGCTACTGTTGATAGTGCTGCTATAAACATTGTGGTGCATGTTCCCCTTCAAAACAGTACACCTGTATCCTTGGATATATAACTAGTAGTGTAATTGCTGGGTTGTAGGGTAGTTCTATTTTTAACTTTTTGAGGAAACTCCATACTGTTTTCCAGAGTGGCTGCACCAGTTTGCATTCCCAACAGCAGTGCAAAAGAGATCCTCTTTCTCCACATCCTCGCCAACAACTGTTGTTGCCTGAGTTGTTAATTTTAGCCATTCTGACTAGTGTGAGGTGGCATCTCATTGTGGTTTTAATTTGTATTTCTCTGATGATGAGTGATGTTGAGCATTTGTGAGATTATTTGTTTTTTGGGTGTTGAGTTTGATAAGTTCTTTATAGATTTTGGATACTAACCCTTTATCTGATATGTCATTTGCAAATATCTTCTCCCATTCTGTAGGTTGACTTTTAGTTTTGCTGTTTCCTTCACTGTGCAGAAGCTTTTTATCTTGATGAAGTCCCAATAGTTCATTTTTGCTTTTGTTTCCCTTGCCTCCAGAGACATGTTGAGGAAGAAGCTGCTGTGGTTGAGGCCAAAGAGGTTTTTGCCTGCTTTCTCCTCTAGGACTTTGATGGCTTCCTGTCTTACATTGAGGTCTTTCATCCATTTTGAGTTTATTTTTGTGTATGGTGTAAGAAAGTGGTCCAGGTTCATTTTTTTGCATGCACATTGATTATATTGAGTGATATATACCATATGTCCAATCTCAACATATTAATGCATCTTTTCTTTAGAGAAGGGAATATAATATAGCACATTCTAAAATAAACCAACTGAAGCCTAGTATCAACAAAGATGCTTCTCTGACCAATATCATGATAAAAGATATCACTTCATATGAATATATATGAATTCAAGAAAATTCTGAAGTCTCCTGGAGTTTCATTCCATATGTAAAATTAGAGCAATCTTCATTTGCAGGCTTATAAGGTGTGGTTTCAGGGTTGTCCTAAAGATGTTTTTACCTACCTCCCCCCCTCCCCATGCCACCCGGCTCCTTTAGATGCCTAAACTTTCATAGAAAAGGCACAATGCTTTTTCTTTCAGATGCAGGAATCAGATGTTCTGCAAGCACCCCCACATCCACCCAGGGGTAGGGGTGGATAAATGATGACTTAAATTTCTCTTAAGACTTAGGTTACTGGTATAAGGCACTTAATAATTATAGGTTTGATTTGGAAGGTCAACAATCACCTGAAAAGAGAACAGAGACATGGCCTCTGAAGAAAGACTGACACAGAAAAGAGATGGAAAAAATGGCTCCCAGCAGGATCTGGAAATAGTCTTGGGGGTTTAAATTCAAGCTCTGTTGCTTGTTAGCGGTGCCATGTTTCCCTCCTTTAAAAGGCATATTCATAGAATTACCTTATGGTATAGCCATGAAAAGTATGGAGGCCCAGAGTCACATTCTTAGGGGCCTACAGTCAATGACGGGCTATGGTAGTGGTGACAATGATGGCTGTAGAATTGTCAAATCCCAACTTGACACAGGATACCTCTCATGTACTCTTTACGTTTCCCACCTTGGCTCCCAGTCCTGAAGGTCTATACAGATTGCTGACCCTGAGCTCCAACAAGTCCCGCTTTCAATAAAGATGCAACTCTATCCAATACTTAGAAAAATCTTTCCAACTCAAGTTATAACTCCCTGAGAAGCAATAACTCCTTCTTTCAGTTTTGAGTGTCTCTGGCAGGATTTAGTGTGCTACATACAGCAAGTGATCAATAAATGTTTGTTGACAATCATGAAGAAACTAGAGTATCTTATAGGTTTCTTGAGTGCATGAAACAGAAATCTACTAAATCCAGGTTAGCAAAAAGATACAGGAAACATGCATAAAATCCAATTGTCAGATATGCAGTGGGTTTTATGCCCAGGACCTGGAAAGCAGACAGGCAGCCATTCTTTCTCCATCTCTCTGAGACAGCTTCTCTCTACACTTAAATCTTTCACTCTCTTTTCTGCATTAGAACATCTTTCACAAGGCTCTTAGATTCTGCTCCCCCGTAATGTGGGCTTGAGTGTGGCTTTGGCATTCTGGCACCCACTCCAACTTGGAGGAGTTACAGTTTAGTGCCTAACAATCTCTGACTGGTTCAATCTCCATTCTCCTGAGAATCTGAGTATGCCTGACCCACCTCATTCAGGTATTCATCTCTTCTTCAATGAATGGTGAAAAGGGAGGGGTCATGTGGTTTGAATGCTGCTCCCATGGGGCTATGGGAATAGCAGCTTCTCAACTAGAAAGGATGGGAAGTGAGAGTGTAAAGGGTATCTATAGAACATGGACATAAATATTTTACGTTTTTTCCCCCTAGAAATCAAAGGAATTTTTAAATTGAATATGAATGCAATTTGCTAAGTAATTTCTAGGATAGGTCTTGAGATTGATCCAATGTTAGATTCAGGTTATAAGGATTGTCCTCATTTCTGTGCGGAATAAATGTTCCTTTGCATTTGTGAATTCAGAGCTAGCAGCAAAAGTCCCTGCTTTAAGCACCTGACCTTAAGATAGGCCCTTCATCCTTTGATAATCCAAATGCTACACTTTTGTTACTTTTGCCCCAAATGTCAATGAATGTACACTTTTCCCTGCCACAGGTTAAGATCTCCCTAGTACCCAGCTCTTTCACCTTCAAAGGCCTGCAGCAGCCCTAATGCGCCACCGTGTTGTGGATCCTGACTCTTCATCCAATTCCCCTGGTCTTGTTGTCTCAGTTTCTGGTGCCTCAGCTGCTCTCTGTAGCACATTAAAGACTTGCTGTCTCTATTAGCCACCAATAACGCACTAATACATTCGTTCTCCTATTACCTCGGACACTAATTTGGTGGAATTGGATAGTGACAGCACATTGATGTTGTTGAAGTTAATGACCCAGCAATTTACAAGATAAGTCACATTAGTAGTCAAATTGATTGTAATCATTGTTTCACTGAGCAGAATCTGCATTAAGTACAGTATGTTGTGCTCTGTCCTTCACCACCCCATTAATGGAGAGAAAGAGGCAATCAGAATCTTTGCCTTTCATACCTTCCCTCAAGTATTTGCAATGAATACACTGGGACTTCTATCTTCTTTTACATCTTTAACAGAAAGATGCTAGGAACACATGGGAAAAATAGAATTCAACTAGGCCACTCAAATAGTTATTGTTATTTATTTCTTCTTTTATTGGGTACTTACTATTTTCTTAGTCTAATGATTTCCACTGAGGCTCCAGGACAAAATAAGACATGGTTTCTGTTGTCAAAGAGCTCATGTTTAAGTAAGAATCATGCACCTGATGATGAGATAGTAGAAGACTCTGAAATTCCCAGTGAGTGGAATAATCATTTCTGAGGAGGGAGAGGTTGGAATAGATAGGAAGAATATCATGCTGGAGACAGAATTTCAGATGGGGATGAAAATATTGCGAAGATTTTGATAAATACCAATGATCAAGTCTTTATCCTTTAAACTGTAGCTAGAAAGTATTATTTAAAATATGCTTACCCTTTGTAGTTGTCTAATTCTGGCAGATTATTGAGCCTTGTTTTCCTCCACTATTAAATGGGAATAATATTGTTAGCTTTATATATCTTTGATAATATATGAATGATCAAAGAGGACATAAATGATTCTTCCTGGCAAAATGTTGGCATATAGTAAGTATTTCAACAGAAGCTCTTTGATTCCATATGTGACTTAATTTTTAAAGAAAATTAAAAGCCAATTGATGCCAAAATAGAAATAAGGTAAATAGACTTAAATACATCATTTGGGTTATAAATTCACAAGAGGTATCGCTGAAATGACTGCCTCATCTGTGGAATGTGTCTGTGTGCACATGTGTGCTTGTATATGTGTATATGTATGTGTGTCCATGCATGTGGCTGTGGATGCAAATCAGCTCTAAAGGCAATGGAAAGAGAGATATTCTAGAACTGTTTTGACAGTCAGTCGACTAGCATGGTAGGATGTGAGAGGGTAGGGAGGGCTAAGAAACTGTGTGGTACTACCTCTTAATTTTACACATGAAGAAACTGCAACCCCAAGACAGAAAGAAATGGATTGCTCCATGACACACAATTAGATAGGCATGCGGTGTGGATTAGAACCCTGGTGAACTCACCCCTAGAAAAATATTCTTTCTACCTCTTCAAGACCCTAAGGTATCTCCTATGAAGGATAATACTGATTATATATTCTGGCCTGTTTTCTGAGTAGTTAGTCTCATTTCTTAATTTCCTCTCCTCTGGGTCTTATTCTCACTCATTTATTTCTCTAAAACACAGGAATCTCCCCACATTCTAGTCTCTGCTCATCTGAGCTTGAAGACCTTACTTTCTCTGATAGTTATATTGCCAGCTGCCTTGACATGGCAGACAAGCATCCTGATCTGGCCTGAGCCTTGTTTTGCCACCAGTCCTGATTAGTTTTCAAGTGACTTCCCTGTCATCAGGAACTGTCCAATTACAAAGTACCCCATGTCTTTATAAATTAAAATGATGATGTTTGATGTTTCCTCATTTGAACTGCTTTTGTGCTGTCAGAGAGAGTAGGGCCTGCATAAAACCCTCCTTTTGACTGGGATGTCTGCCTGCTTTGCAAGCCCAAGGACCCTTTAATTAATGCCAATGAAAAACTTAAAAGCAAAGGCAGACACAAACAATATCAATAATAATAATAATAATAATAATAATAAAAAATGGGTTTCTTCTAGTCCAGAGAAGCCAGAGGGAAGGGCATGTCAGCAACTTACACTGTGATGTATTGTGGGAATGCAACCGCCCACCCCTGAGCAGCAGCACATACCAATTATAAATATAAAACATGCTTCACTGACTGCTGCAAAGGCGGCCTGGCAAAATTGAATGGCAAAATTACTGTCCGCCCATGTTATACTTTTCTATAATCTCATCATAATTAAAAGTTTTTGGGATGCTGTGCTTCCCCTAACCCTTTGTTGGTCTCCTGAGAGTATTTTGTGGTTTAGGATTCAAACTGTCAGGACTGGGTTACTGTGGTATAATGGTGACATGAGCCAGAAAGGACCAAAAAAGTCATGTTCAAAAATGCTGGCAAAATATGGAGGAAGATGAGCAGGCAGGAAATCAAAGTTGAGAGTGTGTGGGGAAAGGCTTGGCTCCCAGAGAGGATATCAGGTAATGTGTGAGCATCAGGACAACAGAAATGGGGTCCCTAAGAGTTACAGGATAAAATAGGCAGAGTGAATAATCAGCCTCAGCATTTAGAGACAGAGACGGTTAAATGGGCGAAGGCAGAAGCAGGTGCCTAGAAGGCTTTAGAGCTTTTTATATACGAAGCTAGACTTCAGAGCTGACACTAGGAAAGTGGGGGTCTAGAAAGAAGAGCATAAGTGCCAATGCCATGCTAAGGTGTGACAAGCTAAAATGTTAATACTAGGACACCAGAGTAAGCTGCCATTTGCCGTCTAGTGCCATATTTTCTTTCTAATCTAGTGATGAAATCGCTATCTCAAAAAGATAATCTGCACTCCCATGTTCACTGAAGAATGATTTACAATAGTCAAGACATGAAAGCAATCTAAGTGTCCATTGATGAGTGAATGGATAAAGAAAATGTGGTATATATACACAAAGGAATATTATTCAGCTATAAAAATACAGAAACCTTTCCATTTATGAGACATGGATGGAACTTAAGGGCATTATGCTAATTGAATTAAGACAAAGAAAGAAAATACTGTATGATTTCATTTGTATGTGGAATCTAAAAACACTGAACTCGAAGAAACAGAATAGAATGGTTGTTGCTAGGGGCTGAAGGGTTGGGGAATTGGGGACACATTGGTCAAGGGTATAAATTTTCAGTTACAAGATGAATAATTTCCAGGAGGTTCTAATGTACAGCATGGGGACTATAATCAATATTTTATTATATACTTGGGAATTTCTATGACAGTAGAGCTTTAATATTCTCACCATAGTGGCAACAATAACAAAATGTCAATTATGTAAGGTGAGGGATGTGGTAACTACCCTTATGGTGATAAACATTTTGATATCTATCAATCATATCTATTATCTATCTATCTATCTATCTATCTAATCAACACATTGTACACGTTAAATTTACACGTTATGTGTCAATTATATCTTAATAAAGCTGGAATAAGAAAGCATAATCAAACCTGGAAAATAAACCCAGAACACGTACAACAAATGTGTAGCCTCCACACTTTGAGTTTGATACTCAATATGTATCCATTAGACCAAAGGAAATAACGGCAATATAAATATCTTTGCTAATATTTTATAATTTCTGAGAGAAATGTATTGAAATTTCCCACACCTCTAATGATGTATCTGTCAATTTCTTGAGAATTATAAAATTTTTGCTTCAGATCTTTTTAGGCTCTTGTAGAGAACATGAATGAATTTAGAATTGTTATATATCTTCCTGGTGAATTAAATATTTTTGAATCTTTTATCATTGAATTGTGACCAACTTTATTTCTAATAATCTTTGTCTTGAAGTCTGTTGACTTCAATATTGTATCAATATTGCTACATCAGCTTTCTTTTTGTTAGTAACTGCTGGACACATCCCTCTTTTCCCCCTTATGTCATCTTTCAAACTTTCTATATCCTTATTAAGGTGTATCTTTTGAAAATAGTCAATAACTAGATTTAGTGTTTATAAAAAAAATGCTGTCTGGTAGTCCTTGCATTTTTTTTGCTGTTGTTGGAGTAGGCTTCCTGCCCAGCACAAAGCCCAATCCAGGGCTTAAACTCATGACCCTGAGATCAAGACCTGAGCTGAGACCAAGAGTCAGATGCTTAACCAACTGAGCCATTCAGGCACCCCAATCCTTGCCTTTTGAGAATTTAGTGTACCTAAATTTACTGTGATTACTGATAAATCTGGACTTATTTATATCATCTGATCATGGCTTCTATTTGCCTTGCCTTTTCTTCAGTTTTTCCTTCTTTCTTGCTTTCTGTTGATTTTTTCCCCTTTTCCCCTTTATTAGGTCATTTTTTCATTATATTTATAAACTATTTTTCTGGTGTGTATGCATGTGTATGAGTGTACACATGTGCTTACAGTAACTATTTGAACATGCATTTGTAACAAAGTCTGATGACTAAAATGTTTGCCCACTTCCTAAATAATACAAGGGTCTCAGAATATTTTAAATATGATCAACCTTCCTGAACTAATATTCCATTGTTTCATTGTTGTCCAGCATCTTAGTTTTAGCCAGTTTTCCATCCAAGTAGTTATGTTAATTATATTATAAAGTTAATAGTTTTTTTAGCTTTACGCCCATATGTTCCCCTCTGTATTCATCAGTCTTTTCTTGCATTTCATCCCTTCCATCAGGGGTAATTTTCTTCTGGCATGAACTACAGCAAATCATCTTTTTGGTGTAGCCTACGAAGTTTTTGTCAGTGAAGGGAGATGAGCCTGGAGTTTCCACTGTTTGACAGTTTTTAAACAACAAATTCAATCTCTTTAATGGATAGAGATATGTCATCATTGGGTCAAGTATTCTATAAAATTCAGTTATATCAAGTTGGTTGATAATGTCGTTCATGTCTTCTATATCCTTACTGATTTTCGGCCTGCTTGTTCTAGTTGATACAGAGAGAGAAGTATTAAACTCTCTAGCTTTAATTGTAGATTCATTTATTACCTTATGCATGGGAGAGGAACTGGTTTTGTCAGACTTATTTTCTCCATGTCTGATTCACCATTAGCACTGAGTCTTCTCTTTGCGTCTGAGACTCACAGAGAAAGGGTCATTCTGGATATTCTTATCCTGCCCCCTCCTCATAAACTACTGTTATTTGTTACTCAGTTCTTGCTAGCCTGGTTGGAGGCAGGAGGAGCAGGTAGGAATTCTCTGTTGTCCTGGACCAGCCTCAGTATTAGGCAGATGCTTTGTCCCTGGGTCTCATGTGTGGGGCTTTCTCCATGACTCTGTCTCTCTCTCAGTGGCGTGGAATCTCTAGTGTTTTGGAAACATGTTTTCTTGTCCCCCCTCTCTTCCCCAGAAATAGAGGACTTTTTTTTTCTGTTTTCTTCCCCTAGCCATGATGCATGTTCACTTGTACCTTGAGAGTTACAGGATCTTACGCTATTCTCCTAGCAGCTTAAGCCTTTTGTCCTGTAGGAAAGACACAGGAGCCAAATCTAGGTGGGACTTTTTGCCTTTGCTGCAGTTGGTGCTGCTCTCCCTTCCAGGCCTGCACCACATTGGTGGTGCGGGGGGGGGAGGGGGCTTCCTCTACTCTCTTACCATCTTTTCTTCTCCAATCTTTCTTGTGAGTTAAGCATCTGACTTTGGCCTAGGTCATGATTTCGCCATTCCCAAGTTTGAGCCCGTGTCAGGCTTTGTGCTGACAGCTCAGAGCCTGGAGCCTGTTTCAGATTCTGTGTCTCCCTCCCTCTCTCTCTCTCTGCCCCTCTCTCCCTCTTTCTCTCAAAAATAAATAAACATTTAAAAAAAGCCTGAAAACAAGTACTCATTTTCTTTGTGTCTGAGGCTTCTGGTGTTTCCATATTCTCATGCTATGCCATACTTAGCCTTTTGCAATAGTTGCAGATGTTAGCTGAGTACTTCCTACCAGCTTGTATGATGCTCAGCACCTGCCCCAGATGCATAAGTGCTGGTGCCCTGCTCTTCTTGGATACTTCTCCTTTCCATGGGTTTCAGGCTATGCTAGCCCTGAAACCTTAGCTCTCTAATGGCTTCCAGAAAAATTTTATTTTCATAGTTTACTCAGCTTTTCTTGTTCTAAAGGTGAGAATGATTTTTTTTGAGCTTTCCACATCCTACACAGATGCCAACTATTTATTTTTATTGTTGTCTAGTTTGCTAACCTACTTTTTATGGTCTGTTCCCTGAAGATATTTTCAAGAGCTTTTAATATTTTTAGATATAGATATAGTAAACACAGTTATTTGATAGTATTTGTGCAATACTTATAAAACATGACATCTTTGTAACTATATTTTTATTGTCTGTTGTTTCTGCCAGTTTGCAAACATATTCGTTTGTTTGTGTTCTTGTTTATACTGACTGTGGGCTGGTCATTTTCCTTGAAAATTTATTTGTAGTGTCTCCCCAAGTTGTAGGATGAAGATATTTTCCTCCAGAAAAAGTTCATATTTATTTTACTACTTTTTAAGTACTAAAATTGACTTGGGATTGAACTGATTCTCTCTCCTTTCTGTCTCTCATTCATTTCCCCTCTTTTCTCTGGTTCTCCTTGATAACAAGGCAATTATCCCCCAGCTTTAGGAAGGTAAGCTGTCAGGATCAAACACTCCAGAAAGTCTCATTCATACTGACACATCAAGACACAGGAATATGAGACACTTGTATCCAAAGAATAAATTTTTTATGATAAAATATCATACCCTCACTGCATATTATTAAAGGAAATAGTCTGTGGAAGACTGGGAGACAAAAAGGGTCGCTTACAAGGGACCCTCCAGTGATATTAACCATCTCTCTTACACAGACAAGTAACAGCTGGCCCAGAAGACCAATTCCTGCAATGTAGGCTATAGACAGAAGATAGCTCGATGCTGGATCAACAACTTGCTAAGTGGTCTAAGAAATGGAGGGTAGAAACCTGGGCTAGGGGCAGCATTATCACTTTGGGGACTAGGATGGGAGTTTCAATTGGCTGGAATGCATTCTATAGAAAAGGTCATTGAGACTTGGCCTGAGTCCAGCTTCCTGGAGCCAATCAGTGGTTTCCTGGGCTTTTCTGCATGCTGGTTACTGAAGCCTTTTTTTCAATAAGCATACTCTTCATATTCTCCACAGGCCTTCAGCAAAGAACAAATGTTGATCTTACAAATTTTTTTTGACATAAAAATCTATAGCTCTATAGCTTTCCCTAAAGCAAGACAGAGTTCAGAGTTTATCAAAATCGATAAAATTTAAGGAAAAGAATATCATTACAGCTTGGCAAATCAGGAACATAAATAAGGGTCAGCTTTCCCCATTTCCTACCTTCTAGTAGATGAGAACATCAAGGCCTGAAATTATACTTTTGTTGCTCAGACTTGAAGACTCCAGTATTGGTCTTTGAAATTCACATCTTGGCTTTGTTTCAATTTGTTAAGATCATGAAACAAAAGAAGAGATTTTTCTCCTGTATTCCTTCAGGGGACTCTGCCTACTTGTATAGCAGCAAAACAGGCAAATAGTTCTCAGGAAATTCACCCCTGAAAGCTGTAATGTAACCCTAGCCTCATGCTAACCCTGGGCTACAGGCTTAGATGATAAAAAAGTAGTGTAAATATGATTCTTATTTAATCAGAAGGGATTGTTCAGTCTAGAAGAGACTTAGGTAGCTTACCAAATTATGCAAAATGGCAAGAAATAAAGAGAAATTAGGTGAGAAGAGAGAAGGAAGGAAGTAAATGAATCCAAACACCCCACAGATGCTTCCTATGGGTTGGCCACCAATTTGGTTATTAAACATTTAGTCTCCCTTAAAAAGGAAAATCTGATGAATTACACAAATTATATAGTGTCATATCAAGTAAAATTAGATGGACTGTTAGGGAGACCCAGAACTCTCCTAATACTAACACCAGCTAGGAATGTCTCTCATGGAGCACCATGAAGAAGACTCTTGGTAAAAAAATAAACAGCACTTTTTCAAAAGTGATGGGTGGTGACACAGTACATAATCCTTGGAGACTTTTCTCATGGATCCCTTCAGCATTGACCGATGACACTATATGAAAGTACAATCTATATATGTAATACCATAAGGGAACAAAAAGTATATAATGGGAATCCCAGGCATGTAGGAGTATTTCTGAGTCTTGGGAGATTATAGAATGAATTCATGGAAGACATGTTCTTGAAGATGGATATTTGGATAAAGTAAATGATGATGTTGGAAATCAATATCCTGTACATATTTGAAGTCTTCTAAATGTATCAAGCAAATGCTTGGCAGACACAGGAAATAAGTTCTCCCAATAACTCTAAGTTCCTTGAGAGCTAGTGTGGTAAGATTTTGTATCCGTGACATATATCTAGGACATAGTTAATGCTTCACCAGTAGGAGTCATTGAATTAGAGACAGTAGGAAGCAGAAATGCACATGGCTGGCACAAACAACAGTGAGGAGACTGGCCTGGCTGAAAAGGAGGACTTTTGTTGCAGAAACTTTCACACATCTCTTCTTCCAAGAGGCTTTTCTTGACCACACATCTTCCAACTGAGCCAGTTACTTCTCCAAGGAGCTGTCTCTCTGCTTGCCATAGGCTCCTACAAGGGATTTCCCCATAGATTGTGACTATTTGCTTACTGGTCTCCTCCATTGCCAGATGAGGAGTTCCTTGGGTACAAGGCTCAGAATTTTACACTGTTGTATCCCAAATCTAAATACTCAAAGTAGTGAATTGAATTGATAGGAATATTGGGTCTGATCACTGGATAGTCCAAAGGAGTTTTAACTCCATCCCACAGGAAGACTTTGTTCTACAGAAAAAACAATTAAGTCCCTTGAAAAACTGAGTTAAATAGAAAACTTTTCTAGGAATATTTATTGCAAGAATGCAGGCCTGAAACAATGAGGGCCAGAATCATAGTAAACAAACACAAAACTAAAACAGTTGTCTCAGCAGGTAATTTTTTACATCTATATAGATCATGGAGATAAAAAACAGTTTGAGAGGAAGATTTGGTTAAACTATATTTCTTCCTTTCCTTATACACACATAAAAATTACTTTCACCAATCTAAACATGAATGCTCTTACATGTATTCACGTATCTTTAATATCTTTTGGGGAAAACTATAAAAACAGCATTAATAAGGCAGTACTAAAAGCTGCTATGAGGTTTGTCTGTTTTGAAGGAAATAAGGATAAAAGGGAAGTCACATCTCTGAGACACTGAAAAAATTGGACTTTTTCATACTCCAACACTAGTGTTGGGAAGTCACTTAACATTTCTGTGTCTATTTCCTTATTCATTAAAGGCAGAACATAAAACAATAATAATTTCTATACCTTAGTCATGGGGCCACTGAGGGCAGGGACCTAGTCATACGCCCTGACACTAAGCACAATGTAGATGATCAATAAATATTTGTCCAAAGAATGGATAAATTATATAGTGAATAGTATAAGGTCAGGGCAAGGAATTGACATTATAAAAAATAAAACCACCTACATTTGTGCCATTCCATTTGGAACTTCAGCCACAAAGACAGAGGCAGTTTTTGCTCATATCCTGGCATTTGCTGGAACATGGTTAGTTGTGAGGCAGGGACAGAAGGCACTGGTGATGGAGAAATGGTGAGACAATTTAATCCTTTAGCTGGGTGCCTTGGGAGATGTCTACAGAGCCTGGTCATTTCTGTAGAGGATTCTGGATTCCACCCAGCTTGCCAGAGGCCTCATGTCAACAGCCAGAATTAATGTGTGTCTAATTTTAACTCAAGTGGAACAGACATTTATTTTGGGAAGACAGGAGCTTTTTGAGAATGCCTGCAATTGCCCATGAGCGGGGTCAGAACTGAATTTCTTGATCATCTTCCTTAGCTGGTGGGAAGATTTTATTGAACTTTCACCTGGCTATGATATGATCTCTCCTTCTAACTTTCTAAAGAATGATCAGGAGAATTTATTTTTAACTCTCCAAGATGCCTTACCTGTTGCATACTTCCTGGAGTCCATCTGGTTTAGCCTTCATATATGTCTGAAGGAATGTTCTAGCAGTAACCTTTGATGGCATTTCCCCTCACCCTCCAGGGTACAGCAGCTGTAATGAGAGGAAGGATCACCAGACTGAGAGTTAGAAAGACCAGGAATCCATTCTCTGATCCTTCACTTATCAGAAGCATAACCTAAGGCACCTCAGGCATGAGACTTGTTAGGAGCCTCCATTTATTCTTTTATAAAATATATATTTATGTAAAATAATATTGCTTTTTTTGACTCCATAAATATGCCTGGAGCTTATGTTGTTCATCTTACACCTAAACCTTTCAAGACATATGTGAATTATTATTCTTGGAATCTCTGAGGCTGATTCCACAGTCATTCTTTAAATCTTTTTATACTGCTTTAGAAGGGAATTGGTATGGGGAAAAAAAAAGAGATAAAGGAAATTTCCCAAGAATGCCTTCAAAATAGGGTTGCTTCTATTTAGAAGCCAGTGATATCAGTAAAGACCCAAAGTAGGACAGAATTACTCCTTGGCAGAATGCTACTGGCATATTACTCCCAGCAGGATGAGTACAGATGGGTGTTTTCTCAAAACCAAGTGCTATTGTAGAGGTACTTGCAGGGTCATGGGGCAACTTATTCCATTCAAATTAAGAAACATGTGCTGGAATCTTCTGTATGCCTGAGCATATGGTATATGTTACAAGAATAACTATAAGAAATGGTCCTTGCTCTGAAGCAGTTCACAGTTTACTGTGGGTATATGATACAGACACAAGAAGTATTCAGAGAACAATGATGCATAGTGTATAATAAAATCTAAGTGGAATGCAACCCAAGTAGGGTGGCAGAAAAAGCAATGGAATGTCTGAAATGTCAGCTCGGGTTCTACTAGCTCTGTCAACTTCAAAAAAAACCACTGGTTTTCCTAGGCCTCATTAGTTCATCTTTTAAATAAAAGATGGCATAGTGTAGCCATTAAGCGTGGAGCCCCACCAACAGGTATGGGGGGCACAACCTTGTCAGGTTCCTAAAGCTGCCAACCTCCCTCTTGTCAAGGCCAGGTGGGCACATTCAGTTTTCTACTGATCAATCATTTTGGCCCCCGTCTTCCTTCCCTCCATGGGCCTGGAGGACATATTTCACCTAGCAAACCTTCAGTGACAGCTGACAAAACCTGTCTTCACCAAATACTGAGATGTCTCTAACAGAGAAAGCTGTCCTCAAAAATGGGATGGCCTTGGACTCTATCACTGCCTCACAAGGAGGCACCTGTGCCACTGGCAGCAGGACACTGTGTTCACACCCTAGGATTTGGCTAATGTGCCGTCTTCATTAAATCCCATAAGGATTCGAGTGAAGACCTGAGTGATCTGACCCCAGCCCAGGAGGCTTAATGAGTCAGTGGTTTTAATCATGAGGCTCTTGGTGAAGAAGACTGTTACTTACTTTGGGAATCATTCTCTGGATCCCGTTTTCTCCTGCGTGAGCCTCGATTGCTGCCCTGGCGGACGCCTCAGGTGCAGCTGTGTAGCAGCCGAAGGAACCACCTCCATCCGGGGGGAACCTTGCTCAGCCCCGGGCATGAGGAGCAGGGCGTGATTGGACTATGAGAGGGTCACGGGGGCTGGAGAGCCGGAGGAGGTCCCGGAGGGGACGCGACTGGCTGACCCGGGATCTGGACCCTTGCAAGCAGAGGCTCCTCACCTCCTCACCCTCTCCTGGAGGTCTGAATGTACGTTCTGCCCGCCGGCCCTCCGCGGAGCCATTTCCAGCGCGAAGGGAGCGAGCGCGTGGTGCTCAGATCCTCTGGACGCATGCGCGCAGTTACCCAGTCCTGCCTCGTGTGAGCGCCCAGACCCTGCGGTGCGGAGGTATGTGTCCTGCGGTGAGGAGGTGCGTGTCCTGCGGTGCCTGGAGGAGCGAGTCTTCTGGGTGAGTACCGGGCTCCGGAAACCCACCACCGCTCCTGGTCTGCGGGCTCGTCCTCTCTCTAAGCCCTCCTCGCCCTCCTTCCAAGTGCGGGGATGCAGTTTGCAACCAACACTGAAAGAACACGTGGCAGGCGGGGCTTCCTCAAGGCCAGGGTAGGTGTAGCCTGTGTGAGAGAGCAAGTGAGCAAGTTCCCTTTCTTGGAGTAGAAACTTCTTGTTAGGAGAGCCATGAACAGGGCGTGAATATTCCGGGAGTATTTAGGTATGAAAACCAGTTATGAGAGGGTCACTGTCGCTACAGAGATTGTGCAGGTGGTGGGCGTTACCATCGTGTCTCCACACTGCAGAGAAGCGAGACGTCCAAATGACCCCTGAAGTTCTGAGGCTAATGTCTATTCCTCCAGAAGAAATGACACTTCCGGTGCAAACGTGCTGTGTGATTTCCTAATGAGATGACTGATGTCACTCCATTCCCATCTCTTGTAGGGAGTTTGCCTTTCCTCTCTGGCAGCTTTTAGATATTATTCTTCCCTTGAGTTTCCGAAATGTTACAGCTGTGTGTCCAGGTATGTTGTCGTTGGCAGTTCTCCCCAGGTTTTCAGGTCCGTACAAACCAAGACTCACGTCTCCCCTTCCTCTTAGTTTGGGGACATTTTTCTGCATTATTTCTGTAAATATTCTCTCCTCCCCATTTTTTTTTTTTTTTTTTTTTTTTCTGATTGCAGCTTCTGGAACTCAGATGGATTTGGAATTTCTGGATCAAGTTTTCCTATCACTTAATATTTGTCTTACATTTTTCTATCTCCTTGCCATCTGTCTGTGTGAATTCAACTTTATATTAGCTATTTGGTTAGACCTTCATCTGTCTTTTTTTTTCTTGCCATTATATTTTTCATTTTAAAAATCTGGTTCCTTGTCATAGTCACTCTTGTTTCATAATCTCCTGTTTTGGTTTCATAGCTTTTCGGGGGAATATGATCATCTTCCTGAGAAAAATTTAAATATTTTAAGAGGTTTTCAGATTACTCTGTTTCTCTGATTTCTTTTATAGTGTTAGCTTTCCTCTAATAATTGGTGGCTGTTGATTAAATGCTTGTCATTAAGAAAATTTTTCCACACGACTTTCCCACACAAATTTGCATTATCCATGAGACTCTCTTTGTGGGATGGCAAAGTAGCAGGTATCTGTCCTCATTATCACCATGGCAGTGACTTTTCCTGTCATTCTGTGTTTCTCTTTTATAGATGTGTTTCTTGTTCTTGAATTTGGCTTTGCAGTAATTTATTTATTTTTATACATGTGATGATTTGGTACAAGAAGTATATATTTTTATAAAGTGCCCCATCCGCTTTCTTAAAATCAGAAATCCAGAACTGCCTGTTTCTCAGGTCTCTTATAGGTCTGAAATTCTGTAATTCTTTAACTTCCCTTTGGTATATAATTGTATATTGGAAAACATTGTATAGGTTTTAAGTCTTTGTTTTTCATTTCTTAAAAAGGTCAAATCAGTGTTTGCCAAGCAAAACAGAATCTGTAGTAAAATATTACAAGACACTGAATTTTTGTTTCTTTGTGTTTTCACTTTACTTCTGTTTATTTCCAAACAAAACTAAAGCCATGTTTAATTTTTTCATATGATCTAGAACTGTACTATCCAATATGATAGCCACTAAGTACATGTGGCTATTTAAATTTAACTTAATTAAAATGAATAAAAAACTAAAAATTCTGTTTCTCAGCACTAGCCACATTTCAAGTCCTCAGTAGCCATATGTGGATAGTGGTTACCATATAGTACAGCACAAATATAGAACATTTTCATCATCACAGAAATTTCTTTTAGACAGCATATTGATTTAAATCATTGAGGTTCCAGGGATATAAACAGAATTTGTCTTTACAAATATATGTATTTATATTTATGTGGTTGTGTGATTTCACATATAATGTTGAGTTTCTTTGCTGAATGATATTGAGTATGACTAGCAAAGCACCAAGAATATAGTTCTTTAATATATTGAATATATTTATTTAGATCCTTTAGCTAAAAACTTATCCATATGAATAGGCTGTGAGTTCCTCACTGGTAGAATTCCAACTGGAGTGGTCCCAACTCTATTGCTGTCTATGGCTTGTACCTCCCTGTCCTTATAGATAAGGAATCAGGATTGATCACAGTAATGTAAAAGACCTATATATTCCATCTTTCAGGAGAAACAACAACTACATCTTGTAACCATTTTTGTCTGAATAATAAAACTGCTTCCATCTTCCATAAAGATAATGTGTTAGTGTTCTAGGGCTTCCAGAACAAAATAACAGACTGGGTGGCTTAAATCACAGACATATATTTTCTCACAGTTCTTGGAGCTAAAAATCCAAGATTAAGGTTCTGGCAGGGTTGGTTTCTTCTGAGGCCTCTCTCCTTGACTTGCAGATGGCCTCTTCACCTGGTCTTTTCTCTACGTGTGCACATCCCTGCTGTCTCTCTCTATGTCCAAATTGCCTCTTCTTATGAGGACACCAATCATATTGAATTAGGGGCCACACTAACAGCCTCATTTTCACTTAAGCACCTATTTAATGGCCCCATCTCCAAATATAGTCATATACAGTTCTGGGGTCAGAGCTTCAACAAATGAATTTTGAAGGAACATAATGCAGCGCATAACAGGTAACGTCTATAGAATTGAAAAAAAAATTATGGTCAATTCCTCATATACTAGGAGGCTAGGAGTTCTGTTAAATTTAATTCTTTGTGTACTTGGAGGACAAGTAGAAATTCCCAGTGGTCTTACCGCATTATTTCCTTATAACTGAAGTCTGTTGTGTATCAGTACTTGTTTTTCCCCACTAATGAGGAGGCATCAGAGTCTGGGAGTAAATATTTCTTCTAAAATAATAGAGAGGGTTAGAGAGTCATCTTGGAATTGTCATTGAACTTCTTTGAATCCCCATGTCCTCCACTATAAAATAGAAATATCATAACTGCTTTATGATGCTGTTTTCTGAGGCAATGCCTGTGGAAACTGCCTGGCACAAATCCCATTTCATTGCCCATGCCCAGAAATATCTGTTGGAAGCAGAGGAGACTGAGTCTGTGTTGACTTCCAGACAACCTATACTTAAAAAAAATTTCTTCATCTATAATGTTTTTCTTCCACTTTCTGATAAAATTAAAATGTTCAGTCAATGTCATGAGATCCAGTAGTTAAATATTCTAGTTAGATGAACTTTAGCTTATTAAGGTTTAACAAAACCGTAGGAGAATTTGGATGAAATACATAGAAAACATTTTTCTCTTCACCAGAAGATTGGTGGTGATCCCTGCACGCAATTCTTGGGGAATCATCTAGTTGGAAACGGCCACTATTCCTGGCAGTCTTCTCTTGGGAGAGTCCCTGTGCTCTTACAATCCATCTGGGAGTTTCCTGGAAGAGTTTGCTCCATTATATGTCTTCTTGACTAATTACGTCACTCCAAGAAATAACGGAGAAAAGAACACAAATACTTTTGAATTAAAAGGAAACAGGAGCCAACCTCCCACCCAGTGGAAATATCCTTTCTCCTGCACCTTCAGCCTCCCTTGGACAATTGTCAGCATATTAAGCTTGCTGTCTGGCAAGAAGCATCTTCCTCTTCTCAGATCTAATTGTTAAGAATTCCTCATATATATTGAAAAAACAAAAACAAAAACAAAAACCTTCCTGCCTAGCAATTCTAATCCTAGAAGCAATTTCAACACCTCCCAGCCTAGTCTTAAAAAAAAAGCCACATATATGGTCTAGAAAGAGAACAAACTCATTGATTTAGTGACAGCATTCACATTTCACTGGCAGTAGTTTTAAAATGCTGCTCTGAGGACCATCCCTGCAGTTCAAGTTTGCCCGTTGTGAATTGAGTCATTAAAGGTGTGTGGGTGAGTGGGTGATGCCAACCTCATGGAGAGTTGGCTGAATGATTAATGGCCTTGCCTTCTGATTTTAGAGGTTCCCATTAATTACAAGGGATTGAGTCTTTTTTGTGAAGAGTCTGTTACAGCTTCTCTTGCCACCTCCTCACTTCCTTTTAAAGTGAGTAAGATGAGTATTTTTAATTTTAAAGTGTGGAAATCATTTCTTGTCATTTCCTTTTGGAACTTTCTGGACCAAATCACCCTAAAAACACATTTCTTAATCTTATAATATCTGAACAGTTCTGGAAAAAGAAGGAAACTGGTAAAGGTGCCAATGAATGTACTTCTCCAGCTTTGTCTGTGACGTCATTACCTTTATCATGGGGAATTTTAAGGACAGCATTTATAGAGATCTTAGCAAAACAAGAATGTCAGTATCACCAGAATCATTAAAATGTTGAAGAAGCTTTCATTTGCCATCACTGTCTCTTTACCATGGATGAAGGGTTCTATATGAGAGCATGGTGTGGAGTGGAACTGACCCCAAAATATGGTCCAGGAAATCTGGGTTTGAATCCTGGCTCTGAAATGAACTGGTTGTGTTGCATATAACTTTTACTGGCCTCAGTTTTCTCATCAGAAATAACAAATGGAAAATATAGATAAAATAATGTGAAGAACATGTAAAAGTCTATGTAATTATTAGTTAAATTCTTATTTAACACCCACCCATTTCTTGTCTTACTACCCTTTATGATTCCCAGATTTTAGCCATTCTGTGCAAAATTGAGGTTGTCCTTTTGGATAAACTTTCAAGGTCAGCAGCAAACTGACCAATGGAATTGAAAAGTACCATAGTGAGGTGAAAATAATTTGGAGTCATACATTCCAGGATTCAAATTCTAGGTTTATTTGCCCATGTAATCTTAAATAAGCTACTTTACTTTCTTGATTTCATCTCTAAAATGGTAATATGCAATTTATTTAATAGGATTATTATAAGGATAAGAAAGATAATATATATATATAAAGTAAGTGCCTGGCACCTAGCAGGTACTCTTTAAATATTATAAATACATAAACATCTCTCCTCCCTCCCTCATCCCTCTCTCCTTTCCTTTCTTCATTCCATAAAAATCACTCAATCTCCAACCACCCAGTATAGAACATGTGACAGGGGATTGAGGCGGTGGAATAAATAGTAGATTTGGCTGGATCCAGAGAGTCAGCAGGGCAAGAAAACAATTTACCATGATCTTGCCCATCTGTTACAGGGTGAGAATTCTGTGAGGAATTTATTATCTTCTTTCATCACAAATCCTGATGGGTCCTCCTTACAATACAGTAGAGGAGCAGCAGATAGGGCAAGGAAAGATCTTTGATCTTAAATATTTCTATAATTGCTATCCTACAATATCTCATTTCCTAGGCCTGGACACCCTAAAAGTTGCATTTTTGACTTATAATTCACATAGCAAATGAGGGAATCTCAGATTCTGTTTGCATGAAACCAAACTGAGGGTTCCCTTACTGTCAAAATCAAGCTACTTGGAACCTCTTCCCAGTAATACTTCTCTAGTATGAGTAGGTCACAAATACTCAAGTCCATTCCTGCCAATCTAACAAGCCAAGTGGAAGTTGATCCTGATGGCCATTAATCTCAGAGTGCACTGGAGTGGACTGGGTGAGGTCCTAATTATGCTTGCATCTAAAAGGTTCTGATCAGACCAGAAGCAGCCCAAGGTAATGTAAAGAACTCTGCAGGGTAAGTTCAGAGACAAGGATGCTAGTCCAGACTCCACCAGGACTTGTTTGGGACCTCAGGCAAGTCTTTTGAGCTTTCAAGGACTGATTCCTCATCTTTAAAATGTGGATAACGATCATTATATCTCTTTGCCTCACAATGCTATGATGAAGATTAACATAGATTATAGGTGATTATAGGTGTGAAAGTGTTGTGTAAAAACAAAACACTATTATTATCTTTAATAATAGTCTTCTGAAGTCTTGCCATAGCTGTCCTGGGGCTCTAATCTATGGGAGCACTTTATAATGAGGTCTTTTGGGAATTTCACTAACCAAATTTCCTTGGATGCCATTCAAATTGGACCAGAATCATAGTATTAGAGAGTGTTAGAGCTGGAAGGGATAGTAACACATCTAGTTCAACCCTCTCATTTCACAGATGAAAAAAAAAAAAAAAAAAAAAAAAAAGGAGTCCTAGATAGAGAGAGGGACTTGCCTCAGGTAACCCAGCTACAAAGTAGAAGGGTTTGTGTAAGAGCCCATTGGCTCTTTACACTCCATACACCGAATTTTACTTTTCCATGGAGAGAGCTTAAAGCAAATCCACTTTTCTCCTTAATCGCTGCCACAGCTATATCTTGACCCCTTCTCATTTCTCATCTGAAGTCTTAACACTAGTTCCTCCTAGCTTGCAATTTACCTGTGCAACTTCATTCTACTTATGTCCACTGGGAGCTTTTTGAAGTATGGATCTGTGTATAATACACATGCATACATATAAACACACTATTTAATTCCTTTAATCTTTTCCATTACCTTCAATATAAAATTAAAGTTTCTTCAAAATAGGGAATACGTGGGGTGCCTGGGTGGCTCAGTCGGTTGATTGTCAACTTTGGCTCAGGTCACGATATCACAGCTTGTGAGTTCAAGCCCACGTCAGGCTCTGTTCTAACAGCTCAGAGCCTGGAGCCTGCATCATATTCTGTGTCTCTGTCTCTTTCTGCCCTCCCCTGCTCATGCTATGTCTGTCTGTCTGTCTCTCTCTCTCTCAAAAGTAAATAAATTAAAAAATAAAAATAAAATAGGGAATATGCTATCCCAGGATCAACCATCCTTTTACCTTACCTCCAAACTCACTTTCATGTGGACTTAACATTCTAGACCTCCTGACTTATTTGCCATTAGGTAGATGTTCTGTGCTCTCTGCTTCTTCCTTCACTTTGAGAGTGATCTTCCCTCTACCTGAAGCTCTGTTTCCCCCTTTCTTAATATGGCAAATCCCTCCTAGATACCCATCATGTAAACTTCCCCCCCACTTCCATGTCTCCAGTTGTAAGTGCTTTATTCTCACCCAGACAAATCTTTATTGTAGCATTTCCACATCATGGGAACTGGGAGGCAGAGATTGGGGCTGGTGCACCTGACCTTTAAGTCTGTGCCAATCCCAAGATTCTATCATTCTATGCAATCACTGAGGAATGAAGCTTCAGGGAAGACTGTTTATGTAGAAGTAGGGATTTGAAGGATAAGGGGGTTTGGAAAAAAGGGAGAAAAAAAGATATATCAATTTTTACGTGTTTGTATATTATTTTATAAGGCACTTAAAGGTGTCTGTTATCTACATTATATTATTATTCCTTATAGGCAGAGCTCAGATATTTCTAATTCTTGACTCTTGCTCTCTCCCTGTCCCCACACATCATGCCCAAACAGGGCTTTAGATGAAGAAATGTGGTGGCACAATTTGGCATATTTGTTTTAGAATATTGCAAAGAAAAATTGCTACCCTGTCATTTCTGTGATCAAATGATTCCATTGTCGTCTCTCTCCTTTTTCTTCTCCCTCCTCCTCTTCTTTTAGGTAGCATCTCAGGGGAACTAGTAGGAAGGATGAAGGGGAACTCTTCCAAGTTACTCAAAAGGAACTGTTTAGCTATCACTAGTGACCCCATTTATCTTAGACAAAGTGAAAAAAAGCTATTCTAAAAATAGGATTCAGTAATTATAGCACAACCCCACAGATTTTTAATTTCTTCAGTATTCTAAAACATTATTATTAGATGTCGTAAAAACCTATGAAGCAGGTGGAGACCAATGTTATTATAGCTATTTTCCAGAAAGAGAAACCGAGTCTAAGTGGGGTTAAGTCGTATGTCTGATTGGAAATGCTAGGATTGGAATTGAGGGCCCTGACTGTCCATTCTGTGATCACCATGGCCAAAGTTCTGCCACAGATGGAGAGGGCTGAGCCTCTGTTCTGACCACCTCTGGTGAGGGGGGATCCTCCTCCCTAAATAGTACAAGATGTTTGAGCACCTGACACTTTGACACTGGACAAATGAGGTTGATAGAAGTTAGTTTGTAATATACACTCACCATCTGGGATTGGAGAGAGGGGAGAGGACATTGCACACAATGTGGGGCCACATGGGAGTGGTGCCTAGGATAGAGTGAACAAGCAGAGGCACAGGGAAGCAAGACTTGTTGTAACAAGAGGGTGAGGTGACCTCTGATTCCCAAAGGAGGATATGCTTGGCTCCTTTGAATAAGTCTTCAGTCTGTCAGGGAGGTGAATCCACTAGGTTAAGGGCTGAAGATGGTGTAGTTGGTCCAGCTAATAGGGAAGCTAGCTGGGTGGCCACTTTGCTATCAGATGGGGGAGTATATTTGGAGAGAGAAAAAGAACTCACAGTTGGGCTTTTTTGGCTTCATGGGGCCCAAATATACCAAGGCAGCACATGAAATTTTAGGTCTTAACAAAATTTTAGGTCCCATAGATCCCCTTCCCTGAACACGCTGCATCTGCTTTGCAGAAAATACCCTTATTCATTGGCATTTCCATTAGGGCTTTCACCAAGATTTCCTTTCTCACATAAATGACTGTTCATAAAAGAATTCTGTCAAGGAGCTGGCCTGTCCCTTGATGGCCTGGTAGATAAGGAGGCCTGACATTAATTTATTTGCCTAATGAATAACATGGTAAAATCTTGGTTTGATAAGTGCACCACTTACACCAAGGTCTTTCATTCACATTCAGCTTCGTAAAATGGACATCCCTGTAGAAACTAATTGAATCTTGTTGGTATCTGGGATAATGAACAATGTCAGCACATTTCAGAGATTAAAGACCCACACCAAAGGGATGTGGCAGCAGAAGAGATTAGCTGTGCTTCCTGGAGACATCAGTTGAAGCAGGATGGTCTCCCGTGGTTGGACCATGTTCCCCACTGCAGGCACCAAGATAACCATAACACCCTCTGGTTTTTCCTTCCTAAAAGCCTACACACTTGTATCTCAAGATTTCATTGAAAGCCCCTGACTTCAAAGAATGTTCATGTTCAATGACCTGCACAACAGCTCACAGGAGAATATTGTAGCTGGATTTCCAAACAGGTTTCCAGTTATTATTAGGGTTGGGTTTTGGCTCCTACTCCAAATCTCCTAATGATTTTCGAAAGTATAACCAGTGGGGCTAGATGGAAACATTAGATGTCTGTGTCCTCTCTTCCTATGGATGTTGCCTTGTCACTAAACTTGCAAAGACTAGCGTCATTGCAGTGGCCCCATTAACTTGCACCTGAGAACATATAGTTTCCTCTGTTTTTGTCTTTGCTACACTATAATGGGCAAATAGGATTTTGGACTTATGCAGCAATGGGAAAGGGCAAGCCTAAGGAAACCATGACTTAATGTCCAATTAAATGCTTCTTATCCCTGCCTGTGCATGAGAATGATCTATGGGATAATCTCTATACATATACGGGAAACTGTGCTTCTATTTCTGCTAAATCAAAATAACCAGGGCAGAGGCTATGCACCTGACTTCACATGTGATTTACATATGATTCTCATGCACAGCCAGGCTTGAGAAACCCTCATACCTTTTACATAGAGAGGATTATGCATGACTACACATCCAGGAGAGCCATGATTTCAGATCAGAGGATCCGTAAACTGGAGCAGAGCAAATGGGTCCAGAAGAGAGAAAGCAAAGGTGATCAAAAGTTACCAGGAAAGAAAACTAAATCCAAAATCAAGCAATACAAGAGCAGCTATAATGAGGAGGCTGATATGAATGGCTGTAAATGGGAACATGGGTATGAACTCGGTTTATATGCCACATTTGGTGGAACCAGGGCTCACTGAGGTTGTTGCTAGATGGTAGATTTAGACAGATTCTGATTCCAAGCAAGCCCAAGGGTGGGAGGGGTGAAAGGATGGGGTTGTCAGAATAAGTTCTATAAGGTGACACATAGATTCCAAAAAAATAAATTTAAGAATTAATGCATGTATAGGGGCACCTGGGTGGCTCAGTTTGTTAAGCATCTGACTCTCGGTTTTAGCTCAGGTCATGATCTCACGGTTTCGTGAGAGTGACTGACAGTGCGGAGCCTGCTTGGGATTCTCTGTCTCCCTTTTTGTCTGTCCCTCCCCCACTCATGCTGTCTCTGTCTCTCTCAAAATAAATAAATTAATTAAAAAAAAGAATTAATGCATGTATGTACATGTGTATACAATATTCATCCATCCTACAAAGTACTCTTGGCACAATTAGCTACTTTTATTAGTAAATAACTTATGGCAAAATTTTACTAGCTGGCAAAATTTTATGGCAGAATTTACTAGGATACCAAGAGGTAAAAACCACTGTACTGTAATTAAATTCGTCATTGAACTTAAAATCTGGCTTCGAAGGCAAAACTCATTCATATTGATTATTCTAAAGTCAGAAGAAATCAGGATGGGTTGAATTCTTCTCTTAATAAACCTCCACATGCTCCTACACTCTGGAGATAACCAAATGACTTCTAGTTTCCTAACATGCCAGGCAGTTTCACATCTTCTTGCTTTTACTGGTGTGCCCCCCTCTGTTTGAACTAACTCTAACCCACCGGTGCCTTTGCCTCATTTAAGACCCAACTTCAGTGTCAGTCCTTCCTGCAGTCTTTTCCCTACTTCACCTGTCTTCAGAGAACTACACCTCTTCATTTGCAAGTCTGTCTGCCTTTTTGAATGAGTGCTTTTGGTTATGACTTGTTACAGGGTTCACCATCGAACCATGTCTTGATTTTTACTTGTTTCCTGGGGGTTGCCTTCTTCATGGTTTTGCAAGCAGATGGGAAAGAAACACACAATGCTTAAAACAATATATTTTTGTTTCAATTGATGTAAATGTGCATTGTATAGCAGAAATGTTGAGAAGTGTCAAGGCCATTTCATAGTCAGTAGGAAGAAAAACTAGGATTGTAGTGAATGAATGGCAGGCAAAGGACTTTGACTGCATTCATCTTTTGAAGCAAGCCCCTTAACTATCTCATTGTCTTGAAAGCAGGTATTTGTACATGACTATTTTCTGACTTTAATGGTGTATGACAATACAGATTTAGTTAATATTTATTGAGAGCTCACTGTACCAGGAGAAGTTCTAGATGTTTTACCCATTTTAGCCCACATCATCCACACAATAGTACTATGAGATAGGTCTTTTTGCAGCTGAAGATGCTGAGGTTCAAAGCAACATAGCCAAGAAAAAGCAGAGATGGGTTTTAAACCTAGGTTTTCTGGATCTGGAGCCTATGCACTTAACCATTATGTTGATTTTCAGTGGTAAATCTGGGAAAATCCTGGGTAAATTGGAGCACGTTGGTCACTCTAGCTATGCTCCAGGATCAGGGCAATTGCAGTGCCGTCTTGAGGGCTATGTTAGTTTCCTGGGGCTCCCATATGAAGTACCACAGACTGAGAGACTTAAACAACAGAAATTTGTTGTTTCATGGTTCTGGCAGCTAGGAATCTGAAATCAAGGTGTTTTCTCCCTCTGAAGGTGCTAGGCCTTCACATCTGCTCCAGGCCTCTCTCCTTGGCTAATAGATGACCATCCTCACATTCACATGGTATCCTCCCTGTATATGTGTTTATCTCCAAATTTCCCCTTTTTTTATAAGGACATCAATTCTGTTTGGTTAGGTTCTACTCTAATAACCTCATTTTAACTTGATTATCTCTGTAAAGACCTTATCTCTAAATAAGGACTGGAAGTTAAAACCTCGGCATATGAATTTAGGGGTATGATTAAGCCCATAACAAAGACCATCCAGTAACCAGGGGTCACAGGTTAACATCAGGCCATGGAGTAGATCAAGGGTTTCTCTGTTTTATTACATCATTTAGGTGATGTAAAACATACACACACACACACGCGTGCGTGCGCGCACACACACGCACACACACACACACACACATACACACTACCTTCGGCCCCTATAGCAGCCCAGTTAAGTAAGAATTTTGATGGTGAGCCAAGGCATTAGAAGAAATTTTAAAGTTCTCTAGGTTATTCTCATATACATCCAGGACTCAGAATCCCTAATCTATCTGAGCTGAGGACCTTTCAAGTAGCAAGACCAGGAGGAAGAAAGTTGGGCGAAAGGGTAAGACAAAAGCAGAGGCAAAGGTATGACCAAGGAGCTGTATCAATAGCAAAATTTGCAACTTGGGCTGAACATGGGGCACGGGAGGTCAGGAGACAGAGAACGGTGAGACAGGTTGAGGCAAAGAGGTAATGGACAAAAGCAAGGTGCAGACTTGGGCCTAGATGTTTGATACTTCAGTCCTGGTAAGAGCAGTTTTCCAGACAGAAAATGGGAAGTAGCTAACCAATGGTCAAATTCAGGGGGTAGATTTGCTCAAGTGTCTGTAGGGGATTTGCCCCTTCTGATGCTGCCTTTTACTCACATTATGGACTCTGCCAGCCTGTGTACTACCTCTTGCCAGGAGAAACTCCAAGTAAGATTCAGTACCCTGAAATGTTTAGGCTCACACCTACCCCACTTTCAGCAGGTATATGTTGTTTACAAATCCAGATTTGTAAAATAGATGCATTAGAGAATATTTGCTTTACAAAATGACTCACAATGGGTCTCTTTTAAATAGCGAGTTTCCCCTGGGCCAACTGATTTTATTTCCCAGAAATCATTTCACAAGATAGTTTTCCATAAGCACATCTAAATTGTGAACTAAGTTTCAGGAGACAGTATCTTCTGATGCTTAGCAGTTTTGAGCTTAAACACATAATTTACCTCTCTGGGACTTAGTTTACTCATTTACAAAATAGGAATAATACCAGTCCTAATTAACTCAGTATTTTCAATTAATGAATGTGTGAAATTAATTAGAAAATGCTAAATGTCTTAACAAAAGATAATATTTAAGGAAGTTACCAACAGCACTAAAAAGTGACTTGAGGAGACCTCATGTTTCCATTGACATTTATCATTGACATGGTATTGCATGTAAGATGGAGATGTCTTGCCCAGTGGATAACTTCAGGAAAGATGCTTAATGCTGCTCCAAATCAGGAGCTGGATCCCCTGCCTTTACCACAGTGAAGGATTGAGGAAGAGCTCAGCAGAGAGAATCCAGGCAGGGCAGGCTGCTGAAGCTGGAGAGGGAACTGCAGACCCATCAAGTCATTTCTGGAATTTACAAGCAAAGCAGGCAGCTAACATCTTGTAAAACATAGGAAGGCAATTCATGGCTCCAGAAGTCCACGTTCACATGGAAGCTTGGGCATTTGCAGATGGAAAGACTGAAAACTTAATAATAAGGGCTCTGGAATAAACAACAAAAGTCAGTGCAGTGAAGATCGGCTGTGATGGCTCACAGAAGTGGGGTTAGCAGAAGGGCATTGTGGGGTGTTCCAGAGAGGAGGGGAGTGTTATTGAATGCTTTACCAAAGTGTTCTTTATGGGGAAGAACTAGGAGGTAATATTGGAAACTTACTGGACAGTATTTATAGCTAATTATTTAAAAGCTTAAGATAATTTTTAATGAAATGTATACCTCTCATTAGCCATTCATTTTTGACAGTCTTTTTGCCTAAATAATGAAACCCTACAAATAATCTCTCTGAGCCCTGCTATATACAGAATGGTCCTGCCTCACTCTGAGGCAAGCTGCCGATGGTGTAGTGGACACAAGCAATGAGCAGCATCCTTACAAGATGGTGACCGGATGGATTTGAGTCTGGCCAGCCTGCATGTTACACACAGGCCCCTTCCCTCCACCCTGAGCCACACCCTCTCCTGGCCACTTCTGGAGGGTGTTATCAACTGACAACCAGACACATTTTCACTTCTGTCTCTGGCTGTCCCTCCTTAGCAGCAACACAAACACAAGAGTAGATCCCAGAGCTAGAAGGTCCAGCACATACAAAGCGCAAACAAAGCATATGGAAGGTGTGATGGGATGACTGTCATCTGAAGAACTAATATTTCATAAAGGCAGTTGGAAATAGATTTTTATAAAGAGGAGTAAAGGGAATTAAAATAGGAAGCATGTGTCTGAAGGCAAACGCTGAAGATCTTAAAGAAGGCCTGTCAGCAGGCTTGCTTCAGCACTGGCTAATTGTTCTTTTCTGAGTCTAGCTATTTCTCATCCTGTATTTGCTGTATTTGGGAGAAGATTCCAGAGATAAAGCAGGACTGAGCCACATCTGGGAATTTGAGTGGGGAACTGAATTTCTTTCATGAGTTGCATGGAAGGTAAAATAGGCAATCAGGGAAATAGCTCTTGAGAAAGAGTCTTTCAAATTCCCGAAACCATAAAGCATGTTGAACAGTTACTAAGGTCTAAGGTCATGATCTGGGTCAGCTGGAAAAACTTCTTTAGAACACACAGCATTTGGTGGTATACATATCTAGAAAGTGTCTAAACATTATACCTGGAGTCAAGGTAAATGAATTGTCAGACTAACACCATCTGATTTCTTCCAGCAGGTGAGAATATATGTTTTTGAAGGTCTCTAGTGGGCTTGCCTAAGAAGTTTAAAATACTGTGCAAATGGGGGCACCTGGGTGGCTCAGTTGGTTAAGTGGCCAACTCTTGATTGCGGCCCAGGTCATGATCTCACAGTTTGTGAGTTCAAGCCCCTCATTGGGCTCTGCTCTGACAGCATGGATCCTGCTTGGGATTCTCTCTCTCATTTTCTTTCTGCCTCTCTGCCCCACCCCTCTCTCTCAAATAAGTGAACATTAAAAAAAATTTTTAAAAATACTGTGCAAATTAATCTGAAAGCAGATTCAGTACAGCAGCTCTGGCGTGGATTGATTCCTCTCACCAGGATTGGAACACGCTCTGGACAATGTCAAGCCCCTGTTGTAATGCTCATCATGTCTGAGGAGAAGGTTTCCTAAGTCTGAAGGTGATAGGATTTATTATCTGACTCACAGTATATATGACCAAATGTTTTATAATTACTTTCTCTCTTCTTGTAAACTGGGTTTTAAAAGTGATCTGCTGTACTACAAACATTACTCAATGTAAGCACGTGGTCTTAAGATCTTTCTGAATCTGGCCCAGATTCTACTCTTGAGTTTAATTGGCTGGACCTGGTATAGATGCCAATCTGCTCTGATAACCACAGACTGAGTTTGAATTTCAGTTCCATGACTCATAGGTTTGTGCCATCAGGCATTTCACATAAGCCCCCCACCCTGCCCCGCCAAGCCCCGTCTGTACCAGTCACCTTGAAAGCAATACAAATATTCCATAACACCTGGGATGAATAAATGAACTAATGCATATGGGTGCTCTGTGAAGAGAGTCTTTCTCAGTATACAGTCCTGTTCTCCCTAGATGAGATGTGGTTACTTACTCCTATTCTCTGAGGCCTCTGGCCTTGGTCCTGTCCCCAAACTGATTTGGCTAAAGGCCCAAAGAGGGCAGCATCAGCCTGTCTGTCTCTGTGGGGTTCTGTTACTCTCTGTTCTGACTCATAACCCTCTGAATGTGGTGAATTAGGATAGTGTCAGTAACTCAGGGTTGTCCATTATGGTTCCCAGGGGAATGTTATACTCACTGAGGAAAAATAGGTAGCCACACCTGGCCCTGGATCATGACAGTTCCACAGAGTATCCCTATTTGCACTTCCTACTGCTCCACTAGGAGGGGTTACTTCTTTGATAGACCACTTGATATATTTTATGTTGACAGCATGAGATGTAATGACTTTCAAACATACTGACAGTTTCTTGTTTACTATATGCTACATGCTACTGAATAATGTCACTATCTTTGTTAATCTTCATGCGCTGTTGGGTCAATGTCAAGCCTGGGCGCAGCCCTGGATGTCAGTCCCCCCACAAACTGTTGATCATGCCTCTCAATAGCCACTGAACTGACCACAACAACAAAGAAGGAGAACCATGAATTTAAGAGCTAATGCTTTTCTCCTAGAAGCTCAAAACAGGAAGGCACAGATAAGACAGAGCTGACAAACACTTGTATGCAGACTGTGTTTAGCATTGGGGCTGTAACCTGACTTCAGTTGTGTTCTGCCCCTTGTCACTACTTTTATGGAAGTGGTGAGGCATGTTTATTAATAAATCTACACTCTCCATTCTCCACAATAGACCAGTCTGAGTGTACAGCCAGTGGGTGGTTTCTGGCTGAGGAGCTCGCCAGTGGAACTTGGGGACCCTAGGCCCTCTTTCTCCAAGTCTCACCTTTCACTGAAGCGCCCCAAGCAACCCACCTTCCTGCCTTCCCTCCTGGCAGCAGCTAGCCTACCCGTCTGATGACTCCAGCTAGTGCTGATTCAGGGTTTCCAGGTAGTGTCTGGTTTTGTACCAGGTGGGATGTTATCTGAGCTCTCTGCATGGGAAACAAGCTAAGACAAAAGCCTTTGTCATTTTCCAGCTAAGTTCTGCTGTCCTATGTCATAACCTGATTTGAGCTCAGATTTTCTGTGTAGGCTTCCCCTACATGCTGTTGTGCTCCTTTGTCATTTGTATAACTAAATGAGCCTGACTGAGGTGTTATTGCAGATCCACCTCTACTGAGCATGGCTAGCTCAACAAACAGCCAGTTTGTTGAGTAGCTTGGTAGAGAGTTCATCCACTCTTGGTATTGCCCTGGATCTGCTACTTCATAATAATGCTGAATAGTTCTCTTTCATAATTGTATGGTTCATGACAGTGTCATTCTTGTGAAGCTTTATCTTTCTCATTTATTGCAACTTTGTTTAAGGTAATGCATAATCGATAGAAGAAAAATGAGCTATTTTGCCTTAAAACTTTTTATTTACTTCCTACATTGCTCTAGGGCAAAAAAAAAAAAAAACAAAAACGCTAATATGACTTTTAGTATTTATGGTTAAGGCAAACTACTTATCACGTTGTATAGCCAATAGCATGTCATCTGTGAAGCCGAATTTTTTAGTTGAATTCTGGGTGAACCACATAGTAGCTTTGTGTCTATGAGCAAGTTGTTAATCTCTCAGTGCCTCATCTACCCCATGTGTAAGATGGAAATAATAATTAATGCCTACCTCTTATAGTTTGTATAGATTGAATTCAACCAAAACCAAGAAGGGTTAGAACAGTACTAGCCATACAAGAAGCACTCAGTAAATTATAGTTTTTAATAATATTTTTGACATGGACTTATATTTGAAGCACAAAACCTACACATGTAAGTCCTTACATCTTGGTAAAAGTGACTTCCTTTAGAAATTTACCCTATTGTGATTTCAGTGCTTGGAATATAATTGATCATGAGAAATCTTCTTTTGTTGAAGTATTTTATTTTATTTTTATTTATTTTTATCCCTTTCACCCATTTTGCCTGTCTTCCCACTCTCCACTTTGGCAACCACAAACTTCTCTATATTTATGAATATCTTTCTCTTTTATGTTATTATTTGTTTTGTTTTTTATATTTCACACATAAGCGAAATCATATGGTATTTATCTTTCTCTGTCTGACTTATTTCACTTAGCATAATACCCTCTAGGCCTATCCATGTCATCATGAATGGCAAGATTTCATTCTTTTTTTATGGCTGAGTAATACTCTATTATGTATATATGCCACATTTTCTTTATGTATTCATCTATTGATGGAAACTTAGGTTGCTTCCATGTTTGGCTATTTTAAATAATGCTGCAATAATGCTGCAATAAACATAGGGGTATATGTATCTTTCCAAATTAGTGTTTTTGTTTTCTTTGGGTAAATACCTAGAAGTGGAATACTGGATCATATGGTAGTTCTAATTTTAGTTTTTTGAAGAACTTGCATAGTGTTATTCATAGTGACTACATCAACTTGCATTCCCAGTAACAGTTCTCCTCACCAACACTTATTTGTTTTTTTGATACTAACCATTCTGACTGGTATGAGGTGATACCTCATTGTGCTTTTGATTTTCATGTCCCTAATGATTAGTGATGTTGAGTGATTTTTTCATGTGTCTGTTGGCCATCTGTATGTCTTCTTTGGAAAAATGTCTATTCTTCTGTCCATTTTTAATTTGATTATTTGGTTTTTCAGTGTTGATGATGAAGCATTTTAATCAGGGTATTGTATTGGGAAAAAAGAGCTGTCTTTTTATGAGGCATTCAGTGCCTTGGAAAAGGCTTCTGGTGATAGAATGGACTTAAAAATGAAGAAATGTATTTTCGGCATAAATCTGCTGCTCCACATTTATTAAAACTTACTATGTATTTTAAGTCCTGTGTCAAATGGTGTATAAATAGTATGTTATGGTGTTGGATCACAGGACCAAGTTCACTAAGAACAGAGGTCATGCCTGTTTTGTTTACTGTTCTATATGGGCCACTGCTCAGGTCTGGACACATAGTAGCTGGCCCATAAATGGTTAGTAGGTAGATATACAACCAGTGAAGGTTTGAGTTTGAGTCACTAAGAAATTAACCATATGTAGTTTCTCTGTTTATGCACATTCCTCTTATTCTAAAATTCTGGGGGAGAAAAAAGAGTTTTCTGAAAGAAAATGGCATTGATAAAAAGCCATATGCTTTAAAGTCAATTATTTGCCAAAAGGTTGGTTGTTGATGAACTTCCCATATGAAATATAATATATATATCATATTTTAAGTTCTACCAAGTTTAATTTAGTGTCCTATGGAATTTTTGTTGAAACTATTTGGTAGCCCAGTCCATTCTGACATTGAGACCTGTGACTGCCACATGTCACCTTCTGCAGCTGATTCCATCATTGATCTGGCAGCCAACATTGACATGCCTGGTCCTCGTTCAGCCCTCTCCCTCTGCTCACTGATTCACCCCATTTTTAAGGTTGCTCCCACTGGTGTCACCTCTAAAGCTCTTCGGTAGGGTTGTAATCACAGTGTCACAGTTACATGAGTTTTTTAAAATGCCCCTAGCATAATAATACCTCTTTCATGTGTCTCTCTTAACCTATTTATGACAAGTTACCCTGATGGAGTAGGAATACAACAAGATACAGTGAAGTTCTTCACAAGGCCATCTCTTTTCTATCATTTTTAGCCTGTGTCCCTGGAATAATCCAGGGCATTCCTTCTCCCTTTTTCCATAGATGCTTCTCTGTGCTGAACGCTTTCCCTAGAGTGAAGTACAGCCATACTTCCTTGCTTATGAAAGCCTCAGTCCTTGGGTACAGCAAATGGGTGACACCATCTATCCATTTTTCTTCCCAACAGAACCCTCAGGCATTTAGGAAAATAGTACTCCAGAGGCACACCCAATCTCCTCTTAGCAAAAGGAATAGTTTTATTTTAGAAACTTGCCAACAATAAAAACACAACCTAAAAAGGATGAAGTACTTCAAGAGAGCTACAAATAAAATGCTGTCAGTAGTTAAAGGAGAGAGAAAGAATATTTCTGGTTGGGATGATAAGGAAAGCCTTTAAAAAAGAGGTGGTAGCTAAAGGTGGTTCTTGTTTTAACAGAGAATCCCAAGCAGGCATTAGCATAGAGCCTGATGCAGGGCCCGAACTCAAGAATTATGACATTATGGCTTGAGCAAAAGTCAGCTGCTTAACCGACTGAACCACCAAGGCACCCCAAGGTGGTTCTTGAAGAAAGAACTTAGAAAAGGCAGAAATAGGGGTGCCTGGGTGGCTCAGTCAGTTGAGCGTCCGGCTTCGGCTCAGGTCATGATCTCACAGTCTGTGAGTTTGAGCCCCACATTGGGCTCTGTGCTGATAGCTCAGAGCCTGGAGCCTGCTTCAGATTCTGTGTCCCCCTCTCTCTCTGCCCCTCCCCCACTCATGCTCTGTCTCTCTCTGTCTCAGAAATAAACATTAAAAAAAATAAAAAAAAAAAAAAGAAAAGGCAGAAATAAAAGACTGGGGACATTTTTGAGCCTTGGCTCTGTCACTCTGCTACAGAGTATTGAATAGATAGATCCAAGGTCCATCTTTTTTTCATATCTAAAGCGATAGTGTCACACTAGATTCCTAGGTCTTCACAAAGCAGGGACTGTGAATAAGTAGGATTTAGAAAGTCAGAGACGGTGAGCATTAGAGATGGAGACAGAAGAGCAAAAAAAGGTTCAGGGTGTGTTTGGGAAGTGGTGAGTGCTCCATGCACGTAGGTAAGACTTGAAAGAGAACAGAACCAGCATGGAAATGAAGTTAAAGTAAAGAACTTTATTTTACAGAGAGAAGTCGGTTGGTACCCTTGGTTTTTCTAGGGGTAGGAATACACAATATTGAATGTTTTTATATGGACGCAAAAGGAACTCACTATCATATGAGACGTTCAAAAGCATTAGGAAGTTTGGTGCCTTGCAAAATGGATCTTTTAAGTTAAGAGAAGGTAAGACCAAACTGGCAAATAAGAATTCAGCTTTGCAAGTGACTTTATAGTAATTTTCAATTCACTAGAAGAAATTTGATCAATTTATATTTTTCATTATCATTGGTAACAACTGATCAACTGTTGTGGACCTTAATGTTAATTTTCATTGAGTCCCATCCTATTTTCTTGTGGGCCTGGGCTAATGTGGTATGATTCTGTTATCTTAGCTTGAAGAAGAAGCAGACTGCGACTTAATAATTGGGAGCAAGTACATGGGTTGTGAAGGAGTCTCAAAGGAATTAGCCAATTTTGAAATAATAAAAAGCACCACTGGGGGTAGGAGGAGATGTAAAATGTGTAGCATCTAGCTCTGTCTCTCACAGGACTAATAATCTAGTTAGGGAAATCGGATGGACCCATACAGTCAAAATGTTGGATGATAACATAAGTAAGTATACATAGAATGGTTCAAATGAAGTTCTGTGGGACTTTGGGAATGAGGAGAAAGAACTCTGGTCAAAGGTAAGGTTACTAAAGTTAAAAAATAAAAATATAAGATGCCCAGTTAAATTTGAATTTCATAAAATTACTGAATAATTTTTACCATAAGCATATCCTAAATATTGCATGAATTATACTTACACTAAAATATTCAAATTCAAATTTAAGTGGATGTAGTGCATTTTATCAGTCAACTTAAAAAAAAAAGTCTGTTTTTCCTATGGCTTGATGGATGTGAAAACCTGAAGAAATAATTGGATATTTGGAGAAATGAAGAAATGTATAATTTTAAAAAGAGGCCACCATTTGCAAAGGGATGGTGAATAAAACAGGTAGTCTAGAATTAAGAGCTTATATAGAAGAGAAAGGTGGACCAGCAGAATCCACCACTGTAATTACATGGGAATTTAAAACTGATAGGTCCAATGACCTCAGAGTTGAAGATATAAAAGTCAGATAGATATAATCTTTATTTTTTATAAATGTAAAAAGTTCATGGACAATTAATGCTGGAAAAAATCTTAACAGTCATCTCTCCCCTCGTTTACAGATAACAAAAGCACAGCCCAAATTTATAAAGCTGAGACTATAATTCTGATCTCTTAATTCTCAGGCCAGTGTTCTTTTCACTTCACCATGCTATAGTTTCTTATTTCTCAAATAAACCAGTAGTTCCAAACCACCAGTGGGCCCAAACCAACAATCTATTGGGACATAGTGGTGAAAGCTAAATAATGAAATTTTTTGCAAAGTTCCACCATGAATCCCTCAAATCATCTTAAACAGTTTTGGAAACCTTCCTCTGGTGTTCAGATTTCTCTAGGGTACAGCTTCTTTTATTAGCCCTCAGGGGGCAAATTGCCACTGACGTCCTAAATTTAGAGAAGCTGTTTTCCTTCAGAGTTCTTGTGGTTGTTATTTTCCATAGACAACTAAATTCTCCACACACAGATTTGTGCCAGAAAATAATCTTCCATGTGTATCAATGTCGTAAGCAGTGATTGGCTTGGGTTGAGCATGTAAATAAGTCTTGACTTCACTCAAAGAATTATTCCCTTAGTTACTCACTCCCTCCCTAACCTTTGTCTTGCATTCCCTTCACACTAAGCTGGCACTGGAGATTTGGCTCAGGCTATCTCCCAATTTGGCCTCCTCCCTTCTGTATGCCAGCCAATATGTCCAGCCACCATCAAAATAATTTATAGAAAAGAGCCCAATCATCCATGAAGTTAATTCAGAGTTCCCCTTTTAGGTGAGATGATATTTCTTAGGAGCCAATGTCCTTAATGCAGTAAAATAATAAAGAGTCTAAGTGGAATTGTCATCTCAGTAGTCATCAAGCATGTGGAAATCCTGTTTTATCTTAATTTTCATGGATATTGGTAATAACTGGAGCTTTTAAGGCAAGCCTGAGCTATATCTACTGGATTATCTACCTTGTCTACATATTCACTTAGTCATAGAAATTCGTCCTTTCATTTATTTACCATTTTTCGTATCTTCCATTTGCAAAGCAATGTCATGGCCTATTAAAAGTTATAGCTGGGAAAGGAAGGTAGGTATTTAGAAACTGTCCATGTTCTTCTTATTTTACATATTAGGAAATTGAGAACCAGAAAGAGAGCTGGTTTTTCCCTAAAGTCTCCACTTATGAACAAAACTGTGACAAAGTCCTAGTTCTTCTGCTTTCTAATCCTGATTCATTCGTAGATTGCCTCAACCCTAATGGAAATGACTTCATAAAATATAATTGTTAGAATTGTATCACCAACACAAAAACAGCTACTAAAGATTACAGCTGGCATTTGGAACTTTTACTATTAAATAAACACTAAATTGGTACTATCAAACTGCCAGATGCTCTCTCCTAACTTAGAATGAGTAAAGACAAGAGGAGCAATGGATCAATGTCACATCTCTTCTAAAAGGGCAAAGGGGAAGCCACTTAATGTCATTGTTAAGATGCTAATGCGATTAGCTGTCAGGTAGTGAGTTCTCTGTCAGCAGGAGTGTTAAGCAACTAGATGGCCCTTTGGCAGGAATGCTGCATAAGGAATTTTGAAATGGGTGAGAGACAACTGATATTTTTAATGTTTCTTCCATCTCTAAGATTCTGTAATCAAGTTTAGGAAGTCTTAAAGTAAAACCCATTTCTCGTCATTTAAATCTAGAAGCAATGACAATAATAATAATGAGGCATTGCATAGGATGCCTAGCAGTAGTCCCTGCTCAACATAGAAGGCCAATATCAATTTGTTTTATCTCTTGTTGGCATACAGTTGAGAGCTAAAGTGTCAAGAGTGGAGATCACCTGAGAAAGTATTTGTAAAGGAAAACGAAAGCAAGGCAAAATTTCATGGATGGGTGTGGGAAGATGACTCAGCCAAATGTCCTGATATTTAACACCGCTAGGTCTGCTGTGAACATAGGTGTTTAGGGCCTGGAGGGTTGTAGAAGAGATGAGGGCCTTTGGCCTGTGGCAGCTGGGAAGACTTTAGTAACTGACTGGCAACTTGAAGCATGAGCAGAGTACCACAAATAGTTGTCAATTATTTTCAATCAGTGATAAGTATCACTTAAGAATAAATTTTCTTTAAATTCTTGGAAACTAAATTCATGGCCCTGTTTGATGGCACCCTAGTTCTGTGCACCATCAGGGAATCATAGTATAATAAAGTTGACAAAGGGTCCTGAGATGCCCCATCCTCCTCCCACCCCATTTTACAGAACCAGACACTGAGCCCAGGAATAGTTTAACAATTTGTTCTGGGACACATAAGCTCTGACAGAGCTTAGTCTGCTGGTTTTACTCTGTTAGGTTGGTGGTCATTTTTCAAATCATTTTCTGAGTTTCACCTTAAATGATATTATGGAGTAAACTGTTACCTCATGTGAGTATGTGTTACCAGGGCAATTCTTGCATTTGATTATGCTTCCTTCCCACCCTGAGCCGCTCCTCAACTGGGCTCACTGTTTCTATTTTTAAAGCACAGGGTAGATCAGATATGTACACCTAGGGAATGAGTTTTCTTCGTGGCAGTGAGCATGTCATAGCAGATCTCTCCCACCACATCAGCATCTCTATTAAGAATGACACTCACTCTACCTTCCCCCTAGCGATGACAGAGTCCTGGCCATTTTTCTTCTTTGCTACTGGATTTCCAGGTGACTGACAGGTGGTTGTAAAGGTGATTCCTCCTGGACAAGTTCCCTCAAATCCCATTCTTTGCTCCACCATTTTCCTAACTACTATCTTGAGAGTAATTGTTCTAGGAAGACCACTCTGGGGAGGTTACACATATGCTTTAATTTGCACGTTTCTTTCAGAACTGGGAAGAAATGAAACCTTGCTATAAGTGGAGAGAGTCTGCCAGAATCACCATTAAAAAAAAAAGACTCAGAGCTTGAATGTCAATCATAAATTGCCATTCCTCATTTCTTTCCACTTCTAATAATAGTCTCATGTACCCCTTCACCACATACATACACTTACATGTTTATTAGTAGGGAATTAAGGCAGGAAAGGGCCCTGACCAAAAACATAAGGATTGAGTCCCAGGGTGGTATGTTAAAAATTATGAAGAAGGGGCCATACATGTTTAAAATATCGGAGAAAAAGAACAACCTGATGGATGGATACATATGAACAGAAATGAAAATGCAAAAGGCTCTTATATGAAATGATGCACAACTCATGCATAATAAGAGAAATGGAAATTAAAATTAGACTGTGATCCCATTTTTTACTTATCAGATTGGCAAAAATCCAAAGATCAAAAACATACCCTGTTGGCAAAGCTGTGGGGAAATAGACCCTTTTCAGACATTGCTGGTGGGAATTTGTATTAGTACAACCCCTATGGAGGGCAATTTGGTGATATCTGTCAAAATTACAAATGCAAATATGCTTTGACCTAGTAATACCACTTCTGGGAATTTATCCCACAGATATTCTTGCACAGGTGCAAAATAATATACTTACAAGGTTATTAATTGCAGCCTTGTTTGTAATAGCAAAAGATTGGAAACAAACCACTAGTCTGTCAATAGGGCCTTTAAAATAAATCATCATATATCCATATAATGACATAATATGGAGCTTTAAAAAAGAAAAGAGCTCTCTGTATTTTGATACATAAAGATACCCAAGATATATTAAGTTTAAAAAGAAAGGAAGGTTGAGGTGCCTGGGTGGCTCAGTCAGTTAAGTGTCCAACTCTTGATTTCGGCTCAGGTCATGATCTCACGATTTGTGAGATCAAGCCCCAAGCCCCGCATTGGGCTCCGCAGAGTCTGCTTGAGATTCTCTGTCTCACTCTTTCTCTGCCCCTTACGTGCTCATGCACACATGCACATACACACACACACACTCTCTCTCTGTCAAAATTAAAACAAAAAAAAAAGGTGAAAAAGTTATCTACATTTGACAATCAATAAATGGGTATAGAGGAACAATAGTACAAACTGACAACTCCAGAAGATTCCTGACAGACTGTAGCTTTGGTTGCCTGTGGTAATACTGAGACCTTTGTGTGTGATAGCTGGGTAGGCAGGGAAGAGGAATGAGCCTCTTCACAGTGTTTGACTTTTGTGACTTAGAATAGGTTGTGTTACATGGAAAACAGAACCACAGACCTAAATTCTTGAGTAAGCTGTTCTCTAAGGTGACAGACAAGAAGGAATAAGACTTGGGTTCAATAAGTCACACTGCAAGCTGTTCATTGTGATGGGTTACAACATTATGGAATATTCTGTGGTGTTGACTTATGATTGGACCACAGGGTTAGCAACCTTGATGAGCCTGCTGTAAAGGGTGCTGACAGTGTACTTTTGAAAGGGGTCACACTCTTTGAACACTTATTTGTTCAGGGGAGTAAAACATAAGGGTCTTATCAGTTTGCTGAGCCATTAATTGTTAGTCTATGTGACAAGTAATTTTATTAAGAGGAGCTGATTTCTTCTTCAAATACCTGTTGAAATAAATAAAATAGAAAAATTACAGCATAAAAGAGTCTCTGACTAATAACCTACTATTTTGTCCATATAAAATTCATATAAGAACCAGAATAGATAATATATCTTAGCAACCTGGTGAAGCAGGTTGTGAGCCTGGCAGTGTAGACTGCTAGGGAGACTGTCAGACTGGTGTGCAGAACTGGTTGTCTACCTCTGCTACCCCCTGGAAAGAGAATAAGCTTGTTCTCTTGAACTAAAAATTGTAGCTGATGCCCACTGTGTATTCCAAAGTGCTAGGCACTGTCAGGAGTACTGTGCAAATATTAATTCATTTAATGCTCACAACCACAACAGGTGGTAAGTCATATTTCGATTCCCATTTGGCAGATGGAGAAGAGCACAGGAAACTTGCTCAAGATTCCTTAGTTAGTGAAGAAGCAGAACTAGGATTTGAACTCAGTCTAACTCCAGAACCAGTGTGATGATTTTGCTACATCACCATTACCTCCCAGTCCCCAAACCCTGCCTCCCCATCCCCGTAGAACGCACCCCCCCTTCCCTAGTTCAGATACACAGGATCTGCATCATACAAAAAGCTTCCACACAGTAGCTACTAGTTGTCCAGCCTAGATTTTTCCTTTCACTTCCTCCCTCTCCCAGCTAGTGCTTCCATTTCCATATGTACTCACAGATGGAAACCCCCAGAATAACATTTTTATAATCCTAGCTAGAAAGATAAGAAAACTAAGGTGACAAATTTCTTATTTGGCATTGTTGGCCATTAGTCCTTCTGGAAACCCTTCCTTCCCTCAGTTCCTTTCACATCTACTCTCCTGATTTTCCTTCTACATTATGGACATTGTAGTCTGATTTGCTTTTTTATTCTCTTCCCGCAGCTCGTAAATGTGGAGTTGGTTTCACAAGGCCCAGTACTAACCTGCTTCTTTGTGCACACCAGTTCCTCTTCCTTAGAAATCTCTTGGGCATCGGGGCACCTGGGTGGCTCAGTCGGTTAAGTGTCCAACTTCAGCTCAGGTCATGATCTCACAGTCCGTGAGTTCAAGCCCCACGTCGGGCTTTGTGCTGACAGCTCAGAGCCTGGAGCCTGTTTCAGATTCTGTGTCTCCCTCTCTCTCTGCCCTTCCCCTGTTCATGCTCTGTCTCTCTCTGTCTCAAAAACAAATAAATTAAAAAAAAAAATCTCTTGGGCATCTACAGCATTGGCTGCTGCCTATTCACCAAAGACTCACAAAGCTTACAAAATAAGCCTAAACCTTTATTTTGAGCTCCATATCTGCACTTTAGCTGTTTTCTTGAAATTGTTGCTTAGATGTCTCTATAGCTTCTCAAACTTAAATATTATCAACAATAATCTCAAGCTTTTTCTTTCAAGCCTATTTTAAAATATGATCTCAGTGAAAAACTCTACCATCTATCCAAATTGCACAGATTAGGATGTAGGGGACATCCTTGACCTCCTTTCTCCTTCTACCCCATTCTTTCACCAAGTTCTGTTACTTTTGCCCTTCATATGTCTCTCCAATCTACCCATCTCTGTCCCTATACAACTAACCTGCCATTTCTTTCTTACTTAGGACACTAAAATAACCCTAGCTGGTTTTACTGAGTCCATGATAAGTTCTCTAATTCAATTTTTACTCTCCAAGCAGGGAGATTTTCTAAAGACCGTATCAGTAGCATATCGCTACAATGCTTAAAATCTGGTTAGTGGTATTCCATTGCTTTTGAAATAGAGACCAGTGTCCTTAATAAGATGTGCAGACTCTACCTACGCTGGCCCCTGGCTGTTTTCACAGAGCACTGCATTCCACACACCCCTTGCATTCAGTCTTTCATCAGTGTATTTACATAGACTGTTCCCCCCATCTGGAATGTTGTTCTTCTTATTCCATTAAATGACTTCAATTCAGCCTTCAGTTATCAGCTTAAATGTCAGTTCCACAGAGAAGTCTTCCTTGATAGCTACCGACACTGAATTTGTTTCTGCTCTAAAATATATATGTTCACCACATTACTCTTTCTCCTCACAGTATTCACAAATTTACAATTATATCTTGTTAATATTATGTGTGTATGCTTCTTGAGAGATACCAATGATGTTTTGTTTTATCCCCAGTCCTCATTATATACATACAACTCATAGTTATTAAATGCCTGTCTACATGAAATAAGAATGAATGAATGAATGAATGAGTGAAAGAGGATGACCTAAAGTAAAGCACTGCAGGTAAAGGTAGAGGGAAGGTTCTGCTCTCAAGATATCCTCTGTTTTTTCATGTATTTTATCTGTTCAGACTATCAAAGCTAAAGAAGAAGAAGACACTGAGAGTTGCAGTCTAGTGTTGAGCTGCAAACCTAAGAGAAAGATTTGACCCACAACCCAGAGGGCAAAGGGAAGAGCCCCAGGCAAAGAGCCTGTCAGTGGGCAACAGAGGATCTCCGTTCTTCTCTTCCATGAAGAAGAAACAATTCATTTGTTATTGAGGTCCATAAAAGACAAAACACTTAAAATAATAGCAGAATTTCATATCAAAATATAATAAAAGTGAACTGCTATGAAAAATCATTTACTATGGAAAGCAGAAAATTTGAAAACAGTTTCGCATTCTTAGTAGGAAGCAATAGGATCTAGTCTCCATAAAAGAAGTAATTGAAAGTCATATTAGAAGGGAGAGTAATGAGATGAAAACATTGGTGGATGAGATGAAAGAGATGGGTACTATAAAAAACAATCACAAGAAAACCAAAAACACAGTAGCAATATTAAGGTATACATTATTGGCATTAAAGAACAAGGAAGACATAATGGAAAATTAAACCAGTGATTTAGACGGCAAACCTGAGATGTTTTACCAGACTATGAAGCAAAACCAAAGTAAATCATGAAAAAAACGTAAGTATAAATGCTTCTGAATAAACAAACAACAGAATTATAGACATTCCTGAGGAAGGTGCTAGAATAATTGGAAGAGAATTGATAGTCAAATATTCAACCACAGTAACAGCTAACTTTTATTAAGCCCCTTACTTTGTGTCAGGTATATGCTAAAGCATCTTCACATCGTTGCACAGAACAGTGCAGGTAGGTGCAGCATTTACCTTTGCTTTACGGGTGAGAAAACCCGAGCACGGGAAGATGTAATTTGGACAAGTTTCCACGAGTCACACATCAATGAGCTGTTCCCACACCCTGACTATTTGAGTCTGGCACCTGTAACTTTGCTCACTGTGATTAATTAGAAAATACGTATTTTTGAGCTGAAGAAAATGTCTGATCACATAAGTAGAAGCGATTAATCTCTTTCCCAGCACAATTCACACTTAGAATACTGCAACAAGTTTATATCCAGAGAACATTATAAAATAGATACTTACTGAAGATGTCAGCTGGGGCATTCCTTCCCCAGACAGATTTAAGTAAATGGACTTCAATCTCCCATTCCTTTGCCTAGGATAGTTTGAAGCCTTCCCAGGTGATATCTGAAAATTCCCAGGGAGATTACCTTCTCTTTAACTTCTTTGCTTACTTCCTGTGCTTTCCCAGGCATTGTTGTTCTACCTTTATCAATCTGTGTGCCAGACCCAGGACCTTCATTAGCTTTCACAGAGCCACATGTGATATGAGTGCTGATTCATCTGTTCACATGCATGAGCTTAGATATTTGGGAGAGGTCCTAAGGAGCCTTTGCAGAGCATCATGTAGGGTCATAGGCCATCTTGCTGTCTCTCACTTCCTTTCTCTCTGCCCTCCCAATCTTCTCTTTTGTCTCCACCCTTGCTGCATTCACACTAGTCTAACCAGCTTCCTTTGCCACAGAAACATGCTCTTAGAATCTTGCCTCTTGGCCCTGCAGTTTATCAGTATTCTTTCTTGACAAAGAAAAGCAAAGAGCAAAAACAACCCAGGGTTCTCCCTGAAAGTTATTCCATGAATATTTTTTCTACCTTGTTAATAAAAATATGTATATATTTTTGTTTAAAGAATATGCTCTGTGTTAAATGAATTTGTATTTCATAAATGAAAGGAATAAAAAATAATTCTCAGGCATATAGGGACTCAGAAAATATACCACTCCAATACTGTTTTTGAAAAAAGGTACAAGAACCTATGGAAAAATTAATTAAAATTAAGAGCTTACAGGTGAGAGGCAGTAGAGCAGATCGACTGAAACATGGGCTTGGCACCTCACTGCCTGAGTTTTACATCCTGCTCTGTTAATAACTAGTCATGTGACTGTAGGCACGTTATAACTCTGTACCTCTGTTTGTTGATCTATAAAATGGGGATAATATTAGCACTCATTTCATGGGGCTGTTATGAGGGTTAAATGAGTCCTTATTCTTATGTGCTTACAATTCTTGGTACCAAGGGATCACTATGTAGTCATTTGCTAATTATAATAAAGAATATGGACATTGAGGTATAAAAGGTTGAGAAATAAGCATTGAAATGGTTCACTTAAACATAGAATTAAAACAAAATAATTCTTGGGGCTCCAGGGTGGCTCAGTCAGTTAAGCATCCCACTCTTGGTTTTGGCTCTGGTGGTGATCTCACCCTTCATGAGTTTGAGCCCCACATCAGGCTCAGTCCTGACAGTGTGGAGCCTGCTTGGAATTCTCTCTCTCCTTCTCACTCTGCCCCTCCCCCACTTGTGCATAGCCATGCTCTCTCTCTCTCTCAAAATAAATAAACTTAAAAGAAAACTAAATCTTGTAAAGTAGTTGCTTAAAAATAATTTAAGTGTTGAAGAATTTGAAAGATGATACATGTATCATAAAAAGAATAGTGATTTATCAACAAGCTGTATAAAAATGCTAGTTTATTATTTTAAAAGAAGTATCAAGTCAGAGCAATAAACCGATGCTAAATCCCTTCCCTTGTATAAATAAGACTCAGGAGACTCCGTTCTTGATTTCAATAGTTACAGAAATATCAACTAACACTTAATAAAATGATATTTTTGGAAAACTGGAAGATATTCACTAATAGAATTCAAAACAGGATATAATCCCTTCGAGTCATTATAGCATATAAAATCAAACAACATATTCCACATAGCAAAATATAGAAAATAAAGGAAAGAGCACAGAAGTTTATGAATAGAAAGTGGGAAGCAATATGTTATTTGGGGCCCTTTGATTACAAATTCAGACACTCTTGGGTTCCCTAAGGTGAAAAGGGGGCACAGGGAAGTGGGGCAGCCCAGAACACCAACCCAGCACATGTGATGGTGACCTGAAATGCCATTCAGCTCTCACCTGGTTGTGCTTGTTTCCCACATCAGTTCCACACTGCAGCACACCTGCTGGACTCTCAGCCTCCCCAGATACTACTGACTGCCTGCTCTGTCATCTCATTTCTTCTACAACTTTTCCATATGCTCAGTGTATTTCAGAGGTTTGTATTCTCTATTGACTGCTGACTCTCTTTGTCATGCTTTCAAACTTCTATAAGGTGAGGGAGTGTTTGGGCTGCCCCACCATTACTATATAAGTGCCCTATTGACTCTTGAGTCTGGGAATTTCATAGGACCTTTTTGGATCACATGCCTGATCCAAATCAGTCCATTTACTTATTCCTACTTCTAGTCCTATATCTAGTTCTCTTCCTCGCCCTATTACCTCAGCCCAGCAGAGGTACAAAGCCCCAGGAAGGAGGGTATGAGTAGAGTCAGCAATGTGGCTTTTCAGATGGAAGTAATGTAACTCAAAGGATTATTGCATAGTCTTTTCATAACCCTGAAGGAGGGCCAAACAAGATATAAAGTGAATGTAAAATATCTTAACCCTTCTTTTGTAAAAGACTCTCTTTGTAAAATTCCAATATGTGTTCTTTTATAAACAGCACTCAAAAAAGTTAAAACTAGGGCGCCTGGGTGGCTCAGTCGGTTAAGCGGCCGACTTCGGCTCCGGTTATGATCTCGCGGTCTGTGGGTTCGAGCCCCGCGTCGGGCTCTGTGCTGACCGCTCAGAGCCTGGAGCCTGTTTCAGATTCTGTGTCTCCCTCTCTCTCTGACCCTCCCCCGTTCATGCTCTGTCTCTCTCTGTCTCAAAAATAAATAAACGTTAAAAAAAAATTTAAAAAAAAAAAGTTAAAACTAAAACAACAGCAACAACAAAAACCTATATCAAGCAAATTCAAACATTAGAAAAAAATAAATGACAATATTAATTTTATATAAAGTAAAATAAAAAGAAAAAATACACAGAATAAGACAAAGGGTCATTTAAAAAAATAATAATAAAACAAGTTTTAAAAAATAAGTTGAGCCACCCTAGAGCCCCGATAAAGAGAGAGCACATGTGCATGAACATGCATGAGCACGTGGGCGTGTACAAGTACAGGCAGGGGAGTGGCAGAGAGAGAGGGAGAGAGGGAATCCCAAGCAGGCTCTGAACTGTCAGCACAGAGCTTGATGCAGGGCTCGAACTCATGAACCATGACATGACCTGATCTGAAATCAAGAGTTGGATGCCTAACTGACTGAGTCCCCAAAGGGTTATTTTTAATTGATAAAAGATGTCATCTGAAGCAGAGATTTATATACCAATCAAAAATATCAAAATATTTTTAAAACCCATAAGAAATAAAAAGAAATTTGCACAAACCTTACCTTAATAAATCTGTGACACTCTTTAATGTATGAAGTAGACTAACTAAGAGATTTAAATATAATAATGAGGTTGCATAAATATAGATTAAATAAGAGTTTATTTTTTAACACAGGCAATTTCCATAAAAATTTCTTGGATTTGAGAGGAAATAAAAACTATAATTATAAAATTGTTAGTACCGAAAACAAGAGCAGTGTTAATCAAAATGTATGGTTTGTGGGCAAAACAGAATCACTGGGAAAACTCCTACCATTTTATGTGTGTGTGTGTTTTTAATTAAGCAATAAGGAATGAAAGTAATGAATTAAGCATCCAGCTTAATAAGCTTTAATACACCAAAAAATAAAGGGAGTATAAGAATAGATATGAAATAAAGAAATTAGTACATTACAAAGTAGAAAAATTAAATAAACAGAATTTTTACAATATCTGGTACATTAGGGGCAAAAATCTCAACAAAATAAATGATCTCTGGAAAATACGATTTTAAAAATATGACAAAAAATTAAAAGGGTATTATAAAAATAGATCTACTGAAGAAAGACAAATCAGACATCATGAAAATTTTATAATTTTGTACATCAAAGGACAATGTCAACAGAGTAAAAAGACAACCCATAGAAACAGAGAAAATATTTACAAATCATGTAAGTTATAAGGGATTAATATCCAGAATATACAGAAAACGCCTAAAACTCAACAAAAAACCCCAAACCAAAATCAAAAATAAGCAAAGGAATCGAATAGGCATTTCTCTAAAGAAGTCATGCAAATAATCAATAAGCACATGAGAAAATGCTCAGTATCACTAATCATTAGGTAAATACAAATCAAAACTATAATGAAATACCACATCACACCCATTATCATGGATATCATAAAACAAAAGCAAAAACAAAAGCAACAACAAAAAAAGAAAATAATAAGTGTTGGTGAGGATATGGAGAAATTGGAATTCTCATGTACTGTTGGTAGGAATGCAAAATGGTACAACCACTGTAAAAACACTGTCAGTTCCTCAAAAAATTAAAAATAGAATTACCATATGATTCAGCCATTCCAGTTTTGGATATATACACAAAAGAATTGAAAGCAGGATCTCAAAGAGATATTTGTACACCCATGTTCATAGCAGCATTATTCAAAATAGCTAAAACATGGAAGCAACCCAAATGCCCATTGGCAGATAACCAGATAAATAAAATGTGGTATATCCATGCAATGAAATATTATTCAGCTTTAAAAAGGAAGGAATATGGATGAACCTTGATGACATTTTGCTAAGTGAAATTTGTCACTTACAAAAAGACAAATACTGTATGATTCCATACATATTTTAGTTTTACAAGATGAAAAGAATTATGGAGATGGGCAGTGGTGATGGTTGCACAACATTATGAATATATTTTAACACCACTAACTTGTATACTTAAAAATGAATAAGGTAGTAGATTTTGTGTTTTGTGTATTTTACTACAATACAAAATTGAAAAAATAATAGATACACAATACTTCAATTTTATTTTTTATTTTTTTTAATTTACATCCAAATTAGCATATTGTGCAACAATGCTTTCACGAGTAGATTCCCTAGTGCCCCTTACCCATTTAGCCTATAACCCCTCCCGTAACCCTCAGTTTGTTCTCCATATTTATGAGTCTCTTCTGTTTTGTCCCTCTCCCTATTTTTATCTTATTTTTGTTTCCCTTCCCTTATGTTCATCTGTTTTGTCTCTTAAAGTCCTCATATGAGTGAAGTCATATGATTTTTGTCTTTCTCTGACTAATTTCACTTAGCATAATACCCTCCAGTTCCATCCACGTAGTTGCAAATGGCAAGATTTCATTCTTTTTGATTGCTGAGTAATACTCCATTGTATATATATGCCACATTTTCTTTATCCATTCATCCATCGATGGACATTTGGGCTCTTTCCATACTTTGGCTATTGTTGATAGTGCTGCTATAAACATGGGGGTGCATGTGTTCCTTCAAAACAGCACACCTATATCCTGTGGATAAATGCCTAGTAGTGCAATTGCTGGGTTGTAGGGTAGTTCTATTTATAGTTTTTGAGGAACCTCCATACTGTTTTCTAGAGTGGCTGCCCCAGCTTGCATTGCCACCAACAATGTAAAAGAGATCCTCTTTCTCCACATCCTCGCCAACATCTGTTGTTGCCTGAGTTGTTAATGTTAGCCATTCTGACAGGTGTAAGCTGGTATCTCATTGTGGTTTTGATTTGTATTTCCCTGATAATGAGTGATGTTGAGAATTTTTTCATGTGTCAGTTGACTATCTGGATGTCTTCTTTGGAGAAGTGTCTTTTCATGTATTTTGCCCATTTCTTCACTGGGTTGGTTGTTGTTTTGGGTGTTGAGTTTGATAAGTTCTTTATAGATTTTGGGTACTAATCCTTTATCTGATATGTCATTTGCAAATGATATTTTGCATGTTAGCCATTCTGTCGGTTGCCTTTTAGTTTTGCTGATTGTTTCCTTCGCTGTTTAGAAGCTTTTTATTTTTATTTTTTTAATGTTTGTTCATTTCAGAGGGGGGGGGAGGGGCAGAAAGAGAGGGAGACATAGAATCTGGAGCAGGCTTCAGGCTCTGAGCTGTCAGCACAGAGCCTGATGCGGGGCTCAAACTCACAGTCTGTGAGATCATGACGTGAGCCGAAGTCGGATGCCCAACCGACTGAGCCACCCAGGCGCCCTGGAAGCTTTTTATTTTGATGAGTTCCCAGTAGTTTCATTTTTGCTTTTGTTTCCCTTGCCTCTGGAGACGTGTTGAGTAAAAAGTTGCTGTGGTCAAGATCAAAGAGGTTTTTGCCTGCTTTCTCCTTGAGGATTTTGATGGCTTCCTGTCTTACATTGAGGTCTTTCATCCATTTTGAGTTTATTTTGTGCATGGTGTAAGAAAGTGGTCCAGGTTCATTCTTTTGCATGTCGCTGTCCAGTTTTCCCAGCACCACTTGCTGACGAGACTGTCTTTATTCCATTGGATATTCTTTCCTGCTTTGTCAAAGATTAGTTGGCCATACGTTTGTGGGTCCATTTCTGGGTTCTCTATTCTGATCCATTGATCTGAGTGTCTGTTCTTGTGCCAGTACCATACTGTCTTGATGATTACAGCTTTGTAGTATAGCTTGAAGTCTGGGATTGTGATGCCTCCTGCTTTGGTTTTCTTTTTCAAGATTGCTTTGGCTATTCGGGGTCTTTTCTGGTTCCGTACAAATTTTAGGATTATTTGTTCTAGCTCTGTGAAGATTGCTGGTGTTATTTTGATAGGGATTGCATTGAATATGTAGACACAATACTTTTAAAGCAACATACTACTATATAACACCTTAGGGAGGTAATTTGAAATTCTCAAAGAAATGGGTGGTTTTCTTGGAAAAACTATACCTTTCCATATTGATTTAAAGAGAAGAAAAATAATTGGGGAAAAAAAGGCACTCAAAGACCAGACTCCAGCTGACTTGAAAAATATGTTATTTTAAACTTTGGAAAGATAGCTAATCCTCTTGTACCAGAACATAGAAAAAGATGGATAGTATTTGGGAAGAAAACTAATGTAAAAACTACCAAAGTCAACATGAGTATTTGATAATGTAGAAAAAATACATAGAAATCCAGATCTGCCTCTATTTGGAAAAAAAATCAGATAGAAAATATTATTTTAAAAAGCAAATTTATGAATACAAAAAATACAAAAATACATAAAGCAAAAAGAAACACACACAAAAAAACAAACAACAAAAAAAACCCAAATACATAATGTAGCCAAATATAAAATGTGCTATAGTCACATGAAGAAAGTCAAAAAAATTGACTGAGGGTATAAACATGCCTTAATACATGAGAAATATGCTATGTTTGTATATAGGAAAACTAAATATAAATATGACAATTCATCTCAATTGTAGCTTATAGTTTAATTCAATCTAGTGACTCTAGAATTTATCTGGAAGAATAAAGGATGCAGACTGCCAGGATTTTTTTTAAAAAAATAAAAATTATGAGGAAGTAATTATAACAGTAGGGTATTGGTACCAGACTTTACAGACTAGTGACTGGAACAGTATAATGGCCAAAAACAGAAGTTAAGTATAGATTAGAATTATGACCTCTTAAATTTAGAAATATAGTTCACAGGTTCATCTGTTCATAAGCTTAAAGTGATTAGGAAGGTGGTGTCTAAGATGGCTTCTCCCAATACATTCCTACCAAATTAGATTGAGAGGTGGTCTTTCAGTGCTTTAAACCCAGGGATAGCCTTCCTCATGTATTAACTTATGTATTATGCTTTGGAAAACCCGTTTTGTGGAAGCTGATAAAGACTCCTAAGGTAGACAGGTCTCCTTGAATATCCCTGAATGAGACCTGAAGACACCAGCAGTTAAAATAATGTCACTTGCTATCTTACTGCTCATTTTGATGTGCTGATATGAATAAGCCTTGAACTGGAGTGAATCAGCAGCCTAATCTTGCCATAGAGATTTTATGTTCTCAAACTCCTATCCTCTCAGAATATTTCACAAATGGCTTCTGATGTTGATATTTCTTTAGCCCATACCTAAAATTCTGCCCATTAGTTTTCTTTGTTAGTGTGAATTATTATTTATTGCAGAGGAACCCAGCACTTTCCTGTATTGCATTGATTTGTTTTTGTCCATCAGAATCATTTCTAACTGTGGAACTCATGTGTGCAATTTTGTCATTTTCTGAGAAACTTCAAATGTTTGTAATGTTTTATTTTTTAAGACTCTGCTTTAAAAAATGATCTCTACTTTGTTTCTGTCCTCATTTTACCATATTCACACTGCTAATTACATTTCTTTTATATGATGGACTTCATGATATTAGTAAAACAAGTCAAAATTAGCAATGAAAAATACAAATACATTTAGTAAATAAACTAAAATGACCACAGATGACCACTAATGGCACCTCTTGATGCAGATGTAGTTGACACAAATTTGTTCTGGAACATATCATGATTATTATTTATGAAAGTTAATAATGAAGAGATGTCTATAAAAATGTCATCACAAATCAAGGGATAAATTTAAAAAGTGAAGGAATGACTTGTGCTGACACAATAGTTAATTATTTGGAATGGAGATAGTGTTGGATCCTTACCTCACGCCATATACACAAAACAATCCACATAAATGAAGCAGTTTAATTTAAAACTTTTAAGCCAAGGTGGGGAAAAGGTAGGTATTTATTTAATATCACAATTGGAAGCTACTTTTTAAGTATAAAAGTAATGGAAGAAATCACAAATAATGATTGAAACATTAAACAAGGCATAGGTAGTATATTTTCAGCTGAAATTAACAACATATTCAATTGTTAAATGGCTTAAATAAGAAACTGTGTTGTTTCACAAAAATTGTATTTGCTTCATCAAAATATATGAAATACTTAGGCATAAATATGATCCAAAAATTGTAAGACCAGTACACAGAAAACTGCAAAGCATTGCTGTGAGTAAATAAAGATTTAAATAAATGGAGCAATATACATTGCTCTTATGTCAGAATATTCAGTATTGTTAAGATGTCAGTTCCCTTCATATTGGCCTCTAAACTCAGTACAATCCCAATCAAAATACCAAAAGTCTTTTTTTTTTTTTTTTTTGTAGGAATTGACAAGATGGTTCTAAAATGCCTAGGGAAATGCAAAGCACTTTGAAAAGAACAGAGTTTGCAGAGAAACACTATCTGATTTCAATACTTATTATAAATCCACAGTAATCAAGACTATATGGCATTGGATTTAATATAGACATAAGGAAAATAGAACCAAATAGAGACCCACTTATACATGGACAACTGATTTTGGATGGAGGTGCAAGGCAACTAAATGGAGAAAGTATAGTTTTTTCGATATATGATATTGGAACAATTAGATATCCATATGCAAACAACAAAAAAAGGGAAACAAAAAATAACATCAATTAATATATTGCACCAACTACAAAAATTAATTAAAAATGGATCATAGACTTAAGTGTAAATCCTAAATCTATAAAACTTACAGAAGAAAATATGGAGAAAAACCTTTAGAGACTTCCAATTTCAGCTCCCACATGTAAAGAACTTGGAACTCAACACTCTCTTCCTTATTACAGGAAAAGCTGGATAAACTGAATATTAAGGATTTTTCTTTGACCCATCAGAGAACTGGAGTTTCAGGGTAAATCGCTACCCAAAAATCTGAAGAGACAGGCACATCCCAAGTGTGATAGCTGAGGTCTGCTTAACTGGAGCAGAAGCCACCAGAGTCAAACTGGTAGGAATACTTACCTGGTAATACTTACCAGCAATTCTAATGAATTGCTCGAGGCTGAGTGTGAATGAGTGGGAGAGTAAGAAACTCCTGGGGGCTGCAGTCTTAAAGGGAAGCCTTTACATTTTTGTGAACTTTCTACCCAGGAATTCTACTTTCTACCAGGTTCCCATGGTAAAGCTTTGAAAATGATCTTCTCATCGCTCTATCAGTCTCCTCTAACTGAAACTTTTTATAATCCCAGGACTTTGTCTTCTTAAAAGCCATTCCTTGACATAAATGGCTTCTCAGTTACTCCCTCTGCTGGGATAATCCTCTGTAGTTGCTTGTGAGATCCTTTAGATTATCTTCAGAAATCACTATTGCCCACCACAGCACTCCCTTCTGCTGTCCCAAAGAATCCTTCTTTTGAGAGCATGATTGCTCTTCAAGTTCTCACCACCTGGGAGCATTATGTATTTTCTTTAACTTAAAATGTTTTTGTCTACTTTGGTAACTGTAGCAGAAACAAGAAATGCCTAGTCCATGACTTATATAGACCAATAATGAAGAACCAGAGAAAATTTGTAATGTTCTGTGGTTGACTGGGTAGATAGACTACCTCAAAGTTTAAATGTGGCCTTCCCAATACTTGGGACTGCATATGTAACCAAGATCTAAATATAATCTAGAGAAAGAAGTGGAAGGAATGACAAACTGAATGAGGTTAAATGTCTGCCACCAACCCCAATAGAATGGACTTGCAATTGGAATTAAGTTGTGGAACAATAATGATTCTTGGTTTTGGGGATCTCAAATTATGAACTGAGATTTACATTCCCTAGGATACTCTCCTTGGTAAAAAAACAGTATTGTTCACTGAAAGCTGGGAAGGAGATAGTCTTGGCACTAGGGTGTTGGAAGAAATGTATAAAACTAGGACTTTTTAGCATTAATAGGTGGTTGCCAAAAAAGAAAATGAGGTTGACTAATGATGCCCTTGAAGAAAAACATCTGTGACTCAGGGCAAATGTAGGGTTTCCAGATCATTCCTTCCTTATCTTCTGATAACTATGCTCTTACCCCAGTCTCTGCTTCTGGTAGGAAAAAAAAAGTTGTTTTAGTGATAGGAAGGTGTTATCCTTAGAGAATATTGTGAAAAAATGTTTATCTTTGTGAAAATATATCCTATTGGGTCAAGCTTGAGTTATCTTATGCCAATGGGTATTACAAGGTCAGTAAAATTTCTTAAAAAGTCTGTGAAACAGAGTAGATTCCATGTCTTCAACATTGCATGAGACTACAGGGAAGTATCCTGTCGATGCTAATAGAGGATATTTCCCAACTCACTAAAGACAAGTTTGTGCCATAGTCAGTCTCTGCTTATGCCAAGTGACCTTCAGAGCAGTCTCCATTAACAAGAGAAGATTTGGGCCAAAGTTCACAGGATGCTTACATATCCTGGCAACATCAATATTCCCTGTATGGAGAGTATAATTTAGAAGGTATAAAAATGAACTATTTGGATGTAGCTCCCACCTACAGGTCCTTATAAACCTGACATAGACTGTTAAGTTGGAGATGATAAAAGATGGGGAGAATGTGTTGGTAGACCAAGAATATAGTTTGAAGGAGATACAAGAGAGAAGTAACCAAGTAGGCAACCAAGAGTAGTCTTCTGTATTGCTCAGATTCCCATTTCTCAACTGCCAATGTCCACAGGTGAGAATTTACAGAATCCCTGGGCACCTGCTCAATGATGATTATTGCTAATTCATCCAGGCCACTGATCTTCATTCAATTTATGTCTTAATCTAGGTGTAAAAAGCTGAGGATCTTTGTTTAGGGAAGTAAGCATAGAAGTAAATCACAAATCCAACAACAAAGGGAGAGCCCAGGGTGTGTGTCAAAGTAGGCAAGCAGTGTCATTCCTTAGTTTCAACTTAGTTTACATTTAGAAGAGTCCTCCTCTCTCAGTAGTTCCCTGTGGAGTGTCACCTCCTGGCCCCAGAAGACCTCCAAAGGCACAGAGCCTGAGATGGCAGCTCTGGTTTTCCCCAAGATACAGCTGATGCCTGGGTCTTGAGTGGGGGCACAGGTTTGTAATATGAATCAGAATATCAGAAAAAGCTTTGCAAGTGAGATAAATATAATTTGTTATTAGCACATTTCCCATTTGGCAGCATTATTTGCATACCAAGTGGCTTTTATAATTTCTTGGGAATCATTTGTTGACCTTTAATCTTCAGCAGGCTAAACATTTTCCTTATTTATACAATAATTTTCTCTACAAACTCTTCCTTTAGATCTTGCTTGGGAAAGCAGGAAATCAAACTACAAAAGTTGGCAAATCCCTTTTGGGGGGACAGACAAATAAATGAATGTTGACACTTAGTGTTGGAACTGACAGACCTCAAAGGGCACAGGTTTCCAAATGCTGTTTTAGACTACTTGCATTAGGCATTTAAAATATAGTTTCCCTGCTCATATCATTGGTTGAATGAAACAGAACTTCTGCATGAGTCTAATAGTCTGCATTTTTTAAAATTTTATTTTATTTTTTATTTTTAAAAATTTACATCCAAATTAGTTAGCATATAGTGAAACAATGATTTCATAGGTAGATTCCTTAATGCCCCTTACCCATTTAGCCCATTCCCCCCCCCACAACCCCTCCAGTAACCCTCAGTTCTCCATATTTATGATTCTCTTCTGTTTTGTTCCCCTCCCTGTTTTTATATTATTTTTGTTTCCCTTCCCTTATGTTCATTTGTTTTGTCTCCTAAAGTCCTCATATGAGTGAAGTCGTATGATTTTTGTCTTTCTCTGAGTGACTAATTTCACTTAGCGTAATACCCTCCAGTTCCATCCACATAGTTGCAAATGGCAAGATTTCATTCTTTTTGATTGCCGACTAATACTCCATTGTGTGTGTGTGTGTGTGTGTGTGTGTGTGTGTGTGTGTATGTGTATATGTATACACATACATATATATACCACATCTTTATCCATTCATCCATCGATGGGAATTTGGGCTCTTTCCATACTTTGGCTATTGTTGATAGTGCTGTTATAAACATGGGGGTGTATGTGTCCCTTCAAAACAACACACCTGTATCCTATGGATAAATGCCTAGTAGTGCAATTGCTGGGTTGTAGGGTAGTTCTATTTTTAGTTTTTGAGGAACCTCCATACTGTTTTCCAGAGTGGTTGCCCCAGCTTGCATTCCTACCAACAATGTAAAAGAGATCCCTCTTTCTCCACATCCTCGCCAACATCTATTGTTGCCTGAGTTGTTAATGTTAGCCATTCTGACAGGTGTAAGGTGGTATCTCATTGTGGTTTTGATTTGTATTTCCCTGATGAGTGATGTTGAGAATTGTCAGTTGACTATCTGGATGTCTTCTTTGGAGAAGTGTCTATTCATGTATTTTGCCCATTTCTTCACTGGATTGTTTGGTTTTTTTGGGTGTCGAGTTTGATAAGTTCTTTATAGATTTTGGATACTAACCCTTTATCTGACATGTCATTTGCAAATATCTTCTCCCATTCTCTTGGTTACCTTTTAGTTTTGCTGATTGTTTCCTTCGCTGTGCAGAAGCTTTTTATTTTGATGGTTCCCAGTAGTTTCATTTTTGCTTTTGTTTCCCTTGCCTCTGGAGACATGTTGAGTAAGAAGTTGCTGTGGTCAAGATCAAAGAGGTTTTTGCCTGCTTTCTCCTTGAGGATTTTGATGGCTTCCTGTCTTACATTGAGGTCTTTCATCCATTTTGAGTTTATTTTTGTGCATGGTGTAAGAAAGTGGTCCAGGTTCATTCTTTTGCATGTCGCTGTCCAGTTTTCCCAGCACCACTTGCTGACGAGACTGTCTTTATTCCATTGGATATTCTTTCCTGCTTTGTCAAAGATTAGTTGGCCATACGTTTGTGGGTCCATTTCTGGGTTCTCTATTCTGATCCATTGATCTGAGTGTCTGTTCTTGTGCCAGTACCATACTGTCTTGATGATTACAGCTTTGTAGTATAGCTTGAAGTCTGGGATTGTGATGCCTCCTGCTTTGGTTTTCTTTTTCAAGATTGCTTTGGCTATTCGGGGTCTTTTCTGGTTCCGTACAAATTTTAGGATTATTTGTTCTAGCCCTGTGAAGATTGCTGGTGTTATTTTGATAGGGATTGTATTGAATATGTAGATTGCTTTGGGTAGTATCAACATTTTAACAATATTTGTTCTTCGTATCTAGGAGCATGGAATCTTTTTCCATTTTTTTTTTTTTTTGTCTTCTTCAATTTCTTTCATAAGCTTTCTATAGTTTTCAGTGTATAGATTTTTCACCTCTTTGGTTAGATTTATTTCTAGGTATTTTATGGTTTTTTGTGCAACTGTAAATGGGATCGATTCCTTGATTTCTCTTTCTGTCTCTTCATTTTTGGTATATAGGAATGCAACCGATTTCTGTGCATTGATTTTATATCCTGCAACTTTGCTGAATTCCTGAATCAATTCTAGCAGTTTTTTTTTTTGTGTGGAATCTTTTGCATTTTCCATATACAGTATCATGTCATCTGTGAAGAGTGAAAGTTTGACCTCCTCCTGGCCTATTTGGATGCCTTTTATTATTTTGTGTTGTCTTATTGCAGAGGCTAAGACTTCCAATACTGTGTTGAATAACAGTGGTGAGAGTGGACATCCCTGTCTTGTTCCTGACCTTAGGGGGAAAGCTGTCAGTTTTTCCCCATTGAGGATGATATTAGTGTTGGCCCATTCATATATGGCTTTTATGATCTCAAGGTATGATCCCTCTATCCCTACTTTCTTTGGGGTTTTTATCAAGAAAGGATGCTATATTTTGTCAAATGCTTTCTCTGCATCTATTGAGAGGATCATATGGTTCTTGTCCTTTCTTTTATTGTTGTGATGAATCACGTTAATTGTTTTGCAGATATTGAACCAGCCCTGTATCCCAGGTATAAATCCCACTTGGTCGTGGTGAATAATTTTTTTAATGTATTGTTGGATCTGGTTGGCTACTATCTTGTTGAGGATTTTTACATCCATGTTCATCAGAGAAATTGGTCTATACTTCTCTTTTTTATTGGGGTCTCTGTCTGGTTTTGGAATCAAGGTAATGCTGGCTTCATAGAAAGAGTTTGGAAGTTTTCCGTCCATTTCTATTTTTTGGAACAGTTTCAAGAGAATAGGTGTTAACTCCTCCTTAAATGTTTGGTAGAATTCCCCTAGAAAGACATCTGGCCCTGGACTCTTGTTTTTTGGCAGAATTTTGATTACTAATAGTCTGCATTTTTATTTTTTTTATTTATTTTTTTTATTAAGTGTGTTTATTTATTTATTTTTTAATATATGAAATTTATTGTCAAATTGGTTTCCATACAACACCCAGTGCTCATCCCAAAAGGTGCCCTCCTCAATACCCATCACCCACCCTCCCCTTCCTCCCACCCCCCATCAACCCTCAGTTTGTTCTCAGTTTTTAACAGTCTCTTATGCTTTGGCTCTCTCCCACTCTAACCTCTTTTTTTTTTTTTTTTCCTTCCCCTCCCCCATGGGTTTCTGTTAAGTTTCTCAGGATCCACATAAGAGTGAAACCATATGGTATCTGTCTTTCTCTGTATGGCTTATTTCACTTAGCATCACACTCTCCAGTTCCAACCACGTTGCTACAAAAGGCCATATTTCATTCTTCCTCATTGCCGCGTAGTACTCCATTGTGTATATAAACCACAATTTCTTTATCCATTCATCAGTTGATGGACATTTAGGCTCTTTCCATAATTTGGCTATTGTTGAGAGTGCTGCTATAAACATTGGGGTACAAGTGCCCCTATGCATCAGTACTCCTGTATCCCTTGGAGAAATTCCTAGCAGTGCTATTGCTGGGTCATAGGGTAGGTCTATTTTTAATTTTCTGAGGAACCTCCACACTGTTTTCCAGAGCGGCTGCACCATTTTGCATTCCCACCAACACTGCAAGAGGGTTCCCGTTTCTCCACATCCTCTCCAGCATCTATAGTCTCCTGATTTGTTCATTTTGGCCACTCTGACTGGCGTGAGGTGATATCTGAGTGTGGTTTTGATTTGTATTTCCCTGATAGGGAGCGACGTTGAACATCTTTTCATGTGCCTGTTGGCCATCTGGATGTCTTCTTTTTTTTTTTTTTTTTTTTTTTTTTTTTAATTTTTTTTTTCAACGTTTTTATTTATTTTTGGGACAGAGAGAGACAGAGCATGAACGGGGGAGGGGCAGAGAGAGAGGGAGACACAGAATCGGAAACAGGCTCCAGGCTCCGAGCCATCAGCCCAGAGCCTGACGCGGGGCTTGAACTCACGGACCGCGAGATTGTGACCTGGCTGAAGTCGGACGCTTAACCGACTGCGCCACCCAGGCGCCCCTGGATGTCTTCTTTAGAGAAGTGTCTATTCATGTTTTCTGCCCATTTCTTCACTGGGTTATTTGTTTTTCGGGTGTGGAGTTTGGTGAGCTCTTTATAGATTTTGGATACTAGCCCTTTGTCCGATATGTCATTTGCAAATATCTTTTCCCATTCCGTTGGTTGCCTTTTAGTTTTGTTGGTTGTTTCCTTTGCTGTGCAGAAGCTTTTTATCTTCATAAGGTCCCAGTAATTCACTTTTGCTTTTAATTCCCTTGCCTTTGGGGATGTGTCGAGTAAGAGATTGCTACGGCTGAGGTCAGAGAGGTCTTTTCCTGCTTTCTTCTCTAAGGTTTTGATAGTTTCCTGTCTCACATTCAGGTCCTTTATCCATTTTGAGTTTATTTTTGTGAATGGTGTGAGAAAGTGGTCTAGTTTCAACCTTCTGCATGTTGCTGTCCAGTTCTCCCAGCACCATTTGTTAAAGAGACTGTCTTTTTTCCATTGGATGTTCTTTCCTGCTTTGTCAAAGATGAGTTGGCCATACGTTTGTGGGTCTATTTCTGGGGTTTCTATCCTATTCCATTGGTCTATGTGTCTGTTTTTGTGCCAATACCATGCTGTCTTGATGATTACAGCTTTGTAGTAGAGGCTAAAGTCTGGGATTGTGATGCCTCCTGCTTTGGTCTTCTTCTTCAAAATTACTTTGGCTATTTGGGGCCTTTTGTGGTTCCATATGAATTTTAGGATTGCTTGTTCTAGTTTCGAGAAGAATGCTGGTGCAATTTTGATGGGGATTGCATTGAATGTGTAGATAGCTTTGGGTAGGATTGACATTTTGACAATATTTATTCTTCCAATCCATGAGCAGGGAATGTCTTTCCATTTCTTTAAATCTTCTTCAATTATCTTCATAAGCTTTCTATAGTTTTCAGCATACAGATCTTTTACATCTTTGGTTAGATTTATTCCTAGGTATTTTATGCTTCTTGGTGCAATTGTGAATGGGATCAGTTTCTTTATTTGTCTTTCTGTTGCTTCATTGTTAGTGTATAAGAATGCAACTGATTTCTGTACATTAATTTTGTATCCTGCAACTTTGCTGAATTCATGTATCAGTTCTAGCAGACTTTTGGTGGAGTCTATCGGATTTTCCATGTATAATATCATGTCATCTGCGAAAAGCGAAAGCTTGACTTCATCTTTGCCAATTTTGATGCCTTTGATTTCCTTTTGTTGTCTGATTGCTGATGCTAGAACTTCCAGCACTATGTTAAACAAGAGCGGTGAGAGTGGGCATCCCTGTCGTGTTCCTGATCTCAGGGAAAAAGCTCTCAGTTTTTCCCCGTTGAGGATGATGTTCGCTGTGGGCTTTTCATAAATGGCTTTTATGATCTTTAAGTATGTTCCTTCTATCCTGACTTTCTCAAGGGTTTTTATTAAGAAAGGGTGCTGGATTTTGTCAAAGGCCTTTTCTGCATCGATTGACAGGATCATATGGTTCTTCTCTTTTTTTTTGTTAATGTGATGTATCACGTTGATCGATTTGCGAATGTTGAACCAGCCCTGCAGCCCAGGAATGAATCCCACTTGATCATGGTGAATAATTCTTTTTATATGCCGTTGAATTCGATTTGCTAGTATCTTATTGAGAATTTTTGCATCCATATTCATCAGGGATATTGGCCTGTAGTTCTCTTTTTTTACTGGGTCTCTGTCTGGTTTAGGAATCAAAGTAATACTGGCTTCATAGACTGAGTCTGGAAGTTTTCCTTCCCTTTCTATTTCTTGGAATAGCTTGAGAAGGATAGGTATTATCTCTGCTTTAAACGTCTGGTAGAACTCCCCTGGGAAGCCATCTGGTCCTGGACTCTTATTTGTTGGGAGATTTTTGATAACCGATTCAATTTCTTCGCTGGTTATGGGTCTGTTCAAGCTTTCTATTTCCTCCTGATTGAGTTTTGGAAGAGTGTGGGTGTTTAGGAATTTGTCCATTTCTTCCAGGTTGTCCAATTTGTTGGCATATAATTTTTCATAGTATTCCCTGATAATTGTTTGTATCTCTGAGGGATTGGTTGTAATAATTCCATTTTCATTCATGATTTTATCTATTTGGGTCATCTCCCTTTTCTTTTTGAGAAGCCTGGCTAGAGGTTTGTCAAGTTTGTTTATTTTTTCAAAAAACCAACTCTTGGTTTCATTGATCTGCTCTACCGTTTTTTTAGATTCTATATTGTTTATTTCTGCTCTGATCTTTATTATTTCTCTTCTTCTGCTGGGTTTAGGCTGCCTTTGCTGTTCTGCTTCTATTTCCTTTAGGTGTGCTGTTAGATTTTGTATTTGGGATTTTTCTTGTTTCTTGAGATAGGCCTGGATTGCAATGTATTTTCCTCTCAGGACTGCCTTCGCTGCATCCCAAAACGTTTGGATTGTTGTATTTTCATTTTCGTTTGTTTCCATATATTTTATAATTTCTTCTCTAATTGTCTGGTTGACCCACTCATTCGTTAGTAGGGTGTTCTTTAACCTCCATGCTTTTGGAGGTTTTCCAGACTTTTTCCTGTGGTTGATTTCAAGCTTCATAGCATTGTGGTCTGAAAGTATGCATGGTATAATTTCAATTCTTGTAAACTTCTGAAGGGCTGTTTTGTGACCCAGTATATGATCTATCTTGGAGAATGTTCCATGTGCACTCGAGAAGAAAGTATATTCTGTTGCTTTGGGATGCAGAGTTCTAAATATATCTGTCAAGTCCATCTGATCCAATGTATCATTCAGGGCCCTTGTTTCTTTATTGACCGTGTGTCTAGATGATGTATCCATTTCTGTAAGTGGGGTGTTAAAGTCCCCTGCAATGACCACATTCTTATCAATAAGGTTGCTTATGTTTATGAGTAATTGTTTTATATATTTGGGGGCTCCGGTATTCGGCGCATAGACATTTATAACTGTTAGCTCTTCCTGATGGATAGACCCTGTAATTATTATATAATGCCCTTCTTCATCTCTTGTTACAGCCTTTAATTTAAAGTCTAGTTTGTCTGATATAAGTATGGCTACTCCAGCTTTCTTTTGGCTTCCAGTAGCATGATAAATAGTTCTCCATCCCCTCACTCTCAATCTAAAGGTGTCCTCAGATCTAAAATGAGTCTCTTGTAGACAGCAAATAGATGGGTCTTGTTTTTTTATCCATTCTGATACCCTATGTCTTTTGGTTGGCGCATTTAATCCATTTACATTCAGTGTAATTATAGAAAGATACGGGTTTAGAGTCATTGTGATGTCTGTATGTTTTATGCTTGTAGTGATGTCTCTGGTACTTTGTCTCACAGGATCCCCCTTAGGATCTCTTGTAGGGCTGGTTTAGTGGTGACAAATTCCTTCAGTTTTTGTTTGTTTGGGAAGACCTTTATCTCTCCTTCTATTCTAAATGACAGACTTGCTGGATAAAGGATTCTCGGCTGCATATTTTTTCTGTGTAGCACACTGAAGATATCGTGCCAAGCCTTTCTGGCCTGCCAAGTTTCAAAAGAGAGATCAGTCACGAGTCTTCTAGGTCTCCCTTTATATGTGAGGGCACGTTTATCCCTTACTGCTTTCAGAATTTTCTCTTCATCCTTGTATTTTGCCAGTTTCACTATGATATGTTGTGCAGAAGATCGATTCAAGTTACGTCTGAAGGGAGTTCTCTGTGCCTCTTGGATTTCAATGCCTTTTTCCTTCCCCAGGTCAGGGAAGTTCTCAGCTATAATTTGTTCAAGTACCCCTTCAGCACCTTTCCCTCTCTCTTCCTCCTCTGGGATACCAATTATGCGTATATTATTTCTTTTTAGTGTATCACTTAGTTCTCTAATTTTCCCCTCATACTCCTGGATTTTTTTATCTCTCTTTCTCTCAGCTCCCTCTTTTTCCATAACTTTATCTTCTAGTTCACCTATTCTCTCCTCTGCCTCTTCAATCCAAGCTGTCGTTGTTTCCATTTTGTTTTGCATTTCGTTTAAAGCACTTTTCAGCTCCTCGTGACTGTTCTTTAGTCCCTTGATCTCTATAGCAAGAGATTCTCTGCTGTCCTCTATACTGTTTTCAAGCCCAGCGATTAATTTTATGACTATTATTCTAAATTCACTTTCTGTTATATTATTTAAATCCTTTTTGATCAGTTCATTAGCTGTTGTTATTTCCTGGAGATTCTTCTGAGGGGAATTCTTCCGTTTGGTCATTTTGGATAGTCCCTGGAGTGGTGAGGACCTGCAGGGCACTTCCCCTGTGCTGTGGTGTATAACTGGAGTTGGTGGGCGGGGCCGCAGTCAGACCTGATGTCTGCCCCCAGCCCACCGCTGGGGCCACAGTCAGACTGGTGTGTGCCTTCTCTTCCCCTCTCCTAGGGGCGGGATTCACTGTGGGATGGCGTGGCCTGTCTGGGCTACTTGCACACTGCCAGGCTTGTGGTGCTGGGGATCTGGCGTATTAGCTGGGGTGGGTAGGCAAGGTGCACGGGGGCAGGAGGGGCAGGCTTAGCTCACTTCTCCTTAGGTGATCCACTTCAGGAGGGGCCCTGTGGCAGCGAGGGAGTCAGATCTGCTGCCGGAGGTTTGGTTCCACAGGAGCACAGAGTTGGGTGTTTGCGCGGATCGAGCAAGTTCCCTGGCAGGAACTGGTTCCCTTTGGGATTTTGGCTGGGGGATGGGCGGGGGAGATGGCGCTGGCGAGCGCCTTTGTTCCCCACCAAACTGAGCTCTGTCGTCCGGGGGCTCAGCAGCTCTCCCTCCCTTTGTCCTCCAGCCTTCCCGCTTTCTGAGCAGAGCTGTTAACTTATGACCTCCCAGACGCTAAGTCACGCTTGCTGTCGGAACACAGTCCATCAGGCCCCTCCGCTTTTGCCAGCCAGACTCGGGGGCTCTGCTTGGCCGGCGAGCTGACCCTCCGCCCCGGCTCCCTCCCGCCAGTCTGTGGAGCGCGCACCGCCTCGCCGCCCTTCCTACCCTCTTCCGTGGGCCTCTCGTCTGCGCTTGGCTCCGGAGATTCCGTTCTGCTAATCCTCTGGCGGTTTTCTGGGTTATTTAGGCAGGTGTAGGTGGAATCTAAGTGATCGGCAGGACTCGCGGTGAGCCCAGCGTCCTCCTATGCCGCCATCTTCCCTCTCAACCAATAGTCTGCATTTTTAATAGGTGTCCCATATTATTAGTGTAAGAAGTTGGGTTTGAGAATCATTTCAGGTCAGTCTCTTTGGAATTTCTGTCACTGAATCAATTACCAAGTTGGTCAACTGGTCTAACTCCATGAGAGATAAAGATGGGCTGCAGCAGTGTTATAAAATTCACCAGAATCCACCTCACTTTCCTCTTGCCTCCAGCTCAGTGAGAACAAGACATCTTCTTGCCAATTCCCTAACACGAAGAAAGTCCACCCTGCCAGCCTGTCTTGTGTAAAGCATCTACACAGGGTCTACACTTTCACACAAACTTCAGGATATCACTGAATTAATCAACTAAAAGCAAAGGTATTGTTATTATTCAAGTTGTATAGATGTAAAAATGAAGAACTGAGAAGTGGTAAGTACTCTGTCCAAGTCTTCATAGCTAAGAACTGCAGGTGCAAGGTTATAAACCATGTCCATTCTCTGTATTCCACGTAGCCTTGTTTAGAAGGGAAAGGCATAATGTTTACCTTGGTCCAGATCGGGAATTTTGGCTTTCATGCAACATGGTCCAGAGAGAGAGGACACTGTTCTTGCACCAAAGGGCTTACAGTTCAATGGGGAACCAGGAGGGCAACCCTGTCTTCTCCCAGCTGACAGCCACCTCCATCTCTGCTGAGCCTCCCTTTCCTTGTCTGTCTCTCCAAGGCACATTCTAAGCCAGATTCCTGTATGACTCCAGTCCTCTCCTCCAGTAGACTATGGTCCCCACTCTCTTCAACTCTTTGAAGACTGAGAGGTGATGGAGCTGTAGAAGAAAACTTTGAAGCTAGTAGAGCTTGGTTAATGAGGTTTATGGAAAGAAACCATCTTCATATCATCAAAGTGCAAAGTGAAGCAGCAAGTGGTGATGTAGAAGCTGCAGCAAGTTACCCAGAAGGTCTACCTAAGATAATTAATGAAGGTGCCTATACTATTTTCAATATGATGAAACAGATATATATTGAAAGATGCCACCTAGGATTTTCATGACTAGAGAGAAGTCAATGCTTGGCTTCAAAGCTTCAAAGGACTGTCTGACTCTCTTGTTACAGGCTAAGACAGCTAAATGGTGACCTTAAATATAAACTGGTACTGATTTACCATTCCAAAAATCCTAGGGCCTTTAAGCATTATGCTAAATTTATTCCACTTATGCTATATAAATGAAACACGACCAGGATGACAGCACCTCTGTTTACAACATTGTTGCTGAATATTTTAATCCCACTCTTGAAACCTACTTCTCAGAAAAAAATTTTTTTAAAGATTATTTTTTTAAAATACAAGTATTTTAAAAAATATCACTGCTCATTGGCAATGTGCCTGTCCACCCAAGAGATCTGATGTACAACAAGATTAACATTGTTTTTATGCTTGCTGACAGCATCCATTCTGAATGGATCAAGGACTAATTTTGACTTTTAAGTTTTATTATTTAAAAGATAAATTTTGTAAGGTGTCGTAGACTGTGAGTCTGGAGTTCTTTCTTGTCCAGCAAGAAAGCAGGACGCAAGATTAAAAATGCTAGAGGTGGCTAGTGTCCGGCAGAAGACAAGAGTCCCGATTAAGGGTCCTTGCTCCATTCTTATTAGGATCAGAAGCTTACAAACATGGTGATGGATGTGCACAAAGAGACAAACTGTGAACATTAACTCATGGGTATGAAGGAAAGGGGGTTTTGAGGATATGCAGGGTTAGGGATTTGGGTTAATACAAAACAAAATCCTGGCACTGAGCAGAAGGTTATTTACAGCAGATGTGAGGCACCACCTCTGTTTACCTAAATTGGTCTAGGGGACAAGAAAGAGCATGCTACCCCAGGGTCAACAAGGCACCTTTCTTTTGCTAATTAATTTGCTCTGGGCAACTTCTCCCAGCAAGAGTCTATATCCCTATTTGCTTGTTTACCTAATTTGGTCCTTCCTTCCTGTGAAAGCAGCTTTCTGCTTTCTGCTGTAGTACTAAGTTGGGGAGCATTTCTGCTCTGAATACCTAATCTTGTTTACCTCATATATCTTTGGGCCTTTGCCCCACCCTGTCTATACTGGGGCCTTTGCTCGCCTTACCTGTTCTTTTTTTTTTTTTTTTTTCTGCCTTACCTATTCTTATTTACCTAATCTTGTTTACCCAAACTTGGGTGAGGACATCTATGGCTTTATAATTCTTTATGCCTTGTTAACCCACCACTGTAGGCTTGTTCCCCATGGTAAAGCTATAGCTGCCACTGGCACTGATTCCTCTGATGAATCTAGGCAAAGGAAATTGAAAACCTTCTGGAAAGGATTCACCATCCTATGGATGCTATTGAGACCATTTGTGATTCATGGGAAGAGGTCAAAATATCCATGTTAACAGGAGTTTTGAAGAAGTTGATTCTAGGATGATTTTGAAGGGTTCAAGACTTTGGTGGAGGAAGTAACTGCCGATGTGGTGGAAATAGCAAGAAAACTAGAATTAGAAGTGGAGACTGAAAAGATGGCCTAGTTGCTGCAATCTCATGATATAACTTTAATGAATGAGGAGTTGCTTCTTATGGATGAGCACAAAAAGTAGTTTCTTGACATGGAATCTACTCCTAATAAATATTCTTTGTTGAAATGACCACAAAGGGTTTAGCATCTTACATAAACTTAGTTTATAAAGCATTGTCAGGGTTTGAGGGCATTAACTCCAATTTTGAAAGAAGTTCTGTGCTCAGATGCTATCAGACAGCATCACATACTATATGTTCATGAAAGGAAAAATTAATAGATGAGGTAACCTTCACTGTTGTCTTATTTTAAGAAATTGCTACAGCGTCCCCAGCCTTCAGTAACCACCACCATGATCAGTTGGCAGCCATCAACATGGAGGCAAGATCCTACACCAGCAGCAAGATTACAATTTGCTGAAAGCTCAGATGATAGTTTGCATTTTTTAGCAATAAAGTATTTTTAAATTAAGGAATATGCATTATTTTTTTATACATAATACTACCGCACAGTTAACAGACTACAGCATAGTGTAAACAAAACTTTCACAGGCATTGGGAAACCAAAAAATTCATTTGACTTGCTTTATTGCAATATTCATTTTATTGCAGTGGTCTGGAACCAAACCTGCAATATCTCTGAAATATGCCTATACCACAATTTGTTTATCTGTTTTCCTATTGATAGACATATGGGCTGTTTCGAGTTCTTGGCTATTACCAATAAAGCTGCTATGAGCATCCATGTACAAATCTTTGTGTAAACATATGTTTTTTTTGATTTCCCTTGGGTAAAATACTTATGATTGGAATGGCTGGATCATATAGTAGGTGTTGCTTAACTTTATGAAGAACACTAAAATCTTCAAAAATGCTTGTATCATTTTACATCCCCATAGGAACGTACACAACTTCCAGTTCCTCTACATCTTTTTCAACACTGGATATGGTCAGCCTTTTAATTTTAGCCTTTCTAGGTGTATAGTGTGGTATCTCAATGTGGTTTTATTTTTCTTTCCCTAATGAGTATCTTTTCATGTGCTTATTTAATTTTTTTTTATCTTCTTTGATCAAGTGTCTGTTGAAATCTTTTGTTCATATTTCTATTGGGTTGCTTATTTTCTTATTATTACATTTTCAGAGTTCTTTATGTATTCTGGATATAAGTCCTTTTTCAGATATATGTAATTTGTCAGTATTTTCTCCCTGTGACTTGTCTTTTCATTCTCTTAATATCTTTTGAAGAGCAGCATTTTTAATTTGAGAAAGTCCAATTGATCAATTTCTTTCTTATGGATTATACTTTTGGTTCATACATAAAAATTTATCCTTTTAGGATTTACATTTAGTCTGTGATCTATTTTGAATTAATATTTGCACATGGTATGTGTATCCAAGGTCACTTTAGGCATGTGAATATTCAATTGTTCCAGTACCTTTTGTAGGAAAGAATGTCTTTCTGAATTGAATTTTGTCCCTTTTTAGAAAATAGATTGTCCATATATGTAGTGATCTATTTCTGAATTCTCTATTCTATTCATTGGTATATTTGTCTACTTTTATGCCAACACCATACTGTTTTAATTACTGTGGATTTATAGTAAGTCTTGAAATCAGGTAGTGCTAGTTATCCAACTTTGCTCTTTTTCAAAGTTGTTTTTGTTTTTCTAGATTCTCTGTATTTCCATATGAATTTTAAAATCAGTTTGCCATTTTCTACAAATGCCTACTCAGATTTTACTTGGAATTGCACTGAATCTATAGATGAATTTGAGAAAATTGACATCTTGGGAATATTATCTTCTACCCCATGACCAAATTTACTTAGGTCTTCTTTACTATCTCTCAGTAATTTGTAGTTTTCACTGTGTACATTTCTCAAATATTTTGTCAAATATTCCTCTCAATATTACATATATATATATATATATATATGTAATGCCTGAAGTTCCAAAACCTCCCACAAAAGACCACCAGAGTCGTAAGTCAAAGCCAAGCGGCAAGGGTCGTTTATTGCAGGTTCGAACCTGGTCCTCTGCGCACTCGTTGCCGGTGACGCAAGAGGCCACGATCAGGGTTGGTATAGCATTTTTATAGACAGAGACAAATAGCACAGGGGAGGTTTCAAATTATGAGGGGCCTGATTAGTTGATTTTAGAGTAAGGACATTTGTTGTTCTCTGATTGGGCGTCCTTTGTCTGTCCTTTGGCGGGAAGGCTTTGTCCGTTACTTGTGGCAGGAGGAAGAAAGGGGGAAGGGGATAGGTGAGGAATGTGCTAAGCAAGCAGGTTTACAGAAGCGAGAAATGCCGGTTAGTTTATGTACAATCACTCATTCCATTACATATCAGACTACATTTAGGAAGTTTTACAGCCCATTCTACTACACAGCGGGTTACAATCAGGAAAGGTCTCACAATGCTCATAGCAAACAGCAAGCAAAACAGACTTCTCAGCAATTGTATTTCTTATCAAAGATCCATAATAAGCAGAAAAGAGAACCTAGCTTTAAACTAAGGCAGGGCTGTCATTTGGATTCAAAGCTGTTCCTTTCATATATAATTTTAGAGAGAGAGAACATGTGTGAGCTGGGGAGAGGGGCAGAGGGAGAGAGAGAATCTGAAGCAGTTTCCATGCTGACCTGGTGCTCAATCCTACAACCCCGAGATCATGACCTGAGCCAAAACCAAGAGTGGGATGCTCAACCAGCTGAGCCACCTAGGTGCCCCAAGATCACATTTTTTATGGTATTTTAAGGTTTTTTTTTTTAAGTTTTAATTTACAATTTCAGTCTTCTTCCTATTGAAACTGGGGATAGGAGGAGGGGATTGTAGCTTATTGAGTGGGAAGCCATCTGTGGCCTCTCAGAAAGCCCTAAAAGGAGGTGTCTAGTTGCAACATTTCATTTTGAGTTGGGGCTTTGGCCTCACACACAATTCAAGACAACAAGAAAAGCTCCAAAAACATATCTGGCCAGGTACAGAAGTTACTAAGAAAGAGATCTTATCAAATATTCCAAAGAACTCCTTACTGATCAGGAGGTCACTAAAGTGGTTGAAGCAGTTACTGAATGGTAAGAGAATAAGAAATTCTTATCTGGGATATAGGAAAAGTAATTTCTGTATTAGAATCATAAATTCAATATGTTTAGTCATATGCAACATTCAAAAAATGAATTAAAATGGGATAGAATTTTATCATAGAATAGGAGAAGATAGGACAAGACCTATAATATCAACTGAACCACATATAGTAGTTAGAAGTTCCTACAACTTTTGTTTAATTCTCATTTTCTTCCTCTCTCATTCAATCACACATATGCACTCCGCTGCAATGTAAAATGGAGTTCTTACTGTAGATCACATTTGAAGAATTTGAAGCTCCTGAGCTAAGGGACTTTTCCTCTGTGAGGCTCTGATTCTCTCAAGTGGCAGTAAGGTAAGGTTTACAGCTATTGTTGATTACCCTTTAGGTGCTCCCTGTAAGTCCAAATCTGCTTTGAGTTTGCCAACCTTAAGGTAATATTGAGGAATATTTCTTAAACAGACTGCTACCTTTGTGGAACAATGGAGAAGTATGAATATAGACAATTTGAGAGTGGTCTGTGCCCCATCTTACTCCACCAACTTCAAGACTTTAAGGAGGGCTGATCCAGAGGAGTGGAACTGGGGTCTTCTCTCAACAGAGGACTTGGAGTTATATGACTTGCCATGAAGCAGTCAAGCAACACATAGCTAATTCTCCAGTGCCTGGTAGTTGTCAGCACTGTTCTCAAACTGTGTTTCAGTCCCTGAAACAAGGGGCTGCTTTCAGAGGCCTCTCTTGTTTACTTGGCAAACAGAACAAATATCCCTGAAATAACTCAGGCCAAGAGAACTTGTAAATAACTGCTAAGCTGCATATAACATTAAGTACAAAAGGAGTTTAAAGACAACAGGAAACTAATGAGCAAAGGGAGAAGCTTTGTCTAAGATGGACTTGGACAAATCATGAAGGATGGAAAATTCAGGGTTATAAAGAGGTCAGGGTGAGGACCAATATGGTCAGGAGAGTCATACTAGAAGAGGTTCGTGTTTGTGTTTGTGACAATCCTGTGGGTCCTATCCAGCCAACCCTTCTCAGCAGTGACTCAGCAAATTGATTTCAGAGGTAGCCTCTGGGCACTTACATCCTGCTGATGGGTTTATAATGAAAATGCTGACGCACTGCTAAGTTGCGCTGGGACCGTTGAGCAGCACTACAGAATTGAGTGCGTCATTTCCCCCTGAACAATGCATCTCATTCATTGCTTGAAGTGTGACCATTCATGTTGAAAATGAAATTCCACAGAGTGATCTGCTTGAGGAAATTATTCAGACTACTCACTTAGAGATCTTGCTATCTTTTGTGGTCCTCAATTAAGGCTCACAAGAACCACTCCAGGGTAAATTGGTGCCAATCTAGGCATTGAGAGTAGAAGAAAAAGTGATGAAAGCCCAGACTTGTATGAACTTTCAAAAGTCATCTCTAAGGACCCCAGGGAGCAGCGAACATTGATTATAACCAGAACACCTAGAATATTGGTGTAAAGGGAAAAAGTATGGACTTGGAATTAGGAGACCTTGGTGCTAGTTCTGATTCTTCCTGTAGCTGCCTGGCTGCTTTTTGGTATTTTCAGAAATATATACGTTTTTTTAGACATAGAAGGAATAACTAAGCCTAATTTTTTTTAATGGAAAAGCGTAAGGCATACAAACGTAAATCTAATAATACCTGGGTTTCCATCACCTCCAATTACTAAGTGTGAATATTTTGTTTTCTTTTTTAAATATTACTAATATATAATTAATAAATGTAGATAAAGAAAGTCTTCTTAGACCTCTCACTCAATATTCAACCACTATTATGAGTTTGATTCTTTCCGTCTATTTAAAACATTCTATAGAGTTGGTTACATAAATATGTATCTGCATTATAATTTATTAGGGATTTAAAACTTACATGATAAGCATCAATGGTATGTATAAAGTATTATTCTGAAAATTGCTCCTCTCTATGTATTTGGATTTATTTCTATCATCTGATTTTGTGTATTCTCTTTATGTTACTTTTTCTTTACTTCTTTCCCCCTCTTCATTAGTAGTCTTTTTGGGTTGATATAATTTTCTGTCTCTTGTTCTTTTCTCCCTCATAGTGGTTTGTAAATTATGCATTTTTGTTCTCTTAGCGGTTGCCCTCAAATTTTCAATATATATATTCCATTACTAATTTTCTAACAATGTGTATAGGGAAGAACCTTAGTATACCTCATACTCCTTAGATCTCCTCACTCTCAAATTCATGCTATTGTTGTTTAGAATTTTAATTCTAACATGTTTTAAACACAAAAGAAGCATATTTTCTTTTTTGTTTACAGTAAGTATGTATTTTTATCACTATATCCAGTTTCTTTGCTCAACTATTTTCTTGAATCCCACTCCTCATTTCTGAATTTATTTTTAGTTTTGATGAATTATATCCTTTAATAGTTCTTGCAGTAAGTTAGTAATAAACTTAGTCCTGAAGATATCTTCATTTACATTTATTCTTGAAGGCATAACATTCTACATTTACAATTATTTTCCCATAGCACTTTGACACATTCTTTTATTAGTGAAAAAATGAGCTGGGTCAGCCAGGTTACTGTTCTTTTAAGGTAATTTTTCTTCTCTGGTAGGATTTACAGTCTTTCATCCATTGCAATGTCTATATGTGGATGTATCTTTATTTGTCTTGCTAGGCAAATATGGTTTCCCCAATTTGAAGACTCTTACCTTTCTTATTTTTTTTTAAATTTTTTTTTAACATTTATTTATTTTTGAGACAGACAGAGAGAGAGAGCATGAACAGGGGAGGGTCATAGGAAGAGGGAGACATAGAATCAGAAACAGGCTCCAGGCTCTGAGCTGTCAGCACAGAGCCCGACGCGGGGCTCGAACTCACGGACCGCGAGATCGTGACCTGAGCCGAAGTCGGATGCCCAACCGACTGAGCCATCCAGGCACCCCTTACCTTTCTAATTCTAGAAAATTTCAGCCATTACCTAACTCCTTTTGACCCTGTCTCTCATTCTTTGAATATTTTTTCTTCTGAATTTCTTATTAGACATGTTAGTACTTCATAGCCTTGATGTCAATTTCTTTCATTTTTTTTTCTGTCACTATGTCTTTCTGTTTTCATCCTGGGAAATTTTCTCAATTACAGCTTTCACTTCACAATTTCTTTGGTTGTTAGTCTAATACTTAACACACTATCAAGTCTCCCAATCCTCCCATATTTCTTTGAGGATTTCAAAGAAATTGATTTTTAAACATCTTTTTAGATTTTTTTTCAATTATTTCTATTTTCTTGAATGAGAATTCTCCCATTTCTTTGGTTTCACTCATCTCTTGGGGAGTTCCTCCCTATGCCTCTTTCTGGGAAGGCCATTTCATGATTGCTTTAGCCGATGCCTCTTGGTGTCTGGATACAGACAACCTTATTTCATCAGTTCAGCAATACTCTCAGTGCTCATGCCTCCAATAGCCTGGAAAGCAGGCTCATGTGAGAATTTTGACTTGGCAGTAGGTTCTGAAGGACCATGTTTTTAGAGGCCACCTGGGCAGACAAGAGAAGATGTTTCAATCTCTGTTACACATAGTCTGAGCCATTTGGAGCCCACACATTCCCATCTGAGGACCCCACCTGGACCATACATACACAGCTAGTCTTATCCCCTTGGTGACCATGGGGGCTTTAGCCTCTGCCTATACCATACTTTCCTTTCCTTTTTGGTCCTTGGATTTTTTTTTCATAATATTTAGTGCATTTATATATTTATTTTACAATAAATTTATTATATTCTATGTGTTTAGATTGGAGGAGGGTTTGTATTCTACATGAACTTTCCTCTATCATGAATGTACCCTTCATTTTCAGATAGGGAAACTGGACCCCAGAGAAGTGAGACCACTCACCCAAGCTACAATCTAATTATTGCCAACATGTAGATCAGGAAACACTTCTCTACATTAAATGTGTTGTATATATTCCCTTTGTGTCAAGATTCTTGATGTTTACAATGGAGAAAGTAATGTCTACTTTGCCTTTTTCAATTCATTATTATAGGAATTGACATTGCAAATAAATGTGAAAGTATTTTGAACATAAAAATTTTAACCTCTTATTGGTGTTATCATTTTTAATGTTTTATTGTGATGGAGATTTTAAGTTATGTCATATATACTTTCCTTGCTAAGAAGTTCTCATTTTTCCACTATAGAATTCCTTTTTTTTTTATATATGCCACTTTTGCCCTCAAAGTCATTTTGTTATTAAATAAAAGAAGACCTCCTGAATAGAAGGTGATTTACTAAGGTCAACTCAGAGAGAATAAAGAATAAATTTTATTTTCATACATTCAACAAACATTTGTTGAAAGTCAATGTACCATACACTTAAGCTTTGCCTAGAGTATAGTAAATAAATTACATTTTTAAAGGAAACAGTCTTTTTATTCTAGAATAATTTTAGACTTATAAAACAATGCAAAGCTAGAATTCCCATATGCCCATCCTTTTTGCCCCTACATTAATATCTTATATCAGTATGGTATATTTATCTCAATTAGTGAACCAATATTGATACATTATTATGCTTTTATTCAGATTTCCTTGTTTTTTATCTTGTTTGCTTCTAGGATCCCACACAGGATACCACATTACATTTAGTTTTCATGTCTTCTTAGCCTCCTCTTGCCTGTGACAGAAGGTCACACTTCCATTTTTGGATATCCTTGACAGTTTTGAAGGCTAATGGTCAGTTATTTTGTAGAAAATCCTTAAATTGGCATTTTCTAACATTTTTATCATGATTGCAGTGGGGTCATGTCTCTCTGGGGGGAAGACCACAGGGCTAATGTGGCATTCTCATCACTTCATATCAAGGGTACATGCTATCAAGATGAGATCATTTTTATGTTTGAGATAATGTTTGTAAGGTTTATCAACTAGAAAGTTCACTCTTTTTCCCTTGTCCATATTGTATGGAATCTCTTTGGAAGGAAGTCACTTTAATAAGCAGCATGCACTGAAAAGAGTGGGGAGTTATGTTTAACCTTCTTGAGAGCTGGTTATCCATATAAGTTATTTGGAACTGTTCTGCTTGGGATATTTGTCTATTGTCCCCCATTTATTTATTTAATCATTTACTTATGTCAGTATGTACTTGAAGGAGTTCAGGACATGTTACTTCAAAAGATATCATTTTAGCATACTGATTTTTTTTTTGAGCTGAAGGCATTGAGAAACAGCAGATACAGGAGAGTTCTCTTTCTCTTTTCTACTAAAACCAGGTTCTAAAATTTCGCATGAATAGATGGCCTCTTTGTATCAGCACAAGAAGAACATTCTTTTCACCAGAGACTGGAATCATTTCCAAAATAGACCTGTATGAACAAACCTACTAAAATAATCCTTATCTTCCATTAATTTCTCCCTTATATTTCCTGGCCACTGTCCAAAGATTTACTGCCTCTATTCTAAATGTGTGTGTCTTGTCATATCCCCACAATTTATTGTTTTTTGTTTAAAAAAAAAACTATATAAGCTTTTGAGCTTAACAGTTTCTTTATTTTCCTTCTGAAGATTCCTGTGTACATGTAAAAATATTACATAAAATTTGTATCCTTCTTGCTGTTAATGTCTTATGTCAGTTTAACTCTTAGACCCCATCACAGAACATAAGAGAGTAGAAGGAAGTTTTTCCTCCCCTACAGACTCGTGAATACTTATTTTACTACTTTATTTATTTTGTTGTCCAAATTGTTCCAGCTTTGGCCATTGAATGCTTTTGCCTCTCTTTGTGTTCCTTTCACATTCTCACCATCTGTTTGTGTCTGTGTATTTAAATTCTTCTTGGTGATGCAAGATTCTCTAAGCTTATCTTATATATTTCCTGTACCAGTCTCAGAATCAGCCATTTCTCCAAGGAGCCCTGGTTCCTTTTAGTAAGGAGATTATTAAATAAAAGGAAATGTTGCATTGAATCCAACATGACTAGACATTGTTTTCTTTATTTATCCCCATTTATAAAATATTTGGTACTTGTTCTCCTCTAAGCCTCATGGGAATGCTGAGAGCAGAGTGAATGGCCTCACAAAACCATTAGATTTCTTTGAAAGGGAAGACTTTAAAAATAGGAATATACACCTCTTAGAGGAAATTAGGAAACTCCTTTAAAGATAACAGAGAACTTCACTCTCAATTGCCAGTTGAGACCATACATCTCTTCTAAACATAGGTCTCATATTAATTTATCAGATGGAAATGCCTTAAATGCAGGAGCAAATTAACTTGGAAATATACTAAGTTTCAAGGAATAGGATCCATTATTCAGAACCGAGACAGTACCTCAGCAGTTATTAATAAGCTGTTGTTGCTGTTGTTGCTGCTTTAAACAAAGAACCAAAAATGTTTATTATTGCAGTGTGTCTTTTTATGTGTGCCAAACCCCAAAGCCTAGTTTTATTTGTAAGGTTCCCCAACAGAGTGGTTGCTATAGATATAGGAAAAGCCCAAAGGGCAGCATGCTGAGCCTTTGGAAAAACAGTTGCATTTCCCAAAGCAAGGGATAGAGATTGAGGCTTAAAGGGAGTTGATCCTTAGGATAAAGTCATAGCTAATGTAAGGGTTTCAGAATAAAATATAAGATTTCAGGGAAATCTAGGGACCAATTATGTGATGTTCAAAGGAAACTGTGAATATGAGTGAGCCTTAGTTTTTACCCTATGCTTAAGGCAAATATGTGCAAATCATTCTGCTTAGGGTTGGGGAATAAAAGACTATTTTTGTTTCTTTTTGTGATAATGATAATGAAGGAGAAGAATGAAGTGAAGATGAAAGCTGACATTCTAGGCACCTGAGTTTAAAATTGCTTCAGTTCAGTAATAACCACAGGGATGGAATTTGACTTTGGTTTGGTCCTCTTCAGAGAGGAAGGGACAAGATCCTATGTGAAGCATTTATCATGACCTTTTCTCTGAATCTGCCTCTGTTTTCTGAATTTCATGGTAAAGTTTGCTCATGTACCAACCTTCAAGATAGTCAATTAGTTTCTCAAATGGAGTTTTCCATCCTGGGAAGGCCAGGTGTACTAGCCCTCCTTATCTTCAATCAGCTCAAAGACAAAAATGTCTTATGAATATAAGATTTGTAAAAATTTAACCTTTCAGTAATGTGTAAAGAAAAAAAAAAGGAGGAAACAATGTGGCAGAGGGGAGACCAAGCAGAACCAGAGTGGCCACAGGAAGCATGATCTTCCAATAGTTCTCGCTGGGGCCCCTGAGATGGGTTGTCTGGCTACTTAATGATAAGCAAATTCTCCAATGGGAGAACAACCTGATCCTCACGTAACACTTGACCATTGAAGGAGAACGGGATGCTAATGAAGGCAGTCCAAGGGGAGGCACTTCAAAAGCAAATCTCCTAGATTTGCCAAACCCACTTTAATGCTCAGTTGCTGATAAGGAATAAGGAAGGACTGAGTGAGCCAAGATAGCAAACACCTGAACACACATGTGTCCCCCATGTCAGCTGCCTTCTTTACCTTGACCACCTGAGAAGGATCCCAAATTCTTATTCAGAGTTGTCTCTTTGGTGACATTGGCTACTCTTCTCAAAACCATCATTTCAAGGCTCAGGAGGAACTGCAGGGTAAGGCATAGCTTTTTCTAATTTTGTGCCCTCTTACTAACATTTGGAAATTTGTTTCTACCTGTTCATGGAGGAAATTATTGGCTTCTAAGCTTCTTTTCCTTTTTCTCTCCATCCACCAAAAATCCTAACATTGTGTGTGTGTGTGTGTGTGTGTGTGTGTGTGCACATACGATCATTTTCCCATTATTAAAAGATTTGAAGTGCTTGTTAGCCAATAGTATAGATGATTTGAAAGCCTTTTGAGGATAGGATCCTACTTTCAATGGCATGGAATGGTATAGCTGTTATTTCTCATAGAGCATCTCCCAATTAGTTTACTTTCAACCCCCCTCCACGCCTCTGACTCCAACCCAATTTAGATTACAGTGTTAAAAAGATCATCATAAAATGTAGCCTTGTACAAGGAGATGATCTAATTATTCAGCCTTGCCATACCAGCCTAATAAATTATGCTGTTTTGCCCGCAGTATTTCACCTGAGAGAATGAGTGTGTCAAACACTATAGCACATGAATTCTCCAGCCAGCTTGTGTAGGTGCCTGAGCAGTTGAGTATTTAGTGCCACGATCTGAAAGTTGGTTTTACAGAACTTGAAGAGTGAATGTTAATAACTCATTTTGGTTTTGGTTGGGGTTGAGAATATGCATTACCCTAAAGGGACTTGTATGCACATAGAATATCCTATATGTGATAATTGTTGTATATTTAATAATGTTCAAATAAAGGGCATGCTGTCACTTAATTATGTGTATATTATTCCATAGTGGTAATGACAAAACTAAAGGGAATCCCCCAAGAGTTCAAACAAGTTTTTTTGAGATGGATGAATATTAGCCTCTTGAGGTTCCTTTTAGAACAAGAGGACATATTTACAGATCCATCTGTGCACGTAGGAGGAAGTTCCAAAATCTATTCCAACTATTCAGGCTCACAGAATGGTTGTTAAATGGAATCCTACTAGTCTACCTGATGATTTGCTCCACCATTACCATAGTGTGATTACAGAGCTGAAGTGTATGGCTCCCTGTTAACTGTGAAAGCTTCTGACTGGTCTAATGGAGGGTTGGGGTTTGTTGACTTTTGAGAATGTTGTATGGTGGGGTGTCTAGATTCTTTGTAAGTGTGGGTATAAAGGCAATGATGATAAGTATGTGTTCTTATTTTGTCTTATCAATAACATTCTTGAGAATAAAGTAGATATTGCAAATTTATTATGGCTAAAAATCTCAATGCTAATTGGCCTTACCTATAAAATAAATACTGTTAACAAATCATTGCCTTATATGCAGGTTAACTGGTTAATGTCAAAGGAAATTTTACTGGATATGTAAGCCTTGATTTTATATCAGCTAGCCAAATGTAATCAAAGCATTTTTGTGAATTAAAAGCAATTTCCAATTTTTAAACCTCTTTTTGTGGTTAAAAAAATCCCTTTTCAGGTAAGGTACCTACCAGTTGCTTGCCAGAATGAACCCCCTGCCTTACAGTCCATTATATAAATTTTGCATGAAGAGAGAATGCCATGAGGTGAGAAGGAATGGGAAGTAGGGTAGAGTTTGCTGAGGGGAGATACCTGTCTTTGGTAGTAGCTTTTTCAGCTCTGTTCAGAATACCTAGATAGAAGATGTAGGTGTTGAGGTATAGTTGTAGTGTTGACCATGATATGGAACTAGTTGAGAACTGGAGCCTACCATTTGATGTTGAGCATGGGAACCACTGTCCCAAGAGCCTTTCCTCCAACATCCCAGCATCCTAGCAGCAGTCCAGCAGGCCTTTGACCTTCTCCCGGCAACACCAGTCAGGCAGCATAGAGGGCCAAAGATCAGCATTACCATTCATCTGCTGATGGATGATGTCTTCGGATCAGCAGGCCAAAGGTGGTGTAGGTGTCATGTACATAGGTTGCATGAACTTTGAGCCAGTGAATGTAAAGGACAAGCTGGAATGTTCTTTTAGAGATAAAAGAACAATTACCTGACAAAGGATCTTTAGTGACTTCATGCAGTAAGTTCCAAATCATTTTATTACAGTTAACTCTAAATTATCTGGGGGTGGAAGAACCAGAAATAGCTGGACATCAGGATTTGTTGAACAGAATTATATACTGAGGACCACTGGGGGTTAAACCCAGAAGCAAGAAAAGGGTTATTGCCTTTCTGGTGCTTATGAGCCCTTGATAGAAAAAGAGATTGAGTAAATGCAACTCAAAGACATATGACTCAAGACTTCATGTGTGCATTGAAGCTAAAATCCCATCACTAGAAAATGAATTTGATGACTTTAGAGATCTTTTCAGTCTTTCACATATTAAAAACATGAAGATCCGGTGGAACATGGAACATGTCAGAGAGCAAGACCTTATAGAGAGGATTACTGGCTGGACCCCTTCTGGAATCCATCCATTCATTCTTTTATTTCACAGATGCAAAGTGAACACTTCACATATGTGAATCTCTGGGATCTCAACAAAGGGATCTGCTACAGAACCCCTCAGCTCCAGTGCAAGAAGACAGGAGCATGGAAAGAGAGAGGGACTTCCATAGGGAGAAGAGAATGGGAGGCAGAGCAGTAGTTCAGATCACAGATTCTGCTTTGGGATTCTGCTTGAAGCAGAAGGATCTCCAATAGAGCCTGAGATGGACACATGAAATGGAGAGGCTGGTGGGGATAGGCAGGCCATGGAAATAGACAAGTAGTGTGTACCTTTTCATCTGCATACAGGAGATAGTGGTCATTCAGAGCAGACTTAGTCTTTTTTTTTAATTTTTAAAGTTTGTTTATGTTGAGAGAGACAGTGTGAGTGGGAGAGGGGCAGAGAGAGAGGGAGAGAGAGAATTCCAAGCAGGCACCGTGCTGCCAGCACAGAGCCCTACTCAGGGCTTGAACTCATAAAACTACGAGATCATGACCTGAGCTAAAACTGAGAGTCATATGCTTAACCGACTGAGCCACCCAGGCGCCCCCAAACTTGATTTTTATATTGAAATTTAGAAGATAATTTTTCTAAAAGACCAGATGGGGATGAGATCAAGTTTGACCTTACCTCCCAAATATTCTGTGTAGCTCTTGCGTAACTCAAGTTAGCCACTGAAGAACACACCTTCCTGAAAGGCTGCATGACATGAGGGTACTGGATTAGGAAAATACACACAGACACTTGCACACACTTAATTTGAAAAGGAGTTTGCCTTTATATGCCAAGGCTAGCCTTAATATGCAATAAGTTGTAAACAATTGTATTACATTTCATTCCAGCTTGAAAATTCTATGATATTTATGCAGGCCTTTCTTGTTTATAATTCAGTGCCTATGGCAATTTACTTATTATTTCCTAGGGGATATTACTTTTCTTGACCTTGTATTTTTAAGGAAGGCCGAAATACTACACTTTAAAGACAAAAATCATCTGAGAAATTGAGCACCATAAGCAGCTGGTGTGCAGGTGCTGGTTCCAGGGGTTGTGTGACACAGGCCTTGTGAAGGGGGGTTGCACATACATTGAACTAAGGATACCCAGAGGATGCTGAGTGGATTCATTATCAGATCAATAATCTGCAAACTGTGAATATGCAGGAAACCAGAGTCTGTTGGCTTTTCAATTCATTGTGAAAATAAGGGTCTTTACATGGACTCTGAGAGCGTTCTGGTCCAGTGAGCCAATAATTCCCATCATATCATAGAAAATGTATCACCCCTATAGGCTGCAGAATGCCTGGGGGATGCTCTTCAGTAATCAAGTGTCTTGCATAGTAGATTTTGCATTAACTTTATAGTCTGCCCTGGGACCTAATTGGTAAATAACATACAGTTAGGTACATTTTACCTATGTTTGAGTAGAGCTGAACTGAATGCACTGGAGAAAATGGTGAGGCTTTACAAAGTGTTTCATGTAGACTTAGGCAGGGGTGAGGTAGAATATAGTCACTCTGGTCATGTAGTATTTTCTGATGTGAATATTTCTAGACTCTTCCTGGAAGAAAGACAATAGTAAGAGAAGGAGGCATGAAGGAGAGAAAAGGAAAGGAGGAGGGAGGGAAGGGAACAGAAGGGAATGGAAGGGGAAGAATGGAAGGAAAACCTGATGGTATGTGTGTGTACTGGGGGGGGAGGGGGGGGACAGTGCAGGGGGAGTTGAAAGTCCTAGGTTGGATTCAGCATATTTCATTGGGTTACTAACAACAGCTCGAGCAGCAGTCTTCAAACAATAAAGAGAAAAAAATGTTTTTAAAAAGTTAACTCTGCTAAGTGTAAATATGAACAGAGTTGGAACTAGAACATGGAGCGATCATAGAGACATAAGAGAATCTCATGTTCTGTGATAGAAATTATTCTAGGTCAGTTGGAAATACCTCTAGTATTAACAGCTATACCTCTAGAACAACAGCTATAGCTGATGGCATGTCCTCCTACTGTGCCAATAACTGATTAGTGGCGACCATGCCCAGTGCTCCTGATCCAATATTCTGGGCATCTCAGACAAATAAACCTGAGATGCCCAGAATATTTCCTTAACAGTAATATTTGCAGAGCCCCTTATAATTTACAAGGCATTTTACAGCAATTACCACAGTTAATTCCCACAATAACCCTGTGAGTTTAAATATTAGACTTCTTATTTTACAGCCGAGGGAAGTGCTGCCCAGGAAGGTTAAGTCACTTTTCCCAAGGTCACTCAGGAGTCATCCATAAAACCAGAACCCAAAGCCAGATCTTTTGACTATCAATTGTCCTTCTATCTCATCCTCTCTGCTTTTATATTCATTGATCCCTCTGCAAACAGTTACTTTATAAGGTAGAAATGGAACTGCTTGGAGTATGTCCTTGACACAACCCCATGGGCACCTGTTCCTACAACCAACACAAAAACTTGGGCTTGAAGTCTAAAATTTCAATAAACTTTTTTAAAAGACAGAACAAAAATGTATGTTGCTTTTTCCCTCAGAAATTAATTCTTTTAGATATTTCTGACTTCTTTAATAATAAAATTTTGTCACCACAGTTAAGCTTAAAGATAACACCACATGAGTTGCTGAGTGTCAGGTCATCAAATGTGATCCTGCTTAGGGACATTCATTTTTGAGAGTCATAGATGAGGAGGGCGGGATTTGAAGGCAATGCAGGTAGACAACTGGTCCTGTGAAGGAAGCAGTAATGAGCACATAATCACCTGTGCTCTAAGAGGAACCGCAATCGATTGACAAATACACCTGCACATGTGGGCAGAGGGGACAACACAAAGGTGGGGGAATTGAGAAAGCTTGTATCCTGTGTAGAGATCAGAGAGTGAGTTGGTTGATTAAACCAAAGGGCTCATCTTGGAGAGCAGTGCAGAGATCAAAATGCCAGACTGAGAACAGTAGAATGTCACAGATAGAGGGTTGAGAAAGGCATAATGAAAGTGTATTTAGGAAAGGAAGATCTGGTAGGAAAATAGAGAATCAATCTGACAGGAAAAGTTGGGGACCCAAGAGACCTATTACAAATATATGGCGGTATTCTGAAGAGAGAGAGTATGAGCATACCAATAAAAATACCAATAAAAGAAATACCAACAAAAGGCAATTATTATAATTATTATTTATACTTTGATTCCCAATAAGAAACATTTCCAGAACTCTCTCTGAATTGCTTTGAGGTGTTATTTCTTAAAATGGGCTCTAAGAAATACTAGTGCCTCTGCATATTAACAGGTGTTTAAAAAAAAACCTGAAAAAAAATGTACAGAATTTATGGGGAGAATGAGCTTTAAAATTTTATAGCAGGATTTATGAGACTTTTGTGTGCATAATGTATATCTTACATTCTGAAAAGATGATAGAGAATGCCACATTTCCCAAACACATTTGACTAATTAGGATCCTCCTTTCTTTCCCCAGCAAGCCATCTTCCAATATTTGTGGAAATACCTTGAATCAGAGATTAGTTTTGACTGGAAGTTTAATAAACAACAACAACAACACCTGGATTCTAGTTCACTTATAGACTAATGGTGTGACCTTGGACATCTATGGGCCTTGATTTCATCACTCATATTGCTATCCTAGTTTGGAGTTTAAGCAGATAAAAGGAGACTGTAGGACAAGAGTTGAAATAGTCATTCCTTGAACAACAGCTATAGTTGATGGCATGTCCTCCTACTGTGCCAATAACTGATTAGTGGCCACCATGCCCAGTGCTCCTGATCCAATTTGTTATAGTCCTGTAATAGCTCAGAAAATTATTTGCTAGAGACAAGGTGAAGCTTTGAGATTCTCCCTTAACTTAAAAAATTTAGGTATCTCACATGATTTTATAAGTGTGAATGTGCCAGAATGGTGTAGAAAAAGGACCCCCAGGGGGGTCAGGCGTCTTCCTTCTCATCCCTGCCTGTCTCATCTCCTCAAGTACCCATGGAGGTAACCTCCAACTGTTGGCCCATATCTCATGGCTTTTTAAGCCCAGGGAAGGATGTTGCTAGGCTTTTATGCAAAGATCTAGGATCAGCCAAACAGAAACATCCAGGAGAGAATGAATATTTCAGACCCCCATTCTCTCAGCCTGTGCACAGATAAAAACAGCTTTATTGAAAGAAGTAACAGGGCCACCTGGGTGGCTCAGTTGGTAGAGTGTCCAACTCTTCAGTTTCAGCTCAGGTCATGATCTTAATAGTTCATGGGTTTGAGCCCTACATGGGGCTCTGCGCTGACAGTGAGGAGCCTGCTTGAGATTCTCTCTCTTCTTTTCTCTCTGCCCCTCCCCTACTCACGTTCTCTTACTCTCTCTCTCTCTCAAAATAAATAAATAAACTTAAAAGAAAAAGAAATAACAATGCAAGGGCAGTAACACCTTTGAAGAAAGAAAAGGGAAGCATTATCAAATACCTACTGTGTGTGAGTTAGTGAAGCAGGCATCTTGTAAGTTATCTAAGTGTAGCATGGTAAACCACAGATGGCTTTCCTTTCAGCTAGCCCTTGGTTTGAGTTTTAGCTCTGCCAACTAATACTTGTGTGCCTTTAACCAAATTATTTAAATTCCCTGAGCCTCATATTTCTCATCTGTAGTATGATACCTACTTTATGGAATTATATTGAGTATAAAGTGATAAAATACATGAAAAACAGTGCTCTGCATATAGTAATATTCAATAAATGTTAGTCTGTATTATTGCTATTAACTTATTACCAACTCAATTCCCAACACTCCCCAACACAAAGGAAAGAAACAGGCCTGATATGACAAAAATCTACATAGGAAATTTACTAAATGGAATTTTACTTTTGAGAATATTTTCCTTTTTTCCCCTCTGTCTGGGTTATGATTTCTCCTTTCAGATACTGTTTTTTAGAGCTTAGAAACACCAGAGAAAATCCATTTCACTTTTTCTCTAGAAGGAGTTTCCGCATCTTCCATCTAGTTTCAGAGCAGTGATGTTAACCTTTACCATGCTGCCAAATAGTCCATTTGTAAATAACACAGCCAAAATATTTTCCAAGTGCCCAGAGTACAAGTTGATGAAATGCTTATTGCTTTTCTCCTCCTTTTCAATTCCACAATCTCAACCAGGGGCTCTGTTCTCAGGACATTCTTCTTTAGCCTACAGAAAAGGTAACCAATCTTAGACAAAAAAAGGAAAATTGCACAAAGCCTAAGATGAGGAATAGAATAATTTTCAGGGGGCAGGGCATATATTTAATATCCCATATTATTTCAGACGGTGTTTTTGTATCTCTGGGAGAAGCTCTGACACTGAGAAGGCAAGGGCTGGAAATTGTCACTTTGATCCTATATCTCGCTATAATTCTACCTTCTTTCTTTTCCCTTTGTCTGCTTCTTTCTTCTTACATTTTCTCTTCTCCTCCTTAGTCTTCCCTTCCTTCAGCACTCCCTCCTCTGCTTCCTTTTCTTTCTCCTTACAGTCATCATACTCACCATTGTTGACTTTTAACTTTTTTTTTTTTTTGCCAAACATTGTGCTAAATGCTCATTATGCAGTATCTTCTTTAATCTTCTTTAATCTGCGTCACAAAAACATAATTTATAGAACAACACACTTTCTGGAGAAGAAAAAAAGATTGAAAGGCTTGTGCCCAAAGGCTACACAGTCTTCAATGACAATAGACCCTAGTGGAGTGGGTTGAATTAAGGTGTTCCAACCACCTCAATGGAAATGGCTTTTCCTACAACATAAAGAGGCAATATTAATGGAATTCATAGTTTCACCTTAATGCTAATGTATTTTGGGGCAAGTAGTGAATGTATTCAATTATGTATGCATGTGGATTTGATATATCCATTTTAAAATAAGCTTACTATTCTTTTAAATGACTCATTTTAATTGGGTCACATATTAGAATTCATTCTTATGTATAGTTCTATGATGGGGTTCTTCAATAATTATCTTGGGGTAAAAAGGGGGAAAGTGGAATGTGGTATTTATATATATATATTTGCAATCCAACATAGATCAAGCTTTTGCATATATATTATTTTAATTTTGTATAATGCACATGTCTGTATTGTTTGTGCAAACATACCACAATTATGGTATGGAATTAATTTGCACATTGCAAAAATCTATTGCAAGTCTATGTGATGTGAAGCATGACTGTATTATGGTTTTGAAGACTGTGTTAAAGTTTTGGAGCTAAACAGACCTAGATTTTAATCCAAGCCCTGCAGTTTTTCAACTCTGTAACCTTGAGCAAGTTTCTTAATCTGTATGGAGTTCATGAAATATCCTCTTTATGGTAAACATGGAGGTAATAATAGCCAATTTTCACAGCTATTGTCACATTTCAATGAGAAAATATACAGTCCTGGCAGACTGTACACATTCAACAGAAACTAGTCCTCTTTCTCCATCCAGATTTCTATTTGTTGTAATAACGTCCCTCCATCCGTATCTATACTCATATCAACCCATATCTGTCTATATAAGCTAACATTTTTCTTTGTATATGTGTGTTCATACACACCCATATTCATACCCACATGTGGAATCCTACTCATAAGAGCATATACATGTGCCATCCCAGGTATATCTTCAATTTAAGATCAAACCTAAGGAGGTATGAAATACCCACATAAACTCACTTTAATCCATACAGCACTCTATAGAGCCTTGCTTACAAAGGAGTGAAAGCTGATCCCGTCCCTCTGCTCTGCCTTGGTAGCAATACCCATGGGTGCCACAGATGTATCCTAGCGCCATCTAGTGGGGAATCCCACTTTCTGCCCCACAGTGCCTCCTTGTGCTGGCTGCAACCATTGCTCCAACTCACCATTTTGCAGGCTGCCTCCATCATTCTAAAAAAATAACCATCCTAAATGAACTCTGCATTCTGTTTAGACTCTTTCCAGTTTTCTTCCTGGGTGTTTCTGGACATGAGTACATCCCACTGAAATATTTCCACCTCTATCTACAGACAAAGAAAAGGCTTGGAGCACCTCAATCTACTGTGCCAACAGGACATGAATGACCGTGAGTACATGAAACACTTCTAAGGCCATGTCTTTAGGCTCTAGAAGGAAAATTCTATATCTTATAATGGAAGCTTCCTGTATTCACTAAATATAGGAATACTTTATATATGTATAGTTCTTTCTTTATTTCAATAAGAACTTTGACTCACAAAGAGATACCACAGGCAAATTATTTCAAAGAAATGAGATGGTTTTGGTCTTCCTTTGGCTGTGAAGGAAGCCAAGTTGGCTATAGAAATTGTTATTGCTACACATAGATTAACCCATGGAATTCAATCCTCATTTCTTTTAGCTAGTGTATTCAATGCACGAAAATGATTAATAATAGTGAAGAAAAACCAGGCCAGAGCTGTATCTATATAGACAATTAATTTTGCAAGTTCCTTGACCCCTTCAGAATTTTAAAGGTGACTCATAAACATGGTAGTGGATGAGGTGAAGAGTAAATGCACTCATTCAAATCTTCTTGGTAGGTTAATTAAGCCAGAGAAACTAGTAAATCCTATTGAAACAGTCAAATCATTATCAATGTTCTGTTGAATTGATCAGTTAAGTTAATTATCCTTGTTCCAGTTGTCCATATAGCAACAAAGCATACGCAGTCTAGGGGAGAATTTCAACCTGTGGCCCCCACTTCGTCTTCCCTTCCTCCCATATTGCTCCAGATCTTTGCCCAGGGACCAACGACATTTGGGTTTGCCTGATTAATCTTTTCACAGCTTCATATCAGTTAGACCAATGTGGGCACTGAATATGTTACCTACATATTCAATAACAGTGGTAGAGAGCCTTCTCCCTAAGAGTCCCCTACCATCAGGATAAAAGAAAGGGTGTAAATAGAAAAAGAATAAAGAGTGACAGGGAAAGGCAAGATGAGTTTCACTGCTGGAACATATTTGGCCCATACTTTCTGTTACTAAGTTAATAAGCCAAACCTTGTGGAAGGAGATAGGAATTCAGACAAGAGGTAAGTAGATTGTTTTACTCTCTGTATATGTGAATGAGGATTGTATGAATGTACGCAACCTGACTCATATTGTAAGACCATAACTCATTTAAAGGGTTGAGTTTGTTTTGGCAAAGGTTGAATGCCCAAGTTTGCCTTCTTGCTCCTTTGTTTGAGGGGCAAGTGACACTCATTCGAAGTATCTTGTAAGAAATCAGCATCTCAGTCTCTGGGCTGGGAAGATAGAGAAGGAGGAAATGAAAATGCCATGCTTTCATTATATTCCAAGTTACTTATTTGTAAAGAAGTTCTTCATCAACCAAATCTGTCTGTTTCTCCCATATATTGCCTCTCAGTTCTGCTGCCTTTGTTGTAATGTTACATTTTGTATCTAATATTTCTTGCTACTGTTTAGAAATCATTGTGACTACATTGGTCTTTATCGATAATTTTATGTAGCACAATCCATCACCATGTTGGATGTTGGGCCAGGGAGAAGGGCATTACTTTGTCTTTCACTTGGAGTTCAGACAGCTCTCTTGTATTGATTTCTTGGCTTGCATGTTCGTTAGATGATGATTTGCACTTTTCCTGTATTGTGTTTATCCAGATTATGTTTCAGATGCATCTACAACATATCATCATTAACAACAAACATTTATTGAACTCTTATGGGCTGTGGATCAGCCTCCAGGCTAGATACTAGGGATAATAAGAGGAATTTAATGCGATCCCTACCCTGGAGGATTTTATCATCTATTGGATCATGTTTGTTTAAGAAAAAAAAAAAAAAAAAAAGATACCTAACAGCTTATGCCCACTGAGTGCTGGGGGCAATAAATGGTCTTTGAGTTCAGAGAAGGGAATGGTTGGTGATGGCTGGATGACGGGTCAGGAAAGGCTTTATGAATGAGATGAAATTTGAGTGGTTTCTTAACGGATAAGAGGATATTTTTTATGGGATACTGAATACAGGGAGTTTCTGAATACCACTATGCCAGGTTATATAAAAAAAAAAGTAGTGCCTGTTTCTTTAAACTACAATTGCCTCTTTAATTATTTATGAGCTTCAGACAGAGAATCAATATTCACCTGCTTTCCACACTGCTTTTTGCAGAGTTCTGTTGTTAATAGCTTTGCACACCTCATCATGCACACCAACAAAAAGCCAGCTAGTCTGTTAACTTTCTCATTAAGACTTCCCTGGCCTGGTTGCCAACTTTTAAGATTGTCTTTGCTCTGTCTAAAATTTGCCCTAGTTTCTCTCCTAGTGAAAGCTCCAATTAGAAGAATGTATATTCAGTGACTTCTTAAAGCAAAGTGAATTTTAAGGTAAGAGAATAAGAAAGAAAAAAATAACTGACTTTCCTGTGAATGTTGCCTCACTGAATCTTCAGGAGAATGCAGGTTTGACCCTGGAGAGGATATTAGTTCCCCAAGGGAAATATCCATTTATGAGAAGTTCCAGGGTTTTTTTCTCTGTAAGAGAGAGAGATGTTCAAATATTTTTGAGGATTGAAAACTTTGCTTATTACTTTTGTGGGACTTTACTGGTCCAGATAGATATTTACCTCAGCTTATTGACAGAAACCTTGGCAGGAGGACTGTCTGTGGCCAGCAGTATTAATATTCCAAGGACTAAACCCTGTGACTTTCTGAATGCCAGTTCTTTTTCCAGAACTCTCTCTGTGATTTTTCTTATGCTATTTTTTTTAAATCTCTCTGTTTTATAATTTATCTTGACTTTGGTGGAGTGAGAGGCAGGGAAGAAGTGAAATCCATATTTTTTTCTTTCTTTTCTTCATATAGTACATTTTAGAGGCACCTATTGTGTATATAGCATAAAGCATTGCACAGATCTCTGGGAGACTGCAGTCTACTTGTTGTGTTAAACATGTGAAAAGGGATTAGCATTTACATACTCTAAATGGGTCAAAAAATAAAAGAATGCATTTCTTTTTTTAAGTTTATTTATGTATTTTGAGAGAGAGTGTGCAAGCAGGGAAGGGGCAGAGAGAAGGAGAGACAGAATCTCAAGCAGGCTCCGTGTTGTCAGAGCAGAGCTGGAACACACAAACTGTGAGATTGTGACCTGAGCCCAGATCAAGAGTTGGACGCTCAACGGACTGAGTCACCCAGGCGCCCCTAAAAGAATATATTTCTTTTCTATACCTGTTTTCCTCAGTTCTACCCATAGTGATAGGAGGGATTTAAAATTTCCAATTAAAGGTGATTCAGTCTTTTTCATTTTAGAATAGTTTCTTAGGTATAATTGGGAGTAATTTAGACAAATATTCTGTGAATTTGAACTATATAAATGCTCTGTCAGGAATATTTCTCTTTTCACAAGAAGCACCTCTGTATCCCCTCCCAAGATGGTGAGATGCTTGCAGGGAAAGCTGACACACCCTCTGGGGTGGGGGGTGAGGTGGCCTTTCTTATATACAGTTCTCCCTACCTTCACCAGAGTGAGGTTGGTCTGGTCCCTGAGCACTTTGTGCTGGTAGCTTCCCACATGGAGAATCTCATCTGTTTTTTGTGGGTATTATGCTGTTGCTCACACCATCAAAATATATAATCATCAAATATATACGTGTTGGAGAGGTTTTTATCCTTTTCATCTAATCCTTTTTTTTTTAATCCTTCTCATCGAATCCAGTGTTACAAGGTCTCAGTAACTCTGTGTCTGTTCCTCCCTCCCATGGAAGCATATGGGAACTCAAGCTTTGCTCATGAAATGTGAAATCAGAGCTTTCCCTCTCAGACTTTAAGATTTTCCCTAGCCATCTTGGGTGCAGAGGGGCAGAGCAGCAACCTGGATGTTCTAGAAGGCCTCAGTCTCTAGAGTCTAATGTTTCAGTGAACTAACTTCCCACCTTTGGTCAAGACCCAAGAAAGTCCAGGCCTTTGATTCTCAGAGAACTTGACAATACTCTTATCCTGTGGTATCCACACAAAATTATCTTCTTTCTTGCCTGCAAATGCTTTCTTCTCGTCTTATCTGTAGAAAACTCCCTATTGTCTCTATTCTTTGCAATGTGAGGGTAAAATTCTACCATGGAGTTTGCTGGGTTTAGCTTCTAATCTGCAAAGGGGAACTTTGGGAATTTAGAAAATCCTTCTCTCTAGACCATATCTTGCTTTTAAAACCTTCTTGCACTATGGACAAAAAGCACCCATTTTCCTCTTTTTCCTTTCATTCCTATTTTAACTATTTTAATCATCCCCAAAGCAATGGATATCTTAACCAAATAGGGAAAACACATGAAAATGCATAAAAATATATATTAACCATGTTGCAGTGTCTACCTAAAACCATTGAGAGAAAAGGGATAGCCTCTGAATGGTTACAGGAAGAGTGTGATTACAGGATTTAAAAAGGTAAACCTCAGTGGCTTAGAACATTGACCAATCGCTTCTCAAAGGCAGTGGAGCTGGATCTGAATGTTGGTGCCAGGAGAATTAGGGTAGGTGTGAAGAACAGGAAATGGGTCCTCGATCAAACTTGTTGCCTGGAGTTCTGTATTTATAACTCATACACATGTATCAGCACAGAGTATCTTGACTCCAGTTTACTCATGGGTGAGTCTTACGGTGTGATTATAAATTATTTGAGAACAAGGTTAAAAACTTCTTGTGCTTCTATCTATGATATTACTTAGGCCTCTGCTTCTATACATTAGGGTCTCATATATATGCAAAATTTAACATATTAAGAACTTAGGACTTTTTATTTTTTTAATCTTAAAAAAATTAATGTTTATTTATTTTTGAGAGAGAGAGACACAGAGGGCAAGTGGGGGAGGGGCAGAGAGAGAGAGGGAGACACAGAATCTGAAGCAGGCTCCAGGCTCTGAGCTGTCAGCACAGAGCCCGACTGAGGGCTCAAACCCACGAACTGTGAGATGATGACATGAGCCAAAGTTGGACACTTAAATGACTGAGCCACCCAGGTGCCCCGGGAACTGAGGACTTTAAATATTTTTGCCCTTAGTTCTCTACTTCAAAATTGCTATGTTACTTTACCCACTCTATTAAAGGAAAATGTATTTTGAAAAATCTGAATAGAGATTTACTTTAAATATTCTTTTTCTTTTAGTTTATTTATTTATTTTGAGAGAGGGAGAGAGACAATCCCAAGCAGGTTCTGCACTGTCAGTGCAGAACCCAATGCAGGGCTTGAACCCATGAACCGTGAGATCATGACCTGAGCCGAAATCAAGAGTCGGACACTTTAACCATCTGAGCCACCCAGGTGCCCCTAAATATTCTTCAAATACCAAATTGCTCAGGTTCTCCTTTCTCTTCTTGATATCCCACCCTTCTTTATTGTGGGATTACCATATGCTGATCACCTCAAACTGTTATTTTTTTTATTGTAAAATATACATAACATGAAATTTACCATTTTAGCCATCTTTAAGTGCATAGTTAAGTGGTTTTAAGTGCATTCACATTGTTGTGCAGTCATCACCGCCATCCATCTCCAGAATTGTTTCTTCTTCCCAAATTGCAACTCCATACTTATTAGACAATAATTTCCCATTTCCTCCCTCCCTGCAACCCCTAGCAACCACCATTCCTATTTTATATGTCTATGAATTTGCTTCTTCTAGGCATATCATATAAGTAGAATCATATAACATTTGTCTTTTTGTGTCTGGCTTATTTCATTTTGCATAATGTGTTCCAGGTTCATCCGTGTTGTAGCATATGTCAGAATTTCCTTCTGTTTTCAGCCTGAATACTATTCCACTGGGTGGATAGACCACATTTTGTGTATCCATCATCTCAAATTTGTGGTGAAGGTAAAATGTTCATTACTTTCCAATGATTATTTTTGGTGACTTGATTTTCTCTCTATTATGAAATATTTGATTATTTGATTAAAGGGTTTAAATACAGCCCTTTTAAAAAAGAATATGCCATATGGTACTACCCAAATCAACACTTCCTCTAAGGCAATTAGTAGCAGTTTTAAAGTCAAGTAGAGTAGTAGCTAGAATTTTTAAAAGAAAATAAAAATGTTTTTGTGTTAGGCCTTTAAGATTTCTTCCTTCTCTAAGTCACTTGAAATGATTAGAGACATCATACCATTACTCCCTAGACCACTAATCCTAAAAGATTTTTTGCACAAAGTGGGTATGGGAGGTCAAATAAATTTGTGAGTGTTGCTTCCAATGGCACCCCTTGTGGGTCCTCATGGTATGCAAGTATTTTAAAATCTGAGGAGTCTTGCTGCTTTAAAAAAACAAAAACCAAAAAACCAAAAAACAAAACAAAAAAAAACCCCACAAAACTTAAGTTATTCTATCTAGCATTTTACAAGCACATCTGAATTCAGAATCATTTTTTAGTTGTTATTTTTGTAACACTTAAAAATACTCTGGATTAAAATAAGGTAAAATTTTTGAGAAGATAAGACTGAGAACATCTGAGAAAGCAGAAAAGTAGATTCTTTTAGAGCATTGAGTAGACTGGATCGTGACCCACAGACAACTGAATTCTTCTCTATTTTCCCATAATTAGGACAAAGACACTTATAGTCAGAGAATTTATTTGTTGTTTATTTTTAAAACCTTTACCTCAACACAAGAATTTATCTTGTGTCCACATATAGAATATTGAAAGATAGATGCGGTAAATAATTTTAATATTTTTTTGTCTGCATTTTTGTGGAAGACATAGCAGTGCTGTTTAGATGAATAAGTGTGTAAAATTTTATTTAAATAAAAGGCTGTTTAAGTCAAGTTTTTTCTGTAGTCTTTCAGTAAGTGAAACAAGAAACAAGTAAAGGCAATTATTTGTTAGAAGCATGTTCACCACAAAGAACTGATTTTTAGCCATAGTTTTCACAAGTGGTACAATATAGTGAGGAAAAGAGGAGGTGAAAGGTGGAAGGAGATTATCAAAGCCATGAATGAAATATTAAGAGAGCTACGTGAGACTTGTGGGGGAGAGATGCATTTGAAAGAGCAAAGGGAACTTAAAAAAATAAGTTTTCTGTTTTCACACCTCTGAAAACCTCAAATGCCAGTTACTGAAGACTTTTTTATAGCTTAATAAATTTCTCATTGTTTATTTTTAACCTGTTTGCTGAATTTTTCTGAGTAAACACTTTAGTTTACTTTTAAACAAGCAAGGGGTTTATTGATGTATGGGGAGGCAGGAAAATATGTTCAGAAACTTTATTTTAGGAGAAAGAGCACCCCTGCAATGGAATGGAGTGAGCAGGCAGCAGTACATGAGGATTATAGCAGGCGAAACAACCAAAAAACACAATCGAGAATAAATAGACTGTAAAGCTTTTGAAGATTTAAGAAGTAGTCCCCAAGGCTGACGCTTGTAGAAGGTTAGGACATTGAATCTAAGTTCAATGATAGATGTTCTATAGCAGCCTAAGCTACTGTGTGGTCAGGCTTCTCTGTTTTCTGATAACTAGTAGGCATGCAGTAGATACTTGGTGAACGAATGGCGGTCCAACCTAGAATTCAGATATTATTAGATGAAATAAAAGAACAATTTTGAACTTGACCAGGTAAAGTCATTCTTATTAGAGCTAGGAAAAAACCCTTCCTGGGAGTAAGCAAATAGCTGGTTTGGAAGTTGGAAAAATGCCCTAGGAAGAGTTTTCACCCAATTGTGTTTAAACCAAGCCACCTGATCTTAGTTGAGTGGCCACCTTCACTGGAGGTACTAGGGGTTAGGGATTCATTGTATGAATTTGGGAGGAGGTACAATTCAGCTTTCTAATATGGTTGTTTTATCAAACCATCTAACTGGCAGGATGAGAGCTGCACTGGGAAAATAAGGAATCAAACATGGCCAAGATTCTCTTCTTCTAAGTGTTGTCTTTGCTCTTCTCTCTCAGTAGGCTTCATCATTTCAGAATGACTTCTCCAGTAAGAGGGAACCATGGCTTCCAGACCCTCCGACCTCTCATCTTTAGTGCATTATTAGAGAGGAAAATAAGTGCCCTACTATCAGTTTAAGCTTGAAGCATTCTGGAGGAAGCCTCTAATTGGCTTATCTTACATCATGGAGTCTTCTGTGAACCAATCAATGTGGCCACAGCAGTGAGATACTTTGGTCCAGGTTCAATGGGTGCCTGCTGCCTGGCCAGTCACTGATACCAGGGTGGCAGGGTCTTATCAAGATGGCAGCCCTCGGGGTGCCTGGGTGTCTCAGTCGGTTAAGCGTCTGACTTCGGCTCAGGTCATGATCTCATGGTCTGTGAGTTCGAGCCCCGCGTCAGGCTCTGTGCTGACAGCTCAGAGCCTGGAGCCTGCTTCAGATTCTGTGTCTCCCTCTCTCTCTGACCCTCCCCCATTCATGCTCTGTCTCTCTCTGTCTCAAAAATAAATAAAACATTAAAAAAAAATTAAAAAAAAAAAAGATGGCAGCCCTCATCTGGAGCATATTTCAGGAATGAATAAGATGGGGAGGAGGAATTCTCCCAAAGAACTAGGGCAGCACTTGGTGGGAATACCCCAGTCTTGGGAGGGTTGGTGAAGACTTCACATAGGACTTAAAAATAAGTCCTAAGTGGGGAGAAGGCTAGCCAAGTGGAGTGAGTCATGGAAAAGATGTGCAAAGACTGGTGCGGGAGCTTTGTGGAGACTGTAGGTATTTCAACAGGGTAGAGTAGAATGTAGAAGTTGAGGCTAGAGAGTCCATGTTTTCAAAATAGCAAAGTTTGGAAGGCCCACAGTGGACCCAAAGTGAACATATATTTTTGACTGTGTTTCTGATTAAACAACAAAACTCAGAACTTCCATTAAGATAAAGGTATAAAAGGGAAAGGGGAGAGGGTGGGAAGCATAATTTGGTTTGGGTTCTCTCTTATAAACCTTAACGCTTCCCATAGCCCAAGTAGAAAAACACTAGCCTGGGCTCTGACATTAACTGTGAATCTGATCTAGGAACATCCCCTCTTTGGTTCTCAGTTTATTTATTTCTTTTTTTTTTTTTTTTTTTTAATTTTTTTTTTTTCAACATTTTATTTTATTTTATTTTTGGGACAGAGAGAGACAGAGCATGAACGGGGGAGGGGCAGAGAGAGAGAGAGACACAGAATCGGAAACAGGCTCCAGGCTCCAAGCCATCAGCCCAGAGCCTGACGCGGGGCTCGAACTCACAGACCGCGAGATCGTGACCTGGCTGAAGTCGGACGCTCAACCGACTGCGCCACCCAGGCGCCCCTCAGTTTATTTATTTCAAATGAAAGCATTTGTCTTATGAACTTTCAAGACCTGCCAGGCCAGTTAGTTGCCACTTATCTTTCTGTCCAACAAGTATGTAGCTTGAAAACTTGTTATCAGCCCCATCTGGCCTCTGTAGTGACCTTGGTTTTGGAATGCAAAGATCTTTATTTGGCATGGGTCCTGTCCATGAAGAACTGCAGACTAATCATCAAGGCTTAAATGTGAACAATGGAATATTAGTGCAAGGTCACCATACTGAAACTGACATGTGAGAGATACAGACAGTTCTGATTTAAGGGCTCAGGGAAAGGAGAGGGACATTTGGACTGCAGCGGTAAGATAAGCTTTGTGGCACAATGAGATTTCAACTGAGATGTAAGGATAGTTGTGATTAACATAGACAAAGGCAAGGAGTGAGGGCATGGATGTGGGGGTTGGGCATGAGCTAAGGGTGGTGTGAACAAGAAAGAGGAAGTGGGAAAGTGTTTTCCCAGATAGAGACACTTAGGCCTGCAGAAGTCCAACTGCCCTTCTGAATATCACTGCACACCATGTCTTTTAAATATTCCAAACCATTTTTATCCTATTGTTTGACACTTCTTATGTCACCTGCTGGGGATCAGTCTCCCTAGGAGTTGGTCCTATTCATGGGAAGCCACCATTTATGGGGCTTAAACAGTGCATATGTATGTCCCAGCACTCATCAATGACACTCCGCTGCTGTCACTGAAAAGCCTTTACTTCCCTCTCAGTGCCACTCGGAGCCTCAGCCAACTCACCAAAGCTAATACTGTATGAGGAGCATATAGGGTTGCCATTTCTACCAACACACTAATTGCCAATAATCATGGCCAACATGACTGTGCTCCAAGTAGTGCCAAGTCTTTAATAGTTAATATTTCATTTAATCCTCCTAGTAGCCCTAAGAAGTGGGTTCTATATTATTTTCTCCATTTCCAAATGAGGATAATAATTCTTGGAGATGTTTAGTGGCCTGCCTAAGATCAGAGGTGGTCACTGATGGAGCTGGGACTTAGACCCTGGCCTCTGACTGTAAGGAGCTCACCATCCCTGTGCATGTGAGGTCACAAAGGATAGAAGTTCAGGATGGGAAACAGTCTGGCTACAGGTGGTAGGAGTCGCTTGCCATTACACATTAATCAATGTGGGATCCCTTCTCTGCTCTGCTTGATGGATTATTTGCTTGGTGGCTATGCTGAGACATAGCCTGGATCCTGGAAGCTTTGGAGGTAGGGTTGGGCTGAAAAGAAAATACAGAATTTTGCTAGATAAAATAGGAAGAAGGTATTCCAAGTGTGAAGTTTCCATGGAACAAGTATGGATGTGGACATTGTGGTGGGAAGATGAGGCAAGACTGTGGTTGGAGGGAGACAGGAGGCACTGAGGAGGAGCATGGGTTTGGAGCCAGGTAGAGCTGGGCCCCCAACCCAGCCTTACCAAGTCCATGGACAAGTCACAACTCCTTTCTCCTCATCTGTAAAGTGGTACTATGAGAATGATTATGGTGAAAAAATTTTTTAAAACATACTGAATTCTACAACAATGCCAAAAAAAAAAAAAAAAGCTTTCAATAAATGGTAGCTGTAGTTTTTAAATTGCTTTTGTGATTGAGGAGTGAAAGCATGTCTAACTCCGCAGGGAGAGTGATCATTCCTACCTGGAAACTTTCACTTACCATCACATTGATCCCCCCTCTTTCTTCATCAATTCACCTGTGCAGTTATTTCATTGAAGGACACTTAACCCCTAACTGTGGAAACAAATAAAAGACATTCCTTTGATAGATGCTTTACTTTATATACGTATGTAGGTGTCTTGTCTCTCATCTAGACTATAAGAAAAGAAAAAGTCTTTTATCACTTGCTTGCATGCCTGAAACACTTGGAGAAAACCAAACACAATAAAAAGTCCTGGTCTTTGCTAATTGATAGTCAGGGAGGAAACTTAATCTCGGATATGGCTCTAATTTCCAGAAGTTTTCAGTGTGTGTGTGTGTGTGTGTGTGTGTGTGTGTGTGTGTGTATGAGGGAAAGAGAGAGAGAGAGAGAGAGAGAGAGAGAGAGAGAGAGAGATCAACCATCCCTGATTAGACTTTCATGACCTGTCTTCACTAGAAGTTCTTCCATGGGAGGCAGCCATTCTCTTTCCCACTGTCCAGTAGGGACATAGATGCCTTCTCGAAGTTTCCATAAGGGCTCTGAAACTAAGCTGGCCCTGAGGTCGAGACGGGAGGTCATCCACTGTGGTCAGAGCCTGAGGCTGAGCTTTGGAGACTGGCAGACCCCCAAGACTTTGGGCTCTTCTGTGTTGGAGTCGAGCTCCATGGGGCAACTCTGGGGAAACAGGGCCTTTGTGAAATGCTCCTTTGATGAGAAGCATAATATAAATACAAATTGCTATTATGTCAGCTTCTGAGGAGCCACTTCAATCCATTTGGTCACCTTTGATTTTATTCTCCAATTGCTTTCCTTCTTCAAAAAATTTAATAAGAGCAAGTTTTCATCTGGCCTCAAGGGAGTAATTTATTTATTTAAAGTAATAATAAAGTTTCAGCATAATCCCCAGTTCCCAAGGGGGAAAGGGACTCTTTGAATGATTTATTTTTCCCATCCTTGAAGTGCCAGGGAGACCAAGTGGCTGCCGTGGTGGTGTCTCAGAGTCCACTGCCATGGCAACAGCCAGAGCATCTGGGGCCACTCGGAAGCAGGGGAATGGAAAATGGAGTCATAACTCTCTTCCTTCCCTCTTTCTGCTCTAAGTTCCTCCTTCAAGGAAACTGAAGGGTAAGTAGAATGAGGCCCCAAATCAGTTTTAGGAGCCAAACAGAAACTGTGAGAGCTAATCACATCCAGGTCCAACTTAGGCTCCAAGTGGAGGTCCACGAGGGGCAAGTCTGGGCAAATGGGTGGAGTACCTACTCTGGATTCTCTCTTCTCAGTGCAGAGTCCAATATGGGGCACTGTGAAGGGGAGAAGTGAGCCAGCTGCAGGACACAGGAAGAGTTTAGAAATCTCAGTCTTCAATGGGTGCTGAGGGATGATGGTAGCACTTCTGCTAGGAAAACCAGGGTTATTTGACACTTATCTGACAGTCATTGTTTTAATATTTTATGTGCATTATCTCATTCAGCATTTATATGAAGCACACACCACTGTGATTCCCATATTATAGACAAGTAAATGAAGCTTCTGGCAATTAGGAAACTGGGTCGAGGTTATTTGGTTAGTCAGTGATAGCTCCAGGATTTAAAATTAAGGTTGGTTCCAAAATCCAAATTTGTAACCATTGTATACATAGCCTCTCAGGTTGGATTGCTTAGGGGAGGCTAATGAGGGTGGTTACATCAGTTAAAAATACTTTTGATTGCAAGTAATAAAAAACCTGATTCACAGCAACTTAAATAAATGGGGGAGTCGATTTTTCTTTCTTAGTAAGACTCAGGAGGTGGGCAGCTGCCGGTACACAGTCAACAGCTCAATTGGAGGGAGATTGTTCCCTTGCCCTTGCCCTCAGGTGCCATCACTTTCTTGTCACAAGAAGGCCATGCACCTCTAGACTTCACATCTGTATTCAAGGCAGAAAGATGGAAAGGAGAAAGTTTGGTGCCAGCCTGTTTCCTTCCAGCAGGTAAGAAAAATGCTTTTCAGGACAACTTGTCTCCAACAAAAGCAACTTCTTATGTCTCATTGACGATAAAGGGGTCACAAGGCCTCCCCTAGCTGGAAGGAAGTCTGAGGAAAGCACAAATTTGCCTTTCCAATCTCCATATTGGAAGGGCAAGAATGGCTTTTTGCAGCTGTGACCTGTTCACTGGATGGTCAGAGAGAAAGGGAAGATGCCAGAGAGGAAGGGTGCAGGCATGAAGATGGGAGGCTGGTCTATCTGGATCTGGTTTGTGCCAAGAACAGTGGGAACATAATGGAAAGCCATCCGAGGCTCAGACTACAGTGAAATGTAAGTGCCAGTCCTGAAAGCCAGACTTCATCTTCATGGGTATGCACTATTGTTTCCATGCTTCTGTCAGCCACATTCTCTTGCTCCTACTTTAACAAGATGCATGTGTTAATTACTTCAATTTGCTAAATTTCAGAAAACTTGCCCCAAGGCTTGGGGCCAGGCCAGATTCCACAGTAGGAAAAAAAGGTTCTAGGTTCATATGTGAATAGATCCTTTGTGCTCCATTTAAAGTAGATTGTATCACTTTAAGTAGATAATGGAAAAATTCTTCTATAAAGAATGTCTCATCTTCTCATTGGGAATGTCCCTTCTATAAGACAAGAGAAAATCTGTCATTGATTAGAGGAATTAAAATAAAAGACACTGACAATAGGGGTTGTGTTGGGTGACAGGATATGGAGTGATTTATTATTATTATTACAACATTTTCTTTAAAGTTGAATTGTATTTTAGTAAAAAGAGAAGGAAAAATATTTAGGGTCATTGAAAAAGAATCTATTGTCAAGTTACCATGACAGCAGTTCTAGTAGGGACGATTGTCAATAAATGTAATTGTCAGAAACTTCTCTAGAGGGGGAGCTATTACCAACACCTCTGAGGATGAATTCTGGGAGACTTGTCTTGGCTATACCTTCATGTGGGACACTCTCCCTCCCCTTCCTGCTACCATGTGAGGCCTACTGTGGTTTTTGGTTCTTTCAGACTCTCTAGGACTATTTTAGATGCTCAGTGACTCAGAGGTCATGTCCAAGTGACTGCCATAACCTCAGGACACAGCCTTTTAGTGTTCCTCATGGAAGGGAGGTTTTTTGTGTGTTTAAAAAAATTTTTTTTAATGTTTTTATTTATTTTTGAGAGAGAGAGAGAGAGAAAGAGGGAGCGCAAGTGGTGCTGGGGAGCAAAGAGAGAGGGGGGGAGACCACAGAGGCCAAAGCAGGCTTCAGGCTTGGAGCCACCAGCATAGAGCCGGAGGTGGGGCTCGAACTCACAAGCCATGAGATCATGACCTGAGCTGAAGTTGGACGCCTAACCGACTAAGCCACCCAGGTGCCCCTGGAAGGGAGTTTTTTCATGAGGGTCTCTGATTTTGGCCCCCAAATCCTCTCAGTGAGGGGTGGGTGGGAGTGAAGAGACACTCTTCTCAAAAGTCCAGAGTGTCCCTCACAGAACCCCCTCTTCCCTAGCATCAGGCTGCCTTTGACTCTCATCGTACTCTGATGTAAAATGCCACCCTTCACCTTTTTCTATAAGAAAGCCAGTGGCATTCACCACTCAGTGAGTTCAGGGCCTTGACAGATTCTTTGGAAGGCTTCAGAGAGACACCCCAGTGCATACAGACTAGTTCAGGCTGTCTCCCATGGATGCTGCATTTCTCAGACCCCACCCCTTCGGTATCCAGCATTCCTGTCATGTGATGGTCCATGGTCATGCAGCCCCTGAGCCTGTGGCCCAGTCTACCTCTCCAGTGGTTCCTAAAGCTGAAAGCAGGCCTGGTGGGCCAGCTGGCCTTTCCCAGCTCTCACATCCCCTCACCACCGTCACCACATCTCCCAGGGCAGAAATCACGGAAACTGCTGAAATCTGGTGTCTGGATACTCTCCAATTTTTAGCAAGACTGTTTGGTTTGGCATACACATGTTTCCTGAGCGTCTGCTCTGTGCATTATTGGCCTACAGTCTTTCCAGAAAGCAGACAAGGCATGTATCTCCAATAAAAGAAGTTCAGGAATGCATTACTTGACCTGACTGTTCATTCATTTATCAGTTTCTTCTCTAGAAACCCCTATGCTGAGTTGGGCCCTAAAATAGGTGCTGGAGATACACACAGATAGAACCCAGTTCCTGCCTTCTGGAGGATTAGAAATCAGGAGTTAATAACTAAGGAGTTTAATGTTGAAGAAAAAATTCAGAATTTTAGAGGCGAATAATCAGTATAGATCTCCTGAGACTCAAGCCAGTGATTTTTCCCATAGACAAGACTTTTTAAGAAATAAATGCCTTTTCTCACTGCTTTCCAATTCTTGCTTTCTTGGTAGATCAGGTAAAAAGCTGAATGGGTTCTACCATCTCATTCCATGTAGAAAACTTCTATAGCTCCCATCTACCTACAAATTAGAACCCAGTGCCTACCATGGTCAGAGCTTTGTGATTTATTTTGAACCTGTTTTTCCAGCCTGTATCTCCTAGTACACCCTCTGGCACTGTACGTGATGCCAACTCATTCTTCACCTTCCCCCAACCATAGTGGTGTCCCCATGCCATTCTTCACATAACTCCTCCACATGGTGGTCTGACTAGTCTCTTCACTCAAAACCCTACTTACCAGTTCAAGGTCCAGCAAAATCTCCCATAATCTAGAAAGTTGCTGCTGGGTTCCCAGGTGAGATCTTTCAACCCTATGGAGTGAACATGGTTTCAAATTCTAGATCTGCATATATTTGCTATATAAACGTGGGCAAGTTAGTTAATACCCCTGTGCCTCAGTTACCACATCTATAAAATGGTATCAATAATAAAACATATCTCAAGCATTACACAAATGCTCTTCACTGTTATTTAAGCATTATTATTATAACCATTATCATTATTATCGATGTTACTGACTTATCTCACTTTTGCAGAATTTATCCCAGATGTCCTTAGATTGTCATGGTTTCTCCCTTTGTTTCTACTTTGTTATTTCATGAGGTCTGTGTTAGTTTTCTATTGCTGTCATAAAAAGTTACTACAAACTTAGTGGCTTAAACAACACAGATTTATTACCTTATAATTTTTCAGGTCGGAGGTCCAACAAAGGTCAAAATTAGGGTGTTGGCACAGTTGTGTTTCATACTTGAAGCTCTGAATCTATTTTCTTGCTTTTTCTAGCTTCTAAAGGCCACCTTCATTCCATAGCTTGTGGACTCCTTTTCCCAGCCTCAGAGATAGCATGATGGTATCTCTCCAACCATTTTTCTGTAGACATACCTCCCTCTCTGACCACCATCAGGAAAGGGACTCCAGCTATGTAATTAGATTGTACCCACCCTGATAGGCTAATCCAGGAAAGTCTTCTCATCTCATGGCTTTTAACTTTATCATATTTACAAAGTCCTTTTGCTAGGTAAGGTGGCATATCCACAGGATGTGGGGATAAAGACGTAGATATCTTTGGGAGGCATTCTTTTGCCTGTTGCAAGATACTTGAAGACAGATCTCCTTTTCCTCAACTATTCCTTATGGGGCCTGGCATATGAAAGACTTTTAAGAAATGTTGAACTAAATCCAATCCTCACAGAGAGCCAGGGAAGGAGGACTCAAAGAGAATTTTGAAGAATCTGTTGTTTTCCAGAAAATATATTCCTAATGTCATTTGTGCAAATTATTGGAATAAATTGTTATGTGTTAATACCTCCGGCAGGAAAAAAAAATTTTTGAGCCCAGGTTGCAGTTATATTAAATATTTAACAAAAACAAAGTAAATGTATTGGCATTAAGTGCCAAAGCCCAGGGTGTTTTATAGTTATTCTACACAGACTCATAGATGTCATAGAGTAGAATGGCATTGCTATCCAAGCATCACAAAGTAAGGAACCAATAAATGTACAGAGAGTCTAAATAATCTGGCCAAGGTTGCAGTATAATGCAGAGGCACAACTGAAATAATAAAATCTTGGTATTCTTATGATGATGGTAGGCCTTTCTCAGCTCATGACCCTAAAAATCCTTTCTTATCTCAAGCCAGTATACTCTGACCTTTGTTTTCTCATTACTCAAATTATGTCCAAGTCATTGTCTTCACAACATCTTTGGCATTTTCTCCTAATATGGCTATAATTTAGATGAAATAGCAAATGATATGACCAATAACAGTGCAGGAGAGTGGGGAGCCAGTTTGAAGAGTGGTGCACACCTCAGTTATGTCATGCTGTGGGGTGTACATGGGGAATTAGGTCCTTCATTCACTAAGTAGTTATCGAACATCTAAGTGTTGTGAGTTGCCCAGTGAATATCCAGGGTGCAGCTACTGCCCATGTGGAGTTTTATAGTGTGGTAGTGAAGACAATCCTTCAAATAATTGAGTACATGTCTCAAGAGTGTTACCAAAGAAGAAACATAAACTTCTCTGGGAAGAAGCAACAGGTGAAGCTGGAAACCTCTAACATAACACCTTGAGAACCAGGCTGAAGGATTTAAACTAGGAGCCCAATGTAATAATAAAAAACACAAAATGCTGAGAGCTTGGACCAGGACTGAACCTGCAGGTACAGAAAGGGAAGGATCAATGAGGTCATCATAATAACACATCTCAACCCATGTTCTAATTCTTTGGCATTTCAGTGTCCATTTAGAGATGTGGAAGAAACAACCAACTTGGATTCCAGCTTTGAAGACCCATTTGGCAAACCCAGATCCACCAAGCTAACACTGTAGACAATATCTTTGGGACCCAATCAGGAGACTATATTTAAATATATTCTAGGCTGTCACTTTTAAAAATCTGTTCCGTTTAATTGGTTTAGTAACCAAGGTCTTTAAAGAACAGTCAGCTAGCTCCAGGCTGGATGTCATGGAAGATGCTGTTAAGCAGCCGTATACCCACTTGTGAGGCACAGCCATGAAACCACAAAAGGATAAGATAATTTAAAAAATTATCAAGTGCCATGCTATGTGGAAGAGGCTACCAGTGCTGTGTGGGTTTAGGAGGGGTTCTATGAAAGGAGAGGTTGCAGGTTGACTTCCTACACAATTTTCCTCCAACTTAAATGGCTACGTGAGATTTTTAATACTCAAAATGCTTTATTTTTGGCTAGACATTTTCTTCTTGCATCTGTCTTTGAAACTACAAGAAGGGTGCCTAGGTGGCTCAGTCAGTTAAGCATCTAATTCTTGATTTGGGCCCAGTCATGATCTCATGAAGCCCCACATCAGGCTCTACACTGACAGCATGGAGCCTGCTTGGGATTTCTCTCTCTCCCTCTCTCTGCACCCCTCCACCCCAACTCACACTCTCTCTAAAAATAAAAAAAATAAATATTTTTAATTTAAAAAATCCACAAGAAATGTTGGATCCCCTTAGTTTCATTCTACTTTCCAACAACTTTCTCACATGGAGAGTGGTCCAACAGCAGAATCTGCATATTGGAGGGGCAGGAAGTTCCTGTATGTCAAGAGGCTCAAACAGAACCTGAGTGACCATCTTTCTGCCATGTTGTGGAAGGGATTCCTGTGTGTTTCAGGAGATTCCACAAGTTGACCTCTTATGATCAGCTTTCTCCTAATCTAATCTCACCTGCCTGGCAAAAGCATGTTACTGGGATGCTGTCTTGTTCACGGCAAACTACCCCCTCCCCAAACCAACCTGTTGATGTACAGATTATGTGGTTCTTTGCTCCTGATGAGTGGGTGTCTTTTTCTCTTGGTATGGATGAAAGTGCAGCATTGGAATAAACCAAACACAAACCTCCCCTGTTTCATGGTTTTGCTTTAGGATCTGTGGTCATGAAAAAGATTTATGAAGAAAGGACAATCTATGTGACTCAAGAGAAGCAAAGTTAAGCTGTGATGGGGCCATATGTTTGTCATGACTCTAAGTTTGGCTTACTGGCCTGATTTTTGTTAAGTGTGTCTTAGCCTTATTGCCTCTTGAGGTTGTCTTTACATTTTTGGGAAAGTGCTCTTCACTCTCCACCCACCCACTGCCCCACCTAAAAGCATTTCCCAAAAGCTACAGTGCCTTTATGCAGTAAAGTGGAATTGTTTCTTTTCTGTAAAACACTGGCTTTTTCTGCTTTTTTGGAGTAAGGGGTGAATTTAAAGCTACCTATCAGAAAAGTGAGAAATTAGCTCATTAGGAGAATGCAGGCCTAATATTAGATAAAGAAAGGCTATCTGACATATTCATTGTCTAGACTGCTTATGGCCTTCCAGGCATTATCAGAGGTAATTTCTTCACATTATACCTCTGGCCAGAGTCAATTATTCTCTCTGTTTGAAAAATTAGGAAAAATTAAGTGCTGATTACTTAGATAAATTCCTTCATCTGCTCAACAGTGCTAGATTACTCAAGAAACTCAGTGTAAGTGTACATACAGTCCTGGGCTGAGGATCTGGGCCTTGGGCACCAAACACCATTGACCTAAAATATCTACAAAGGGCTCATGGTGAACTCACTAGGTAAGGCAGCATCTCCTACTCTGTATAGTATGAACAGATGTTGGAAGATTACCATTTGTGTCTTAGAGTATTCAAACACTATACTTCAGTGGATTTATGTATTGGTCATCTTATAAGTCCTTGTTCACACAAGACATTCTATGACTAAAAAAAAAGAAAAGAAAACCACTGACTTTAGTCTGTCCACCTCATTGACATTTAGGAAAGTGAATTCCAGAGTGTTTAAGTGGCTTCAGAAATATACAAAATTTTGGAGGAAAAAGATAAGGGAGCAGCAATTATTTAAGTGGGAGATGGATATTGTATATTAGTTATACTGTCTTTGTAACTACCTTCATTCATCTTTCCATTCTTTTGGCTTCGTCTCTGTGTTTGCATCACAAATCAAGCATGCTCTGTCCCTGAGCTCCCTCAGAGAACCAATTTTTATTATCTACTGCCTTTTGGGAGGACCTACCTGCCTAGAAGTCAACCCAGAGTTTCTAGAACCAAACTCTGTTTCCAATGGAATGCATCATTTATATAGAAATTCCTTGTATTTATCAGTTAGCTCTTCTTTTTTTTTTTACTTTTCAAAATGCATGTTCTCATCCAATGCCTTATTTGATCTTTACAACCTCCCAGTTAGATAGATGAAGATGTTAGTAAAGCACATTATACATTGAGCAAAATAACTGGAAAGGTAGAACTTACTTTTTTTAATGAGAGAATTTATCTGCTATTTCACTGTATAGGTGGGTACAGAAGGTAACTTTGGAACCCTTTAAATTTGCCTCTTTTCTGAACAGAAAGGTGGTCCCTCCCAATTAGGCAAATGTAAAATGTGAAGGGGATAAATCTTTGCACCCTTTTGTTACTCTGTAGTATGTTTAGCTGGAGAAGAGATGAGTAAGTTTACACAGGTGCCAAGGGATCCCCTGGGAGGCTCAGATTTTAAACATCCCCTTTAGACCATGTATATTAGCTTGGAGTGGGTCAAATGTTATCTCTTAGTAAGAAAGACTTTACCTATCTGGAAGTATTGCTCTGGTCTTCACCCCAGGTCCTGGAAGTCTTGGGGGAGAGCCCAGAAATAGTGCTGCTGGGCATGGGTGTGTAACCACTGACAGCCTAGTAGTAGGGGGTCACAAATGAGGAGACCCTCCTCCCACAACCTATCACAGGATCTGGACTCCTAAAGGCATCATCTCATCCATAGAAAGAACACAGGGGACTCTGTGGGGTGGGAATCTTTTTAACAGCAGTACCTGTGGTAATAACAGAAACAAAGGCAGCTCAACTGGGGACCTTTAATGGACACATCAGTCTCCTAAGTTTTCCTGACACTTGAATGAAAACTGGCCCATTGGCAATTCTTGGATAATTAAAGAAGAATCCTCAAGAGGAAGACACTATACTCCTTGCTAATATGAACACAGAAGATCCTCAGGACGGTGTTTTTGATTTCCTATGGATGAAGTATAGATGAGATAAGGTGTAGGTTCCAGGTGACAAAAGTATAAGGACTTTGCCCAAGGTCACATGGCAGCCCAAGGCCCCTAACCTCTTTTCCCAGCTTGTTGCTAACTCATCAGTCGGGACAGTGTGCTCAGTCCACTCCTAATGACTCTGCCTTAACCACACACCCCATTTCTCATGTCTGTGAGTGGAAATGTGACCTTGGAGTGGTGGCAAATCATAAATCCTCTCGAGCTTTTCTCTTGCCCATGCATTGGCTGTTTCCCATCTAATTTTTCATATTGTTAGGGACAGTTCTCGGAAACCATTAGATGCATCATCTTAGGGCCCTTAAGCACAGCCCTGGAATGCAGAGAGCTCCCGTCCTGCTTGTGGGAGTCTGGAGGTAAAAGATGATTCTCCTCCAGCCCTTCTCCTAGAAGCTGACAGCAAGACCAGGGGCACCTTAAGGTTTCAGCACAGGCTGAGGGGCCCCAGGGAGTGCATTGTCCTGGCTCCTGCAGACTTCCATTGTGGTTATTAGTATGCATGATAATGGCAGTTTAGTTCTTTTCCCTTGAAGATAGCTTTTAAATTTGCTCTGTTGGCCTCTTGATGAAATAGCTTCATGCATATTAATGACATCTTTTATTTACTGAGCAGCACCATTAAGCACTTTGAAATACCAGATTCCACCCAAGGTCTCCAGGGAGACAAACCAGTGTCTCTAGACTTACTGAATGAATGGGAAACTGAGGAAACAAAAAAAAGCTCAGTAACTTCCTGAAAGCAACACAGAAAGTCCCTCAACTACATATGCAGTCTGTCTAGCAGGTGGTTATGGTCTTGACTGGGTAGCATTATACTGGGTTTCCTGCATGCCCATTCATTCTTATAATAGGCTTTTATTGAGCACTTGCTGTTTGTATAGCACCTTACGGGGCACTGAGTGAGGGGGGCGCAGGAGGTGAATATAAGATACATGGAAAGCCATCCCCTGTTCAAGGAACAGTTAGGCCCCTGGTTATCTGAGAGAGACGTTAGAGTACAGAAAGCCATGTCAGAAAGTTAAGATGGCACTGTACTGTTGCAGAATTTGAGGGCTTACTACCCCAAAATGCCCATTCTTCTTGACTTAATACTCCATTTCTAAGAGTGTAAGCATCGGTAAAAATGAGGCAGATTCAGATGACTTGGGAAAAGATGTTCACGATAGAGCATTAAATGGGGAAAAAATTCTGCAGGCCAAAATTTTATGCTAACTATGTGTGTATGTTTATGGGATTATAGGCATAAATTATGCATGTAGGCAAGTAGATAGAGATAGAAAGATAGATAGTCAGATGGGACTTAAGTAAGAGAGAGTGGAGAAAAAGAGAGAGGCAACTAGAGAAACAGGAAGATTTTATATGAAACTAATAGCAATATGGGGGGTGGGGTGGAAAGGGTCACATTCTTGGTTTGTATTTCATATAATTTTCTGAAGTCAGATTCGCAGTGACTTTTTTGTTTGTGTTTTAGTATTTTAAAAATAAAAATGTTCAAAAGTAGATACCTAAAAGGCATAGTCCCCCACCTCAAGGGCCTTACAACCCACAAGAGCATAGAAGCATTAACTACATGATCAGAAAGACTAAAATGAAGACACTCCTAGTTCATGAGGAGTGTTTTTTTTGAAAAGGTGTGTCTAAGATAAAAAGGCCACATGTTGAAAGAAAGTTTCCCAATAGGAACATTGACCAAGGACTTTATTCTTTCATCTCTACAGTGGTAGCTGCTAATGAATTGCTTCTTTGGTTCCCGGTGGTACAGTCAGCTCTATGTACCTCTGGAGCTAACCACCAGCCGGCCCCAGATCCTCCCTAGGTAGGAAAGTGTTGGACCCGCCTTTCTAGGCCTCTATTCCAATCTTGCTTTACCAGAAGGTCTGTCCAGGAGGTCTGTAGGTGTAAGAGGACTGATATAGCTTCTCTGATTTAAATTTTCCTTGGAACTTTGAACTTTTTCAAAGCGAAGACCAAATCACAGGTAATATACCAGAAATTAACTTTGCACTATGTGTGTTTGCATCCCACAACAGGACCCCAAAGGTGGCAAACCCATGGGGTGAGGAAGGCAAGCAAGGCTGACAGTTGGCTCAGTCACCTGCTGTCATCCTTTTATGCAGTGACTCCTGTTACTTATGAAAATCATGATCTTCTGGGCAGAAACACATGTGATCTTAGTAAAAATTCTAAGTAAAAAACATATGCAGGGGGGGTGACAAAGGCACAGAAGGGTGCCTCCTCATTCTGACAGGAAAATCTAGTATGACTTGACTGAGGAGGAAGCATGCTAATTCTGGAAGGATTGGATTTTGATTAGCAGAGAAAGTAGAAAGGGTATTCTAAAAGAAGAAATATGGAATAATGCAACATTCAAATAGCTGCTTACACTTATATAGCCCTTAGTCTGCCAAGTGCCATTTACATATATAGAATAAATTAATCCTCATAACAATCCAGTGATGTAGGTATTGCTATTATACCCATTTTGTAGATGAGGAAATTGAGGCACAGGAGCTAAGTAATTTTCCTAGGGTCCCAGAGGGAGTAAGTGGTACAACTGAGATTCAAACCAGGGAATTAAGCTCTAGGGTATAGCTCTTGACCTCTCCAAATGTTTTAGTAGGTAGAGAAATGATGGAGTGCAGGGGAAGGAGTGCTGGGAACACTCAAAGTGAAGTGCTGGTGCACAGACCAGTTACTGCCTGGTGTGGTTTGAATGGAGGCAGTCACCTTGAAAGGTAAAATGCTGCAGTGTGGTTTTCCCAGGATGCTGAAGAAAGGATTGAGGACTTACTCTGAAGGAGGGGGAAGCCACTTGACATGTTTTCAGAAAAGACAAGGGAGGACAGGAGAGGCAAGGGGCTGGAGATTTGGAGCCAATTAGGTAGGAGATGCTGAGGGCCTGAGTTAAAAGGGGTCATCTCAATTAGAGAAGAAGTGGACATGAGGATCTATAGATGGAAAATGACCTTCCCTTTGTTTCCACCTCCCTGCCAGGTCCCTGGTAAAAAGTGAATGGCAGAGATGGAGGTGCCAGCTGAGAACAGGTGATAACCAACCAGTAGTAGTGTCATCTTCAAACCATCCCCTGGTTTACTGTAGGCCTCAGTTCACTTATTTGATTTTCAGAGCAAACATGCCTCATTAGCAACCTCTCCCCATACTTTCCCTTGCTCCGGCTTTGAAACTAGAAAATGGTCCTACGTGTCTGAGAAAGTATGTCAGAGCACCTCACGGCACAGTAAAGCCTGAAGCAGCCATCACAATTTTGGCTTCTTCAGGTCCAGGTCTGGAGGGAGGCAGCTTGGACCATTTCCTGAGGGGTTTGGAAGCAGATGACGCCAAGCCCAGGCCTGGTTTGCTCTCCTCCATTTGTAAAGTCCTCACACTGTAAATTGCAGACATTATAGCCGGGCACTCTCTTTATGGCTTACTTTCATCCTGAAATGTTCCCGTGCTACATTTTCATGTAACTTATGCACCTCGAATGTTGTAAAAACTGCCGTAAAAGTCAATATAAATGCAATAATGTCACGTCAGTCAAAGGCAGCAGAGCAGCCCTTTTGAGCAAACAATTGGGAAAACTAGAGGGAAAACTCAATTGCTCCATGTTGCAAATTGATTAAAGATATGAATCAGAAAATTAAAGGGCTTTTGGAGTTTAGGTTATTACTAACTGCTTTACTTTATGGAGCAATTACTTTGATTCTATCTCGAGTCCAGTAAAGTGACTGCTAGCATATGGCAAGATGGGGCCCTGTGTCTTTCTTATTAATGTGAATTACTCAAGATCAGACTAAATGAATGCATACGTGCATCTTGGCCATGCAAGTTCATTTCTTAAGCACTGTATTTAAAATTATAAAAGAATAATTTATAGCCAGGGTCACATCTCTATTAGACTAAACTTGCATATTTTTCTCATCAGCTAGGAGGACCAATCCTATTTTCAGAGAGTGAGATGTTGCAACGGTCACCTCCATGTTTAGTTTATATTTTTTAGTTTATATTGGAAGTGGAGGGATGTGTGGGGTATTGTCAATATGGGTTGATTTGTGCTACCACAAGGTTAAGCCTATTGAGTGCTGAGATGTCATTCTCATATGGTTGTCTTGGTATCTGAAAGTCCGTAATTAGATGGCCATTCCTTCAGAGCTTAAACCTTTTTGTATCAACCTTCTTGTAGAAGTATCACAGAACTGAATAAACTTGAGCTCGGAAAAAAAAAAACCTTAGCAATAATTAATATGGCCCCTTGGGCCTTGGCAGCCAGGAAGCTAAAAGCTAAATTTAATATTCAGTTGTAGTAATTATCCTGTGCTAGATTCCTGGCCTAGCATGGGGCCGGGCACATTTAGTGGGTGCTCAGTGAAGGATGGCTGAATGGAGGAATGAAAAATAATGACTAAGAGTCAAATTTATTATTGCTTACTGTGAGTGAGAGTTTGCAGGTGTGCTAAGTACTTCTAAACATTACCCTAATTAATCTTAACAATAATTTTCTTAGCTGTTTTCACGGCCATTTTACAGACGAGGAAGCATGCGTGTAGAGGTTAAGTGACTTGCTCATGTTCACCCAGCTTCGATTTAAAACCAGGTCTTTATGACTCAGAACCAGTACTCTCAGCTACTATTCTCTGTATCTATGAGCTAGTTTTGGGGTGTTTTGTTTGTTTTTTTTAGATTTCACACTAAGTGAGATCATATAATCTTTGTCTTTTTTTGTTTGTTGACCTTAGTGCCCTCAAAGTCTATCCATGTTGTTACAGATGGCAAAATTTCCTTCTTTTTATGGCTAAATAATATTCCATTGTTATTATATCACATATATATATATATATATATATATATATATATATATATATCACATTTTTTCCCATTCATCCACCAATGGACACTTAGTTTGTTTCTATGTCTTAGCTATTGTAAATAATGCTTCCATGAACATGGGGGTGCAGATAATATTTTTGAGTTATAACTTTCATTTCTTTGGATAAATAACTAGAAGTGGGATTTCTGTATCATATGGTAGTTCTGTTTATAATTTTTTTGAGGAACCTCCAAACATAGTGGCTGCACCACTTTCCATAGTGGTTGCACCAATGTATGTTCCCACAAATAGTGCACAAAGGTTCCCTTTCTCCACATCTTTACTAATGTTTGCTATTTCTTGTCTTTTTGATAATAGCTGTCCTAACAGTTTTGAGGTGATCTCATTGTGGTTTCATTTGCATGTGGTTTCATTTGATTAATTTTGTTGAGCATCTTTCCATGTAACTTTTGGCCATCTGTATGTCTTCTTTGGAAAAATGTCTATTTTTTTTTTTTTATTATTTTAGAGAGGGAGAGGGAAAGCATGTAAGAGCAGGGTAAGAGAGGGGAGAGAGAGAGAGAGAGAGAGAGAGAGAGAGAGAGAGAGAGAGAATCCCAAGCAGTCTCCATGCTCATCATGGAGCCCCATGCAGGGTTCAATCCCAGGACCCTGAGATTGTGACCTGAGCCAAACTCAGTAGTCAGATGCTCAACTGATTGAGCCACCCAGGCACCCCGGAAAATTCTCATTTTCATTTTTCATTGGGTTATTTTTGGTTTTGCTATTGAGTTGTAGGAGTTCTTTATATATTTTAGATATTACTAGAGATATAATTTCCAAATATTTTCTCCCATTCAGTAGGTTGCCTTTTCATTTTGTTAATGGTTTTCTTTGCTGTGCAGAAACTTTTTAATTTGATGTGGTACTACTTGTTTATTTTTGTTTTTGTTGCCTTTGCTTTTGGGGTCAAATCTAAACAAACCTATCACCAGGACTGATATAAAGGAACTTTACCCCCATGTTTTCTTCTAGGAGTTTTATGGGTTCAAGTGTTATGTTCAAGTTTTAATCCATTTGAGTTGATTTTTGTGTATGGTGTAAGATAGCATTCTAGTTTCATTCTATTGTGTGTGGCTGTTTAGTTTACCCAACATCATTTATTGAAGAGAGTGTTTTCCCCCATTGTATATTCTTGGTTTCTTTTTTGTAAAGTAATTGACTATATATGCATCACTCTTTAAAAAAGGTTATCACTTTAAATGAATTACCACTTTTATTTTTTTTTAATGTTCATTTATCTATTTTTGAGGGGAGAGGGGCAGAGAGAGAGGGAGACAGAGAATCCCAAGCAGGCTCCGTAGCTGTCAGTGCAGAGTCTGATGTGGGGCTCAAACTCACAGACTATGAGATCATGACCTGAGCTGAAACCAAGAGTCAGACGTTTAACCAACGGAGCCACCCAGGTGCCCTGAATTACCACTTTAAAAAAAAAAGTTATTTAAATAATAAATTTTACCAGTTCATTTAAAATTTGATTTTCTTTAGAAAAAATTGATTTATACAGTCACTTTCTAAAAACACATCCATTGTGTAAAAAGACAAAACTACTAAAACCAAGTGAGCGATACTGAAGACATCATGATAAGGACAGTAATAGCATATGGCCTCCTTGATGGATTATGGAGGCCTGGAAATGTGTGGTCTGAACTCCTAGATCCTGGCCTCAGCTACTTATCTGTATCAAGACTTAAATATAAGCAACAGATTTACATAGGAATATTTGTAGATTTGTCTGAGAAACATACATCACTTTGTCTACTCCTTCCCACCCTCCTTCCTTCTTCCAGATATACTCCTCCTCCCTTCTTTCTAGAGGAGTTCAAATGGGAGCTGCCATTTTCGAACAGATCTGCCCCCTGAACAGGTGGGGCCAATTATAGAACCTTACTCTGCTGTCTTTGATGATTATTCTGGTCATGGGCACCTTATTTACATTAGCTCAGTCAAAGCTCTTTCTTAGCATTTTAAAATTTGGGTTCCAAAAGAGGAGAAGCTCTCTGGTAATCTGAAATGCAGCACTAAACTTGTAGGCAACCATGGGCCCTGTTATAAAAGAAGCCAACCTGTGGTGGGAGAGAATGGAAGTGACTCAGTCAGAAGCATAGATGAAAGGGAGAAAAATAAGGTTGGTCGAATTATAGTCCCTAACTGCAAGTGTTGCTGAGACCCAGGACACCACACCCACACCTTTCCAGCAGCCAGGTGATCTCGTAAGTTTCCTTTGTGGTTCAACAAGTTTAAGTTGGATTTGTTATGTGAACAAAAGACTTCCTTCTGTATCAATAAGAGTCTTGGGGGAGGGGAAGAAATGTGTATTAAATACTACCTTGAAAAGAGGGTAGCAGCCTGCTCTGAATTTGCGCAGTAAATAATTAGCTGGCAGTGGTCACTGCATAGGAAAGGAAGGAGGGAGGGAGGCAAGAAAAAAGAAACACCCTCTTCCAGTTTTGCCAAGGAAAACTTTGCCTTAGAGAACAAAATTTCCAACCAGAAAAAGGTCTTAGACTTTGTCAAACCTATTTTGTCCTACCATAGCACTTATTGGATGCTTTGATTTGATTTTTATTTCTTCTCCTTAAGCTCTTCCGAGGCCCATGGAAGGTACTGGTCCATATAGAAAGATCCTGATCCCTGGGATCAAGGTATTTGAACTTTATTATTCTCATCCTAGTGCAGAACAGGAAGACTTGGCCTGTTCCCTCCAGAGATCTCAGCACTCACAAGACCCCTGCACCACAGAATGAGGGAATAAAATATTGGTTGAGCTTGTTCAAACAAAGTCTCAATTTCCTGACAAGCAATTGCAACTTCAGGTTACGTGTTGAGGTAGACTTCAGACTCTCTTAATGGCATTCAGAGACATGGTTCTCCAACCAATTGGCATTCAGGAAATGTTTATCAGTTCTGACAGCCACAGTTCCACCCTGCCCAATTTTAGCTCCTGTGACTGGAAGTGACTTGGATGTTTGAAATTCTGTAAAATACAGGCTAGTTTTGAAATGGAGCCGCAGAACTACAATGGTATTCTGGCTTAGCTCTTAGGCAATTTAGGTCAAAATCCTCTCTCTTCTGAACAAGAGGAAGTTTCCCTGAAAGGACTGGTGATAAATTTTCAATAAATCTGCTGGGTGGTGGGAAACGAAAGAAGAATTTTTTAAATGATTTATGAACCTGAGTGAAATGATATTTTCATTGCTGTCCACTTTCCATAATTTTTCTCTTTTAAATTCCCTTTAGTGTCTTTTCAAGGAAATAGAAGAAGGGATCCAGATTTCTTTGGGGAGTTTCCTCCAGATAGTCATCAGACTGTATACATGCATGGGTCTATACATGTATATAAGCGACATTCATTTGGGAGCAACTGTTAGCCATTTATAAGTGTGTTTCCTTCAGTATCAACAGAGAAGGATTTTTACATAAGCGCATTTTTGACATAATTGTTTCCTTATTTTTTTAAAAAAAATTAATGTTTTATTTATTTTTGAGAGAGAGAGAGAGTGAGAGGGGAGGGGCAGAGAGAGAGAGGGGGAGACACAGAATGTGAAGCAGGCTCCGAGCTGTCAGCACAGAGCCTGACGTGGGGCTCAAACTCACAAGCCTCGAGATCCTGGCCTGAGCTGAAGTTGGAAGCTTAATCTGCTGAGCCCCCCAGGTGCCCCCACAATTGTTTCCTTCTTAAAGGACTTTCATAATTTTTTTAAGTAGGTTCCATGCCCAGCATGGGGTTTGGACTCACGACCCTGAGGTCAAGAGTTAAATGTTCTGCCAACAGAACCAGCCAGGTGCCCCTATAAAAATGTTTTTACGTTTCTTTTTAAACTAAGGAGGGGAAGTAACTTTAATTAATTTGCTCACCCATTTACTCTTTTTCTATTATCTTATATTTGGACTTAGCTACATCCCTGTGATGCCTTGATGAGGACACTAAGGTGTTGTTAACTGGGTCTTTGTGTGTGCACATGTGCTTAACATTTATTGAGCACTTACTTTGGTTTGTGTTATTTATGTTTCAAGCATTCTTTCTTTTAACAGTCTCAAAAATTCTTGAAGCAAATATTATAATGCTTGTTTGAGAGCAGATATAAGAGCTCAAAGAGGTTGAGTGACTTGCCTGAGTGTCACTAGAGGCAGAACTATAGTGTTTGGCCTCCTGAAAACTACCTGCCCCTCTGGTCTTTATCTCCTTATAGGTCCAGTGAATGGTCTCTCTCCTTCCTTCCACCTGCAACACTTGGCAAAAATGACTTTCATTTCTAGTGTAGAAAATGTCAAATTCAGGGCATCTGGGTGGCTCAGTCAGTTAAGCGTCTGACTTTGGCTCAGGCTATGATCTCATGTCTCATGAGTTTGAGCCCTGCATCGGGCTCTGTGCTGATAGCTTGGAGCCTGGAGCCTGCTTAGGAGCCTGCTGTGTCTCCCTCTCTCTCTCTGTCCTTCCCCTGCTCATGTTCTGTCTCTGTCTCTCTGAAAAATAAATAAACATTTAAAAAATCTTTTAAAAGAAAAGAAAATGTCAAATTCATTGCATGAATCAAAGACATTGACTAAATATCCAAACAGGCCTAATAACCACCAGAAGATAAGAAGGATCCTCACTAAGGCCAGATCCTGGAATTGAAATAGAAGAAATAGCATAAACCCACCTGTGGAAATTCAAACAATATGATTTACCAGCATGTCTTGATAACTCAACTGAGGTGTGGTCATTTTAAAGAAACAAGAGGCTAAAATCAAGAGGCATTTAAATAGGTCCTAATGAGCATCTATATTAATGTTTTTCTGCTCAGGGCATTAGCTGTAGTTTGATCTTTGGGTTTTAGATCAAGGATTCCATTGACAGACACTCACACATGCATGCACACATTTGAGGGTATATTTTAATAAGTCCTCATTTGATTTTTAATCTTGCTTTTATTCCATGACCACTTTAAAGTGTTTTATTATCACGTATAACATATTTCCCCTCTTTATTCTTTTTCTTTCTTTTCTACTCTTCCATTTCTCTTTTCTTTCCTTCCTTTACCCCAATTGTTCCATTATTCTTTTCATCTCTCACCTTTAGTTTTCCTTCTTCATCCTCTTGCTGTACTCATTGCCCCTTCTCCCTGTTTTCTAAATGTACTTTCCATCTCCCTGATCTCCAAAGGTAATCAGTGGTAAATAGGGTTAAATCAAGGCTGTCCATTGGAGACCCACTGCACAGTGCTGGTCTGGGATTGCGAAGTGGTCCAGAAGATCAAAAGGGCTGACTCCTCCTGAACTTATCACAGAAACTTGTCCTACAACTGAATCTTCTAGATAGTTGCTTTTCTGGGTCTGAGACATCGTTGGGAGAAAAAAGTGTTATCTTTATAGGTCTGTTTCCCTGAACTGAAAGCCAGTTGTGAACATTACTGGAAACTTTGAAGATGAGATGCCTGAGGCAAGCTAGCTGGGAAAATGTGTAGGCCCCATGAGAAATAATATTCACAGCTCTTCTGAAAGGGTTAGTGGAAGGCTACAGAGAGAGGGAAGCCTTAGGAGATTAAGAGAAACAGATGGTCATCTCTCCTGTAGCTGATGTTCTCACAGTTCTCTTTCCTTGTGCCTCTATCCCTCTCTCTGGCTCTCTCTTCCCACACATACGTACCCTCCCCATTTATGCACCTGTGAGCTAGCTTCTGCGTCTTGGTGCCGCAATCACCTCTCTTCTATGAAACACAGACAGGTGCGTAACAGAGCTCTCCAATTCTGGATCCTTCAGGTCAGGTCATGGATGAGATGGTGTTAAAGAATAAGCTTTTCTTGTCTGATGTTGTCAAACCAAATGTTCATGCAGACAGAGGCTGTATGTGCTTTCATACAATGAAGTCAGAGTAATTAAAGAAAACTTCCTGTTCTTTCCATATCCCTCCAGAGATACGTGATCTTTTATATTGCAGGTGGGCATTGTTCTCCCACGGGGGTGCTAATCTGAAGCCAGTCATTACTAAAATCAGATCATATCCTGGTATTAAACAGTGATCATACTGGCTACCTTATAGAGATCACTGGCTCCATGCCAAACTCTCTTTAGGTGCTTTGCTTACATTATGGAAAATTTATATGAATAGTTCTGTAAGGTACAAATATTTGTAGAGCACTAGGCATTCATAGGAGATCATTATGAGTGAGTGACCCTGCAAAAACAAGGCTTCTTTTTCAAAATGGATGTCATTGTCACTCTCCTCACCATCTTCCGCAAAACATTGTCAAGTTTGGTCAATTCAGGGCACTGTGGAGCCAATTGTTTGGGGTTTCAGTGATGTTGAGGCACCTTCTCTGCATCTTCTCCCACCCTGGCTATGAGCATTTCTGTATCTAAGACACCTGTATTGCCACCTGGTCCTCAAAACACATCTCATCACCAATAACCTACCAGAAAGGCAGCTGACTCACAAGGTTGCATGGCATGTGCCTCTTAGAGCTGGATCTGGAGAAATGAAGCTTTCTTGGTTTTCTTTCAGAAAGATAAATCAGGTGGGAAGGGAGTAGTTATGGGAAAAGGTGAACAAATTAATATGCATAAAAATATGGGGGGAGGGGAAAAGGAGGAAGAGAGGAACAAAGTGGTGGAAAGAGGGAATTCAAGTTGCAAAATGTACTTGGCCAGAAGGTAAATTGCACTGATAGAACCTTGTCAGGTATTGTCTGTGCTTTGCTGGCCTCCAGCTGGGCAGCACTGGGTAAGTCACTTAATCACTCTGAACATATACTTGTCTTGCCTCTAATGTCATTCACCTTTTCCCTTTTTCTCTCTCTGTATGTTAAATGTTGGTGTTTCATGTTCTGTCTTTCTACATCCTCTCTTCTCATCCTTCAAATTTTCAGGTTTTCTCTGGTTGATCTTACCCACTCCCTTGGCTCCTGCTATCATCTTTCTGATAAAAACTCATACACAGGTGCAAACAATTAAATGTGCCTCTCTTTGGCACAGTGTGACTATGCCTTTTAGGACTTTTTTCCTACTTATTAAAAACTTGGGCAGTTAAAATGGACAGGTCTAGGGTATTTTTACATAAACTACATTGGGAATGATGGTTCCTGAAATTGGCTGTGTAGTGGGTCAGTATATAAAATGGATGCACTGTACTGGGCAATATTGTTGTCACAACAAATGATTGGAATCACATAAATATCCATCAATAGAAAAGGAGTTGATTATATTATGAAATAAAAAGCAGACATTAAAAACATTATGCTATAATAGTACAAAGAGCTGACATTACAAAGACTGACCATCTCAAATGTTGGTGAGGACATGGAGGACCTGGAACCTTCATATGCTGCTTGGAAGGAGTGGCAAATAGTATATTCATGGTTCTGCACTTTCTTGAAAAGGTAGCCATACATGTACCATATTATTTTGACACTCCACTTGTTAAACACTCCAGCACATTTGGATTTAGTAGGTCTGAAGTTGGTGCCTGGCATCCAAATTTTGAAAAATCTCACCATGTGCTTCTGTTGTGTACTTCTGGTTGAGAGACACTGTCCTTAACCTAAAGCCTGTATCACAGTACCTTGCACATAGTAATTCAGCAAATGTGTGCAGAAAAAGAATCAAAAACAGACTTATCTGGTGAAGGTAATTAGGATTGGGATCAAGACTTTGGACCAAGGTTTGTCTCTGCCAATAACTAGCCAATGACCCAACTCAATTGCTTAAACTTTTAGTACTTCATGTTTTTTTTTTTCTATAAACAGAGGGTGGGAAGGGTAGGTAGAGCAGATGATCTCTGAAATCTCTTCAACTCCATCATTCTAGGAAAGAGTGTTTGTGATTCAGAATATAAAAGATTATAAGATCATACACTGTGAAGTAAGGCTGAGAAAACTTCATAATTCATTTATAGACAAAGAAGAATCTTGCTTCGCGATTTTTGCACTGTAGTCAAAGAACTCAAACTATCTTCCCTGTCAGAAGAAAATTCTTCCCTTGAAAATGCATTCTGGGGGGTGCCTGGGTGGCTCAGTCGGTTAAGCTTACGACCTCAGCTCAGGTCATGATCTCACAGTTCATGAGTTCGAGGCCTGTGTCAGACTCTATGCTGACAGCTCGGAGGCTGGAGCCTGCTTCGGAATCTGTGACTCTCTCTCTCTCTTTGTCCCCTCCTCCGCTCATGCTCTGTCTCTGTCTCTCAAAAAATAAATAAACATTAAAAAAATTAAAAAAAAAGAAAAGAAAATGCATTATGATTCACAGGATAGGTAGTATATTAGTTTCCTAAGGCTACCATAACAAAGCCTACCACAAGAAAATTGTCTCCAAATACAGTCACATTCTAAGATACTGGGAGATTAAGGTTTTAAAATATAAATTTGGGAAAACACAACCTCTAATAGGTAGGTAATAGAGGATCTGTGCAAATGCAACCTCTACCTACCTGTAATGGCAGCATCTCTCCTGGTCTGGAGCTTAAAGAAACAGAGAAGCATTATTAACAGAATAAAACATTAAAATTTTGATGGAGGAAACATGTATCTCTTGAGCTCTTTGCTTTGTTTGATACATCAGCCTTCTTCAGAAGGCCCTGTTATTGATAAAAGCTATTTCCACAATAGAAAGACCTTGGTCCCCATTGCTATCAGTAATGGGAATTATACCAGGGGTGCCTTGAGCCTCACACCAAACTCTGGATTGAACAGACTCTATCTTTCTTTTTTTCTTTTTTCTTTTTTTTAACTTACATCTAAGTTATTTAGCATATAGTGCAATAATGATTTCAGGAGTAGAATCCAGTGATTCATCCCCTACATATAACACCCAGAGCTTATCCCAGCAAGTGGCTTCCTTAATTCCCCTTGCCCATTTAGCCCATCCCCCCACCCACAACCCCTCCAGCAACCCTCAGTTTGTTCTCTATATTTAAGAGTCTCTTATGTTTTGTCCCCCTCCCTCTTTTTATCTTCCCTTCCATTATGTTCATCTGTTTTGTATCTTAAATTCCACATATGAGTGAAGTCCTATGATATTTGTCTTTCACTAATTTTGCTTAGCATAATATACTCTATTCCCATCCACGTTGTTGCAAATGGCAAGGTTTCATTCTTTTTCATTAATACTGTATTGTATGTGTACACAACATCTTCTTTATCCATTTACCTCTTGATGGACTTTTGAGCTTTTTCCATACTTGGCTATTGTTGATAATGCTGCTATAAACACTGGAGTGCATGTGCCCCTTTGAAACAGCACACCTGTATCCTTTGGATAAATACCTAATAGTGCAGTTGCTCGGTCATAGGGTAGTTCTACCTGTAATTTTTTGAGGAACCTCCATACTGTTTTCCAGAGTGACTGCACCAGTTTGCATTCCCAACAGCAGTGCAGAAGATATCCTCTTTCTCCCCATCCTTGCCAACATCTGTTGTTGCCTGAGTTGCTAATTTTAGCCATGGACAGACTCTATCTTTTTAACTCTATATCAGAATCATAGATTTTTATTTTATTCGTGAAAAAAAATGAGAATTGATTGTGTTATAAGAGAAATCTGAAGATTTGAAATCACCTAAGATTGGGATAGTAGAGAGATGAGGAGAAATTTGGGACCACAGAAATTTGAAAGCATACAAGGACCTTAGAAATGACTTATGGCTTTGTTTCCTAGACTTTTTGCAGCTTACTACCAATAATTTTTTAACAGGGGTGTCTTTTAGGGTTTCTGATTTTGCTTTGCCAAATATAGAGGTTTAAAAAAAATAAAGAACGTATTAACAGGAAAAAAAAAATTGAAGGACAAAATCTTACACCCAAAAAAGTCATATTCATTTAAATTGAATATCTGGCCTTATTAAAAAAACAAGCAAACAAATGCAAAATAACTTGAACATCTTCACCTGAACACCTTGCTTCATTCTGACAAGAACTCAATCACAGATCAGGAACAGTCTATAGAGTGGTATTTGTGACTCCTGATGTTCTACATCAGTGTTGTTCAAACTTGACAATGTTCAGGCTTTCTATAAACCCAATTTGAGAAACATTAAAATCAAAGCTAGTTATTGTCACTTTATGTTTTACCTAGGTGCCAACATACTCAAAGCAATTTGACACTGAATTATTTTTACAGACAAGAGAACTCAATGGAAAGAGAGCAAAAGGAATTAGGAAGTATAATTGGCTATATGTTTCCTCCATTTCTACCGATAGGCTAAAATAAGGAGAGGCATTCAAAAAAGATGAGAGTTGGGGTGGTCAAGGAGCAAATCCATGACTGACGGAATTAAAAAGGTTCAGTTCTGCCACCCTATAACCTTCTGCTTCAGTTTCTAATTCCTTCCTTTAACCCAACTTCTCATATTGAACATCAGAATCTCCTGTGGGACTTGGGGGAACCTACCCAATTTCTGACTCCACAGGTCAGAGTGGGGCCCAATAATTTGTGATGATAATGAGTTCCCGGTTGATGCTCCTGCTGATGGCTGGAAGGCCACACTGTGAGAACCTTTGTTCTAACACAGTCTGATAAGCGAGCATCCCAATGGCCCAGTATTGAGAGGTAGGAAAGAGCAAGTATAATGATAAGAAACACAATGGAGAGAAGACAGAAAACAGACCAAGAAACATATCAAAGCAAGTTCAAAGAGATCCATAGATTTGGGAAAACGAGCACTGTACTTTTATACAATACTTACAGTACTTGCTATTTGAAATATGTTGGATGCTTTGAACACAGACATTCATTATAACTTTAAAAGTCAAATGACTGCATAAAAAAAAAATCTTAATTTGAAAGCACAGAACCCAGGCACTTTAAAATTTGGTGTGCACACATCATTTTCCATCAGCAGCTGTTAGGAGGATAATTAAGAATTAAATTTTCATTTAATCATTTTCAGATATGAATATACTTTCCCTCTCCCTCACCCCCACCCCAAGCCATTTGAAAGATGCAACTGAACCTCTAGCTCCAGATCTTATCTTTAGAGAATAAATAGATTTACTTCAATTTTGTAAACTCATTAAAGTGATTTAAGAAATATTTGGTTTAATTTCTATTTCCCAAATTAAATTTTCATAGTGAATAGTTTTGTTGTTGTTGTTGTTGTTGTTTATTAAAGTTCGCATGTGCCTGAATGGGTGAGGAAATTCTATTCCATGCCTAAAAAGAAATATGAGCAGTTCACATCCTATTTGATTCTGTGTTGGAAATTGGTGGAAATCGGCAGTAGGGGGAAGTGAGGAGGTTTTGTAGGAGAATCACAGATATGAAACACAAGAAGGAACCCTACAGGTCACCCAGTCCCACAGCTTCATGTCACAGGTGGGGAGTCCTTGGCCCAAGGTCACACAGCCAGGCAGTGTGTTTCCTGACACTGTAACCCAGGTTGTCTCATTTAGAACCCTGGTGCTGTTAGCTGGGAACATTGTCATGTCCTTGCTTTTGTCAACATCCTAAGACTTTGGCTTGGAGAGATACAGGAATGTGGAAGAGCTTGCAAGCAACCTGAAGACAAGCCCTGGGAATGTCAGTCACTCAGCATTTCCTGCACAGGACAGTGACCAAGCACATTGTAGACCACACACAGACTTTAATCAAATGAGCTGAGATGCTTAAAATTTGGAAAGGGGCCTTGAAGGGAGGAGGAGAGAGAGAGGTATAAATACTCACCATCCAACTGTGCAATTTGGCCAAGATTTTGTTTCCATATACTAGGAAACACTGGACCTCAATTCCAGTGCTTTGAAGGCCTAAAGGCAGTTGATGGGATTTTGCTTTTTCTCTGGGAAGAATCTAAACTGCTTTATCTCTGCCTTTGAGGAGAGAAATTATTCCATTTGAACATTCCAGCAATTCAGGTGAAAATGTGGGCGGAGCCTGAGCGGTCCACATGGGCCTGGATTTCAGGGCTGCTGAAGGCTGGGGTAGGCCAAGTTCTTGCTGTCCCAAAGAGGCTGATGATTCTGGCAGGCTTGAGCCAGACCTTGCCAAACCAGAGGGCAGGGCTTCCCACTGCTTCCCCAGAGCCGGCCTGGGCAGCCGCCCACATTCACTCCGATTGATTCCAGCTGTGTGGTGCCATGCTGGCCAAGTCGGCCGCATTAGTAATGCTATCTGAAGGGACAAGGGGGCTTCCGTGCAAGTGCCTGAAAAAGGGACACCCTGCTTCCCTCCATTGCCCTCTTTTAGCCATTTTGCTGATTCTCTCCCCATACTCCCATTTTTCACTTCTTTTCCTCCTCTCTTTTTCCCATTCCCTCTCTTCCTCTTTCCATCTTTATCGCGCGCCTCACACTGTGCCACCCTTTTTCTTTCCCTCTGCATCCTTTATGGCTCTCCCTTTCCGTTACCCAATCCTTTCCCTCTCTCCTCTGGCACCCTCAATCACCCTGATGTTTCCTCTTCCCAGCCCTGCCTCACATTCCCTCTAGCATCACAACGGAGTTAAGCTACAGGCCTTGCTCCTTTAAAATAAAGAGATCTTGGTTTTGCACAGCTGCAAGCAGGATTGAGCAAGACTGTACTTAACAGCATGGTTTTTTTTGTGGCCAAAAAGGAAGAGTGTGCTTGTGCGTGTTTAGTAGCTTTGTCCAGGCTTTCATTGTCCAGCATTCAAGAGCAGATCCTTAATTTGCTGAAGAATCACAGCCGAATAGTCAATTTGCTTTAAAAGACTCTTGATTTAAGCCTTCTGAGAGCTCTACCTCTGGCCGTGGTTTTGGAAAGTGATTGCCTGTCATCTCAAAATGTTAGAGTAAACAGCGGGTCTGCTCAGCATCATATGTTTATTTTCCACAGTGGCATTTGCTAGGTCACGTGGTGGCCATTTAATTTCCACGACTGACATTCCACAGGTCTGAGATTTCATTCCTTTGGGAGTATTTCAAATACTTGTGGTTTTAACCAAGATGAAAAAATGTATATATTTAAAAAGAAAACCCATATGCCACCAGCCCCAAACCCCAGTCAGTGGTGTCCCTGGCACAGTCTCATGGGCAGCTCCTCTGCCCTTCACATCTCAGATGCCTGCAGACACAGGGAGAGTAGGAAGGCCCAGATGCCTGCCTTTGATAGATCTTACAAGACTAAGCCCTTTGAATTGACTCCAGCCTTAGACTTGAGTATTCGTTCTATTTTTGACTCCTGACACCTGGCCTTATGCATCGAGGAGCTGGGAGATGGTTGTATCCTGAGTTGCAGTCACTGCTGGAGGAGGCTGAACATGTGCCCACCACCGTCCCCCAGGACCCTTGATTTTCCCTGGTGAAGAGACTGGTGGTACCATCTATCTAAAATTCCCTAAATTTCAGATAGTGGAGGACAAGAGGAACAAGTTGTTATCAAAGTATTTGGATTGTTGATCATTCACTGGGAGTTAACGTAAAGCAACAGGAATAGTTAGAGAAGCAATGGCTGCTGAATAAGAATGAGGTTTCAGAGATAAGGCCAGTCCAAAGCCACATGCAAAAGAAAACCAGAATACATCACTTTCATTTCAACCACCCTTTGAACTCTTTGAGTTCCATTTGAACTTGGCATCTCTTCATGATCTTCCAACTGCCTAGAGAGCTCCCAGAGGTATATCCTGCTAGGGTCAAAAATGGCTTTCAGCATCCTGCCTCTCCTTTTCTGTTTATCTTACAAGTTCATTTTCTCACTTCCTCTTAGCCTGTCCTGCAAGAAACTGATGAACTCCATTGAGTGAAGGCAGCTTAACTGATTGTGCTTCTTATTGCTCTTCTGGTGCAATAATTTTATTTTAAGAAAGGCCAAGTTACCAATTGTGGAACTATCATTAAAACATAGATCGGAAAGTTCAAATTCAGCAGGAAGCTTTCCATCACCAGCTGATGACTAAAATAAGAACCTAACGGTTAGTAGCCTTTATTTTTCAAAGTTACTTTTCTTAACTATCTAAGTAAAGTAAGAGGAAAGAGTTAAAACACAGGTATAGCATGAGATAGGGATTTGAAATGTCGGCACTGGAAAGGCCTTGAATGGAAGGCCTCCCAAATATCATGTATACACACCTAGAGAAAATATCAGAAATTAAATTTTAAGGGTGCCTGGGTGGCTCAGTCAGTTAAGCATCCGATTTTGGCTCAGGTCATGATCTTGCGGTTTGTGGGTTCGAGCCCCGCATGGGGCTCTGTGCTGACAGCTCAGAGCCTGGAGCCTACTTCAGATTCTATGTCTCCTCTCTCTCTGCCCCTCCCTTGCTTGCATTGTCTCTCTCTGTCTCTGTCTGTCTCTCAAAAAGAAAATAAACATTAAAAAATTTTTTTAAGAAATTAAATTTTATTAGATCCTGTTACTCTTGCCTTCTTTCCTCACACTTCCCCCAATGTTTTCCCAAAGGCACGTCTTCTGAAAAGTTAGCATGTGGTCAGGGTGGGTCTCTGCAAAGACTGGCAGTGATAGCACATTTTCAAAGAGGTAGAAGGTAGACAATAAGGTGATCACTGCATACAGACACATTGACCCTAAAATTGTCTCATAAAATTGCATTTCAACTTAGGAAGTTAATTGTTCCAGGGAAAATGGAAGCTGAAGAGTTTTAGATAAATCAGATAAAATCTTTTTAAATGTCTTCCTTTAACGGTTTCTCCTGTGTTTCAGGTTGAGTTAAGCTCCCTAACTTTTGTGTTTGCCAGCGGATGAGATACATGTATTCCTCCTCACATTCCTTTGTGGCCCTTTTTTCATTAGTGAGATGGAGAATGACACAATTTTAAACTCTCTAAAATTGCAGGTGAGCTGATGGCCAGAGAGAAAAGTCAGTATTTTACTTGTTTTTAATCAATCAATAAAGAACTAATAATTACATTAAAATATGCAAATCATTTGAAATTTTTTAACAAAGCACTCACAATACAGTTAATATTTCCAATTGATTTTATTGTTGCTGTACAGTCCTTGATTAAATTCAGAGTACTTATAAATTGGAGATATCTCACCTTTTTTTACTCTCTTAGAGTAAGTTCCTTGATGTGTGCTTTATAGAGGAAGTCTAAAGTCACTGTCTTATATAGGAACCAAGGGCCACATGGGTATGATAAACAATCTAGTTGGTCTGTGTAAGTATCTTTATTTTTAAGGGTTTCTCATATGTTGCAATGCTCATGCACATTTTTATATGTAAAATTCAGAAATTACCATATATTTCAGCCACAGAACCCCCTCCCCTGTATGAGGAAATACTTGCAGTACTAGTGTCTTCTGAATACACTTTGGGAAATACTACTGTTAACGATAATAGTAATAATAGCAGTGACAGTTGCTACAACTACAACTAGCTTTTACTGAGCACATACTATGTGCCAAGCACTGTTCTTAGTATTAACATGTATTCACCCATCATCCCCATCATTCTATGACAGGTACAGTTATGGTACCCAAGACCTGAAGAGCATAAGTAACTTATCTAAGGTTCCCAGCCATTACATTTGGGAGGTATGATTTGAACAAGGCTGATTAACCCTACTTGCACTCTTCATTCTTTTTTAAAAAAATTTTTTTAGGTTTCTTTATTTTTGAGAGAGAGAGAGAGAGAGAGAGAGAGAAGGAGAGAGAGAGAGAGAGAGAGAGAGAGAGAGAGAGAGCAGGAGTGGGGGAGGGGAGAGGGGCAGAGAGAGAGGGAGACACAGAATCCAAAGCAGGCTCCAGGCTCTGAGCTGTCAGCACAGAGACTGATGTGGGGCTCAAACCCATGAACCGTGAGATCATGACCTGAGCCAAAGTCAGAAGTTTAACTGACTGAGCCACCCAGGTGCCCCTCTTCTTCTTACATTATGCTCCCACTACTCTTTCCTGTGACAAGAGGTTGACAATGGTAGAACACAGTGGCCGAGAGTATGAGACCCTCCAAGGTAGGAACTTGGATGCCTAGGAGGTTCCTGCATCTCACATATCACTCCTTATTGCTTTCTAGTTAAAGAATTACCCGGACTTAGAAGGAGGAGTGTATGTTCAATGTTATTTCCTAACGAGGTATTTAAACCTCCAAAATCCTAACACCATTGCAGAGTATTCCACAGCACAGAATTTAACCCCAGATTTTCTCTGCTTTCTCATGGATTCAGCTGTGTAACTCTTGATAAGCTGTGTAAGTTTTGTCTTCTCAACTGGACTTTAAGCTTCTATGGCCAAGAACCTTGTCTAATGCTTTTTTCCACATAGTAAGTGCAAATCATACTGATCAGTTGATTTGAATGGCCATATTAATAACCATACTCTTATTCATTGCTGCAAAATCTATTTTTGAATAAAAGCATCCACATGGTATTTTGCTATTTGTGAATATTTCAACAAGTGCAGAATGCCTTGATTCCCATGACAGCCCAGTGAGGAAGATTTGGATTGTCTCTCCCCTTCCCAAAGATGATCACATATATAATTTGACCAAAGTCATGGAGCAAAGTTTGAAGGTGGCAGAACTGAGACACAGTGCAGGTTGTTCAAACCCAGACCTTGTGCCTCTCTCAGCTGCCATATCACCACAAATAAGTGGAGTGTCTTATTTTGGAGTAGCCATTCTCTTTGCAGTATGCCCAAGCATGTGCACACTAGCACACTCACAGGTCAGTTCATCTCAGGCTACATTGCTTTCTATCTCCCACACTTTCTCTTCTTAGAATAGAAGCCTGTGGTTTTGGCCCACCAGAGTTAGGCAAGGAAAGAAAGGAGAAGAGATTTAGAGGACTTCAGTGCTAATGTTTTATCATCTCCTCTCCCTTTCCCACAGGGTGGGGAAGTACCCCTTTCATTCTGGGACACTTATTTAGGGTCAGGAGAATAATAAAACTTCTGAGACTCATGAAACATTTCCACTACTGAGCCCTAGAGGCAAAATGGGAGGAAATAATATATTGGAGAGAGATGGCAGCCAGGGTGGGGAGGGGGGGCAGCATTTGGATAATTCTTGAGCAAAATCATTACTGTTTGCAAAAATGAAAGGAGTCTGCAGTACGCCCAAATCTATTGGACTTTATTTCATACAAATGGCACCATAGGAATGATCATAATGATAGCAACAGACCCAGGATCCCAACTTGGCTGCCTCATGTTTGGTCAGAAATAATTTAGAAGTATGTAAGTGGAAGAAACACAAAGAGAAGGAAAGGTGAAGAGTAAAGATAAGAGTGATTCATAAATTGAAAGATGATATTTTTTTTCTTCTATGGAATAATGCATTCAGTAAGGAAACAAGTACATCTTCAAGGGCACCGAAGGAGCACTGCACTTTAGATATTGAAAATGGAAGCACCAAAAAGAATGTGGCCAAAATGCTTAACAAGGAGGGTGATATTTTATTTCTTTAGTAATTGCCAACCATTGAAGCTCAAGTTGACTCTGAATATGTATTCTTGGAAACAGGGACAAAAGAACATAAAGAGATAATCTGGGAAAGTGGATGGCAGGATTTTTTTTTTCTTCCAAACAAGAGGAAAGAGAAGGGCAGAGTACAGTCAAAGATTGAGTGTCGGGCGTGCTATTTCTAAGTTTGTCTTCTCAGACATGGTGCTGACAGGCGATTTTTGGTGGAGAGGGATGGGAGGAAGAGATGTCAAAAAGCTAACGACTCCCACAGCAAACTCTGACAGAGTTCAGGAAAGACCAGTTCTAGCACTAGAGAATTTTCTATTTTCTAAGTTTGTTTAAATATACACAGATGACAAGTTGGCCCGAAGCAAAATTGTGAAGTAAGAGAACATTGGCTTTAGGGCTTTATGAATCAATCAATCATTGGATATTTATTGAGCAACTCCTGTGCACAAGGCATCATGCTGGAGAAGTCTGAGCACATGCCACATGAATCCCTGCCCTCAAAAAACCTACTGTTTAGTTAGGAGGGCACAAGTTGCTATACCCAGAGGAGATAAATAATATTCCGAATAGTGTCATGAAGTACTGGGAAAAACAATATTAATGTAATGTTAAAAACAAACACTATAGTGTTTACCATGTTGCAAGATTAAAAGCTTTACAAATATTATGTCCTTTAATCCTTACAACAACCCTACGAGGTAGGTTTTGTCACTACCCTTATGTTATAGCCAAGGAAATTACAACACAGGAGTATGCAGTGACATTAGAATGGGAACCAGGCAGTACAAACCCAGAGCCTGGATACTTAACCACTACACATGCCACCCCTTGTAAAATACCACTATGTACAATGAAAAGTAAATGAATTAGACATGCGATAAATGCAGGGGAACTCTAAGTGAGGTCATGCCTCTGTCATTGCATTGGTCCAGACTCTCACTGTGGCCTTTGAGCCCAACAGTGACCCTGAGAGTGAGGGAGGCAAGGTCACTGTTAATCATTTCTGGACAGAAATGATTGAATAACTTTCTCAAGGTCACATCATCAAAAACAACAATCTGATGAGCCAGAGCTAGAATTAAGGTCCTTGCTGCAAGTCAGAGCTTCTGACTCTGGGGGGAGCCGTCCCACTTTTCCATCTCTGCACCCCACCCAGTCCTGAGTACGTACCACCTTGCTGACACTTTTTTTTCCTTTCACAACATTAATTGAGCACATTGCTATGTGATGAACATCAAGGAGAGGATGGAACAAAGGCAGTGTCAGCATTAGCCAGAATGAGTGATCAACCCTTAAAACATGTGTGTTTATTTTAAAATTTCTGTTTTGAAATAATTTTAGACTTAACAGAAAAGTTGCAAAACTAGTACAAAGAATGCCTATAAATGCTTTACCAGTTTCCCCAAATATATACGTGTGTATTTGTGTGTGTGCATATATATATAATTTGAAAGAGAGAGAGAGAGCGTGCATGAGCGGGGAAGAGGGGCAGAGGGAGAGAGACAGAATCTCAAGTAGGCTCCACACCCAGCACAGGGCCCAATATGGGGCTCAATCCCATGACCCTGGGATCATGACCTGAGCACAAACCAAGGGTCAGACACTCAACTAACTGAGCTACCCAGGCGCCCAATCCAGCTTCCCCAAATATTAATATCTTGCATAACCATAGCACAAATATAAAAACTAAGTTACTACAGTACGATTAACTAACTGTAGACTGTATTTGGATTTCACTCGTTTTCCACTACTGTGCTTTTTTTGTTCCAGGATCTGATCCAGTATCATACATGATGATCCAGTATCATGTCATACATTTAGCCCTCATCCCTCCTGAGTCTCCTCTAATCATGACAGTTCCTCAGTCTTTCTTTATCTTTCATGGCCTTCAAACTTTTGAAGAGTAGCGGTCATTAATTTTGTAGACCATCCTTCTATCTGGGGTTGTCTTATGTTTTCTCATTACTAGATTGTGGTTATGTATTTTGGTAAGAAGTCTACCTAGGAAGTGATGTGTACTCAGTGTATCAGTCAGGTGTCAAATGATGATGTCTATTTGCTGGTGATATTAACCTTTATCACTTAGTTAAGTTGGTGTTTGATAAGTTGTTCAACTGTGTGAAGTTCTATTTTTCCCTCTGAAATTAATATATCTTAGGGAGATGAGGTTATATAAATATGCTGTCTCTCTTCAAACTTTCCCCCACTAATTTTATGTTGGGGATCTTGCCAGTAACAATTCTAATGTAGTGTCTTAATGATGATTTTCCATTTCCCTATTTTTCTACATTTTTAAGTAAAATTATTCTAGAAGGAAAAGCTATTACTTTTCCCACATTTATTTATTCAGATGTTGATGTATATAAGTATGGACTTATACATATTTGTTTTATCCTATTGTTCTAGATTTGGTCATTAAGAGCTCTTTTATGTTGGTCCCTATGCCATTTTGACATATCTGCATTCTTTTTAGAGCACTTCATAACTTTTTGGCACCACAATATGCCCCAGGATCATCTTGTGTTTTCTCTGAGTAGCTTTGGAATCAAAAAGGTATCTTCAAGGAGCCCTGGCTCTATCTGTTGGAGGATGGCATTTAGAAATCATGATCTGAGCACCAGGTGTGCTCATTGCTATTGTAGTGTCATTGCTCCTAATTCCTCATAGCAGACGGAGCTTGCAAATAAGTGAATGAATATTAACTTATGCACTCACATGCATCTATATTTATTTAGGTACTTATGTACATATATTAAAAAGCCTTGAGTTCATACTCATATTTTTCATTTTAATCCAACACCACAAGGTTTATTATACCCTTTTCTCTTTTCTCATGTGTAATTTTATTTTCCAGTAGTGAAAAAGAACAGATTTTGTAACAGATTTTTAGATTTTTCTAACCTGACTCTCATTATCTACAATATATTTACTTATTTGTTCTAAACTAGAATACACATGAAATAGTTTCAGAATTATGAACCCATCCCCTTTTGAGAAGCAAATTTACTAACTATAACACAGTATTTGTGTGTAGTTCTTTTTGTCTTTTGCCTTACAGTATGGTTTTGGGCTTTTGAAAAACAGAAAGTCACATTTAACTCTTACTTGTCTTGTTTTCTGTATAGTTCATATCTCTCCTGGATGGTTATGTTGTAGAAAATTTACTTTAAGACTACACCAGTGAAGAACAGAGCATGTAGAAAATGATGCCAGAGGTGGTGAGGGGTCTACAGTCAAGGCATTCATTAATCAGTGAGTGAACCCTCTTCTTATATGCATCCGTATATTCATTCAGCCAGCAGTGGTTTATCTATCCATTGAAAAAGATTTATTGGGGGGCATATAACACATGGGCTATGAGCAACTAAATGCTGGAATTATCGAGACTATATTGGAAGTTGGAGTGAGACCAGGATGATTCTCTTCAAGTTTGTGAAAGCATTTCATGTGGAATAAGAATTAGACCTTTCCTGACTAGGTCCATTAAGCCAAACCAAGACAAATTAGTCGAATATATGGTGATGCAAATTTTCATTAAATGTAAGAAAGAATTTTCTAATTCTTAGAATGGCCCGACAATTGAATAGGCCATCTTACACAGTTATGAATCCTCATTGCTGAGAACTTCTCCAAGAGGCTAGAAAGTTGGACAGGAAATCCTCTAAGATCCTTTTGAAAGCTGAATCTATATGGTTCTAAAACACACCCTTTTTTTTTTTTTTCAATGTTTTTTATTTATTTTTGGGACAGAGAGAGACAGAGCATGAAAGGGGGAGGGGCAGAGAGAGAGGGAGACACAGAATCGGAAACAGGCTCCAGGCTCTGAGCCATCAGCCCAGAGCCCGACGCGGGGCTCGAACTCACGGACCGCGAGATCGTGACCTGGCTGAAGTCGGAGGCTTAACCGACTGCGCCACCCAGGCGCCCCTAAAACACACCCTTTAATACCCAGATACCCATTTGCTCTGTGTCTAACTCCTCTTTCATTTCATCTGGACCCTTGTCAAAAGCACTTGGCTTGACAGAACACTGTCAGAGATAGAAAACCTACCCATGAATGAGAGAAATCCTGTCATATTAAGACAAACACAATTGTAACTTCAACATTTTTAAATAAATAATTTAGTAAAAAGTACTTCAGGGATTGATCTGAGAGGGTAACCCCATTATTTGGGGAAGTAGTATAGATAAGGGCAATTCATAAGCATATATCAGTGAGTTGCATGGTTTTCAATGTTCTTAAAATTCATGTCAGGTCAACTAATATTATTGAATACCTAATTTGTGCTGCCCATGGTTTTAGGCACTAGGGATACAACACTTATCAAAAGAGACAAAAAGTTCTCACTATTATGAAGTGTACATTCTACCAGACAGAGACAGACATCAAGTACAGTGGTTAAAGTATATAATAGGTAAAAAGGGGATGTATAAAATCACTTAAAAAAAAAAAAAAAAAAAAAAGGGAGAGGGGAAAATCAGGTACACCAGGGACCAGGGTAGGAGATTGTTATATAAAGTGAAGAAGTAAGTGTGGGTCTCCTTGAGGTGACTTTGACCACAAACTTACAGGAGGAGTAGAAGTCATCACTGCTAGGCTCCTAACCACCTCTGCTTTCATGAGGCCATGTGACTAGTCCTGGCCAATAAGCTAAGAGAGGATGGAGGATGTAATGGCATTGAATTTGAGGAATTTGAATATAAATTTTGACAGGTTCATTTCCCAAGAATACCACACTAGAGGCTGAGAAGGGACTGAGGTCACTTGTTGAGGTCACTTCCCTGTGCCATGATAAGTCGCTTCTTTTAGTCATTGGCTTTATTTACATATCCTTACTCCTTTCATTTACATTCTTTAAACTTCTGTTCAGACTGAGTTATCTAAAATTCACTGAGTGTGGGGCCTCTTCATAGCTATTAATCAAGGCTTTATTTTCATGGAGAGTTCAACAACCAAAACTCCTTATTTACATATTATATACAATATATAACTTATATGCATGTATGTTCATATATATATATGTATATATATAATATGTCAAACATACTTAAGCAAAGGAATAGTTTTAAGATCAGGTTTTTCATACATTTCTCACATCCTCTCATGGCCATAATGTTATGAAAAGCTCACTGTAAGTAGAGGTTTTCAGTTGGTGTGTGGTTATTCCCTGGGTACCAAACACCCTTCACAGACACACTGCCAAATTACACATACAAGCTATGTGTACACTAATTTTGTTGGAACCAAAGATCTATAATTTTATAGCTGTGGCTGTCAGACTGGATGCTAAGCTGAGGGACTTGAGTAATTCTTGCTACAGGTCAGGGTAAGGAATGTGGCATGTGATCAAACAAATATCAGACAAACATCGTGTATTTTCTGTAACATGTGAGAATACTGCCTTGTGAGTTAGTGAGAGCGGAGTCTGGACAGTGACAAAATCTCTTTAAACATGACACAGATTTGAAGGGTAACCAGGCAAACAAGTGTGTATATTTATATGGGTGTCTTTATGGGTACTGGAGATCCTCCAATTGTACTGGTGATTGTCTTGCCCTCATTGACAACTTGTTTAGAAAGTGTTAGTATTTAGTGTTCTGCCAACAATTCCAACTACTCAATCCTGTCTTAAAAATCCTCGCAATATGTACAGACACAGGCTTGCCCCATTGGGTCACTTTGTCAAACCTGAGATAGGTGGGTATGTTATAAGATGTCTACTGACATTCAATCCTCCTCGTCTAGCTAGCAATAGACAGAGCTGAGAACCTGACTGTTTCCTCTGACCTCTCAGGCTCCATACTTTACTATGTCATTTGATAACTATACAACATTGTGTGAACTACCACCCTTCTCTTGTTATCCTCACTATATTCTTCCTGGCTTCAAAAGCATGAAGATGTCACGTGCCATTCCACTGTGCTATCATTCCTTTTAGACCCATGGTAGCCATTCTTGGGAGAACTAAGTACTTTTAGGAGGGTGAGCTAATCCATGCACCCAGCACCCACCATGACACTACTAAACACTGAGATACAACCATGAACTAGGAGTGTTTTGATGTTAAAGAACAGCAAAGCTGTTGCCCCTAAAGTACTCCTGGGGCGCCTGGGCAGCTCAGTTAAGTGTCCAACTTTGACTCAGGTCATGATCTCACAGTTCGTGGGTTTGAGCCCCACATCAGGCTCTGCTGACAGCTCAGACCCTGGAGCGTGCCTCAGATTCTGTATCTCTATCTCTCTCGCCCCTCCCCCACTTGCACTCTGTCTCTCAAAAATAAATGTTGAAAAAAATATTTGTAAATAAACATTTAAAACATAAGTGAAAATAAACAAAGTACTCTGAATCCTGTGAGTCACACCCTAACAGTTTATTTAATATGAAGGACATTCCTGGGGAGGAATACGATCATCATTGTGAGGGGAAATATAAAGGAAAGAAACGAAAAGTGAGGAACAAGGGAGATGAGATGTGTGGAACACTGGGCCAACCACATCAAGGAGATGGAAGACAAAGGTACCAGGAGACCTTTAGTGACTTAAGAAATGATGACAAGGAATTGTGAAAGGCAGTAAGAGATGGGGTGATAAGTGTTTGAGTGCTGGAAAAAACTCCCTGGGATGGAGAACACTTCAGTTGCTGGTATTTCCCAGTGACTTTGATGGAAACTGGATGCTGAGCAGCATTCAAGACTACTTGGAACAACTCTGAGGAGATAAACTGTAGGGAGCAGTTTGGCATGGACTGAAGGATGGCCCTGTTTGTTGTTCTTCCCTTTCAGCTCATGATTGTAAAAAGTTTACTTTCTCAGGAACTTTTGTTTGTTTTTTAAAACCCTATAGCAAACAGAGCCCATTGCTCATGATACACTACTTGACCATAAAATGTTTTGCATTTGTCTCTATTTGTTTCATGCTCATTAATCTTACTCTGCCCTGCCCCCCACCCATAAACTCCATAATCTCCAGGGAAGAGAGGGTACCATAAAGTTTTCTTCTGTAAATCCCACAGTAACCAGAACAATGTTGAAGCAAATACCGAGTGCTCAATAAATATGTATTGATAAACTATGGGTTTATTTAATACAAATATCTGCCTAAGCCCTCTGCTAGGAGCTGGGTAATGTAAATATGTCTTTTCCTCAAAATATGAGAGAAATGGGAAAAAAATCCACAAGTAGTTAATTTCCATTTAATGTTAAACAGAAATGTTGAGCACTAATATATAATAATAATATGTAATATATAAGAAACCAAAAGCAGTTTATGACCCATGCTAAACAAATGGTAGGCTAACATATGTACAACTGCTGTGACTCCATTGTTTCATAAACAATTGGATTCAAAATGACAAAGGATTTTTGTCTTTTTAAAAAACATTTTTTTAATGTTTATTTATTTTTGAGATAGAGACAGAGCATGAGCAGGGGAGGGGCAGACAGAGGGAGACACAGAATCCAAAACAGTCTCCAGGCTCTGAGCTATCAGCACAGAGACCGATGCAGGGGGTTTGAACCCACGAACCTCGAGATCATGACCTGAGCCAAAGTCAGACACTTAACCGACTGAGCCACCCACGTGCCCCATAAAGGATTTTGTCTTAGCTAAAGTGAAAAGCAATGCTGCTGTTTATTTTTCCCTTCTTTGTCCTGTTGTCTCTTTGGGAGAGCAACATGCATTATGTAAAGTCAAAATACATGGCATGTGACCAATTTGGAAGCACATATATACAGTTGTGAGCAGTGTGGTCCAGCCTTGGAGCAGCAAGCAGGTGGTCACAGGTCCAGACTCCTGATATTTCTTCTGGTTGGGTGGGCATGGGTGGGAGCTGGTAACTGCTGTGGGTCAGGCTGGTCAAAGGTGGAGCTCCACATGACAGGTGAGGCTGGATAGTCATACCAGATCATGAGAGTAATTGGAAAGGTCCAGAGTTCAGCAAATTAGAGCCTCATTTTGGTGTGTGCATGTGTGTGTGTGTGTGTGTGTGTGTGTGTGTGTGTACTAAATGGATGGGAGGAGGTTGAGGTTACCAGTAATGATCACTGACAGAAGGAGGTAAGGCCCTGACGTTGAGTCATGCTTCCAGAAGGAGACCTGAATAGGCCAAGTTTTATAGTGCCAAATCAAGATAAAACTTTGAAAATGACCTGAATTTGATTCCCAAGGGTCTGCCCTTTCATTTTCATTAATAGGGCACTCCTTACCCAAAAGCAGAATGGATGGGAAGGATTTCAGTGTGCTGAGAACTTTCTTCTCATTTGTTTTTGGCTGATACCTATAGGTCTTTACCTTGAAATAAAACTTTGCTTTAACACAGATTTGCCATATAGGGGAGCACAGTAAACTTTTAGCTGCTTTTATACATCAATGAGGGTGTTCTTTAAAGCCATCCACACAGGGCTGAAAATAGAGAGCAGGCATGGTAAATGAGTAGTACAGCTAATGGCACCAGTGTCCATATTGTACAGTGGGGGCCCCACTTCCAGGTAAAGAAGGCTAGTAATGCCTCTGTTTGAAATTCAAGCTGCATTTGCAAAACTTAACCAAGTCATAAGAGCAAAGGGAAATAGTAGTTCTTGTAAGAATCAAGCCAGCATTTCCCCAAAGGAAATGCCCTCTGTTGTGTAGACATCTTAGTGGTTGGGCCAGTTTAGTTTTAGCTCTCTCTAGCAATGTTTTTTTCTCCCTTGAGAGGTGATTCTAGAGTCTAAAGACCATGTTATCCTAGATCCTAGAAAATTCAGGGAATTCACAGCTTGAATGTAAATATAGGCTGATGGTTTAATTATAAGTCATGACTTTATGAAAAAGCAGGAAGCAACTGAAAAGTGACTTTAAAAGTACCAGCAAAACATGCAATGATAAAAAGATACCTAAACCAGCAACCAAATCCCTTCTGGGTGAACCTAGATATTAGATAAACTCTACACGGAAAAGTCTGTCAGGAATCTTGCTATTGCAGGTGTCAGAATAATGGAACCAACTGGCTTAAATAAAAGGGTGATTTTTTGGTTCATATAACTGAAATGTCTAAGGTTTCAAGCTCAGATGAATCAAGCAGTTCTAACAATATCATCAGAATGGGTTTTTCTCCATCCTTCCACTCTGCTTTGCTATGTATTGATTTCATTTTCGGTGACTCTATACATTGCAGAAGTAAAATGATCATCCAGCAGTTCCAGGCTTACATCCCCGTAACTGTAAGTTTAGCAAGAGAGAATGCCTCTATTATGGTACTCCTGACAGAATGCTTCTATTATGATATTGCCTTTTTGGCTCTAATTGGGTCACATGGCTCTAATTGAACCAATCTCTGTGGCCAGGGCAATTGGATGCTGTGATTGGTCAGGTGTGAGTCACATTCCTCTCTCTGAACCTGGAGGTAAAATCAAGATACCACTCAAATCATTGACACTGAAGTTGGGGAGAATATTTTTCAGGAAGAAGAATTTCTCTTTCCAAATCAAGAGGGAATGGATGATGTACAATAAAACCATCAAACACCACTATAGTCTAGAGTCAGTTTTTCTCTGATAATGTGTGTTTGTTGTGTGTTTGTGGTAGGGGGTGGCAAAGAAGAAAAGAGGAAGCACAAAAAGATGGGCAGAGTAGCAAGGTCTCCAAAGAAAAGTCCGAAAGTCTATAAAGAAAGCATTAACAAGGAGCTGGGAGGTAAGATGTAGGACAAATAGGAGAGCAAGCCAGATTCAGTATGTTAGCACAGATTGTTCTTTGAGTGAAATAAAATCCTCTTCTTTTTTTGGAAATTAAAACTTAACTGTGACTTCTGCAAGTCCCTTTTCTTCTCTGGGCTCAGGGTAATCATCTGTGAAATGACATGGAAGGGTGAAGAGGATTTAAGTCCACTGAACACTAAGGTTCCATTATGCTGAAAATTTATGTCATATTTAATGTTTAATGAATTTTATTTAGTTTGAATTATAATTTCAAGACAGGACTAATGAGGATTACCTAATACAAGAAATACTTAATTCAAGAAAATGTAATACAGTTCACCTCTACTTCCTTATATTTTTGTATTCCATTTATGTGACAATGGGCTTGCCAGGAGTCCCTTGTATTGGTGATAGTACAACCTAACTGACCAAAAGTGGTACCCAAAACTTTGAGACCTTATATATAGTGCTTGGAGCAGAGGCCAAAGTGAATTGATCAGCTGTAATTTGTCTGTGTAGTTTCACCCATGTTGATCTTCCTGGGTCAATTCAGGCAAGGTGTGTGTTGTTCTCATTAGTGAAATTAAACATCTGTCTTAATGAGAAAACTTTAGTCTGCTACTAGCTTAAATATTAAGACTTGAACAATTTACTAAACTTGTAGTCCCTTTTTTTCTCTTATATTATTGGAAGTCTTTGGGATTAAATGATGCCTTAGCCATTGTTTTCCAAGGCTAAGACCCAGCCATAGATCTTTTATTACCTTTGCTCATAGATGTAGTCCAAGTTTTTATAAGATCCAGGTTTTTCAAATGTCTGATTTTTCCACAGTTATGAACATTTTATTAACATGGCTTTGTTCTGTAAGTCATCCATAGAATAGGAAATCCATGCTCCAGCAAATTCATATTTTTTTCAGAACAAGATATTGCCAGTCAACAGATGTTGAAGGTGGGAACCACCAAAGCCCAACAGAGTAAGGGCAGTGTCCTCAGATCCTTTATAATGACTTCTGTAATAGTATTTCAGGCCTTACCCAAGGGAGTGTGACTCATAATTCTCTGTGACCTCCCTGATAACTCTCTTGTCCTCTTGAACATCATTTACTCTTCATTGAACACACCCTAGGCTCCCTTGAGAATGTTATTCTTGGTGTGAATTCCTCAAGCACAGCTCTGCCAAGAACAGTTTTTCCAGTCTTGATTCTCTGCCTGATGAATGAGTTTGAAGGTCTCTTCCAGGGAGAACTATAGAGGTGCATGAACTGAATTCTCTTTTTAAAGCTCCTTCCCACCTTGCAATCTTTCCGTTACTCATGCTAAGATTATGTTTCTCTGTAATGCTTAAGCATTACCCCTGGAAAGGGGTGGTAGTGGGTAGGAACAAGTAAAGTACTGTTTTTCATGTTTCACAGAATATGTGGTACCTGTTCCACATTTTGAGTGACTTTATTTTTGGATGAAAGTAACAATGAAAGAGTATACGTACATAACAGGAAGAAGAAACAAATACTTTGCTAAACTCCTATATGAGAAAAGCTGTATGCATCCCTAAGAATGGAAACATATAGGATAAACTCAAGTACTGAGTAAACTTGAATAAAGGTAATGGGATAGGTAGATTTACAACAATGAGATAGTGTAAAGATAGCAGGGTATAAAAGAAAGTACATGAGATTTAGAAGAACCACAATTATTTCCTCTTTTAAATTGGATGTGATGGTACCTGTGTGCTAGGGCTATTATGAGTGATAAATCAGATAATAGATGCAAAGAACTTAAAATGGTGTATAGCTGTATTAGGTGCTCCAAAAAAGTGATTTTCTCTAGAGGCACTATGCCTGCAGTTCTGCGTTTTACCACCAGGTGGAAGTAGTCTCATTAAAGATAGTAATTGAATGATTCATTTATTGCTGAGTGATTATTATCTGCAGATAAAAATCCTCATCTTCATTACCTTATATTCCAGTAGGGAAGATTGGCATATTAAAAAAAATGAATATATACAAATATGTAGGTTGTTGATAAGTGCTAAGAAGTCAAATAAGAGAATGAAGAAGAAAGGTACTACTTTTGACACTATAGCGAAAACACTTTGTGCAGATGACATTTAAGCAGAGACTCAAATCAAGAAGGGGAATGAGCTATGGCATGCATCTCAGAGGAGAGTGCTCCGGACAGTTGTAAAAGCAAACGTGCAGGCCCAGAGGTCTGGTGTTTGGGGACAGTAAGGAGACGTGTGGGTTAGGATGGAAGTGTGTGAGGCAGAGTATGTTGGGAAATGGGGTCTGAGAGACAGCTGGGGTAGATCATTAGAGCCCTCTAGGCCATGGTGAGGAGACATTTCATGGCATGCATACCTCACTTATTCATACTTTTAGCCAGTTCACTATCATGTGTAAATCAGGGGCTATGCTGATGAGTCCAAAAGGATAAAATGATTCACAAGGACCAGGCAGAAATGGACTGCAAAATATTCAGTGGAGCTTCATGGTCCTTGAAACAGAAATATACACAAAGTGCAGAGGGAGCATAGGAGAGGCTCTTATGTCTAAGGAAATCAAGACAGGCTCTTAGGAGATCAGCTTTGAAAAATGAAACATGAGTGAATTTTTCTAGGTAAAGACAAGGGAAGTAGTGAGGTAGGATAAACATGCCAAGTAACAGCAGTATGACATTAGTGAGCATGACAACTTCAGAAACACAAATGGTATCGGATAGAGAAAGCCCATAATCCTGGCCATGATTTTTTTCCTTTAAGCATTGTTGCATTCAACAAGTGTAGGTATTAGACATTACCTATTTATGTTACCATTGAGTTAGAATACCATTTGGAACAAGTTCAAAATAAATTCTGTTCCTAGGCATAGATTGGTGCCATATGAATAACTGAATTATCATCAAGCCCTCCTAAGTTAAACTATGTTTTATTGGTCTCCAAACTCCCGTGCAAGGCTGAATCCCTGTACCAGTATCCAAGACAACCAACAGCATAATGGTTGATAGCTAGACCTGACCTCCCACTCTAGCCCTGGCTATTCCTATCAGCAATATAACATTTTATTATATTATTTTATTACATATGTATTTTATTATATATGTAAATCTGTATTACATATATTTAATTGCTCGTCTTCTCTGATAGACTTAGATCCAATAATGTTGATGTTAACAATCATCCTTGGCCTTTACCCTTTTCGTTCCATCCTATTACTTTAAAACTTCCCCCAAAACATAGAGTAACACAAATGTACCATTTTCCTTATCTCACTGCAGTCATCCACTCATCTCAGGAAAAAACACTTCAGCTGATTTTATGGGAAACCTGTAATGCACCACTTGAATTTCCTTGCTGGATGAGAAATGAATAGCATCTAGCATCTTACAGTTGCCAGTTCTGCCATGTTATTAGTAGTGTGATCTTGGATAAATGACCATATTTTATGAATCTGAGAAGCCAAAGATTGTAAGATGAATCCTCACTTCAGATGTATTAAAATGTGAAAAAAAAAAAAGAAAAGGGGGGAAAAAAGCCAACACTGATTCTAAGATGGCATCAGTGTTTTAAGGTGCATTCCATTCCAGAATGTTAAAATGTGAAAAATGTATTTGATTTAAGATCTGTGAAATGTACCCTTAGTTTTTCTAAGCCTCAGTTTCTACCTAATAAGGTTGTTGTGAGGATAAATGAGATAACACACTTAACACAGGATCTGTTTGATATATTAGAGGCACACAAATATATGCACAGGGTCCAAAAAGTCCCCATCCTTTCTTAGCCTGTTTTTATTTTTTTATTTTTTTTATTTTTATTTTTTTTAATGTTTATTTATTTTTGAGACAGAGAGAGACAGAGCACGAACAGGGGAGGGTCAGAGAGAGAGGGATACACAGAATCTGAAACAGGCTCTGGGCTCTGAACTGTCAGCACAGAGCCCGACGCAGGGCTCGAACTCACGGACCGAGAGATCATGACCTGGGCTGAAGTCGGACGTTCAACCAACTGAGCCACCCAGGTGCCTCATCTTAGCCTGTTTTTAAAAGGGACTTCCATTTTCCCACCTTCTGAACATATTTAGCATTCACATGAATAGCCTGATAGTATGGATTTCTCCCAATAATTACAACCTGGTCTTATACCACCTCTCCCTTCATCCCAGAACTAGCTCCTTGTGATTATCCACACATAGGAGGACTTTGTCTATGAGGCCAAATTCACATGGTTAGGGTGCTCCCCCAAACACCACTAAATTCTGTGATAATCATTGTGACTTTGTGGTTTAGTGAATATGTGGAAATTTACACAGGGCCTTCTTTAGGAGCTTCCCGTTGAAATACATAGCCCATGAGAGGAATCAGTGGTTTCCTCATAAAGTGTGGGTTTTTCTGATACTAATTAAGTGTCTCATCTGTGTGTTTGGTGAGAAGAACATGAGATTTCCTGTTAAGTCAGGGTTTCTCAACCTTGGCACTGGTGACATTTGGGGTCAGATAATTATTTTGTTGTAGGGGCTGTCCTCTGCATAGTATGATGTTAGCGGCACCCCAGGCCTCTGCTCACTAGATGCCAACAGCATTGCCCAATTGTCTCCAAACATTGTCAAATGTCTCCTGGGGGTAGGCAGAATTTCCCTGTTAACACCCATTGTGGTAGAGCATTGAAGGCAGGAATTCTGACTTTGGCTGGATACCTGGCTTGGGCAGGAAATAGGTAATATTGGCTTACCTAACTCACAGGGTCACTCTGATGGTCAAAAAGCAAAAAGCTCATGAAGTGTTATAAAATGTTATATAAAAATTTTTTCTTTACAAATATTCTTCTCTTTCTGAAAGCTGGAGGGTGATCATCGTTTATTTTGCTTTGTAAACAGCATAGTTGCTGACTGATACTTACTAGTGCACATTCACTATATATGATGTGTGATATAGAAATACTTGGTAAGTATTATCTCACAACAGCCCCCAAAGATAGGCAACATACATACCCATTTCATAGATGGGAAGCAGAAATATAGAGATGATAAGCAACATGATGCACATGCATGTGAATTGTGGAGCTGAGATATTCAGCAGACATTCTAGCCACATAGACTGGCTCTGATCTGTTCTATAGGCCATGGGGAAGGTTTACGTCTTCCTCAGCAAATATCCACTGAGGATCCAGTGCGCCAGTTCCTGTGCTGGGCAGCCAGTGATAAAAGAAAACATAACATGGTGGCAATAGCAGATTGTCTGAGATATGTTTTAGAATAATTACAAAGGAGCAGTTGAAAGACTTTGAAATTTACCTACAATATTTTCCAGAAAAAACAGGCCTCTTGAAACATTTCTGATGAATTTATGTGCAAAGGTGACATTTTCTCACACTGGCCAGGCCCTGCTCATATGTCATTTTGATGGCTTGCAGTATAAAAAGGATGAATTTAGTCAGTCTTTCTTTTGTTGTCAACCTGTTGGAACACAGTGACTTGACTGTATTTTTCTCTTTTGAACTGTTTTTAGAATGATCTGGATATAGTTTTAACATTATCTTCTAATACTGCAGATTTGGGGGAGGGGAGAAGCATAGTATATGGCTTTACTTCCATCTTAAGCCATGAACAGATGAACCCAGCTGTACAAAACAGATTTACTTTTTTGCCAGGAGTCAAAGTCTCTTCCATGTTTATAAGAAATTGTGAGCCTTTTTGCTGTGCAGGGCTCTGAATGAGAAACAAAAAGGTTTTAGATACAGCCTCTGCCTGCCCTCAAGAAGCTTACAATTTTCCAATAACATGTATATATATCTTATATATCCATGTAATCCATGATAGAAGCTATCATTGATAGAGAACCCATGAGACATTGAAAGAAATTTTATAAGGAACCTCGGCACTATTGACACTTGGGGCTGGAAAATTCTTTGTTGTGGAGGGCTATCCTATGCATTTAGGATATTTAGTAGCATTCCCTGGCCTCTAATGACAAGACACCAGAATTAACCTCCCCTCCTGCACTTGTGACAACCAAAACTGCATAATTGGTAAAGTTGCCCCTGGTTGATAACCACTGATTTAATTGTAATGAGCTTGCTTTCCTGCTGCATATTTTTACTCCACAAACCAGGAAATTGAGGCTCCAAGAGAGTGACTAACTTTCCCAGGAGCACAGGGCTAATGAGGGGCAGAGGAAAGATTTGAGTGGGGTCTTCCTGATTTTAAGTGTTGTGACCACACCACCACACTGCCTGCTGGATTCTAAGGGCCCAGGATGCACACTAGTGGAAATCAGCACAAGGACACTGCATCGGCCTGAAGAGGCTGAGCATGTGAGAGAAGGGGCCTCAATGTAGACAGGTGGGATGGATCAGAGAGGAGGGCAGGATAGCCCAGGTTCAGGAGCATACAAGAATTCTGAGGGGCTGTGGAAAGTCTGGGAGGGGTAAGGGAATGATTTGGTCCAAGTGGGTTGAGGATCCACATTTGGAGAGTAGTATCTCCACCACCAAGTGTTTAAGTCTATATAGGGGTCTGCTGTCTCACAGGCCACAGTTTATAGTGATTTTATGCTCCTTCAGGCTCTAGTTTTCCTTCAGCATAACATTTCTACAGGTCCTGGAAGAGGAACACAGTCTGGATGGTTGTCTGTGACCCTTAGCCCTCATGGGAGGCATTTGTCATTGGGGTTTCCCTCTCTGGAGCACTGAGCAGTCCTGCCAGCCCCAGAGACTGCAAGGAGAAATAAAGTGCTGGACAGTGATGCTTATTCCCCATGCAGTCTGGCTTTTGGCCCCTGCCTTAACCTCCTTAATAGTCCCCAAAGAGGCAGCTGTGGTAAATGCAGTTCCACCCTTCTCACCTCTCCCCACCACCAGCATCTCAGTCTTCCTCTGTCTTTATCTTCATATCTCCTCTCTCTCTGCCCTCTGCTTTGAGAATTCCTGTGCATGTTTGTCAATCTGTCACGGGGTCTCCAGCCCCCCACCCCCACCAAGTCCCTCCACCCATCACCTCCTTGGCTCTGTCCTGAACATCAGTCTGTGTCTGTCAAAACACTGACAGTGCTTCTCCCTGCTCAGAGAGCGTCAGATCCCATCTGTACCACAAACAGTCTTCCAGGTCTATTTTGCCTATCACTTCTGAACACTTGCTATTTAAATTCCAAATCATTTTTATGGGGGTTAACAGTGCCCCTGCTATTCTTGGAGTTTACTCACTACATCCCCAACTCAGCCACCTTATTTGTGTGCTCCTAGACTCATATATATACACACTTGCACACACATAAATGTATACTCGTACACATGCACGTGCAGACACATGAATAATGTCTTGCCCACTCCATCACTGCCATAAGCATCAGGCTGGGTTAATTGTCCATCTGTATGTTAAACGAACAGCAGAATGTCTGAGATCATTCCCGCTTTCAAAGACCACTTGAATCATTGGGAAGAAAAAAGAAATATGGGATAGCTTAGATTTTTTTGTTTGTTTCTCCAGGCCCTTTCCAATCAAAATTTAATTATGTGACTATGTCAGTTGAAATATGTTGAGAATGCTTGTCATCATTCTCTCTCACCTCTCTTAGATGCTAGAGGGGAATTTAGAAGTATTTCTTGGTAAATAAAGCAAGCCCATCACTTTCCCTGCTTATTAGTAGAAATAAGATCACTCCACAGCAGGAAAAGTGAAGTAATCCTGCCTCATCATGATGCAGGACTCCTGAGGCAGATCCTATACCTTTCTGTTAATATTAAACACTTCCAGGTCCAATGATACTCAGCAACCAAGAGTATAAAATAGAGAATAAGCAGTCAAACAGTCTCAGCTCTAGGATCAGAAGTCAACCTTGTTCACCAGAGCTCTGGCAAGTGGCTCAACTCCTGAACTGCTCTAGTTCAGATGCCTGCCTACCTCTGAGGGCATTCCTGACCTAGGCCCTGCTTTCTGCCTGCTTCTTGCTCGTGTAGCTGCTTTTATACTGGAGTTAAGTCTTACTCTTTGAATCCATGCCTAGAATGCCAAGTCCTGGCCAGTTGCATGCTGGCCCAGCTTACTCCCCTGTGGCAGTGAAGGCCTTTGGGTCAAAGAGTTTGTACTACTACCAGGCTAATGCAAATAGAATGAGATGCTGAGCCATTGAACCCCTGGCCTGATTTGAAAGAGGGGGTTTGAGACCTGGTGCCAACTCCAGAAGAGAAGTCCACCCTGCCCTTTTTAGTAAGGCCTGGCTTAGAATGGCATGTGAGGAGTCTGCTGTGAGTGAGAGTAGACCCAGCATCTGGGGTACTTCTGTTCGGAGTCATGAGGCACTCAAGTTACATGGATCCCAACTTAACTCTATAGTTTGTCATTTTCAAGTCTGGAGTTATTCCAAAAGCCAGGGAAAGGTCCCTAATCTATTGTGTGCTCAGCTGGCATTGAAGCCCAAGTTGTATCATTCCACCACACCAACACCATCCCAATTTTTGCAAATCATGTGCCTTTCTACTTTTCTCATAAAAGCCAATCAAAGGGTCTGACCTCAAAGAATCATCTCATAAAAGACACAGGATTTGTCAAAAGATAATGGCCTTTTGCCAGAGGGAAATGCCAAGGCCCAGCCTCATCTACTCTGGAGTATCTCCATGTCTAGGAGACATCTGCCCTAGATGTATGAAGCTGGACAGTGGGGCAGACCGCAAAGATGGGATTTCAAAATACAACAAAGCATCTCTCTGCCTGAGGTCAGTTTATACCAGTTGGATATTCTGTGTTCTTTGTTTCCCCTTATTCTCTCCTTTCTCCTTTTCCTTACCCACTTCCTTCCTTTTTTCCTTCCTTACCTTTTGCCTTCCTCATTTACTTTGTATGCATTTGCATGAGTGCCATTTGCGATTTTATTAAATATCAAAAGAATAAAAGCATTTATAAAATATACATGGACTATGAAAACTAGCAATATAATCAACACTTGCACACCATCACTGAGTAGAAACAATAGGCCATGGTCACACCTTGAAACTCCTATCTCATTTTCTTCCCTCCCCCATTAGAACTAATCACTGCCCCTACATTGTGTGCATCTGATTTGTGATGCTCATGACCTGTTGAGACTTTTACAATCCCAAAGTTCCCCAGACACTGAGCCATTACCTCCTGTAAGAAAAAATTTCCCTCCAACTTTGAGAAGATGACAGGAGGGACATTTGTGAACACTGTAGTCTTTTTCTTATTAATAAACATGGGAGATATTAAAAACTAATTTATCATCATCCAACATCATCCAAGAGAAACCCGCAAATCAATAACAGCCCATGATTCCAAAGCTACTTAATATTATGTGTGAAAAAGTTTTAAATGTTATTAAATTTAGCATATATAGCACTGCCTTATTCAGACTTCTAAGATCTATGTTCAAGAGGTTCCTGTTGTGTTTTCTTCTTACTTTTTTTCAATTCCCGGTTATGAATTTTTTTGGAACTTTCACTCACATGAGGTTTTCTTTTAGATATGGAGACATTCTCCACAGTGGATTCATATCCTACACTCTCTTATGAAATCACTCAAGACTTCAGTAGTCAGCCACTAGGCACATGTGACTATTGAGCACTTGAAATATCCCAGTTGAGAAGTGCTGTAAGTATAAGCTGCACACTGGATTTCATATGGAAAAAGAAATTAAATTATCTCATTAAGCCTGGTAGTATTGATTCCATGTTAAAATTATAATATTTGGGTATTTTGGGTGAGATAAAATATATTATTAAAATTAACTACACACATTTTTTTTTAGTTTTTAAAATATGACTAGTAGAAAATTTAAAATAGTCTGTGTGGTCTACATTTCATGGCTTGCATTCCATTTCTATTGGGTACTCTGTCTTAGAGTATCAGACGGAACAGGATATAATCAACCATCAGATTGTGTTATACAAGCTATAGGTACAGTATAAGTTCTTGACCTTTTGCCCTCAAACCCATTCCTTACCCTGCTCCTACTTTGCTTTGTACCACAGGGGGGCTGCTGCTTGCCAGACTGTTTCCCAAGTTCCAGTGGAAGCTACTGGATACAGCCAGTGGAAGGCACTATTAGGGAGATGGAGAGAGGATTTCTTTCCTCTCTGCTTCTACTTTGGCAGTGTTTTGACAGGTGCTGTGTCATCAGCATGCTTCAGGTCCCTACTAGACAAACCACTCTAGGGCTCCAATCCCCCGGTTCCCTGCCCCAGGTAGAGGGTTACCTGGACCCTGGGCTTTGGTAACAGAACCTTCTCCCTTCATTCTTTCAGCCCAGAGGGGGTGGCCTTCTGCTTCTACACTGGATTGTCATCTTTTGTACCCCCTGTGTCACAAATTCCATTTTCTTTTCCTGGCTGGACACTGACTGATCCAAAACCTAAATGAAGGGAGAGGTTGGCCCCAGAGCTGGAGAAGATGATGGAACACAAAATGAGGGTTTGAGGACTGGAAGACTCTCAAAAGTGATCAAGTGCCCCTTTTAGGCTGGAAGAGAGGAACTTAAGTGGGGATGTAAGGAAGGGGAGAGAGAAAGAAAAAGAAAAATTCAGGTGAGGGGGCTAGCCCCGGAAAAGGCTCAAATGTCGGGATGTGCAAGTTCTGTTCAGAAGACAGGGAAGAAACCATCCAATGGGATGGAAGAGTTTGGTTTGGTTTGATTTTATTTTAATACACTTTTGATTCTGGAATAATGTGGACATCCAAGGTTTACAGAAAAGTTGTGAAGATATTACAGAGATATTCTCATATACTCCTTACTCAGAGTCCCCTAATATTAACATCTTACATGACAATGGTAACTTGAAAGGTTTCTTTTAAATGTGAGTGATACATTCTATTGGCAGAGTAGAAGCAGATTATAAGAGGATCTATATTCGTTTCCAAATTTTAGAATTTGAAGGGGTCTTGGGGACCTCTCATCTAATCTTTTCCTTTTATAAGAAACTCAGTGTCTTTTTATTCACTCACTAAAAATAAATTACAGTCCAGGCACTGGTCTAAAGTGGTAAGCCGAGGGTAATATAGCTCGTTAGTGGAAGAATTGAGACTAGAGCTAGATGCTTCTTCCGTGCAGTCCAGCGATTATTCCCTCAGCCACTGTGTTGCTATTGGGGCAGAGGGATTTACAGAGAACCACAACCAGAGTTTTATGCATGACATTTCTCAGGGCCTGGGTCTGTGCAGGTCTGTACTTTGGGGTGCATGTCAGACCTCAATTGAGGGAATCCACAGCTGCCCCACATTTCTTCAGAGTAGCAATTCTTAACTTTGTGTCCCCGTTAGAATCACCTGGTGAGCTTGAAAAATGCCCGTGCCTCGGCTACAGCTTCTCATCTTTGGTCTGGTTTGGAGCCTGGTAATTGGTATTTCTAAAAAACTCCCCAGGTATTTCTAACATGTGGTCAGGGTTTAGAACCAGACCTAGAGGGCACAGTAGCTCCAGAAATTGGCACACTGTGGCTTAGCGACTCTCCCAGACGCTGACAGCTGAGCTGAGTTTGAATTTCCATGTGCACTGTGTTTCATCAGGACCCCTTCCAAGATTGGTCTTCCAGACTTCCTTGGAAACACTCATGTTCTCACCTGGGCATTTCTCATTTTGTCTTATTGCTATTAGCATACAATTGAGTTTCTCCTCTTTATCATGGCCCATGTTTCCATCTTTGTCCGTATGATCACATGGTCTTGATTGGATGCTCAGAGCCGTTTGGATTCAGAAATAGTCAACATTTTGAACATTGTCTCTTGCCACCTTCCGCCTCTTCATCCAGTGCCATTTATTATGCCCTTCATCCGCACATGTCCAAAACCCCCACGGCATCGCGGCCTCTCTTTTCTCCTTTATTAAAACCTGACTTGTGATTTCTCACTTGTGCCAAGTTCCAAATCTTAGAATTCAAAATTTTGGTGGTGGAAAAAAACGAAGGGACTATATTTGCCCCCATTTTGTAGAAGCCTAAGGGAGGGCGCTCTAAGTTTTGGCTGAGTGTTGCTTTTGTTCATCCCATACCATATCTTCTCCCTCTCAGAAGCTGAGGGACTGAGAGGGTTTCTAGTGTTCAAAATCCCTCTTTCTTTTCACAGGCATTCACTGTTCTAATGTATGCATGACTCTGTGTGTGTGTGCACGCGTGCATGCACTTGCACACACACAAGCATGCATGTCCACAAATGTTAGGGTCCATAATACACAGTACCTGCAAATGCTCATAGATGTTATGGAAGTGATGGAAGGGCTTTGCCAATCTCGCAAACACAGAGCATGTATTATTCTAAGACTTTGGCTTTCCAAATGGGAACATGTAAAAACAGCTGATAGATTTATGTTCATGTATTAAACAGGCCACCCAGACCCGGTGTAAAATCAGGGTGACAACGGAATACATCACTGTTCCCGGCAGCTACCTGGGTGCACTCATTACCCAGTGGAAAATGGGCCAGGCTTGTTCATTAGAACTCCCTTCTCCTAAGGAGAGCCATTTACACGCTGTCTCATTTAAAACAAACAAACTAACCCCACAGAGATTTAAAAGAAAGCAGAAAGACCTTTCCCTTTATAGCTTCTGGAAGGTGGTGCGTGTTACTCCTGTTTGCCTGTGTCTAAGCTGTCGTGGATGAAGGATAACCGCACACCTGCTCAGAAGAGGGAATTGTTTCCTTGTGGGAGGAGGGATTACCTGTCGGCATTAATTAGAAAGAGGTAAAAGCTGGTAAATATTTTGGGAAAGAATTACTGCAACTTGCATGAACAGCATACTGATTGCCACCCATGTCACCTCAGAGGAACAAAAGGGCAGGTTGGAATTAGGGTACCATCCTGTGAACGTTGCATGCAGGTCAAGGCCCTGCAGGTGATTTCCCACACAGACACCTGGAGAGCAACAGCTCACGGTCCGTGGTAAGGGAGTTCATTGTTAGCCCATGAGGGAGTTCATGGGTACAGGACACAAAAGTGTTCTCTCCCAGACTGCTTGCAGCCTTACCTTCTCAAATTCTGATGCTGTGAAATTTCAGGAAGGAAATGGAGGCCACATGGTGGCCATGAGAATCAATGATTACCCCTCACTCTGTCCCTTCTGTCCTCCTGCACCCCACCTCACCAGCTGTCCCAGACTTACACCTTTCCTCTCAGACTCTTTGGCTGTTTGTCTGGACTCCCTTCTTCCCAAGGGCGCTCCTTGTTCTCATAAGCCATTTGGGCAGTGCCTCCTACTTTAAACTTCTCCCAGACACCACAAAGTCCTCTCCCTTTGGCCTGACACCAGCAACAGGGGATAAAATCCCCCAGGACCCCTGCTGGCATGGCCTCCCTGGCCAACCATAAGCCTGGGGACTGGATAGCCCCAGTATGCTACCCTTCTTGCTGCTGAATCCTGCTGGGAGCAGGACAACTGTTCTTCAGTCTTACTTCCTTTTGTCACTTGCCCAACAGCCTTGAGCAAGTTACTTTAGTTCTGTGAGCTTCCATTTTGCCTCTGTAAACAGGGACACTCTTACTTATAGAAATATTCAGTTCACAGGGTTTCTGGGAGGTAAAAAAAAAAAAAATGAGAGGAAGACAGTGAATGAACCTTGCAGACACAAAGGGGCAAATGGTGGCACCTGCTGCTTCTGACCCTTCTCCTCAGACATCTTTTCTTGGGTCTAAGGTGGACTTAGGAGTAAAGTCCGTTGCCAAAAATCTAAACCAAACTCTGTGATGCTCCTAGTGGTCTAACCCTGTGTGTTGGAATTGATTATACATGGTGAGCTGCCTTGCCCCAGACTCCTGAACACATAGATGGCATGCCAGGATCCCCTGCTCCACCCTCCATGGGGCAGGAGGGTGGGTGGTGATAATAATAGCAAACACTGGAAGGTACAGTTCACTTGCCCTGCCTGAAAAGGGTCCCTGGGCCAGTGCCCCACCTCTCTAGACACCTCGTTTTATTCACAGGCAGCTTGGGAGAGAGGTGGGCAGGCGTGATATCCTTACTCACCACTTCTCGCTTCTCTATGTGGCATACGTTGCCAGACACATAGTATATACTGAACCCCAAAACAGACCATATATTTGAGGAGAATAAACCCATGTCTGTTAGGGAACTGAAGAAACAGGGAGAATAATAGTTCCTTCCTTGCAAGGATTCTGAGTGGCAATTGAGATCGTCCTTACGTAGCTGACATAGTACCATTCTGCGAGTGCAGAGAGCATGAACTTTCCCTCTGCTACACTTTTGATCTTATCATTCCCAGCCCCCGCCCCCTCACACACACACCTCTTACTCCCAAGGGGATATGTGGAGTCTGAGGACGAGGGACATCTCTAATCCTACTTGTGGTTCCTGTGAGGGTGAAACCGCCTACATGCAGTAATAGTGCATTCCACCAACTCATGCTAAACATGAGTGAAAGCATTCTGGGGCTCACTAACCCAGGATCTCACTGGTCTGTGCAGGGTCTGGGGCCATCAAGGTATACCCTAGCTCTGAGCAAGTAGGTGCCCAGACACCTGTTGATCATTCTCAGCCACTTCAACAAAGACACTTGCCTTCCTTCCATGGGGTTGTATTGGCAGGGACCTGGTACACTGCTCATCCTTTGCTTTCATCATTGCGTCCATATCTCTCACACTACTTTCTGTTCTTTGATTTCTTATCACATTTTTAAAATCTTTTTTATTTTAAAATATTTTTTTAATTGGTGGATATGCACCACCAGCCCAAGGGAGGAGGCAGCAAGGATGCTTAAGCAAAAGAGAACTGACACTATCCCCCTCCAATTCCAGTCACCTCCACAGTGGTCCTATGAGCCCCTGGGAGCCAAGATTTAATAAAAATTCCCTAATTAAATACCCTGGGATTCCACTAACACAAAATTCTACCCATCACTATAAGAGGGAGACAGACCTATTTTTTTATTTATTATTTATTTTGAGGGAGAGAGAGAAAGTGAGCACGAGCCAGGGAGAGGCAGAGAGAGGGAGAAAGGGAGAATCCCAAGCAGACTCCACACTGTCTGCACAGAGTCCAATGCAGAGCTCGAACCCACGAACCCTGAGATCATGACCTGAGCTGAAGGTTGGACACTTATTTAAAGAGCTGGACGCTTATTTGACTGAGCCACCCTGGCTCCCCAACAGTCCTATTTTTTTAAACCCCACAATGCTGTTATATAAAATGTTTTTTTTATTTATTTTTGAGACAGAGAGAGACAGAGCATGAACGGGGGAGGGGCAGAGAGGGAGACACAGAATCGGAAGCAGGCTCCAGGCTCTGAGCCATCAGCCCAGAGCCCGACGTGGGGCTCGAACTCACGGACCGCGAGATCGTGACCTGAGCTGAAGTCGGACGCTTAACCGACTGAGCCACCCAGGCGCCCCCACAATGCTGTTATATAAACTCCACTGAACCACAGACCAATGTTCCTTAACTTCTACCCTGCCCCCTGACCAGGACAGCTAGAAGTCCTGCTGTATGTGCAAATTGGCTAAGTTTCTGGAATATAGTCTTTATCCTCAAATGAAAAACTCTTCTGGCATCATCTGTATCCTGTGTGTGGTCCAGGTACACCTATTTCCCCTAAAAGTATCCCCAAGGCTGAGCAGAGGGGAGGTGGTTACTAATCTCCAACTGGGTATGTTAACTCACAAAGAGCCCCTCTCCATTAAGAGGTACGAAGGTGTTATGCAAGGTAAGGATTTTGTTTTCTTTTAACATCATTTAAAGGTCACTGTCAAGTTGAGGCAAGACCTGAAGAACCTGAGAGAATAACTCTGTGCCTTGATAAATGAGTTTGTACACTGAAAGAGAGAAATATGGCACACGGTGAGGGCTTCCTTGCTGACAAATGGAGACAACGGATTCTTGATAATAACATTGACAAAGCCTCCAACTGCCAAGATCCCATCTGTGGCTGCTCTTCCCTCCCCCCACAAACCTTCAAGCTTCCATTGCACTGTTTTAAACCTGCATTGTTAAAAGCAAGGCAAACTCACTCACTTTCTCCTGAGACTTCTCAGCTTTGTGTGGCTATGAGCTTCTCAGACATGTTTGCTGGAGTTTGGTTCACAGCTGAAGCCAGGATGTACTGCAGGGGGCAGGCAGAAGGGGAATCAGCTCTGAGGTGGAAAGAATGTTGGCTTGAGGGTCAAGAGACGTGGGTTCTATTGCTCTACTATGACTGACAGTGGGAACCTAGAACTGTTCTGTCCAACAGAGCAGCCACCAGCCCTGCACAGCTACTGAGTACTTGGAATGTGGCCAGTCCAATTTGAGATTTGCTCTAAGGGTAAAAAACACACTGGGTTTCAAAGACTTCGTGCACACACACAAAAATATCTCATTGGTAATTTTTGTGTTGATTACATATTGAAATGATACAATTTGGATAAATCAGATTAAACAAAATAATTGATTTCATCTGTAATTTTACTTTTTAATGTGGCTACTAGAAAATTTACAATTTCACACATGACTTACATTATATTTCTATGGGTCAGTGCTGCCCTAGACTAATCAGTACAGCTTCCCTAATTGGTAAAATTAGGTATGTTAGAGACCACCTCTGACAATCAGTATTTTCCTTGTATATGCTATATCCTCCAAGGTTCACTGACTTCTTTGATATTTTAGAAATGATTCCCCAGCATCATCAGTGGATGTTAAAGAATTACTGAATACAAAACATGTCATGTGGGACACATGTTGGCATCCAGGCACTATAAAGATATAAAAAACATGAGCCCCACCCTCAAGCAGCAAATGCTGGGAGTGGAGTTATAAGACATGGAAACACAAAATAATCACTGATGATACAGAGTCAGATGTAATTAAATGCCAACTTAGTTCTTTGCACGATATAGGATGTGTAAGTCTTTAATTAGAGGACTTCACATGGGGAGACTCCTTCTAGTGGGGATTAATGGTGAGAACAAAACAAAGATGAGACTGTTATTTCTCATTCCCCCATAAATAGTTGCATGACAATAATGGGGAATGATGAGTGAGCTAAGTGTTCTCCAAAACAGAAAATGTCTACCGAGCCATTATCTTTCCCTCTAAGAATATTTCCCCTGCTTTTTTTTTTTTTTTCCATCAAGATTGGGACACCTGGGTGGTGCTACCCCTTGCTTCTGCCATTTTCTCCAAACTCCCAACTGTGGGAAGCTAGAGATGATAACAAGCCTCTCTGAGGCAATGGGGGGTTATATTAGAGAACTCTGGCAACAAAGAAGAGTAAAGGTGTGAGGCATGTTTTACTCCTCCAGGAGAGGGAGAAAGTGGTGTTGCAGCACACTCCTTGGCATACTGAGTAGCTTCCAGTCTGCTTTGTGACTTCCCTTCCCCAGCCTGGAGACAAATGCCCCCCTCAGCAAACGCGACCATAGCATTTCATAAAGCTTACATAGGTGTTATGGTGATGAATCAATTGAACTGTCATGCTATTCCAGGTTCCTGTACTGGGGGGAAAAAAAAGCCTTTGGAGAAAACCATGAACTGGCCCTCATCCTCCCTCTCCTTCAAAGTTTTCCTCCCAGCTAATCCAGGAAATAACATCGCAGAGGCTCCCATCTTGGTGTGTGTGGTGTTTTTAAATCCCTTCTAAATGGCTAAGAAGGTAATTCTTTTCAGTCATTTGCTTTGTGCAGCCCTCCCCTTTCCTGGCAGAGACAGTGTATGCACTCTATTAGAGCATTTTTTTTCTACATATAATGGCACCAATTAAATTACCTTGCAGCCCGACCTTAATCTGGCAGGAATGATTATTCCATGAAACAGTTAGGGCTCTAATTGACATGAAGTGCCTGCAAAATATGTCTTTTGCGGCAACCCCTGTCAAAGTCACATTGATATGCTAATCCCTATAGCTGGCAGAATCACTTCATAAAGAGAGACATTGAAAATTGAATTATTTCAATTTCAGTACCTAGGAATCTAGTGATCTGTCTGTATATGTAACTAAGTAGGTGCAATACTTTATATGGGTAAACAGCTGTACTAGGGCGTTGCCATGGAAACTGCTTGACTCATGGCAGTTGTGTTAGTGATGAAGTCATTAGCAGTGTGAAATGTACTTTGAGGTTGTCAAGTGTAACACTCCAGGAATATTTCAGCGGTATTAGTGGAGCCTTTTCATTTACATAATTTAGGCTTTCACACATGATCTCATTATGGTGCAAGGAAGGAGTGGGTTGTGGGGGCAGTTGTACCCAGACCAGATGAATCTCCATTATAACAGTCAATTATTATTCTTTCCTCCTGAAATAGGGTCCCCCAAATAAGTCTTATGGGAAATTGATAACTCCCTCAGAACAATGACTTTGAGAAGCCCCATTGGTTGTGGGACAGGCTGGATTAGCCTACATGTTGCATGTGCAGTTAGAAACTATTGAGTATATTGGGCCAGTTTATCTCCAGATTCATCCATTATTTTTGTTCTGATGTTTCATTAACCTTATAAATTAGGAAATAAAACTTTAAAGTCACAAGATTCATTTTTTCATCACTATCCAAGTAAGTGTTACCTCCTTTCATGTGCATCTCCAGTAGCTCCTTCGTGATCACAGTGATGATGCAACGTATGTCAGTGGATTTCTAGTTTGGAAATTGTCTTCCAAGTCAAATTACGAGCCCTATTTCTTGGCCCCCCAAAAGATGATTAAACTTCTTCCAGGTTCTTTGGGGTCAGTTCTGAAGGATTTCTGGCCATTTCACAAAATCAGGTCACCCTGAATCAGGCTCTGAGCACTCTTCCAAAAGGAGGATTCTAAACATATTTTAAGCAGCGATTACTTTATTAGTGTAAACAGGCAACTTCCCATGGGGAACTTTTTTGACAGGCAAAGCACTCAGATGTATGAATGTAGGCATATGAGTTTATAGCTACATCTCAGTTTTTCGTTTGGTATCCTGAGTTTTTTTCACCCGCCATTCACTTCATTCATGTATTCACTTGTCAAATATTTATTGGGTGTCTTTACACCAAGAAGTATTCTAGATGGTGGAGATTAAGTGGTAAACATAATAGACACAGCCCCTGTCTTCATGAAGCTTAGCCTAATCGGGAAGACATATTTTCAAATATATATACATATATATATTTGTATATGTATATATATATATATATACAGTTATATATATATATATATGCATATATATATATATATATATATATATATATATATATATATGCAGTTGTAAGAACCAGAAATGATGAGAGGGACCAGAGGGAGGTGCCTAATTTAGATTGAAGGAATCAAGCAAGGTCATCAGGAGAAGTGCCATTTTAAGTTGATATTGGAGAGATCTGAGGAATGTGGGGAGAGTAAGAGGAAGCATATTTTACACAGGAGACAGCCCATGTGAGACACTGAGGCCAGGGGAGTTTGCTGGGATGAAGGAATTTAAAGCAAGTAGGAATGAGTTCACTTTAGGCCTCATATTTGGAGGGAAAACAGATGTCATCTGAAAAAGGTCATTGCATTTACCATTTTCAGATGAGTGATGATTTTCAAAGAATGCCATCCACATAGGATGAGAATCTTCACATTTTCCAGAAGTTTAAATATCTGTCGAAAATCTCAAATAGGCACACATTTTTATGCCTGTTTTTCCCTTGTGTATAGTGAGTCATCAAACAGGTATTAGATATTTACTCACGGAAGTAACTTCTAGGTTATGCCGTAGGGTCTGCTCTAATTTACTTTTTTTCCTTGACTTCTAAATAAAGTTACTTTCTAATCAAATTTCCCTGCACTTTACATATCCTTTGACTATGCAAGCTATAAATTAATATTAGTACTATTAATATTAGCATATCTGTTGCTGTTCCTATTAAATTGTGACAGGGACAAACTTATTTATTTTGCTTCCCCCTCAATTATCTTTTAGAACTATATCGCATAGGTATTATAGAAGTTACTAGAAGGAACTCATGAATGGTAAGTGCTATGCAACCTGGCATGCCTTCCTTGGTCCTATAAAATCCTTAAGTGTCTACTAAGCTAAATTGTTCCTGCAGAGGAATTTTACAAATGTGAACAGGAGTAACTTGAAAATTATTTCTGTGGTCAAATATATTTGACTACATTATATAACACCTTTATGAAGACACACAGTGCATATTGGCATCTTACAAGCTTGGAATCCTGCTTTAAATATGATACTTAACTTTGCTTACTCCTGAATTCCCAAGCTCAGTTAATCACAGACTTCCCTCTGTTCCCCACTCTGTTTTGGCCACATATTTCTCAGCATCTGTAAAGTGCAGTTCAGGGAACCTAGTTCATGTTAAGGCTTTTTCAAAATGTTTGAAATATACATATTTGTTTTTCTAGTTTTTGAAAGCCTATGACAGTCTTCAGTTAAAGTGAATCCTTAATGAATCATAGAACTTTTCCTTTCATTCCATTACTCACTGGTCAAATATACATTAATTGCCTCCAGTGGACTGGTAGTGTGATAGAACTCATAGTTCAAGCAAAGCAATGAATAAGAAATCCCATTCTTGCAGTGATGTGGTAAGTGGTGATGGAGCTTGTCCCAAGGCTAATCTTGGCACAGAAGTGCAAGCCCCTCCCATTCCATTTTGGACCAATGGGAGATTGTGATTTATACCAGTGATGAGCCATTTTTCAGCTTGGTTCCATATTACCCATTCACATTGCACCCTCTTTAAATGTTCCTTAATATACATTTTTTAAAGTCTTTTTTTTTTTGAGAGTAGGGGAACATCCATGGAAAATGCAGCTGCTCATAGCTCTCCAAGTCCCTTGATATGCCACTTGCAGCAGTGGTGGTGATTGTGACCACTATAGGCATTATTATGGGTTGTCATAGGGCTGTCTAGGATCATCATCAAGAAGCTGTCCATCCTCTTCACAGACTGTAGCTTCCTACAACTGAAAAGGAGAAGGGAAAGAACCCATTACAAACATGTTTCCTTAGAAAAGGTCAGGGCACAGTCACTGCTGGATAAGAATCAGCACATTTCTCGGAAGCAATACCAATCCTTTCCATCAGTCCTCCCAGTGAGGCATGTCATGTTCTGTCCATTTTTACAGGCCTTATCTATCCACAGCCTGCCTTTTCGCCTTGATAACTGATTTCTGCACTATCAATCGCATTGGCTATGGGAGCTATCTGAAGGACCGCAGAAGTGGGCGAAATGCCAGATTTATCTCACTTTCCCTCTCTGGTGTCTTTTATCATAGAAATACTTGCTGTATAACTTAACCATGGGCTACTGAATTGAGCTCCAACTTTGCCCATCCGCAGAATGGGAATAACAACTAATATTAACCTCAAGGGACTGTTGTAAGCAAAAAGCAGATCACAGAGGGAAGAAACTACAGGGGATATGCCACAGGGTAAATGCTCAAAGAATGTTCCCTATATTTTTTTTCTTTTGCTCATCATTTCTTAATATTCTTTATATCATTTCTTAGGTTTGGAATTAATTTTTGAATGAAATAAGTCTTAAGTGAGCACCAGACATCTAATTCAGCAAATATTTATTAACTATCCATGATGTGCATGAGGAAATAAAGGGGCTCTGAGGAAATAAAGGTCAATAGAATAAGAATCTTGTCTCCAGAGGACAGCACCATGGAATAAAGGACCTTAGAATTTACTATGTGTTCCGTCTTGGGATGGAATGGGGTAGGTACAACTGTAAGACAAAACAGTCCTAGTCTCCCAAAGATCCTATGACTGTTCCTGTACAGAGATATTAGCTTTTTATGCAGGGAGCAGGTTAGGTTGGGATATAATTAGACACCCAACTGATGGAACTGTTTCTGTGGCATAAAGTAGAGAAGCCAGATGTAAAGCTAACCTGGCTACAACATCTGTCACCCAGGGGTTCATTTGGTATCTCAAAATTAGCTAAACCAAAAAACAAACAAACAAACAAACAAAGGTTAGCTAAACCAGTGTCTTGGTCCTTTCACCAAATGATCAGGGAGTCAACCTTCCCCCTAGAATTTTGCTGTTGGGTCCATCAGTTAAGAATAACTATATTCCTGCTCTGGGTACCCCAAACCCACTTTCTATGCCCATCAGTAGGAGTTGATGTTCCCCAAGCTCTGTTTTCAGCAATGGTAAGGGGGCATTGTTTGTGAAGAGTGGTGGTCTCTACTTCCTCAGTTTATGGAGAAATGTAAGACAACTTCTTTTCTGAATGTATTTGTCCCAGGGTATCCATCATAAAAGTGTCTGTCTCTGTTGGCTGAGATATTTTTCTCCTTTTCAAATATCCTATTGTTCTTTTCATGTTTATTGTTTCCTTTATGCCTCTTTGATAGCTTCTTTTGAGGCCTTGTAAGATATTTTGATACTGAGTAAGGAAGGCAGATGTGAGACCCTCTATTATTCTGCCTCTTATTTTGATTTAAAGTTACATGTTTCCCTATGGAAGAAAACAATAAAAATACAGTGCTGGAAGAAGGAAAGAATGTGGGAAGATGAATAGGAATCTGTTTCACTGGAGAATGAAAGAAGAAGAAGGATATTGGGCATAACAATCAATGCAGGAGATCATGAGTGACACTCAGATAGTCTATTAACCTGATAATAACTGCCTTGTTAGATTTATTTCTTGAAGGTGCAGCAACTACTGAAAGACAGTCTGAAAGTGTGGTTTCTCCCGATATGTTGTCTAATTCAGTGTAATCACCATCTTTTATGTATTAATTATAGCTTAGCTTCACAATTGGGATGAACGGAAGAGCTGACATCAAATCAGGCCAGATTTGATTAGCATTCTTTGACAGAATTCTTATCCAGGATGGCATTTTGAATCTCACATCCTCTGAGGACGAATGTGGATGAGAGCATTTTGTCAGTGATCGTGAGCAGGGTCGCACATCAAGCCAGCATGCTCCATGTGGAAGTTACCTGCCGTGGAAGAGACAGGCTTAGTTCTAATTCCTGTTCTGTTACCTGGTAGCTATGGATTTGGGACAGATCACCTGAACTTCCTGAATGTCAGTTGCTTAATCTACAAAATAGGAGTAAAAATAGCCATTCTGTTGACCCAACAGGATCATTTGGAGGGTCCAATGGGATGATGTACATGAAAGTGCATTAACAAGTGTTAATGTCAGTCCCTGAGTGACCAGAGACACCAATCCCTGCCAGACGAATAGCTCTATCTTCACTAGTCGTCTTCAGGGTCCAGGTTATTATTTCTGCACACAGCAGGCACTTGACCCATGGGATTGACCAAACAACCTGACTGTCCGGCATGGGCATCACCCTGAAGGAGAGAGTTTACAATCCCATTTAGAACACAGATAAAATGTGACAAGCCACTCATTCAAAAGGTCAAAATAAGTTCACTTTAAAGACAAAGAGGCATTTTATACTCTACGCCTGTGTCTCCATTTTAAAAAGTAAGTGGAAAAATCCTTCAAAGATGAATTTACTTAATCAGGCCACAGTTGGAGCCATGAAAAACCTATAATCATAATATAGTATCTTCTGAATATTTATTACTTTTAACTGGACATACGCATCATTTCTTTTATTCCTCACATCATTTTCTGTAAAGTAGCAAGAGAGATAATTTAAGATTTAGGAAAATGTGTTCTAGAACCATTTGTCGGAAGAGACATCCCTGTAATTGGTAGAGCAGCAGTGAGAAAGCAGGCCATCCAGGGCAATGCTTGTTGCTGTTACTTAGAGAAAAGGCTAATGAAATACCCATTTATTTAAAGTGGCTTGTTTGTTTTGTCTTCCCCTTGATGCAAATATGACAGTGCAGCATGCAAAAATCTACCGGGAGCTCAGGCTACACCTATCCACAGGCAATATCTAGAGCAAGTACGGTGTTAAGACCTGTTTACTCTGTACTGATCAAATCATTTCAAAATAGGATTTCCTCTTCCTGAGGCCCCTTTCGCCACCTTTTATTCCCCAGCCTTTGCCCCCTGTAGCTTCATTTTTCTTCCTCTTGTTTAGATAGCAAACCTGATCAAAGACCGTCTGTCTGCAGGCTTTCAGTGGAGGTTAGCATGCGTCAGAATGTGATTAATGTTTGATTGTATATTAACATCATTTTAATTATGAAAACTGAAATTTAAATAAAAATATCCAATTTAAATCTCTCCCAAAGTCAGCCTCCTGTGTGGTTCTCTGGGAGAGAAAAGAGGGGGATTTTCTGACCTAATTCACTGGGAAGACTGAGAGAGCATATACCCCCAAAGGCCAGGTTTTCTTGCTCTTTAGTATGACAGTGACATCTTTCTCATTCTCTACTAAGGAACAATTCACCAAGTTTTTGTGTTTTTAAAGACACAGTCTGGAGCTGAGCTGCTTGACCCATTGGTTGAAGAGCCATTGTTTAGCTGTGAAAAAATGCAGAGTAACTGATAAAGCCCATCACAAGCCCTCTGGCTAAAAGGTAGTTTTGTTTTGCAAATTAGATTCTTTGACACATTAGAAATTCGGTAAAAGAGATAAGGCATTCAGCTTGGGTTCTGAATAGACAGTGTTCATGGGAGATAGCTCAGCTCCTAATGCATAAAGAGTGGGGTTCACAGGAGTGCTGCTGGTGTTGCCCATGACATTGAGCTGCCACCAGTAAATGCAAAGCTCTTTCTCTTTAGAGGGTTTCCAGCATTCTGTGCAAGGATCTGTTCTATGTAAAGACAGGGAATTAGGGAGAGACTCTTGGCATGCCACTTTAACTATTGTCTTCTCTGGGCCTTTGCTATTGTGATGATGATGTAGATTAGATCCCAGGAAAAGGAAGGGATACACACACACACACACACACACACACACACACACACACACCCTACTTTATAATGCAGCTGAGGAAAATAATGCAGCAGGTCCCCTCTGCTGCTCCTTTCCTGAATCAAGTCCTGGCCTAAGAGAGTCAGTTCCCAGTACTTGTGTCTTTGTCCTGTCCTCCTAGGCTGTCTCAAATGGTGCTAATGCTTGAGGCTGGCAGAAAGATGTGCAGGGGAGTGGCTTCCTGGCTTTTTATTCTTGTTAGTTATTTGGCCAGTAATTAGGTTTGTGGTTTTGCCTTGTGCATTTCCCACAGGAAGAGGAGTGGCTACTCCATCTTAATTATTGTCCCTTGGAGGTCAGGACCCAAGGGCAGGTCCCGGCTTGGTCCAGGCACAGTTCAGAAGAGAGGCTATGGCTTCAAGAAGGGAAAGAGTAAGACCACCTATGTGGCACTGTTGCTCTCTCTTGTTTGTGTGTCAGCATCTAGCAGCCCTTTCTGAGGACTTGCAGCCTCCTGTGTTGTAGGATTTCCTTCTTCCATTTTTCAACAGAAGTAGTGAGGTAGGGGCTGTCACATCTTCATTTTACAGTTGAGGGCCCTGGGGCTCAGAGAAGTTAAGTAAATTGCTAAAGTTTGCACAGATAGTTAAGTGGTTAAGCCTGCTGTGTCTGTCTCCAGAGTCCTTGTCACTAATATGTAATTTTACTGAACCCTCCCACATTGAAGTCTAAGAAGCTGCATCATTTCCTTCCCATTTAATTTGAAACTGATGATAATGCTGTGTTGCAATAATTCATTCACATAATCAAAAAAAAAGTTTATTTATCACTGTCTTAGTCCATTCAGGCTGCTATAAAAATACCAGATACTGGGTAGCTTGTAAACAATAGAAATTTATTGTTTGTGGTTCTGGAGACTGGGAAGTCCAAAATCAAGGCACCAGCATGGTTGGGTGAGGGTCCTCTTCCTGGTTCATAGTGAAGGGGAAGAAACATAATTTGACCCTTCTGAGTTCTTGGCTGAGACCTCTGTAATAATAGACTAACAAGAGAGAAACAAACAGAAATTTATTAACATGTACTTTGTATGCACAACGGAGATATCAGAAAAAAAATGAATAACTTTAGAGGTGGCTGAGAATTCAGGCTTAAATACCATCTTAATAGAGAAAGGGTTGGGGAGATGTAGGCCTCTTAAGGAAAAAGAAATGATTCTTAGGGAAGATAAATGGGCCCTTAAAAGAATAGACTGGAGGTATGATAGTTTGTGACAAAGCCTGTCTGGGTGTGGTGTTGACTTCCAGTCTCCTCTCCTGTGATAAGACTTAGTCCGTTCTGGGTGATGACACTTTTGGGGAGGGGATTGACACTTACATTCCTTTTGGAAGATCTGTCTTTAGGCAGATAAAGGGAGTTCAGAGAAAGCCTCTCCCTGCATTTTGTGGTTGGAAGGTGGAGGAGGGACTAGAAAGGATCCTCTAAACTAGGAAAGCACTTTGAGACAAAGAAACAAGGCAGGCCACTCCATGTGGTTTACACAGAACTTTATTCAGCATGAGCTCCAGAGAAGATCTGGTGGACCACAAGGTGGACAGCTGTGCAGCTATTCTCCGCAAAGTCTGGACCTCAGTCTACAGATTTTTAAAATTTTTTTTTTAAATATTTTTATTTATTTTTGAAGGAGAGAGAGACAGAGCGTGAGCAGGGGAGGAGCAGAGAGAGAGAGGGAGACATAGCATTTGAACCAGGCTCCAGGCTCCGAGCCATCAGCCCAGAGCCAGACGCGGGGCTCGAACTCACTAACTGGGAGATCATGACCTGAGCCGAAGTCAGACACTTAGCCGACTGAGCCACCCAGGCGCCCCAGTCTACAGATTTTTATAGAGCAAGGGGATGTGCGGGAGGGCACCGTGGTGAGGTCCACACTTATCAGAACTTGTGGTGCCGTCAGGAGGGGTTGGGGAACTATATTGTCTCTACTCGTTATCTAAACAAATTTAGGAAAACCAGAACAAGCCTCCGTGCAGTCTGGCCATGGCATACATTAACCTCCAAGGGGCCTGGAACGTGTAGCCTTCAGGGATGTCATCAAAGATGGAGTCACTATTGTCAGTACTCCTACATGCTGTTTTCAAGTGCTATGAAGTTCAAAATGATCAGTATGCCAATGTGGCATATTTTAGCCAGTGCCTTCTCACTGTGTCTTCACATGGTAGAAGAGGCTAGGGATCTCTCTGGAACCTCTTTTATAGAGGCACCAGTCCCGTTCCTGAGGGTGCCACCTTCATGACCTGAGCACCTCCCAAAGGCCCTACCTCCTAATATCATCAAATTGGGCATCAGGATTTCAGTATAGGAACTGGAGGGGGGGGGGGGCGGGCAGGGAGCAGAGGCAAGCGGCACAAACATTCAGTCCATAGCAGTTACCTCTTACATGCCAGTCACTGGACTAGATGGTATAGGACAGGTGAAAATTAAAACAAAACTTCCTTTTCATAAGTAAAAATAGTTAATAGTGAATCCTGATTACTTTCCCACTATGGACCAGGCACTGTCTTAAGCATTCTACATACTTAAATATGATGAATCCTCAGAGCACCTCTGAGGTAAGTACTATTATTATGCCCATTTTATAGATGAAGAAATGGAGGCATTGATGAGTACATTCCTTCCCCAAGATCACACAGCTAGTGTGAGGTAGATCTTGGTTTGAACCCTGTCTGACTCACAGCCTGTATTTGTTGCCCCAGGAGCAGCCTCATAAAGGAGGCCGATATGTGTCGAATATCTCTGCTATAACAGAGGGAATATCACATGGCCAATAGGAAAAGGAGATGATGCTGATGTGGGAGGATTGTTATCTGGGCCTTGAAGGTTGGGTAGGAGTTGGGGTCAATGAAACGTGGATGATGTGACTTTCTACATAAGCAAATCATCTGCCTGCTGGCTGGCTCAGGGATTACCACTCTTCCTAAAAAAGTTTATGATTTATAAAACATTTTTACAATTGTATAAGGAGGGCAGAGTAATATTACCCCATTTTAGAGACCAGGAAACTGAGGCTTAGTGGGGACTTATTCACGGTCACGTACCGCAGCTAGTAGTTGAGTCAGGACTAGAACCTAATACTGACCCTGTGGTTCTCAACTCTGATATTTTGACCTCACTGAGCTGCTATACTGGGTGGATAAGAAGCCAGTGAATAAAGACAACTTAGGGTCCCCCAGACACAGCAGAAGGAGGACCTGGAGTCCCACCTGAGCTGGCTAGAGGCTGTACCATTCATGGACCCGTGGCAGGTCCATCCAGAAGCCTCTTCTCCTTTACCCTTTAAAAGAGGCCTGACCTGCCTACCTATTTACCAAGAAAGAGGGAGTTGCTGAGAAAAACTAAGAAGTGGATATTGGCATCACAGATACTCACATTTGTGCCTGCTCTTGGCTCAGAATTTGTGACTGATTTCAGAAATTTTGTTTTTGCTCCATTCAATCAAACTGGTTTGTTTGTGTGGTGAAGTTATAAGCCAAAGCAACAGCTTTGAGAAAGGAAAATGCAATCTATCGAGCAGGTTGTTTCCTCTCCATAATGCCAAATCATCGGTTGGGATGATTTTTGTACCCTGTATAGTCTCCTGTTGCTCCTCTTCGGAAACCTTTTCTACAGCCTTCTGGTCTACTTACTAATCCCTGAATGCGCCACAAACATTCTCACCACCGTGAATATTTACTCTTGTTTAAAATATTGCTCGTCCACCCCCACAAAGCTCCATGCTCCTGTTTTCCGGGTCAGGCCCTCCCCTGAATATTCCACCCAAAGAACACTTGTCTCTGAAGCCTGTTTCTCAGTGCCAGCCCTCAGGTCTCATTACCTCTGTTGGGTTCTTCCAGGTTTTACAATGGCCACTCTATTTCGTGTTCCCCTCTCTGCCCTGTAATGCTTATCATCTATGTTTATGTCTCCTCTCTTTTCATCTACACAGGAGACCCTGCAGAGGAAGAGACCAAGTCTGTGCTTGGTACCTCTCTGAAAAATGTCACATAATCTAGTCCTGAATGAGGCTGTTGTGGGTTTTATCAACTCAAGATACTTTGGTTGATCTCTAACAGGTCTATTTTCACATGATGGTGTCTCTGGCTGCTGAGGTTTGGAATAAGTAGATGGTTGGTCTATACTCACTTGTAGATAGCTGGAAGCCATTGAATTAGCAGATATCTGCACTAGCAGGAACCTTGCAGAGTAGCTTTTCCAATGACTTTATTCACTAGATGAGGACGTTGAAGCCCAGAGAGGGACAGTGACTTTGTCAAAATTCTCTCAGGAAGTTATGGAGTAAGGCCCCTTGTCTGTCTGGGCCCCCTGGCTCTTTTCCCATCACTCTACCTAATCTTTCCAGTATGTCTGGCTCCTTATACTTTCCAGAGATGGGGACCTTCATTCTTTCTGTCTTTCTCTTTCTTTCTTTCTTTCTTTCTTTCTTTCTTTCTTTCTTTCTTTCTTTCTTTCTTTTAATGTTTATTTATTTTTGAGAGAGAGAAACAGAGCATGAGCAGAGGTGGGGCAGAGAGAGGGAGACACAGAATCCAAAGCAGGCTCCAGGCTCCAAGAAGTCAGCACAGAGCCCGACGCGGGGCTCAAACCCATGAACTGTGAGATCATGACCAGAGCTGAAGTCGGACACCCAACCAACTGAGCTATCCAGGCACCCCTTCTTTATTTCTTCTTTAGTTATCCATTCTTTGGTTTTATCAAGTCCTGGATCAGGGTCTTCTTTCTATACCCAACAGAAACTCAGCTTCTATTACAGAAAGAAAAATACTATTCTTGTAAGTTCATATGCTCATCCTAGTACAAGCCACTGCTTGTATCTCTTACATTTCAGATTCAGTCTTTACTCATAAAATACATGTAGTATAAGTGAGAAGATGGGACATGTGCATGGAAACTGTTAGCAAAAATATAGAGCAGTGAGTGATCATTGTTCAAAGTCATTAACCAGTCAAACAAACTACCAAAACAATTCCTTAGAAATATCCTTCCTGTGGAAGTCAGTATTGGGTAACTATGGATAAAAGGCAATCTCTTTGTCACATGTCAAAGCCAGGGTCCAAGAGCACTGTGCATCAAGGAACTTTCATGGAAGTGTCCAGGGATGGAGAGCTTGGTAGAGACAAGGCTTCTATGATGGACATTTCTGGGCACAGCCACCTGTAGTAGCTGCTCTTATCTATGTGAAATGTATACAGACTTGATTTATGATGTGCCAGATGAGGAGACACCTCTGCCCTCTTCCATGATTTTTTGTGTTCTTTTTTTGGTGGGTCTGAAATGTCACAGTAATGTTCACTGCAGAACCACCTTGGCAAATCAATTTATAGGCTAGTCAAATAGTTGATATACACCATGCAACTTTAAAAGTGGGTCTGTTCTCTGTATGTTATTAATGTTTCTTTTTTCTTACATTTGGCCAAAAGATCAAGAGTCAAGCTTTATACCAAGATCATCGTCTATAACACTAGTGTTGGAGTGAGGTCCAGCTGTCCCCATCAGTCAATGATGCATCCATCCCCAAGCACTTACAATGTGACCCAGACATGTTAAATATGCATTGTGCTTGAAAGCCTTCCACATACCTGTAGCAGCAGAGTAATTGGACCTCTCTATGAAAAGATGCTAATAATGACACACCAGTTGAATTTCTAATTTATTACAGTTATGATTTAAAATGTGCATTCTTTGAACAGTTTGAGAAAACTGAATGTTCAAGAAACCCAACTCTTCAAGACATGGCAGACTCCCCACTTCCCATTTTTTCAGTATGTATACGGTATGTCAATAATGTTAGAATACGATTCTTTCCAGAGAGTCTCCAAGGAGTCACTCTTTGCTGTTTCAGCTCAACAAGCATGGCTTCACCTGGTCTCCATTATTACTTCCTGTGCTGGTCTCTTGGTCCTCTCCATAGATGCCTTTGGTTTATGTCTATGTGTGTCTGGTGGGCCCTCAACCAGACTCCAAGCCTTCTGAGGATGGGACCTATGTCTCATTCTTGTTGTATTCTCCTTGCTCATGAAAGTATCTATCACAAACTGCACTCTCTACACTATCTACATATATCTACGATAAGCACTGTCTACAAACTGCAGAAACTTTCAGAAAATGTGATAATTAATTAATAACTGAAGTGTTTTTCTAATTACTTGACATCCTGACTCATTGAAAAGATGACCCAGAGATCATATTACTCAGGATTTTCTTTTTCTATAAATGAAATTTAATGATGTAGAATAGTTTTCCAACCTATGGGCCACTGGCCCCTAGGAAGACTAACAAGTCATTGCAAGAGGATTTCAGTCACACACGTACATAAATATTTTCTTCACGAACATATAACAAAAGTACAAATGTTGTCATTTGGGCCCTTCCAAACACTTTGCCACTTCTGTAGCAGTTAACTTAAGGCTTTGGAACTTTTATTAAATGCAAACCCTGGGTAGTAGGTGGTCTGTGTGGTGGGAGGGTGATCATTCTTTGGTGAAACAGTGATCATTCTCTAAGGAATGAATCGAAAATCTATAGCTGGTATTGGGAGCTAGAGAGGAGGCAAGATTCATAGTGCTAAAGAGGAGAAAGTAAGCTTACTGCATAGTGCTACCTTTGGATCCCCTGAGAGGCAGACAGCATTCAGCACATGCTTCCAGTTTGTATTCATCTGCTAGAGAGGAGGACTCAGAGGCCCACAGAGTTAAAGAACCACCTCTGGGTAAAGGCTCCTGCTCCCTATTTCATTTAGGAACATAGGATAACTCTTCATTAGCACATCAATTATGTCTAACACAGATCAAATGGAGCCTTGTTAGAGAATACTTATGTGTTTTCCTTGCTCTCATGGAGTCAATAAGAGACTGTCTGAGAGGCAGAAACCACCTCTGGGAATCATTCCACAAATAGTGCTCATGGCCAAATGCATGGTGAGTGCTTGCAACCTGACCTGTGACAGAGGTTGGGAACAGAGCTGATGGGCTTGAGTTAACAGTAGTCCTGGGGAGAGATGGAACTTGTTCCAGATACAGAAAGCTAATGGTGATGTGGTAGGGGAGGCCAAAGCATTGCGGGACCAGAAGCAGGGCTGGGTGAACAGTAGGAAAGAGTGCTGTTGTTGGAGATATAGGATACAGCACTAAGTGAACACATGTGTTAAGGAAGGAGTCTGAGGTCCTCGACTGTCTTTTGGTGCACCCAAGAGTAAATCAAGCCAACAAACTGTTTAATGTTATTGGCACTTCCTAGCAGAATGTATCTTTCCAAGGTCAAAGGATTTCAAAATCTTAATCTTGAAGTGCACTTGGATGTCATCTAGTTTGACCTCCACCCGTAGCGGGAATCTCCACCCTAGCTAGGTCTCTGCTTTGAATTCTTCCAGTGAGCCTGAACTCACTGCTTTCTGGGGCTCTTGATCCTTTCTGGATGGGTTTTATTATTAGGACATTCTCCCCCTGATTTTCTGATGGTCTCTCCTTTCCTGTTCTTCCCCCACCCTCTGTTACAACCCTCTCCCTCCAAGCCACCATGTATCGCTGCAGACACATCTGACCCTACCGCTTATCACACTTCCACCCACTGCTTGAAATTTAGAACTCTAAATTAGACCAGCTTCTCTGCCTTAGTCACCAGCTTAGGGCTTCTTATTATATTAATTGCTGTGTGTAGCAGAGATGATTTTTTTTTCTGCCAGATTTCTTCTCAGCCTTATTATTGTTCGGAAACCATAAAACTGAAAACTGCATTTTTATGACTCCAAATGACCTTCAGAATTCCAGACACGGCTGACTCCTGCTTGGCTATAATATTTTGGCTCATTAATTTCAGAGAAGATATTCCGATTTATAATTTTATTAAGTTTCTGAGGATTTTTAATACTGTGTTTCTAAATATGATGAACTTCTCTCCACCAAATTTTAATTAGGGAGCATATTAAATCCTCAATTAATGCTTGCAGTAATGCATATTTAATATCCAATAACATTTGATCAGGATCCTCTCAGCAAGGAAGGGACTGGGGTATTCAGGGTCCTTGGTTCTCACTGGCCGATAGGGAAACCATATCTTCCTTTTAGTCCTTCCTCACCCAAGAGAGTAGAGCCCATTAGGAGGTATTGGTCAGGAACACAAATTAACACTCTCATTATTAACTTCCCCACCGAAGTGAGTGGAGAATATTCTGCCACTGGGTATGCAAGAGGCACCAAGTAGATTTTCTGAACAAGCAAGTCCAAAGTACATGAAGGAACTTTTAAAACTATGTTCCTTAAAGGTATTTTATTTCTTCTTTTCATCTCTAATTTATTTTTCAATGCATAGGAGTAACATACATTAGTGCAAACTTTTTCTATAAGGGGCCATTTTTTCTGTAAAGACATTGTGGGTCATATGGTCTCTGTCCCACCTGCTTGATTGTGCTTTTATAGCAAAACAGCCATAGACAATACATACATAGGTGGATGGATGTGACTGTGTTCCAATAAAACTTTGCTTATGAACAATGAAATACGAATTTCATGTAATTTTCACATGTCACAAAACATTCTTCTTGATTTTTTTTAACCATGCAAACATGTAGAAACCATGCTTAGCTTGAAATTTGGTCAGTGGCTAGTTTTCCAGCCATTGCTTGAGTGAAAAGAGTGCAGAACCTAGGTCAGGAGACCAGCTTTGCCACTAGGCCACCTAGGGACTCTTGGAAAAGCCACTGCACTCTCTTGGGAACCAGTTTCTTCAGTTGGAAAATGAAGATTTGGCCTGGATGGTAGCTAAGATCTTGGTCTAAGAATGAATCATTGCTTCCACTACAGTAACTTGCTCAGGTATTCTTTCTAGAGACCATAAGAACCATCTATTCTCATTTCCCTCTTGCTTCTTAAAGCAGTCCCTCTCCTTCAGCATCAGAAGGCTAATTGGAAGAGCAAAAGTAGCCAGGCCAATTCAGGAGTGCCTGAGGTTCATGGTCTGTACTTTGGGATACAGAAGCTTCATTTTGGCATTGGTTGCAACAGAAACAATTTCTCCCTCTGCTTCTTTGAAACCTTTCTCTCTCTCTCTCTCTCTCTCTCTCTCTCTCTCTCTCTCTTTCTCTCTCTCTCTCTCTTTAAATTAAGTTTATTTATTTTGAGAGAGAGAGAGAAAGCACACATGAGCTGGGGAGGGATTGCAGAGAGAGAGGCAGAGAGACAATCCCAGGCAGGCTCCACACGATCAGTGCAGAACTGGATGTGGGGCTCAAACCCACAGACCATGAGATCATGACCTGAGCCAAAATCAAGAGTTGGATGCTTAACCAACTGAGCCACCCAGATGATCTGGAAACTTCATTCTCTTGAGAGCTTCAGAATCTTCATCCAGAAAATCCATCCAGGAAGTGCTGACCACCAGGGAAGCCCATAGAATTCAGAGGTAAACAACATGGCTATGGAATGAAGAACATGTTTCTCTTAGAAGGGCTGGCCCTCAGCTATATTCAAGCCACCAAAGGAGGCAGAACTCCCTCCAGTCTTCCACTTTGGCTCTTATCCCTTCAATAGCCATGTCTGTCCCTTTATGCTCTTCTTCTTCCTATAAAATCCTATTGTCAGGATAAGGACATAATTTGGCCATTCATGTTGAGATAAGGACAGTTGTTGAAAACTTATAACACTGGAGAAGGCTGGAAGAATCGGGCTCTGATAATTATGAAAGCCAACACTTAATGGGTTCTTACACCTGGTAAACTCTGTATGTAGGTGTGCACATGTGTGTGTACTTTTCTACCTGAAATCCCCATTTTGCAGATAAAAAAAATTAAGATTAAAAGAATCTTAGTAACTTTCCCAATTAAAAGAAACTTAGTAACTTTCCCAAACTTAGGAACTATCACCTATTAAGTGATGGGATTTCAACCCAAGAAGTTTGACCCTAGAGTTGCCACTCTTATACTGTCTCTAGAATAGTAAAATTTGGAGAATCAGTAAGTGGAAAAAGGAAAGTATTTAGAAGAGCTTGCCTGAACCATTCTCTTATACATACTTTGTAGCTGCCATGCATTTTGTCTCCTGTGAGGTTGCCTCTCCTGTAATATGCTTTCCTTCCCTCATTCACAGTTTGCCAAGAAGGAGGATACTTGTATACTGGAATCTGGGAGCTGATTGTCCTTGGAGCTGTTAGTTCTGCCTCACTCCCTTCTTCTCAGGTTGCCTTGCCATCCCTTGCAGTATGATTTTATCCAGATGGCCAAATAATAACTTCATTATAAAAATAATTGGTTAAGTAAAGCTAATATTTATGATTTATACTCAGAATTTTCTTTCCCCCTGTTCTGAACATAGCAAAAACATAACACTTTAAAATGCCACTGAGGCCATCTGTTGTTTCCTATCAGTTCCTGACGTCATTTGAGTGGCTCAGTTATTTTAGGGTTTCCATAACCATGATCACACAAGGAGGTATTTCAGAGTATTTTGGGACCACTGAACAAGGGACTCAGACTTGCAAGGGATCCACAGGTCATCTATTTCTCCCTTCTATGTTCTCCAAGTGTTTTGTTTTGTTTTGTTTTGTTTTTTTCTGATAGGTAGAATTCAACCTAAGTTTTGGAGATTCCTACCCAGTGAGAAATTCCTGATCCAGTTGAGAAATTTATTGGAAGTTCTCCCTCCCTCTATATGCCAGTGTAGTTCTCCTCCCTGAAGAATTTGCTCACATGTCTAGGTTCTACCCTCTGGACCTACACAGAGTAAGATGTCGGCCATGAGTAGATGTCCAAAAGTTTCAAAACTGTGATCATGTCATTCTGGAAGCTTCCTTATTCTAGTGAGTTTTCTCTATTCCTTCAAATACCTTTTAGGTGATTTGGCATTGATCGTGCTCACTTTCCTAATCTTTCTCTTCCTATTAGACTTCAGGAATCCTCTTACCATGGGTGACCATCACTCTCAGAAAGCACTGGAAGAGTTATTATATCATGTAATCTTCACAAACACTCTGTGAATAGCAAGGACATTGGGGTTCCCTGCTGTACTGATGAGGAGACTGATTGCAAGGTGAACAAACTGTTGTGTTCACCATAAATCCCTGACTCCTCTACTGTCCAGTGAAGAGTCACTGAAACCCAATACGTTTCTCTGCAGCCCAATACTTGCTTATGATGCTCAGAGCTTTTTATTTTTTCTTCATTTCTTTTTTATTTTTTTTGCTCATTTTACATAACATTTTCTCTTTTTTAAAAAAAATTTTTTTTAATGTTTTTATTTATTCTTGAGAGAGAGACAGACAGCACGAACGGGGGAGGAGCAGAGCATGAGAGGGAGACACAGAATCTGAAGCAAGCTCCAGGCTCTGAGCTGTCAGCACAGAGCCCCACAAGGGGCTCGAACTCACAGACTGTGAGATCATGACCTGAGCCGAAATCAGATACCCAACCGAATGAGCCACCCACGTGCCCCCATTTTCTCTTTTTTTTAATGTTTATTTCATTTTGAGAGAGGCGGAGACAGAGCACAAGTTGGTGAGGGGCAGAGAGATGGAGACACAGAATCCGAAGCAGGCTCCAGGCTCTAAACTGACAGTATAGAGCCCAACACAGGGCTCAAACTCATGAACCGTGAAATCATAACCTGAGCTGAAGTCAGACACTTAATCAACTGAGCCACCCAGACACCCCTTTTTTTGTTCATTTTAAAATGAAATACCTAAGGCATACCAAAAAGAGTATAATTAATAACTTAACGAACTCCCTTATAGCTATTACCCAACTTAGGAAATAAAACATTACAGATACATAGCTTACGTACCCTTCTAAAATGACCCCCACCTTATCTCCCTTCTTTTAATCCATAAGTAACCACTATTCTAAATGTCATATATATCATTCTTTTTTGTGTCTATCCCTTTACAACACATAGTATAATTTCATGTTCTATGAAACTTCATATATATGCTGTTCATAATGTAGGTATCCTGATTTTTTACTTCATTTAACATTTTGGTTTTGAGACTCATTCATATTGATACATGTGACTATAGTTCATGTTTTTCTATGTCCTGTAATATTCCCTTTAATTAATATGTTATATATTTACTCATTCTACTATTGCTGAACATTGTAGGTTCTTTCCCATCTTGCTGTTGCCACAATGCTTCAACAAACATGCTACTTGGCTCCTGGAGCCCAAGTTTCTCTAGAAATTGAAATACTAGGTGACAGAATTTGTGCATCTGGAGTATGTGCAGCTTTACCAGATATGAACACATTGCTCTCCAAATTGGCATTTTATGCTCACTACTAGCAGTGGTTGAAGGACTCCATGGTGCTACCTCTTCATCCACACTTAGTAATATCATACTTTGCCAGTCTGATAGGCAAGACCATCACTGTTTTGCCAGAAATAGATATTGTTGTTTCTAATTTATAGTAGAGTGCAGAAAACTAAACTTTATTCACATTAAGTGCCTCGACCAAGCCACACAGTCTGAACTGGAATGCAGGCTTCTCCAGGAATAGAATTGGCTCTGCTGCTCTCAGCCATTCGTCAATATTGCCTAGGCATTGGTTTGTAAAAAAATAGCTATCCTAGGTGCCATGCGACATCCATAGGAAATCCTTTTGCATTTGTTAATGCTGATGGAGGCAATGTACAGGTAAAGTGGGTTTGTAATTTGGACTTATGCTGCTTTTGGTGATGTAATTGAAGTGTGCACTGTGTCAGTCTATATAACAGCAAGACATGTGATCATAAGGTTCTGTGGAAGTGGACACACTCCATCCTCTCAAGGAACCTGCCATTAAATGGTAGAGCAAGTGAAGACCACAAGCAGTGGCCCAGATGGAGGCTAAAGAGTGGCGTTGGGGTTAGAGTAATAGAAACAGAAAGTCAACCCAGCTTTGAAGATGTGCTCCAAGAGATGTGCCCTGCTGACTTGGTGGTGACAGGAAGATACAGACAGCCTGGACAAGGATATGAAGACCTGCTAGCCAGGGAAGTTCAGGCAATATTGAAAGCCCAGGCATCCAGCAGGCGAATGCCAGTGAGTCTACTAGAGCAGTTCCATTGAAAGAGCTTACAGGCACATAGCACAGAGAAGGTGGTGATGTTTCCCTTGGAGCCACACATTGACCTAGGGAAGCCCAGGGCAATGGCTACTGACTAGATCCAGAAGGTAAAGTTCACAAGCCCAGAGGTGCAAGTGTATACAAATTTTTACTCTGCACCTGCCAGCTTCAGACACTTGAGAGGTACTGAGATATGAGATAGCAAGTTTAAGGATTTTGTTTATCGTAAGAAAGCTGGAATAAGGAAAGTTAAAAGACTTTGTATACATATATGTTAGAGTAGAAGTAGACATATGGTAAGGAGTCAGTAGTAGGGAATGGTAGTACCAAAAGCTAAAGTGAAAAACCAGAACCAACTGATGGGGAGTCTTGAATGCCAAGCAAAGGAACTGAATCATCATCCAGTAATACTATCGGCATACTTATATGGCACTGTATATACCTTATATCATTTAATTCTCACAATTGCATATGAAGTGGGTGTATTTTTGTCTGTTTTATAGATGAGGGAACTGGGCACAGAGAGGTTAGGAGACTTGTCCCAAATCTTCCAGCTGCTATGTGGTAGAGCTAGGCTTTGGACCTATGCAGGATAGCTGCTCGGTCTGGACTTATAACCACTATCTTAAGTCCCATTATAGGATCTGAGAATTTTTAAGTAAAGGTAGTTAAAGCCTATTGCTTTTCAAAAATCCCAAATGTCTTGCTGCATCACTGGACATTCAAATCCCACGCATCTGAAATACTGAACAGCTTCCTGGGTAATTCAGGTGTACATGCACATCTGACTGACAGTCACTGCTGTTAAGCCAGGTTTCTGATAAACCCAACAACATTCGCAAAGTTCACCATGTGAGCAAAGGAGTATCACAAGCAGTATTTTAGCAGAACTGATCTGGGACTTGTGCTTGGCAGGGACTAGGAAGGTCCAGAGAATTGAGGTCGAGAGAGAGTGGCAGACTGTTCAGAAGCCAAGTCATGGGAAAGGAGGAGCTGGGCCAAGAGGAAACAGAAACTGAATAAACCGTTGATGCTGAAGACCAGTTAGCTCTATCTAAAAAGAGATATGGATGCCTTCAAGTTGGGAACTTGAATAAAGAGTAACAAAATCCTCATGCTGCTGAGTCCACCACAGTGGTTAACACGTGGGCTCTGGTTCCAATCCCTACTCCATCACTTACAAGCTGTGTGGCTGTGGATAGGCAAGCTATGTAACCTTTCCACGCTTCACTGGGTTCATTTATGAAGTGAAAACAATGACAGCACCTCTCATTGGGTGATTACTATATAAACAATGCTTAGAGCAGTGGTTTGCTCACAATATGTCTGCAGTAAATGTTAGGCCTTATTATTTTTACTGGTAGGAGATGGAAATCAGGAAGTATGAGAGACAATAAACTACGATTTAGAATGCTTGGTCTTTGATGCAGCAAGATCTCTGATCCTACTGCAGGCTACCTTCAGACTGGGGGGGAAAAAAAAACCTCTGCTTTTCCCAAAATGACAGCAGCTTCATTTTCAATGAAAATGATGCTAATTACTGGGTATTGACCCAAGATGAATTTCTCTTTGATGAACTACATACTGCTCTTCAGAAAACCTAGCCAAATCATCTCAAATACCAGGAAGTGTGGGGTAATGCAGCAAATTGGGGGAAAATGTGTATCAGAAAAAATTATTGCTACAAAAATATTTTCAGTAAGTTTGTTCCCTTCATAAATAGTGTGAATGGAATGCCTCAGCAATCAGCTGAAAGCCCGATCTTCGCTGTGGGCTAATTGCTCGTCTGGTTAGTGCAGAATTTAATTTGTGCTATTGTGCAGGCAAGGCTGAGAGCGTGAAATAAACAATGTGTGTTAATTTCACGTTTTCCAGTCTACTTAGCCAAAGAGAAAGCTTGGGCTCCTTCTCAGGCCTCACCCCACCCCCACCCCAGCTTCTCATCCTGGAATTTGCAGACCATAGAGGGGTGCGATATTTGCTGACTGCAGGTGTGGGGTTTTTGCTCCAAGACCAAAGTCACAGGAAAGCCGGTTCACTTGGGCAGTGATGCTGACCAAGGGCATGCATGGTACTCTCCCCACTATGCCCAGGACTGGTGCCCAGACCTTTCTTCCAAGACAAATGGGTACCTGCTAGTGCCAGGCAACTGGCTTTACGCTCTCTGGCTTGGTGATACCCCTGGCCTCCTGCGGAGCTGTTTTCTTCCGGGAAAGAGAGAACTACCTAATCCACACTAAATGGATTAATTTGATGAGCTAAGTGGATTCTTCTCTGTTGAGGGCAACAAAGGCAGCTTTTTGAGGATGCAGAGGTGGAACTTGGCACTAAGCGACTACCACCTTTCTCTGTGGCCGAAGGCATGGAAGCCCAAGAGAAGTGACTGGCTTAGGGTCAGAGGGGCAGTCGGTAGCTTGACTAGGGCCTAGAACTCCAGGACATCACCACCCTTCTACTACTCTCTGCTACACCATTTCTCAAAAAGTCTATAAAGTAAACCCAGTTACCTTCTTGATTGCTAACTTGTAAGCAGGAACCCAGAGCCAGACTGCCTAAGTTCATATCCTTGCTCTAGCTAGATAATATTACATGAGCTACTCATGCCTTTCAGTGTCTCAGTTTCCTCATTTGTAAAATGCATATAACAATAGCACACTCTTCCTAACAAGATTATGAGTACCAAACTAGTTAATACATGTAAAGTGCTTAGAACAATGCCTGGCAGAAAGTGTTCAGTAAACATTAGCTATTATTAGTGTCATTATTTGGAATATTCTAAATTTCTGCTGTGATTTTATATTAAGATTATTTGTATGTGCATGTATGTGAACCCAGATATTCCTGTCCTCTCAGAAAGGAGAGCTGTTATTCCCTTGCCTTCACTTACCATCTGTCCTGCTTTTATTATTAAAAATCTAATAAGGGAATTCCAGTATTTGGAAATGTCTGAGGCTCCCTCTTAATAAGGAGAAGAGCAGAAGAACCAAAGTCATTGATGCAAATCCTTGTGATGGCAGAAAACTTGCCTTGTTTGTCACTGTCTTACCAGTGACCAGCTCAGGTCCAATACAGAGTATATCTTGAATGTGTGCTAAACTACCAAGAGTCCAATGGGAGAGGCAAGTTGTGGCTATATCTTTCAAGGCTACAGAGGACAAAAAAACAAAGTGGAGCAAAACAAATCTTTGCTTTGGTCCCTTTCTTTGGTCCTAGGGATGACTGCTGTTTCTTTCCAAGGAAAAGCAAGATCACCAGTCTTATTTTAATTTATTAAAGCATAGGGTAGAGCCACCTGACTCTGGTCTAAGAGACACTGCTGTATATGCTCTCAGTGGGGCCTCCATAAATAGTCATTAAGGCCTTGCCTTGGGCTGGCTACTATACCAAATACTGAAGATACAAAGATTGTGCCTATCCTCCAGGAGGCCACAATCCCTGTAAGTAGGGATATTAATTATATAATGCAACTTGACATTGAAGCAGCATCCTGCTGTTGGTAAAGCACTGTGCTAACCATTCCTAAACAATAGGTGAGGACAGTAGGACAATGAAGGGTTGAGGGATTTACCCAAGGTCGCACAGCTGGAATGTGGCCTCAGGTCTCTGGGTTTAAGATCCTCTCCTGTCTCCCCTACACACATCAATTCCTCCATGAAATAAAGGCTATTTGACCTGACAGCCTTGCTCCACTGACAATTGGCAATGGCAGAGAAAAAGCACATTTGGTGATAGTACAAGGTGGGGCTGCGTAACCTGAAGATAAAAGAAGAAGCATGTTTCCACAATGCTACAATTATGAACTGGGAATCTAGGAGAAATGAATACTCTCAGTAAAGCAGCCATAGTTGTGGAGCACCTACTGCATACAAGACACCAGGCTAGAGTTTCAGCAGGAGGGAGTAGAACTTGGGCACAGAGATGAGTAAGATGCTGTCCCTACCCTCTGGTGCATCACAGACTCCAGGAGAAGATACAGTGAGAATCCCCAGAAGGAAATTTCATATTAGCTTTTGGAAGCTGTTACCAAGTCGTATGGACTAGATAGGCTAGAATTTGAGAAAAGGTGAGAGCCTATAAATGCTGGGCTGGATTTAGGATGCAAGAGGAGAATCATGCAAGAGGGGACCCCAGGAAGTGCATCACTAGCTGCCTGGCAATAAGAGGAACAGTATCTTGTTTGCTGCAGGGAGGAGAAATCAGGGAAAGCTTCTAGAAGCAGGGGAACCTATATGGGCCGAGTAAATGACAGCCATCAGGAGGCTTCCTGCTGCTGCAGTGCCACAGAGGACAGGCAGAGGGAAGGGAAGGTTAGAGGAAGAAGGATGCAGATATCAGATAATCCATCAGGGAAGGTGCAGTGTCTTGCCCAAGCCGCACAGCTGGTCATTTCACTGAATGAATCAGCCAGTCTGGTATTTAAAATCTTCTAACATGTGGAACTGGATTGGTGGTGGTGTTGCAAAGAAAGTGACTGCTTGAGTGCTTCTGAGGACCCCCGTGCAACGTCGTCTTTTCCTTAGGGATTTCTAGAGCGGAGAGGGCCTGCATTCTAAACCCTTCATGATGCTTGGAGCTCCCTGGACCTTTGAAAATTTCCAAGTGTGAGAATTTTGAGTTGAGGAGCCAAGAAGAATACAGCAGTATTCCATGTGTTCTGCCCTGTGAAGTCACCAACTTCTATGCATGACCTGGATGACTCATTCCTGTGCTGTGCTTCCATGGGCTGAGCTTCTTTTCCTTCACCTTCAACTCACAAACCTTCTCCATCCTTCTAGAACCAAGTTGAGGCCTCTGCTCCATGAAGGTAGCTCCAAATAGCCAACACCGATCCATATGTTTTCCCAAAAGCTAGCTAGAGAGAGCTCCCATTTGAAGAATGCTGACTCTAGGCCCTGTGTTAGTCATGGTTTCTTCATTTATGTTCACAACAAACCTATGAAGTGAAGCATTATGTTAACTGATGGGAGGACAGAGACTCAAAGAAGCTGAGGAATCTGAACCTGGGTTCGGCCGATTCCAAAGTCTGAGCTCTGAACCACTGCATTCTAGTGCCTCATCCAGCCCTGACCATGTGCAGAACTTTTTTTTTTTTTTTTTTTTTTGTATTAAGAACCATATAGATTAAAACTGAACTTGCTAGGTTCATTGGGAGTATAAAGTATTATGAGATCCACATCCCCTTTTGTTCAAGGAACTTGAAATCTGGATATACAGATAAAGTATTTAAATAGGTAGTTAAGGGGCACCTGGGAGGCTCAGTCAGTTAAGCGACTGACTTTGGCTCAGGTCATGATTTCACGGTTCATGAGTTCAAGCCCCACATCAGGCTCTGTGTTGACAGGCTGGATCCTGTTTTGGATTCTGTCTCCCTCTCTCTCTCTCCCCCTCCCCCACTCATGCTCTGTCTCTCTCTCTCTCAAAAATAAATAAATATTAAAATAAATAAACGAATAAATGGTTAAAATACAGAACACATTACACCATAACAAATGATGTTTATTGAGCATCTAGTATGTACCATCAGGCATGGTACTAAGCTCCTCAAGATCTTAAGAGAACTGTCTCTGCTCCATTGAAGCTTATAATCCACTGAGGGAGTTAGTCCTTAAACAAATAAGTTTGCAAATGGCTGTATAATTTGTACCATATGAAATGTTAGGGAGAGAAAGATTTATAAGCTATGAGAGATAATAGCCAGGGGACTGTTTTTAGATGGGAAGACCAGAGAAAGCCTACCTTCAAAAGTGTTATTTTAGCTGAAATTTGGAAGATGAACAAGAGCTGGCAGAATGTAAGGAGATTGGGATCTGGTAAAGGGGTGATTTCTGGTCACAGCTCGAAGCAGAAAGAAACATGGAGCTTTAAAGGAACACACCTAACGAAGGCAGCCAGTGTGTGCTTTCAGCTTTTGCCATGCTTTTTGGGGTTCTTGAGCCCCCGGGCCCCACATTCTGAATGCCCTGAGCTTAGCAGATGCCTCCCCTTCTGTCTGTATCCCTAGTCTGTTTTTATGACATTATCCACAGCTTCAGTCAGAGCTTGGCCTCTTTTTTTGTCCATTTTCTCCTTTTGATCATGGCAGGGGCTTCTGGACCACTTGGACAGTGGGGCTCATGGCTCATCTCCCCAAACAGGGGGTTACTGGGGGCTGTCAGAGCCCCACCTGGAGAGTTCTGCTTTCTTTCATAGCTCCCCCTCCCCAGTCTTCGTGGGAGCTAGGACCTGGGAAGACTGTAAATTGTATACATTATTTCCTTTTTGATTAGGTGAATAAATAACTTGATTGAGACGCGCCTCTTTGGAGGGTGATGCTGGCAGGCTTCCAGGAGTGGGAGGCAGCTGGCTCTGAGCACAGAGGAGGTGGCAACAAAGACTGGAGGGATAGACACATCGTGGGCAGGCTTGGGATCCTGCCTGGTACTGGAGAGAACCGGCCAGAAATATTTAGGGAAAGCAGTTTGCCCCCTCTCTGTCCCTGAGAGGGAAGGTTCAGGTTTGGGCTGCCTTTGCAAACACCAGGCCATTTGTCCCAGCCCACTGATCTCCTGAGTGACAGGCTTCAGCTGGAAGGAATGGGCACAGGCTCAGAGCTGATGACGATATGCTACCCAAGTGAGTTGGACCATGGGAAAATTCTCCATAGATGAGAGGTATAATTTTTAAGAAAGGCCTTTAGATCCTGGACAGTGTCTCCTTATGTGCAGGGCAAAGACATATTGGTGTATGGAATACATTTTTGGCCTTTGATCCATGCTCCTCTTACTGCTCTAAGTTTAAAGTATGGAACTAAGCTGGGATTATTTTCCCTTCCTCAAGTGACCTCATTGGCCACCTGCACAGCCTCCCATAGTGGTCTTGCCCCACCTTAGAACTATGACAAGCTCTGGTGCTAACCACCCATGATGCCCTGTAACAAGGGGCAGTTTCAAAGTGGTGAGAAATAGCATGGCAGACTCTAAGTGATTCAGATACAAGTCCTACCCCGAGGCCAAACCTTGAGATTCACTGCTCCGATGACAGGGGAGAAGCCAGCTTTTAGTGTAGACACTAAGATATCTAAAACAGGCCTCTTGGTACAAAATTGGGTTTCCTTGCTGGTTACTGATCAACCAGCTGGTTACAGAGTTATTCCTTGGAGTTAAATCATGGTGGCTTCAGAAGTCCCTTAAGATGGAAAACAATTAAACCAATTTTAGTCACATATACCTTATTTGGTTAGAGAATAATTGATTACTACCCTTTAGGGCCCAAGGAGATAGATGGGGACATACAACAATTTAGGGAGCCCATTACAAGCCTAGGAGAACACTGAGTCTTTCATGCATGTCTTCTCATATCATCCTGAGGGTCTGTAGTGACAACCACTACACCTTTTCCATTCTTCCAACTGCTCTACCTTAAGGTATATTGGGAAAATGAGACTGTTCTGAGGAAACACCAGCCCTGGAGAACCTCTGAGAGGGCTTCTCTGAGTATCTGGGTACCTAGGATGGAAGGGAGAGTACCACAAGCTGTAAATGGCCCAGATTTGACTCTGTTCACCTACAGTCCATGATTTACATTGTGGCCCCATACCTTGTGCTCCTGGTTCCTGGGCAGATCCTCCACAGGCTATAGGGATCACTTAATACCAGTCAGCATGCTTGCTTGCAAGGTCTTCTGGAGTCTCAGGAAAGGCCAAATGCACAGCCAAATGTTGAGCCACACTTGAGTACATTGCAATGAGGATGATGTCAGGGGAATTGGAGAACCTGAATCCAAGTTACAGTACATGGATACTGCATTGTTATCACCGCACACACTCCTCACTTGTGCCAAGGAAGCCCCAAGCTGGCTTCCATATAGGAGAAGACCTCTCACTCCTCTTATTCTACCCAGTTCTGACCCTTACCTATAGTCTTTCCATGTGCTTCGCCTCCTCTTTATGACCTCTTTATTACTCCAATCATCTCCTTGCACCTGGAAAATTCCTTACCATGCTTTGAGGTTCAGCTCAAAGATGGTCTTCTTGATGATCGTTGACCTACAGCCTCCTCTTTGGTTTTTCCCTGGCACAGGAGTTCTCCCCCACTCCTGTCACAGAGTTTATCACCCAGTGATGCAGATCTGTCTTCCCTTCTAGACAGGAAACCACCTGAAGACAGTGTCTGTTACCTTTCTAGTACCTAGCACAGTGTTGGCACATAACAGTTCTTGTGGGAAAACCTCTCTGACCTCTTCTCCACCTCCCAGGCTTGGTTCGATATACATTCTCTGTACCCTCACATTACCCTGCTCACACACATAGTATGATGAAGACTGTTTATTTGTGTGCACTATTTATAAGCTACAGTATCAGGAGAACTGGGCCCATGACCATCCTGTCCATCAGCCAATCACTAATGCCTGGCATATGTCTGACACCTAGGAGCTGCTCAATTAATACATATTGAGTAAATGAATGAGTCCATCTGGGATTTTGAAAACCAATTGTAGACTTTGTCTGAGTCAGACACCTTATCCCAATAAACACCTTATTCTCTTAGTCCAGGTCCCCTGCAAGGCACACTTGATCTGCAATTGCCCAGAGTCCCAACATCATCAAACTGTGCTTAACTCAATCACTGTGCTGAGGTAGTAGTTGTAGTTAAATAACTTCAATCAAATATGTAATTTTTCCAGAAGTTCTGGGTTCTCACCTTTGTCCTAGTACAAACAACATTAGCAATTAATGTGCTCTTTCCTTTTACATACAAGGAGAGAAGAGAAAAATACTTTGTCCTATGGTAGGTTTGATATTCTTCAAAACTGGGAAATCTGATGTCTTAGAAAAAGCTTTATTCCCAAGAGTTAGAAACTAGAGTCTGCTATTAAAATGCTATGAGACCTCAGGCAAATTCACCCAACTGGCCTAGTTTCCTAGTTGCAAGTGCTACTTCTATGCCTCACCCTTTTTTTTTCTAGTTGAGGTTTTCTAGACTACCTTTCTAGTCTGTTCACTAATTGTTACAAAAATATTAAAAATTGTTTCCACAAGTTCAGCCCTTTATATGAAACTTATATATTTGCTTATCTCTTATTTCATTTCTCTGTGGGGTAAGTAGGATAGTTTGATCTAGAGGATTTCTAATATGTGTTATAGTTTTCAGTTTCTAAGAGGTTTAAATGTAAAGATTTGTACCCTTTGGCCCTTATATACAGGATCCCTTCCTCAAGGTAAGGCCAAGAATTCCCATGTACCCACAAGTCACAGAACACAAACCTATTCACATGGGGTGGTAAGAAAGAAAACCCAGAGGAGCTTATTCTCCAAAGACAGGACTCCCTGGTGGAGAAATCTCCCATAGTCATGATGGTCTGTGTTTTTTGGAAAAAGTGTCTTCCTACTTCCCTGTCAGTCACAAACCAGGGCTACTGATCTCTGGCAGTGCATCAGGCTTACCCTGACTTGTGGTCCAGTGATCCTGGCATTGGACCCTTTGAGCCTGGCAGAGATCATGGGAGGGATCCAGACTTTCAGCTGAGTCCCAGTTAAGGACACAGCTCAAGTACTTTCAGCCATGCCACATCAATTGCTATCATAAGGTAAGAAAGGGTGGTTGGTTTGTTATACTAGTTTTGAAATATAAGGCTTGGAAAGGTGTAATGGCTGGTCCAAGGAACCACCAAAATTCAGTGGTCAGGACATATGGCTATACTCCCCATGCACTGCCAGAAGAGAAAGCTTCCTTCTCATTCGAAAGTGCCTTTTAAACTTTGACCTCAACAGCATCTGTATGAATATTGCATCACCAGTGTTCATGGGCTTGAACATGTGGAAACCATATGATTTCATATGGAAAGAATTCTAGACAAGAAGACAGTAAACCAGAGTTCTAGCTGAAGCCCTAGTTAAAGTATTGCTTCCATGTTCTGGGTCTTACTTTCCTCATCTTTACATAAGAGAATTATTCAGAGAAGTGGTTCTCACTGTTTAGTCTGAGGACCAAGTATATCCACATCATCTGGATGCATGTCTAGAAAGGCAGATCCCTAGGCTTCCCCAAGACCTGCTGAATCAGAGTATTAAGGAGTGGGCATGAAAAACAGCACTTGAAACAAACTTACCAGGTAAGATTGTGAAGCATGCTAAGGTTCAACAACCCCAGGACCCTCACTTCCATCGTGAGATATCATCTTATGATCTTATGGATATAATTATTGTAAGGTCCAAAAGGTGCCAGCTATACTTTTAGTCTCCTGATTTTTTATCCCCCACCATGTATGCCAGTTCTTTGTAGAAAGTAGATGCGTTTGAAAAAGCTAGTTCATTCTGGGGTGCACTGTAGTTGCAGACTCATCTTGAGATTCCCTCCAGGCTGTTGTGGAGCATGAAGCTCTTGATGGTGGGATGAGAAAGGAAGAAAGCCTGCTCTGTGTTCTGAAGGAGAAAGAGAGTCCCTATAAACAGCAGTCCCAGAATTACCCTCCAGCTCCCTCACCATTATAAAGAAGAGCTGACACAGCAGAGTCCAGGGGATGCTGAGTGTCTGCAGAGCCTTAATCACTAAGCCAGGCAGGCTAAATGCAAGAAGAACATTTTCACAAACAGCACCTGTACTGAGCAGCCATCCTCTATTTTTAGAGCTGCTGCAAAGAGAAGAGGGACATTTGGAGAGACTCCCGAAGGGCACTAGGCAACAGGAAGGTGGGGAGGTTCCAGCATGTTCTCTCTGGTTGATTCTATAATGCCCTGTGAATGGAGTAATTGAAAACTTAGCAAGTCTGACTTTTTGCTTTGTTTGGTTTGTTTTATGGTTAAGGATGAGGTGGGGACATAGTGGTAGAGAAACAAGATGGGGTAAGGAGTGTCATTCACATCTCTTGGTGATGTTTTTGGTGGAGGAACACATATTTAAAATAAAGTTAATATGATGTTAATTCTAAAATATACAACAGTCTTTTCTCCAGGACTTACTTTGGAGCAGCTCAAGGTAGGACTAAATGGGAAATTTTTTATCTTATTAATTTTATCCAGCTGCAAAAATGTCCTCCTTGTTGGGATAGTCACACTTTGCATTTGTAGATAGGACAAATTACATAATTTAGTGCTAGATATATGTTAGGTTGAGAACCTGACCATGAGCTTCTGGCCATTTGGAAAGACTGTCAACTCAGAATGTCAGCTCTTATTTCCAAATGAGGAATAATAGCAAACACTAATTGAGGGCTTAAACATTTCCAAGGGCAGACCTATTGACAATTAGCTAAAGATATCAATACACATGGAAAGGTAGACTGGAACTTTGGTAACATTTTATGACATTGGAATTTCCCATCCAAGTGAACACCATCAATCTGATAAATGTTATGCATTTGTTTGACCTTTCAGGTAGATTCATAACACTTCAGGTCAGAAAATGTCATTTTCTGATCTACTTCCTTCTCTTTTCCCATTTGCAATTAGGAAAGTCTCCTCTTTCATTTTCAGCCTTCCTGGGAATATTGGGTTGAACAATGCAATATCTGGTCTAATCCTCTCCCATTGTGGATGAACAAAAGAGTCTTGTCTCCTTTTCAAGCTCACACAGCTATTTGTTTGCATGGTTAGCTTGGAACCCTGACTCCCAGCTTAGTGCTTTTTCTACTACATCAGAGAATCTGAAGATCCTAGAGTTGGAAGGAACCTTAAAAATCATCCAACATAACCAGTTATCCCCAATGCTTGAACTGATAAATTGGAGATCACAGACTTTTTTCTAATAATTCTTTTGAAACACAAAATTAGACAAAAGGGATGAATGCCAAGTTGAGTCAATTTTCTTTTGATCCTGCTTAACATAAATGCAGAACAAACAAATAAAAACACCACCTGGCTGCATCTTAATGTAGAGTGGTCTTGAGGTGTGTAATTCAGAACTTGTGGACCTCGTAAGACTATTTTTACAGGGTAAACAAATTGTGATGGAAACCAAGCTGTGATTTTGCTGCATAAATACTGTATATATTCCTTAATGCATTCTAGCTAATGCAAACATTTTGTGACTGTTGGAACAATAACCTTAGTGAACTGTTAACAGAATTTCAGAACAACAAATTTTGCTATTTTCCGATGTCCACTCAACTTCCTGATGATTTCTCCCTGTTTTTTATGTCAGGCCTCTTCCAAGAAGCCACCCCTTGTGTTAACCATCACCCTTTGGAGACTTGCTGTCAGCCAGCTGCCATATCCCTCCTTAAAGCATTTTCCCATAAATATGTAATAAGTTTGAGAAGGCCAAAGGGAAGAAGAGAGGTGTGCTTGTCCATTTGGGCTGTTGTAACAAAACAGATTGGGTGGCTTGTAAATGACAGAAATTATTTTCTCATGGTTTTGGAGACTGGATAGTCCAAGATCAAGACACTGACAGATTCAGTGTCTCATGAGAGCCTTCTCCCTGGTTCATAGACAGCTATCTTTTTACTGTGTTCTCACATGGTGGAAGGAGCTGTCTGAGGTGTCTTTTATAAAGGTACTAATCCCATTGAGGAGGCTCCACCTTCATGATTTAATTACCTCCCAAGGACCCCACCTCTTAATATCATTACATTGGGGATGAGGTTTTAACATAAGAATTTGGGGATCTATTTTCAGTCTATAACCAGAAAGAAATAGAGGTTTAAGAAGTACAGATTCCTAAATCTAACCATACATTTCTCTCTCATTCTTCTGATTTTGTTTGCTTCCATTATGGGCTTTTTCAAATTCTGCTTTGTATTAGATTGAACCCTAGAAAATTGTCATTTTTGTAGGTCAAAAACAGTCAAATATCACCAATTTATTAAGATTCAACCTAATGTCATTGGGTCAGTATGTTCTGAGGATTGAGGATGCCCCCACAGCAGTGGGGTACTTCCTTCTTCAGACTGTTGTTGCTATGCAGCCACTCAAATAAATTAAGGTTCTCATCTTCATGGACTTTTTTTGCCAAGACAAGTTCCAAACACCAGTATATAGCCTGACCCCTTTTCACCTCCCACCGCCAGAATACATCATGGTTTCTCAGGCTTTTGCACTAACAAACATTGGAAAGTAGCAGGTTTTTCTTTCTGTTTTCACTATTGATTTCAGGGATATCTGTTGAACTATGCTTAGCACTCTGTGTAAAATGCATGCTCTGGAGATTTCAAGTTTAATGGCAGTAGGAAGGAGAGCAAAAGAGAAAGTATGAAAGAGACATTATAATTTGAAAGCAGGAACAAGCAATGTAAGCACATGTAGGGGTAGTGGGGCATATGTCCATCACTCAAAAGGGAGTAAGCTCTTTGGAGTTAAGTATTAACTTTTCGATACCATACATCGCTAGGAACATAATAGCTGATCACCAGGTATCCATCGAATCAAAGTAAATACTTTGTTTAGGATCTTCAGTATTTAAGCCGATAATGGTGGAAGCATGATGTCCCTTCTCCAGGCATTTTTCAAACCACACTATGGAGGCAGCCACTGGTTACCTGTACTTGCAAAGCCAGATTTGATCCAAATTTTTTTTCTTTTTTTTTTTTTAAATATTTGTTTATTTATTTATTTTTTTAACATTTATTTATTTTTGAGACAGAGAGAGACAGAGCATGAACGGGGGAGGGTCAGAGAGAGGGAGACACAGAATCTGAAACAGGCTCCAGGCTCTGAGCATTCAGCACAGAGCCCGACGCAGGGCTCGAACTCACGGGGCCGTGAGATCATGACCTGAGCCGAAGTTGGCCACCCAACCGACTGAGCCACCCAGGCGCCCCAAATGTTTGTTTATTTTTGAGAGAGACAGGGAAAGAGAGAGGGTGACTGGGGGAGGGGCAGAGAGAGAGGGAAACACAGAATCCAAAGCAGACTCCAAGCTCTGAGCTATCAGCACAGAGCCCAACACAGGGCTCGAACCCACAAACCACAATATCATGACCTGAGCCAAAGTTGGACACTTAACCAAATTTTTTTCAATCCGTTTACTCTTCTCTGCACCCAAGCAATGTCCAGCAACTATTTTAAGCAATATTCATAGCTCTAAGTCCTCTTTTATTCGTCCTCCAAAGGACTACAAAAGCTAAGAAAGCAAGAAGTCAGGGAAGGAAAAATAAACAGCCAATTTAAAAAGGAAGGAAGGAAGGGAGGGAGGGAGGGAGGAAGAGGGGAGGAAAGGAAAGAGAAGAGATCAGGAAAGTTGAGCCCTTTGAACTCCATCCTGGCCTTACCCCATCAGTTATATATGCTCTCCTTGCCTTTGTAGGACACTGCCCAGCTCCATCTACCCCTTCTCACACCACATCGTGCTGTCATCTTATCCCAAAAAACTCCAGCAAGTCTTGAAACAAAGACCGACAGCAAATGAAATCCCCTGCTTGACTGGGAATAAAATGCAATTAGCCAGGGAAGGTTTTGAAATTTATTTTTAATGCTATGAATATTTTATCTCCTGACCCTCACCTCCATTCACAACCCCCCCACAAGCCACCGCCTGGACCCCTTCACACAGGGTCTTTGCAAAGTGAAGCATGACCTTTGGATTGAGACGTTCTGTGTTGCAATACGTTGGAATAGGTTTCAACACGGTAACTCGAGATCTATTTACTAAACTGTTTGGCACATTCAGCACGTCCTGGGGGAATTGTTGGCGGGACCCGCAGTGCGTTTTTCACTCTTCCCTGATGCATTACCAGACATAAGGTCATCCCAGTCTAGCAGAGATGGGTGCTGCACAGGGCTCATTACCTCGCAGCAAGCCAGCCAGATGAGGCTGTGGGATGTTTTCTCTTCATCATTCAAGCTTGAAAGGAAACTGTCAGCCTCCACTTGCTCTTAAAACAATGAAAATTTAGGTGACAGCACTCTCATTAGCTCAATGGAAATGAAGGTTTCTAGGCAAAGACTTCTCTCCTTTGTAGCATACTAACCAACTCTACTTTAAGAGTCATTCTAGAGGCCAGGGCATGAGGATGGCTATCAGCTTCTGGGAATAGGGTAGTGACAATAAAACAACCCCCATCTCTTCAGTAAGACTAGAAACTTTCAGGATAAAAAAAAAAAAAAAGAAGCTTTCAGGGCACACAGCATCTGAACTGAGAAAAATGGGTAGATTTTAGGTAGATCCGGGTTTTCCATGGCTTAGCTTTGCTGGAAAATGGGTATATATCTAGGGCTATCCTCTTTTGACTTGCATGTATTCACATTATCAGAAAACAAGCAGGGATATTATTACACTGGCAAATGTTCTTACTAAAAGAAACTCAGGCAAAAGTGCCAAGTGTAGATCCTATTCCCTAGACTTATCATTGCAGAATTCTAATCTAAGAGGGTATGCTTAATATTTGATGAACTACTTGAATAATGCACAGAATTATGGGAACCCTAATAAGTGCTTACATTTGTATAGTACCATATTCTAGGACATCCATATGCATTATTTTCTCATGTGATCCTTATAAAAACCACATTTAATGGCCTTAGTAGGTAGTCAGTCTTTGTTTTTATAAAATCTTAAGAATATTAGAACTGAAAGTGACCTTAGCTATAATCTTGATCAGTAGATGCTAACCACGGATGCATGGTGAATCACCAGAGAAATTGTTTTCAACATCTATGTGTGTGCACCACCCTCCCAACTCTCCACTTCCTGCTGTCCTCCCCCAACACGCACATACAGAATCTGAATCACAAAGTGGGGAGGAGAACCCACACATAAATGCTTTTTAGAAAACATTCCAGAGCACACCCCAGTTTACATCACTACTCTAGACCAGTCCTTCCTTTGTCCAATGGGGAATTTGAGGCGTAAAGCAGACATGACTGACCTGGAGGCAAAAGTGTCCGGCCCCCTGACACTTAGTTGGGTAGCCTTTCTTTCCCACTTTCCTACCACTTTTCCAAGTCAAAGGACAGACTTCCAGGATGAGGTTCTTTATTTTAAACTATTTTTTGCTTCTGGCTTTCAGAAGGCAAAATGATAAGAAATGCTCTGTACAAAATATACCTCATGTGAGTAAAGTTCCCAGAACCACAATTTTCTGTTAGAAGCATTTCTACCTGAATGCATGTTCCTCACAGGTTTTACTCTGCAGTGCTACAATTTGGCTCTGATTCTCATGAATAGTGATTACCCTCTTTCTCTTGGTGGCATTTCATCTCCAGATTCTCTATACTTTCCCCAAAACACAGGAGCATTCCACTGAATTTGGGGCTTATATCATCAGTACCCTAAAATGTATGAAAAGGCACTGATGAAGAAGAGAAAGGACTCTGGGCAGCAAGTGAGCTATGTTGGAGACAGGAGCAAAAATCTTTCTCCCCTGCTTCTTTGCCCCTCTGTCATACCCTTCTCTAGTAATTTCATCTGATCCCCTCACACTCCTGGACAGGAGGGTGGCATCAGATTGCTCAGTACCATGCCCTTCATTGGTCCCATTTACTAGTGGGCTGGTTACTGTGTGAAAGGGTAAATAGAGCTCAAGTTCCGGTGCTTCCTGAGCTCAAGTGCTAAGAAATGAAGGCAGACCTTTCTTCATGGCTAACCTCTTTCATGCTGCAGGTTGGATAAGCAGACCTAAGACAGGCTTTACAAATTTCCTGATCTCAGTTCCTATCCAGAGTGCAGGAAACCTCATTAGGAAGTTCCTGATGGAAGAAGGCAATGAAGAGTTACCCAGTCCTGCTCTTAAAAACAGATGCTGTGTCCAAAATGTCCTTCATTTGAGTAAGGTTCTATGCACCACAATTTTCTATTATGAGTGTTGCCACCTACTTGGTAGCAGCCGTAATGTATTTCTTTACTCCAAAGAATGTGCATATGAGGCTTTCTTGCCAGTAATAAGGGTCTGCAAACCAGCAGCCCAAAACTTTGTTTTCTTATTGTGATAGAATATAATTGACTGTTTTTTTAATGTATACAATTCAGTGGCATTAAGTATATTCACAGTGTTATGCAACCATCATCACTATCCATTTCCAGAACTTTTTCATCAACACAAATGGAGACTCTGTACTCATTAAACAGCAACCTCTCACTTACTTCTTCTCTACTTCCTCACTCCCTGGTAACCTTTATTCTACTTTCTGTTTCTGTGACTTTTCCTAGCATAGGTACCTCATATAGATGAAATCATACAATATTTGTCCTTTGTGTCTGGCTTATTTCACTTACCATAATGTTTAAGGTTCATCCATATTGAAGCATGTATCAGAATTTCATTCCTTTTTAAGGCTTAATACTATGTTGTATGTATAGACCACATGTGTTTAACCATTCAGTAGTGGGTGAACTAACCTAGGCATTTTTATACTATTATTGGTTGAGTGTGATGCATATTTAACTAACTAAGCTGTGGCATAGGAATGAAGGAAAGAAATAATGAGGTTTGGTGAGGTCTTAGGGAACCTCTGAATAAGGCATTATAAACTGTAGAAATATTATAATGTCCACACTTTTCTGAACTAAAAATGAGGACATGATTTGACAAATATCATGTTTGAAGGTGGATAACTGAAGAGAACATTGAAAATAGACTGTCCAGAAGATTAAGCAGGTGTGGTCACTATAACTCCCTTAGCAACTGGAAAAACAAAGTGGAAGAAAAAAAATGTTGTTCCATAAGGATTTCTCACTTCTAAAGCAGAGGTTCTACAGTTCTCTCTCCCCACCTTCCTAATTTTGTCCTCTTCTGTGAAATGAGTGCCTTCTCTTCTTGAAGGTGCTGTGTCTGCTGAGCAGGAAGGGAACATAGCCTGGAAATCCCAGGAAAAATGTCTTAAAAGCATCTTGTGGCCCAGGAAGATGACTGTGTTATTTTTCAACCTCTTAGGACTTCGATCCTGTTATCACTAAATATCAACCACAGTACCTGGGTAGAAAAGATGGGCAAAGTCTTGAAAAGCAGAATAGGGCTGAAATCAACCCTGTCAGAACCTAACTGTCTTGAGTTGGACTGAAGTTCTTATACTCTAATATAGCTGCTTTGGGGCTCAGATAAGACAACTCAATACTGAGATTCATGAAGTCTCAAATAACTCCCTCGGAGGGCTATGTCAGCTTCTTTCCAGGGGGTGTTTGGATATCATGAAGTTGGTAGCATAATAAAAAGCATACATGAGATTGGGTCAACAGTAAATCCTTAGAAAATCTCCTTCCTCTTGCTTTACCTTAATTGGTGGATTTCATGTTATGTAAGAAGGGCATGCTTGACACTCAAGCTGGAAAGCTTCTGAGGGGGATGATGGAGCATTGGGGGAGGGGCCAGTGGGTTTTATGAAAAGCAAAGGAATTATGGAAAGCACATTGCAAGTCCTGTTATTTTTCTTGTACTATGTTCCAAACCCAAACAAACTCGAAAAAAGTATGTGTGCAAAAGCAAACCTTAAACCGTTTTTGCGAATCCCACCCTAGATTTCACATTTCTCTAGTGAGGCTCACATTCCTTTATTCAGATTCCAAAAGTAGAGATAATTTGTTCCAAATGTTTCCAAAGCCGACCAGCAGAAGGGCCTAACGATTTTTCCAGAGCTGGAGAAAACTGTGAAATCTTCTACAGTCTAATGGAGCATTCAAAGTGGAAAAAAGAGAGAGACAGAGACAGAGACAGAGAGACAGAGACAACAAGGGGAAAGGGAAAAGGAGTGTTTTGATTATCTATTTGTTTATTTTGTTACAGTTATGGCTTTTTGACAAGGTCTGAGGGGACGTGTTGATTGCCAACATCTTATTTCCTTTGGCAAGATAGCATTTCTTCCGTATTATGGAGCAGATTATGATGGAGAAATCAGCCACACAATTATGTATTTCTTGTAAGACAATGAGCAAGCTCATTTCAAAGAAGTTGAACTTGGGGATTTTCTGTGTGTGTATGTTTATATGCTGGTATATGCTGGTGACCTCCTTCCTCTCCCTAACAGATCTTCATATAACCATCAGTTTGCAGATAACAACTCCCTGTACTAATAGAAAAAACTGTGCCCCAACATAGTTTCCGTTTAGAAACATGTTTGGGCACTGGGGCCAAAGCTGATGATTGATAGCTAGAGTAATTTCTAAGGAGGGACAAGTTTCAGTGGGATTGGGAAAAAAAAGGCTTTTTTTTTTTTTTACTTTCCTAAACTGTCACTAGACTATATTGTCATTCAGTAGTTTAATATGTGTACACCTCATCTCCACTGTGAGATTCCGAGTTTCTACAAGTCTAGAAGTGTGTCTTCCTCCTCTTTGAAGCTCCTGCAGTGCCTGGCACACTGTTCAACCAGCTATAGATGTCGATTTGGGGAAAAAATTGATAGAATGGGACATGTGACACACTTTTTAGCTCATTAAATTTTCATGGAGCCAAGGAAAACTTAAATAACTTAACTAGGAAGATAACCAGTTCAGATTTCAAACTGTTATGGTTTTCAATGTAGTAAGTAATAATTATAACTTATTTTTAATATTACTATTATCATCTTTACCATTTATTGAGGTTACACTATATGCTAGGCACAGTGACATGCTTTACATATATAATCTCCTTTAATCTTCCTAACAAGCCTGAAAAATGAAATGACTATCTTATTCTAAAAATAAGGAAACTGAGGCACAAAGAATTAAATAACTTTGGATCCCAGTGACTGAAGCTGGGTCAGATCCAGGTTGGTTGATGAGTCTTTGGATATGAGATGAGACCTTGAAAGTAAACAGGGCTGATGTCATAGCCAGCTCACTCAGTGGGGTCAAGCAAGGGACTAGGGAGCCCACAGCTATGATTGGGACTCTTTGTGTTTGTGATGCATCAAGACAAACTCTTTTTTGGATTCCAACCACACCCCTAAGCCAAGCCAGATGGATTTGAAATTGTGCAATTGGTCACAGGCAAAAGAGTGTGGGTGGCTTGGGGAAAATCCATCACTAGGCTTGAAGCTGCATTTCGGAGCACATGGTCTTCTAATGGGAGGCTGGGAAAACATTTCTGTGCATGAGTGATGATGGTGCCTGGCTGCCAGGGTCTGAGAAGGGATCGAGATGGAATGTTAGCCATGGTCCCTCTCTTTGAATGAGGGGGATTTATACAAGAAGGCAAGATGTCCAACCACCCCAAGTAGGACATGGGAATATATGGGCTCATGGATGAGCACAAATACACTCTTTTCAAGCTCAGTACACACATATGAAGACATGGATGTGATATTACCAGAGAAATCTTTTCCTTGTCATCCAGAGTCATCATTTGCTGCTCTGTCTCAGACCCCAAGACCCTTTGTTCCCAAACCATATCCAATTATAGGAAGCTTGTATTGGAGAAAAAAGAGCATTGGCTTTGAAATAAGAAGACCATGGCTCGTCTTTCACTGTCACTCACTAGCTAGAGAAGCTAAATCTTCATTCTTGAACTAGATGTTTGAAGTAATCTCTGTCTTCCTGAACTTATGTGATTGTTGAGAAGATAAAATTACACATAGCACACATCCACAAACATGGAAGTGCTTCATGCATTTTCAAAAAGTATGTGAATTATTGTGTATATCATAAAACCCAAGGGACATAAGAAATGCATAACTAGCTAAAATTATTGCTGGGTCTTTCTATGTCCAAGACTCTGTTAGACATTTGGATGAAATGACTAAAGACATACATTACATAGTTCTTACCATTAGGCAGCCTATACTATTTTAGAGATGGTAAAACTAGCAAGTGTTATTGGTTTATTGAACAAGCTGGGCTGAGTAAGGTGTAAGAAAGAAAGAAATTAATTTCTTCCTGCCACTGGCTATCTCTGTCTTTAGTGATATCTCAGAGCCCCTAGTTTTCAAAGTCATTTTTAGATATCAACAGACAGTCTCATTTTGAGGTATTGAATTGTTGGGTCAAAAGTGGTGAAAAGCTCCACACCATTCGAACTCGGGAAGGAGGGGTATACATAATCTGTTTTATATCCTTTTCTCATTCCGACCTTATTCTTGATAGAATTTGTTTTTCTACACTCCAGACCTCAAGATTGACTACAACGAGGAAAGAAAATTTGAGGAAAAGAACACAGCTTTTAGTAGCAAGTTGGCTCTACCGTATTGGGCTCATTTTGAATTAGGTGAACAAATACCAGCTCTTTCTCTCATGGGACACTTTTATGAGTTATTTGTCAGTCTTCTCCTTTCTGAAGTCCAACCCTGAATGGTTTCTATGTACACTGATACCTCTGTCTGAACAACTTTGAATCTCCCTTTATTTCAAGCTGTTGGTGGTGAAACTCGTCAAATCTTTCTGCTGTGGCTCCCTCATCCTGGCAGGCAGCTCTTGAGCAGGATCCTTTCAGAAGAGCTTATTCCTACTCACTTCTGCAGAATCCACTGGCCTTTCTTCTAACCCACAGGAAATATTTGGAAGCCAGCACAGTCCTCACTCTTTCCTCAGCCACCACAGGTGCTGCAGTCTTTGGACATCTTCACTTGGGAATCAGGCACCAGGCTCTGAATTCTTCAAAATCTAGTGATACAGGTCAAGCTCCCTGACAGTTTTCTGGAAGCCCCTTGACCTAGTTGAATGTGAAAAGTTGAGTGGAAGGGAGCCATACTTCCTGGAAACTCTCTCTGCAGAGATCTATTCTCCCCAGCCTTCTCCCTCTAAATTCCCATCTTAATATGGTAGAGGAAAGATGAATAATGAGCTATGGGCAGCAGAACTAGTGTTTGGCCACTGAATTAGTTTCCTAGAGCTGCAGTAGCAAATTACCACAAACTGGTGGCTTAAAACAACAGAAGTTTATTCTCTTACAGTTCTGGAGGATAGAAGTCTGAAACCAAGGTATCAGCAGACTTGGCTCCATCTGGACACTCTGAGGGAGAATCTGTTCCATGCCTCTCCTAGCTTCTGGTGGTTGCCAGCAACTCTGGACATTCCTTGTCTGGCAGATGCATCACTCTGATTTCTGCCTTTGTCTTTGCATGGCTTTCTTCCCTCTGTGAGTGTCTCTGTGTATAAGGACACCAGCCAGTGGATTTAAAGTACCCCCTACTCCAGCATGCTCTCATGTTATAACTTGATTACATCTGCAAAGAATTTATTTCTAAATAGGATTAGATCACAGGTACCTGGGGTTAGAACGTCAACATTTCTTTTTAAAGGACACATATTGACCCACAACAGCCACCTTCCTAGCAACTATTGAATAGAGGTTCTGGCATCTCTCTTTAGAATATATGGACACCTAACTCTATTTTTTCTCAGATTTGGGGCCTCATGAAATGAGACCCAAAGTGAAGTTTCTTGTAATATCCACTTAAACACACACAAAATCATTTTCAAATGGCATAAAAATTCTAACAGGCAGAAGAAAGCTATTTGTCCCTTGGTTGGCCAGTTTCTAAGGGCAATCTCTCTTTTTTTCTTACTTTTTATCTAATTAAAAATTGTTTAAACTTTCAAATATATACAAGAATAGAATAGTATATATACCCCATGTACCATCACTCACCTTGAATATCATCAACATTGTTGAATTCTTGTTTCATCTGTTTTCCCCCAACCAAAAGCACAAAAACAAACAAAATCTTTGTTTTTTTGAAGTACATAGCTGTCTGTAGAGGATAAATCCTTGCCCCTTTGAAATCTACATCCACTGTCTCATCTCTTTTAAAACATCTTCTCTAAAGTCAGCCATAACATTCTCATCAACCAGTGTGGAAGAGTCACTTTGTTTTCATCTTTCTAGGCTTCTCCTTGACAGTCAATTCCATGTTTCAAAGATATAATGTGTCCACTAATGATCAAAGACCTGGATGGATACTGTAGAAACATCTCTCAGGAGGCTTCCAAGAGAGTGGAAGGGAGGAAATAAAACAAATAGGTAACCATAACTCAAGGAGAATAAAAAATAATAAAATAAAACCGAAGAGGTATAAAAAATTGCAAGGCTGAGTCAAAGCCTTCACCCAGAATGACAACTGCTTCCAGAGAAGTTTCTGGAATTATGGCTGTATACTAAGTCCACAGCTTAAACTGGAATAAAAGTACTGGCAGCAGTTTGAATGATGCAATTTTGCATGAGGAGAGAAGCCTACAGGGTCAGGAGTGGGGAGATGTACAGGGTGAATTTATCAGCCATGTTTCTCAAGATTCAGGCCACCTTAGGGAGCAAATGCAGCCATTCAAATCCTGACTATTAGACTTTCCATTTCAAAGTTCTTTCCTCAAGAATTCATAAAAATGCAGCTGGGGTGAAACCTTCTGAGCTACACAGGGCCTGGCAATTTATCATTCAGCAAGGCTTTTCTCCAACTCAATTCGGCCTTTTTCTCTTTGTTAATAATAGAGTGTTTAGGGCGGTTTGTGGTTTCAGGTTATCTCCTTCCCTGGCCAAATTATACTCCCAAATGCATCAGTATCTTCTGGGGAATCATATCCATTGACAGAAGAAATTATTTGCCCTCTCAGAGGATCAAGCAGAGTGGTCTGGAACTGAGAGATGAAAATATTTAGATAGAGAGGCAAAAAAATAATATAATCCTTATTTGTAGTGGTGGCTACCTCATGCAACAGACCCAGTGGCTGCACATCTCTAAGGGTGAATATATAGAGTCTCTGCAATAGTAAAGAAGTAGTTGGGATTGAGGCATAATGCAAAGAGGGACTATGTGAAAGGCATTTTTGAGGTATTTCCTTAAAATTCAGTGCATGGTTTAATGCCATTTATTTTGTATTGGCATTGTAATTTATATTCTAGAACAGTATACATAGAAAATAACAGAGGACCTGTCCCAGCACTGGTCCTGAGAAAAATCGTGGAGTCAGTAAATTGTAATCACTTAAGCCATGAATCTTTATTGAAGTTTCCTGAGGAGCACCACACTGTGCTGTGGACAATGGCAGGTTCAAAGGGCTAAAGACTCGTGGCCCATCAGTCCTAATGATGCCTTGTTAAAAGAGAAAAAAAGTGTAATGCTGGACTGGCTGTGCTTTTTTTTTGGGCAACAGGATCTTGACTCCATTCATTAATTTAATAAGTGTTTATGGAGTGCCAGGCCCACCCAGCACTGACACTTATTCATAATAATATTTGAAATGGTTCTTTAACTTTATAAAAGTGTCTGTTGAGAATGACTGAGACTGGTTTTAAATTGAGGGCTATATATAGTTTATTAGACCTAGCGGTATATGATACACTATGAAGGTACATAACAGGTTCTGACGTTAGTTGCAGTTTCTTCTTACAAAAACTAGTAATTTAAGGTAAAGGAAATATTTCTGGTTTATTCCACATTCTGTTCCTTTGCATCGGTCCCTTGAGGCCTGGTCAATGCTGAATTGTTTGCTTCAGGATTTGTATGTAATCAGTGATACAATAGAAGAGCTAATGTAAAAATGGAATCCCAGTCATCGCCTTTTATGGTAAATGTAAGTCTGCATATTAGGAATCCAAATAGCAATTGCATTTTGTTTTGCCTGTTTGATGAGAATATTTTGTTAATCCTTTATTAATGATGTTTAAACACTAGCCAGCAGAACTAGGGTGCACAGGCAATATTTGGGAAATGAGGTGTAGTAGCTACATATTCTGTGTCCATGAGGACCACCCTAGATATTAGTGTTTTTTTTTAAACTTCTTACAACTTTTTTAAAAAAAAATTTTTTTTAACGTTTATTTATTTTTGAGACAGAGAGAGACAGAGCATGAACAGGGGAGGGTCAGAGAGAGGGAGACACAGAATCTGAAACAGGCTCCAGGCTCTGAGCTGTCAGCACAGAGCCCGACGCGGGTCTCGAACTCACGGACCGCGAAATCATGACCTGAGCCGAAGTTGGCTGCTTAACCGACTGAGCCACCCAGGCGCCCCTTAAACCACAGAAGCAGTTACCAAATTCCCATTACACCTACTGAAGAATTAGAAATAAAGTCATTAAGCATTTTGGTCACAATATCACATAAATGTACTTCCCTCTGTGGGTCTATCTTGGTCTGTAAACTCCTAGCACATTGGAAACCGTCCTTTGGATGTCTGTTTTAGATGACCGCTCATATACAGAAGCCACTTTGCCTTCATCTCCCATTTATTTTATCTATAAAATAGTAAAATAAAATTTACACCTCTACCTCTTGGTCTCATCGTAAGGAGTCAATGAGTTAATCCCCATGAAGTGCCAAGAGCATGCCGTGGCAGCACTCAGTAAACGGTGAGTGAGTGCCACCCACCACAGACCAGGTGCTTCTCCACCCACTGCTAGCTGAGGAGGCATCTGTTCTGAGAGCCCTGTTCCACCTGCCTCCCCTGCCTCTCTCTACCTGCAAAGTATTCACCTCCTGCCTTCAGTCATGTGTGCTCCCACAAGAATTTGAGTGAACAAGTATATAGCTTTTATTTCTTTATTGTTTATTCACTTATATCCTTACTTATTTAAATACCTTTTGGGGGGGTATGATTGACATAAAATAAATGACACTATAAGTTACCTTATGTCCCTTGGTAATCCCCCCCCCCCCCCCCGACTCCAGGCAACCACTGATTTTCTTTTGGTCACTATAGATTACTTTGCATTCTATAAAGTTTTATATAAATGGAATCATGCAGTGTGGACTCTTTCTTTTTTATTTTATTTTATTATTATTATTATTTTTTGGTTTGTTTTTGTCTAGCTTCTTGGCACTCAGCATAATTATTTTGAGATTCACCCATGTTGTCGTGTGTATAAATTAGATGTCCTTTTGAGGATGTCCTATTGAAAGTAGATTCATTGGTTGCAGTGGAGGATGGTGGCATAAGAGCTATTATATTCAGACATAAGAATCTAAAGCATTTTGCATTCTGGATGTGACCATCAGTGTTGCACAACTCCTATGATTCATTAAAGCCAGTAGAATTAGTGTCAATACAGATGACCCTCAGCAATCAAGAAAGGATAAGTCATGGTCAGAATACTCTTTAAGAAGACAAGGAAATGCAGAAAATACTTTGTAGAAATGTCTTCCAAAATAGCTAGAATTATTTTGAATTTTGAAGTCTAAAAAGTCATCTTAAGCTACCTGGAAAACTTGCCTCACCGGAATTCTCCAAGGCTTCCATGCAGCCAAGGATTTACTGCACTTCACTTGTAGGGTTTCTTCTTCTAGCCAGGAAAGGAGGGGCCTGTCCCTGACTCACTGAATAAATGGCTCCTTTCAGAGGAGGGTGCTAAACTCTCCTGGCTCCCTGGCCAGAACAGGTAGATGAAGCCCTGGGCTTCCACAGCATCTTTGCAAGCTTAATGGGGCGATAACGAGGAGAAAATGGCTTAATCTGTGTTTTGGCCTCCTTCTTGCCAAGCTGGTTGGAATGAGAGAGGCTGTAACTTTGGAAAATCTAGCCATAAAATAGGTTTTTTAACATGGCTGTTTTTGGCAGGGATAGAGAGACCCTAAAGGAGTAAGTGCCTGCCAGTTTCAGCTTTGAAAATGGACCAATTAATTAGAAAAGTGAGGGTGGTGAAGGAGATACAACATACACCACCTGGACAGCCTGCTTTTGTGTTGCCTTATTGGTAAGGAAAACAGATTTAAAAGAAGCAAATCCAAAAGGAAACAAAAAGGTATTTGAACTGGGAAAATGTCCTCTGGGCAGTAGCCTAACCGGATATAAAGGTGAGGGAGAGACCCTTGAAAAATGGAGCTTTCCAGAGAAAGCAGCAGGGGATCCTTATTAACATCAGCCTGCCATAGTTAATAATTCTGCATTGGGCAGGAGGTTGGACCAGATGATCTCTAAGGGCCCTTTCTCACTCTGAGATTCTAAGATGCTGATATTTATAGTGTAATATTCAGAACCTATAAATCAACTGCTCTCTGAAGGTGTGCCTTATAATGTCTCTTTTATTTCATCAGTTTTCCCCCTGGATCTTGCCTCCTTCCCTCTGTTACCTCCTTGCCAACAGAGCAGGAAGAGTGCATTCATAGATCCCTGAGTAACATCTGGAGGATATGCATTGGCCTCCAGCCCTGGACAGATGTTCTGGGACTGCTCTTTTGGCCCCGTATTTCACATGGAAATGTAACAATAACTGCCTGTGATAGCTCCCTGTTTCCTCCACCACCAAATCTAAACCCACATCCCAGAATTCAGCATCCTTCAGCTGGCCTCCACCTTGCCCCAGTCCAAATACATGGAGGCTCAAGACTTGTTGGTTCAGATCCTTAAATAAATTGACAAGCCAGCAAGTATTTACTGAGCATATAATATGTGCTTACCTTTGGGTCAGGCATTAAAGGCATCCAACGGAAGAACACATCCCCACACCCAAGATGTTTACAATACAATTTTTAAGAAGTGTATATACAAAAATAATCAGGGAAAAAAATAATAATGAAAGAAAAAAGCCCCATGTACTAGATTGTGTGTGTCCAGCTCTAAGTGGTATAAGAGTTTAGAATAGGAATCCAAAAGGACTGGAATAATCAGAAGGTCCTTTGGCTCTGAGGGGCACCTGAACTGGGCTTTGAAGGATGGGAATGAATTGGAATGGGGGATAGGAAGAAGGGGCAATCTAGTAAGGAAAAACAACATGTAACAAGGTATGGAACTCTTTGCAGACTGACTTGTGCCAATTATTAAGTTATTTTTGGTAGGTACTGGTAGCCTCCAAAGTTAGAAGTAGGAAAGGTCTATAGGTCTGTTTTCCTACTAGCTTGCTTCCATATTATAATTTGCCAGTTGAGTCATGCTTCCAAGGAGTACTCAATTCTGCCATACACAAACAAGTTTATTAACAGGCAGGTATGAAAACAGTCACATAACCTGTGCTGTAAACAACATGGGTAGTGTCCCTCTGTCCTTGTATGAAAATACATACTGAAACAGATGGAGCAATGTTCTGGTGGCAGGATTTCAGTAATCTTCTAGTCTGATAAACAAAGACACAGGACCCATTTGGATTCCTAACCCAAGGGACACTATTCCAAAGTGAAGAGAAAATTGTTCTCACTAGTTTATTATACTTTGTTTGTGCAAGGGCAGGGCTGCCCATAAAACAGTGCCAAAAAAAAAAAATCCCACATTTCTAGCTGTCAATTAAAAATAAAAGGTTTCTAACTTCCATTATTCTAATTAACAAAGCCTCTGGTCATAACCCATAACTGGGTGGCTCAGTTGGTTAAGCGTCAGACTCTTGGTTTCGGCTCGGGTCATGATCTCACGGTTGGTGAGTTAGAGCCCCACAAGGGCTTTGCGCTGACAGTGTGGAGCCTTCTTGGGATTCTCTCTCTCTCCCTCTCTCCCTCTCCCCTGCTCGTGCTCTCTCTCTCTCTCTCTCTCTCTCTCTCTCAAAATAAATAGATTAAAAAAAAAATAAAGCTGAAGGCCTGTGGTAGGTGTCTCTGAAGTTATGGTTTCTAATTAGAGTCTTTCTAATGCTAACCCCCTGTGGAGTGTGTATTCCTGATTAAGAAACTACAAATATTAATCAATAGTCTCTACAGATTAAAGTTAACATCTATGTACCCATTATGCCATCCCTCCTAATGCATTTTGAAGTAAATTACAGATAATATAAATAGATGAAAAATAATGTGGCATGGATTGTGGACAGTGGAAGGACCATCAGCTGACCTGGTAGATGTTGAGAAGAAAGGAGAGAACAGGTTGTATGGGCAGGTTTTTGGCAGATTGGTGATGCGTGGCATTACAGGCTGAGCAGGTTTGATGGTGTAGTCTATGGATAGGGTGATCATATAATTTATTGAGAGTACAAAAAGAAAAAACTTATTGGAGAGCAGAAGAGGGCATTATTAATAATAATGCCAGAACAACAGATGTAACTGGCTCTGTCCTAGGCAAACCAAGACATATGGTCAACTTAGCTAGGTTCATTGCATTAAAGCACAGAGAAGACGTGACTAAAGCTGCATTCTATGAAGCCTGGTCCATCAGACACTTTTGCTGTGAGTCACCTGGACACAGCAAAGGTTCCTTTGGGTGACTTGATAGGTCACTGGGGCTATCTGGGAAGAAAACTTCCTCTAACTGTGCTTTGTTTAGTTATTCAGACTTGTTCATCTGCTGCCAGTGTGGTGCCCTACTTTCTCAGAGCAGCATTTCTGGAACATGTTCTGCATCCTAAAACTTTGGCTTGTCCAGAAGCAATTACACAGTAGTAAGGAAACCACCTTCCTCCCTATTATTTTTATGTGACTTTGGGCAATCACTTCTCTGGGCCAACAATTTAGATTAGCAGGTCTTTTTTGAGAAACTACTGTGTGCTTTTCCATATGCAATCTCATTCCTCCTAGTAGCCCTGAGAAGTGTGTGGGAGGCAACATGACCTGCCTATCCATAAATGAAGGTGTAAGTATCCACCCTACTTTCATCCCAGGATGTGTGAAGATAAAATGAGGCAAGAAGATCCTTGAAAAATCAGAGAATTGGTTATCCTGGTTATGAAGGTAGAATATTCTTGAATAGAAGAACTAAAGTTCAAGTTACAGTCCTTGAGATCTATTGTGGAATAACTGATAGAAAAGTCCCACCAATGTAGATAATTCCAGGAATATTTGTGAGCTCTGGTTCCCAAAGCTACTAGGTGGTTAAAATTAGAATAGAACTTTATTGGTCTCTTGGAAGGCAGAGATTCTGCATTAGAAATGCCGTTCCTATGAAATAATTGGTAGATTAATGAAACATAAGCTATAAGCACTGTTTGTTTGAAAGGGGATTCTGTGGTGTGGGGAAAGGGCACTGGTGTGGAAGTCAGGTACTGGAAGTTCTGGTCTCTGCTTTGGCCCTTAATGTATGTTACCACGGTATGAATATCATACCGTGAATCTGGGGTGATACCAACTGTCACATCCTGTTACCTCAAGAAGTGGTCTATGCTGTAGATATGTCCAGTTGATGGATGATTACATCTCAGGTAGGTCAGTCCCATGACAACTTTTATAATAATACTGGAGAACTATTCTGAGTCATCCACCATATCATCCAGCCCAGAATTCTCCCTCAGACAGAGGCCCCAAGGATGGTTGTAGAGGAGTTTAGGCTATTCCTTTAAACAAGCAGACAAATGACTAAGACTGCTATTTTTTTTTCCAGTATCCAGCCTCAGTTATCCCTCACATTTATTCATTTACCGAACATCTATTTATTTTATTTTTTAAATGTTTATTTATTTATTTTTGAGAGAGAGAGAGAGAGAGAGAGAGAGCAAGAGAGCAGAGGAGAGGCAGAGAGAAGGAGAGAGAGAGAATCCCAAGCAGGTCCACACTTAGCATGGAGCCCAGTGCAGGGCTTGATCTCACAACTGTGAGATCGTGATCTGAGGTGAAATCAAGAGTCCATCACTTAACCAACTGAGCCACTTAGACACCCCCAAACATCTATTTATTGAGCATGTGCCACTTTCCAGGTACTGTTAGGTACTGTGAATCAAGTGGAAAGGAAAAAACAACCAAACAAACTTCATATAATTTATAATCTAGTGAGTATAAAATATAATTGATCCTCATTATTTATTGAGTATAAAATATTATTGATCCTCATTATTTATTGATTTCATATTTGTGAATTTGCCTGCTTGCTAAAATGTATTTGTAACCCCAAAATCAACACAGGCAACACCTTTGAAGTCTTTTACAGACTTGCACAGAGCAGCAAAAAATTTGAGTCACCAGATATGCACTTTCCCGGCTGAGTTTGAATAAAGCACTATGTTGTCTTCCTGTTAAGTTCTTTCATACTGTAAAAGTGTCTTTGTGATCTGTTTGGTGCCACAATTTTTTGCACTTTTGAGCTTCTTCTTGGTGAATTTACTGTTTTAAATGGCCCCAAGCATTGAGCTGAAGTATTGTCTAGTGTTCCTAAGTGCAAGAAGGCTGTGATACACCTTACGAGGAAAATAGATAAACTTCCTTCAGGATGAAGGTACAGTGCTGTTGGCCAAGAGATCAATGTTAATAAATCCACAATATATATTAAATAAGGTGTCTTTAAACAGAAACACCCATAAAACAAGATCATGTGTTCATTGACTGACAAAAAATGTGACCAAAGTTTCACAGGAACCCAATTGTGTATTTCCCTTAGAAGCAATAGTTCAGTATTCACTCACCCAACTACCATCAATAGTGGGAATTGACTGTGTTAACCAACATTTAAAAAATTTTTTTAAAGAATGCAGCTGTGTATAGTTATAGGTGCTTGAGGTGAGAGTGAGCAGGTGAGACCTTGCTGGACAAGGAAGGCTTAGCTGAGATCTGAAGGATAAGAAGAAGGGAACCAGAGGGAGAGTGTTCTGGGGAAAGGACACAGTAGGGAGACCTATCCTGCCCCCAAAAGAGAGAGAGATGGCAAGTCATGTGGCTAAGATGGAGAGTGAGGGAAAGTGTGATTTAAAGTCAAGGTCAGAGAAGTGAACAGGAGCCAGTCCATACTGGGCCCTATAGAGTTGTAATTGGTGAACAAAGGGGCATGATTAGATTTACATTTTGAGATAGCTTTGGCTAAAATGTGGAGAACACTTTTGAGAGCAGTCAGAACGAATTCAGGGATCCAGAGAGGAGGTTATTGCTAATGTCCTGTAGAATATGGTGTCTGGTTTGTACCAGAGTATTGATGATTAGGATGGAGAGAAGCAGTTATTTGAGTTATTTGAGGAGTTACTTGTTAGGAGACAAACTGGGCAGAAGTTGGTGATTAACAGAATTGGAAATGCCATCAGGAATTGATCCTAATTCCAAAGACCTTCCCATGACAGTGCACTTCAGTGCTCAAGCTTTGTCCTTGAGAGAAATATAAAACTTCTAAACCCACTTTTCAAATTAGAACTAAAGAAGGCACCTCTCAATCTACCAAACTTTCTACGTGACCAAAGTCTATTGAAGCACCCTTTAAAGTTGATTTATTTTTTATTTTTATTTTTAGAGAGAGATAGAGAGCAAGTGAGGGAAGGGCAGAGAGAGAGGGAGACAGAGAATCCCAAGCAGACTCTGCACTGTCAGTGCAGAGCCCAATGTAGGACTCAAACTCACGAACTGTGAGATCATGATCTGAGCTGAAGAGTGGAAGCTCAACAGACTGAGCCACCCCGACACCCCTGAGGCATCCTTTAATCAGTCTTTGAGATATGAATGACAAACCACCATTGTCCCTGGTCCCTAAAGCCCTGATGAGTTGCCAAGTCTGATAGTAGCTGGGGTCAGAAAACTGGACATAGAACCTAAATCTGGGCAGATAGGTAGTGCCCCCCATCAAAAGTGATCTTACCACTTCTACTCCAGGTAGTCCTATTGGATTGTCCTTCAGTACTGCTGAAAACCTTTTTCTGCTGCTTTTTCTCATGAGCAAAACCCTGATCCAACTCCAAGGGAAACCCTCCCTCCAAAGCTACCTTCATTTATCGAAATTTGTTTGATCACAGTCTCTCACTGCTCTGAAAATCTACATCTGAAATGAGCCCCACAGAGGAGCTGGGTCTTTTTTATTTGGGCTACATTCTTCCTATCAGTATGTTCTTTCAGGTGGTCAGGTGGAAATCAATAATGCTAGGGGACCAGGATGCTACAATGATGGTCCCCTTATTGATAGGGACGCTCACATGGCGGTTCCTATTTCTCTCGTGTCACTTTACTGTCCCTATCTCCAGTGACCACCTCTGCTGCTGTGACACACAGAGAAGTTGCAGCACAGAGCAGGAGAACACAATTCAGAGTCTCTTCCATCCAATTAAAATGTTTTACTATCTTTCCTTTTTATCTCGCCTTTGTAATTGGATTCCCAGTTTCTCAATTTTCATGGCAGCAAAGGGAGGGGGAAAATGATAGCAAGTATCTGATAAAAATAAAATGCTATGATTTAATTTTTGCTGAAAGGATTCTCTCTCCCCTTTATGAGGCCTTTGAAAGGGTTCCGGAGTCCCTAACCCAGTCAGATTATGGCCCTGTGGTTCCTTCTGGTTATTCAAAGGGTCTTAGAAATTCCAGGTATCGTGAGATCAAAAAATATAAAGTCACTCTCTGTACAAACTGCATAGAGGATCCAGAAGAGACAATTTGTGAGGTGATGACGAGACCAGATTTTATGTGACAGCAATATCTGATTATATGAGACCTCAGTTATCCCGAAACTATAGTCCCTAGGGTGGGGGTAGGCTCATTTTACAAGGCTATCCTTTCCTAAGAAAGCGTTCATGATGAAATCTGCACATACAAGCAGCTACAATTTGCTGGCCCAGTAAGTTTCATTAGCTGTAATATTCCAGTTTTGTTCTTAGAATTAAAAGGGTCAATGTATGTTGACCTTCTGTGTAGTTCTCTAGTTAAATCTTGTCACTATCTTTGTTGTTGTGGTGGTTGTTGTTGTTACTCTTTTTATGCCCATAATGTCTGGCAAAGTCTCCTACATATATTGTTTACTAAATAAACATACACTGATCAGTTCGTTGAGATGTTACTTCACCCATATATTCTTCAACATTAACTGTCTGACATCAATGAGGTGTCCACCAATTTGGTTCAGTTCTAACACTGACTACCCAGGGTTGGTGCAGACCCAACAAGTTAAGGGCTCTTTCCCACAACACTGCTCCCACTCCAGATACTAGCCACAAGTGCCAGGTACCCCCCAAGCACTTGTAGCCACTTACAGATTTGGGGCTTACCACAACATCCTCAGGCTCAGGAATCACTAGAACAACTCACAGAACTCAGGAAAGCTGTATATTTATGATGACCTATTTATTATATAGGATACAAATGAATATACAGATGAAGAGGTATAGGGTAAGATCTTGGAGAATCCAAGCAGAATCCAAGCAGGATACAAAAGGGAAGAGGCACATCCCAGAAATGTTGTCAAAATGACGGATCCAGTAAGCGATTTCACTCTGTGAAGTCTCAGGGAAATTGAGAAAAGGAGAAAATCATCTGGCCAGGAAGTGAATGTAGTAAGAACAAAGAGCACACTATGTCTTTCTGTGTGTATCCCTATAAAGAAAGGTAGAATTGGTTCTGGCACATTCATTCATTTAAAAATACATTATAGAGGCACTTGGGTGGCTTAGTCAGTTTAAGCATCCAACTCTTGATTTTGGCTTGGGTCAGATCATGATCCCAGGATTGTGGGATTAAGCCCCACGTTGGGCTCCACACTGAGTGTGGAGCCTGCTTAACACACTCTCTCTCTCTCCTTCTGCCCCTCTCCCCCACTCTCACTCACTCTCTAAAAATAAATAAATAAAATAAAAATACCTTATAGATGAGTGATGGGTATTAAAGAGGGCACTTCTTATGATGAGCACTTGGTGTTATATGTGATGAGTCACTGAATTCTGCTCCTGAAACCAGTATTGCACTGTATGTTAACTAAAACTTAAATAAAAGTCTAAAAATATCTATTATTGAGAACTTACTCCATGCCAGGCGTTCTGATAGGTGCCAGAGACATGGAGATAGAAAAGTTAGAGTGTCTACTCTAGCAATGACTTCACGAATCCAACAGTCAGATGTTCAGGAGAGAAACCCAACTCACACTGCATCATGCATATGAGACCTTCTGCTTCTTTTCAGAAGCACAGCTCTGGTTCCCTTTTGTTTATTACCCTGCCGTCTCTAGTTCTCAAGCAAACCAACCATCACTTCTGGGCTTAATTTGTGAGATTGATCCATACATATCATTTAGTTCATCTGTTTACAGTGCTCTGTATCATTCCACTGCAGAACCATCCCAGTTTATTTACGCAGTCTCCTTTGATGGGACCTGTGGGTTTTCTCCAGTTTTACACTGTGCAGTGATTCAGATAGGTGTATTCTTGACCTCACTATGAGTGTTCATCTAGAGAAAATATTTACAAGAAAATTTGCAGGAATATAGGAAATATGCATCTTCAACTTTACTAGGTATGACAAATTGCTGTCCAAATTAGCGGTGTCAATTTACACTCTCATTAACCGTAGATGAGAGATCCCATCAGTCTGTATCCTTGCCAACACTTGGAATTGTCAGACCTTATAGTGTTTGCTAATATCATGGGTGAGACCCTGTATCTCGCTATAGTTTAATTCGCATTTGCCTGATAATAAGAGTTGAACTTCTGCTTACAGATTTATTGTGATTTATATTTCCTCTTTTGGAACTGCATGTTCATATTTTATCTCCTTTTCTGTTGGGTTGTCTTTTCTTTGTGATTTTTACCAGTTTAGAAAAATATGTTTTAAACATCAATCTTTTGTTGATTTTTGGAGTTGCAGATATCTTCTCTGCGCGTGATTTTTCTTTTAATGGCAACTTTTGATAAACAAAAGTTTTGAAATTTAATATAAATTTACCAATATTGAAAAATCATACCCACCTTAATTTTTACTGAAATTTTCTTTAAAAAAAGTTTTGCCTTTCATATTTAGATCTTTCTCTGACATTGATTTATGTTCAAGATTGAAGTAGTGATCCAATATCTGACATCATTTTCTTTTCATTTGGATAACCAGTTGTCTCTACTCCAAAGTATGGGACAATCTTTCCTTCCCCTGTAAATCTACAAGATCACCTTTATCATAGATCAGGAATCCAGAAAAGAAAAGTGTCTGTTTTAGGGCTCTATATCTAGTTCTCCATCTGTCCCTGTACTAATACCACACTGTTATAATAACTCTAGTTTTATAATAAGTCTTAATACAGGGAGGTCAGCATATTCTGATTCTTTAGTCCTTTTGAATCTTTAATTTAGCCTTTATCTACTTTTCCTCACTTACCATCGACTCAATCTTCAAGGCTCAATATAAACATAAATACAGCTACAGAACCTTCCATTGACAGACCATTTATAATTATTATGTTTAACCCCAATGTTCTTTTAGCACTTTTACCTCCATGATGGCATCTTTCAAGATCTGCCTTGGGTCTTATCCCATTATCCTGTGTGCCCCAGCCCACTTCCCCCATACCCACACAGCTGTGAGCTCCCTGCAAAACAAGGTCTTATCCCTGCATCCTCATAGCATCTCAACTGAGTGAGATGTACATAATAGGCACAGGTAGACTTCATGAGTTGAGGCTCTTTGCCATCATACAGTTATCTCTGCACTACCATACCATCCAGGGCACTGAGACCGTTTCTCTGGCAGAAGCTTACCCAGCTTTTCCACCAGGTCAGGGATGCACTGGCCCACAGCCTATAGACAGTCCAGAGTGAACAAGATGACATCAGTCATAAGTTCTGGTTTGTGAGATGTCTATGAAAATTATTTACAAGGTTTGAAATGTTCATCGATAGTATTTAGTTCTTTTACACATTTATGTACATGTAAATAAAAGTTTGGATTTCTCAAAAGCCTTGCACATAGTTCATCTCACTTGGACTAGATGACAGTGGATCCAAATACCCAAGGGACAGCCCCAGTTTTCCCATGAATTCCCTAATTTCTCTCTTTTTCTGGGCTTCAGTATTCTCACTATAAAATAACAATACATCAGGTCAGTCCCAAGGTCACTTTTAGCACAAACACTCTGTGGCTGTGATTAGGATCGTGGTCTCCCCTGTTCCTCCTAAAGTTCTACTATTCAGCCTTGGTAGCTCTGGACCTCAGTTGTTGCATTTGTAACAGAAAAATGTTAGACTCAACAAAGTCTAACAATTCAGTTCCAAAATGCTGCAGTTCTATGTTCCTCATAACCAATTTGGGAGATGGATAGGACAGTAACAATTTGCTGTAATTTATAAAGAAACTGAGACCCAGAGAGGTTGAGTGGCTTGCCCAGAATCACACTGTAGGAAGTAAAAAAGCAAAGACTAATAGTCGGGGCTCTAGAAGATGAACTAAAGCATGTTTCTTGTATCGTTCTGTCTCCCATTTCTTTTGCATTCAGACCACTTATGTGACCCTGTCTTCCTTTTGCATGGCTAGTCACTGGATAGTTTTAGCCTCATACTTTGCATTCAGCAGCAACTGATTGGAATGTTAGTATCAGAGGTTTCAATTTGTGTCAGGCTCCTGGCCTCCATTTTTTGTTGACTGAGGAGAAAAGATTGGACTTAGGATACAATTCATGCCAGATTGAGACAGTTTATAATGGAGTCTCACTACTTTCTTGTCAATGTCTCTATGCTCATTTTGCTTTTGTGCTTTTAAAAGGTGCTTCATGTTCCCTGTCCATTTGGACATAGATCATATTTGGAAGGACTTTTGTTCACTGGAAAGCTTTGTTTGATCAAAAGTTTTGCATGATTCAGCCTGGGGATGATATCAAATGGGAGAAAAGCCACATAAGTCCCCAGGTAGATGAGAACAGCCACGTGAGAACTTCGAGAACTTCGCAGTATACCAAAAAGTGGCATACGGGGCTTGTGGACCATGTCATGTGGATAGAAGCTGATTCTGTTGTTTAAAAAAGGTTGCTAACAATCCCCTTTCCCCTATTCTGTGTTTTGATTAGCTGGCCACATTCCAACCACCTCCTGGGGATGAATGGAAATATATCAAGGGGCCTCCTAGGTGGCAGACCAGCACATCCATTTCCAGACACAGCAAAGGTCAAGCAGAGACAGACAGCAACAGTTGTCCGTGGTTTGCACCCGGCATTTCAATTCTGATACATCATGCAGTGAATGCAGTGAACAGGGAGACGGCACAAACATCACCCCTCTTGGCTACAGCACTCTCCTCTCCTGGGCATTTCCCCAAATGTTGCCCTAGAATTATCCAAGGTGCTGTCATCTCTAGATTGTAAAAAATTAAAGGCAAGAAGTGGAACATAGAAGAAGATTAAGAGAACTAACTAGGCATAACTTAGCTAAATGAAAATGCCAAGGGACCTGAAAGCAGTCTCTAAGTATTCTGTGTGCCTAGGTAATTTGGCAAGAGGCAACATCTAAATCTATCAATGGTGGAAACAATGACTGCTTAAGGTAGGCTAAGAAATCAGAAGCAGTCAAAGGAAGCAATATTATCATTTTTATTGAGCATATGCTATGTGTCCAACCTTGTGCTGCACACCAATGAAGACTTAAGATGAAAGCAAAACAAGTTACAGCACCCACCTGGGAGGACAGCAGGCAAAAAGACAGAGCACATATCCTTGAACAGAGTCCAGAGAGTGGACAATATTAGAAAAAGGTACAGGGCACGGAGAGTTCCCTATGACCGGGGGTGGCTAAAAAGCCAGAGAAATGTATAAGAATCTGATTTAAAGAGCATTTTCTCCAAAGTGAGTAAATGTTGCTAAAAACCAACCTGGATAAAGCCCCAGAATCATGAGGTATGCCACTGAGATGCCCTGAATGGTTGCTATTTCTGATTTCTCTGATTCCCAGGAACACCCTGTATCTCAGATCGGGTTGATTATAAAACAAACACACTCACAGCCCAAGGTCACAGGGAAAGCACGTTCATCACCATGAGGGAAATTCCTCAGAAAGAGGCTGTAGTTCAGTCTCCTGATGGCAGGACCAGCATAGCTCTGTGTGCTTAATAATTAAGAGGCTCGGTTTAATTCTAAATATCTGGGTGACAATCAATAGTGGGAGCATGAGGGGTGTGTGGCTGGACTGGTTTATGTGACAGGTCACACATTAGGTGAGATGGCTTCTCGGGACGTGGCAATGCCGCTGACACACACCACTTTCCTATTACTGGGCTTAATGGTTCATCTTTTGATTTCTGCCTCACTCCCAGCACTGTGTTATTTAAATAAGACCCTATTAGGAAATTTATTTTTCACAAGGAAAAGATTTATCCAGGAAAAAAATCTACTGAGACACAGCAGTTCCCTTTTCAGAGGTGCCTTAATAAAGAAGACAATAGCAATATTTTTACTGGTTAGGTCGATACAATTATAGGATGGAAGAAAGCAAGGAGCAAAAAGTATAAATTTCACACTCAGTGACCTAGTAATTTGTCAGTCATTTTCTGCATTAAACCTAATGCATCCTCTGGGACTAGGGGATACCAGAGGAATGGTGCTCTTGGACTGGCCATGTTCCGAATTCCACACCATCTCCTCTTTCATCCTACTTCTTCCTTGATCTTTTTCTGTATGTGTTAAATTGTCTTTAACAGATAGTCTTCTCAGTTCCTACGGCTTTCCAATGAGAGTTGTCTTTACTCTTTTATTCTTATACCAACTGGTGGGAAAATAATTTCCTCTTCACCTACCAAAGGAACATTTTGTATTTCTTTACTGGAAGAAAAGGGCCTAGTATGGAGTGCTGAAAAATCTTCACATTGATAAGTTAAACTCTGTCAACAATGGGAAAAGAGGGCAATCCTATTCTTCCTGGGTCTCCAGCCCACATAATCTCCTTTTTTTTTTTTTTTTTTTTTCCAACATAACCTTTCTTCACTACACTTAGGCACTTTTCATTCAGCAATGAATGCCCATTGTGTTTTCAGCCAAATGTGGGGTTTGAGAGGTATATAAAAGAGGCAGAAGGGAAGTTGTTCCTTTCCGGAGCTTACAGTCTATATGAGGGGATGAGACACACACATGGAGCATAGAACTGAGAAGGACACTGTGGGAGTAGGATGGACAGTAGATGGAAGGAAGTGAAGAGGTGTGACAACTGTATCCAAGTATCAGAAGGACAGTGAAGGGCCTGGAGGAGTAGATGTCCTGTGGGAGCTCTGGGGAACATGAATCGGATTAAAGTATGGGATCATCAAAGACAGAGATGTTAGGTTGACATCAGGAAACCTTCTCAATCCAGTAAGTGGAGTCATCTGGCAAAAGAAGATGACATCTATGAGTAACTCATGGAGAGGGCTATGGTCATGGAATTATTGTATTGGACAGGTTATGGGACTGGCCCATTTAAACCCCAAGTTCTCTGATGTGACAGATATGTGCTTTAAGAGTCTGTAGAAGGAATACATCTGTGAGGGCTTTAGTTATCAAGGAAGACTTCAAAGGAAAGGTAAAACCTGACTTAGTCCCTCTGTAAGAGCTGAACTGCTCAAGAAGATATGGAGAAGGTGCTTCTAAAGAAGGAGCAACACACATTGAACTTGTGCTCACACTCCCCCACACACATTATTTCTTGTAATTCCTCATTCAGAGAGCAAATTTATCTAGTTTAGGCAGAGAAAAAATAGTTCATATCATGTTTATCCATCCCACAAAAAGAAGGAAAAAGTACAAGAAGTGGACCAAATTTTTAAGTTCATGCCTTTATTTTCTTTCTTTTGTCTAATTCACCTATTTTTCTGTCTTCTAAAACAACTTACTGAGGATCAAGGCACTGGACCAAGTGCTAGAGATGTAATGATGTGCAAAAACAGATGTAGTCTTTGCCCCCAGAGAGCTTACAGTCTATCAGAGGAGATAGACATTAGCCAAGTAATGTCACAGATACATATTTACAAATGACACCAGAGGAAAATACAGGAAGAAATGAGAAGATGTAAGAGAGAGCCCAGATAGAGGCTGCAGTGGAGACAGAACAGGCTTCCCTAAGGGAGGAATATATGAGCTGAGAGCCAAGGTTAGGGGATGATAAGAAGGTGAATGTGAAGAGATTCAAGAGCTAAGAAGAGGAGGAATAAATTATTCCAGGAAGAGGAAACAACATAAACAAACACAGGAAGAACTACATGCTCAGGGAACTCAAATAAAATTCCAGGAAACACAAACATGGTACCCATTCACAATGGTAGAAAATACCCGAATTAGGATCATGGTAGTTACCAGGGATACAGGAAGGAAGGAAGGGTAAACTGATGAAATTCAGGAACCTCAGATTGCTGGAAATAGTACCGTCCTGCTGTGTACAGTTCTTTGGGAATATGGGGAGAATAATGTTAATTTCATAGGTCAGTTGTATTACAGAAAGTATTTTGGATTGGGGTGGGCTGTTTTAGCATAATTCTCCTGTAGGCCCAGGCAGAATGTGCAGATTAAAATTGCAAGGTCTCTTAATTATCCATGCATGCATCATCCCTTGTAACCTGGGCCCATAAGTGGTTTTCCTTTCTACCATGTTACTAACCCTCAGCAGGACAAGAACACATTAGATGTGAAGGAATCCTGGGTCTGGATACCAAGAAGATGGATGTATTAGAAAATCTGAATGTGATAGGCATACATTAAGTCTGTGGCTAGTGGGTTTTTTTCTCACCATGTTCCAAGACTAAACATAGGCCCCTGGATTATCCAATCTTTTGTATTAATCTGCCTATGGCTTCTTAGGCTGACTTTATTCTGAAATCTCAGAGATTTATGTTAAATGGACAGATTAAGTGACCTGCTAATTGTTTTCTCCTTTCTTAGATTAAAAACATTTTTAACAAAATAAGTGAGAGAATTTTTTAAGAAATTTTTAATCTCCACATAATGGGTGGAGATGATGGGAATTATTTGTTCTTAATTGGTCTCCTTCCATTATGAGAAATCAGCAAAACTCTTAGCTTTATCTTTTTAATATCAAAGGCACTCGATGTAATTTTTTGGAGGGGGTATGTTTGAGGTAAGCTATAGAGTGAATGAATAATTGTTCTTTTTAACATCAATACTAAGTAAATATAAAGACAAATTACCTGTGCTATATACCCAGTAGAAGTCGCTGATTCAAGCTTATCTCAGCTATTGATGTTCTCTGGCTCACCAGTCCAACTTGTTAGCATTCTATTTACCTAATCAATAGTCTTCAAGAATCCCTGGTAAATCAATCAGCAAAGCTTCTAGACATCGAAAGCAGGATGATTTCTGAGGAACCTTTGGAAATACGCAGGGACTGGATGGGCTAGCTCCTGGGTTATTGGTGGTAACAAAAGTTATTTTGATTCATTCCTCCACTCACCTCTTGAGTAATGTTGACTCTGTGGCTAATGCTAAATAAAAGCCATGTAAATAATAGTTTTGACTTGTGGAGGTTCCCAGTTCAGTAAAGCAGACAAACATGTAAGCATATCCTCAGGTCACTGAGGGGTATTGTACCTAAACCCTGTTTGGTAGAGTTGGAGCAATATCCCCAAAACTGATGGCACTTGGCTCTCTAGTGGGGTCAGGTTGTTAATGCCCTGGTAAAGCCACTGCTATGGTAAAAGAAAATATTCACAGAAACAGCCAGATGGAATAAACATAGGCAAGAGATGAAGTTTTCATAATTTCATGCTGTGTACTGCCCACCCAAGCCCTCACTCCCCATGTGCCCTATTCGGCCTGCTATAGGACAGAGTGGCTCAACCTCCAAATTAATCTGTTGTTCTCCCCTCTCAAAATCCCAAAGGATTTTCAGCTGTGTATACTAGGAAGCATCAACTAAGAACACTCACTAAAGGACGTCAGTGACTGATCACTCCTATGTATTTTTTTAAACATGTATCATGTCTTAAATGGATGATATAGTGATGGAACTGGAGAAAGATAGTATCATAGAACAAACACTTGAGACTTACCTGCCTTTGAGACATGAAGACAGGGCCCTTTTACCTCCTGGTTCTGTAGCTTGGGGCAGAGAGATGCCCGTTTATTTCTGCACTAATCTCTTGGAGTCCAATGCCCTAATCTATAAAAGATCGTACCTCTGTCTTGTAGGGAGACCAAGTACACAAAGCACAGATCCTGGAGCATAGTAGGTGTTCAGTGAAAGACAACTCATGATGCTGGTAATGATTCATATCTCACACAGATGTAAGAGACCATCTTTTTTTGGCTGCTAAGGTAGGTTGGAGAAGACAGGCATCTTTGGATAGGAAGCACAAAGACTCCTGAGCTATGTTCACACTCACAGAGCCTCCATAAGGCTTACCCTGGATTCAGATAATACCTGGGTCCCAAATGCCTAAGAATTATTGTCTAATGTTCCACTCCATCTCAGGGCACTGGGTGGACTGACCAGTGAGCTGACCAGGTTGGGCTTCTGGGGAACAGTCAGGACAAGCCTACCATCTAAGGAAGCAAGAATCAAGGAAACCAGGATAAATCCCCACCAGGGTCCAAGGGAGAAGCTGACTGCTATAGGAGTTGGAGGGTGGTGCTGAACTGCTGTGAACACCTGAGGGCTTCTGTGGTGGCTTTGATGAGGAGGTGGTGGGGGCTTCATGGACATGTCAGTTTTCTAACTACATTACAGTGTACCAAAAGCATAGCTGTGCTCAGCATACTGTAACCTTCAGTGTTCAAAAAGCCCAGAAAGATAGCTTCTATGGATCTTTGCATGTGCCCCTTACCTTCTCCAAGTCTAAGTTTATAAATCTGTATAGTCAGAATGACACTGGTAGGTATTAGAGATTTTACTAAGACCAAATGAGATAATGGATAGGGAACAACTTTGTTTTCTCTTACAGGTGACTATTATTATGATTGTGAATTTTATATTTTCAATAATCATCACTGTATAGGGGTGCTAGTTAAACAGCAAAGCCCATTCAACAGACTTTTATCCTGTTTATGGAATTTCTCTAGTATGGGATAATGTCCCACTTATAGAGGTCTTGGAAGAAACCTATCACATCAGCATAGACAGCAACAGGAATGATATGGAAAGTGGTTGAATCTGAGACCAGAAAGCTGGATCTCCCTAAAGTCATAGCTGGAGGAAATAAACTGTAGACTGCAAATCTGGGTCCAAAGAGATAAAGATACAGATTAAGAATGAGATAATAATTTGTGGTCTAGATTAGTGGTCCTTAAACCTGACTGGCTCTTACTAGAGTTAGCCAGGAGCTTTAAAAAAATATAGACCTAGTGAATCAGAATCTCTGGATGGTGTCTGGGGCAAATGTTTTTGAGTGTTCCCTATATAGTTGGGGTGATCAGCCAGGTTTGGGAAGCAGAGGTCTGAGCCAGGATCTCAGGTGGGTCCAGGTGCATGAAGCCATCAGCCCTGCAGGTTCAAGTGTGTGGGAGCCTGGGGTCTGCAGTTACCTGGGCCACGCCAGGGACACCAAACACTGGTACATAGCAGGAAGAATGAAGGGGACAGCCTTCATTGGCACATGGATTTTGTTTATTTGCTTAATTCTAGTGATGTGGGAACTTCAATTCAGGATGCTGAAGAGCTGGGTCTGTAGGTTTGGGGAGAAAGAAAGCTACAGTTAGGATGGGGAGCCAGAAGGAGCCACTGGGGATGACTGTGAAAACAAGCACGTTTCCTCTTCTCATGCTCTCTGAATTTCTCTCCTGAGGCAGTAGGCTTGGGACACTTTTTTTTTTCTTACTGCTACTATCAGGACAGGTTAAGAAAATAGCGCTTGAGGGAGAAATACGGTGGAATTAGAAGAAGAGGGAGAAAAAATAAGAGTGTGTGGATTCGGATTTTCCTCTCCTTCACCCCATCTTCCACAACTACAGTCAGAGGAGTGAAGAGAAGCCGCAGGTGCCCTGAGGAGAGTGATGCTCTGGGGCTCATGTTCTCAGGTGTGTAAGGAGACCAGGTTGGTGGGCTGACAGGATCCTGGAAGAAGTTGTTTTCACACCTTGGTAAGGGGTTTGAATCCACCACATCTCAGAGGACTTCTACAGATCCCCCAGTTCTTAGACATAGAGCTTTTGGTAGCCACAACATGGGGAAAAAAGCAAGAGAGAGAGAGAGAGAACAGAGTTTGTGAACCAAACAGATGAGTGGGTCAGAGCCGCATAATTCCCAAATCAAGGTATTCGGTTGTGCATACCTTCAGTTTAAAAAAATCATAAAAAATAAACTCTTTGAAGGAGATAGAATGAGAGAAAGGTTTAGTTGTCTACCCTCTGTCCCAGTAAAGTGCCAAAATGAGGATTCCACATTAAATTCTCCAAAAATTTGCCAGACAGACCGAGTTACATTGAACAGTATGCTTCAGAAATGGAAGAAACAGTAGAAAGGAGCTTTACCTTTCTGGCCAAAGCCTCATTACTCCTACATGCCACTCCTTCTGGAAGCAGTACCTGCTTGAGTTCATATGAAATATCGGTGAGGATCCTCAGAGCCCCATTGGCCCATCAAAGGAACATAATAAAACACTGTATCATAAAACTTGACTTGGTTCAAGTAACTTTTCTTTACCCATAATCAATTATATAATGTGTGACCAAGATAGTGCATCATAGAGGAAGGACTGTTAACTTAGACCACGGGGCCCAACCCTGCTTATAACACTTCCAAGTTATATGGTCTTGGGCAAATTTGTAAACACCTGAAAAGTGGACACAAGGATACCCACACCTGCCATGTAGAGTTCTGGAGAGAATCAGATGAGAGACTATGTATGCAGTCACTCATGACAGTGTCTTAAGTATAGCAGGCAGGCATCAATAATATGCCTTAAAATATGATGCCAATTCACTCATCTGTGTGTGATCCCTCCCAGTTTTCAACCAGTTATTTGTATTTCTCCCAAGTGCCCTGGATTTTTTTTATACACAGAAGGCCACAGTTAGGTCCGAGGAGAAAGTGATGTTTGAGCTGAAAGGGAAGCATGTGGTTAGGTGAGCAAACCAGAATTTCAGGCATGAGCTAAAGGAAGATCTTTCCATAGGGCTGGTTTGAGCTGAAGAGGAAGAGTATGCAGAGGTGGGAGATAGGCTGGGAAGATAGGTCATAGTCAGACTGTAAATTAGAGATCAGAGTCGGCCCACTTCAAGCATTGCTTCCAAAGTGGCTCCCCAGGGTGATGGCTCAGGCTCCTAGTCCCCACACTACCCCCCTGCCCTTTTCCCTGCCCTCTGCATTGGCCAGTTAGTGCCCAACCTTTTGGTTCCAATACCCGTGGGGTGAGAGGCACCCAGAACCTGATCCTCCCTTCCCTGGTAGGAGATAAGGAGCACCCAGGCTGCATACCTCTGTGCCTTCAACTCTCCAGGGTGCACCTCTGTGATCAGGTGCTTATCTCCAGGTGTTTGCCTGAAGGGAGGTCATGAAAAATCAACACCAATCAGGGCAGTTTCCTTGGAAGCTGAAATTATCTTGCAGGCATCTCAGAGCAGGTGCAGGGCTATTTTGGGCCAGCAATCACTGTGCAGAGGAGGGAGTACCACCTCTCCTCACAACAAGGCAGCAGCCTAGAGAGAGCCAATTATGGCAAGACATTTCCAGCTCCTTCTGTCTGTGTCTCCGAATGCTGCAGAGTGTCCTGGCACAGGTTTCTCCTATCTGACCACCAACCACTGGGGAGGGCCTCTCTCCAACTGATGAAATGATAGGGGCTCAGTTTCCTGGTCCAAAAAAGAGCGTCTCTAGCCTACAGGAAAAAGTTCACATCTCTTAGCTTGGAATTCAAGGCCTCCAGTCTCCAAATTCCCATGCAATCTTTATTCAGAATCTTTGCCCACATTCCCCTCATGCTCTTTGCCAACCCAGACCCTCCACACATATCAGAAAATGTCTTCATTTTAACCAGATATGCTTAACCTGCCTCTGGACTTCTTCCCAAGATTCCCCTGCACTTCCTCCCTTCCCGGTTAACCTTACTGTTTGATTTATGATTTCTCCAGATTCCTCTTCTTCATCAAACGGCACTCCCTCCCTTGATGGCCACTCCAGCCCCACACAGACCTCTCCCTTTTCTTCTCTACCATTTGGAACTGCAAAACCCAACAGTGCATCTCTGCACTCCTTAATTGGTAAGGTTGGTTTCCTGGGTGTGTTACACCACCCCCACCACAAAACAGAAAGTGGCTCAAGGGTCTGCTACTTTTTGTGTCCCCTACAGTATCTGAGACTAAAGTCTAGGCACTGAATAACTTGGTAATTCAATTTCTATCCTAACTCCTGAACCTTCTGCAGAGCCTGGCTCACCCTTGTCCCTTGGAAATGTCCTGTAGTCCCTCAAATGGTCAATGCCAGTTATAGTCACAGACAATGTCCCAGAGTTTAGGAATTCACTAAAATTCATTTTTTTTTCAATATATGAAATTTATTGTCAAATTGGTTTCCATACAACACCCAGTGCTCATCCCAAAAGGTGCCCTCCTCAATACCCATCACCCACCCTCCCCTCCCTCCCACCCCCCATCAACCCTCAGTTTGTTCTCAGTTTTTAAGAGTCTCTTATGCTTTGGCTGTCTCCCACTCTAACCTCTTTTTTTTTTCCTTCCCCTCCTCCATGGGTTTCTGTTAAGTTTCTCAGGATCCACATAAGAGTGAAAACATATGGTATCTGTCTTTCTCTGTATGGCTTATTTCACTTAGCATCATACTCTCCAGTTCCATCCACGTTGCTACAAAGGGCCATATTTCGTTCTTTCTCATTGCCACGTAGTACTCCATTGTGTATATAAACCACAATTTCTTTATCCATTCATCAGTTGATGGACATTTAGGCTCTTTCCATAATTTGGCTATTGTTGAGAGTGCTGCTATAAACATTGGGGTACAAGTGCCCCTATGCATCAGTACTCCTGTATCCCTTGGGTAAATTCCTAGCAGTGCTATTGCTGGGTCATAGGGTAGGTCTATTTTTAATTTTCTGAGGAACCTCCACACTGCTTTCCAGAGTGGCTGCACCAATTTGCATTCCCACCAACAGTGCAAGAGGGTTCCCGTTTCTCCACATCCTCGCCAGCATCTATAGTCTCCTGATTTGTTCATTTTGGCCACTCTGACTGGCGTGAGGTGATATCTGAGTGTGGTTTTGATTTGTATTTCCCTGATGAGGAGCGACATTGAGCATCTTTTCATGTGCCTGTTGGCCATCCGGATGTCTTGTTTAGAGAAGTGTCTATTCATGTTTTCTGCCCATTTCTTCACTGGATTATTTGTTTTTCGGGTGTGGAGTTTGGTGAGCTCTTTATAGATTTTGGATACTAGCCCTTTGTCCGATATGTTATTTGCAAATATCTTTTCCCATTCCGTTGGTTGCCGTTTAGTTTTGTTGATTGTTTCCTTTGCTGTGCAGAAGCTTTTTATCTTCATAAGGTCCCAGTAATTCATTTTCGCTTTTAATTCCCTTGCCTTTGGGGATGTCTAAAATTCATTTTTAAAAAGCTTCTGGTAGTTTGTCTTGTGTCTCCAAATAGTCCATTTCTGGGGACTAGCACCCTATCTCATGTGGACCTCCTCATACCTCACCTCCACCCCAGCTAACTCAGAAAGGTGAGTGCTCCATGTGTGTTCCGTTTGCTTAAAGGCTCTCCAGCTGGTGATCCGGTTTCCAAGGAAGGGAAACACTTGCAATGTAAACTGATTTACTAAGATACCTGCCCACCATTCTTGCCTTTTAGAAGCCAACAATCTAAAAATATGTCACAGAGAGAAAGGGCACACAGACAATTGAAAATACAAGAACTAGGAGCAGACAGTGTCTAAAAATATCAAATGAAGGAAGTTTTATAGTGTTACCCGCTGAAAGCTTGTCCAAAGCAGACCTCCCTCCCTCCCTTTCTCTCTCTCTCTCTCTCTCTCCCTTCCTCCCTCCCCCACCCCTAAATTCTTCACTTCTTTTTTCTATTCATTCCTTCTCTTCTAATATTTAATCCTTTAAAACGTCAAAACAGAATCCACTGGGCAGCAAGCGCCCACATCCATCCCTGCTTGTTCTCTCCCCAGAAACTGGGTAGCACATTGTGTAGCTCCTGTCAGATCACTGAGATGAAAGTCTTCCTCCTTCCTCTGAGAACATTTGGTGCCCTTCTGATGCAGTACTGATGAAGTGGTCCTGGACTGTAGTCATTGTGTGTGTGGTTTTCACCCTTATTAGAGTACAAACCCCTTAACAGAAGGAACTGTGTCTCATTCACCCCAGTAGCAGCAGGACACAGTGCAGTGTTTTTGGTATAAGAAGGTGGTCTTTTGCTAAAGGAATGAGTGAGCTATTCTTTGAAACCATGATTCTCTCCAGGGCTTGACAGCCCATGGACACACTGATATTAATAACCATGTTTTGGTCCCACAGAGCTCCCACCTACACAACCAGACAGTCTGTCACACATTGACTCCATCTGAATTGGGAATGGAGGAAAGGGGCAGACCCACAGACAGACCCTAATATAAAAAACATATGGGACAGGTTAAAATGTCTGGGTTTGGCAGAAGGCTGCTTTGCAGAATGCAGAGGCTCCAAGCAACAAGGGGGCCCAAGTGCTCTGTGCCTGCGCCCAAGAGGTCATCTGAAGAGTGAGAACAAGCAAGCTCCCTCCCCCTTAACCAGGGCTGTTCTGCTTCTCCCAGTTTCATAGTCTGGGGTTGTAGGTAGAATTTGGTCTGGAGAAAGTCTTCCGGTAGTTAGAAAAAAAGAAAAGAAAAGAAAAGAAAAGAAAAGAAAAGAAAAGAAAAGAAAAGAAAAAACTAGGTTCCATAAAGTTTCCTAATTACTGCTCCATGGAACAAAATGCCATTGTTCATGCCCACCTTTGCCCCGGGGGCACTCCTGACCACAGACCCCAGAAATGCTTAGATCGCTGACCACCGGGCAGTAGAATTTGCATGGGGAACTTGGCTATGAACTTCCTCCTCCTACAGGTGGAACTCTGGAAAGTTGCCTTTCCTCCTGTTCATCTGCAGGCTCCCCAGGCCCTCTTGCACCCTGCCCCCTTCCACACCTTCTCTGCATTATCACAAGTGAGTAACTGAATGCGAGAGCGTCCAGACTCTTCTTGGTCTTAGAGATGAAGAAACCCACTGTGAATTCTGGACAGGCAAGATGAAGGCCCAGTCACACTGTCAGACTGTGGCTTTAGAGACTCCTGCCTTAGGGTGTTTGCATACTCAACAAGTTCAAAATATCACACTGCAAGCACCCAGGTCTCTCACAGAGGTTCAGGCATTAGGCACTTCCAGGTTAGGCTGTATTCAATCCAAAGTAGGGAGAGCACAGTTCTCCTACGGTCAGACACAGCCGGGGGATTGTCACCCATGCTGCCTGCAGAGTACAAAGCCAGCATTGCAGAAACTGTGTTTTCTGAAAAACTTCATAGTTTCAGCCAAATGAGAGTAGCCTCGTACTCCAAGGCCAATATTTAACTCCCATCTTCTCCAGTCGACCTGACTCTGGCATGTGCTGGAGCTGTTCCCCCGAACTAGGGACAAGGCTGCTATGGGGACCAGATCTGTGTGGCACCAGCTTAACAGCGTCCATGTGAACAGAATCTGCCCTGGCCTGGCATTTCTCTGCCTGCTCACACCCATTCCTGTCACCCCTTGCCCACCCCTCTCCTCTGAAACCTCCCCCCAAATCAAGAGCGTTGTATTTCCCAAACCCCATTTCACAGCTGTATTGTTTTATAAGGCCCCTCCAAAATACCTTGAATAGTCCCTTTTTATGGTTCCCATTTTCTGAAAACTCCAGCTGCTCCTCTGAAACCATCCAAATCTAATTAACCGCATAAGCTGGAGTTAGGGAGAGTGGCTCACTTTCGGGTCCTTAGCATACCCATTCAGGCCTTCTTTCAATATGGGCACAAAACCAGGAATTTCTAATAATTGTATCTATGGGCCTGGAAGGGGGAAAAAAAAGAAAAGAAAAAGAAAGAAAGAGAGCTGCTAATAAGTAGGTCTGTGAAAGCAGGGAGATCAGCACCTCGCATGAACTTGGCAGCCTGGCCCCGAGAAAACTTGGAGACAATGCCGTTGGGGGATCTAAAAAGCTTAGCCTCCTGACTCAAATCTGGTGAGAACGCACCCTGGCTGTGAATAGAGATCCGAGTCTCAGCTCTAAATTGTCCCAGCTCAGACTCATTGAAATGTCTTCTCACAGAATTAGACAAGAAGGGGGCCAGGGAAGTTTGCAGAATATCAATGAGGCTGTGCTTAGAAGTGGGAGATGGAGAAACGCAGAGGTTGATTCTGGAACGCCATGGATTAAGACAAAAGCACCAGTTGGGTCCTTGCCATGTGGCACTGACGGGAGGGACTGGGCTATTTGGGGAGCTAGGAATGGGCATGAACCACCTCCTGGGGTGTCACGTCTGGGCTGGGGCCCTGGGGAGTCACCTACTCAGTCCTCACTGCTCCTTTAACAGATGAGAAGAAAGAGTGGGAGCAGAGAAGGGGCTTCAGCATGCTCCCCTCACCCCAGGCTCTTGTTGCCTCACCAGGCCACCTTCCTCCCCATTAAAATTCAGTCCCCTCACTTGCCAAAAGAGGCTTGTACAAATAAGTATCTGTTTCTATCCTTCCAGACTCATTGCAAATTCCAGTGCCTTCCCCAGTCTTCACCTTATACTCTCCCTACCCCCTTCACATTCCTCCAAACCCTCTACCCCCTTTATCTTCCCTGTGCCCCCCTCGTGTCCCTTTATCTTCCCTTTGCCCCCCATGTCCCTTTATCTTTCCTGTACCCCCATGTCCCTTTATCTTCCCTGTGCCCCTCTCATGTCCCTTTATCTTCCCTGTGCCCCCCTCATGTCCCTTTATCTTCCCTTTGCCCCCCATGTCCCTTTATCTTTCCTGTACCCCCATGTCCCTTTATCTTCCCTGTGCCCCTCTCATGTCCCTTTATCTTCCCTGTGCCCCCCTCATGTCCCTTTATCTTCCCTTTGCCCCCCATGTCCCTTTATCTTTCCTGTACTCCCATGTCCCTTTCTCTTCCCTGGGTCACCTGTATCCCTGGGCTTCCCTCTACCCCCCATGTCCCTTCATCTGCCCTGTACCCTGCTATGTCCCGTTATCTTCCACGTGCCCCCATGACTGTATCATGTACTTATGGTATTCCCCACAATCCCATATGCTTAGGAGATAATTAATAAACATCACTTGAACCAGATACATAACTAACCAAAGTTGAGTCTGAAATTCAGGTCTCCAAATTCCTAAAATCAAAATTTCCCTACACTATGCTTAAAGGCTCTTACCCATGGTTGGTGGACTTTCTTATTTCAGTCATTGCCAAGTTCAAAGTCAGATAAAAGCAATAAGGTAGCCCGTCTGTAGTAATGGAAATACTAAAGATGGACAAATTAAAAGAAGAATTAATTTTTACAAGAATGTAAATATAAATGAATGCGTACCTATGTTATATATGGGTGTGTGAATGTCTGGAAAGGTATATATATCCATAAATATATGGAATGGGAGCACATGTATTTCAACAGAGCAATTACAATAAGAGAGGAAACAGTTTTCTTCTGGAAAGGGGTCGATGGTCTCTCACTGTAAACAAGAACTACTGCAGGTTTTTATAAGCAACATAGATTAGGCAACACACAATTTTAGAATAGTGCTTGGCACCTAGCAAGCATGACATGTTTTGTTCATTTTTATTATCAATGTTGTCTCAAGTCGTTTTTCCAGGAGTGGGAATGTGTTGTCTCCTGAATAGGAATTCACTCACAGGGCTTCACTAGCTTTTATGGAGAACTAAAGTACCATTCTCTCCTCACATCTTTGCTCTTGGGGACAGTGGTCAGAAGCCCTGTTGTAGCCCCAGATGTGAAGGGTGAAAGACCTGGAACAGGGTGAATGACAAGCTTTTTCAAGCCATAAAATCTTCAAATGAAATTGCAGACAGGTAAATAAGTCAAGAGGACCCTCTTTCCCGTTGTCCTCTGACCTTCCACTCGAGCCCCAGCAGCCCTAGCAGGGTACAGAGACTTCCAAGGCCCCCTGGCTCAGAGCAACACTGTATAAAACCTCTTCTTTCTTCCAGTGACCCAGATTTACAGTTAGAAATTCTGAGGCAGGTCCCAATTCTGCCTTTTTCTAGCTTTATGGCCTTGTGAGATCCATTCTTCTAGCGTAATCTTAGTGATCTTGCCTAGAAAGTGGTCATTACACGTACTCCTTTTTTTAATGGTTGTTTATTTTGAGAGAGAGAGAAAGAGAGAGAGAATCAGAAAGAGGAAGAGAGAGAATCCCAAGCAGGTTCCATACTGTCAGCACAGAGCCCAACTTAAGGCTCAGTCTCACCAACCATGAGATCACGACCTGAGCCGAAGTCGGACACTTAACCAACTGAGCCACCAGGCGCCCCAGGTACTTCTTTCTTTGTGTAAAAAACAGTGTACATTCCCTTGTGGAGCATGAGGATCACCAAATGCAAAGCAGGATGCATAACAGTGAGGTGCCTTGGTCTTAATAGTCTTCTTTGCTACTCTGATTATTTACAGAAGGCATTGAGGATTAGAAACAGTATTGTGCCCAGTGTCACAGATCCCAGGTCACCTACAGCTCCCTACGTCGGTATTCTTCCCCTGGTCTCACCTGGATTACATTCTTGATGAGAAGGAGACATCCGTCTTTTGGTGGAGGTCATCACACACTCTAGAGCCAAAAGGACTGGGTTCAAGTCACAGCTCTCCCCCCTGGCTTATAATAACCACTGTATCTGTTAGCTACTACTACTATTACTATTATTATTATTACTATTGTAGCTTTTAATTGTTTTTCTAGGACTATGAATGGACTCTCTCTTGTGTGCTCAGAACACATCAGCTGTACGCTTAGCCAATGTAGAGCTGCAACTGGGCTGGATTATCCCATAAGCAGACTAAGCATGTACACCCAAGCAAAGGAACCAAAAAAATAACTTCAGTAAACTTCAATAAACTACGTTTTGTAATTAGAAAATTTCACCAGCAAGGGTAGAGTGAGTATAACTATATGTTTTAGTGTTTCCTTTCCAAAGGACTTACCATGAAGCAGAGTGCCCCAGAGGGGAAAACAGAGCACAGCTGCCTCCCCAGTCAGTAGTCTGAACCCAGCACCTCAGCCAGGCTTTGCCAGCCCCACTGGTCTGCCCCCTGTGCTCACTAGCCATAGCAGTGACCTCAATCACATTGCCCTTTCTGGACTTAGCCCCCCACTTGACCCAGCCGGCCTCTTTCTTGGCTTCTCTCCACATTTGTTCTCCTCCCCTTCGGTCTCCTAAGTGTGTGCAGCTAGATCAGCTGCAGGAAAGGTTGTGATGAAGTCAGACTCAGATCTGTCCACCCAGGTGCTACCAGGTCTGGAAGTCACTCTTGACAATCACAGAGACAAAGGCACTAGCATAGTTCAGGCCAAGGACCCCTCTGTCATCACTACCATCTATAGCAAAAATAGAAATATGCAAAGTGGTTCTCAGCAAAGTGTGAGCCAGAGAATTGTCTCTCACTTTCTACCTTCCTTTTTGGAGTCCTTCTTATTCCTTTAGTGCCTTCCCCTCTCCCACCACCCACTGGCTGTCCTCTGGCTGCCCTGGGGAACTAGCTGCAGCTTTCTGCCTGGGACATATCTCCACTTCCCCAGGACCTGAGACTGACTCTCTGTATCCTGTTTACCCCTCTCCACACATACCTGGTGCATGTCTCTCATCATTGGGAGAATTGGCTCAGCTGGTATCTGGTAGAATATTTATGGATACAAAAGCATTTATGGTGACTGATGGATTCCATCTGCTTCATCAGAGTGGTCTATGCACTTCAGAATGGAACAGAGTTTATATATAAAGGTAGAATGTCAGGCCAAATACTGGGCCAGTGGGAAAGCAGCTTAAGGACAAAGGCTGGTACTTGCTGGTATCCTTTCAAATACCAGGGCATGCTGAGGCCCTGCAAGAGGAGTGTGGAAAGAAATCTGTCAGAATCACAGCTCCATTTGGGTAAGGGGCAGGGAACCAGTTATCCAGCAGCATGTAAACAGAAAAAGGTGTTTCTTTGACTGGAAATTTTCACTTGTGTTTTATATTGTGGATTTGTAGCTCTGAGATTTTCAGTATTGTTAAAACTGAATGTTAAAACTATGAGGGACTTGGGAGATTTTATAACCCAGATGCCTCATTTTGCAGATGCAAAAACAAGAACCCAGAAAAGAGACATGACTTGACCAAGGTCTCACAGTGAGATGGTGCCCTATGTGTTTGAGGGAAATTACCAAGATTTCACAAATGTAAAATGAAGTAAGGTTTCTTCTACATTATGGAAAGAATGGGGCCACTTGCCTCAATATATCCTTCTCCTTAGTTTTTGGGTTCTCAGAAACCAGCTGAATCTGGTATACACAAGAGCAAAAAGAAACTGCACTTGAAGAATTACCATCTTTGGATGTGAGGGATTATCTGGCTGTGGAATCTGTCACGCCATTGATCACCAGGGTTCATTTGGCTGATGTGACTGGCTAGACAGGTGTCCCCTTCTTCTCTTTCCACTCCAAGTGTACCCCTCCCAAAGCTGCATGCTCAGTGGAGTACAGTCTTCCCTGGTGGAGAAGAATCGGTCTTTGGTCAAGAACACATGAGTAGCTGTGCTCTCCTGCTAGAATCTCCAAACAAGCTCTCAAGGTCTATTTATAGGAAGACATAGGGCAGTCAAGCTTCCAAGACTCCAGACACATCCAAATGAGGCGCTGCATGTGGCAGTCTTTCTTAACAATGAATGAATGAATACATACATACATACATACATAGGAATTAACATCTTCTCATTTTATTTTTTTAAATATAATTTATTGTCAAATTGGCTTACATACAACACCCAGTGCTCATCCCAACAAGTACCCTCCTCAATGCCCATCACCCACTTTCCCCTCTCCCCCACCCCCATCAACCCTCAGTTTTTTCTCTGTATTTACGAGTCTCTTATGGTTTGCCTCCCTCCCTCTCTGTAACTATTTTTCCCCTTCCCTTCTCCCATGGTCTTCTGTTAAGTTTCTCAAGATCCACATATGAGTGAAAACATATGATATCTTTCTCTGACTGACTGACTTCACTTAGCATAATCCAGTTCCATCCACGTTGCTGCAAATGGCATGATTTTATTCTTTCATTGCCAAGTAGTATTCCATTGTATATATAAACCACATCTTCTTTATCCATTCATCAGTTGATGGACATTTAGGCTCTTTCCATAATTTGACTATTGTTGAAAGCATTGCTGTAAACATAGGGGTACATGTGCCCCTATGCATCAGCACTCCTGTATCCTGTGGGTAAATTCCTAGCAGTGCCATTGCTGGGTCATAGGGTAGTTCTATTTTTAACTTTTTGAGGAACCTCCACACTGTTTTCCAGAGCAGCTGCACCAGTTTGCAATACCACCAACAGTGCAAGAGGGTTCCCGTTTCTCCACATCCTCGCCAGCATCTATAGTTTCCTGATTTGTTCATTTTAGCCACTCTGACCGGTGTGAGGTGGTATCTCAGTGTGGCTTTGATTTGTATTTTCCTGGTGATGAGCGATGTTGAGCATCGTTTCATGTGTCTGTTGGCCATCTGGATGTCTTCTTTGGAAAAGTGTCTATTCATGTCTTCTGCCCATTTCTTCACTGGATTATTTGTTTTTCAGGTGTGGAGTTTGGTGAGTTCTTTATAGATTTTGGATACTAGCCCTTTATATGATATGTCATTTGCAAATATCTTTTCCCATTCCTTTGGTTGCCTTTTAGTTTTGTTGATTATTTCCTTTGCAGTGCAGAAGCTTCTTATCTTGATGAGGTCCCAACATTTCATTTTTGCTTTTAATTCCCTTGCCTTTGGAGAACACCTTTCAATTTTAAATAGCAAATTGCTTTAACAGTGAGCAAGTATGCTGGAACATCATGCCATCCTGTAGTTTGACATTTTAGTGACCTTGTGACCTCACAAAGGTCACTCTCCCATTGGTATGCTGGAGCTGGCTCACACCAAGCCAACTGTGCTCATCTTTCTCCAATTCCAATTTCAGTAACTTCATGTTGGTAGCTTGAAATTGGTCATGATGGAAGTATTTACACCATGGAAATCAGCAAATGCTACAGATCAGAGCTTTTTATTGATGTTGCACTCGTTCATCAGCTTTCTCCTTTCCCAGGGCCCCTACTTACCCTGCTCTCAGAGGCAATCTTGGCTCAGCCTACTTCTGGCTCCCAAGTTGAGGAATTGTAATCAGAACAAAGTGGCAGCTCTTTATCTGGAAAAAGAGACACTGAAGATTTAATCCTCTTTTTGATTAATGAAAGGCAAATGTTAGGCTCACTGGTTGACACCTTGGATCAGAAACATCTGGGTTCCTGTGACCCTTCATGTCCTCTGGTGCTCTGTACACACTCATTCCTCAATCCTACTATGGGGACACAGGAGGTCAGGAACAACAGATACATCCTTCGAGCAGATTTAACCAGGGAGACATGGAGAGACATATTCTGATGCTGTCCCTTTACCTGAATAAAGGTCTTATGAACAGTGCTAAAGAGCAAGTTCTCCCAAAAGAGTGACATCCTTATGCATATGGTTATTCATTTCCTTTGAATGTATACTTTGGTTTGTTGCAGTTGAATTTCATGACATTAGAATATATAGAAGAGGCATAAGTTGAGGGTGGCAGTGTGGGAGGGAAAAAAAGACTTAAAATAACAGCCGTATCTTTGCTTACCAAGAGCTAAGAAACCTCGGTCTCTGGGATTCATTGTTAGTTTTTCCCTGGGTATAAATTCCTAGGAGTCAGAGACTGAGATGTGGGTAGAGTTGATGACTGCTTCAATGGCAAGGTTTAAGGAAAGACCCATCACATTAGGCATATGACTTTATAATGTTTCCCTTGTTAAGCATTTGGGAAGTCAGGTTTATTTCCATTTAACAATTAGTGAAACTGTGCAAATGTCAAACCCAGAAAGGTTTTCGGCCTCCAGTGTTGACAGCATAAAGGAAAGGCCATGTGGACAAGAGAGATATAATGAGCAAGTGGAAGGGGCTTAAGACAAATCTCAGATTCCTCGTAACTCTGCTTTGATTTGGCTTAACCCCTTACTTCTCTCACACCAAAGAGAAATTGGTCCTACTGGACATTGAAGGGTTTCAAATGATGTTAATAGCCAGTAAATACCAAAGATCTTAACCATCCAACTAAATTAAATCTTTCCTAAAATTTTTGGTCATTCAACAGTAGAATGGCAAGCCTTAAGACTCAGGAGCCATCTTCAGCCAAGAAAAATCCAAGCAACAATGTGGGATGTTGTAATGGGGGTTCCTGAATGAGTGACTGCAACCAGCTCATCTGGAGAGGCTAAGATTCTCTGTTAGGTAAAAGTAATTATTTTGTATTTGTCTTAGTCAACATGGGAAAAAACAAAGAAATACTGTCACTGCTCATCTTTTCAGAGGGTATCCCCTCTATACATCCTCTCTTTGTTTCCCCTACCATATAAAAATAAATTGGGCCTGATCACCTGGACCAGAAAGATGAGGGTAATTCAATCTCTGATGAAGACTCAGTTTCCAGCTTTCTCATCTAGTATCCTTCTACCTACCCACTCCTCTTTGAAGCTAAACAAAAGGAGAACTGGCTGGGGTGCCTTGGTGGCTCAGTCAGTTAAGTGCCTGACTTCAGCTCAGGTCTTAATCTTACACTTCGTGGGTTTGAGTCCCATGTCGGGCTCTGTGCTGACAGCTCATAGCTGGGAGCCTGCTTTAGATTCTGTGTCTCCCACTCTGCCTCTCACTCTCTCTCCCCCTCCCCCACTCATGCTCTGTATCTCTCAAAAAATGAATAAACATTAAAAAAAATTAAAACAGTAACAACAAAAACAAAACCCCCAAAGGATAGTTGGTCTTTTCTGTCTATCTTAGGAAGTAATTTTCCAAACTAGTTCACATATAGAATTTAATGTGATGCCCAACACAAGTACATTTGCATTTTAAAGGTGGTCATAGGAAAATGTAAGGCTAATAAAAAGAAATATCATACACTTAATGGTGAAATCTCAGGATTCAGGGATCCAAGATGGGTATTTTAAATATAGTTGGGTTGGCTGAAGGACAGTGTTCCAGTGGAGGATAAGCTAAGATTTATATGTATATATGTTTTATGCTAGGAACATTGTTTTGGGGCATTGTTCATAGTGCTTTTATTTAATCTCTTTTAACATAAAAGTACTCTGTGAGTATGTATGTGTGTGTGTTACACACATATATAACATATTTAATATATGAACTTGCTCCAGATCATATTTTCATTATTAAACACCTGTTATACACCAGGCACAGTGCCAAACTCTGAGACACGTTGGGAAGCAGACGCAGTGACTTTTTGTGAAGCCCACAGTCTAGTGCATATACCGTCTAAAAGTCCTAGCCAGAACTAAATGCAAGACTCCTGATAACAAGTCCAGTTCTTTCTACTATGTTATTAACTGTTTCCCAGAGAAGTTGTAAGAAATGGCAAAAGCTTATATTGGTAGATTTCTGCCCCCAGAGTCACCCCTGGATTGCACCAGATCAGCAATGACACCATGGACCAAGAACTGTTCACTCCAGGCCAAGGCATCATCTCTGATTGGCACTGGGGGAAGGACCTGATGGTTTCTCCAACTTTTCCTTCCCTCTTCTTGATACACATTCTTTCCTCACATCCTGTGCTAGGAGACACATAGAAGATAACAATGGGGTTAACTGTTTCATGGAAAAGAGATTTAAAGGTTGAACACACAGTGAGAACCCAAGGTCCTGGATGTTTAGCCGCTACCTCAACTACTCCCCAAGAACACTGTTTCCTTTTTTTCTGGGATCCCCCAGAAACCTGCAGGAAAATCAGCCACAGAGAAAGATTCAGGCAGGCCTGAGCAATGAAGGCTGGTGAGGAAGTGAATCCAGGCAACTCTATCATCTGCTCCGTGGGAGAGGAGACTGGTGAGCTCAGAGGCCTGCTTTTCCCTTAACAGATGCAAGAAAAGAGCCGGAAAAGGTCAGAGATAAATGCAGCCCTCACTTTGTTCTGCATATTCAAAAGAACTTCTCTAAAGAAAGACCCAAAATATATGTGTGTTCACTCAACCTTTTCCTGTCAGGCACAGGGTTCCAGATATGGAAATGACAGGGTAACTACTGATGAAATTTGTGCAGGTCTGTGCAATAGCAGTGCTTCTGAGCTGGACCCCCCAAAAGAGTACACTTCATGCAGGACCCATCAATCTGGCTGGAGAAAGGAAAGCTTGGAAATAGCATATTATCTTGAGAAATCACTCCCAGAAGGGAGCAAAAAGTTCACAAGGAGAATGCCAGGGAGGGGGAGAGAAAGGGGGACTGGAACACTGTCATCAGAAGCAGCTGGAATTGGAAACAGTCCAAGACTTCATCATGGCTGACATCCCCGCGCATAATCAGAAATTCCTTTCAATTATGTGGGAAAAGTCTCTTTGCATTGTCAGCCCAGATGCCCCCGTGAAGAAATAGCATGAAATGAGTCTCAGGGAAATGTCAGCATGGGAGCGAGATCCGATTGCCAATGGCTTGGTTGGGGGAAGACAGGCCAGAGAGATGGGGCTGATGGAATAATCTGTTGTAGCAAAAGCAAACAACACCCCAAAGGTAAAGAGGCTCTGCATCATGGTTTGGTAGTGTAGACACACATTTTCTCAATGTTAATCAAAAAATTTTAATCCTGTAGCCCTGAAATCTCTTCTACCTCAGTTTCCACAACCAAGGACCCAACCTCCCTTTTCCACCATAATTCCCCTTATACCCTTATGTTCACCAAATTAGATGACTCAAACATGCTTAGGTCTTTCATGCTCCATAGGTCAGGAGTTTCTTCTATCTAGGATCCCATCCTTCTCTCTTCCATCTCTCCAAACTTTATTATACTTCAAAGACCATTTCAAATTCCACCCCAGTGTGGTGTTCAACTACAATTAAGACCCTCTCCTAAGACTTTTTCACCCACATAATACCTAGCCCCACTCTGTGTTAGTCTCATCTAGTAACATTAATAATATTTATTGATCCCAACACCATGCTAAACTAGTTTAGTCCCTATATAATCTATTTAGTGAATAAACAGTGACGTTATTTTATCCTTTTTGCAGAGAAATGAACTGAGGCTTAGCTAGGTAAAAATACTTATCTGTAATTACACGTATGGGCAGAGCCTGGATATAAAATCCAGTCCTTCCGATTTGAAATACTCTGCTGTTCACCCCTGTGCTTTTCTACTTAATGTTTGCTTATTGAGGAGGAATTTTTTTGTTTGTCTATTGAGGAGGAATTGATGAATGCCCATTTTGCAGATCTAGCCAGAGAAGATGTTCAAAAAGCAGTTGTAAGTAATGGCATTATGTCTGACCATTTTCATTATTCAGTGCATATATTCCAAATACTAAACCCTCCACTGCTTACTTTCCAAGTAAATTTATTCATGAGTATGAATGCTGGAATAAAGTTTTCAGAAGAACATGGGACTAGGTTATCTGGTCTAGAGTTAAATATTCTTGAAAAGAAGTGGAAAGGTATTACTTTCTTAGATAAGACCTTGACTGTGAACTAGAGATTCAAAAATTAATTGTTATGAACAATTAACTTTTTCTACCAGATAACAAAATTTCTACAGTATAATCATAGAGTCAGAGCACACTAGATAGGGCTGAAAATGACCCTAAGGGCAGCTCCTTTTTGTCTTAGATGAGAAAATCTAAGATGTGGACTAAGAACAGACCTTGTTCTTGGTCATTCAGGTAGTTACTATTTGTCCTGGCATTGTTTAAGTGTGAAGACTAGGAGAACAGCCCGCAAAGGAGACATTGAACACTGGTGTTACCTAGTGCTTCTCAAACTTCAGGGCCTGTGTTTCTAGCAAGCTCACAGATGATGCCCATGCAAATGGTCCATGAGTTAACTATACCTTAGGTAGCCAGGAGCTAATCTAGACCAGCAGTATCCAATAGAAATATAATGGAAGCCACCTGTATCATCTCAAATTTTCCAGCTACCACATTTTGAAAAGAAAAGAAAAAGGTAAAATTAATTTTAATAATATTTATTGAATCTAATATATACACAATATTATTATTTCAACATATAAGCAAGAGAAAATATATGCTTTACATTTTTTTCATACTAAGTCTTCAAAATCCAGTATGTAGTTTAAATTTACAGCACAATTTGGACTATTCACGTTTTAAATGCTCCATAGACACCTGTGGCCAGTGGCTACCAAATTAGACGCACAGCTCTATACCACACTGGTGTCACTTGTAGACTATCTTGTGGAGTTTATGTCATTTTGTAGAAGTCTTGAAACCCAACTAGGCCAGCTCATCCCACAACAGGGCTCATTTCTGTGTATGTCCTGTGACATCTTGCCCAGGTCTGGGCACACACACATGCCATCCATGGAAACTTACTGATTTCTGCTCACCCTGATCTCTTATGAAGAGACAGCAGCATTTTCCAGCATCTTCATACATTTATATTGTTCAGCTCAGGGCTCTCTGGTTCCTGCATTGTGTATGACATTAGACAAGGTGACTTCCAAGCTTCTTTCTTCTTGCAAGAGTCTCTGCTTTTATCCCTTCCAGCATTAATGACAGCCATTGTCTCAGACACCCTCTTAGCCTCTCCTATATCCCTCACTCATTTCCCCTCTTAAAAACTCATTAATCACCCTCACACTCCCTCTGGAGCCAACTTCAGGCAACTCTCAGATTTAAAGCCTTATGCGGAAAACTGGACTCTAATAGAGGACAGTTGGGGGCATTATATCAGATGCTCCTGTTTCTGCCTGCCCTCAGAAGCCAGTCTTGTGTTTATATATGGCCCCAAGAAAAATGGCCTATGGTCAAAGCAATAAGAGTCTGAGGAAGAGTAGTATGTACTGTAGCCAGTAAGTGCACTGGCTCTGGGATCAGACAGCCTAAGATCAAATATTAAGTTCAGCATGAGGCATATGTAAATTCTCCAAAGTTCAGTGCCTCCTAAGAGCTATGAGGTTAAATGAGATAACCCAAGTAAAGGACTTAAAACAGTGCCCCTACATATTCATGCTCAGTAAGTGGCAGGTGTCTATTGAAGCTGTTTTTTTTTTAACTTTATTTATTTTGAGAGAGAAAGAGAATGCATGCACATGCAAACAGGGGAGGGGCAGAAGGAGAGGGAGAGGTAAGAACCTTAAGCAGACTCCACACCTAACTCAGAGCCCAACACAGGCCTGATCTCATGACCAAAAGATCATGACCTGAACGGAAATCAAGAGTCAAAGGCTTAACTGCCTGAGCCACCCAAGCACCCCAGTTGGTGGGGGTTTTTTGCATTACAAGGAAAGGACCTGATCATTGCATGGTTCAGCCAGAAGAAATGCTGTGGCTCTAAAGGACTGAGCACATTTTAGTTTGTGCCTAATTTACAGCAAAATAATTTCTCTTTCCCATTAAACATCTGATCACTATTGTATCAAGACCTTTTGATTTAAGTCCTTCTCTTAAAAATCTTCCACTGGTTTCTTTCTCATCATTTCTCATCACCTCACTGCCCAGCACTCACTGGTGACCTTCAGCTGGTGTCAAAGTGCAGATCATCTCAGGGAGCCTCACAAAGATCTCCTGGCTAAGGTTCTGTCACCATGCTGCCCAAAGTCACCCTCCTGCACTTTGCAAATAAACAACTTCTCCCCTGGAAGAAAGAACAAATAGTTCATAATTGGCAATCTGCATAATGAGTGGTGCATCTATGCAAATATAACATTTGGAATAATCTATTAATATCTCGACTGTGATGTCTGTGGGCCACCACTTCCCATGCTAAAAAGCCAGAGCCAAATATTTTCTGACTCCTCTTGAGGTGAGAAGAGAAATTGACAAGCTGCCGTCTTCTTGGGGTTCCAATTAGAAATCTGGAGACCACTAGGGTTGGAAGGGATCTCAGGAACTGTTCAGTCTTACATTAAGGATTAGGAGTCAAAAGCCCAAAAATGTATGGAGGCTCCCAGGTTTCCTGTGCTGTTAGTAGTAGAATTGAGGTCACAAGACAGCAACAGACTCCCAGTCTCAGCTCTCCATGAGATGTCAATACATGTCTCTCCTGCTGATTGGGCTGTTGCTGCTATAAAATGCAGCCGTCTACATGGAATTGTCTCTAGCTTTCCCTCCCCTGCCTTCTCTCTTTTGGTTGAACTCTCTTTGATAATCTGGACTTCTAACCTAGAGAACCAACTTCTAGGGCTGTAGGACAGAAGATTGGGAGGCTCAGATGCCGTGCAGGCTCTGTGAGTAATCTGTAACCACATTTTCTTAACCTCTTCCCTTCTCTCCCTGTCCTCCTGCCAATCTTAGGCAGCCTCGCCACTTCCGTTATGCTCCTTCCCTTCCCTAGAGGCTTGCCTTGAGGCATGGCACCTTCTGTCACCCAAATATCTAACAAGCACCAGTCAAGTCTACATCCCTGCTGGCCAGGGCAGGGTGGGAAGCTGTGGCAAGAGACCAAGCATTCAATTACTCAATCAGGCAATTAACCAATGCCCAAGTTGGAAGAGTAACAGTGTGGATTTGGGAGATTTGGGCTACACGCTGGCATGGACATTAACAAGCTGTAAGTTCTCAATATTTCTTTAAGGCACAGGGCAAATAGCTCCTCCTCCCCGACACTTTTTTTCTGGACTTGACCTCATTTCTCAGATTTAATTAACAGCCCCTCCTCCTGTTCCAACTTGTGCAAACCACTATTTTACTTTGTATAATTTATACTTTTCTGAGCTGTTTACATGTCTCTTTTCCAGGTTAAATTGTGAATCTCTTTGTCTCCTAAAGTCCTGAGCATCTTGCACAGTGTCTGCCACATATAAATGCTTAGCAAGTGTTTGACAAATGATGGAATGAGTAAACTATGTCATAAAAGCCTCTCCAGACTTCAATTTTTGCATCAGGAAAATAATGTAGTTGGACTTTCTCAACTTAATTCTATGACTCTAAGAAATTATTGCACCCACTGTGTACTCAAATTCTGGTAGGAGTCACTAAGAATCAAGGGAAGTATGAAACCTGTTCTTGCCCCTCACAAGTCTAGTTAGAAAGACAAACCCATTCAGTAAAGAAAGTCATTTCAGGCTAAGCTGGTTGGTTTTAGTTGATGTAACAGAGATTCAGAGAAGAGAGAGATCTCTGCCAAGTGGGGCATTTAAAGATGGTTCTTGATGGTAGTAGGTGGGTGGGCACAGGGTGGGAGCAAAGAGGAGATGACTATGGGAGCCACAGCATGGCTTTGAGGCAGGAGTATAAGCAGAATGGGAATGGCAACCTCTAGAGCTATGGTCCATGATTTCTGACTGTCAGTTTAATAAGAGACATTTACAACTAGATTTTGGTTCTTTTTTCTTGCTTATACCTCTAGCCTCTCACTTTCTACCTACTTCTTTCTAAAGATAGGTTCTTATATCTGTGTCTCAGTAAAACATGTTGTTGCCCATGCTATTCTTTCAGAATGTTCCATTACCTCCTTAACCTCTTTTAAATGTGGCTTCCATCACTGCTTCCACTGTTCAAACAACCTCCTGAAATATGACTGTTTCTTCTACCATGTGCTGATGCTACTTTCTAAAGGTCTCCAAAACATCTGTAATTGCCAAACCTCAAAGCTATTGCTTATTACTAGTCCTCCTTGACCTCTGACACTATTTGATCTATTGACCACCAATCCAGGTTTCTTGAAATGTTACCTCTGAATTATGTGGTCTCGTCAGTGGTGACTTCTTCATCACAAACTTCATTCTCTGTGGGGTTTTTTTTCACTCCCTCCTCTTCTTCCTTAAACACAGTTGAGGATCCTTACCCTCAGTCCCTTGATGATTACATCTTTTCATACAACATTGGCTTCTACCCATATGACTTGTAAACCCCTGATACAAACTGCACCTCCTATCCCAAGCTTTGGACACTGGTTTCCGACTACCAATCAGACTCTCAGCCTGAAGTCAAAACTGGTGTCTAAGCCCCAGGCATTTCTATTTTTCCTTAACCTAGGTTTTTTTTTAACTTCCTCCCTACTCCCCCTTTCCTTTCCCAGCTACATTTATTCCAAAGCTAATGCCTTATAGATTCTCCCACTCTAGCATCTCAGATTCATCCTCTTCTTTTTATTCTTGGTTCACCCTTTTGTTTGGGTAATCTCTACCTAACAGACACCTGCCCTATCACTCTTATTTCCAATCCATTTAAAACTGCCAAATGTACATTTTCTATGGTATGGTTCTTACTATTCCTCTTCTCTGGTTGAAAGCCTTCCATGATTCTCTATTACCTACTGAACTTAAAATTAAAACCCTTGGTCTAGGCATCTGAGCCTCTGTCTTCTGTGGCCCTATCTTCTAGCTTTGCCTCCTACCACTATCTACTCAACCACCCAGTTACAGATATCTTGACTTGTCCAGAGTTGTCCCACAAATTCCTATCTCTTTTGCTTTCTCAAGCTCACCTCTCTTCTTGGAAAATCCTACCCCCAACAATTACCATAAAAATTTACATATACATCAAAATTCCTGTGAAATTATCATTTCCTTCTTTGACGCAAAAACTACTATAATGTATCTCTTTATTTCTCCCCTAAGGCACTTAGATATTTTACTTTGAATTTACATTTATCTGTGGGCTCCAAACTAGACAGTAAGCTCTTAAGACTGGGGGCTAGGTCTTACTTGTTTCTGAATTCTCTGGAGTACTTAACACAGTGCCTTAAAGGCTCCCATTAAGAAGTGAATTGAATTGAACTGAACTGAACTGAAATATTGGTAAAGAGGTCTGAAGACCGTTCCCTTTATTCCTCATCTCTAGAGTAAAATCTTTGGAGAACTACTTCTTGAAAAGAATCTCTGAGCTACAGCACAGCTCACATTTAGAATTGAAATTGGATTACCATCTCCCATCTCTAGTGGAAACTGACTTCAAAGGGTTCCGGAAGTAGTTTTTCCTTTAAAACTCTTGAGATAACATAATAGAGGCAAGTGATTCAGCAGAAGGTATCTGGGCTTAGACAATTGTCCTGAATTCTAATTTATTCTTGCATATGCAGCCACATTAATATGCCATTTCACTGATGCTCTTAGGGAGGTAAAAATTAGACTATGATATAGCTCCTGCCCTCAAGTTTAGGATCTTTATGGAAATCTATAAGAAGAGGATTCATGTCTATTTTATACAGCAAGGTATCCACAGAGCCTGGAAAACATAAGTGTGCAACACATTTTTATCAAATGGATCTGATAGGGAGATGATACCTGAACAAAGAGCTAATTAAATTAGCAAATGATCAAATAAAAAAAGATAGAAAGTGACTGCATCTTATTAATCCTTGAATTCCCTACCTGACCCTCACTCCCACCTAGAATCTAACACACTGCCTGGAACAACCCAGATGGACATGGTGGAGATGGAATAGCCACAGGTGTCATGGAATACAAACTTCCACCGAGTACAGGTTCTGTTCTCAAGTGTCCTTGACAAAATGTCCTCCAGGCTGTACTTAAATTCCCTTAAGAATAATAAGCTTTCTGACATCTACATTGTTGGACATCTCTTCATGTTAAAAAGACAATTCCTATATTTAGCCAAAGCTGGCTTCTTATAAATTCCACCCACTAGTCCTAATTCTGCCTCCAAAGTAACATGGTGAATCTATTTTCTCTTCCATGTGATGGCCTTTCCCATGTCTGAAGGAAGCTATCATGTCTCCACCATGTGACCTATTCTCCAGGCTAACTGCTCCTGCCCTCATTCTCTCAACTGTTCTATGACCTGGTTTCAGAGCCACTCTTCATAATCACTAGCCTCTTCTGAATGTGCTACAAGTACCCACTGATCCTCTAAAATGTGGTTCCCAGACCTAAGCAAAATACTGTCTTTATGCTCTGTCGAAACTACTTACCTTCCACAACTGAGCCCCATCCACTGCTTAATGAGGCCCAGGAGCACACCAAATTTTATTAGAGCTTCATCACTATTTGCTTACATTATTATTATGTTAAAAATTCATGCCCATTTTAGATAAAATCCTCCCCATCCTCTAATTTTGTGGTTATCACAGTATTTGACTATGGCCAAAAAGAATGTTATGCATGTCCTCCATGCATGGACTTGTAGGAGTAATATGATAGATAAGGAAAGGGACTCTCCCCAAACCAGCCAAGGATGATCATTTCCTATCTCACCTACCAAATAGCACAGTAATACTAATCCTACCTTCCTCACCAGAGTAATGTAAGGCTCAAATAAAAAAGTTAGATTTGGGGCACCTGGGTGGCCCAGTCGGTTAAGCATCCAACTTCAGCTCAGGTCATGACCTCGCAGTTTGTGGGTTCAAGCCCCATGTCGGGCTCTGTGCTGACAGCTCGGAGCCTGGAGCCTGCTTCAAATTCTGTGTCTCCTTCTCTCTCTGCCCCTACCCCACTTGTGCTCTGTCTCTCCCTATCAAAAATAAGTATATGTAAAAAAAATGTTTTTTTAAAGTTAGATTTGAAAGGGATTTGAAAAATTGAAGCAGAGACTCAAGTAGAAATTATTAAGATGATTCATTCTCCTCAAATCCCTGTGCCTTGCAACTATCTCCTGATGGCATCCACTATACTCTCTGGGCCTCTCCCCTATGGTGGTGGTAAAGGTCAGCCCTGTTCAGTAGTATCGTGCCCTGGAAAGAATGTGGGGCTGGGTACCACAAGCCTAGCCCTTACTGTGTGTCTTTCCATGGCAATCCATTTAACCTTATGGAAATTCTCAATATCCTCCAGCCAAAGACCATCAGGAGCATACTACAGTTAAACATGTTGGGCTTATTACTCTTTGCAGCAAGGGAGAATGCACACCATGAGGAACCACAGGACATTGCAGTAATAGGGTGCTAGAAAGAGCCTATTACAGTCTTTGGGCCTTGGTTGCATGATGTGAGACAGGGTCTAAGGAAATAAAGATTTTCTCTAGATTGGATGCTATAACAAGTGGGGAAGAGTCTTATCTTCATCTCATCTACAGTGAGAAATAAGGATAAATCTATGACTGGTAAAGAAGTAAAAGTCGCTCATTTTACCCACAGTTTGATATTTGTGGGTGGCATGGTGGCCTTATTTTTGTCTATGTTTAGACAAAATTATGAAGTGACCTTGCTTTGTCTTATTTTATTATGGTCTCAGAATAACCTTGTCTGAATTTAATATTCTTTGAGATTGTTTTTGTCCAATAAGAGAATAACATGACCTAGATGTGAGTGCCAGGCCAGCTTTCCGATGTCAGGAGCTGTTCTTTATTTTCTTTTCCAAAATTAATTTAACTATTTACTGAACCTCCTTAAATTTTAGTTTCCTCATCTGGAAAACAGAAATCACAATTCTAAGCACCGTGTTGGGGATCGAAAGTGGTAACGTTTGTGAAACTGCTTTGTTAACTCTACAGTTGTTTGACAAATATGGAACTGCCTTGGCCAGTTCTGTTCTCCAGATCCATGACCTGTAGAATTTCTCAAGTTTTCCTGAGCCATATTACCTTCATATTACCCCTCAGGAGCTAACACATCTTACCTAGAACTTCATAGCTTGAGTCTTCTGAGAAAGCTGCTCTTGAATTCTTCTGATAAACCTCTCTCCATAGATGAAGCTAGCCAGTGGAAGCTGAGCTGTCTTGTAGGACAGAATCTAGCAGGCTTAATCCAGGCAGTTGATAGTGACACTGAGCATATATTTGATTAATTAATCATTGCACTCTTCAAGTCAAAACATAATTGGATATTAGATTTGGAAGACACTAGACATATTCTTGACCAAGCCTCTTATTTTATAGTTTAAGAAATTAAGGATCATAAAATAAAAGACCTCCTGCATTTAGTTTTCTGTGGTCTTTTGACTATAATCATCCCAAACTACATGAGCCACAAAGACACAGAATGGGATTTTATATATTCCCTTTGCTTCCAGATCCTGACCTGAACCAATTGAGAGCTTCAGCATTTGAGTTAATATTTTATTATTTTCTTCTTCACTGTGTCTTGAGAATAGCTCTGAGGGATCCAGTAATATGGACTATAAATGCTTTAAGGGGCAGACTGGTAGGAGACAAAAATGTGACTCCAGCTTAATTCAAGTAACATTTTGGAATAATACTTGTGCTAGATGTTGGAGATATAGAAAATAACACGAATTCTACCTTCAAAGAGTTTATGCTATTATAAGAAAGATAGTACATGTCAGAGTGTATTGAGGAATATAATGAGTGTCAAGGACAATGGTATTTCATTCTACCTAAAGGTATAGGAGAAGACCATGCAAAAAAGTTATTTATGCTAGAGTAAGTCTATATGACTTGCTCTGCAGTATCCCAGCTACCCATATTACGTCTCCCAGGTTCTCCCCAGTAAACTCTTTCCACCCTACTTTTGCTACCTAGAAACTAAATGATTACCCACACTGTATTATTAGAAAGAACCATATGCCCTTATGGGTTACAGTGAGTTTAAGTTAGGTGCCATTAGTCCCTGGAAATACTTGTATTTTAGGCCTAATTTCTACATAAAGAACTTATGAAAGTTCTGGTCATTTGGTGGGCACTTCATAAATACTCCTAACATATCAAATAATTTCAAATATTCAATATTTCAATTTCAATATTTTCAAATGTCTTTTTTTATACTTCATGTCACTGTTTTGAAAAGAGCTGCTAGATATGCATTTGTTCTGTGACCATGGCAGTCTTGTGTAATATATGGCAGAGGAAGAGTTTAGTTTAGAACTGTGAAAACCTTTAAAATTGTCTCATCCAGTGATGGCAAACAGTTTTACTCTCAAGAAAAAGCTCTGTTTGGTTGATAATGGCTGTTTCAAATGCAGCGTTGAAAGGGATTCTGAGTCTAGTTCAGTAGGAAAGAGTACCATAATCTATTAGCACTATGTGCTGTGGGCCTTGACTGCCTGGCTTTTTTTTTTTTTTTTTTTTTTTTTGGCTTTTGTGCTACACATTTGCCTTCCCTGATGTATTCCAGTACCTGGATTTGTCAAAAAAAAAAAAGCAAATTAAAAACCAGAGAGGAAAGTGACTTGCCCAAGATCACACAATGAGTTAAGAGCAAGTAGGAACAAGACCCATGTCTCTTGATTCCAAGTATATTGCTTTTCCTATAATCCTAGGTAGCCCCCAGAAGCAGGTTCTATGCTGGCTGTCTGCAGAAAATAGAGGACATTGGCCTATTGTATGCTAAAACAGCTCAGCTCCATGTGGAAAACATAGTGACCATATGGAAGCGCCTTCAGCCAAAGGCACTTCCGAACTCCATCCAGCTCTTAGAATCCCAGAGGCTGGGAGTTAAAACGGGCTTAGCAGTCGTCTAGTAAAACTATCCAGCCAGTCGGCAGCTTCCCTGATGGTCCTAAACAAAATTTGGATGTAGGCAAGATTTATATTTGTTACACTCCCATCATCCCATTACATCCTTGCCTTCTCTACTTCTCCCCAACCTCCTGGGGCTCCTTTCATGGGCCTCCAGGTGTTCATACCCTTATGATACTCTCAGTGTAGACCTTCAACCAGCCTTAGTCTTGCCCCAAGTTGTTCCATAACTCAAAATATCTGCGTCACTATCCCTGCCAAATGTTATATAAAAGCAATCTGAAAAATATCCTTGGGTGGCTGCCCTGGGTTCTGCTTTCCAGGCTTCTTTACTTCCTTCACTTCTGGACCTATCAATTCCCTCTTCTTTCTCACTGCAGTCCCCAAGGGGCCTCTGACAGTGAGATGAGGTGAGAAGAATGAGTGAGGTTAATCTGAGATTCATTTGTGGAATGGATTTGAGAAGGACCAATATCAAGGGTAAATCCCCAGAAACATGAACAAGTATAGGAAGCCAAGAAGAGTCTCTGGGTTGGCTGAGAGCGGGGAGAGAATTGCTCTTATATACAGCATGCTAACATAGGCACTGCACAAGGAAATAGAGACTGGATATAAATTACAGTTCTTTGAAAATGAAAGAGCTGAGACTAGAAGCCTTTGCACTTTTTTTAAACCACTGGGACCTAACCCATGCACCAAAAGGAGGAGTAAGAGCTTGGGGACACCATATAGATCCTCTCTTCCCCTGGCTGTGACATCCTGGCTTCACCTCCAACAGTTGATTTCACCTTCAGAGTAAAGAGCAGCATGGAACCCTTCCTGGCAATCCATGAACAAGTTTTGCTGCTATAAAGTGAATGGATCAGACTGTTGCTCTCTGCGGGTTCTCTCTCCATAGAGCTAGGATTTTCTGTGTCTTCAATGGAAATCAGCCGACAGACTTTATAAAGGAAACATTCCCCACTTTCTTGTGGATCCAGAGGATGCTCCAAAGTCATCCCCAATCTGCCTTGACCTGTCTCTGAAGATAGGGATGGATTTAGGATGGACTGTTAGGCACTGCTGCCCTCTGCTGGGTGGTATGTAGCCAACTGACCCCACAAGCTGTTCTGTCCACCCCCAGCTGCCCAGCCACTGTCTCTGTGGTCCCCTCTCGTAATCTATCTTGCACCTCATGTTCAAGTGGAAAACCACAAAGAAACTGAGAGCCCAGGAGGGTGTATGTACCTGTATGTGTTGAGGGCAGATGGCACCTAAGTATAAAACCCAAATGGCCAGTTGTCCTCAATTAGGTGAAAGCTCTCTGTGACTTGAGCGAGACCTTAACCAAGGTATCATTCAGCTGACAGCCCTGCGCTGGTTACCGGCATGATAACACCTTCAAGCAGAGATGACCAGGGGGCTTTCAAGCTTTACCTGCCTTCTGCTACTGATGAGCTAAAGCACAGAAGCAAAATGGGAATAATTGGATGGCAGGGGAACATCAGGATATTGTAATTGTTCTCCTTGGAGATGAAAAGGGAAGCTGAAAAACATCTGCACGCTGAAATCTGCTCCGATGTGCTAAGTGGGCCAAGAAAACCTGCAGCCACGAAGTGGGGCTAATTTACTGCTCTAATCACCAGCATCCAATCTGAAGCCAGACATTATCTTAAAGTACACACCAGTTCCAGGTGGTGCACAGCAAATGTTTGATTAGTGCTACCAAATTCCCTGCAACTTGATAACGCTTCTAAGCACGCAGGAGTCACAGGGCAGCTCTCCAATGGTGGGGGCTGCTGCTGGCTTGGCAGCAGGCTATTTACCCTTAGGTCACAACCTCCCCCAAGAAGCACAGCTCAGCCCTCTTCCCAGGGTGCTGAGGTACTGGGTTTAAACAGAAAAAAAAAGAAAAGAAAAAGAAAGAAAGAAAGAAAGAAAGAAAGAGAGAAAGAAAGAAAGAAAGAACTTAGCAGAGGCACAGGGAAGTAGATTTAGTAGATGAAGAACCAGACTGTTTCCAGTAAAGCTTGAAAATGAGCTAGAGGGAGAGTGGGGGGATTAAAAACCCATATAGTGTTTGCTATGTCCCAGGTGCTGAGTATTTTATATATTTAGCATCCTCACATAATAGTACATGGTTACATCACTGTTTTCCCATTTTGCAGATGAGAACTGAGGTGTAGATAATTTAACTGACTCACCCAAGATAACTCAGCTAGGAAATTATGGAGTCATAATTTGAATGCAGAACTGACTTTAAAAGCCTTCAAAGTAAATGGCTCTGATGGACACAGGAGTTCAAATGAGGTACTGCAGATGTTAGGATGTTCTAGAGGTTACGCGGAAAAGTAAGAGGAAGACTAGAAGCCAATCAATGGCTTCAGATAAGATGAAAATAAATAAACTGGAAGCAGCTGAGGTCTTCACTGAGCCCCTTCCATGTCCCCAGGACTGCATTGAGTGCCATGAGCGAAGTGAAAAGCACAGTGCTTGCCCTCAAGGAGCTCAGGGTCTATTTGAAGGAGAGGAGATTGTTTGGCCCAGAAAGGAGAGGTGCTTGGGGTTAAGTGTTGAGAGCTGCACTGACAAAAGATGACTCAAATCAGCAGAGAAAAGAACATATGCCAAATGGTGGAGGTGCAAGTGATGGTGGTGAGTTATTCTGGGGTAAATGAGGAGGACCAGATGAGAAATTACATCTGCCTAGCTGGAGTGGGTTCAAAAATTGCAGCTGGAAGCTACTTCTGGCTGGCTTTTAAAACCCAAACTGAAGGGTCAAAGGTCTTGTGGAAATTTCATAGATGGGAGGGGAGATCATATTAAAACTGAAGAGAAGACAAGGTAGAGTGAGGATTGGTGACAAAGAACTCAGTTTTCATGACACCTGGAGTTGGAGCTGTTTCCTGCAGTGTCCTCTACAAATCAAAGAGCCCAGGAGGGTCTTAAAAAACCAGGGCCAACCGCAACCTTGTGGTCTGAAGGCCCACAGCACCCCCTAATGGACCCAAGCATCGCCTCCATACCTGGCTTCTCCCCTTCTTCCATCATAGCTCACCTCCTGGGGTCCCATCCCAAAAAGACTCACTTCTTGCTGAGTGGCAGTGTGCACAGCTACATTAACAGTTAAACAGAGTCTTGCTAACATGTAATCCTAGAGTCCCCCTCCATTCAAGGGGCCTGCTTTCAGAAGCAGAACATCACTGTGGTTGTCAGCATGGACTCTGGCTGGGATTTGAGTTTTTGCAGCGATATCAACTGGCTGTGGGACCTCCAGCATGTTACTTGACCCTCCCTGAAACCTCGGTTTCCTCAACTGTAGAAACGGAATGATGACAGTACTTACCTTTCAGGGACACTGTGAAGGTTGATGGTAATGTATGCAAACCACTTGGCATATAACCAGGCACAGGATGAGCACATGCAATAAATAGCAGCTTGTTAGTAGTAATAGAATTGTGATTCAATCTGAATTATTCTCTATGAACATTCTATGAATGTTAACTCTCTCTCCCTCCAGACCTGGGCTCAAACTGTTTGTGGAATGCTCGTATCTAAATTACAGTTTTTCTCTAAACTGGGCCTAGCCCAGTTGCCACTTCTTCCATTGGATTTTCCCGTACACTCTACACATTAAGGAATCGCTCTATAAGAATTTTGCTGTATCTCCTTTACAGCTTTCTTCCTTATGTTATAGTTGTGTGTGCCCACGTCCTGTTTCTGTCTTATAAGGATGAGCTGCCTATTTTAGTCAAAATAGGCCAGGCTATGCTGCAGCCTATTGAGACTCCCAGTCTCAAAGGTTTTAAACACTCACTCTCTCACGTTCCTTGTCCATCGTCTGGGGGGCTCTGCTCGTGGCAGTCACTCAGGGGCCAGACTCAACCATCATCTCACACTTTCCTGGTCACCATGCATGAAGACGAGTACTGGGAGGGTCTCACACCAGCACTTAAATGTTGAAAGTAGAACCCATGACTTCTTGCCACAGCTCATAGGCAAACTGATCATATACCCTGTCCCCAACGCAGGGAGGCAGTAAATACAACCCTACCACGTGCCTCCTCACCCCCAAGGTGAGGAGAACTGGCTATTGGTGAGAATGAGTAGTGGGTACTACATTTCTGGAAAGCAAAGGCAATATCCCATTCCATTTTGCACTGCCCCTCTTATTTACCCAGCAGCGTGCCTTATACACGGTAAATGCACAGCGGAAATCTTTGAGTGAATAACTGAATGAGTGTAGTTGTTCACATTTATGTTATCTTTCCCAGTAAAGATCAATGCCTTAGATCAAAAGTCTCTTAATGACTGCTTGTAGAAATTTCAGATATCCTCAGGGCAAGTCCAAAGGGGTGGTACTGGTCACAATTCTGTTCCCCTCTTATTCACACTGTGTGTCTTTACATGTAAAAAGTTGTATGAATTATTATGGCAGTTAGTAACTTAAAGGGATTATTTGGCCTCAGAAAACTGATTCGCACATGAAATAGCACTTACACATAACATAGCTGAAAGACAGTCCACAGCTACTTGTAGAAAAGGCATAAGAGCTGGTATATACTGTGTCCATAGGAGAGACTGAAAAATAGATTGATCCCTTGAAAGGTCAGGCTATATGGGAAGGAGGTCATTCTTGACCTGATTTTTAAAGGCAGCCTACAGTCTGGGAATGCTCAGAGAAGGAAGAGTCCCCAGTCACCTTGTTCATATCTTAAAGAAATCATGAACCTGAAATAAGGCCTTACTTTATCACAGATGGAGAAGAGTTTCACTTCTTAGCTCTTAACAACAAGAGCTGTTGAATTATTTGAGAGCTCCTTCCTTTCCTTCCCAGCAGCTGGGGCCACTCTGGCATTTCCCTTCAATGCCCCAAGGCCAGCAGTACCTGGAGTTGATCATTCGTATATATTCAGATACATAACCGCTAATCCTTCATCTCCACCATCCTCCTTTACTCCCCAAGAGATCATGAAAAAGATAGGAATTCCACCCATGTTTCTGATTCCACATGCTAGCTAGAAAAGAAGAGTATCTCAGCACTTGCATGGAGAAGAGGTACAGATCACAAATCCTCCACTGCAATCCATAAATATAGAGGGAGCATAAAGGCCACAGGTGCACATAGGTATATGTTTGTGCGTGATATGATAGGACTGTAAAGCCAAGGGATTCTTCTACCTCCAAATGTGGGTTGGCTCCTTCAAAGAAGGCATGCTGATGTGCTAGAAGCATCTCATGGAATTTTTTTAAATATTGAATAAATAATTAAGACACAAATAAATATTCATATATAAAAATATGTGCATATAAATAGACACACAGTAATCTGGCATGGATAAGCACAAGAGTTAACCATTTGAGAGAGAAAATCTTTTGATTTCAAATTGTTTTAATAGAAATCTTCTTAAAATATATGACACAAGTGTGAAGCTTTGTATAGAGAGGAAGCTGGCGAACCTGAAGCCATTTGCTGGTGATAAAGATCATCTTTCCAACCAGTTAATAGGCAGCTATTGAAGCGTATAGCTTGAGTAATGGTACAGAATGTGTGCTAACTTCAGGACAGGCTTGCAACTTGTTTTTCTGACTAAATTTTGATATTGGTTTGATGCTTTATAAACTTTCTTTTTCATAAATATGGGCTACAGTTTCCATGTTCATGATTTTTGAACCATGAATTTTCTCCAAAAGTAATGGTCAACCCAGTGGCCAAACTAAGCTTTTCCAAAAAACTGTCTTATTCTTCATTCATACCATTCCTCATATTGAAGATCTGACCAATTTTCCGGGATAAAATGCACTGTTCTTGTAGTTACTCTCAGAGTCCCAAATCAACTTCAACCAGCATTCTGTCTTCCTTGGATTAAGCTAACAGGTCAGCATTGCAAAACTGTGACATTCTAGAGTTCTGCTACAAAATGTTTCTCAAACAGTTACTCAGCTATAGAACTGAAGTTGCTTTGTATTTGAGGATATTTTTCTTATAGGTGCCAGAGGGTTAGGCAGGTCTTAAGCAAAATAAGAAAACTGATAAAGTTTGGATACCTCACCTAATGGTTCTCTCCTTCTTTCTCTCCTGTTTCCTGAGCTGAGTGTCCCATGCTCATCCCCATTCCAAAAGATCTATAGATTAGATTTCACACTCTAAGGAGGAAAAACGTTGACCCTGCTTAAAGATCTTTGCATTTTGACAGATATCCACACTTTAAGTTAAAACATCTTTGTAGCATGCAAAAGCCCCAAGGGCATTTGGAGAGAATTTGAGAGGAGGAAAAGGGCCTTTCCATAGGTCCTGGAGCTGCAGAGCATGGGTGGCCCCTTATTCTCCCTACATCCCAGGCTGCAGGATAAGGGTGATGTGAGCACTGGGAGAGAGCTGAGTTCTGGCGCAGACCCTGGCATGTCCAGATAGTGCTAAAGAGAGACATATATCTGCCCTGCTTCCTGTGTTCTATGTGCCATCCTGTCACTGGGCTTTGTGAGGCAAGCCTTGAACAACCTCAGGCAGTACCTCATCTCTGCCTCGTTAGCTTGTGGGGCTCTGAGAATGGGAGAGTCAGGATGGAGTAAGTGGTTTTGCAGTCCACTAAGTTTCACAGTGGGAATGGCTGTCCACCTTGTGTCCATTGTGCTATCTGCCCCACACCCTCATCAGCGAATTCATTCATTATGAAAAAAATTTTTAATGTTTATTTTTGAGAGAGAGACAGACAGAGCGTGAGTGAGGGAGGGGCAGAGAGAGAGGGAGACACAATCTGAAACAGGCTCCAGGCTCTGAGCTGTCACCACAGAGCCCGACGCGGGGCTTGAACCCACGATCCGCAATATCATGACCTGAGCTGAAGAAGAATGCTTAACCGACTGAGCCACCCAGGTGCCCCATTGTATTCATTCATTATTAAACAAACATTCCTGGGGTGCCTGGGTGGCTCAGTCGGTTAGGTGTCATGATCTCACAGTCCGTAGGTTCCAGCCCCATGTTGGGCTCTGTGCTGACAGCTCAGAGCCTGGAGTCTGCTTTGGATTCTGTGTCTCCCTCTCTCTCTGCCCCTCCCATGCTCATGCTCTGTCTCTCTCTGTCTCTCAATAGTAAATCAATGTTAAAAAAAATTTTTTAAACAAATGTTCCCTTTATACCTGCTAAACACCAGGCACTTAGTGAACAAAGAAAACCCTACCCTAAAGGAGCCTACATTTTATTATCCAAGACAGGTAATTTTAAAAGATGCACAAATAAAATAGGGTGTATAGAGAATGGGAAGGGAGTTAGGAGGGGAGTGTGAATAGGGATGTGATTTTGGCTGGGCTGGTCAGGGGGGAAAATGATAATAATTGCCACCTGTCACGAATGGCCAATGGGGCCAGGCACTGAGCTGAGGACCTTCCATACTGTTCACTGAATGCTCACGATAACCAGGGGGAGGCAGTCAGTATTGCTGTGCCCATTTTACAGAGGTAGGCAGCATCAGAGTGTAAATACATTGTCCTGGACACACAGAAAGAAGTGAAAGCAGGTTCCAAATCCCCAAATCTTCACTGTGCTTAACCACAATGAGCACAGCCACCCAAGGCCATTTGGCCCCTTCAGGACACACTGTCACCAGCAACCTCTCCCTCTCCACACACACATGCTTTTCATCTATAATATGCTGGTTTTTCACTTTGTATCTAAGACTTTAATTTTATTTGATGTGTATGCATTCTCATTGCTAAATGTTTAGGGAGGAGATTGAAAAAACACAGATGACTGGCCCCAGGTATTACTGGGGCCAATGAAAGCACCGTTTCTTCACAGCACAGCATGGTAATCAGTGTGCATAGTGTTGACCTGGAGTTCACCATAAAATGTCAGAATACATTTAATCGCTCTGCTTAAAATGGGCCAGAGTAGAATAACAAATTTTTAAAAGATCTTCTACTAAAATGGCTATTGTATACACTATTTGCTTTAACTGGCACATAACATGCTTACAAAAAAATTCCCTTATCTAAAATACTGAAATAAGGTATCATTTTGTGTGACAGTAGACTTTGTATCTGAACCTTTGAACATATGTATATGCAAATATGTATGTGTATAATTTTTCTATCTCACTTTGTAATAAAAATGTGTAGACAATTAGAAGGTTCAATATTTAAAATTTTGGGATTAAATTTATTTTCTTTTTAAGAGCACATTTGCTTTCTAATAATGTGAATCAACTTATTTTCTTTGCAAGAAAGCAGTAAATTCTTGGTGAAGATAGAGCATGAAAGATTTTTCTTCATGGGCTCCACTTGCATTCTTTCTACAAAAAAACCCCACTTTGACTGCAAAGCCTCTCCTCTCTCAATGTTTCCCCTTGTACCTATGTGATAGTATCAGTTAGTATCAGTTTTATAAGTTGATACATTTTAGATCAATTTTGTATGCATATGATCTTAACCTATTTTTGAAATAACTCAAAAGGGTCCAGGAAGACCCAAACTCCTGAAAATGCCTTGCTCCCTTCTGCCAACCCATGCCTAAAATTTTGCTGGTATTTGAGTCACTCCCTTAATTGAAACCTTGTCCTCTGCTGCAAAAATTTATAAAATGTATGCACTCCTGGGAGACATGGCACATCGCTTGCTGCTTTAACAGGGAAGCACGCATCAGTTCATCTTTTTCTACAGAAAAGGTTGTGACAATAGTTTGTCCCTGTGCATCATGGAAAGCCAAGGTCTGAAACAAGACAATACTCAGAAGCTTTTGAAGGTTGGATAGCCCACGAGGGTGGGAGGGATCTTGAAGCCCTCGAGAGTCACTAGGAGTAGACCTGGTTCATCCACTCTGACTTCACCTTCTCCAGGTTGACTGAGGGAACATAAGGCTGACTCTCTTCCCCACCCTTTCTGGCATAACTCTGGCCTGCTTTGCAGGCTGGATGGACAACACTACCATTTTTCTGCCAGTTCTCCATACCAGAGCAGCAGCCAGTACTCACTGAGTTCTTGCTCTAGACAGTGTACCTTATAAGCATTATAATCCTGCTGAATTCTGACCCCAAAGCTCCCTGTGGTATCATAATCCCTATTGTACAGAAGAGAAAATGGGACCCAAGTTCTCACCATTAGTAAGTGACAGAGGTGGGATCCACTATCAGGTCTAAAAGGCTCCAGGCTCTTAGCCCATCCTTAACCCTGTACCTCAGATGGTCTTAAAGTTTTTTCTTATTGTTTGTTTATTTGTTTATTTTGAGAGAGAGAGAGAGAGAGAGAGCAAGCAGGGGAGGGGCAGAGAGAGAGGGAGACAGAATCCCAAGCAGACTCTGCACCTTCAGCATGGAGCCAGATGCAGGGCTCCAACCCTCAAACCATGAGATCATGACCTGAGCTGAAATCAAGAGTCTGGCACTTAACCGACTGAGCCACCCAGGGGCCCCTCCCAGATGATCTTAATTCATTCAAGTCTGCCTACTTAAGGCAAGTCAGCCTTTTATCATTTGCGTTGTTAATGAAACCAGAAATATTATGCACATTAAATGCTTTGCTGTGCTGCAATGATACTTTCATTGCTCAAAGTATTATACGAGGACAAATGACATTGAATTGAAAATTTCTGTGCCTACTTCTTCTCATTGTTCTGTTGCATACCAGGCTGTCAGGAGTCACTTTCCACTGATGTAAGTTGCTACTTTACTTTACTTGATTTCATATAATTTCTTAAGATATTGGAAGTAAAAGAATCATGCTCTTAGAATGGTGTATAAATTGAAAGTTAAGAGACACTGAATCAAGTCCTCAGGCTTCGCCGTAAATATATGTGAGGTTTGTAGTATCCTTTTCAACTCACAGTGTTTTAGTTATTTTAAATTTAGAATCACAAACTGTCAAAGTAGAAATTACTTTTAAAATATTATCTATTTTTTTTATATTGGTCATCTTAGCAGTTGTGAAGTCCTATCTCATTTTGGTTTTCATTTGCATTTCCCTAATGTTTACTGATGTTGAGCATCTTTTCATATACCTGATGGTCATTCTAGATCTTTTATGGAGAAATGGATATTTAAGTCCTTTGCCCATTTTCCTCATCCGGATACTGTACCACTAATTGAAAGGCCTCAGGGAACATTAGATGTTTGGCAACTATATCCCATAACTAGAGCATGAAGCATTTCTGGCCAAATAAGTCATTCTTAATCTTTTCTCATTTAACTTCTGGCAAGTCATTTCATCTACATTCCAGTTGTGCAGTTTTGTTTTGTTTTGTTTTTTACCTGAGGTTAGCCTTGCATATTTTTTATTAAAATTTATGTTGTTTGTTCTGCATCTATCTCTATAGAGAACTTTTTGACATCTTAGTAGCTGGCCCTCCCAGATCCACATGATTGTATAATTGTTCCTTCTATGACTTCATATAAAATAAAACTGCTGATCATGTCAAGGGAAGAGTCCTGTGGAACCCTACTAGAGACTTTTCTCCATCTTTATAGTGGTTCATTAACCTATACCCTTAAGGTCAGTTATTTACTCAGATACATGTTCATTCAACAAACTGTGAGAATTCCTCCTGTTTTATTTTACTTTCCGTTATTCATTTTATTTTGTTATCATTTTTATTTTTGAAGTTAGTTAGTGGGGCAGTGGAGTAGGAAGGTAAAGAACACAGCTCAGGAGTTGACCTGCCTAGTTTGAATCCAGGCTCTATCACTTACTACCTTGCACAAATTAATGAATCCCTCTGAGCCATAGTTATCACAGTTGTAAATTAGAGATAACCATAGGACTTACCTCTTTAAAGAAATATTTACAGAATTGAATAAATTAATCTATGTAAAGAAAAAATACTCCAGTGCCTGTTCCATGTAGACCCTCAAGAATTAGCAGTAATGATGGTTATGATGATAATGATACAAATAAATCACCTGCTAGTTGATATTACTTGTGACATGAATCCTCGTGGGGGATTTAGGAAGTAGCATTCAATGAGGACCTACTATGTGCCAGGAGCTTACATATATAACTTCTGTTAATTTTCACACACAAAAATAAGTAGATATTCTATGTACAGAATTCATTTTACATATAGGAAAACTGAGGCTCATAGAGATTAAGTGAATAAGGCAAGGCCCATAGAGTTTTAAGATAACACACCAGGATTCTAAAGGAATTCTTCAGAGTCCAAAGCCTTCCCCATCAACCTTTCTTCTTCCGATTTCTTTGCATTGAGTGTATGGCTGACATCAAGGCTGGATGTTTACTTTTGACCAACATCAGATAATGAAGGCCAAGGTTCTTGAGGGAAAGCAAATGACCATGCCACTTCCAAGCTGTCTTGAGCATCAGGCCAGATTCTTATCATGAAGCAGCAGGGATTGGGTGGGCAGACATTACTATAAAACAATAGTGTGCTCAAAAGAAGTGAAAGCAGGAACTTGAACAAAGATTTCTGTACCAGTGTTCGTAGCAGTATTATTTACCAAAAGCTAGAAGCAACCCACATGTTTGTTGATAGATGATCAGATAAACAAAATGTTTTCTATATATATTGTGGAATATTATTCAGCCTTAAAAAGGAATGAAATTCTGACACGTGTTATAACATGGACAAACCTGAAGACATTATGCTATGTGAACTAAGCCAGACACAAAAGGACAAAGACTGTACAGCTCCACTTACAGAAATTTATAGGAGTAGTCAAACTTACTGAAACAGAAAGCAGAATGGCGGTTGAGAGGGGCTGAGTGGAGCAGGGAGTGGGGAGTTGTTGTTGAGTGGGGACAGAGTTTCAGTTGAGGTTAATGAAGTTCTGGAGATGGACAGATGGTACAACAATGTGTGCATACTTAATGCCACAGAGCTACACATTCTAAAATGGTTAAATTCTGTGTTATGTATATTTTACCACAATAAAAAGTATATTTAAAGAGCCAAAAAATAGCATAGATGCTCACTTATTAGACTAAGTTCCATCTCATTCGATCCTCATAATAATTTCAAGAAGTAGGTCTTATTAATGCTCTAAATTTTGAGATGAGAACCCTGAGGCCGAAAGAGGTCCAGAAACCTACCTCTGTTCACACAGCCAGTAAGGGCTGGAGTCAGGATTTGAACCCAGCCTGGCTTCTGAGTTTATGCTCTTGCCCCCTGTGCTAAAATTGGCAAAGCAAACTAGAGCTCCAGAGTCTAAGGAGAACCTTCGGCTTTAAGCAGTAGAGGCAATGCCAGAGCCGGGGTGAGGTCCCCTGTGGGGGATCTGCTGCCCAAGTTGTGAGCACCTGAACCAGCAGAGGAGGAGCTGGCCGACCCACAGGCTTTGAAGCCATCACACTTCTCTGAGTGGTGGAGTTTAGAGTTTATCTCCAGTTCTGAACACCTTCCCAGAGCCTCATAAATATCCCAGACGTGGGAGACCCAGCTGAGGTCCATCGTCAAGAAGTCCATGTGGGTGAAATGCCACTTCCTTGGCTTCTGTTGTTTTTTTGGCACTAAAGAACTTGGGAGGTTCCCTGCTGGTGGCTGATTTTTGTTTTTTATTTTCCTTTCATTATTCTGTTTGATAGGGCTGTAGGGGAGGAGAAGAATATATATTATGATGGAACTTCTTTTTCCATTTGCATCTATTTTTTTCTACTTTTTCAGATTTTTCTTCTATTTGCTGCCACCCACACACTCCCAACCACACAGGAAGACAACTGGTGAGCTTACATTTAGAGTTAAAAGGGGTCTGATTATGCTACTACTCCTGCAGAGGAATTTGCAAATGCGAAGGGTAAGAGCCAAGGGACAAAACCACTTCGTCAACATCCTCTCCATTCTTTTCTTCCTCCTCTTACTCACCAATCAGCTGTGGCCCCAAAGGTCCTACAGACCTGAGGCAGTCGACTGTCTTGTCTCCATTCATGGCCGCATCAGTCAATTGCATTTTATGCTGCAAGAAGCTTGTCACCTAGCAGTATCTGAAGTATGGAAGTTTAGGGTAAATGTTTTTAATGTCATATTATTTGAAACAAACTCACCAAAAATATTGTGAGAATAGTACAAGGAGGTTTTATATACTTTTCATCCAGAGATGCCAATCAGGCTACACATCAAGCCAATCATGCCAGTCAAGCTCCAATGATGTCCTTTATGGCAAAAGAATGCTGAGTTGCACCCAGTAGTCACATCTCTCTAGCTTCCCTCCATCTGGAACAGTCTTTTAGTTTGTTCTCAAGTGTCATGCTCTTTACCTTTTTGAACATTACAAGGCAGTTGTTTTGTGGAATGTCCCTTAACTGGGGTTGGTTGCATCCTTCCTCATGATTTGACCCATGTTATGCATTCTGGGCAGGAAACCACAGGATCAATGCTGTTCTGCATGTTGGCACCCCTCAGGTGGCATGCAGTGTCAGTTTGTCCCAGTCGTGTTGGTACTGTAGTAACCTAATTAAGACGGCATGTTCCAGGTTTCCCCACTATGAAATTATTTTTCCCTTTTGTACTTAATAAATATTTTTTGTGTAGATATTTTGAGGTAATGTAACGATCTCTTTCATGGTCCCATTTCATCCACTATTTTTAGCCTCCTCTGTTGTTTCTTTCTTGCCTGTTACTGTGATTGACAAAAGGTGATTTCCTAATTCCTTCATTCCTTCTACATTTATTAGTTGGCATTCTCCTGTAACAAAGAGCTTTAATTTCACCCCATGCTTGTATTCATTTATGAATATCAACATTGACTCATGGATTTCTACTTCATTCAATGGGTCATAATCCATTCCTGTCATTGTTTGTTTTGACATTCAGCTTTGTCCTAGATTTGGCCAACAGGAGTTCTTTCAATCTGGCTCCTGAGTCCTTTTCATCTAGTTATGTCATTCGTTGAGCCCTTCATTGAATTATACTTTCCCTGCCACAGCCCTGGAGTCAGGCATTCTTTTTAGTGGATGATGCCTGTTCTTTTTAGTGGATGATGGCAGCTAGAAACTGAGACCTGGGTGCTGGATGTGCTCAAACCGACTAGGGTGTTGCTGCTTTGAAGACTTCTCAATGGCAAGACTCACTCCCTGCCTCCTACACATCTTTACTCAAATTTCATCTTCGTGGGCCTTCCCTTCTACCCTATATAAAATGGTGACCTCTGACACCAGACCTAGCCATAGTTTATCCATCATTCTTGCTTTAGTTTTTCCCAATCACTTATTATTATATAATATCATAAGTATTTTAATGTATTTACTTTATTAACCCACCCACCCCTTCAAAAATACTGGCTAAATGAAGGTAAGCACAATGCTAGGTGACCAAAACAAATGAAAATCCTTGTCCTCATTAAAGAATGTGAAAAATATGTAGGAGTTACCTAGGGGAAAAAAAGTCAAGGGCAGAGAAACCAGATGAGCCCACACCAGGCCAGCCTGTGTAGTTCAGCAAAAGGATTTGGTACATTTCCATATAAGTGCCACAGGAAGTCCCTACAGGGTTTTAAATTACAGGAGTGACCTAATCTGACTTATATTTTTCAAAGATCACACTGGTTGTTTAATGGAGAAATAATTATATAGGGGCAAGACTTTTAGGAGAGATAGGTATATGCAGGTTGTTGCAGTGGTCCAAGAGAGAGATGTTTGCCTAGGGTGGTGGCAGTAGACATAACAGTAGAAGACTTAGGGGATATTTTGGAGACAGACTCCCTAAGGCCACTGGTGATAGATTAGATGTGATGGGTGAGGAAGAGGGAAGTGTCAGTAATGATCCCCAAGGTATAGTTTCAAGAAGAGGGAATTGAATCTGGGCCTCTCTAGCTTCAAAGCCTGTCATCGTAACTGCCTTGACATCCCTAGATGTATATAAGAGAATAAGGTTTAGCAGGTGAATATTTGGATCAAGAGTTGCTTTAAAAAATCTGTCCATACATCCTTACCTACCAGGGAGCCAAACCCCCCTCTAGACAAAGAAGTGATGATCAAGGCCCTCAACACCTATGACACAGGCCTACAGTCCCTTTGGAGGTCTTAGCAGAGAGCCAGGAGCTGGCAAAGGAACCCCCATGAAAACCCAAGAATGAGGAATCACATTCTAGCTTTCTTACCTAACAACCCCTCCTTTCCTTTCTTCCCATAAAAATGTTTCTCTTTGTAAATGTCTATAAAAGATTATTGTCTGCATTTTATTTAATTATTCTGTATGAAGTAATTATGAGAGAATAATCAGCCAGTTCTCCGATAATAGACGTTTCATAAAAGAACACAAAAGACACTAATAAAGGCAGAGCCAGCCCTCATCGCTGTCATTATTAGTTTCTCTACATCTTTAATTTTCACACATTTTTATTGTTTGCCTGAAATTAATTGTCCATTTCTTTCCTCAATCAGGTTTATTGCAAGTGGGCCACTTCTAGATTGTTATACCATTGGTGTGTTTAGCTGGTGAATGTCCCAGTAGATCTTGTCAATATTGAAATATCTATCTAGGAGGCCAGGAGGAAAAGAATAATAAAATCATTGTCCCTTGGTTGTCTAAGGGTATCATTAGAATTCAGCCACTCCCCCCAACCTGCCCCTGCCCAACATCCTCATTTTACAAACAAGGAATCTGAATCCTTGAGAGGAGCTTGCAGACTATTTGGTGGCTGTCCTGAGACCAGAACCCAGACCTCTTGCATAAATCTAGAACAGTGGAGATGTAACAGGATTTAACTAATCTCAAGTAGAATTTAATTTCCTGTCATAGGTGTGAACCATTGATAGGATGGCATCTGGGGCTTCACCACCCCTGCATACACTTTTAGGATGGATCTTCCTTCAGCTCCTAGCTTCTAAAAAATTCTTGTTATGAATAAGACACTTCAGTATTCCTTAACAGGTTGTATTAATATCCTAGGGCTGCCATAAAAAATATCACAGACTAGATGGTGTAAACAACAGACACTTTTTTTCTCACAGTTCTAATGTCTGGAAGTCCAAGTTCAGGGTGCTAGCTGATTCGGTTTCTGTGAGGCCTCTCTCCTTGGCTTACAGACAGCCACCTTCTCACTATGTCTTCACGTGGCCTTTCCCTTATGTTGCACAGAAAGCTCTTGCTCTGTTGTTTTTTCCTCTTCCTATCAGATTAGTTCCCCAACCTTATGACCTTATTTAACTTTAATTACCTCTTTAAAGGCCCTATCTCCAAATATAGTCATTAGGGGTTAAGGCTTCAACATAAAAATGGGGTGGGAGACAGAATTCAGTCTATAACTGGATAATAATAATTAATTCTATCATAGAATTCTAAGGATAATAAATTAAGTTTATCACAGAATCTTTTTTTTTTAACTTTTAAGCTAGTAATGGTAATAATTGCTTGGAAGTGACATTAGTGTTCCATAACTTTGGGCCATGGATATAGTGTTGTCTCTCAAACCCTTAAAATGGGTTATTCCTGAGCTCTCTGCATTGCTGCTCACTCCTTCTCATGTGAGCTGACCAGAGAGTCTGTGCCAGGGGTGCACCCTGGGCACAGGAGCAAGCAGGAACTTACTGGACACTCCATAACCTAGTTCACGGCCTCAGCATTATTCACCCTGCATGCTGGGTAAAGACTATGGTTTATCTGTCCTCCTTTGTATCCTCCTTTGAAACAGTCAGAGATGGATGGATGGATGGGTGGATACTTTATATGAATCAAATTTGATTGCCAAATTCCTCTGCTTACAATGCTTTAGTAGCTTCCCTACATCCAGAGGGTGAAGGCTGGTACAGATTTCCATGATCCAGCTAAATCCACTCCTCCAAGCTCAGAACTTCTCACTTTGACACTAGCCCGTTTTCCCCTCTCTGTACATGCTAAGTTTTTTGCAGTTTTCTGCCTACCTGTAGCCCTACCATACATATGTGTCTTTGCTCATACTGTTCATGCTGCCTAGAAAGACCCTTCCTTTATCTGGTTGGCTGAGTTCAGGCATCAAGACACCCTCACTTCCTCCAAGTTTGGGAGGTTCTCACATTATCTGGGCTCTTATTGCTTTCTATCCAAATCTGGAATTATATGTGTCCATTAACTTGTCTGTCTCCCTCCATTAGATATGACACTGTTATCTGTGTATCTTACTATCTAGCGCAATGCCTGATACACACATGATTAATTAGCCAAGTGTGTTATGATATTATTAATTTTGCATTATGTAATAATAAGGCTAGATTCTAATCTATGAATCAGAAGCTGGTGCAGTACATAGATGTGTAAGAAAGTTTATGGTCTTGGGAGCTCAGAGAATTTGGCCAACTCCTGAGTTCCCTCTCTTTCCTCCTTCTTCCCATAAATGGGAGATGTCTCCCTTGTAGTGCTTCATACTTACTGGAATGGGAAGCTTGGTGGACAGTGGGAATGATGCAGTAATTCCCAAATCTGTCTGAATCTCCTGGGAAACTTATGATTACATGTTATCAGACTATACCCCCTATTTCTAGTGAATGAATCTCCCCAGGAGAGACTCCAGGTGTCTCTGTGATCAGCCAGGTGGCCACCACTGGTACAGTGGAAAGAAGACCGAAGCTGAAGTTTCTATCTTGTCTGGCCACTGATGAACTGAGCCTCCTTGGTAAGGTCATTCATTTCTTTAGATTTTTACCTTGGTTTCTATGCATGTAGAAAGAGTACAAATGGATTAGGGTTTGTCAGTCTTATTTTCATAGCAGTGGAACAAAATCTTGCACAGAAACCCAATACATAAACCAAAACAAAAACAAAAAACAAAACAAAACATGGCTGTAATGGTTGAGGCTGAAGAGGACTTCCCACTCAGCCTCATTCTCATTTCCACCAGCACTGTCCTGAGAAGCCTTCAAGACACTTCCGTGCAGGACTTCCAGGGCCCTCTAGCATATAATTTGCAAAACCTTAGACCAGAAAATCTATGTCTCTTCCGGTTGGCATTTTGTCACTCCATGGTAACAGTGTGCTTACTTACCTGATAAGCCCTCAGGTCACTTTATGGAAGTGTCTGGAAAGTTGCAGAATATCCCCCAGGGCAGAAGAGCAATCTGAGGATGTGCAGGAACAGTTCCAAGAAAAAAAAGGCAGAAAAACAGTTGAAACAGCTCTGGAGCTCTGAGATGCAAAAGGTGTAGGGAGAAGGACATCAGTGAGCAGAACACATCAGCAAGCTAAAGCCGGGAGAGATACAAGTAGCAAAGAGTTAAAGTAGAAGAGTCCAGATGAATCCAGGGCATCCAGAAATTCCTGTATACCTCAATAAGAAATCAGAGTTAACACCGACTTCGGCTCAGGTCATGAAACCAGTGTTTGTGAGTTCGAGCTCTACATTGGGCTTGCTGCTATCAGCACAGAGCCCACTTTGGATCCTCTGTCCCCCTCTCTCCCGCTCTCTCTGCCCCTCCCCTGCTCATGTTCGTGCTCTCTCTCTCTCTCTCTCTCTCTCTCTCTCTCAAATGAATAAACATTTATAGATAGATAGATAGATAGATAGATAGATAGATAAAAAGAAATCAGAGAGTGCTTATTGCTGAAATAGCAGTCAGTATCAGGACTTATCCCATCTAATTCTTCCACATGGAGGAAAATATAACCTAATAAACCCTTAGTACCGTATGGTTCTGTTTCAGGACAGTGTCATATTCAAAGAAATAAAATTTAATGGCCAAAGCCAATTAAAAATATCTAATCTGTGCTGGTATCTTTGAGGTCCAAATTATAACACATAGCAATAGTTCTCTAAAATCCACTTTTCTTGCCTCTCCACTTCTTTTCCATCCCCACTGTTAGGGTCTTTTCATTCTAGAAGTTCCTCATCTTCCACTGTACTCCCCTGACTCCACCCAACACCCAGATGGAAACCTCCTTGCCTGCAAAGATTTTGACCAGGTTTGACCATGTATGGCTCTACCTCATGGTCCCCCATTCATGCCTAACTCAGACTCATTCCTGAATGTCTTTCCTTTCATTTGAATCCACCTCATAATTTTAACTCAGTTGTCCATTCAGAAGAGGTGCTTTGAATGCTATCTCTAGCAAGAGTTTTTTCTGGATGCTGAGCCTTGCTGTTGGACTCTGCCTGGTTTGGACCTGCCTCTTCCTCCCACCGCACACCACCCCCCATCTCCTCCTGTCCTGACACTGAGCAGACCCACCCAGAACCTTGGAAGGAAATTCATGATACATGAGGCTTCAAAGAAGCAGACTGTGAGGAGCCAGGTACCAGTTATTCTCACCTTTCACTCCAAAGACTCTTCTCATAAAAGCTGAGTCTCCTCGATACCTAAACCACTAGTTACTAGGCAAAATGTTTGCACTCACCCACAACAAGAGTTAATTGCCTGATCCAAACTTTTAAAATCCTGTATTCTTTCAGCTAGTGCAAGACATAGACCTAGCGCTGATATACAGCACCACTGTCCATTCAAACAACACGTCACATACATCTGGCGGCTTTGCAAAGGGGCAACTGCAAGCTCTAATCTGTGAGCCTACGTAGAGGAACTCTGCCACAGAAACAAATCTTACCATTTTCGCTCACATAATAAGCAATTGCAGTTATGAACCTTCCCCACGTTGCTTGCTTAATTATTACCTAGGTCAGGCTGAAGTACATTTGGTGAAAATTGAGCTGCCTTTCTTCGAACGAAGGCGCAAATGCTTTAGTCTTCACTGTTCATATCATTGCTGGGGAAATCAAGCTGGCATATGTTTTCAGTAACCACCACTGAGATCATTTCTCTCTCCCTCTCTGGGGGTAATTCTGGGAAAGGAAAGCATTCAAAATATTATATTTGCCATCCCCTAGCACATTCATGTCATGTAGCACCTACAATTAATGAGTGGTACTTGTGAGGATGTGAGTCATTACAGCAAAGCATTTAATTCCATTCTTCTCTAACGCACTGATTTAATCCACCCTGAGTTAAACCAGAGCTGTAACGCACCTTCCCTGAATAGAGCTCTATGAGATAACATGGTGTGTCTGAGTGACAGTAATTTTGCACATGTACATAGCAGCTTCCAGGCTAGGATCTCCAAGAGTTTCTTCGTACATGGTAATTGATGGCACCTCTAAGCGTTACATTAAACATTTAATTGAACAGTTAAATGTGGATTAATGAGGCCATTAATTAATACAGTGGGGAAGTCTACAATTCTTATCTGTGAACCACAGAGAGGATTTCCCCACACCATGTATTTGAAACTCCATCAGGAAAATTCAAAATTGTGCAGCTGTTGGCAGTGGGGAAGAAAAAGTGCAGTGAAAGTAGAAATAGCATAAGGCAGGCAGAAGAAGACCCAGAATTTGGAGGCATGAGGCTTTACTACCAACTAGTTCTATGACTGTGTAATTCACTTTACCCTATAGGACTGGTTTCCTAATCTGAAAAATAGAGATGTACAACATTATCCCTAAGATTTATTTTATTTAACCAATGCTCTGAGAGTCTATGAATTTAACCAAATGGATTCTGGGAGTGGTTCAGTTACTCAACCATTGAAGTATCTGTTGACTTCTGCTCCCCAAACATGTGGCTCAAAGCTCCAACCCCTCCAGTTACAGCCCTCCACGGGCAGGTGGAAGAGCACTGACTTGGATTCACAGGTTCCACTTCCACTCTGCTACCAGAGGTGAGATTCCAGAAGTCAACAAATGCATCTGGTTCTCTGCCCCTCACTCTTGAAATGATCAACTGCAAGAAGTCGTTATAAGGACTAAATGAGATATTTTATATGAGGACTGAAAACTGTAATATGTATGTGAGCTACTGTTTTTGTTTTTATCATCATTACCAGGGCCACTGACAACTGGTTATGGGAGTGATGGCAGGGCCTGTGGCTACTCCCTCATCTTTCAGCTTTTCTCTGCTTCTTCTCCTCCTACCTTAATGCTCATTCTTGACTTTTTATTTTTCTGAATATAGAGTAGACTATTTATCACCAAGCCTTTTGGTACCTATGATTCTTTACTCAACAAACTATTATTTTTTAAGTTTATTTATTTATTTGTGATGGTGGGGAGGGGCAGAGAGAGAGAGGGAGAGCAAAAATCCCAAGCAGGCTTCACGCTGTCAGCACAGAAGCCTGACATGGAGCTCAATTCCATGAACCATGAGACCATGACCTGTTCCAAGATCAAGAGTTGGACACCCAACCAACTGAGCCACCTAGGCTTCCCTCAACAAACAATTATTAAACCCTTTTATGACTAAAGTAGTGAAATGAAACAGAAAGAAAATTCTAAAGTTTTATATGGTGGTATTGCCTCTTTCAAAGTAAACCTGACCCACTGAGCTTCAAGACAAACTTTCTTTCCACCCACCCCCTTTTTCCAAAGAACATTTTCAGGACTTTTCCTAGATGGAAATGAAGAAGCAAAAGTATTAAGTAAATAATTGTTTGTACTTCAAATCCCCACTCCCCAAATCCACACGAGCAGTATATTCTAGAGAAGTTATTTAACTTTAAGTGAATTTTATAAACTTTCATGGTGAGGTTGTTTGGGATGATCTTTATAGGAACCTATGAGGCACATTATCCTAGGATTAAATTATGTTCAATAGCACTTTATTACTAAATATACTTTATTACATACCTCATATAAAGCATATGAATTCTCTCTTAACCAACGCTGCTCTGAGGGCTCTGAGGTCAGCATGCAGTAACAGATACCAGAAAGGATCATCTCAACAAGATCTTCTTCCCAAACAAGGCAGGAGAGAGTAGGGCAATATTTTTAAAGCAGTCAAAATGAAAAAGCAAACTGTCAACCAAGAATGCCTTCTCTTAACCAAAATGTTTTATTTTTACTGTATTAAATAGCAAATCTTATTAATTAATTCATTCAAAAAATGTTTATTGGACATTTACTGTATGCCAGATAATGTGCAGAAGAATATAATTTTATATATATATATATATATATATATATATATATATATATATATATATCTTTTTATAGATATTGGATCCCTCTTTGCAGATTTCATATTGAAAATTCATCTGCATACTAAAATTTATTTGTAATCCCCAAATCAATACTCATAGTGTTTTCAAAGTCATTCAAAGACCTGTGCAGAATGGTGAAAACTTTGAGTTGTCTGACTCACACATTCTCAGCTAAGTTGAACAGGAAGCCATTCTTCCTTTTTGTTTCAGCTGTCATACAACAAACAAGTGTCTTTTTGTGGTTTATTTAATGTCACACATTTTTTGCATTTTTGTGCTTTTAATTTGTGATTTTCTTGTTTAAAATGGCCTGCAGCACAGTGCTGAGGTCCTGTCTAGTATTCCTAAAGTTCAAAAAGGCTGTGGTGTGCCTTACAGAGAAAATATATGTGTTAGATAAGCTTCATTCAGGTATGAATTATATATATATAGTTATGGTATATATGATATATTTTCATGAGAGATATCATGCTGCTGGCCATGACTTAAATGTTAGTTAATTAATAATATATATTATATAAGGTATCTTTAAACAGAAACACACATAAAACAAGGTTATATATTGGTTGGTTGGCAAAAATGTGACCAAAGGCTCTCAGGAACCTAACCCTGTATTTCCCATAGGAGAAATGACTCAGTATTCACTAAATCAGTATTAGAAGCAACTTTCTAGAACATAACTCCCTCAAATACTGAGAGTTGATTATACACACACACACACACACACACACACACACACACCTGTGTCATTTACTTAAATAAGAGACACTGACTATAGAGGAATATAATTAGCAAATTTATGCAGTACTTTTCTATTTAACCTGTTAATCTCACCCAAAGTTGTTAATTTAAATGAGCATTCATGCTTTATTAGGATAAATGAAAAACAGTCAGCTGAGTCTTAAGAAACAAAATAGTCAGGCTTCAAAACCAAATGTCACTGTGTTAAGAGCTCTGATCCAGCCAAAGATGCTTTATCTTGGTGTAAGTCAAGTTTGAGTCTCCCCATAACACAGATTCAGTTCCCCACACCCACAATGCAAATCATGTCATCTCTGTTCTCTCGGAGATCATCTGTCCACTCTGCAGCAAGCATTCACCCAAGCTGCACTAGGTCCTGGTTAGTAGAGATGACAGGTCTTCATCTTACATTTGCCACAATATTATGGGCTGATTGGGAGATATGGGAAGACTGCTGAGGCGGACTCAGTGTAAGGGGGAGGGTACATGTTAATAAAGATTGCCCTGAGGATAAGATGCTTGAACTGAGAGACAAAGACCAATGAGCATGGTGACCTGGCTGGGATCCCCTGGTGCAAGGGTCCACAGCATTTACTCTATGTAAGGCACAAGAACAAATATCATGGGCTGCCCTCTCTCACCCCCCGCAAAGGCCAGGTTTGTTGGGTTTTTTTTTAATTTTTTTTAATGTTTATTTATTCTTGAGAGAGACAGAGACAGAATGCGAGTGGCTTAGGGGCAGAGAGAGGGAGACACAGTATCCGAAACAGGCTCTAGGCCCCAAGCTGTCAGCACAGACCCCAACGCAGGGCTTGAACTCAGGAGCTGTGAGATCATGACCCGAGCTGAAGTCGACGCTCAACTGACTGAGCCACCTAGGCACCCCAGGCCAGTTTTTCAAGAAAGCTCTCCCTGGAGACATGCTCCCCTCCCTGCACACATACAGTCCCAACCAAGACTAGATCTGTAGCCTCCCATAGGACTCCTTTCTTCTTCATCCTGGCACTTATTTGATTAGTATCCATCTTTCCAAATAGAGTGTGCCCCTGAAAGCGAGGGCCAGGTATTTTTGTTGTTCGCCATTGCATCTCCTGCCTTAAGCACCACCTGGCACAAACTGCTGAACAGCTGAATGAAGATTGTAGAGTAAGGCCACAGTCTTATCCCTAGAGTGACAGCTTTGCTAGGAGGTTTGGCAAATCAAAATATTGGGGGGATTTTTCCCATATGGAACAATGTTTTATCCTGGGAAATAAATGTACATCCCACAGGTATTTTTGTCATCATGTTCTAAGCTTTTATTTTGCATAACTCTTTGACCTGATAATGGGTAAATTAGCAGTAACTAGAACTAAAAAGAGAAAACAGAAAGGTGTCAGGCCCTCTAATGCATACTTTTAAATGCAATCTTTGATTTTAGCACCTTGACCTGTATTCTCAGCTCAGAGTGGAGACTACCCTCATGGGTAGGAGTTCACATACCTACTTTTATAATAACTTGATTTGATATAATCACCAGATTTGAGCTTGAGGATAAGCCCAGAATCCCATCCCCAAAGAATTATTTGCTTGTCCTCAGTCCCCTTAAATTCCCTTACCATGAAGACACCAAATCTCTGGGTGTACAAAGAAGATAAAGCACATCCAAGTGGGACAAAAGTCAAAGGGTGCACAGGTGCTGATCATGGCCAGGATAACCAGAATGGCCAACCCCAAGATGGTAGAATACTATGAGGTGTCTGAACCAGGAGGCCTTGCCCTTCTGTTTCTCACTTATTTTTTGTGGTGTCCTTAAATTCAGCTGTTCACATGGCTGCTAGATAAGCACAGTGGTCAGGTAGAACTGTGATAAGACCTGTCTAGCGAGGGTAACTGCTACTCAACTCCATGCAAAAATTTGGGACTAGTATCACCACATTTTCTGATTTTTTTAAAGAAAAGGCAGAACTCTGGCATTCTATCTTCAGCTTGTCAGTTTTGTTGTTGTTACTGTTTTTCTGAAGTGCCTTTTATCGATCATTAGGAAGAGGATAAAGATAAATGGAACCATGTGCCCATTTAAAGGAGCCAATGGTCCAGGGGGAGAGCTAAAGCCCATGTATTCAAAGATCATTATACTCAGTAGCTTATGTTATCTAATGTTATCTGGAGAAAGAGTGCTGCAAAGTTTTATTAGGCAATTTTGTTGAGAATCTCCTCTCTTTAGCAACAAAAAAGTTTACTGTTTCTGCTCCCAGAAAAAGAAGGTTTTTCTGCCAATAGGGTCTCTTTGCTTAGCTTGTTGAATTGTAGAATTGTTTACAGAATTGTGTTGCAATGTGGTAAGAAGGCTACTGAAGGTGGTTGCATCACGTACATGCCTGAGTTAAAATATAGTCAAACAACCATACTGTGCCAGCATTCTTCAGCTTCCTTTCCTTTTCCTCTTTTCCTCTTTTCCTCATCTGGACTCAGATCTAAGTCCCTGACTTCCAGTAAGGCATTCTTTCCTCTCTTTGCTTATGAAAAAGGAGCAACCAGAACTTTAAGGTAATGGGAACATTTGAGATTCAGAATTCCAGTGCTTTCTAAAACATGGTTGCTTTTTCGTCAACTTTGTCATTCAGCAAGTAATCAGACTTTCCCTGTTTCTGCCAGTGCTGAGCCATAGTAGTTAATATGTAGGGTTCTGGAGCAACCGTTCTTGATTCCAGTCTCTTTCTTCTCATACTAGCAGTGTGACTTTGGCCAAGGTATTTAACCTGATGCCTAAGCAATAGTTTTCTCATCTCTTTATAAGGTAATAATAGTACCTATTTCCTGATTGTTTTATGAGGAACAAATGAGATCATACATGTAATTTTACATGCATAAAAAACTCTATAGGTATCCCACAGAGTTTGGTAAGAGAGAAGATCATGCATAGGTCTATATGTGAAACACAGAGATCTGCACCTGACATTTAAAAACGTGCACAGTTCATGGCCCCTGGGTGGCCCAGTTGGTTGAGCGAGTGTCCAGCTTCGGCTTAGGCCATTATCTCATGGTTCAGTTCATGAGTTTGAGCCCCATATCAGGTTCACTGCTGTCAATGCAGAGCCTGCTTTGGGCTCTCTGTACCCACCCCCTCTCTGCCCCATCCCCACTCACACTCTCTCTCTCAAAAATAAATACACATTTTTAAAAGCGTCTCAGTTAAAGAGAGTCTGTATTATCAAACAGGAGCACAAATACTTTTTGGTATGGAGTATTGTGAGAATAAGGGTACATCTGCATAATTTCTAATTCATTGCAAATGCAGCAAGTCAGCCTAGGCAAAGCCACATTTATTGTCATGTAGGTGGTGGATGAGTTCTGGCCTGGCCAATGGAGGAATGTGCCCCTCCAGACCCAGCACTCAGCATGCAGCATTGTAGGCCTGAGTTGAGGCGCAGTGCATGTAGTCCAACCCTCTATGCCACTAGTTGGAAAGTGGCCCTGGTTAAATAATAAACAATGGCACAGAGCTTTCCAAGTTTTTTGGAATCCTAGAATAAATGTCTGTGGACAGAGGAATCTTCGAAGAGAACCCAACAATTTAAGAGGAAGGAAATTCCTTCTTCTGTCTTTCTTTCATCACTCTTTTCTCTCTTCCTACTGATCCATCCATGTCTATAATGAGGAGTGCATTAGAACATTTGGACACATGAGCAATTTACTTTTCCAGAGGAAAGTTTATCCTCCACATACTTACATAATTGCATCAGTTCTTCAAAGATCCAGTGGACCTTTCCACGTGCCTTGCACAGTGCTGGGCATTGAAGATACAATAATTGGAAAATATAGTGCCTATCCTCAAGGGTCTCATGGCATTGGAAACAAGATTATCTTTGTAAATCTTCAGTCATCCTTTTTCTCCGTCTATGGTTCTTCCCATCCTGAATGCCCAGTGTGTTCACTTGTTCTCTGCAAACAGTCTGCTCAGCTTCTTTGTACTAAAGTCTGCCTGGCTACCTTGCACACAAGCCTATATTTCTAACCTCTTCTCAGATCACAAGGGTATCTGCTTTTTAAAAGGAGAAGATACATCTTAAACCAAAAAGATGATCTCAAATGACATATTTTTAGGCATTCTTAAAAGAATAGGTGGAGCAAACTTTGATAAATTGGGTATGTATTTGCTGACCAAGTGAGTAAACCAGCTATTTGGCTACCAAATATGTTGGTCAGGATCCTCCTTGGCCTACTGGGTAGCTTTAGAAGTCCCATATCCTGTAGGTATCCTTTATCACAGACTAGTGGAAAGACTTAAGCTGTGGCTCAGAATTAAGGCCCAAGGGCAGCAGGTGTGTTTCTGTCATCATTCTCTCCAGTTTTCTACAACTGAGTGCTTACAGTGTTGTCCAAGCAAATGTGTGGTTTGTTGGACTCCTCGGAACGCTGCAATATGTGAGTATGCTGAGTCTTGATCACATACTGAACGTGCCCGTCAAAGCTCTCTAATTGAGCCATCTCCACTGTTAGATGGCATAAGTCAAATATTAGTCTTAATTTAAATTAGACCATTAACATACTAGACTTCTCTGTCATTCTAGGTAACTTCAGAGCCAATGGCTCTCACATTCCTGAGTATTAAAAAAATTGCCACTTCAAAGGGTTCAACTCTTCCCCAATTTTTATTTAGAAAACTGATAATGGTTGAAATAAGCCACAGGGGGTCAAAGAGCCAGGTGGCCAGGGAGCTTATACCCAAGATGAGAAACCCTTGCAACCTGCTGGTTTAATAGTCTGCCCTTATTTCTAATGGGGCTTGAGTAGAGCTGAAATCGAGGCCGAGAGACCATATCAGAGTGATCTTAACATCGAACCACCTGACACTGGGTCTGTGGGGGATATTTCATCATTGTCTGCTTGACCTTTGGCCTCTTAGACTTACAGCCCATCATTTCTGGGAAGCAGCGACTAAAAAAGCCATTTGTTCCCCGTTGAATGTACCTGTCCTGATGCGCTGTCAACAGCTGTTTGCATTGCTAACTGTGCCAAGGGAAAACAATTGATGCCCGCAAACTCGAATTTCTAACCACCTCTTTTATTTTTGTCACTCCTGGTGCTAATGATGACCTATATTCTCTACCATAATGATTATCTTAAAAGTCTTTGTGGCTTTGAAGAGAGCGTTTGAGTCCTAAGTGCCCGTATTGTGAAAGAATATAATATGGAGAGGTCTATTATCTTAGAATTCATTTGCCCATTTTTTTCTTTTTTTGAGGCAGCATTGTAAATTAAACCGCTTGAGTTGGCTTTGTAGGTTTCCTTTTTCTTTCCTTATTTTTTTTTTTTTTTTTGCATACACAGCAAGGATAACTACACCTCAGATTTATGAGCATTGTGAACAGGTTGCCATAGCAACCACTCTGGCTGCTCTACACCAAATAACCTTGTCATGTGAGCATTTATCACAGGAACATCAAGGACTGGATTGCACTGTACGCTCTTTGGCTAAACAGCAGGATTTTTCTGAATAATAATTGGTCGTGGCCTTTTATTCCACCAGTCAGAGTTAATCATCCTCGGAATCTGAAATTAACCATAATGCATTCAAGACACAGAGTGCAGCCATTCAAAAATTCCTCTTTGGAGGAAGAAAACTTTCGAATGATCTTTACTCTTTGTTGTATATGACCATTGTTATTATTGTTATTGTCATTATTATTACTGAGGAGGCTTAACGAGAGAAGAATGAGGATTTGAGAAAGGCACATAGAACTCATTACCATGATATAAGTAAAATGGGCATTTTAACTAGCCTATTATTTATGAGAAATAAAAGATATTTTAAACTGCCATCAAAACCAGTAGTTTTTTTTTTCTTCTCAAATTACCTTTACAGGACATTTGATCATTTGAATGGATTTTACTAGGTTAATTTATTTTCCATAAATTCATGTTTTACTACACATCCAGAAATTTCAATGTGCTTCTGATGTAGCATATTAGGAGGGAAAATGAATGGGGTGTAAAGGACCAGTGAGCTGTCTCTGTGCCTACACAGCATGCACGTGTATGCACACCCACACCGGCGTTCATGTGTAGGTACATGAGCCCACAGGATGGACCCCAGAAAGAAAATAATTACATCACAGGGATACAGCTGGTGCTCTGTCACAGGCAATTATGTTAGAGCATGGGGGGGTTGGGGGATGGGGGGGTTAAAAAAAAGTGTCAGGATTGTTGTTATTCATCAGCAGAGAGGTTTTCTGATCCATGAAAAGTTGCCACGTAAAATTCTACTAGGGATGAGAACAAACTTCAGCAAATTCACCAAATTGTTGTTTTCTTGGGGACTTTAACACTTACCATTTTCAGTGACCCTTTCTCTTACACCTTCTTCTTGCACTTTCCTAGTCCTAGAGTCATATTTCTTACAGGTCATCTGTCACGGTTATCCCATTAATAATAATCTTCACACCTTAAGTGTGGCCTCTCCCAAGAATAGTTACATTAAAAAAAAACTAAGTATTAAATCTCAAATGGAAGAATTTTTAAAAATCAGTAAAGAATAGTGTTTTTAAAGAAGGGATTGAAGGAGGAAAGAACATTTTAAAAATCCCCACCCAATTTTACCTTTAGCGTAGCCATGTACTTTACCACCTTCTAAAACCTGCGGTCAGTCCAATTAAATGAAGTTAACTGATTGGATTTGGAGATGAAAAGTAGCTAAGTGGGCAGATTTTGAGTCAAGTTATTCAGGGAAATGGCACTGCCCATCCCATATCAGATCCCTGCTCTTGTCTTTTTTGCAGTTCCCCCTTGGAAATAAATGTGTACTTGGGGCAGACAGTAAGTTGAGTTGGAAAAGACACAGAGCAATAGTGGGAACACAGTAATTCATTCATGCATCAATGAATTAAGTTCTTGTAAATGCCAAAGATACTGCTAGATGCGGTGGGGGAAATGGCAAGGAATGAAATCTGATTCCCATCCTCTAGGGCCTTACCAGCTTAAAGAGCAGATAAAATACGTACAGACCCTAGGTAGCAGCTGCACTGTTGAGTGAGAAACCAACTTCTTGTAAGAAAGTAGCATAAAAGCCCAGAGATGACAATAGTCATTGGTATTGTCATGAGAGGGTTCCTGTACTTTGTGGTGTTCAAACTTCTAGATTCTAAAGAGGTATGGAGGGCTGGTGATTGGAAAGAGAGCATTTCAGGGAGAAAAGATGGCAGGAATGAAAGCAAGAGGCACAGAAGTGTTTGGTGTGCTCTGAGGCTGGTCAATATTTGTTGGGCTCCAGGTTCACATCCATGAGTTGTGGGTAGACATACGACTGGCAAGTATTTTCAGGCTAGATTTGAAGTGTCATTACCATGACACTTTAAGTGTCATGGTAAGATTCTTGGACATTTATTTGGGTGATTAGAGAGTCATTTCAGGTTTTAAGTAGAATATTGATCTGATCAAAGCTGTAGGAAAATTTAAATGAGACTGGAGTGAGAAAGAGAAAGACATTTCAGAAGTTGTTTTATCACTTGGAAAGGTGGATTTACCCCAAGTCCCTGTTCAGCTAGCTTTCCTTCTTGTTTTAATTCTGGGGGGAAAAATGCATTTCCTTTTTAATGATGGCTTTGAAGTACTATATTAGAAGTGATCAGAGGATCCCTCGGCGTGCAAGCCTCAGATCCGTGGCTTAACAATTAGGTAGGAGAATAGTTAGGAATATGCAACTGGTCGCAGTTGGGCTGATCAGGCTGAAGCACCAAAGATACAGCCAGACTCATCATCATCATTTGATTTCTCAAGTTTTAACAAGACTTGTGAAGAGGAAAGAAGTGATCAGTACTGACCAACACTCAGTAAGCTATGATCAATCTGCCAGTGAGAATTGCTGTTGTTAGACCCAAGAGTGCTTTACTTAGATATTAAAAAGAGAAACATGGGGGCGCCTGGGTGGCTCAGTCGGTTAAGCGTCCGACTTCGACTCAGGTCACGATCTCGCGGTCCCTGAGTTCGAGCCCTGCATCGGGCTCTGGGCTGATGGCTCGGAACCTGGAGCCTGCTTCGGATTCTGTGTCTCCCTCTCTCTCTGCCCCTCCCCCGTTCATGCTGTGTCTCTCTCTGTCTCAAAAATAAATAAACGTTAAAAAAAAATTTTAAAAAAGAGAGAAACATGTTCACACTACGTGGCGGAGAATCTTCACAGAATTGTGTCTGGAATGTGGGGTTCATGAAGCCCACCCTGACCTGGATGATCCCTGGGGCTCCTCATGGCTCCCTCTGACTCTGTTAGTGGGGGTGACATCTGTAGATGAGCTTTAAAGTGTGAATAGAAGGGTAAACAATTCTCTCTCTGGTGTCTTTACTCTGCCTTGCTCTTGACCATCAAACTATTGAGCAAATTTCTTTTGTATTATGGTTCTGTCCCAGAAGCTGTTGAAAATGGAGTTCTTCTTCTTTCTCCTTTTTCATTTTATAAGATCCATGAGGACAAAAAGCAATGTGTCCTTTGTATTCTCAGTAGAGTAGGCATTCTTCTTGCTATTAGTTCTCAATATCAGGTTCTCCCTGGCTAGAAATAGCAGCTCTATTTGGAAGATTGTGTGTTATCTATAACTGCATAACAAGTCTCTCCAAAACATGATGGCTTAAAACAATAATAACAATTTAATATCTCTCATTATTTCTGAGGATCATAAATTTAGGAATAGCTTGGCTAGGCAATGGTGGGTAGGGGTCTCTCATGAGGTTTCAGTCAAATGTCAGGGAGGGCTATTGTCATCTGAAGATTTGGCTAGGGCTAGAAAATATACTTCTGAGGTGGCTCACTCACAAGCTGGCAAGTAAGTTGGTATTAGCTGTTGTGGAGAGTCCTCACTTCTTCACTACCAGGGTCTCCACCAGACTGCTCAAGCGTCCTCATAACATGGTGGTTGGCTTCCCCCAGGATAAGTAATATAAGATACCAAGCTCAAAGCCCTTATGACCCAGTCTTAGAAATCACACTACCACTAATGATTCATTCTACTGGCTGTACAATATGTTGTGTTTATTCTATTATAATGTATTCTGTTGTCATGCAACAGGACAGCCTGATTGGATGAGGTAGGGAATTACACAGGTGTGAACTCCAGGGACTATAGATCACTGGGAAGTGTCTTTAGAGGCTGCCTATCACAGAAGTGCTATATCTTGTACCTCACAAGTAAATTTATGAGCTTCTGGTATTAAGAAGAGAAACTTCCCTGTTTCTGATCAAAAACTCTGGGAAAATTTTTACCTGTACTAAGGTTAAGCAATGCTCGTTGGAGAAGAATTGCTTTAATCTGACATAGTCTGGAATAATGGTTGATAATGGGTCAAAGTTATTTTATTTTATTTTATTTTATTTTATTTTATTTTATTTTATTTTTAAAGTTTATTTATTTTTGAGAGAGAGAAAGCACAAGTTGGGGAGGGGCAGAAAGAAAGGTAAAGAGAGAGAATCCCAAGCAGGCTCTGCACTCTCACTGTAGAGTCCAATGTGGGGCTCAAACCCATGAGCCATGAGATCATGACCTTAGCCAAAGTCAGACACTTAACTAACTGAGCCACCCAGGTGCCTCAATGGGTCATAGTACTTTAAACATACATTTATAAAGTAAGCCTTTTATTGTAGCTTATGCTTATAAATATGCATTCATTTATCAATGTTTTCATTTTTCTTTTTCATGAGAAAATAATAATTTTCCTTTGAGTAAGGACCTTCTAATTAAAGTTCTGCATCATCTTTTCCCCAAAACCATTCCCAGAATACATAATTTACATAATCTAGTTTTGGTTTCTTTAAAGTAAAGCTAGAATCTAAAATGTATTTTCCAAGCTATGTGAAAACAGAATTTGTCAAGACCTTTATGATTTTTGGCTAATTTCTTAAAGCTGCTTCACCCACACTCAATTCAACATCTTTTTTTTAAAATCAACTTCCTATTTATTGACTTTTTCCAAAGCAATCAACTTGGACTTGGTTTTTATCAATGAAACAACTCTCTTTGCATTCATATTTCACATTTTTGCATAATTTCCACATAAATTGCATACTTACAACTACAACCAGCATAAAAGGGCTTGAGAACAAACATAATTGATTCTAAGAAAACATACAGAATGACAGGTAGAAATAGAATGCACTGGGCTCCTGGAGAGGACTGTGCTAGCCCCAGAATTCATCAGAATGTCTTGACGGGATGGACAGCATTGGTTATATGGTCATGTGTTAAGGCAATGTTTATGGTCAGTATTTTTAAAATATGCATTTAAATGACTGAGCTTTGTGCTCCTTCCTCAAAAAAAGTCAAATTTGCAAATCATTGAACTGGCCATATAGCTGATCAGATAATCATTGATTATCAATGAACCCCCAGTGCTCTTCTTTCCAAGCATGTAGGAGAGGCCCGGAGAAGATCTTAGGAATGGAAAAATGAATGCTTAAGAGTTAATTATGTTTGGCCCCAAACCTTAGGGTGATAATGTAGATCAGCTTCTAATCCAATGCTGAATGGCAATACGTGGAATAAGTGTGTCAGCATCAGTATCAGTAGTCAGAGTAGGCTTTCTGGAGGAAAGGGTCTTGGTTTTGGCCTTGAATAGGATATTAGACCTCCAATGGGACAGGAGGTTCTACTACAGAAGTGAGTGTGAATGGAAATAAGAACATTTGTAGAATAGCAAAGAGAACATGGAAAAGAAAAGCTGAAAATGTGATCTCTTGGAGATATTTGAGAGTATTTGAGGACTATCAGACTGTCAAGAGGGCACTGAGTAGATTCAAAAGGGAAGAAGAAGCTGGAGCCAAGGTCAGTATGCAAGGAGCTATTAGAGTAGTTTGGAAACAATGTGTGAGAGGGTCCTGACAAATGTAGGTTGTGTGTACAGAGTTTTCACTAGAAAAAAATAACTGAATTTGGAAGCTATAAAACAGGGAAGATGAGTAGAAGAAATGCAAGAGTGAGTCTAGAGAGATATGAGAAATAGTTGGTGCCACTGTCATAGTGTGAACATACGGGAAGGATAAGGAAGTGAATGCCGGTTTAGGCTGAGTGGGAGGGGAGAGGGGCAGTTTGAAGAGGAGTGGTATGAGGTGGAGGACTGGACCCAAGGAAAGGGGATGGAACCCAAGGGGTAGGTTAAGGAGTCATCAATAGAGCAGCCTGTGAGAGACCCTAAAAGTGGGTGGGTCAAACCTCTGAGGAGGATCTTGCAGGGAGAAAGAAAGCCAGTGTCAAGTCTGAGCCTTAGCCAAAACCCTGCTCCATCCCCTTAGCCAGATGTTTTCATGGCCCAGAAACGGTAGCTAAAGGTGCTGCTGTCTAAGATCTTACAGCCCAAGCTTTTTCATTTCTCCATTCAACCCCTTTTTGGGAGTCCCATCCTCTATGTTTCCTTTCTGGATCTCCATTTAAACAATAGCAATCAAACTTTGTATAAGCCTGTGCTCTGTTTCAATCGGCTTTTTATTTTTATGTGTAGATTCAGCCTGGCTCCCCCATCCTCTCATTTATTTGTGCCCTTTCTTTGTTCTCCCCTCCTAGTTTTTCTACTCATTCCATTACCTACAATTTCCCACTGTTAAGGATGGGAAGCCCTCCATTAGGACCCACACTCCATTGTGTCACATATTATTTAAATATCTTTATCACTTTCCCACTGGGAAAAACAGTAATTGATAGTATCTCCATTTATCTTCACTTTCTCTGTTGCGTTTGGGGAAAAGATGACGGTTTCAAATAGCTCCTTATTTATTTTCCACTCAGGCTCAAGTTGGATTCCAGCACCGTCCTTACAGGGACCCAGATTTCCCACAATCCCATAATGTTTTATGAGCAGTTTTACAATCCAGACACTGCATTATCATGTCCTTCTGAAGGATGGTTATGTGAATTGTCAGGAAACAGGAACTGAAAGACAGGATAATCGGCCACTGCTTGACAGTTCAGAATTTGCCCTGGTGAGAGCCCTTTGCTCTGAAGCTCCTGTGTGGAGGAACCGCCGCAGTAGAGCCAGGTGACCACTAATTTTTAAAAGCTCTCATATTCAACAACAGTGTGCATAAGCTGAGGGGCTACAGTGAATCGCTGACATGGAAAGATTCGTTAGTGAGCATCTAGGCTATCCCACCCATTTCACGGATGAAGAGACTAGAGCTCACACATTGGATGTGATCAGCCAGGGCACACATATAATGACAACCTCAGGATAGGAAACTAAGCTTTCTGACAGTCAAAAAATATCTTCTTAAAAGAATTGTATTGCTAAATACATCACAGATGTGACATCCAGCATGTCTGCTCAACTGTCCTAAGTAGAAACAAAAACCCACAGATTATGACATAGAATAATTCTAATTTGATGTTTTATGTTGAGAAAACAAAATAAACAGAAGCCCTGGTAATTTGCATGCCTTTGTCTCAAGAGTTGGTGCTCAAGTGCTCCATTTTTGATTTACCTTGTCAAACTGCATCATTCCACCCAAGATTTATTGAGGTGGAGTTTTTTTCTATCCCTTATTCATCTCTTTTTTGCCTTCCTGAAAAAGAGAGAAAAAACTGGAGTTGAATGGAGTAGCCCCTCCCCACTGAATTTGGGACATGCTAACCAATGCCACTCTTGGGGCTGGCTTTCAGGGAGATGCCTGAGATGGCAGAGGGAGGACGGCACAGACTCACAGACTTCACATTACAGCATCTATTAAGAATCTCAGCTGAACCCTGGGCACATGGGATTCCCTGTAAGAAGATGGGGTTGGGAAGTACAATGTTTAAAAGGCCTAAGGTGACATGCAGTAAAAAGAACACTGGACTTGGACCCAGGTTCTGGTTCTGACTTTGCAACCAGATAGCTGTATAACCGTTCTGAGCCTCCATGCTTTCATGTCTAAGATAAGGGGGTTTGTTCTGTAGACTCAGAGACCCTGCTCAACTCTAACATTCTGGGATTCTGTGGAGACTCTGCATCCGGGCTTTGGTGAACAATGATTGCAAGGAGCATGGGCCGGAAGGGGAATGCTAAGGAGAGGCTAATGGAAAACACATGGTATGGAGGACTAGCAGCAGGAAGAAAGGGAGGCCCGGGAGCTCCCTGTAAAAGCTTCACTTCTCTAGGGGCAAACTGTTTCCAAAATCACAACTGAGCACAGGCAAGACTTAGGCACTCATAGCTTAACTTTTTTATTGCGTATCAAAGAAGAGCAATTCATAATCATCTCTGTTAACTTTCAGAACGCCCCTGTGAAGTAAACAGATTCTATAATCTTGCATTTACATAGGAGATAACTGAGGCTCCAAGAAGGTAATAGACTTCCCAAGATGTAGTATATGAGCTGAGTTGGACAAGTTCCAAAGTTTCTTAGGTCCTATTTACAGGCCTTCTCCCACTCAGTTTGCAATAATAACCACTTGCATTTCTACAGAACTTTTTACTTTTAAAGTGTATTAAAAAAAAAACAACATTACCTCATATTTCACCCGCCATGACCCTATTAGTTAGGATACTAGGAACCATTTCTCCTATTTTAGAGATGAGGAAACTGAGTCCCAGGGAAATTAAGTGATTTTCCCTAAGTTTTCTATTCATCCAACAACCTCTCACAGAGCGTTTATGATCCACCAAGTACAACCCAGACACGACTGCCTAGTGGCAAGGCCAGTTTTTATCTCATAGATCTCAAGTGCATATCCAGTGCATTTAGGAGCTGTGATTTTTTTTTAATGTTTATTTATTTATTTTGAGAGAGAGAAAGAGAGAAAGAAAGCATAAGCAGGGGAGGGGCAGAGAGAGAGAGAGAATCCCAAGCTGACAGCATAGAGCCTGATGTAGGGCTTGATCCCATGACCCTGGGATCATGACCTGAGCCAAAATCAAGAGTCAGACACCTGACCAACTGAGCCACCCAGGTGCCCCAGAGCTGTGATTTTTAATGTGAAAACAAAAACTCTTTAAAGAAGTTTCTAAATATGGCATAGACAAAATAGTTCCACAATGGTAATATACCACCCAAACATCCAAATAGTGGTCCTCCACCACCCACTCTTATTTTTAGATGGCCTTCTAGCCCTAGTTAATGACTTAGGAGATACTGAATAATTCTTATAGGAATGGCAGGACAATAGTAACAGTTGATGAGGGCAGCAGGCCCAGACTTCAATTTTGATTTGACATAAGCAAAGCATATAGCAATATTTTCCAACCTCTCAGTGCTGTCTTAATCTCTCCCTTCTTAACACCATGATTCCACAGTCTCCTCCACCCTAGAAATGTATCCTTGGTTCAGTCCCTACTAAGCCCCACTGATGTGCTGGTATATCAATGGAATAAGCAGTTGCAAGAACAAGAGGCTAGATGGCCAGTACTTAGAGATGGCTCAGAAAGAGATCTCTTGCCTTGGGAGAGGGCACTGGGATTCTTGCCACCTTTAAAAAATATACTCACAGGAAGTACTACACTACCTCCGGTGTGTCCCAGAATTTGTTCCTTCAGTCAAGCTTTTGTATATATTAGTAAGTTGTCCATTACTTTCTAGTTGACAAACATGACATTAACCTTCTGCAGATCTTCAAATCAATCCCTGTTTCCACATTTCCCTTCAAGTTTTCTCTATAGGTAGGTAACACAGCCCAGATGTATATTTTTTTTTCAAATTGGGGCGGAAGGCAGGGGAGGTAGATTTTATTTGTCTGAAAAATTGTGTTCTATCCCTCCATCTCAGAAATGGTGTTTCTCACCCAGGATGCTCTTTGAGCCTCTGGAAGTGGAGGCAAGTTTCTCCTGAGTCATCCACATTGCCTTGTGTAGTCCTTTGTGACTATGAGAGAGCAAGTCCCTGGACACAAAAGGGTAGTCTGTGTTGGGGAAAATGACCAAGTCAGTGTGCCTGCTTTCTCCCATCTGCACTTCCTTCCTTGCCTTTGGCACCACCTGCCTGGTGACTGCTCCTATCCAGCAGCCATCCAGCAGTCAAGACCCAACACAAGCCCACACTTCTGATTCTGCCCAGACTGTCCCACCTACCTTGGACCTTTCCCTTTCCAGGGCTATGACAGCCAGTCTTTCTGTTCTTCACTGGGTGCCATTCATCATTATTATTCTTCAGTTGCTCACTGACTTGTCAGATGTGTAATCGTGACTTTCCAGTTAGAATATAGCCTCCCTGAAGGCAGAAGACATACTTTCTTCATCTCTGTTCCTTGCTATGGTTTATTACTTTTGCTAATCACATAGAATATGTTAGTTTCTTTTAAAAATGACTTCGAAGCAGAGTATATCCTGACTTAGGCCTCACAACACAAAGCAGAACTGAGTGAGCAAAACATATGTGTACTCAGTGGAATAATGGCTCTTAAATAAGACTGGACATTTTCTGGGGGAAGCACAGTGCTGTCCCACAGTTCTGTCTCTGCCCCAGGGAACTTGCATTGGTCACACATGGTTGTGTGAGGAAGTCCCTTCTTTGCTGATTCTGGACCACCCATCACAACAGCAGGAAATCTATCCATCTGCTGTCCTCCCTCAGGGAATGACTGCATTGTAACCATCTCTTTTCACCTCTTAAGATGCCAAATATATTCATTCCTTCTTCAACACAGAATTGGGGAAATATTAGTATTGGCTGAGTTGAGATTCTGGGTCATTTTACTTAGTTAATAGTGACTGAGTCATTCCAAAATACCTACTGAGGGACATAAGTAGCTTGGAAATGGACACCCAACCCCTTCTCACTGGAAGATTGTAAGAGTGATTCTTTATATTTGTCATGGGTGAAACCAAATCCCTGATCGGACATTCACTTAATTTTTCTTCATGGTAAAAGCTGTTGACTTCTCCTATTAGTGGGATTAGAAAAAAACAGCACTGGCCTGGAAGTCAGAAGAGCTGGCTTCTTACCCTGGCTCTGTGCCCAAGACCTCCTCCCCTTGGTTCTTTCCATGGGACCACACCACTTGCACACCTGCCTGTCACTTAGTACCAAGTGATGGGTTCATTTGGGTGGCATGTTTCCTTTGAAGACCACCCAGAAGTTCCTGCTGACACTCATGCTACTTAAAATTATTGGCAGCAGGGAGACCAACCTCTGAGGCATACAGTGTGTGTGTAAAAGGGTGTCAAAGTTCCACCTGGAGGGTCTGGGAACCAAGTTCTCTCCTACCTCATCCATTGATCCCCATGTGATCAGCAAAGCCCCTTTTGTCTCTGTGTTTGTTTCTCTGACTGTAAGTTGGAAACAATGATGCAGATAAGTTTCTTCCAAGGTTCTTGAGAATTAAATGGGATTAGAAATATGATCATACTTTAGAAGCAAAATGATGTAGAGAAACAGATACGGTTGTCAGAACATCATCATTTGTGTTGCCAAGGAGATAGCCCAGGTAGGGGTATCTGGCATGTGGTTCTAACTTGGCTGCTATATGACCTTAGGCAAGTCATAAGACCTCTTCAGGCCTCACTTACTTTATCTGTCAAATGGGGATTAAAATAAATGCCCTACCTTTCACACAAGGGTGCAGTGAAGATCTGAAATAAGATGTATGAAAGAGCAATGACAGGTATACAACACTGTTTTCAAGTAAGAAAGAGTTCACTGTTTTTAGCAAGTCTATCTGGATTGAAGTCCATTCGTTCCATGTAAGAAACCTACCTTCCTAAAAGGGAGTCCCAGAGGGAAAGCTTATATGCAAATTACCCTGCTACTATACCTGCATTACTTCTGGATGATGTGTCATTCAACACAAGGAGCACCAGCCTGGGAATTAAAGATGGAAGCTAGACATTTACAAGGAAAACTCACAACACAGCCAGTCCCTGGGGATAGCATATGTCTTAGCAGTATTATATCCAACTCAAATAAAACAACACCTTTCAAGGGCGCAGTGTCACTTCTTTGGATTGTTGAATAGAAATGATCCATGTTTAAGAAGCTATAAAATGGCGACCATAGACCATAACTTTAAAATAAAAAAACCTGCTTTGCAGAATTGTAACTGAAGAAATTGTACACAATACTGGAAGTACAGAGGGAAATAGTGCTAACATGAATATAAGCAGAGAACAATACTGACAATGGGCACCACAAAATTGTGGGAAATCCCTGAGGGCTGGAGAGAGAGCTACCCCTGTGAGCTGGAGGTTATGGGCACATAACCCCCAGAGCATATACCATATAAGTTTGTCCTGAAATGTGGATTATAATTGGAAAATCAAAAAGGGGGAGGACCACTTCAAGGTGACATGGGTCAGGGTAGGGAAGTGAGCAGAAGGAGTAGCAGATTTAATGATAGAAAGGACCAATCCCTGGGATTGCACTTAAAAAAATCCTGCCCCACTTACTACCCCAAGCCAAAAGAAGAAAAACTAACTGAAACTTCCATTTGGGTTCTATTTAATAAATATAAGACATAAATTCAGCTTCCCTGAAGTCATTCAGGATGATGACTAGTAGTTCTTGTTGAATAGTGGCTCATCATGATGAACTGGTGATAAAATGATTCTTAATGAGCTCCCAAAACTTGTTCTCTACCATTGGTTCTAGATTTCTGGGAAGAGATGGGAATCTGTTGCTCTCTTGGGAGAAATCCATGTACTTTTCCTGTAAGCATTGACAACATCCCCTCACAAGTGCCTGATGCATAAAAGGACTGAGTAACAGGTGTATTAATGAACAGGGATGAGAGAGAGTCCAGGGAGCAAAGGCAAAATATATATATATGGAGGAACATTGATCGGGACCACAAATGGATTTATGCAGTAAGGACAAGGAAGAAAAGAACAAAGATGTTAGATTCTGAATTTATTGGCATGAAGAGATGTTTATAATGTATCATTAAATTAAAAATTACCTTATAAAATAATATATACTGTGTGTTTTCATTTTTTGCAAAAGTAAAAATACTTACTGGATAAATTAACACAGTTACATTTTTAAAAGCTAAATCCATCAATCCCAAGAGTCTGGGGAGCTCACATTTCTAGCAAGAACCTGCCTGTGACAGTAGACTTACGGCTAAGCATAAGAAGCCACTCTTTGTGCAGATGTTTTGAGAGGCAAGGACCTATCTGAACAGAAGCATGCTGGCAAGGCTCAAGGAGGACCATCTCACCTGCACAGCCCTCAGACTTTTCTATAGTAGCACTGGAAAAGCCCTATCCCATCATTCCATTCCCTCTTGTCAAACTCTGTGATATGGACAACCATTAGCTCCTAGGACCCCCACTTATAGTCAGACAGCCCTGTCCAGCCTAGACAGTCTGAGAATAGAATTAACTTAACATTTTGCATACATTTCAGCCCCACAAAGAAATTCTAGTCTGTGATAAGAGTCTAGAGTAAAAGGAAGACAGAGTGCTTGAGTGTGATCTTCCAAGTCAAGCTACCTTCTGGAGCACCTGGAATTCTTCTGTGGCTCCCCTGGGGTCCCGAGTTCTGATCTCTGCAGTGGGGGAACCTGCCATTGCAGCCAGATCCAGTGAGGGTCTGTGATTGAGGAACCTGATCCACTGCACTCCAAAAGTTCTTTTTTATTACTATTTTTTATATGAAATTTATTCTCAAATTGGTTTCCATACAACACCCAGTGTTCATCCCAACAGGTGCCCTCCTCAATACCCATCACCCACCTTCCCCTCCCTCCAACCCCCCATCAAACCTCAGTTTGTTCTCAGTTTTTAAGTCTCTTATGTTTTGGCTCACTCCCTCTCTAACCTTTTTTTTTTTTTTTCCTCCTTCCCCTCCCCCATGGTCTTCTGTTAAGTTTCTCAGGATCCACATAAGAGTGGAAATATATGGTATCTGTCTTTCTCTGTATGATTTATTTCACTTAGCATAACACTCTCCAGTTCCATCCACATTGCTACAAAAGGCCATATTTCATTCTTTTTCATTGCCATGTAGTATTCCATTGTGTATATAAACCACAATTTCTTTATCCATTCATCAGCTGATGGACATTTAGGCTCTTAACATAATTTGGCTATTGTTGAAAGTGCTGCTATAAACATTGGGGTACAAGTGTCCCTATGCATCAGTACTCCTGTATCCCTTGGGTAAATTCCTAGCAGTGCTATTTCTGGGTCATAGGGTAGATCTATTTTTAATTTTTTGAGGAACCTCCACACTGTTTTCCAGAGCGGCTGCACCAGTTTGCATTCCCACCAACAGTCCAAGAGGGTTCCCGTTTCTCCACATCCTTGCCAGCATCTATAGTCTCCTGATTTCTTCATTTTAGCCACTCTTACTGGCTTGATGTGGTATCTGAGTGTGGTTTTGATTTGTATTTCCCTGATGAGGAGCGATATTGAGCATCTTTTCATGTGCCTGTTGGCCATCCGGATGTCTTGTTTAGAGAAGTGTCTATTCATGTTTTCTGCCCATTTCTTCACTGGATTATTTGTTTTTCAGGTGTGGAGTTTTGATGAGTTCTTTATAGATTTTGGATACTAGCCCTTTGTCTGATATGTCATTTGCAAATATCTTTTCCCATTCCGTTGGTTGCCTTTTAGTTTTGTTGATTGTTTCCTTTGCAGTGCAGAAGCTTTTTATCTTGATGAGGTCCCAATAGTTCATTTTTGCTTTTAATTCCCTTGCCTTTTGGGATGTGTCAAGTAAGAAATTGCTGTGGCTGAGGTCAGAGAGGTTTTTTCCTGCTTTCTCCTCTAGGGTTTTGATGGTTTCCTGTCTCACATTCAGGTCCTTTATCTATTTTGAGTTTATTTTTGTGAATGGTGTAAGAAAGTGGTCTAGTTTCATTCTTCTGCATGTTTCCGTCCAGCTCTCCCAGCACCATTTGTTAAAGAGACTGTCTTTTTTCCATTGGATTTTCTTTCCTGCTTTGTCAAAGATTAGTTGGCCATACTTTTGTGGGTCTAATTCTGGGGTTTCTATTCTATTCCATTGGTCTGTGTGTCTGTTTTTGTGCCAATACCATGCTGTCTTGACGATTACAGCTTTGTAGTAGAGGCTAAAGTCTGGGATTGTGATGCCTCCTGCTTTGGTCTTCTTCTTCAATATTACTTTGGCTATTTGGGGTCTTTTGTGATTCCATACAAATTTTAGGATTGCTTGTTCTAGCTTTTAAAAAAAAATTTTTTTTTAATGTTTTTATTTATTTTTGAGACAGAGAGAGGCAGACCATGAGCAGGGGAGGGGCAGAGAGAGAGGGAGACACAGAATCTGAAACAGGCTCCAGGCTCCGAGCTGTCAGCACAGAGCCCGACGTGGGGCTCGAACCCACAGACCGTGAGATCATTACCTGAGCCGAAGCCGGACGCCCAACCAACTGAGCCACCCAGGCGCCCCATTGTTCTAGCTTTGAGAAGAATGCTGGTGCAATTTTGATTGGGATTGCATTGAATGTGTAGACAGCTTTGGGTAGTATTGACATTTGAACATTACTTATTCTTCCAATTCATGAGCATGGAATGTTTTTCCATTTCTTTATATCTTCTTCAATTTCCTTCGTAAGCTTTCTATAGTTTTCAGCCTACAGATCTTTTACATCTTTGGATAGGTTTATTCCTAGGTATTTTATGCTTCTTGGTGCAATTGTGAATGGGATCAGTTTCTTTATTTGTCTTTCTGTTGCTTCATTGTTAGTGTATAAGAATGCAACTGATTTCTGTACATTGATTTTGTATTCTGCCACTTTGCTGAATTCATGTATTAGTTCTAGCAGACTTTTGGTGGAGTCTGTCGGGTTTTCCATGTATAATATCATGTCATCTGCAAAAAGTGAAAGCTTAACTTCATCTTTGCCAATTCTGATGCCTTTGATTTCCTTTTGTTGTCTGATTGCTGATGCTAGCGCTTCTAAAACTATGTAAAACAACAGCGGTGGGAGTGGACATCCCTGTCGTGTTCCTGATCTCAGGGGGAAAGCTCTCAGTTTTTCCCCATTGAGGATGATATTAGCTGTGGGATTTTCATAAATGGCTTTTATGATGTTTAAGTATGTTTCTTCTATCCCGACTTTCTCAAGGGTTTTTATTAAGAAAGGATGCTCAATTTTGTCAAATGCTTTTTCTGCATCGATTGACAGGATCATATCGTTCTTATCTTTTCTTTTATTAATGTGATGTATCACATTGATTGATTTGCGAATGTTGAACGAGCCCTGCGGCCCAGGAATGAATCCCACTTGATCATGGTGAATAATTCTTTTTATATGCTGTTGAATTCGATTTGCTAGTATCTTACTGAGAATTTTTGCATCCATATTCATCAGGGATATTGGCCTGTAGTTCTCCTTTTTTGCTGGGTCTCTGTCTGGTTTAGGAATCAAAGTACTGCTGGCTTCATAGAATGAGTCTGGAAGTTTTCCTTCCCTTTCTATTTTTTTGGAACATCTTGAGAAGGATAGGTATTATCTCTGCTTTAAATGTCTGGTAGAATTCCCCTGGGAAGCCATCTGGTCCTGGACTCTTATTTGTTGGGAGATTCTTGATAACTGATTCAATTTCTTTGCTGGTTATGGGTCTGTTCAAGTTTTCTATTTCTTCCTGTTTGAGTTTTGGAAGTGTGTGGGTGCTTAGGAATTTTTCCATATCTTCCAGATTGTCCTGTGTGTTGGCATATAATTTTTCATAGTATTCCCTGATAATTGCTTGTATTTCTGAGGGATTGGTTGTAATAATTCCATTTTCATTCATGATTTTATCTATTTGGGTCATCTCCCTTTTCTTTTTGAGAAGCCTGGCTAGGGGGTTATCAATTTTGCTTATTTTTTCAAAAAACCAACTCTTGGTTTCATTGATTTTCTCTACAGTTTTTTTAGATTCTATATTATTTATTTCTGCTCTGATCTTTATTATTTATCTTCTTCTGCTGGGTTTGGGGTGTCTTTGCTGTTCTGCTTCTCTTTCCTTTAGGTGTGCTGTTAGATTTTGTATTTGGGATTTTTCTTGTTTCTTGAGATAGGCCTGGATTGCAATGTATTTTCCTCTCAGGACTGCTTTCGCTGCATCCCAAAGCATGTGGATTGTTGTATTTTCATTTTCATTTGTTTCCATATATTTTTTAATTCCTTCTCTAATTGCCTGGTTGACCCATTCAGTCTTTAGTAGGGTGTTCTTTAACCTCCATGCTTTTGGAGGTTTTCCAGACTTTTTCCTGTGGTTGATTTCAATTTTCATAGCACTGTAGTCTGAAAGTGTGCATGGTGCAATTCTTTTATACTTATGAAGGGCTGTTTTGTGACCCAGTATGTGATCTGTCTTGGAGAATGTTTCATGTGCACTCAAGAAGAAAGTATATTCTGTTGCTTTGGGATGCAGAGTTCTAAATATGTCTGTCAAGTCCATCTGATCCAACTATCATTCAGCACCCTTGTTTCTTTATTGATCTTGTGTCTAGATGATCTATCCATTGTTGTAAGTGGAGTATTAAAGTCCCCTGCAGTTACCACATTCTTATCACTAAGGTTGCTTATGTTCGTGATTAATTGTTTTATATATTTGGGGGCTCCCATATTGGGCGCATAGACATTTATAGTTATTAGCTCTTCCTCATGGATAGACCCTGTAATTATTATATAATGCCCTTCTTCATCTCTTATTACAGCCTTTAATTTAAAGTCTAGTTTGTCTGATATAAGTATGGCTACTCCAGCTTTCTTTTGACTTCCAGTAGCATGATAGATAGTTCTCCATCCCCTCACGTTCAATCTGAAGGTGTCCTCAGGTCTAAAATGAGTCTCTTGTAGACAGCAAATAGATGGGTCTTGTTTTTTTATCCATTCTGATACCCTGTGTCTTTTGGTTGGCGCATTTAGTCCATTTACATTCAGTGTTATTATGGAAATATACGGGTTTAGAGTCATTGTGATGTCTGTAGGTTTCATGCTTGTAGTGATGTCTCTGGCACTTTGTGGTCCTTGCAACATTTCACTCACAGAATCCCCCTTAGGATCTCTTGTAGGGCTAGTTTAGTGGTGATGAATTCCTTCAGTTTTTGTTTGTTTGGGAAGACCTTTATCTCTCCTTCTATTCTGAATGACAGACTTGCTGGACAAAGAATTCTCGGGTGCATATTTTTTTCTGTTCATCACATTGAAGATTTCCTGCCATTCCTTTCTGGCCTGCCAAGTTTCAGTAGATAGGTCTGTCACTAGTCTTATGGGTCTCCCCTTATATGTTAGAGCATGTTTATCCCTAGCTGCTTTCAGAATTTTCTCTTTATCCTTGTATTTTGCCAGTTTCACTATGATATGTCGTGCAGAAGATCGATTCAAGTTACGTCTGAAGGGAGTTCTCTGTGCCTCTTGGATTTCAATCCCTTTTTCCTTCCCCAGATCAGGGAAGTTCTCAGCTATGATTTGTTCAAGTACACCTTCAGCCCTTTTCTCTCCCTTTTCCTCTTCTGGAATTCCTATTATACGGATATTGTTCTGTTTGATTGCATCACTTAGTTCTCTAATTCTCCCCTCATACTCCTGGATTTTTTTATCTCTCTTTTTCTCAGCTTCCTCTTTTTATATAATTTTATCTTCTAATTCACCTATTCTCTCCTCTGCCTCTTCAATCCGAGCTGTGGTCGCCTCCATTTTACTTTGCACCTCATTTATAGCATTTTTTAGCTCCTCATGACTATTTCTTAGTCCCTTGATCTCTGTAGCAATAGATTCTCTGCTGTCCTCTATACTTTCTTCAAGCCCAGCGATTAATTTTATGACTATTATTCTAAATTCTTGTTCCGTTATATTGCTTAAATCGTTTTTGATCAGTTTGTTAGTTGTCACTACTTCCTGGAGTTTCTTTTGAGGAGAATTCTTCCGTTTTGTCATTTTGGATAGTCCCTGGGGTGGCTGCCAAACTGCAGGGCACTTCCCCTGTGCTGTCTGGAGTAACTTGTGTTGGTGGGCGGGGCCGCAGTCAGACCTGATGTCTGTCTCCAGCCCACTGCTGGGGCCACAGTAAGAATGGTGTGTACCTTATCTTCCCCTCTCCCAGGGGCAGGACTCACTGTGGAGTGGTGTGGCCCCTGTCTAGGCCACTTGCACACTGCCAGGCTTGTGGTGCTTCTTTGATGGGATCTGGCGTATTAGCCGGGGTGGATCCGCAAGGTGCACAGTGGCAGGAGGGGCAGGCTTAGCTCGCTTTGCTGGTGGTGGTCCCCTGTGGGAGAGGCCCTGCAGCACTGGGAGGGAGGCCGACCCATCAGAGGGATGGATCCACAGAATCACAGCATTGGGTGTTTGCGCAGTGCAAGCAAGTTCAGTAATGGGAACTGGTCCCCTTTGGGATTTTGGCTGGAGGATGGGAGAGGGAGATGGCACTGGCCGGTGCCTTTGCTCCCCTCAAGCTGAGCTCTGTCTTCTGGGGCTTGACCCCACTCCCTCCTGGTGTCCTCTCGCCCTCCCACTCTCTGAGCAGAGCTGTTGACTTATAACATTCCAGATGTTAAGTCCTGCTGGCTGTCAGAACTCATGCATTCCAGCCCCTCTGCTTTTGCAAGCCAGACTCAGGGGCTCTGCCTTGCCAGGTGGGCTACCCCTCCACTGCCCGGCTCCCTCCCGCCAGTCTGCGTAGCGCGCACTGCCTCTCCGCCCTTCCTACCCTCTTCCATGGGCCTCTTGTCTACATTTGGCTCCGGAGAGTCCATTCTGCTAGTCTTCTGGTGGTTTTCTGGGCTATTTAGGCAGATATGGGTGGAATCTAAGTGATCAGCAGGACAAGGTGAGCCCAGTGTCCTCCTACGCCACCATCTTCCTCCAAAAGTTCTTTTCATCATTCCCTAAAGGCTCACTTAAGGAGGACCAGATTGCTTGGACCTAGTGATTTTTTTAAAGGAAACTTAATAATCTGCCTTAATTAACTGTGCTGTCTCTTGCTCCTTCATTCATATAGCTCACAGCTCAGCCTCCATTTTCAGAACAGTTGTGTGTTAATTAGGGTTTGGGCCAGGCCTTTCTTTGTAATTTCCTCTCTCTTCAAATGTTTAACCAGTTCACTAAACTTTGAAAAAGGTGTTAGAAGCCATTTGCTCACACATCACCATTTTTGCAGATGGGGAAAACGGTCTTTGAGAGTTAAGTAACTTTCCCCAAATCACAATAGCTGGTTTGTAACAGGGTTGGAATGAAAGACGGGTTTCCAAATCACTAACTCGGTGTCTTTCTATGGCTTCATTTTAGCAGTTAGATTTGTTGAACATTTGCTACCAGAGGTTAGCGAAAAGCATAGGCCTGGCTCCTACCCTCAAAGCTATAAATCAAATTGAATAGACAAAACATACACAAGAGAAATGAGAGGGCTATTGTGGTAACCCATTTAACACTGACTAACGGATTTCAGGAAAAAGGGAGAGAGTGGTATGGGTGGGAGTCTCTTGTCAGTTTCTGCCTATGGAAGGAAACTGTGACCTCAGGAAGACACTGAAGGGAGTATCTTGAGAAGGCAGGTTGGAAAGCAAACATAACCCAGATACAGAGGGACCGCAGAGGTGGATGGACTTCACATGGTGGTAAGAAAGAAGTTCTGCACGCTACCCTCCAAAACACAGAGATTTATAGATCAATTGGGCTAACAGGTAGAGTGGACAAGCCAGAGAGCTCCATAAGCCCTGGGCCAGTGTGAGCCCCATGCTTAAGGAGACTTCTCTGGCTGGGTGTGAATGGCTTAATTTTAGAAGGGGGAGGAAACTAGGAGTTTAGGACCCAAACATGGGATACAAAGGATCTGGAGATGAGTGAAGAAGGATGTAGAAGATCTTACATAATTGATTTTAGATCTCTTACACTGTATTTGGAAACAATAATAAAACATTTCATTTAGGTTGATAATTAGATAAAGCTAAATGCTGAATAGGTAGAGGGAATAGCTCTTTATATGGCATTATTTATGCTAAAGTCTGACAGTGACCATTAGACTCTCTTCTCAAGGGATTTCTGGAGACAGTATTTTGTAAGAATTAAGAAGTTATATATATTATGCCTATTATCAATCAAAAAATACACACACACATGCCTAGCAAGTGAATGAGTGTGTGGTATATGTGTGTGCATGCAATGTCTGGTTAATGAAGAATCTTGGCCTATTACTAACTAGTTCAGTGACCTTGGGTAATTTACTAAACCTCTGTGTGCCTTAGTTTCTTTACAGTAAAATAAAGATGCCTTGTAAGATTATCAAAAGAAGTAAATAAGATAAAAACACTTATGAAGCGCCTAGCACATTATGCACCCAAATAAGGTTGATTCTCTTTCCTCTTTCATAACTGCAAAGAAGGAACACTGTGGGGAAATTGGGCATGGGGACAACAGAAGGCTGGAGGTTAGGACACTGTGTCAGCACAGTTAGAAAATGTTAGAAATTGGAAGTTGTCAGCAAGCAGTGCTGGGGAGCAGTGATGTGTGTGCTGTGGACTCTACAGAGTGTGTACTGTACAGAGGAAACAAGCATTACCCAAGCCCAGTGAATCTGGTCTAGGGCTGATGGCCTATCAGGATCACTCGCCCCTGGGTGCCCAGGCCTGGGCTTTGCAAGGCATACAGGAAAGTCATTGTGAAATGATGATTCATTCAATCAGATGAAAGAAATGGGAAGAGTGATGCTGGGGAGAGGAAGAAGCAGACTGCCCTGGGTAGAGCCCTTGGCCCTTGGAGGGCTCATACTTTTCCAACCAAGTCTCCTTGTTAGGTTACTTGACAATGGAAGGCAGTACAGTGCTGGTAAAGGAGTCCACACATCCCCTGGTTTGTGCAATCAAAGAGGCTTGGAGCACAGAGCTTCACTGTTGAATATCATTCCCCCAGCAAGACAATGCCTCATTTGCATATTTGTTCTTAGTCACTATTTGTTTTTATTCTGAGCAGCCATTAACCTCCTACTATGTCTCCATCTTTTATAATAAAAATAGCAGTGTTAGAAAGGATAACAGCATTCCTCAGCATGGCACCCTCCTTGTTCAGTGTTCTTCATGGCAAGGAAGGAAAAAAAATGACAAGACACTCCCCTATTGCAGGGGCAGACCAGACCCAGGTGACTGAAAGGAGTTTCCGGTGTAGCTTTGGGGAAATCACCATTATGAAGCCTTCTTCCAAAGAAAGTAGCTAGAACACTAAAGAGGTAATTAATTAACAAGTGGCCTAGAATACTCAGTCCCTGATCAGACTTTTGCTCATCATACCCCAGGGAGTCAGCCCAGCACATACATCCTAACCCAGGAGAGCTAGTTTCTGTGCTGGAAAACAGCCAGCATGATCAATGTGAGGCAGAGCCCAAGAGAAGTCACCAACTCCAATTGCTCTGCTGTTCCCTAATGTGCAAGCCCCTGACCTTCAATCTTGATTTGGCCTTGTGAGGCACCTGTAGTGTGTTCATGGTTCTCACATGGTTCTCTACAAAGGCCTGGACTACAACTATCCAGCATTTTTGTCTCCCTAGTATAGGGTCATGTGGATGCTCAGGACAGCCTGGTGGAAGATGGGATCTCAAGATGGGATTTGATGGCACATAGATACAGCCTCAGTTATCAAGTGTCTGCTGGGTTGACCTTGAGCCATCAAATCCAACATCAGGGGTAAGAGTTTGTCTGAAATTTTGATGCCCTTATATTAGCAAATAAATTCCTTTTGTATATTTTACAAAGGCTCTCATTTGTCATGACAGCAAATTTTCTAAGTGATCTCTCTTCCTTTTCTCTGGAGATGTGCTCCATCAACTCTTCTGTGTTACCTCCTCAAAATAAATCTTTATCTTCCCCAAACTATATGCTTCTCAATATGGATGAGACTTAGGTCCTGGCCTCAACATTTATTAGCTAAGAGACTGCAGACAGGATCCTTAACCTACTCAAGCTTCAGTTTCCCCATGTGTTCAGTACCCCCTCACATGCTGATATATATGCGAGAGTTAATTGAAATAATGCTTGTAAAGAGCAGAATGTGATGCCTTTAACAGAAAGCATGCACTAGATACTGTTTTATAATTAATAAAATTGTATTGTCAATGCAGTTAGCCAAACAGAACTATTTGCTTTTCCTTGAATGTAATCTCAGCTTGCCTATGTCCATGCTTTGCCTCTCCTATGCTTTTATATTTCTAGGCCTTCTTCTTATGATGAATATAAAAGCCTCAGTCATTTCTAAAAGTCATCTCAAATGCATATAACTTGCTCTGATTTCTCCAAACAGGAAATGCCCTCTCAGAGTTCTCCCTGCTATTCTCATGGCCCTTACCTTATCTGTCACACTTCTGTGAGGTAGAAGGATGTGGAAGTCTGACAATGTGCAATGTCATCAATTGACATGAGATCAATAAATGCTTGTGGAGTTCCATTGTCCTAAAGTTTCCTGATTCCTGTATTTGGGTTTGGGAAGGAATTTACCTTGATCTGATTCAAATCATGATGATGTGAGAATCATTTAAAGTCACAGGACATTCAAACCCTGGGGAATGATGAGACCCAGGCTGTGGAATGGGCATGAAAGTCCAGAGTGGGCACTGAGTATGACTGTGGTACAACAGAAAAGAAAATGTGGCTTTTCCTCCTCTGAGATGAGGTGGATGGAGGGGAAAGTGTCGTTATGGCCAACTTCTCCCTGCCTTTGGTTCACCCCATGCTCATAATACTTATTCTTCAGCACCAGATGGTCCTCTCCACCTCACATAACCTCATCACCATCTCTGAGGGACCTTCCTGGGTATTGGGGACCACTCCTTCACCTCCTTATTTCTTCCATCTCTGAATCACAGGTGATCCCGTAGTCTGAACCTCCCCCCTTAACTTTGTAGATTGCTTCATATTATTCTCTCTCTAAAGCAGGAGCCCTCAGGGACCAACATAATATCTATGCTTCCTTTACTTTCCAGACAAGGGTGGGTCCTTAAGAAGTATTTGCTCTAAGACTGATGGACTGAGAGCCCCTCTTACAAATGGAGGTTGTGCTCAATGATAGGGAAAGACTTTTCAATCCGACGAGACTCTGAGATGTCAACTGTTAACAAATAAAAGAAAAAGGTGTAAGACCTATTTTCTATTTCATGGACTAAAAGTCTGAGAGGTTAACTCAGTTTAATCAGGATATTGTTTTTGTTGCTTGTACAAGTTTACATAAGTTTAATCCATTAAACTGTTTTGTACATGTAGCAGCAATAATGGAAATCTGGGGTTTCTTGGACAGAACCAAGAGCAAGGAAAACCCATGAGCTAGGGCAGTCCTTGGAATCACTACATTGTTAGTGGGTTTACTAACTGACAGCCTGGAGGCAATCTATTTTATTAAGAGATTGAAAAATAGTTTAAAAAACCAGCATGTGAAGATTTCAATCAGAAATAGATGGGCACTTTTTAAACTGCAATTGGTTTCTAAAGAATGGGCAAGATAAGAATTGATAGAGGTGAATAGCTATCAAAACGTGGGGTGAAAAAAAAAGAAGCAAATTGCCACCTACTTGAAGTGAATAGCTCTTGTAATGTAATGGGTTTTAAACTTTAAAATTGTTTTGTACTGTGACATACATAACAGTGGAAGTCTGGATTGAGAGTGTTTATTGGTTTTTTCCAATGGAAGATTGCCTGTTTGGTATTTGAATAATAATCTCCATATAAAAATATGGTAATGTAATTATGCTAACTAGTATTTTCTATAATTCAAGACTCTGTTTATAATAATATATCATATTTTGCAGTCAGGTAAGAATCCATTTGTCCCCTCCACCTGGGCCCAGAGATAGGAAGAGGAACTTTAATATATAGTTCTCTGCAATCTGCTCCTCTCTGGAGTTAGCATTTCCTCGAAGGTGATACAATAAATCTCACCAGAAATACCTTCATTTACCACATGCTGCCAAGTGGAGATGAAGCTGATTCTTCGAAATTTTGCTGATAAACTTGCTTTGACCAAACTCACAGATGGAAACCTGCAAGTGTGAGGATATTAGCCAAACTCAAAGAGAAAGGAAGTGAGAGAGTATTTTAAATTAATTTGGAGAAAACAAATAGAATGGGTCAATTACATTTGTTACCACACAGTATATTATTGAGAAATTTATACATGAAAAGTGAGTACAGCATCAGCTAGTGTTATGATATCACCCACATGAGAAAACACAAATTGTGAAGTTGTGGATGGGTCTGGACCTGGTAGAGTCCTCTTTTAAGTTGGTGTCGTACTAAGACAGTTTTCACAAAGCTAGTCCATTATTCTTACCTTCATACTAAAAATATTAGTGCTGGTGGAACACCAGGGACCTAACAGTGTAAGACTTTGCCTTTGATTGGGAAAGCTAACCCTGAGAATACTGATTAATGGAGCAATAGGGTAGTATCTAGTGGCCTGTCCCAGTGTTCTGTATCAACATGGTTCAGATTGACAGCCTTAATAACAAGGATGAGGATACAGAAAACTACAGTTTTAGTAAAAGTGGCAAATACATTTGCTGCAGTGGCTGCAATCTAAACTGGTCTTTATGGCTCATACAGTGGGCCACATTTAACCTATTAAAATGTAGAAGGCTAAGTATAAGTTTCTGTATGTAGGTTTCTCAAAAGCTCACAACCAAGGAAGCACATCATGGGGAACGTGGCTAAACAGCAGCATATGACATGCCAAAAAAAGCTTAAAAAGTTTTGAGGCTCTATTAATAGTAATACCATGCCCGGAGAGAGGGAGGTGATTGCCCTTCACTGCACATAACACCCTTGGAGTTTTATGTTAAATTTGAGGGTTACCACCCTTTAATAAAGAAGTTGATACATTGGGGTAAAATGCCTAGAATGACGAATGAGAAATGTTTGAAAGAAATAAGGCTGTTTATGTTTTAAAAAGTAGTCTGTTTTTAAGTATGTTCAGAGCAGTCTGATAAATGAAGAAATGGACTTACTCTGGGTAACTCCAGAAAGCAGATGAATTTCCTGTAACAGCCCAGATCTATAGACCACTCCTCTTTCCTCTGATAACTCCCAAGCTCTGTGTTTTTGTTTTCATTCTTCAGCTTTATTAAGGTACAACTGACAGATAAAAATTAACCCCCAAGTCCTCTGTATCTTTTCACATCGGTACCCAACAACATTGTTAATAGAGGAAATAGGGAGAAGCAGCAATCTGTGCCCCTCCTACAGAGAGAAGAGCAGGGAAGGAGGGATGTGGAGAAAATCAGGTAAGGAGTACAGGCCAATCCTTGGAGGAACAGAAACAAAACCCTTCCAGTCTTCATCCCCTTTCTGTGCACACTCTTTTGTCCTCTCCCCCCCCCCCCACCCCTGTCAGAGCATCCCCTTCTACAATTTTTGTGTTTGCGTATGGGAACCTTGACAGTAATGACCAGGAGAAGTATGTTGATTCAAACCTCCTGCAGCATTCTGGTTACCTTTCTATTTTTGTTCAACCACAGTGACAAGTGATTTGAGGTGATGATAAATCCATGCATTTAAAGCCTTGATTGCCTGAATAAATAGGTTGGATAGCTTCAGTAATTGGATAATTAAAGCAAAATGGAGATGCCAGTGGGGCCAGAAGCTGAGAAAATCAGAATGGCTAGAGATTTCATTTTGGAAAAGTCAAAACCCAAAACTGTTGCAGTAGAGCAGGTAAAACCAAAAGGCACGCATTCCCAACAAACGAAGAAACAAACCCAAAAAACAGGTTGCAAGGAAAGGGGGAGGGTGCTTGATTAAAATGAACTGAGATGCAAATAAAAAGGAAAGGCACACTTGAACTTCTTTGCATATTTTCTTCTAAAGCATACTGTCCTCTGCTCAGGATTTCAGCCAGATTGGACCAAGGAATAGATAACAGAGGGTGGAGTGCTGTTCTGAATTAGTGCTTTCCATTCCAGACCTGCCCTCCCCACTTCCCCCCCCCTCCCCCCGCCACACACAGTCTGCTTTGCTCTGTCTTTTCATCTTCTTTCCATTTCCCTCCCATTTTTCTTGCCCTCTAAGCAAGGTCCTTGAGAGCTGTGCTTAGACTCTAAAATCTGGTAAAAAGCGACCAGAGAGTGCACCTTACTGAGACACAGCTAATACTGGCAGACCCTAAGGGGACATAAAAGAGATCAGGGCTATGGGCCTGGCACTTCCTTGTTTCTAGATGGTGGAACACACATTGAGGAGATATAGTCATTCATCCAGAACCCTACTGTCAGACAAGATAGTTGTCTTCTGCTGATACCAGATGTGCTCCCACCAAGGAGCCAGCCATGCCCACCATCACGGTACACTGCAAGGGTCCCCACCTCATTTAAGCACCCCCATCAGAGAGCTGACCCATCTGCTCCAGCCCCCCAGCCACCTCCATCTCACATGGCCCCTGTCTCCCTTTTCCCCACGCACAACTTACATTGGAGATTATTAAGTGTTCACTATGCAGAAATGTTCACCATCACCCCAGCAGCAGTATGGGAGTTGTACTTGTGTGTTGAACACTCACTATGGCACATCAACAGTGGGTTAACCCTCAAAATCACCTGTTGTTTTCACCATTTTATTGATGAGGAGATTGAGACTTGAAAAGGATAATTAACTTCTTAGTAGATAGTTCCTGCCAGAAGGAAAATCCACACTCATACTGAGAACAAAACCCATACTCTTATTGTATGTGATTCCCTGCTGCCTTCTGAGGGCCTGGTAAGCTTGAGTTACAAATACTCTTACACTCCTGACTTCCTGTTGCCCTCTGTCTTCAGTCATACATTCAACAAAACATTTATTGGGCACTTACTGTATACTGTGCCAGGCACTGAAGCTGTAGAAATGAGCAGCAACATGGTGCCCTCAAGGATATGGAAAGACAAAAATAAAGACTCCTATTAAGTACAAAATGTGGTAAGTTCTTTGTTTATGGTAGGTGCTCAGTGCAGGTTGGTTAAATAAAATCACTTGAATTAAACCTTCAAAATCATTCCTGTGATAGTAGGCAGCAAATCAGCATTTCTCTGCATGACTGGCTCAAGCAGGTCAAGGAGAACATATGCTAATGGGGGAAGGGGTCCCTTCTATTACTATTGAAACCACAACCCTGCCTGAAAAACACAAAGAAATATTTTTGACCCTACAGCCGAGAGGATTCACCTCCTGTTATCTGTATGTACACAAACTAGTTTGACAGAGTTCAGGTACGACTTTAAAGAAAGGCTCCATGTGTGTGCACACATGTATGTTCATGCATGTGTGTTTACAAAAGAAAGAGAGATTTTTATATAAGACTCTGATTAAGATGATATATATAATAGCCAAAGCAACTGTTTAAAGGAAACCCATTCTGCTGAAGGCTAAAAAATACCATTTCCACTCAAGCAAGCAATGAATAGCATCCCTCAGATTAGAAACCAAGAGTAAAAATGTAGTAATGATCTAGGAAGAAAGTTAAATTAAAGGTTCATGTCTGTCCTATGCTACGAAAATAGACAAGAAGACCAGCTTGTAGTGCCTAGAGGTAATCCAGTGCCAACAAAGTTACCTGGCTAAGAACCCAGCACAGAGCTATGAGGGACACACACGGAGTTCATTATTGGCCATACTAGGCACTGGGCATTTTCTGTGCAGTATCTCCTTTAATTTTCCCAATGACCCTGTGTAACCCCAATGTTATCTGAGACCTCTAGCATCTCAAGATCAGGGAAAGACATTGCAGAGTTGGCATTGAAATAGCAAAGGTATATGATTTGCTTTTCAGATTCCCACGTGTGGTTAACTTGGGTTAGAATAAGGGATTTGATCTTTAGCAGTATTCAGTAAAGAAACTACCGATTCTCATGCTGTCTGTATTTTCTGGGATATTCTCTTTTGGTTTTCCCTTTAAAAAAAATGTCAATGAGCAGCTATTCCTGGAGCATCTACAATGGGCTTCGCACACTGTGGTAGGTGCCGGGATGTGGGGATGAAAACAGCCAATCTAGTTCTTGCTCCTATGATGCTTAGAGGCTAGCGAGGAAGAGATGCCAAAGAAATCATTACATGTAATTAGCCACATCATTGTAGACTGGTCTCTGCTGTGCTAAGGAAAAACACAGAAGAGTTGTGTCTACACTTGGCACAGAATTTTCAAGAAGATGGCACCATGTCTACGCTAGCAAGTGTTGGGGGTGGGAGAGGCACAGGAGTCACAGTGTGGGGGAACTCAAAGAAAAGAGACTACACCACTCTCCAGGGAGAGAAGTGGTGCCAGCTCACACTTCCTACCTGGACAGTCTCCCCCAGGCTCTGCCCTATATGGAGCAGTCCTTGGAGACTCTGTGCTCTGTTTTCATAAGCAAGACCCTTGCCTTACAAGGGAGCAATTCAGCTTTGGAAAGCTAGTTTCAGTGCCCAGTGACTAGTGTAACTGAATGTTTCCCTTCTCAATGAATCGCTTTGGCATTATTTAAGCCCAGTCATAATATTGTGGTTCACAGGAAGCTAAAAAGTGACCTTTGTAAGTTGATCAAATCATAAAACTAATGAAAATGGATGGCCAGGGCTTCCAAAGGGGCATGAATATAGGCCTTCTCCAGGCAGCTCAGACTGAGCTCCTCTCCATGCAAACACAGCTTTCAAGAATTTTTTTTTCCAAGTCTTTCTTTTCCTTCTGTCAGCCATTAATTCGTGACAGCCTGGACTAAATCCAGAAGTATTGCTCTATAGCTTTTGCTCTCACATACACACTCTGAATCCTATGTGATTGCCTCCTAATGCTCCATCCACCCCCAGCCCTGGCCAGGTCCACCTATGGGCACTCACTCCAGGACCATAACAGCAATTGGGTAGCCTGGGATTTCAGCATAAACCCTGGACCTGGTTTTCTTTTCCCTCCTCATGAGAAGAACTTCTCCAGCTTATTAGAAGTTAAAAGAGTTCTCTGCGCACCAGAATACTCGTATCAGCAACTAAGGGGGAGGTGAACCTAGTAAGCCTAGTAAATGGGAGGTTAACCTACAAGAGGACAGGGTCTGAAGACTACAACCTTAAAAGTACTTTCCCCATCTGATGGACAGAATTCTAAGAGTAAATTATCTGAGTGGCTGGCACTACTTCTTATTAGCTGTGTGACGTTTGGCAAGTTAGCCTCTGTACTTTGTCATCTGTAAATGAGGAGAGTAATAGAAGCTACCTCAAAGATAAAGTCCTTGAGTTGACCCAGGACACAGAGACATTGTGCAATAAAGGAAAACCATTGCTATTGTTACTTTGAGTCATAGATAAGAATCTTCCATAAGCTCAGAATGATGGACACTTTGAGTTCTTAGGTCTGAATCTGATGTTGCCCTGGGACTTAGGTGTTGATTCCTACTCTGTCAAGGGAAATAAAGAGCTTCCTGTCTGAGGAGTAGCAAGGCTGCCTTGTTGGGGCTGCACAGTTTTGATCTAGTATTGACCTACTTTCTTGTTTCTGGTCTCCTGTTTTGCCTGACCTCAAGGCTGCACTCTTGGTTTGTAACTGCCTGACCTGCTTCTGCCTGCTCCCAGACTGTCCCTTCTGATGGACAACCATGCCCCCTCTCCCTCCACTTTGGCAGATTGTCTGCATCCTCGTCACACCAACATCCTAGGCCACTGGATTGGAAAACTAACAGTGTCCCCTTTAAAAATATATAGTTTTACATAATTTCTCAGCTTGGGAAATGCTAAGAAGTCCTTCCTTGCAGAAATTCCAAGGATAAGTCTCCAAGTACCCTCCTGCTGAGGGGCACTAGATTCAAATGATTTGGAAATGGAATCCGATCCAAGCTGGTGGCCATTTCTCTATCCTGGGGCTCCCCTTTTCTCCACCCAGTCAAAACCCTGAGACAGGAATGCCATAGCTGCTAAGGCAGGACCACCATGGATCTTGGCTTCAGGAAAGATGGTGGGAGAAGCCATCTGAGGGTGGGCCCACTAGAGCTTAGTGCTGGATGGACAGTAAGATGAGGAGGCCCTGGAGGAAGCTGGTCTGTTTGGCTTTGGTAAAAGAGCCCAGTTCAACTTTCAGGTGTGTGTGTGTGTGTGTGTGTGTGTGTGTGTGTGTGTGTGTGTGTGTGTTTGAAGGCTGAATGGATGAATACCAGGCAGCAAGAGGGCCGTTTGACCACAGAGATCAGGAATAAGGGAGCATTTAATTTCAAACTTGACCCTTCTCTCCACTCCTGGTGAATTTTGGTATTTACCACCTCAGAAACAGTATGAAAGTGTACACTGTATTTGAGGGCCTCAGATGTATTCCCAGGGCTAAACAAAAATTAAAATAAGATCAAATAAAATGAGAAGACTGGGGTGAGAAAATTTATTTTTCTTTTTATTTCTTTAATGTTTATTTTTGAGAGAGAAGGAGAGCGCACGCACCAGTGGGGAAGGGGCAGAGAGAAAGGGGGACAGAGGATCCCAAGCCAGCTCTGCGCTGACAGCAGTGAACCCGATGTGGAGCTCGAACACAAATGGCGAGATTATGACCTGAACCGAAGTCAGACACTCAACCGACTGAGCCACTCAGGCACCCCAGAAAATTTATTTTTCTAATGCTAGCCCGAGGCAATTGATTTGGGGTTCTGCTGTTGCTGGAAGGGGAAAAATGTGGGAGGAAATAGAGGATGTACCTCAGAGTTGGTGATGGGTGTGGACTGGGAGACCCAGCTGCCCTGTGCCAGGCTGAGAAAGAAGATATATCACATCCTGCTTGAAATACAGAGAAAATTGACCTTTTCTATTCCTTACCAGAACAGACTCCCACATAAAAGCAACAAAGCATGCAGTACTAAGTTTAAATTCTGGCTCTGCTCCTTACCAGCTGTGTGATCTAAGGCATGTTATTTAACCTCTCTGAGCCTCTGCTTCCTTGTCTGCAAAATAAAGAAAATAGTGCACAGAGGCTTTATATTCATTTGTTAGGGCCGCCATAACAAAGTTCCACAGACCGGGTGGCTTCAAGAGATACTTATTATCTCACAGTTCAGGAGTCCAGAAGTCTGAGATCAAGGGGTCAGCAGGATTGGTTCCTTCTGAGGCTGTGAAGAACACTCTGTTCCATGCCTCTCTCCTTGCTCCTGGTCATGTGCTGGTGATCTGTGGCAGTCTTTTGATGTAGAAGCATCACCCAAATCTCTCTCTTCATCTTCACATCACATTCCATCCGTGTGTCTGTCTCTGTGGCCAAATTTCCCCTTTTTTAATAAGGATAACAGTCATATTGGACTAGAAGTCCACTCCATTTCAGTTTGAATTCATCTTAACAAATTGCATCTGCAGTAACTTTACTTCCAAATAAGTCACATTCTGAGGTATTACAGGTTAGACTTTAGCATATTGAATTGGGTGGAGGTGGAGGAGATACAGTTCACTCCTAACACGATTGTTGTAAGAATTAAAAAGTATGGCATATATATATATAAGGTTCTTAACAGAATCTCCATTACAAAATAAGCATTTGATAAAGGAAGCTATTTCATTGATACTTATTTATTTTTTTGCTAAACATTGATTTACAAAAGATTTATTTTTAGCTAGGCCAGATGACAGGGAAAAAAATCACCTCCCATATACATCAATCACATCATCTAAGTTACCCAGGATGTGTGTGTGCCTGGGAGGTGGGGAGGTGCTAGGCTATAGGAAGTTTTAGGCTACATCCATACAATGTCAGTATATGAGCCAGTCGGGGCACCTGGGTGCCTCAGTTGGTTAAGCATCCAACTTTGTCTCAGGTCATGATTTCACAGCTTGTGAGTTCAAGCCCCACATTGAGCTCTGTGCTGACAGCTCGGAGCCTGGAGCCTGCTTCAGATTCTGTGTCTTTCTCTCTCTGCCCCTCCCCTTCTCTCTCTCTCTTTCAAAAATAAATAAATCATAAAAAAAAAAAAATTTAAAAACAATATATAGGCCAGCCATACTGGCAAATGGACAGTTATATATGCACACCTTTTGCAAAATATATAAAAAAAAATCTTTTCTCTAAAATCTAAACCCCTTGAAATTTAACCTTGAGATTCATCCCAGATTAGTTGCTAGCCAGTAAGATCTCAATTCAAATGAGAGTGTAAAGCATTCCTCTTTACTTGAAACCTAGGACTAAGGAAGGAGGAGGAAGGGGTCTTTCCAGAGCCTGGGTTCTGTGGAGAAAACCTGGTTAGCAGTATGAAATTCTGGGGGGATGTGCCTAGAGAATGAGCCACCCAGAAATGGCAAAGGAACCCAGAGGGAGGATGTAGAAGCACAATAAAGTGAATATCACCAATTTTGCAAATTGGCCTCTATCATAAAGAAGGTTTGGTTCCTGTGTGAAACCATCAGCAATTTACCTGAATGTAGGATTAGGGAAGGTGCTGAAGAACCCAAGCCCCTGTTTGGGGTTTCCTGTGGTATTAGCAATAGTCATGGTGATAAGACAGTTGAGGGCACTAGCTTGGGAATTGCCAATTTGGGAACCAGTGCCCCCTGCTCTGCAACAACCTTGCTGTGTGACCTTGGACAAGCTTCTTCCCCTCTCTGGCCTCATCTGTGACATGAGTGGCCAGAATGCCTTCTCTCTGTGGATGCTGCTAGCCCGACATTCTATGATATTCTGGTCCCTGCTCAGGCCCAGGCCCAAAGTCAGTTAGAAAGAAATCCTGCTGAATTATGAGTGTCATGAGGGATAATACTGTCCTCAGCTTAGATTTCTTCCTGGCTGGACTGCTGCTGTGCTGAGGCTGTGCCTCTCAATCAGGAATTGGAAGGGAGAAAAAAGAAGGAAAGATCATCTGCTTGTATTTAAAAAGGGAGGAGAGCAAAATGGGAAGTACAGATCAGGCTTGCTCATGCCCATCTTTGAAGTACGGAAAAGCACTTTCCCTGAATAGTGTGAGTGAATATGATGAATGAGGCTATTTGATTAAGCAGGATGAAACTGGTGAGCCAGCGTTCTCTGTGTTTTATTTTGCCTAATGGCTGTAATCAGAAATCACGCAGTCATCTTTTCAAAAGTGGGAGCCAGTGGCGAAGCTCACAGGTAGTTGTGCGTCTGCAGTTCTTTTGAAGACCCCACATCTCTCCTGGAGCCTCTGGGAGATTGAGAATATGGAGGGGTCTCTAACGAAGTCTCCACCAACACCAAAGTAATTGGATCACTTTGTCAATTCAGTTAACAGCCCATTGGTTCAATTTCCTTTTGTAAATTTAGATTAGATAGCCAGTACCTAGGACAGTAGCTGGCACCAAGTAATGTGCTTTGAAAGTATTTATTAAATTAATTAATCAGTGAGTGACAGGAACAATGAAGGAATGCATGAATAATGGATGGGAACCTTGTAGGTAAGGGAAAAAATGTACAGATGAATTTTCGCTCTTTCTGTCAAATTGACATCGTTTTTGATAGGACATGAGAAACATTTGTGATGTACCATCCATCTGTTCATTGAGTTTTCATTGATAAAAACAGAGATTCCTACATTTGAGCCCTAGGTCTTTCCCTCATTTGCTGTGTAAACTTAGGGAAGTTGCTCAACCTGTCTGTGCTTTAGTTTTCTCATCTCTAAAATGAAAATATTAATAATACCTATCTAGTGCCTGGGGATAGTGGGAAGACAGAAGGAGATAATAAGTGTGAACACTAATTACACTTTATGGCCCAAGGAGCTACAGATTAGGCTAGATGAGAATGAAGTTGGCCCTATGTGTGTACCACAGAAGGCACTTAGGCAGTTGCCTTTAAGGCATGATTTCAGAAGGTCGATGAGGCCCTTCTCTCCCCAGGCATCATGCCACTGAGAAGTAGTATGCCTAAAACTCCTACTCTTAGAATTCCCTTTGGGAAAAAAAAAAGAATTCCCTTTGAGCTAAAAAAAAAAATGCCCAGAGAAGTTCCATTGGTGATATAAATTATATGAGAAGGTAAATACATTCAGACATTAACCACTAGTTATTTCCCAGACTTTAGTCTACCTTCAAAAGACAGAGCAGTATGCATACTCATCAATGCCTTGGCTTTGGAGTCACTCAGTTCAAATCTAGGGTATGCTACTTACCAGCTATGTGGCCTTAGGCAAGCTATTGAACTCTGAACTTCTGTGTTCTCAGTTGTAATTGGCTAATGATATTTACTTCTTAGTGTACTATGGGGATAATATGAGATAATGTACATGAAACTATTTGCATACGTCACTCATACTCAGAGGAGAGTGATTATTATTAACATGACTTTTCTCCCATTGAAGATGTTCATAAGAACATTATTATGGATGGAATGTTTGTGCCCCCACCCCCGTATTTATGTGCTGAAGCCCTAATCCCCAGTATGATGGTATTAGGAGGAAGAGCCATTATGTGGTAGAGGCCCCCGATGGGATTAGTGTCATTATAAGAAGAGGAAGAGACTCAGAGTTCTCTCTCTGCCCTATGAGGACATAGCAATAAAGTGGCCATCTACAAGCCAAGAAGAGAATCCTCACCAAGAACCCAACCATGCTGGTACCCTGATCTCAGACTTTAATCCTATGGAACTATGGTAAATAATTGTCTGTTATCCAAGCCACCTAAGGTGTATGGTATTTTGTTATAGCAGTGCAAGCTGACTCAAACAAACATGAAAGGCAGTTCTCAAAGATTTTCAACCATATTTGGAGCACAGCAACATTATTGCAACGAATTTCAGTTCTTGGAATGACCACTTTAAAGGACACCCCTCAGGATGTTTGGATGGCTCAGTTGGTTAAATGTCCAATTCTTCATTTCTGTTCGAGTCATGATCTCATGGTTCATGAGATTGAGCCCCACATCAATCAGGCTCTGCCCTGACAGCACAGAGCCTGCTTGGAATTCTCTCTCTCTCCCTCCCTTTCTGCCCCTCCTCTCTCCACGCTTTCTCCCCCCTCTCTCTTTCTCTTTCTCTCTCTCTGAAAAAAAATAATAAATAAAAACTTTTTAAAAAATAAAGGACACCCCTCATCTTCATGTAGCCCCTTTCCCACCTCCCAGAAATCAGTGACTATTGACTGGCCCACACTGTAGGTGAATGCTGCTGGAATGCACAGAGAGTTAAGGAAGATCTCTTGAAAGAGATAGTCTCTGAATGGGGTTCAGAGAGATGAATAGGATGGGGTGTGAAATGGGGAAAAGAAGTCATCCCTGCCTCCTTGTGATTGTCGCCATTTTCATGAGTTCCTGGCGTCCTGTCTCCTCCTCCTCTCCCCTCCCACTATCTCCTCCTCCTACCCCTCCCCCTATCCCCCAACCCTACTTGTGCCAAAGGGAGTCAAGGAGAGAGATTTCTCCTTCTCCTTCAGAAACCTCTTTTTCAATCATTTCTCCACAGAATTTTACAGTTTAAATGCTAGGAGGCTGCTCCATGCATCTTGCTCCCCAGCCATCACATCTGGGGTCAGTCACTTCCTCTGGAAGAAGCCCAGGCTCAAGGAGAAAGTACCAAGTTAGAGAATGCAAGGGGCACATGAATTTTGGTCTTTTGCTTGTTTCATAGATCATCTTTCTCTTTTGACTGGAACCTTGCCTTGCCTCTTTCCCCAAGGTAGAGTCAGGGATACCACAAGGTCTGCATATCCAGATATTCCCCCTTCACTTTATCAGGGGAAAGGTGGGAGTCTGGGAGGAGCGGAGAAAGAGACACACCAGACAGCTAAATGCAGCCCCATATTTGGATTGCAGCTAAGAAAAGGGTTAAAGAGAGATTTTCTCCTCATATCTTATTGAGATCATTTTATGGCTCCAATCTCAAGGGAAATGAGCAGTTTGCACATTTACCGTTTCCTATCAGTCGACCATCTGTAGGCACCACCTTTCACAAAGAGCTTATACATTAACTGGTCACTTTATCATTGTAATATATTTAGAAAATCAAAAACCAGCTGTTATAAAGCTATAAACTGGAGACTTTATTACATATTGTTTATCATTACTTTAGTATTTGGAGATTCATAATGCACGGACTTTGAGATCTATCTGTATTGCCAAGGAGGCCAAAGTTTATTTCCCTAATAATATGCAAATGGAGCCTTTATACCAGATAATGAATAATCACTTTAGATTAAAGGCTGAATTTTCTTTTAGTGGTACTGGCAGTGCAGCCTTTTGCATGCAGTTAATAATTAATTTAAAGAATTACCACTTCAGTGAGCCCTGCTTACATTATTTATTAAGTGTAATTAAAGTATTTATTAGTCAAGTAATAAATGAGGGACAACCCCCAGCACCTTCACAGTGTTGTAAAATAATCACAGACCATGTTTATCTGCAAAACAAGACTGAGTGTGGCTCGAGTGTGTTAATAGATTTTTCGTGATCATTCCATGCTCTATCAGTGTACCTCAACAATGGGTGTGTGTCTGGCGTGCCCACCTGCTTCCATTGCTTGGTTCATTCTACAGGAAAGGAATACCTTGGCTTTTTCTCATTGTTGATCTGTGTGTGTTCGTTTGGAGGCAACATAAAGAGGATTTCTTGGTTCAAGGGAACATCCCCAGTCTACTTTGTTGGTATAGCTCAGATTGGCTGCTCCTGAAGGGCTGCTAAAAACATTACCTATAATGAAGATGATTGTATAATTCTTGTCCAAACCCGGACAATTTTGAGAATGAAAGATGATGCTACTAATAATAATATGTAAATTGAGAGCGTTCTAGGCAAAGGAAGACTGAACCTTCAAAAATTAGCATGGCCTTTACCTACCCTTCAAGCTGGATTGCCTTTACCGGGTTGTGAATTTAAGAGTCACCTTTTACCTCTGACTGCTGCTTACCACATAGGGTTTTAGATAGAAAGCTGGACTTCTGCCTTCTCTCAACTTCAGGCAACTTTGGGCTGCCCATAGTCTTCCCCAGGAAACCTTTTCCGATCCCTCCAACCAGAAATGACCACTACTTCTAACCCCCATCACATTGCTTACACCTCTTTTGGGGCCTATCTCAGAGGCTTGCTGTGCCTTGATTTATTTATTTTAACCACCCTGTAAAGAGATTGCAAACTCCTTACAGTAAAAGACAGACTATACTTGCAGACTTTTAACTCTTCCATCCATGCTTACATTGGTGCCTCGCTAAAAGTAGATATATAGTAAACATTTACTAAATAGATTTTATAGTTGGGAAGCACAATCCCTCATCTTTCTAATCAGGAATGAAGACAGAATTTCAATCCAGATCACTAACCAGAATCTGTAACTGAACAGATAAGTTTGCAGAGTGGACATAGCAGGGGAAGGTGTGGCCAGCAGGCAGCATTCCAAGAGCCATTCAGGTCTGCCGTGGAAATCACTTGAGAATAGGATTACTCACAGATCGGTGAACAAAGTCTTAAGGCCCACTCCAGGCAGACTAGTGCCTCATTGGCCCTAGAGTATCATGCTTAGCCTTTGTTCTCTGAGTCCTCTCTCTGGAAAGTTCTTAATCCTATGCTCTCTGAAAAGCAAGGATAAAATCTATCGAAGCATATACAGGTTAAGAGGCTTTCCGAAGGTTACCCAGATGATTGCTGCATCTCTGCAAATCTGACTTCTTCGTTTGTGTGAATCCCACCTACCTCATGTTCTACTTCCTCTCTAAGGCTTTTTCTGACCACCTCGCCGACCATTTAAAAATTTGCATTATCCACATCACTCATTTCAGCCCTTTGCATCTTTGGGTTGCCCTGCTTTATACACATAAACCTTCACCATCCAGAAAAGGATGATGTGTCCTCCTCTCCCTGTACTTCTCCACAGTACTGGGCACCCAGTGCTCAGCAAATGAAGAAAGGAGAACCAGACCTCACCTCAGTTTTCCCTGAATGCATCCCTCTCCTGCCTGCCTGCCTGCCTCCAGCCTCACTCACTTCCCAGAATCCCACCTGGAAGGTATTATCACTTATCCAAAGATACTACTGTATTAAAAAGGAAAAGAAGTGATGTCCGGTCAAAGTTAAAGGGGCTGAGTGACATTTGAGAAAGCAAGCCCAAAGAATCAAACTTCATGTTTTACTAACAGCCAAGACTACTGGGCCCAAACTTGTGGGCTTATAAATTGATTTGTCTTTGGGCCCCTTTACAGAGCTGTTTCTAGGCGACCGACAGGTTGGCCGTATATCATGTGTGCTCTGGCCTCGTGCTGTGGCAGCCTGCTCCTGACCTCTTAATCAAGCCGAGTGCTGGGGCACAGAGAGGAGATATGCGATCACTTATGGAAACACCCAGCTGGCGTCAGGCCCACAAACCATCTGCCTGTCTCGCTTTGGTCAGACTGACTGTCTGCTAATGCCCTCTTCTCCTATGAGCCATTTATATATTTCCCCAGCCTTTTTTTTTTTTTTTTAAGTGGAAAACAAATAGCATTATTGGACGTACTCTGCCTGGCTACAGCTGTGAATCACAAAGTTGGAAATCAGTCCAAGACAGAGTCGACAGCATATTCTCTGCTTGGTTGGGGAGAGATCCAAACTGCTGATCTAGCCTCATTTGATCTTTGATATTTTATTTATCTATAAATTTGACATGGCCCTGTTAGGAAACATCTTTCTGTTGTTCATTTTCTCATTCTTTTTTGTGTTTCCAAAGGGAAGGGGCCTTTGCTTAGTTGTAACCAAGGGTCAGCATTTCTTCCTGGCCTTGTCAGAAGGTAATCAATGTAAAGACAATAAAACATGAGAATTGCATGCAGCTGGTAGCAGCAAGGATGGGAGAAAGGGAATAGAGGTTTGACATAATTCCCCTGGGCTCTTTGCTACTTACCGAAGTCAGTAATAGATCACAAATACAGAGTAGTGAACAGAGCTAGATGAACCTGGGGTGGGAATCCTTGCCCTCATCATTGTTCCATTCAACTAGGAATGAATGAGTACCACTGGGCAGAAAAGCACCATGGCTTCCGAAAAAAAATGCACAATCCCTGTACCTGCAAGGAAAAACACTGACAGTCAGCTAATCATCCAACCAATAAGTCAATTTTGACAATATCCTCTATACCTGTCTTGGTTTGAGTTCCCCAGAAGCAGATCCTGATGTGAGTGTAAACTATCTACTTGGGCACTGCAGGTAACACAAGGAGAAAATGCAATAAATAAAGGGTACATGACTTTTTTAGCCAGCTACTGCTATGGACCGCTGGAGCCTAACTCTCAAGAAAACTCTGGGAAATGGTGCAAAGCACATGATTCAGAACCACTTCAAGGAGTGAGGGAGCTGGGGTGTTTATATACCAACTTAAGAGCTTCATTAGTTTGAGGGCTATTGCTAGAGGGTGGTAACTCTTTGAAACTCTGGCCTGCCATATATACAAAGAGCAAGCTTTCCCCTACTGGGGGTGAAGGAAGGGGAGCCTTCAGGCACACAAAGGCAGATACTGACATTTTTAAGTTAGCTGGAGCCCACTGAATCGTCCAAAGAGTAGGGCGGGGCCCTGAAAGCACCTGCTACAAAGTCAATCCCTAAGTGAGGGGCTTCTGGGGAAGCAAGAAACTGAATATACACTTTCTATGTCCTTCACTCAATCAGTTAGAATGATGAAACTATTAGAATGCAGTCTGAAAATCAAACACTAAGTGACATAAACAAGACTGAGAAAAATGGAAGTCCAGAAGGAAAAATAGCTGTCCCACCATTGAGGAATTTCCATGAAAAAACTTACAATTAAATTAGGACTTGAAGAATGGACAGAATTTGGATTATGGAAAGGAGGGAGAGGAAGATTTGGATAAAATTATTTATTCCCAAAATTGGATATAAAAATACTTGAAAAATAAATAATCAAATTGAGTCCAGTGAACTCTTCCCTCCTATTCACATTCACATTATCATCTTAGAGATGATATCCATGATTATCCACAATTTCACTCCAATAGACTCTTTTAGTTTAAGTTTCATGGCATCTCAATTCAGTAGTCAAGGAAGTTTGCATCAGATGAACTTCTAAATTCCTTTCCTATCAGAGATTTTAAGAATCATGAGTCATCAATAAACTACTCAAAGGACTAATGATATTCTATTTTGAAAGATTGTTTTGCTGGTTATATAAATAATTACCTCCTGGTTTATCTGTTTGCCCATTCAGTAACTCAAACCTCAGTTAAGCAGAACATTTTAGGACTGAGGGTGGGGGGTGCTCATACAAAGGGTAGGGACAGGTCTGGTCACATGCCCCTTTGACAGAAGATTGGATACATGTGTAAGAGATGTCCTTGGCTGCTGGTTTAACCCTCCATTGTAGGCAAAACAGTGCTTGGGTTTAGCTGAGAGCTTGAACTCAGAAAAGACTGGGTTTGAATCCCAGGTCTGCCATGTGCCAACTTTGTGACTTTGGCAACTTGACTCCTATAAGCCTTAACTTTCTGATCTCTAAAATGGAAGCAATAGCACCCGCTGTCAGAATTGCTGTATGTATTAAAGTTAAAAGGGACAGTGCCTGTAAAATTTGTAGCCCAGGGTCTGAAAACTTAACAATCCAATATGCAATGATAATGAAAACAAGTACATTTAAAAAAAAAAAAAGAAATCAAAGGGCATTATTTGCAGTCATCAAAACAGTGCATGCCCTTCTGGTTTCAGAGCTTCTTACTGCTTAATTTTACATACCACACACTAAATCATTATATTAGTTCATACTATGCATAAGTGAGATGGGAATCTGCTATTTCTGGTGAGGTACCTTGCACATTAGTCCATACATGCATTTTAAGCTCAGGACAAACAATGCAAGTGAAAGGGAATCAAAGTGTAGGTTAATACCATAGAAATAAGGACATTTAAAAAATTTGACATTAATTTTATGTATTGATTATTTTTCTTGTCAATTTCACTTTTTTCTTCTCTCCAACACCATGGACTAAAACAATGCCATGCTTCTTTGTGAGTGTTGCTCCCAGGACAGCTACTCTGTGGTGTTGGCAGCAGGTCACACGGCAAGGCCATGAGGGGCAAAGAGTCTGGCAAGATAAGGGCAAGGTCAGACACATGAAAAATGGCTACAGGGCAAAGGGTAAGCTATGAAGCATAGCTAAGGTCTGAGATGGGTCTGAGGAATTCTTCCAGCAGCATCAGACATCATCAGAGACCGGGTCTCAGGTGGAGGGCAGTGTCTTTCTCCTTTGTAGGGGTTCAGAGAGGCCCACTACAGCACTGGCATGGACAGCAGCCGGACCCAGGATGACCATACACAGATGGCCCAGCCCTGGACACTTTAGAGAGCAAGAGGAGGAATTATTCATCACTGCTGAGACAGCTAGTGCACTCAAGACTGTCCCAAGCAAACCAGGACCTGCAATCCCAGCCCTGGGGTCTTTTTCCTTTTCACTTGGAATCAGACCATCTCCTCAGCCCCAGTCTGCCTGGGAAACCCAGCCCTCAAATTCTAAGATCCCACCCGCTGTCCAAAAGCTCCCCTCTCCTTAATCCCCATCATCTGTGTAACCCGTCCCTCACCCTGTTTCTCTTCCTCAGAGAGGGATGTCTGGAGCTTCTCTCTGCTTCTAGACAGTCCATTGCTCTCCAGCTCGGTGAAGAAGGTGAGGTGCTCACCCTCAGGCACAAAACTGAAGGAAGTGATGGAGATCTCAGTAATCAAGACAAATCATATTTCAGTGCCATGTTTTTTAAAAATCAAAATTCATGCCAAAAAAGTCTTTGATGAGAAATATCTCAAAATTTCAAATAAAGACAGCATCAGTAGCAGCACTGTGCCAAGGCCTATGGGAGCCTAAAGCAAAAGGAAACAGTCATACTGATCTTGTCTTTAGCTAAGATCTTGGTGTTTCCTTCTTTGTGGATTTTTGCATTAATTTTTATTTTTAAAAAATATTGGATTAAAATATTATCTGTCTAGATGGCAGAGCTTTTTGGTCACACCTTTAATTTTGTGCCTGAGGTTAGTGCCTCTCTTGCCTCACCCTAATCCTGGCCCTGAATTCTTCATAAATAACAACAGCTGCCATTCACCACGCATTTGGTGGGAAGCTGGCCTTGGGCTAAGTGCTCTGCTTATTTAATCCAGATACTACCCCCTCCAGGTAGGACTCCAACCCACGTGCTGTGCCTTTACAGTGCTGTCTTACTGAAACCTGCCCTCTTGGGTCATCCAATACTCCCAGATTACTCTTTCTTGGAGAATAGAAAAAACTTTAAGCTGGAAAGACCCATTGAAACATTCTAATCCTTTGCTTTCTTTTTTTCACATGAGAATTTCAGTGCATATTACAGGAGCTAAGTGACTGGCCCAGGGTCACACAGCTGCTTGGGATTAGTGTCCATTTATTCATTAACTCAACAAATGTTGACTGAATATCTACTATATCCTCTGTTGTAGACACTGGGAACAGAGTAAGGAGCGAAAGGGGCAGCATCCCTGCTCTCACAGAGCTTACATTCTAGTGTGGAAAGGCAGTTAATAAACAAACACAGCCACACACATGCACATATCAGACAAGGATAAGAGCCATGAAAAAATTGAATCATGGGGAGAGGGAAAGGAGTGGTGGAATGAGATCGGGGTTTCTCTTTTATATAAGATGGTCATGAAGGGATTTTGGTAGGTGGTTTGAGCAAACACCTAGATAAAGTGAAGGAAAGAGGAAGTTATGTGGCCAGGGTGGAGGTGGTGGGAGCTAGTTCTAGGGCAAGGTGCCTCCACTTTGACACTATTGATATTTGGGGCTGGATAATTCTTTATTGGAGCAGTGGGGGGGGGGGGGGTGCGGTGACCTGCACATTGTAGGATGTTTAGGAGCATCCTTGGCCTCTACGTACTTGATACCAGTAGCACTTCCCTCCCAATCATGACAAGCAAAATGTCCCCAGATATTGCCACGTGCCCTTTAAGGAGCAAAATTATCCTCAGCTAGAACCAGAGTCAACGCACATGGTAAGAGGCAAGTGCAAAGGCCCCAAACAGGTCAGGCTTTTTCCATAGCTCAGAGCAGCACTCTCAGTCACAGGCAACCCCGTCAGCCCTGAGCACCCACCACCTGCAGAGCCAGCACCAACAACACACTACTGGTCTCTGATTCATTTCACACAGGCTGGCTGTGGGCCTCCTTTCATCCTCCAGAGCAAAAGCTCCCTGAGGGTAGGCGTCCAGCCTACATTCCTTTATATCCTATGAAGGCTGGGCTCTGGCTACATGCCTGTACACTCCCTTCTGCTCCTGCTCGGTGGGGACACTGTCCAAGGACTGGGAAGCTCAGAGCCAACTTTGGAGGCACCATGTCCCTGCACAGCAGCCCAGCCCATGCCATCCTGTCAGTTGCCCTCTCCACGTCTTTAAGGCTGTGCTGCTTTCACAAAAGGACAACATGTGATGAAAGTTCACCTTCCACTCAATTAACCTTGAGAGAGAAGGTGGTTTTTTTCCCCCCTTTCTCCCCCAAGAGACTTTTTTTTTTTTGATGACCTTTTTGAAGCATCTTATTTTCTGGGCAAAAAGCCAAATGATACACTCTCTTCCCAGCTGCAGGGCTGTTGTAGATTCTCAAAGCTGAGGTAAAGACAGCCTTTGGAATGAATGCAAGATGGGCAGTGGGGTGGAGGGAATGTGAAGAAATGCCTTATTATTCCAGGCGAGATGTGCCTGGAGGGATAGAGCCTACAGGACCCATGAGATGCAGGGACCTAGAGACCTCAGGGCTGCCAGACACTCCCCCCAATTAGGGAGCATGCATGAATATGAATTTTAAAAAATCAATTCCACTTTGGGTGAAAGTTGAATGTTAATAAGTTATAACAAAGCACATCTTGCACAGTATTTTGCAGTCTATGAAGAGGTGTTTTGTTTTTGTTTTTCTTTTTGTTTCTTACCTATTTCATCTCTTTGAGTCTCAGATTCAGTTATCAAGTAAGATTGGATTTTATTTAAGATTGGATCAGTAGGGCAGAATAAATGGTATAGCACATTTGCAACCTATTCCTTAATAGTGGTGCCCAAAAGCTCCCCTACCCCATCCCAGATGTTCAGCATCCCTGGTAGGGTTTAGAGAGGGCAGCACATGCTCCTCTCTCTCTCTCCCTGATGCAAGGCCTCCAAAATCAACTACATGTACATGCAGAAGGGAAAATGAAAAGAAGCACCCAGCCCAGGCCCACCTCTTCATTGGGGTTCTCACCAGCACCAGTTCTGGTGGCAAAGGGAGATTCATGAAGGTGGCCAGGTTTGCTTCAGGTCAGTTTTACCCCCTCTCTCTGAGGTCCACAGGCAGTTGGAAGACTTCTAGAATCTTAGAAGCATTGTTTGAAAGCAACAGTTTAGAAAGAGTCTCTGGGTGGTGGCTTTTTTCATGGGGACCAGGAAGTTGTGACTGGGAGTCAGAAGACTGTGCTGGTAAAATAATAATAATAATAATAATAATAATAATAATAATAATAAATAATAATAATAATAATAATAATAATAATAATAAAGAACCACAAGGTCAACAGCAATCTCAGGAGCTAGACTGCCTGGGTTCCAATTCTGGCTTTAAAACTTGCCATCTTCATGACCTTGACCAAATCACTTTACCTCACTATGCCTCCATTTTCCCATCTGTAAAATGGAGAAAATAGAAGTAGCTACCTCTTAGAAGTGGGAGGAGAAGGGGTATCCTTGATCCAGATGCACTCCAACAGGGCACTGAATATCAAGGATCAAAAGTGGCTGAGAAGGGTGGCAGGAAGCTGAGGAAAAGTACATGCAGGCTGTCCCAGGAAAATGATGTTGAGAGATGTGCCAAAGGGCAGATGCCATGCTGGGGCTTTGCTGTGGGTATGAGGGAACTGGGGGTTTCAGGCTACAGCATGAAGAGAGATGTAGAAGAGATGCCTGCCCCAGGGGAGGCACTGCTGCCTAACATCTGCCATCCTGCAGCCTCCAGGGGGAGGCCCTCAGGCCAGAATCCAGGCAGCACAAAGGAGCTTTCTGGAACAAGTTTGCAGAAACAGACACTAATGTAAAGGCATCTCTTAAGTCCCAGTTCCTATCATTAGTCTCCATTTGCTGTCACAGGATGAAGGACCAGTGATTTGTGTTCCATGAAAACGTTCTTCCCGGAACATTAGGAAAGGAGAATTGGCATCATTGCAAAACCCAGAGTGGCCCTGCAGCTTCTGGGCAGGAAACCCCCATTCGGGGTGACACTCAGGAAGAGGAGCCTTTCCCTTTGGGCCGTGGGCTACCCACAGCCCCCAAATCTGTTCACCCACTACCCCTTTGCTAAAGAGTCTTTTCTTCCTGACAGTGTCTTGAAATGATCAGCTAGCCATGCACTGATTTCAGCACCACCTCTACTGGCTCGTCAGCCATCCCTACCTCAGTGATCAGGTTAGAGCTAGAAGGAAGCTTTGAATATTTCTTTTCATAGAAGAGCAAGCTGGCACCCAGAAGGATTTTTAATTTGCCCAAAAGCACATTTACTAGCCATGATATGATGTCTGAGCCCCCATGTCCTCGTAGGTTTGTGGAGCTGTGACAGCAAGATAGAGGTAGAATCATGTCACTTGAAATCTAGATGGTGAGTTGAGTTATCCTACCTCATGACCTTTCACAGTTCTGGCAAAGTCAGAAAACTCACAGAATGTTTGGTGCAAGTGAGTATACTGATGTACGGAAACTGTACCTCGGGGTACAAATGACAGTTAAAATAAGACAATTATAATGAGATGCTGTCTGTATAGCGGAGGAAGATTAGACATGGGAGGACCGTGCATGACCATCAGTTCTGGGCTAGAGTGGATTTGTAGCGATCCCTCTGCTGAATTTGTGATTCCATGAAGGTGATTGTCAGATCCAAACTCCCTCCAGCAACGAAAAGAGTGCCAGCTCAAGTAGAAGACTCTAACTGCCATCCATCTCCCAAAAGTGCCCTGCAAGTTGCAACCTTCTATTCTCAAGAACCCACCCAGTGCCCGGTACATAGAGCTACTAAGAAAATAGTCAGGAATCAAGGGAGTATGTAGCCCTATCCAGTTCTGACATTTGGGGACCAGATTTGGAAGCTAGAAGCGTTCAAACTATGACCTGTCTCACTTCAGTGGGTGGTTTTCATCATGGCTTTGAGGGAGGAACCCCTCTTTAGAAGAACCTATAACTGTGTGCTGCAGGCCTGGCCTGACCAAACCAGAAGACAAGAAAACTGAGTGTTCAGCCCCAGCGTCTTCGCTCCCCTCCCCCTTCACTGAGTCTCCTTCCTCCTACCCTCAGCCATTTCCCACCCAGCACCCAGTGCCCTCATGTGCCCCACCCCTGTCTACCCACTCTGGTCACTAGTTCACTCTATATTCTGGGCTCTTCCAACTTCCTTTAATACTCAAAACTTCTCTTGAAGACAGAGCCATTGGCTTCTGAGGGATTGAGAGGCCATTTTCTTGAAGCTGTGATCTATTACCTTCTCAAGCATATTCTCATCTGACAGAAAACAGTGCTGCCTTAAACCAGTGACAGCTCCAACATATACATCTCAGACAGCCACCAAAGGCAGGTAAAAGAAAGGAGGTAGAAAGGAGAGGAGGTAGAGGCTGAGACTCCGCACTGGCAGCACTCCACAAATCACACACTGACCCCTCACCTGTTTTCCCACCACCGCTTCTATGCAAAGTCTTCTATTGGGGTGCTGTCCCCACAGGTACACTCTGGGGTTGCCCAGTCCACCTTGCGGTAGGGCCCACCCAGAATTTGTGATTCAGGGGAACTTCCTGACTATTCCCAAAACTAGTCCACAATAAGAGAATCTTCCTTTGTGAATTCCAACTTAGGTAAAATAGGATTAGAGTCTAGGTTTAAAAACCCTAAAGAAGCTCTAACGAAATCTACTCCAACCAACAACAGAGACTATGCACCAAATAAAGAAAATATCAGTAACATTTCACATATCTTAAATTAGTAATAATGGGTCCTAATGAGTTCTGTGCTATTAATTCCATTTACCATCCCTCCCTCCCTGGAAACTTCTCACGTTCTTCCTCCCCTGCAGCTTTAATGAGATACTTGTAAATTCATTTTGCTTTGTTGCAAAAAATACTCACCCTAAGAAGCATTTGGAATGTGTGGGCCTCGTCCTTGGGTGTTTTTAAGATTTTATTGGCTCCTGCCTCCTGGGTCTCACTGTGTGACTTGGAAGCTGGAGAGAGAAAAGCTTTGGCTTGCCTTTATTTAACTTATTTGGATGCCAAGTGGAGATTTCTCAAATCCTGTCTCAATACATAATGTCATAGGCCCTGGGCACCTGCCCCGATCCTTCCTACCAGATTTCACCTCTCACCTCCCTCTCAAAGGCCATTCAACATTATTTTCCCCAACTCATCTTCAGTGTCCCCCCAAAACTTTATCCCTACTTTCTGTTTCCTACTGTACTCTTTCCAAGTCCTTCTGTTTCTTATTATTCCCGACACTGACAACCTGCTGGTCCCGGCAGCCGTGGTTGCTGAGCAGACATGCGGAAGTAAATCAGAGTTCGCTAATTTTTATTGCATTACGGGAACTTGCACGGGGGAGAGCATTACTGTGGTCACTTCTCAGAGATGCTCCTTTGCATTAGGGACATTGGAGAATGTGAGGATGAATCTGAGTGACACGGTCATCTCCAGGAGCTGCCTAGCTTGGGTGTAATTGAGCGATCTATTAACGAGAATTGTGTTTCTCTTTCTTCCTCCTCTGCTAGGGGCAGCATTCTGAGCCATCCTTTGGTAGACCCAGACTAATCTCCTTTTTTAGGACCTACTCTAATTTAGTTTTGGCCCTGGGATCTATCACTCAACTGTGCTTGGAATCCTCATGCTGATATTTGAGATCAAAGTGTCTAGAATAATTTTGGCTCTCTAAAGAGCTACTTCTAAAGCAAAATCTATGTTTATAGCCAGAGCCAGTCTCCTGTTTAGTCAGAACCCACCTTTGCTTATATGATACAGCATGAAGGGCAGTGAAAAGATCTTCAGATTCCACTCGAACTTATTTCTCTCCCAAGTGCCTAAAATCATATCATTTGAGAGTGAGAATATATTTCAGTTAGCTATCATTACTCACCTTCAGCATTTTTTAAAAGACACAAATACAAAAGGAATTGTGAGCCATCCATTCTTCATAATTTCTATGAATTAATGCTAGATTATTTTCCTCCCTGGGAAAGTCTAGATGACAGGGAACACAGGATGGGAGGGACACAGAGGATGGGGAAGAAGGTGCAGGAGACAAACCTCACAATTTTCCCAGGTGCCAGGCTTACCTGAAAGAAATGTGGCCCTCTCAAAGCACCCGAAAACATCAAGCCATCATTCAGAAAAGTGACAAACCCCAAGCAAAACAAATCAATGTTTCTGTTTTCATAAATCTGTAGAAAACAACATTTCTTTTCCCCTCTTCAGCAGTTTCAAACACAGGGCAAATATTTTCCTACTACTCCATAAATCTGGAGTCTGTTGAACTGTAGGGAATTTCCTCTTCAACTGTCCCCCATAACAGCATCGAAAGGGAAAATAAAACCTCAGTACCAAAGGCATAGACTTTTAGAGCCCAGCTGACTGCTGGAACTGGGCCCTTGTTTCCACAGAGTCTTTGGCCAGCTAGCATCCTGCATGCCGAGCAGGCGAGGGCCTTGTAGGCCGTCTAGCAGGGCCTGTAAATTCCCCAGTTTTTAGGGCCCCCTCATGAAGCTGCCAGGCAGGATGTGTATATTGTCCACTAGAGCCTGAGGGTTTCGAGATATATGATTTGAAAGAGAGTCGAGGAAGAGTATATAGACAGAGAGGCTGTTCTGCCTCGGTGACTGTTCCAGGTAATTGAAATGTATCCCTTTTAGGACTGGGACCATTCTGAAGTTTTAATTATTTAATAGAAAGCTTTTTAACTGGTAATGTGTACTTCCTTGAGAGCAGGATGGTGGAAAAGCATTGGAAGCAAGCAGTTTGACATTTGAATCCTAGTCCCACACTTAAAATGTGAATAAATCTGAAGAGGCTCGGGTGGGGGGATTATTTGCTTTTAATATCTTTGGACTTGAGTTTTTTTCACCTGCAAAATGGGATAATGCCTAATTCACAGATGTCTATGATATATAAGTGAGGCACATAGCAAACTGCTTATCACCTACTAAGTATTCAATATTCTCAATGTTTCTCTATATTATCATTCACATCATTAGGATTATTCCTTCCCTTTTAAAACAAAACATGCTAGGGGCACCTGGATGGCTCAGTCGGTTAAGCATCTGACCAGCTCAGGTCATGATCTGGTTCATGAGTTCAAGCCCCGTGTTGGGCTCTGTGCTGACAGCTCACAGCCTGGAGCCTGCTTTGGGTTCTGTGTCTCCCTCTCTTTTTCTTCCCCTCCCCCGCTTGCACTTTGCCTCTCTGTCTCTTAAAATTAAATAAAAATGTTTTAAAAAAATTCTTTTTTAAAAAAATAAAACAAACATTCTGAGCATGCATTAACTTTTTGTTTCCCTTAGGGTGGATGATACTTGATAAGTATTCGCTCTGTAATATCCTGCGATGCCCTTGGGAGCCTAGAAAGTAAACAGGAAGGTTCACCTCCCAAATAAGCAGGCCCATCTGCACTACCTGCACTACTCTGCTGTCCCTTCTTTTCCAGGAGCCTTGGGTCTGGAGTCCGTGTAAATAGACAAACCAGGAGGCAGTTGGACAGAGGATAAAGAACAGGGACGGCCCTTGTGGCTACAAATCCTCAATTCAGCACTCCACTCCCTCTCCCCACAGCCCTGTGGGCTTGGCCTCCCTGAGCCTCAGTTAGGGAACCAGACAGTGGTGGTGGCCCCACCATCCTGGGTGGCAGTGAGTATTAAGGGAGACGATGCTGGAGGAGCCTCTGACACAGTGTCTGGTGCGCTGCAGATGCCCAATAAATGGCAGATCTTGTTAACTGATGGCCACAGGGGAGCAACCAAGGCCATTCAGTCTGCAACTTTACACTCGACCCAACAGTGAGCCGTGATCTGGTCACAGCCAGGTTCATAGCATATTCTAACCCTTCAGTCACCCTTTCTGCATGCCTCCATTTCCACTTGGGGTTTTCCACATGTCAAGTGAGGCAGCACCACAGTGCACAGCACATATCATATAGCCTACCGTGAGGCTGGTGGCAGTGAGCCACTAACCCTGGACACAAAGGTCTCTGAGTGAGCACGTGGAATGTGCCTGCATGTACACAGCGGGTACAGGGTGCCCTACCATGAAATGAACCTATAACACATGGTGACCTTGGGGGAAAGACTCGTTGAACATACGTAAGCACTTTCTGACGGTATTGATACCTTTGCTTCAGTATTGATGAAAAGAGTCTCCATGCTTGGAACCATCTGCAAAGGCCCAAATCAGCCCAAGGTAATTAGCCCAGCCTTTTCTCAATATCTCTGATTGCCATTATGCTTCATGAGTTGGTTGGCTGGTTTCAAGGACAAATAAATGAGATATCAGAAGATACTGGGACTCTAACACCTAATAACTGAGTAACCTGGGTAGAACTATTTGTCTTCCTGGAGGATCTGTTTCCTCCCTCATTAAAGGCAGTGGAGTACAGAGTGAGATGGGCACTTTGCCAGGAGCCTGAAAACTGGAGTCCCTGGCCTTTGCTACCAACTTGCCGGTTGACTCTGGGTACCTTTCTCAGCCACTCTGGTCTACAGATTTCCCAGGCCCGAAATGAGAGTCTTGGCATAAACAGCCTCAAAAGTCTCTGTCAGCTCTGAAATCTCATCAACTTCTGAAAAAGAGAGTGCCAGGTCACAGCTGTGACTCAGCTTACAGAGCCACACAGGTTCCTATAAATAACAGGTCAGCTCCCAGCCTGGTGGTACCAGGTACACTAACTTCCAGTGATGTCATATGGATGAATTTGTATGAAATTTAAAATAAGGTAGATTCGAAAGCCACCCTTTAAAAAAATAAAGAAAGTAAAAATCTGGATGTATGGCAGTGTTAAAGTGTGTGTGTTAAGGGGAGGTAGGGGCACTCTGTGCAATTTATAGTTTCTATTTTTTGCACCTCATTCCGTGCCTCTGTGAAACACTAGCAAGTCTGGAGGGACATTTGCAAATCTGCCCAATGTCAATTCCACCCGTAGAGCAGTCCATCTTCTCTGGAGTGTGTGTGACCTTTGCAGGTTGTCACATCCTGGGCATGGCACCAAGCGGTCCTCCAAGGGGGCTGGGTTGGGGGACCAGACCCTGAGCCGCGGGGTGGTGCAAGCAGCAGTTTCCGGGCCCTGTGCCAACCTCCAGATAATTGCCAGCAGCAGGAGAGAGGTGGTCGAGGTTGGCGGAGCCTGTCTCTGACAGATAGATGGTCCCCTTCTCACCACTGCAGCATTATGGCCATGAAAAGGAGAGCAAGGGAGCCAAACTGCAGGTGGAGGAGTGGGGAGCAGGGGGAGGGCAGGAGGGAGGGAGGAAGAGTCAGCCTAAGAGAGACAGAAACAATAAAGGGATACCTGGAGAAATGACAGAAAAGCAAGAGATGGGAATTGCAGCGAGGTCAGCTAAAGAGAATAAAAAGCAGATCTGTAGAACAAGACAGATGGAGGAGAGCCAGAGCCAGAGAGAGCAATGCAGAAACAGAAAGAGAGGGAGAGAAGAAGAGAGCTCTGTCACAGCACTTCACCTCCCTGAAAGCCTCTGGAGCTATCTGAGCATCCAGCAAGAGAAGAGGAGTGTGCAGACAGGCAAAGACAGAAAAGCACCCAGACCAGATCCATGTCCTCGTGGGGCCTCATTGTCAGCAGCTCAGGTGACAGAGGGAGTTAGTTTAATGGAAGCAGCCAGCCTTGCTTCACATGTCAGTTTTGTCCTGTCTCTCCCAGGCCCAGGCCGGGGAGTCCCTGACTGGCCTGATCTTCCCTTTCCTTTCCTTTTCCTTTGGTCTAGCAGGTGAGACAGTTTGTGGTGAGGGGAGAAGCTGGCTGCTTGGCTAGCTGGAAGGCAGCCACACAGGGAAGACTCTTGAATGGGGTAGATGTGTGGCAAGCCACATGGCTAGGTATGAAATGGAGAGAACTATCAGGTTGTAAATGTCAGAGAACTGGCCTGGATGGAAAATGGAAAGAAAATGTCCTTTTGGCTTTCTGGGTACCTAAGACCTATCAATAACAACAATCAACACTTACTGAGCACCTAATAATGTGCCTGCATGGACTAAGCACTTTGCATAAGGTATGTATTTTATTAGCCAACCCCAGTAAAGTCTGTAGTTTTATTAACTCCACTGTATGGATAAGCCATGCACAGTGATTCCACGGGCTTGTCCCAGTCAGGCCAGAGTTTACTGTTTTGCATTGATGTGCACAGATTTCCTCATGCATAATAATATTCACTAGACATCACCTTGTGTGAGGCTGTGCTAGGATCTAGTTGGTAAGAAAATGTGGTGATGTGTGGTGAAGAGGAGGGCCAGAAGGAGAAGCTGATGGACAAAGAGAGAGAAACAGGAGCACTGTGCCCAAGGAGCCTAGAGTCCACTGGGCAAGAGAATGCATGTGCCTCAGTATCTCTTATTATTGCAAATTCAGAAGACAAAGGCTGAAAGAAGGTGCTATGAAGATTCAAAAAAGCATGAGATTCTTTCTGAATGGGAGGAATAGGGCCAGCACGTGGCATGAGCTTCTTCTGAGCCAGGCCTTGAGGCATGAGTTCAAAACATGAGATTTTGAAGTGCAGAGAAAAAGTGTCTTCCAGATGATTGGAATTGCCCAAGCAAAGGCATGGAGGCTGCAGAGACAGGCTGCAATCTGGTGAGCTTAACTCCTACTTCATACTAGGAGGCTCTTTGAACACGTGGAGGAGCAGTGAGAGATGAAGCTAGACAGGTGGGTTGAAATTGAGCTGAGGGAGGGTTAAATTCAGAGTGCAGTAGGCAGTGACTGAAGACGTCTAATCAGAAGAAGAAAGGCATGTGAATGAATGAATGGCCGCATTCAGTGCTTCTTTCGCTTAACCAGTATCAATCATGGGGACGCCTGGGTAGCTCAGTCGGTTAAGCATCCAACTCTTGATCTCAGCTCAGGTCTTGATCTCAGGGTTGTGAGTTCAAGCCCTGCATTGGGCTCCAAGCTGGACATGGAGACTACTTAAAGAGAAGTATTTGAGGTGCCTGGGTGGCTCAATTGGTTAAGTGTCTGACTTGGGCTTAGGTCATGATCTCCACAGTTCATCAGTTTGAGCCCTGCTTTGGGCTCTGTGCTGACAGCTCAGAGCCTGGAGCCTGCTTCAGATTCAGTGTCTCCCTGTCTCTCTGCCCATCCTCCACTTGTGCTGTTCCTGTCTCTCTCTCTCTGTCTCTCTGTCTCTCTCTCTCAATAAATAAATATTTTAAAATTTTTTTAAAAAGAAATATTCATCATGTACCCACTGTGTGCCTAGCCCTGTCTGGATAGATGGGCACATCAGAGAAGAAAGCAGGCAAGTTTCCTTGTGTCCCTACCTCGTGGAGCTCTGATTCTTATAGGGACACATGCATTTTATGCCTTTTCTACCAATGATGGGACTGGGTCCATGAGGGCAGGACTTTTAGGGTTCATATGCAGGCAGGAATCAACCCCCCTAGGAGGCCCCAAGGATGCTGTGTAAGAACACCTCGTTTGGGGCAGCTAAGGACAATACAAGGGCATCTGGAGCCTCTGATGAGAAAAGTCGGACAGGAAGGATTGTATAGCCAGGACTTTCTTGGTTGCAATTAACAAATTAAACTGGCTTCAGCAGTAAAAAGTGATTTATAGGCTCATGTAGCCAGACTCCTGAAAAAGCAGGGTTGGGAGCTAGCTTCATGAATAACTAGAATTGGAGATGTTAATGCCACCCATCCCTCAATCTCCATTTACGTTTCTCGGTGGGTGTTATGTCATTTCCTCAAATTGGCTGTTGTTTAGAATTTGGCATCAGCTCCTGCAGTTTCATATCCTGACAGCTCAATAGCCGGACGGCAAGATTGGCTTCCTCTGCCCAGCTCCACTTTGCGACTCCTAGGGAAGAACTCTGGCTGGCCTGGCTTGGGTCCCATATGCACCCCTTGGGCCAGTCTGATAGCCAAAGCCTGTTCACCTTTATGGCTAATAAAGACAGAAGGGGAAACAAAAATCATAGATCTCTGCTACTAGTACTGTGATAACTTGAAACCCATTTTACTTAATGGACAGTTATGCTGAGGGGTGCCCCCAGCATCTCTCCAAAATGCATAATACAAGGTCACTCCTACTCAATTAGTCTGAAACATAAATAGTACTCTCCCCACTCCACCTCCACAAATTATAGTAATAGCACTGGACAATTTAGAGAAGGAGAAAACACAATATGAACGAGCCTTCCTGGAGGAAAGTAAAGTGAATCACTTTAAAGATACAGTGTTGGGGTTGTGGGGGGTGTGGAGAGAGTGGGTCATTCAAAACAAAACCAGGTACCAGCAAGTTCCAAGGCTCACCAGACCTGCATTAGCAGAGACTCCTGCCTGTGATCGCAGAGTATCAGTGCAGGACTGCAACCCACTCTCCCGCCAGCCGCAACCCCCACCTCCCAGCAGGATTGGGAAACTTGGTCAGGAACAGTGCCTTCAGCTAGAGGCTCCTCATTAGCCAAGAAGGCCAGCCCTGCAGGAAATCCTGAGCTGAGGAACAAGAACAATTTGAAAGGATGCAGGAGGCATTAAGCCAGAATGGTTCTCCAGGGGGTGGCGGGGCTAAGTGGAAACTCAGGCAAAGAAAACCAAAGGGGGACCAAGTGGGGCCATCATTCAGGAAGGAAAAAGAATGCTTGCTGTCAGGGGGGAGGGCAGTATCTTCACTAGGAAGGAGAAATCAAAAGCAAAATAAAGAGCCATTTGAGCAAAAATCAATGTTTTAAAAACACACATTCACACTTCCAGAGAGAAGTTCTAGAAACTTAGGGAAGAGACACAGCCTGCCCTGCCATAAAGGCTATTAGACTAGAAATAGAAGCCAGGGGTCTGGTCTCACTGGCACCAGATGCACTGACTTTATTTCCCCATAAATCTCCACCTTGCCTACAACACACTATTGTGTGCAGGTCCACTGAGATGATGGGTAGGGAAGCAGTTTTTAAAATATTAAGCAACTCTATCGTAATTAATTAGGCTAGGTAAATGATTAGAAAATGACAGTTGGAAATTGGGTCACTTACAACCCTGGAAGGGAGGAGGGCAGTGAAGGAGGCTGTTTAAGGCTCGGGACTCAGGTGACCTGCCATCCCGCTAAATGACACAGATGGAAGCAACAGATTCTCTGTTTTTAAACAAGCATCTATGATTGCTGAGCACCTACCATATTCTCAATCCCTTGTAAGATGTCGAGAATAGTGTAGAAGAAGCATAAGATCTTACTGCTGAGGCTTACTGTCTATCAAATGAGATAAACATGTACAAATAAGCACAACTCCTAGCATGAGTTATGATAAAAGTCAAGCTAGGGTGTTGATAATAAATGTCCAAAGGGCTCAGAGTAGGAATCTATGGGCTGGGAACCTGGGTGGCTCAGTCAGTTAAGTGTCCAACTTTGGCTCAGGTCATGATCTCACAGTCTGTGGGTTCGAGCCCCGCGTTGGGCTCTGTGCTGACAGCTCAGATCCTGGAGCCTGCCTTGGATTCTGTGTCTCCCCTTCTCTCTGCCCCTCCAATGCTCATGCTCTGTGTCTCTCTGTTTCTCAATAATAAATAAACATTTAAAAAATTAAAAAAAAAAAAAAAAAAGAAAAGAAATCACTGGGCTGGTAGACCAGGGAGGGGTACCCATGGAGTTGCTCTTGAAGCAAAATTTGGATCAGTAAGCAGAGAAAAGGAGAGAGAACATGAGGAACATAAGGAGCAGGTCAGGAAGCCCATGGTGATGGCATGGTTGGAGGGGTTGTCAGTATGAATGAAATAGTTGGGAGTGATGAACAATCATCACGAAGGGCATCATGACCAGTTGCAGAAAGCCTTGACATCATATGAAGGAGTTGATCGTAAAGGAAAAGGAACCCATCAGAGACTTTGGAACAAAGGAGCTGGCTTGACCAAGTGGTGCTTTAGGCACATGGGTACAGGAGTAGAATGCTGAATAAACAGGGCGCAGGGTGAGGCTAGTGGCAAAATACTTACAGAAGAGGAGCTCAGGAGTGCAGGGGGCAACGGTCAGATGGGTACAGAGGGAATGAAGACTAATAAAGGAAGAAAAGGTAGGACTTAGTACCTGTTTGCATGTGGAGCATGAAGGATGTTCTGGAGTAAAGACATCATGATTGCCTTGATCCTAAAGAACTGGGTTAGTTACAGGAAGTTGCAAGCATGCCCTAACAGTCCTGTAGCTGGCAGGACTGGGGACAAAGAAGGCTTCCCAGAAAAGTGACATGTTCGTGAAGTCTTAAAGGTTACATCTGCTTGCTCTCAGAGAGTAAAGAGCATCCAAAGAGAGGAAACAGCATGGACCAAGACAAAGGAAGGGAAGTGTGGAAAAGAGAACCCCCCCATTGTGGGGATGTCTCTGAACACATGAAGAGTGGGAGAAGGCTGGAGAACTAGGCAGGGGCTAGATCACAGAGGAGCTTTAGGACTTCAGGCAGCAGGCACTGGGAGCTTGGAAGGCTTTAGCGCAAGGGAGAGACACTGTAAGAATCTCTTGTAGTTGTTTGTACAAATACAGGGAGTTGAAAAATACAGATAATCTCAAAATGAATTGTTATGTGACTCTGAAAGCATCCTCAATTACTTGAATGGAGGGAATTGTATTAGTCTTTTACTACTCATGTGTCTCTGCCTTTATTTTTATATGTTCCACCTTTCAGCGTAGTAAATGTTACTGCTATAGGGGCACCTGGGTGGCTCAGTCAGTTAAGCATCTGACTTTGGCTCAGGTCATGATCTTGTGGTTTGTGGGTTCAACCCCCTGTCAGGCTCTGTGCTGACAGCTCAGAGCCTGGAGTCTGCTTCGGATTCTCTCTCTCTCTCTCTCTCTCTCTCTCTCTCTCTCTCTCTGTCCCACCCCTGGTCACACTCTGTGTCTCTCTCTTTCAAAAATAAATAAACATTAAAAAAAATTTAAATAAATGTTACTGCTATAAAAAAATGGGGGCACATAAATCCTCCTAATAATTATAGCATCAGTGAGATTGCAATAAAGTTCCCATTTTTGCATCATCTACTGTTTTGTGCCCTGAACTCAACCTTGTCTGAAACATGTCTAATATTAAAACTGGGATCTCTCCTTGTTTTGGTTTTGGTTTGGTTTGCTGGTTTGCCTTTGCCCACCTTTTATTTTCAACTTTCCAGTCACTTTGTCTTACTTGTTTCTCTTGTACACAGAATACGATTGTTTTTTTTATTTGTAATGTAAACCGAGGATCTATTTCTTTTGCTTGATACGTTTGACTTTTATTAATTTTAATTTGCTAGATATACTTAGAACCAGTCTTAATATCATATGCTTTCTGCTTTTATTTTACTATATGGTCTTTGTTTTGTTCTCTTTTAATTTAATAGATGCATGGGCTCATAGTGATACTTTAGAAAGTTTTAATATTTTTTTTAATTTTTAAGTAAACTAAATATAATATACTTGATCCTCTATATCCTTAAATATAGCTCTGCAAGATGATGAAATTTTCATACTTACTCTTCTCCTGCCTCTCATTTTCCTATCATACCCAACTTTAGTTGATGATGATGAGGATAATAATGACAATGATGGTAATATTTCTGTTAATTTTATAATTTTTAATATATATTTCTTTCTATTCCTTGATTCATTAGCCCTACATGGTAATTTTGACTCTTGGCTCCCCCCAGCTTCTCTCTTTCCTCACCTTCTGAATTGTGTTAGTTTATTTTTTAATGTTTATTTATTTATTTTGAGAGAGAGAGAGAGAGAGAGAGTGCACATGCAAGCAGGAGAAGGGCAGAGAGAGGGAGAGGGAGAATCCCAAGCAAGCTTGGCACTGTTAGCACAGAGCTGGAGGCAGGGCTCGATCCCATGAACCACTTGATCCCATGAGTCTAAATCCAGAGTCAGATACTCAACCAACTGAGCGACCCAGGCACCCCTGAATTGTGTTAGTTTTACTGTTTTTCATGTTGTTCTAGTTTGTTAGAAAGTACATTGTTTTCTAGAACCATAATTGCCACAGGTCAGTGTTTGTTAAGGTTTTTTTTTTTTTCATCTTAATCCTAAACTAAATTGTTAAAAACCCAGTACTAGTCTTTCTGCCACACTTTCTCTATTCTCTACTGGTTGGTTAAAGTGCAATTTATTCCAGACAGGATCCTAGTGACCACATTTTCTGGGTTGTCAGATGTTTAGTAGCAGCATTTGTACTTAAACAAAAATTTGAATTTAACATTTTTTAATTTTTTTAAATTTAATTTTTTTTTGAGAGAAACAGAGAGCATAAGCAGAGGAAAGAGTAGAGAGAGAGGGAGAGAGAATCCCAAGCAGGCTCCATGCTATCAAGCAAAGAGCCCAACACAGGGCTGGATCTCATGAAACATGAGATCATGACCTGAGCTGAAATCAAGACTTGGATGCTTAACCGACTGAGCCACCCAAGCGCATCTCCCTTAAATTTAATTCTCACTGAGATTTTTGTAAGCACAGTTCCACTGTCTCCTAGCATGAGATGTTACCATGGAAAAGTCTGAAAACAACCCAAAATTTTTCCCCTTAGAAAAGACATTTTAGTTTTGTTTTGTATTGTTCGTTTTGTTTTGTTTTGTTTTGTTTTTTTCATTTGTTTTTATGGTAAAGAGTCTTTCTTTACCTTTTGGGTTGCTGGTTCTGTATTGACTTTCTCAGATAGTTTTGCTTGGTTTGGGCTTTGCTTTGTACATAGACTTAAATATCTTATCTCTGTGATTATAATTCTCCAAATATAATTTCTATTCTTTTTTTTCAATATTCTTTATCAAGCACTGCTTGGTCTATTTATGCATACACATAGGTCTATTTGATCTGTTTCATCTTCCACAGCTACCATGTTCTCTTTCTAATCCTTGTTGACTAATCATTTCCATTTTGTTTTGCTCACCTTAGCATTCCAGTTCTTAAGCCCACTTTTTTGAGCATTATCTGTTTACCTTCTTGTTGCCTCTGATGGCTTCCTAATTGTTGTGAGGACATTATGTCTCCTCTACTTCTTTCCTGAGCTCTGCTAGCTCATTTTTTATCTCTTTCAGTGGTCTTGACATTTCTTCCTTGAGTTCTTATTTTATATAAGTGATCTTTTCCATTAAAGTTTATTGTTTTGGTTGTCTGTGCTTATTTGCCCAACCAGAGATAGCACCCCTAGCTGTTTTCTTGTTTATACCATATTCCCTGTTTCTTGATGGAGCCAGAAAGGGTCCAGGGATTCTCTCACAGACAGCTGATTCACTGTAGGCATGTTGTTTCCCAAAAGATTGTGTTGGTTTTCTTCTCTTTGATGAACTCTGTGCTCTGCCAACCTTGCTTGAGGTCTTTGGCCCAAGACATCCTTCAACATCTACCTGCTCCTTTTGGAGTTTTATTGCATTTGACAGATTTTCCTCAACAAAGGTGAAATTTGTATTTCTGCTTTTTCATTTTCCTTATTGTTTGGGAATGAATCTAGAAAGAAGTGGGCAAGGCTTTCTTAATACTATCATCTTAAAAGTAGAAGTCCCCTTTAAAAGGCTATAAATCCCTGTCTTGCTCCTTCTGAATCCCCAGCACGTAATATTATATCTGGGAAAGAGAAAATCCTCAATAAATACTTGTTAGATTAAATTAATAAATGAAAGAATGTAATAGTTGAGACATAACTGCATTTAAGACCTTTCTTCAAAAGACCTTATGCAACTAATCTGGTTCCTCCTCGCTACAGCGTAAGAAGGCATATTTCCCAAGGCATTTCTCATGGTTTAAAGATCTTCTGCCCACATTCCTCCCATCTTTCACACCTTTTCTTAGCATCCTGATGTCACTTACTATTGAAGCTTGGAGTACCAGTACCCATGAAACAGTAAATTCTACAGAAACACTTTATACAGTGGGGTTTTCTTTCTAGCTTGGTATCTAGCCCGTTTTTATGGATGCATTTTATGATTGTTTCTCCTTGGCTTACTTCTGAAATTGGAAAAGCCCTGTATCTTCTTTACCATAAATCATCAGAAAATAAAAGCAGAATGTCATTCTGCGCCATGTTTTGGTAAGAAAGGATCCTTATATAAGGATCACATATAAAAAATAAGGAATTGTTCACATTTCCCCAGGTCCCCCCAGGGCCCCACAGTGGTCTGGACTCCATCCAGTTGCAGCCATAGAGGAAGGATCCTTTGAGAAATGGAACACTGTAAGATACAGACACTCTTTTCAGCCCTTGTGAATTCCATGGCGGTCTTTAGCATGTATGTGATCCAAGAAAAGATCAGCCCGGCTGTCAGAAGAGATACCAAGTCCAGGTTTCTCTCTGGTTTCCCTTCCAAAAGATAGGAGCCTTTAACTCAAAGAATCTACTCCTTAAGTCCCTTGAGAATAAGATGTATGTCTCAGACTATTCTTATGCCTTCCATATAGGATATAATAGGCATCTGAGAAATATACATGTTAATTTCTGATTGTCCTTGGGTTTATAGGTAAAACCAAAAGCTGTCCTACTTGCTCAAAAAACTTCAGTGCCTAATCTCTGACAAGATTCCTCATTCCTTTAAGAGATCTTCAATGGATGATTTCCCTTCTTCCTTTGTCTTGGGTCACTCAAACTCCTCCAAATTGCTTATGCTCTGCACCCTTCTCATTGCTGAGCTGACTGCAGTTGGTTGCCCATAACTGCCCATGTTGACAGACATGAAACCCAGAGTCATGTTGACTGACCATGGACTATCTATGCCAGCCTGCAAGACCAAGATGGGTAGGACAACAGGAAAGGGAGAGCCTGGGAAATGCATACCCAAAGTCCTTATTATAAATACTCCAAACAAGAGCACAATGACCAGCCTACAACCAGCACATAAGTGCTCTTCCTTCCAGACGTACGTGATATTACCCTTCCCACCCACATCACCAAAGCAGAATACCTCCCTGATTACCTGCCTGAAAACCTGTGTCCACACCAACCCTACCCCTATCCTAGGGACTTTGATGGATTTTCATTAGGAACACAAGCATCCTGCTTCGTCTAGAACAGTCCCAGGTTATGTCTGGTGTCCTCTCAAATTAAGCATGTGTCCCAATCAAAAGTGATTTTTGTATGACAAATTATATGCTCTCCCTAGTTTAATTTAATACGTGATTTTCAAAAGGCAGCACGAGTCAGAATGCCTCTGGTTATAAGAAAAGTCCTTCTCTTTTTCCCACCTTTGTAGAAGAATATTAGGACTCACCAAAAGAATGACACCAAGAAGAATGACACAGATACCTGAAGTCCCAGCACACAAGTGACCTGGAACAGGTGACTGGGGAAAATTTGACACTGTAGGGTGTCCAGACAGGCTCAGAAATTTTTATGTGAGGTTTGAAGGAAGAATCTATCCCAGAGAGTAGGAGGGAGGGGCAGGACCTGAGGCTCAGGGGAGATATTTGGGGATAACATAATCTCCAGGTCAAAAAGAAGGGCATTTATGGAGAACAGGCATTTTGTGTGTCCTCTTTCCTCCCTCCTTGCGCCTGCACATTTTGACCAATAATGCACCAATAACAGTGATTTCTCTCTGTTATTTCATTTATGGCAATAACTTCAGGTCTTGTGTCTGGTCATAATGGTGATCTATGTGTGCCATCTACAGTGGGCATGGATAATGAATCCTATTTTATTTCTTAATTAAGAATTTGAAAGTACCGCAAATTACTGCAATTAACATGGATTTTCTTCCTCATTTATTTACTTATTTAGATGCCTGAAATTGCACCCTTAGCTTAAACCAACCACAGGGTTCAAAGCCTGTTAAAATGTATAGTCATTAAAATATTTATTCTTTCCCCAACAGTGAAGTTGCAATTTGGAAATGGTGGTGATATCCATGTATGCAAAACTAAAAAAATAAATTATATCTATCTATATCTATATCTATATGTAAAATATAGAAAATATAGAATTCATCCAGCTAATTTAGAAAGTTGAATTTACTGACAGTCCTTTGTGTGACTGAAATAAACTAAGATTTTCAGAATAGCTCATTATTATTTTGACTTCAACTAGCACTGTGGTTTTCCCTCTCAAAGTTCTTGGGGACTTGAGCATCATCATCTTTTCAGAAGTTCAGTGTTCACTGAGAGATAAGAATAACAATTTGAGGGTGGTTGAATTCATCTGCCTGACTTCAAAACAATATACTTTGAAGAAACTGTTTAGCATCAGATTATCTAGTAATTTTGAAGAGTCAACCTTAGGCTTCATTCTTGGGTTTTGGGATTTGGTCTTGGTTTTGTTTCTAACTGGTTTGCAGAGAGACACAGCTCAAGAGAGAGTGGTTGAACTTAACCAAAAGTATGGCTCAGAAACGTAAGCCCTGGGGTGTGGGCAGCAGCCGCTCCACAATGCCGCCAGCAGAGGTGTAAAAGGGTACAGTTCTACCAGAAAGCAAGTGGGAAACAGCATCTCAAAAGCCTTAAAAGATGAAAACCCTTTGAAATCCAGCTATTCCACTTCAAGGAATTTACCCTTAGGAAAGAATGAAGGATGTGTACTGAGATTTAGCTACAATGATATCCATTACTGCCCTGTTTAGAATAGCAAAATAAATAAACTAAAATAAGCAACACACAACAGTAGAAGATTGAGTAAACCTTACACTGGAATACTAAACAACTATTACGAACTGTGTGGTTTATATTAGCTATCTATGGCTGCTTTACCCCACAGCTTAGCAGCTTAGAGCAACAAACATAGTATCTCACAGTGTGAGTCAGGAGTCTGTGGGCAGTGGCTGAACTGGATCCTCTGACTCAGGACTTCTCATAAGGCTGCAGTCAAGGTGTTTGAACCATCTCAAGGCTTAACTTGGAGAGAATCCACTTTCAAGGTCCCTCCAGTGGGTGTTGGCAGGATTCAGGTCCTCTAAGCCTGCTGGTGGAAGTCTCCCTCAGTTCCATTGCCCTCCTTTCCTTGGGGCAGTTCACAACACAGCAGCTGTTTCATCACAGCAAACGAGCCTGAGAGCAGGAGAGGGTGAGCAAGACAGCAGCCAGAGCGATTTTGTAACCTAATCTCAAACTGACATCCCATCACTCTTGCCATATTCTATTGGTTAGAAGTAAGCCAGAGGTCCCGCCCACGCTCCAGGGGAATGGATTTCACAATGGTGAGGATGCAACATAGTGGGGATCCCTGGGAACCATCTTACAGGCTGTGTACCACACAGTTGACATTTATCTGGTGGCAAAAAATATTCATAACATCTTATTCAATGAAAGAAAAGCAGGTCACCAAACAGCATATGCAGTATGATCTCAATTCTATGAATGAAAAACAGTAGAAAAAAATATATATCCATATATACATAAATACTCATGAAACAATCTGTAAGTGTTCCATGGGTTAACTAGTGATTATATCTGGATCGTGGGATGACAGATGAGTTTTATGTCTTGTTTCCTAATACTTACTTTCTATTTTTTTCTAAAATGAACATTTTTGCTTACAATTAAAACAAAAAAGAGCACATGTTATTTAATCAAAACCCAAAGCAATTTAAAGTTGACCTCCACTGTCTATCTTTACAGGACTTTTTGTTGCTTACTACTTGAAGGCACCTAAATAGGAGTTCACAGGACTCTTTGTAGAACCCGTTGACCCCACTGTCAAGAAATTGTGAGTATGTTCTAGAACTTTCTATATTTGTGTCTTCTGAAATAACTGTTACCACCAGTAATGCTGCCATGGAAAACTAAAAAAAAATTTCCCCTCTGAGGTCACTAGGAGCACATGGGAAGTACCTGAGACAGCTAAGTCATATGAAGACCTTCTTCCCCTGGAGTCATTGTCTTCCCAGCTCAGTCATGCATGGCCGCTTTCAGACATAAGCTAGCATAATCACATAGTGTCTATTTTCTCTGCAAAATTCCAATAGGATAGGTTCTATTTATATGTCAAAAATAGATGAACAGATGTGACACTACTGGACATATTTGTGAGTTTGTAAAAGGAAAGGGGATGGGTAAGTGAGAAGATAAAATCATTAATAATCCCCACACTTCATTAGTTTCCTTGCCATGTGCCACCAGGAGGGCCTGAGTTGGGATGCCTCTGGTTCAGGGTTGGAATGATTTCTCTAGCAATGTAAATGTTATCATAAGGTCACTTACTGATGAAAACTACTGTTTTGCTTAACATAGATTTATTGGTTGTTTGACAAGCAGACCAGCTTCTCTACACCTATACAGAACACAAAGAAATCTGCTTAGGATGGGTGAGCTGGTATCCATGGAGAAGGAACGCAGTAGTTTTTAAATGGCAGGGAATTAGGACCAGGTCTGAAACACTGGTGGATCTTTCAGTGGATCTATAGTACAATAGCTGGTGTAACATAAAACACTCAAATCTTGGTGGTTTAACACCATAGATCATTTTTCCCTTCTATAAGGCCCCATTGGGTGTTTATCAGAGTGGTGATTCAGAAACCCAGGTGTCTCCTGTCTTGTGGCTTCACCGTCTTTTAGGGCCTTTGAGTTTTATGCTTTATGTTCTTCATCTACCTGGTTGACAGGGAAGAAGAAAGTGAAGATGGTACACCCACTTCCTACCCACCTTGGCCTGTGATTGATACACATTATATCCCATCAATGAGCACTAGTCACATGGGCCTTACCTTGATAAAAAAGGGCTTGGGTTAGTCCATGACTGGCAGTCACTTCCTAACAAATCCACTGTGTGGTAGGGGAACACACCTCATGGGCTCTGTGAGGAAAAATCATAGTGTAGAGAGTTCCTGCTCAGAAAATTCTTAATGGGCATTCGTACATCAATCACAGAGCAGTTGACTCAGAGTCAGTTGACTCATCAATGACTTTGAATAGTGAATCATTCTGTTCCTAGGAAGGAACTTCTAATACCAACCATACCCCCTTCTTGTGATTAAGGCAACAAGCCCCTGGTAACAAGGCTCTATAGATTGTTCTATATAAGAAGTGCTAGATATGCCTGCCAATGCTGGAAGTCTGCAGAAGCCACTAGGTTCTCATGATACCAGCTTTAAAATCACTTCTGTCTGTTTGCCTATCTCTCTCTCTCTCTCTCTCAGCCTTAGCTTCTTGTTGTCTCAAATGACAGTAACAAGTTCTAACTCTTAGAATTGTTGTAAAGCCCCAGGGAAATAATTCGAGAAAGGGCATGGTACACATTTTCTCAACACCAGTGACTTCTCCAGCCAATATCCACATATGATGAATAATCTCTGAAATGCCTTACCAGCACTACCACAGTTGTTGATTCTAGTAAGATCCTTGTTACTATTAAACTACAATTATAATAATTAGCACTACCGCCAATAATAAACCCATAACATCTCTTCTATGCAAGATGTACATAGACGAGCCTTGATCAACAGTGCTTTACATTTGGATTTTTGACTCTCATGACAATGGTATACAGTGGGAAGGAGACTCACTATTATCACACCCATTTCATAGGTGAGAGAACTGAGCCTCATGGAGGCTAAGTGATAATGACCAAGGTCACATTGTAGCCCACTCAGAGAGTTACCACTTGGCTCTCAAACCCAAGTCCAAATGATACTACTGCACCAGAAGTAAAATAGGAAATTGTTGGAACAAGTGGAATCATTGAGGAGACCTAGTCTCACCCCTCATTGTTCAGATGAAATGGGGATGCCTTTGAGGGCTACTCTGTTTTGTGCCACTGGCCTCAGGTTGTCTTATCTCCTTCCAGATTAGTCAGGCTAATTGGACCTGGGTTGTGGGATGGGGATAGAGGCAAGTAGTGAGTGTTGATGTCATTTTACAGAGGCTATAACACATGGGGCTCTTGGAAACTGTACCAGGGAACATGAGCAGGATCCCAGGAAGGTGGAAAAGGGGGTACTTTTCCTCCACTCTGGCTCATACACAGACACACTGGCCAGCACCACAATCCTAGTGATATGGGTGACAGACTAAAAACCACTTCTAGGTTTCTTAGCGTTTTCTTTCTCTTCCATTCAATTCTTTGGACTTTTCCCAGCTGATGTTAATGACTAATTCTTTAGTGACTTTAGGGGCACCTGGGTGGCTCAGTCAGTTAAGCGTCCGACTTCAGTCAGGTCATGATTTTGCGGTTCATGAGTTAAGAGCCCCGTGTTGGGCTCTGTGCTGACAGCTCAGAGCCTGGAGCATGCTTTGGATTCTGTGTCTCCCTCTCTCTCTCTGCCCCTCCCCTGCTCTCTCTCTCTCTCTCTAAAAAATAAATAAACATTAAAAAAATTTTTAATTCTTTAGTGACTTTGTTCTTTCTGTTGAGAGAAAAAAAATATTTCTACTAGCCTTAGGTTTACAGTATAAATAATGTCTCGAGATAGTGTTTGACCCTGAGTTGGGTGACTCCAACTGCCAGGGGCAGTGAGCTATAACAAACGTGGATCTCCATGTACAGCACAGCCCCCAGGCCCAGACCTGCTGCTCACAGCTGTGACGACATGAGGGTCATTTAGACACTGTAGGTCAGGATTCCCTCATCTGTCAAAGCAGGTGGATGATGCTCTCCTCACCACCTCCCCCACTTTCTTATGGAAATACTGAGACCTAGGGGCTCAAACAAGTAAATAGACAGAAAGTGCTTTGAGAAGCATAATGTGCTAAATAAATGTAGCAGGAGTCATCATTATCACTGTGCTATTGCCATTATTATTTTGTGGTCAGCTCAGCTTTTCTTAACGCAGAGCAGTTAATGAAGTGGCAACTGTATTGGTTTCCCACTAGGAGGGTGACGGGGCCAAATGAGGCTCTATTTTTATCCCATTTTAGTGTCCAGTTTTTTTTTTCCACAACAGCTATATCTAGTGGGTTTATCAGTATTTTAATTACAGTGCCACTTTATTATACTTATTCCTAACAAAAATCAGGCCAAGGACATTTTTTTAATCTTAAAAATGGTAGATTTCCCTAAAGAAATCCTAACTTTCACCAGCAACCAGAACACTGCTACCTTACCTCTAAGCTTGGTACCTACAACTTTTAATGAATTATTTTCAGCATAACCAAATTTTTTAAATTGTACTTGAAGGTCTACCAGTAGAGAGAAAAATGACAGAATCTATTTGTTATCAGGCTTTGGTTTATAAATTTTTCACCAGCTGAGATGCATTTTTCCTATGGTCATGAGGAGTTATGGGAATAGCTCCTCATAAAGACATACTAGAAGGGCCAGACAGACAAAAAGAAAGAATACCCACTCCCGACCCTGGTGCATGGCCATTCTGTTGCTCCTGCAGCATTTCAGATAGGCTTGCCCTCGTATCATCATCAAAAACAAGCAAACAACTGCCTCATTGGAAGGAAAAAATAAATGTTGCAAAGTAGGGAATCTAGCCCGTTAGGGCCATAAAATATCAAGTTATAAGGGGTTTTGTAAGCATATGGCCCAAATAACCATTTTATAGATGAGAGAAGTAAGACTTACATAGGTGAAGTGTATATCCAAGATCATATAAATGCACAAATATTAAGTTGAGCCATATATTACTTTCCTATTGTTGTTGTAACAAATTACCACATACTTACTGGCTTAAAGCAACACAAATTTATTATCTCACAGCTCCATAGGCCAGAGGTCTTACACAGGGCTCACTGGGCCAAAATCAAAGTGTTGGCAGTGCTACATTCTTTTCTGGAGACTCTGGGGAGAATCCATTTCTTAGCCCTGTCCAGCTTATAGAAGCTGCCTGCATTCCGTGGCTTGTGGCCCCTTCCTCCATCTTCACAGCCAGAAATATTGGGTCTCTCTGATCTTTTTTCTGTAATCACATCCCTGACCACAGCCAGGAAGGGTTCTCTGCTTTTAAGGACTCATGTGATGAGACTGAGTCCACTTGAATAATCCAGGATAATCTCCCTATCTTTAGGTCAGTAACCTTATTCACATCTGCAGAGTCCATTTTTAGCATAGAAGATAACACATTCACAGGTTGTGGGGGATTAGGGTGTGGACATCTTTGGGTGGGGTTTGGGCATTAGTCTGCCCACCACAGGGAGAATGAATTTATGGAGAAAGAAAATGGTGAGATAGAGCATTGATTGCTTGAGCAAGAAAATAACTGTGGACCCTTGTGGTAGGCTAGAGTCTCTAAGATTCTGACTCCACTTGGAGACTTGTTGGAAGTAAGAAGAGTGCTTAGGATCAAGCCCTGCAGGGGAAGGGAAGGAGGGAGGAATGGGCAGAGAGAGGCGCTGGGCAGCAGGCTTTCCCAAAGCCTCAGCTCACCCCATGAGAATCCAAGAAGGGGATGGCCCTTCAGAGTTGTCATCAAGGTCTCAGCCTTTAAACTCTTTCCCTCTGATTGCTGTGACCACATCAAGCAGTCACAGGGTGTGGGCTGCCCTAACGAAAGGTTGTGATCTTGAACAAGTCTGCTTTCTTCAGAGAGGACAACTCCCAGTAGCTAGTGGAATTTGTCCTTCATTGATGAAAGAAGTTTATAAGCAGACAATCACAGCTTCTACCAGAGAACTTGTGCCTATGTTTCATGCCCACGTTTGAAAATATTAATAATAATAAAGTCAGCTGTGATCTGTTTTGAATGATACCTAATTGACAGATTTTGCAAAGTGATTCATCTATAGCAAGACAAGACAGGGTCTAGAAGGAGACTTGCATGAACATGGAAGCAAGAGCAGGAAGGAGTCACATGGGAAGAGGAGAACAAGACTGGGTCAGAAATGGTGTGGACCCCAAAGGAAAGGACAGACAGATTGCAAGTTCTGGCGACTAAGATCCAAACCCAGGTCAAAAGTCCAGGACTCTTCCCAAGCCACAGCAGAGAAGGGGACATTGGCAGAGGCTACAGGCAGGGGTGGTAATGCTGCTAATTGGTTTAGAAGGATTCCAGCAACTTCCAGCAGAGACTGGTCAGGACATTGCAGTCCATCATCAGCCATGGAGGTGACTAGGGAACAGGTAAGAAGTCCTGTTTCAGTAGAACTGAGGAAAGAACAGGAACCAAATTACCAAGGAAAAGGGTGTTCTGTATGAGATTAGGCAGGTGAGCTGTGGTCTCATGTCATCTAGCCCATGGATGTCATTTGGTGCAAGGCCAAGTCTGATTTTGGCACAAGAGCAGAGGATACTCCGGTCATCTCAGTACCAAGGGGTAGACAGATGTGGAGGCATTGCTGTGTGCTCACTCCACAGGAAGTCTTTTCACAGAACATCAGGGCTAACCTTAATGTTAATTTTAACAAAATGGTATATGTGAGGAGGGTACAAAGACTGATATGTTCCCACCCTTGAATCCCTGCGACTCTCACTATCTCTAGTCAGTGCTGAGCCCAATACCTGCACCAGGGTTAGCTTAGTCTTTTTTTCCACACAGACCTCACGGAATCTCAACCACCTCCACTTCTTTGCACATCCAGACTGAAAATGTCTAAAGGAAATGGTATTTAAGAAAGGGACTTCTTGGGGCACCTGGGTGGCTCAGTTGGTTGAAGTCCGACTTCAGCTCAGGTCATGATCTCATGGTTCATGAGTTTGAGCCCTGTGTTGGGCTCTGTGCTGACAGCTCAGAGCCAGGAGCATGCTTTGGATTCTGTGTCTCCCTCCATCTCTGCCCCTCTCCCACTCACATTCTGTCTTTCTCTCTCAAAAATAAAATAAACATTAAAAAAATATTTTTAAATGATAGGGACTTCTTGCATCTTCTAGAAGTCTGTGTAGATACCGCATTGGGTCTACCATACTTACAAAGTAGGTTTCTTTCTCCTACATGCATTGATTCAACTGGTGACAGCAAAGCACTTCAACACAGTAAACACCATTACCTTCCTGTAAGTCCTTTGCCACATGTAACTGTCAGCAAAAACACTAACAAAAACTTCTGTTTTTTATAAAGGCTTCACATTTTTACCAAGAACTTTCATGTCCATTATTTCATTTTAATTTGACAATACTACTTGGGGAAGGAACATTTTATGCCCCTTGTAAAGATGAATAAGTTGAGATTCAAAGAGTTTGAGTGACTTACCTCAAGTCACAGGTTAGAGTCTGAAACTGGAGCTGGACCTTATTAACACAAGTTGCCTCCATCACCTTTTCATGGTATGTCCACCCCATTGAAAGAGCTGTGTCTCATAACCCTGGAAGTTTGGGAGAAAGGAGTAGGAATGGTAGAGAAGGCAGAAAGCTGAGGAAAAAAATGTCCAACTTTCACCTTTTATCTTAGGCCAGTCCTGAGTTTATTGTTTTTGACTCTTTTTGACTTTAGCTCTGTGTTTTTAATTCTCCAAAAAATTCTTACATCCTTACCTCATTTGTTCCACTCAGCAGTCCAGTCCCGTGAGGTAGGCAGAGCACATCTAACAAGGGATGATGAAGCTGAAGCCCAGAGAGGTTAGACCACTGGCCTAAGAACAGTTGGCCATCTGGTGGCAGTGTTGGAGCTGGAACCCAGATCTTTGCGTGGGGATGGGATGGGGGGGAGCACCTGCTGAGAGAGGTAGGAAGGAGGCGTTGCCTTAAAAGACTCGTCAATATTCATATACATTTCACAATATACGGAAGTCAAGCCATTATGCTGTACACCTTAAACTTATATATCCATTGCCTGTCCATTGATGATATCTCAATAAAACTGGAAGAAATAAATTTAAAAATTCATACAAAAGTAAAAGGGGCCAAGAATAGCCAAAGAGTTTTGAGAAAGAACATAAAGAAGAGGGGCTTATCTAACAGACATCAAAACTCATGATAAAACCTTGTGATGGAGGTGTAGGGATACAGAGATTAATGAAATAAACTAGAAAGTTCAGAAAGAGACCCACGCATTTTGGGAAGTTGGGTACAAGACAGCAGTTGATTACAAATAAATAGGTAAAGTATGGACTTTTGATATTAGTGTCACAACAATTGTCTCCCCATACTCGAAAATTAACATTAGAGTTCTATTTCATATACTAAATAACAGAATATTGCAGATAAACTCCAGGTGGATTTGAAGCTAAAAGTTCAAATAACAACAACAACTTTTAAACTATTAGGAGAATGGGGTGCCTGGGTGGCTCAGTTGGTTAGCTGTCCGACTTCGGCTCAGGTCATGATCTCATGGTTCATGAGTTCAAGCCCCACATTGGGCTCTGTGTTGACAGCTCAGAGCCTGGAGTCTGCTTCTGGTTCTATGTCTCCCTCTCTCTGCCCTCCCCCACTCATGCTCTGTCTCTCTCCATCTCTCAAAAATGGATAAATGTTAAAAATTTTTTTTAAAAAATTTAAACTATTAGAAGAAAGTCCAGAAAGATGTTTTTATATCAAACCAGGGAAATACTTCTTAAGATTCAAAAAAAGCACAAAAGAAAAAGATAAAGTGGATCACATTAAAATTTAAGATTTCTAGAAGACAAAAGACACCATGAGCAAAAGCCAAAATACAAGTGAGATATTTGTAAGAGGCAGTTGCAATGCATTTGACCAACAAAGGATTAATATCTAAAATATGTTGGTAAAACACTGCAATAAGGAAAAGACAAACAGCCCAACAGAAAAACAGGCAAAATATAAAAATAGAAATGTAAATCAAAATGGCCTATAAAAACATGAAAAGATGCCCTCCCTCATTAATAATCAAGGAAATGCCAATTATAGCAAACAGATACCATTTCACACCTACCCAGTTGTCAAACATTAATAGTTCAACGGTGCTGAATTTTTGAGGGAAATAGGCACTGTCATTCTAGAGGGAGCGCATTATTTAACCCCTTTAGAGAACAATTTGGAGAAATCTTGTAAAAATGAAGATATGTGTCTCTATGACAACTAGTTTTATGTCTAGATATATACCCTAGCAAAACTCACTCCTATGTGTAATATGACTTGTAAAAGGATGTTTATTATTGTATGGTGTGCAATATTGAAAATTTGGAAACAATCTAAATGTTCATCAATAGGGCAATGGAAAAGCATTGTACATTTCATAGCAGTGAGCCTCCCTGAGCTAGACTCATGTATCAAGGATTATTTTAGAGAAAAAAAAAGAGAAGGATTATTTTGGAAATTCCAAGTTAAACAAAAAGAATCATATCATATCAGTGTACCGCTTACATCCATGTTTAAAGCATACAAAACAATACTATTACTTACAGATTCACGCATAGGTGAGGTAAAAGCATAAAAACACAGAGAAAGATCCATGCAGTTCAGGAGAATCGTTTTCAGAAGGAGGAGGCTAATAGGCTCAAGGATAGTACACAGAAGATTCAACTGAACCAATGTTTTATTTCATTAATTAAAAAAAAAAAGCTAAAACAAATTCAGCAAGATGTGAACATTGTACCATTCTGTGCTGTGGATATTGAGTGTGTGACATAGTAAACAATTCAAGAAAGAAAAAGTTATTCACCAGCAGCCTCTCTTTCCTTCGGTGGAAATGAGAAGGCAGTGGGGAGCATGAGTCTGCAGGAAACAGAGCTGACAGCTTTGAAGATTATTTTGGCTTTGGATTTCTGCTCATGCACACACACCGAGACAGTTCCACACACGGGAGCAGCGGGGTCATGCACAAAGCGCTGCCAAGCAAAATAGTCAAGGCACACAGGGGGCTCCGCCAGCCCCAGCTCTGCCAGGGCATCAAGAACATTCTGTGGCTAGGAACAGGGCCCAGGAATGACAATGGCTTAAATACAATAGGACATTCTCTCTCTCAACATAAAAGAATTCAGAGGTTGGCAGTCCAGGGCTGATAACAATGTCTGTACGATCTCTCCAGGACTCAGGTTCTTTCCATCTTTCTGCTCTGCCATCCCTAGTTACATGAGTTCCATCTCCAGGGGCACTTCATGATCTGAGACAGCCCCACAACTAAAAGTCATCAAGGTCAGAAGCAAGAAGAAGCAGGGAAGGACAAAATGTTTCCTATGGGCCATCCTATACCCTCCAACAGTTCTTTTCTGGAAGTCCTTAACTTGCCTGGACATTTTATTGGCCATTCCTAACCCCCAAAGGAGGCTAGGAAATGTTTTGTTAAATGCAGTCAGCAGTGTGCCCAGCTAAAAAGCTGGGAGCTCTAATGCTAAGGAAGAGGGGGAGAGGCTAGTTGGTTAACAGCTAGTGGTGGCTCCCAGTCAGCAGTAATGCATTTTGTGCCCCTAGACAAGAGCTTGCCTCCTCTGGACACTGCTTTCCTGTCCATGCAAGAAAGAGCATTGACTAGGTGGCTTCCTCAGTGGAGCCAATCATCTTTGCTGTTAATCCAGTCACACTTTGGTCAAATTTCTACTTGGGTAATTATACCTGAAGCCCTTATCTGCCCATTTGGCTTCTACCACTCAGGGATAGGTCTGAGTTGGGCTGCTAACCTTTTTCTCCCCCCATAGTTGTCCTTCTGCACTTATGCTTTATACCCCCCCACTCTAGGAATTGCAGTTTCTCTTCTAGGCTCATCAACTGCTAAAAACACCCAGATTCTAACCTTCCAACTCACCTCTTCCAAAGAGCCTTCCCTGGCTTGTGGTACCCGCACTGAGACCACTTCATCTCTCTGTCCATTGTCAATAGTTTCTTTCACATAAACAGTCAAGTACTTTTATTGAGGATGGGCCTTCAACTGTCTGGTGCAGTGCTCGTAACTTTTTTTTCCAGAACCCCTCTTCAACTGAACATTCTGTGAAACCCCAAGGAAATGGATACAATGAATTAAAATGGTGGTGTGCAATGGGGTGGAGCCCAAAGTCTTCAGAACACGCTCTGAAAAGAGAACATCTTGCCCTTATTTTATGAATGAAGACATTGCTGCCCTAAGTCAGAATTGAATTGTCCCTGGTCATACAGCTCCTAACAACAGTGATGATAATGACAGCATTAGCTAACACTCACTGTCTGTGTCAAGCACCAGTCTGAGTGCTTTTCATAGATTAATTAAAGGCGCTAAAAGTAAAATAATAACAAGTCTCTGATTGCACCTTAGAAACAATATGAAAGTCTGTTTCTGTCCAAGACCCAGAAAAAACCTTTATGCAGAAATTGCCAAATACATCATCTATTGTATAGCTATAAAGTGATAATGTATCTGTACCCTGTGTAGCACAAGTTTTCTAAAAGGTTTAGCAATCAAATAAATCAACAACAAGGAAAACCATTGCCCAAATACATTCCTGTATTTTATTACTGAAATCAGCCTAGGAGAATTTTGTTTGCTGGGGGCTCAAGGAGCAGCCATAAGGGAGCAGCTGGAGAAGCCTCTGGACAGGGTCAGTGTCAGATACCGGGAGATGGAGAGACTCAGAACAGGAAGGTCAGCAAGAGGCTGCCAGACACCCTGAGCCAGGAGGCCTTGTGCCTGGAGGTGACAGGAACAGCCCAGCTGGATGGGAGCGCGCTGCTTGCTGTAAGCGCCATAAGTAGTGCTGTAGACGAAATTGGCAGGAAAAGTGCGTGAAGCTCACACTTTCTCTGCATCTTCACCTCTCCCTCCCACCACCACGCCTGCTTCAGGAGAGTCTCAAATCTATTCTAAAGTGAACGCTCCATCTCAGCTCAGGATTCATCCCCTCCTGTCTCCTAATTAGGCTCCTGCGTTCTCACCTGGTCTCTCCCTTTCAGTTAGATTCTTCCTCCACAAACACATCATCTCCCATTTTTAAGGAGATTAAAAAAAAAAAGAGGGAGAGAATTTTCCTTGGTCCTGCTTTCCCCCCAGGCTAGCACCCCATCTCTCCACTTTCCTTAATTGCCAGATTTTAAAGAAGTACTTCTGTGTTCACTGTCTTCCCTTCCTCATCTCCACCTTCTTTAACACCTCACAGTCTGCTTTCTGGTCCCACAATTCCACAGAAATTCCTCTGCCAGATATGCCAACTTGTCCAAGCCTCAGTTTGGTCTCTACAGCATTTGTCACTGTGTAACCATTGCCTGGACCCAGCATCTTAAAATAGTTGCCTCCTCTGGCCTACATGATGCCGTTCCCCAGTGCTCCTCTGAAGCCTTCTCATCTCCTTCCTGGTCCACTCTCCCCAGACCACCATCTTAGTCCATTGGTGGAAAAGAGACCAGAATAATTCAACACCCTGGATGTTTGGGGTTAATGTACTCTTTCGAAAATCTGATGGACGTTTTAAAGAATCTCCCTAAAATATGGTTTATATTTACATATACATGCATATGGACATATAGAGATAGATAGATAGATAGGATAGATAGATAGATAGATAGATAGATAGATAGATAGATAGGATAGATAGATATGCGTTATTTCAGGAGAAGCTCATGGACTCCCTAAATTAAGGACCTCTCCCCAGAGAATAGCTTTTTGTACAAAATGCAGTTATAATGTCATGTGTCTACCCCATATTGCTGTTAAATCACATGTTTCTAGTAAGTTCTTGGCTTCCAGGGGTGCTATAATGGAGTCACACATTTTATCAGAAGGAGCCCATGATTCCCATCCCAGTTTTCATACCTTAAAAGCTCAATCAAGTAACCTCTCTAAACAAGAGTTACCTCCTCTGTAAAATTGGGCATTATAATTTCTTCTCTGTGGCACAGGATTGTTGTAAAGGTCAAATGAGATCAGGAATCTGAAAACATTTTTGCAAACTTCAAAGCACTGCAGAAATGATTACCATTAAAATCACTGATCGATATCCTTAGGGGTGCACTAGCAGGGTGTAACATGGGTTTTACTCCTCTGTTGGGCATCATCTTATGATCTGACCTGGGTCTGTTTCCCAGTTTGTAAACTGTAGATAACAGCTATTGTAGCTACCTCATAGAACCACTATGTGTATCAAATGAAATAATGAATGTGGAGGGGCTTTGCAACTCAGCAAGACCGAGGTGCCTGCCATTTCTCATCCTCTTCTTTGTCTCTCTCCATGTGCATTAATTGAGCTCCATAAGCCCAGCAGAGTGAGGCTGTGCTCACAAGAGTCCCACCGTGCCCAGTGATGGAGCATTCCTACAAAATAACTCTAGAGTCAAATTAGACTCCAGTGAGTTAATCATGGATAATGTAATTATAAGAAGCAGCAAATAAATTGATAATAATTGGCTACTTATTATTTTTATAAAGGGGACATGGAGAGAAAGAATATAGTGTGTGAGGAAGATTATCCATTGTAGAAATAATCACTCCTTCTAGCCACTTGGCCTATATTTGAATCCACCCCAAGGAGCACGCATGTCTCTTTGGTATACTGGGTTGCTATAAAATACTTCCTGACCTGAAATCCTGGCTTTACCTTGATGCATGAGCATTCCTAGCCTCTAGTAGGTGTGCACAGGTTTCCAGCTCTCCAAGAAAGAGCACAGCAGCTGGAACTGTTGTGCTTTCTCTGTTCCCAGTCCTTTCTTCTGTGTCCCGCTGTGCCCAGCTGAAGTTCAGAGCAGTAGGTCAGGGACAGGTGCAGACAAATTATCAAGCTTAAGATTGATCCATCTCTGCCTTTTCACCAGGTTCTCTTTGGTTTCAGAAAGAGGTGGGATTTCCATGGTGCTATGAGAAGGGAGGACTAGCTATTATCTGGTGAAGACAAATCAGGGATGCTGTCAGAGTCAAATAACAGAGCAAGAAGCATTTCTCAACAGTCTCTAGGACCTGAGAGGTGCAAAACTGGCCCTTCATTCCAGAAGTGAGGAGCAACAAAGTGTCTTGGGTTCCATGTAGAGAGGAAGAAGAATAAGGAAATGGAAGGGAAGCTAATATCTACTGAGCCAAGGACATTACCTACATTATTTCATTCAACAATACCCTCTGGCATGGGATTATTGTGCCATATTACCAGCAAAGAACCCGAGGGCCAAAAAGGCTAAAACTTGCCCTAGATCACATAGAGAGTAAGGAACAGAGGGACTCCAAATTCCAGACCATTTCCACTCTGCAGACTGGCTCACCATAGGTGTCAGAGATCTTTCCAAGTATTGGGCACACCCAGATAAAGAGTAACTCTCCAGTTATGTCCGGTCCACAGACATTCCCCTTGATAAAGGACCTTTGATTATTATGTGATAGACACAGACTATAGATGAATAAGAAGACTCCAGTCTGAAATGGAAGATGCAAGTCTTGTAAACTTAACTACGTCCCTTATGCTTACCTATAAAATAAACAGAACATTATCTCTCTAGGAAATTTGTAAGTTGTGTAATTCAAATGCTGTGATATTTGTGAAAATACTTCGTCATAGTCAGATAGAGAAGGTGGCATTGCCTCCATTCACAGAGCTGCAGCTGAAGGTCACGTCCCTGGCATAGACACAAAAGAGCAAACGCTATAGAGGTCCCGGAGCACTGGATAAGAATGAAGCAGGAGCCTAGAATGCAGCCGAGGTCTGATAATGAATTACTAGGTCAGAGCAGCACTAGCAGTGACAAGGGACCCCACACATGCTGCTTAAAACCTTCCTAGGATCGATGGGGTCCCAGAGCCTTGGGCAGAGCTAAGTCTTCCTGTGTTAAGTCTAGTGGCTTCCAGCCTGGGAAAAGGAGAGTCGTGGGGGAAGAAGCTGACAGGTCATTGCAGCTGGCTAGAGCAAAAAAACCAAGAGAGATGAGCTCCAACTTTGCTTTTCCCCCCTTATCCCTGGATATGGTTTCCTGGTTTTATGGCTCTAGACAAAAGTATAGGCTGTAAGATCCCAGAGGGAATGGACTCTATCTCAGATGTTATTGGATTTCCCATAGAACCTAGAAGAGCACAGAGCTCAAATAAGTGGTCCATAAAGACAAGATGCTGTGCCTTTGCCTTGTGAGTTCCCACAGCTAACTTTTCCCATAATGAACTTTTTGTTAGGAAGAAGATCCTAGAGGACTTATTAAACAGGGAGATTCCCAAGTTCTGCTCCTAGGGATTCAGATTCATGAGGCAGGGATGGAAAGAAATGTGCCTTTCACAAACTCCGTAGTTGTTTCCAATGCAGGTAAGCCCTGGGGCAAAAACTTTGAGAAACTCTGTGATAGTCTATTATTCCACATACTATCTTGTATTGAAATGATCTATTTATGGGTCTGACTCCCCCCACCAGACTCCAGGACAGGGCCTGTGTCTCCTCATCCTTGTACCCCAGAGCCCGGCAGAGCACCTGGCACATGATAGGTGTTTGGTTGTGCTCAAGAATGAGCCAAAAAAATACACCCATTCCCATGGGAACGGTTTCAGATCTAGGGCATGTGTTGTTGACAAGCATCACTGGTAATCCCCATATACCGTAAATATGGCAACAGTACTGAATGGTGGGATGCTAGAGCGATAGAACTGAAAAGTACCCACATCCCTTCTTTAGCATCCCTAGAGCAAAGGCACAACTCTGGCTCTCTGCAATTATTTGAGTCTGTAGGATTATGCTCCGAGAAGCATTTTCTCAGAGATCATCTAGCCAACGTAATTACAGTCACTTTGTAGACAAGGGGATGGAAGCCTAATGAGGCTAACTGACGAATTAAAGATTGCACCCTGAATCAGTGTCATGCCCAAAACTTAGACTCAGTTCTCTGGATTTTCTGGGCAGAGCTTCCTTAAAGCCATAAGATTCTGAGAAGAACCTGTATTGGTTTTTGTGTTTTCTTTTTTCAAAGAAGGGTCAATAAAATCTTTTCTTTTTTTAATGCCTCTATTGCTTGCTACAGGGATATTTGTCACACGAAGAAGGCATCATTTTAAAGTTCCCTGGACAGCTCTTACCAAGAACCTGGGCCATGGAAAGTCTTCCCGAGAGCCCTTTGGAATTCTAAGAAGGAAACAAAATTAGAGCTAATTAAGTGTGTAATTACTGTTGATTGTAGCAAGCATGCTTCTTTTAGGTCAGATTTATGATGCAGTGGCCTATAGTGTTTGTGACATGTGATAGCATTGAGTATGTTTTCAGGAAATGGGGACCTTGTCTCGGCCTTGGGATTATTACTAGAGGCGGGTTTTTATAGGATTGGGGAATGGACTGCAGTGGATTTCACAGAACAAGCTCTACACAAAGGGCATCTCCATGTTATGCACATTAACCAAAATGGAACCATCCTGTGCTCTGCACTTGCCAATGGGGCTTCTCTTCTTCAGTGCTATGTCCCTGCCCATCCAAATGTTTAGTGAATCACATTAATGCAACTAACTCAATGTCTGGTTTTATGTGTCCTCCCTCCATTCTCTGTTCCTTCAGTTTGGGTTGTCACTGTAACCCACCTATTTTAATGTTTTCTGACTCTTCAGGTATTCTTGCTACTATGTCAGGCTCCCTGTGAGATGGGTTCCTTTTCTTCAGTCCTTGGGCACATCTTCACTTTTTTTCCTTATGCAAAATCTTGTACACTCTTTCTTGGCAACTCTAGTTAAAATACTTACTTCCAGAGGTAGGCGGACCCCATCTGTAGTAGATCCAATGAGAGAGGCTGTGCCCCCTTCTTCCTTGCCCACCTGTGCTAATGATTTGAAAATAAATCCCTCTGATGGCTCAAGTGCTATCTGCTGCATTGTAATCAGCCTTGAGGATTCAGAGTAATTTTCCCCATCAAAGACTTCTCTCACAAGCCTTCCCACACTACTGGGAAATGGGTGAGACAGAAAGGATTGTAAAGGATTGTGTCCATTTTGCAGGTTTTGAAGCTAAGGATCAATGATCAAGCTGACTTACCTAAAGTTAGTTAGTAATAGGGCCCCTTCAAGAACCATGACTTCCTGTATGCTGGTCTAATTGTCTTTAGTCCTTTTTTTCCCCCCTCTGATCACGCTTTTGCATAGCTAAAGTGTACTCACAAGGTTGGCTGATGTGTCCTCGGTAGGATGGAAGGGAAGGAGGAGGAAATCTTTGTTTTCCTCTCCTGGAATGTTCCAATGGTTCCAGCTGTGGCTACAGTTCATGACTGCAGGGATTTTTTGCTTGTTTATTTTCTTTTGAAAGATTCTATCTCAATTCCAGAAAACTTTCCAGCAAACAGTACTTTGAGGCAGCTGGGGAAGGGAAGGCTGTTCCTTCCCTGTCATATGTCCTTAAAATAACACAATGGGGGAGGCAAGCCCTCAGGGCCCCCTTGAGGTACCAAGGATAGCATAATGAATTGGCTAATCATAAACCATTCGCTCCTGAGTTCCAAGCGATATGGTAATGAATTGCCAACGAGCCATTCGCCAGACTGCAGCCATATGGTGAGGGATGGGACCCTGGCACATTGTAGCCATACTGTGGATTTGTCTGTGTAATTGTTCCCATCCAGGACCTCCCTATCTCTATGGCTGCTAATTAACGTCCTGTTTAAGCTTCTGTTGTCAAAACTAATTATTTGTTTGTTTTATGCAGACAGGTCTTTCTCTTATCTGGTTAGTAATAGTGACCATTAAGAAATTAAAATGTGTTTGAGTTCACATAAAAATATTTAAATTTTACATCTTGTATTGCCTAGTGGGTACTGAGGCCTACCAGCCCTGGCCTATGGTAGCAACTCAATCTAGGAGCTTATTAAAATCAACAAATTATCATCTTTCCCAATAGAAACTCCAATGAGGTTTCAGTTCATTAATTTTCCCCATTGCTCTTCCTGTCCATGGACATTACTGTAGTTGGTTCCTCAGCTATAAAATGTGGATTTTATGATAATAGTGACGATAATAAAAATAATCAGGAGAAGAAAGAGATTCATTTATTAGAATAAGGCACCATTTCAAATACATATTTCCTATTAGTCTGAGGAGATGGTGAAATTTTGGAAAGAACAATGTTGGTTTCCTTGTGCTCTTCTACCATTTTGTTTCCTTGCCTCTTTAATTGCTTTCCTTAGTTATTACCCAGCTGGGGCCAGAAAGAGTTTGGGGAAAACCGAAAGAAAACAGAGCAAGGCTACCCTGAAAGGAAAGGGGAATAAGAACCTACTACCAAGAAACAGCAAAGCCAATTGGAAAGAAACTATCTTATGAAGGATTTAGGAGACCAGCAGCATCAGGGAGGCTATGAGTCGGTGGGCTGTTTTCCTATACCAGCATGTGTCCATCATTCCCCGACCCTCACCACTAGGGAACAAGGGGTACTGACCCTTTATCCCCAACACACATCTTTCTGGCAGCCTTTCCCCACTGACTGCCTATTACTCCTGTGCATTGATCTTCCTTTTATGATAATGTTAAAGAATATGAGGAAATGAAGGCAAAGAGGAAAGAGGATGAAGGTGTGAGGAAGCCCCCAGGGTAGTGTTTTCTGAGAACGCTCCTGGACTCCTCCTCGTCTACGGACACAGTGGGAACAGTCTCTCTGTTTCACAACTTCCTGATTTTTCCCTGGGTCCGTGTCTGCACCCCAGAAACAGTCACTGTGTTAATTGCAAGGGTCAGGCCAGTGTCTTCCGTGGCATCTGGGACATGGTATAATGCACACAGATTTCCATATGCAGTCCCTCCCCGCAGTCCTCGGCCCCAGAGCACCCACACCACGTGAGAATGCGGCTTCTCGGGAGACGCTGACATTTTAATTGGAAGCATCTGTTGCCTTTTCTGTTATTTTTGGCCAGGTTTGGTTTATTTGTATGAGCCGATGTTTGTGTACAGACCCGCCTACGCGTTTCACAGGAGGCGGGACACAAAGCCTAGCATCACCGCCTCTCTCATTTTCTTCTCAAGTGGCTGACTGGGACATGTGATAGGGCCACCTGCATTCACCCCAGTCTGCTCTGTGCTAGGGTTCTCTCAGACGAACCGAGGGTGGGGAGGGCCAAATGGAGAGCAAAAAGTCACCTTCCTGGGAAAGGAGAGATTTGGGAGAGAGACACCTGCCTCCCTCTTCCCACCCCTGGCCCCAGATTGTGGTGAGGCCTCTCCCACCACCCGCCCAGCAGATGTCCCTGCCCTGCTCTGACTCACACACTAGCCAAGGCTATCATCCTCAAGTCACCTTCAAGCCCCGTTCCCACTGGCCTCTGAGACCCTGCCCTTCACACGGAAAAACCTCCCTTCTTTTCTCTGTCAAAGCTAATCATCTCCACAGAACCTCCCTACAGCTGGCCAGTGGACCAGGCCACACATTCAGCAGCACTGCTTCCAGTCAGTAATCAGGACATACTGTGCTGTTGCTGCATTTAGAGCCATAGTGGGTTGATTAGTGGTCCCCTCCAAAGTTGTCCCCTCCAGAACCTCAGGATGCAAACTTTAGGAGATGAAGGTCTTTGCAGACATCTTTAAGGTAAGGATCCTGAGATGAGATCATCTGCATGAGGGTGGGTCCTAAATCCACTGATGGAGGAAACAGAAAAGGAAATGAGAGAGGAGGATAGAGGCCAAGATTGGAGTGATGCAGCCACAAAACAAGGAATGCCGGGAGCCACCAGATGCTGAAAGAGGCAAGAAAAGCTCCTTTCCTGGAGCCTTCAGAGCAAGCATGACCCTGCCAATACCTTGATTTTGGACTTCAAGCTTCTAGAACTGTGAAAGAATAAATTTGTTGTTTTAAGGCACCAAATTTGTAGTACTATGGTAAAGCAGCCCTAGGCGAGGGTGACATGATGCACAAAATTCTAAAAATGGGAATTGGAATCAGCCCTAGATTTGCCACTAGGGGATCTAGTCTGCTGTGTCCCCTCAGAGAGGTCACATAAGCCCCCTGGGCCTCAATATCCTGGCCTGCACATTGAAGGAGGTGGAGAAAATGATGTCTATGACCTCTTGCAGGTCTAATATTATATGTGCTATACAAAAAAGAGAGGCTGTAACTACATAGGATGATGACCTTATCAGCCCAAGTGCCCACTGTGAAAAGCAGACTAAAAAATCCATCATGGATCAGAGGAGAACTTCACATGCGGCAATGTCAGTGAAGGCCCGGCAGAGGAGGCAGACTGATCTCAAGCACAGATTGGTAAAGGAGAGGAGCAGAGAGAGCATTAGACACAAGGGCCAAGGGGAGGTAACATGCAGAGATTGGATGAGTGGGTCACAGTGAGGAAATGGGCCAGGGCAGAGCAAGAAAGACCATGAGAACACCACATTCCCACTCACCCAAAAGTCATCTTTTGGTAATGTCTGCTCCACTGCCAGCATCCCTGCACCAAGGGATGTACTTTGCTCCATGGGAGAAATAAGACTCTTCCTCAGCTTGCACACATCCATGCATTAAACAAATACATATTGAACACTCACCATATAGCCAGCAGTGACCCATGCACTGAAGAGTCAGTGGTGAGCACAGCCTCTGCCCTCAGTGGGTTTGCAATTGGATGGTGGAGGCCGATCATTGAGCATGTAACTATGTTCAAGGTGGTGGGTATTTTAGTCAAGAACATAAACAGAGGGATACCTCAAGCTGAGTCCCACCTAGTTTGAGGGGCTTGGAAATCTTCCCAAAAGAAATGACTTTAAGCTACCTGAAAAATGAATAAAAGTTGGCTAGTTGACAGGAATGGTGAGGGCTTCCTTTAGTTCTCCCTCATTTGAGTATGTGTAAAATAAAAAAAGCAGAAACATACAACAGGAATAAATAGGAACAGTAAGAAAAGGCAAGAAGAATAATCAGTTAGAAAAACATGGCCATCTGGGGCCATCTGGCACAGGGACAAATATCCCTGCACAAACTAGGGCCTTCCAAGTACAACTCTGAACCTAAAATACAAGCTCAAAATAGATTCACTGTCCTTTGCTTTTCTCAAAGGTAAGAAAGACTAGAATAATTTTCAGAAATGCCATCATTCAATATCATCAACAAGGCACCTTAGCTCTCTGGAAGACTGATTGGGGTAGATCTGTTCCCAGTAGTGGCCGGCCTCCTGAATCTTCTTATGTTGACGGTTACAGACTGGTCTTCATATATGTTCTTGGTGTGATTCTCTTCTCTTTCTCAGTCCTTGGAAGAGAGTCCTAAGTTCCTCAAAAACAGGTCCTTTATTGTTTCTTTGCTTGCCAACCCATTCATGGGTGCCTAGCCATCTACAAAGTTTTCCTATACAAATAACCAGTGTTGATTTAGTGAGTCCCCTCAAACCTTCCACCATCCATTCATATGGACCATTGAAAGTGGTCTGAAGATGTGAGCCTAGTAACTCAACAAGACTTTGTTAAAGGCTCTTAGTTCAAGGCATCATGCACACACAAAAGCACCTGTCCTCAAGGAGTTTACAATCTGGTTGTGGAGACCAAACATACACATGTAAAAATGTAAATGGAATCACAAAATGTAGAGATGTTTGGAAATCAAGGATGACCTCTGAGCTGATATCATGGGTAGCAATGCCATGCCAATGCCTCCAAATCATTGCTTTCAGGTCGATCCAAGGGAAAATTCAGGGATGAAGGATCCTTGGCCCTAGCCTGGGGACTGCAGATGGTGCTGGTCTATCCTGGAGCTTCCAGTACAGCCAAAGGCCTTGAAATGTCTTTGAAAAGAACAAGGATGAAAATAAAGACTCCATATACCCCCTCATGGAATACATTCCACACCTTACCCAACTCATCTGTGGACCTGGCAGTTTCTGTCCCATCCCTCTTTGTAGCCAGGGACACAAAGAGGAGATGGACCAATGTCCCTATCTCTGCCTATCCATCTGTGTCATCGCCTCCCTATCTTCCTCTCTTTGTCTTTCTGTCAAAACCTGTCTGTCTTAGGGGCACCTGGGTGTCTCAGTTGGTTAAGTGTCTGACTTTGGCTCAGGTCATGATCTCCTAGTTTGTGGGTTCAAGCCCCATGTTGGGCTCTGTGCTGATAGCTCAGAGCCTGGAGCCTGCTTTGGATTCTGTGTCTCCCCCTCTCTCTCTCTCAAAAATAAATAAACGTTAAAAATTTAAAAAAGAAAAAAACTGTCTCTCTCACAAATTCTCCAAAAGTTTCCTTTCTGTGTTTTTCTCTCTATCTCTTTCTGCCTCACAGTCTCTGTCTCTTTCTATTACATGCACACAGTTATATTTTGGGGAGAAACCCCCTATCCTTGTCACAGTGAGCCTCGGTTCTAATTTATTAGCATGAAGGAGATCAAGGTTTAAAAGAAGAAGAAAAGACATTTACAGGAAAGCCACGATAAGGTTGTGACTGCATTTCAGGTCACTGAGGGGACAGGGAAGGAAAAATAAATTGGACAGAACTGAAAAAGTTAAGACCCAGAAAGTCTGGGTTATATTATGTCAGCAATCTGCTGCTATAATGGCTGTGATTCTGCATTCTGTGGGCCCTCACCCCCTGCCTCCCTTTGATTGTTTTCACAAGAGGTGTTGGGGCCAAAGCCTTTGAGAAGTTCTGCTAAGATAAATTCTCTTTGTAGAGCTATCTCACTTGGAGCCCACATGGTTGCTTCTTCTGGAATACATAGGATTATGGGTCATAGGCCAGGCCTCTGCTGCACAGAGGAGTGACTAAGACTCCTTCAGTGTCAAGACTGGAAGAGGCTTTGGAGAGTGTCTGATCCATCCTCTGCTTAACAGAGAGGGAACCTGAAGCCAGAGAGATGAGGTTGTCCAAAATTCCACAGCTAGCTTGGGGCAGAGCCAGCCCAGAGCATTTTTCCACCACCTTCTCACTGTGCTTCCCAGGTTCCTGCCTCATCGCCATCTCTAATGGGCAATGTTGGGTGAGATGCTTGACCTCTCTGAGCCTCAGAGTTCTTACTACAGAATTAGGGAGCATGGAAAGAGAGTATTTCTGAGGGTTTCTTGTAGAGTAACAAGTGCTTACAACTATTTTCGTGTTTAAACCTGACATTTCTGCGTTTTTCAGTAGTCATAAAAATTCCCATACTTAGGGGAGAAAAATTAGTCTTTGTGAGATTAAGCGAACTCCTTAAGATCATGAAACTTGTAGAGTCAGAATCTGAATCCTGATCCCAGCAGTTTATCCAGGACCCATCCCCTACCCCCACCCCCCACCCCACAGCTGTACTTAGCACAGGCTTAGAGAAAATGAGATGTATTTGGACCAATGACCATGCCCTCCCACACTCCCCAGACTCTCCATGCTGCTCTGTCCCCCAACCCCGCCACCAGTGGGAGTGAAGAAGTAGGTCACCATGCTCACAGGGAAGCAGCCTGGCCCACTCTTTCATGGAGTATCACAATGTCACATTCCCCTTGGCCTGCCTGTCAGGATCCTGCCTCCAGAAAGTGGCCCAACCAGCTGTGGAATAAAAAGGCATTCAGCCCTGCTCCCCACACACAGGTGTCTGCCTCACCGAAAGAGGCTTCAAGATGCCCAAAGCCCCACACCAAACAGCTAGATGATCCCCTGAACTCAGAGAGGAAACTTACTTGGAAAGGTGACAGCTCACTAGCTTGTTCTCATCCTGCTTGCACAGCACAGCAGCATTTCCAGCTGGCATTTGCAAAGGCCATTTTCCCCACTCTGGATTCAGGACACCTCCCCACCAGCCAGTGCTCAGAGCTAGTTGCACCATTAGACATTTCTTTGGACACACACTCATTCATACACATGCACATCAAGTCCTGTTATTTTTATTGTGTTTTTTTTTTCTCCTTCTCTCCTGAAGATCCCATAGAGTCCTCTGCAGGGCACAGGCCAAAGAAGACAGCCACCCACATGATATGATTTTACAGATAGCAAAAAGGTCCCTGTTCCTAGCTCATGTAGTAACTCCCTTTTAATTGTGTACAGAGTCACCCCAAGCCAATAGCCTTGTTCTTTTCCCAGCCTTTACAGGGAGCATTACCTGGGCCAGACAGTTTGGCTCTTAACACATCCATGGTACTTGTCTGTATTCAAAGAAGCACTTTATTATGTATAGCCTTGCATCCTTAGTCAACTGTTTACCACGTGAGGAACTTTTTTCAACCAGGATATAGCTTCGGTGGGGCAGAAACTATATTTGAGGCAACAAGCTCTGAAATTCTAGGGTGTATATAGTAACTTAAAGCTTCTTTTTCAGACTCTCACATATTACTCATAACAGTGGACCCTTTCAGGGTAACTTTTCCTTGGAAGACCCTTGTCCTCCAAATCAGCCCTCACCCCTCTTTTAAGGTCCATTTCCATTGTTTTCCTTGTGACATTCTTGGCTCCATTCCATACTCCAATGACATTAGTAACCCCTTCCCTGTGCTTGCTCCATGGCCCTTTATACATACCTTTATCTTTGCCTGATCACAATGGTTCATTTTTATCTGCTAAATATCTAGATGTCTTTCCATCCAGACGGTGAGCACTAGGTGGGTAACTGCCATACCCAGGAACAGCTAGCAGGACAAGCAAGATCTCAGGGATGTAAGCTTGAGAGAGAACGCAGTTGGAACTAGGTGGGAAAGGAGGACCTAATCCATGTGTCCCAAATTCTCCCACAAGAATTCTCCCATTTGTGTTAACTCCTGTCCCCAAAACAGATCTTGGAAAAAGCATTGCCTTGGAAAAAGAGTCCAGAATCCAAGGGGTGGGATGATATCACACAGGGATCAGGCCTCCATGTGTATATCAGAAGGTTCGCTACAGTAGGCAAAGCATTACTGCAGAAAATGCCCAGGGACACGTACTATTTGAAAACAGGTAGGCTGTGGCCTCAAGACACTGACTTATCAGTCTGCTCATGGCAGGGCCCTCCTAGGAAGAGTGGGGCTAGAAAAATGGGCTCTCGGTTCTCAGGGAATAAGCCTAGCAAGAACCCAGCCTAACAGACTAAAGTTTGAGATGTGGTTTCAAGCCCACAGGGGAATTAGGAGGCTGGGAAGGGAAACTGAAGCAGGAACCCAGATGCACGTACAGGAGCACATTTTGGGGGAAAGATAAATGCTTGGAGACTACATACCAGTGCCCATGGAGCATCCCTGGGCAACAGATTATACACTGTCCATCAGATGGTGGAGGTGAGGCTCCCAAATGAGTTCTTGGCCTCACCAGGTATAGCTCGTGAATTGGGGTAAACAGGCCCAGCAAGGAAGGAGTGGGGAGCAGGGAAGCACAAGCCAGATTAGGAGATTCCCAGGCCAGGAAGAAGGGTCCTTTTTCAATTTTACACCTCCCACACCCAGAAAACTGCCTGATCCCTATGAAGCAGTCAAGAGAGATTTGTTGGAGTGCATTTAGGAGTGAGAGAAGTTTCCAGATACCTTTCCATCATTTTGGCAGGTAACTCCCAGCTTTCCTGGTCAGGCCCTGCTTACTGGAACCCTCCGTCCAGTGCCACAGAGAAAGTGCAATTCCCCCTCTGCACTATTGCTCATTACCAAGAAAAATGACGGCTTGATAGTCTTCCAGCAAGAAAGAACGATCTATTTCATTTGGAAGTTTGGTAATTGATTAGAGCAATAGATTTTCTTCAGGGCAGCCTCGCTGGGAGAGTCTGGCTCGGGCACAGGATTTACATACATTAGGTTCACTATGCCTTCAGAGTTTGTCTGAGAGGATGAGATCACAAGGCCATTACTGGGAGTGGGTGGTGGGCTGGAAGGATGGGGAAGGCAGAGGGGAATTCCCAGACATCATTTGTCAACAATGAGGGTCGTGTCTAGTTCAGAATACTTTCAAGTACTTGGTAAATCCATTACCAAGGGTCTGTCTACTCTGGGCTGTGATCAGAGAAAGGGCTTCTTTGAGGATCCCTGTTGACCAAGTTTCAGTATAGATGGTCTCCAGAAACTTACCACTAACCAGTGTGGTGCCCACTCAGAGAGGTGCCCAATGATGGCTCACTATTCCATGGCTGCACCTCAGCCTCGGTGAAAGGATGCCCCAAAAGTTCATATCATGGAGCCACTGTAGAGGTCAGTGGAGCCAGCTGGTAGCAAACACAGGTCTCTATTACAAATACCATCTGAGGCACATCCTGATCTTATATACCCCAGCCTTTACTTCCCTCTCTGTGTGTCTCGGGGTCAAAACCTACTTTAAGAAAAACTCTCAAACTGGTCATTTGCCCCCCAGTGTAAACATAAGTCATTATGTTCTCTTTCCCATAGTAACCTCCACTTTCAGCCTTATCACTAACTCTCTGGCAAAGAAATCTCTAGCATCATTACATTTATGAGATGGGGGGTGTGGAATACATAGGAGGGATATACACCACAGACAAAACACATTTTGTAATACCATTGTGTAATGATACTGCCTTTCTTTGAGTCACAACACTAGCTCCAAATTAGGGCCTGTAGGACTCAAATACAAAATTAATTGTGATATGTGTAATTATAATAATGACAGTTTGACCTTAGCCCCAAAGTAAAGAAGGAAGGGTAAAGGTGTTTAGATCTTACCTACACATATGCAAAGAATTGATAGTTGACTTGGGCCTATAGTGCCTGGCCCCAGAAGTCTGATGGTGAAAAGAATGAGATACTTACCTGTCTGTGCTATTCTCACTATACCTACTCAGACTCATGATGGAAGAAGTTTCTCCTTTGACCAGCTGAGAATGGACCCAACCTCCATGGGGATCCCAGACTAAGAGAACATCTCCACCTCCACAAAGTGTTCTGCCCTGGAGTGGTGAAAAACTGTAACCTTTCCTGTGCCTCCCTGGGTAGGCATCCTGCCCTTTCCATGCTGTAGCTCCTGGTTTAATCTCTAGAACCACAAGTCAGTCCTAATCAGACCAATAGCATCAGCCACAGTTGGGGAAAAAAAGCTTCCCCCAAAGATGATACCGTGGAGGTAAACATCGACTCTGATAAAATGCAAATCTGGCCCTGTAGACGAACTTGCCTTGTTAGAAATTTCCCATAGATGCCTTAGGTGAGAGTTCTAAGGGGGACCTGGCCTATATTACTTGTTGTGTAAATGGTGATATTGGGAAGCATACCAGTCAGTCAGCAAATTTTATTGCACATCTATGATGGGCAAGGCTCAATTCTGTGAGGGATACAAAGATGAATAAAGATCAACCCATGCCCTCAAGATTTAGGTGGAAATTCACCCATGGCAAACTTCCTGTTGCTTACATGGCACTGAGATAGCTACTAATATAGCCATTAGTACTCATTAAAATGTTAATTTATATATTAATAAATGCTTTATTCCTACCCTTAAGGCTATCTTCTTTCCTCTGTTCCCCAATTTATCAAAAATTGAAATGCAAGCACCAGATTCAGTGATTCTCTTGAAACCTAATAAGAAAACAATAAGAACCGCATTAATCATAATGGCATTCTCCCGGGGCAGGTTGAGGGGGATGTGTTAGCTAAACAGGATGAGCGCTTCATTCATAGAACTGTTAAAATACCTGGTGGTGTATGCCCGGCACCATAACGGTGCCTGGCACTAAGTGATTTGTCAATAAATATTTGTTCAATGAGTGAATGATCGATTGAAAATGGAAGAGGTTTCAAGTGCTCTTAATACAACTACAGATTCTGAAAATTATGATTTTAAAGTAACTGCTTTGTCATACTAACTTGTAGCATCACTGAGCTAAAATCCATTTTAAGGAGCAATCATGGAGACCGTGGACAGAGTGTAAATTTGTATCCAAACACCTGGGTACTGAGCTTGACTAATATCAAGTAGCCAGGTTGGCCTTGGGAAGGTCCTTTCATCTTTCTGAGCCTCTGTTTCCTAACAAAATAGTCTGGGAAATGCAGTATAAGCAGAGTCAAAAGAGGCACAGAGGAGACAAAAGGAGCACCTCCCATCCAATGGGGGCACCCTCCACAGCTCACCCCCTATGGAATGTAGACACATGGGGCCTGTGAAAGCAGGGTGGGCAAAGTCACAAGGGGGTGACATTCCTGGGGCAGAGAAACTGTCCCTCACAGGAAACAGGACCTGGAGCAAGAAGAATTTAACACAGACCCTTAGTTCTTGGGAATTAATCAGGGTCTGATCTGCATTGCTCTCCTTTGTGTTCCCTAAGTGTGAGGCACCTTGCATACCCAAACTGCCCTGTTAAGTGGAAATTCCTCACTGTGAAAATTCAAAGTCTTGATAGGCAGTGTGAAATCTTAATATTAATAAGTAATTGAGTTAATCATTGATATGGTTTCCTAAACTCCCTTTCTGAAGATTCTCATTAAAAAAACATCACAGTTGGACTTTTGGGAGTGCAAGGGGTATGCTATACCAAGTATAAGGCTGTGTTGATGCTGGAATCAAAGAGAACATTAAATTAAACTTATCCAGAACATATTGAATTTTCATGTTTTTCTTTATTTCCCTTCCCTCTCCCCACTGTTTTCCTTCTTTCTTTCTTTTCTTCCATCCTTCCTTCCTTCCTTCCTTCCTTCCTTCTTTCCTTCCTGTCCTCCTTCCTTCCTTCCCAGCCTCCTTCCTTCCTTTCTCTTAGCCTAAAGTAAAGCAGTATCATAAATTGGAAAGGTCACTCAGGCAATACTTTGGAGACCTTAATTCTCCTCCCAAATTTGCCACTGAAATAAGTGTGAACCTAGTGGGATCACTTTATTTCTCTGGCCCTCAGCATCCTCATGTATAAAGTGAAGGGTCTGAACAGACCAGTGGTTTTCCAGATGCTGCCTCAGGGAGCTGAGTGGGGGAGAGAAAGATCAGACATGGGGCTTGCAGCCCTCTGCCCTCTCCTCAATCAGGAAGCTGGTTTCTTATCTGCTTTCCACAGGGGAGGAGACTTCATAATAGTTTGTTTGAAAAGATTAAAGTGTTCTCTTTGCTTTTTAAAAACAAAATGTTAGAGACCCACTGGGCCACTTGATCTCCAAGGTCCTTTCACACACCAGGGGAGTGGGTTTCCAGTGTTTATTGAGTTTCTGTCATGTAAAAGACATGGTGCTGGCCCTGTAAAATGAAACCAGGAGGACTGTAAGGCAGAGACCCCGGTGGCTCGAGGGGCTCCCTGGACTCTGGCACTCACCGTGGGGTACTTGAGTGCAGGGGTCACTGACAGATCAGGGAGCGATGTCAGCAGCAGAGGAAGATGCACAGAGGGATGGAACTTGAATTAAGCCTTCAAAGATGGGTGGCATCTGAAAGGAAAGAAGGGAGAGCACACGGGAAACAGGGAGGGCCACCCCTTCCCCCCACAGTCCTGGCCGTGTGCCATCTGTGCGTGGGCATGGGGACACAGAGGTGAACCAGACATCACCGTTTGGTGAGACGTGGACAGCCCACCAAAGAACCCAGTGGGCTCAGGGCCCAGCTCCATTTGGGTCCTCGATGGTGACGACACAGCTTTTCCCACGAATTCATCTGACTCTAGTTAGCTTGGAAAAGGCCGCCTGAGTCAGCAGCAGGGCAGACAAAATGACCTCCCGAAGTAACTTCTCATGAGACACGGCCCTGGCTGATTCGGTTTGGCTGGGATTCCGAGACATTCCAATATCTGCACAAAGGGCAGGCCCTCACCCCAGCCAGACTGACCTCAGCCTTGCCTCTCCCAATAGATAATTACCCCTTTAGGTCTCCAAAGCAAGCCCTGTTGTGGGTAACCCTTGGAAGTGACATGCTGTTTTCTGAAGGGAATTAAAGGGTCTGGAGTAGCCAAAAGGCTCCTCAGCAGGAGGGTTTGTTATTCTTTTAATTGTGGCATTAAACCTCAGGCTAGCATTACATAAACATTCATGCTGCTATCCAACTGCCAAATTAGCTTCTTTTGACAGGCTTTATCATGGCCAAGGCCAGTCTCACCCGGAGGTGAAGGTGGCCACCAGTTCTTGGCTGGGAGTTGTAAATCCTGTACCTTGAGGAACCCCACACAGTGACCTTCCCTCCCAGAGCTTTCTCGCCTTTTGACTGATGCCTGAAATTTTACCTTTGGGATGTGGGGCATTCTCCTGAAGACTTTAATCCCTCTTTTTTCTGGGAGGGAATAGTAGGTTCATAGGGGCGCAAAAAAATAAAAGTACACTGGTAACAGAGAAGAGTTAGGAAAGAAGCAACTTCCTCAATGGGTGACTTCTATAGAGTAATGTGTTTTGTTGCATCTGTTTTAGAAGATCGTGGAACTGGAATGTTCAAACTAATACCATACCTTAGCTTTGACATCTTCGATTAGATATCCTAAATGCAAAATAATAACAATAATAATAATAATGATAATGATAAAGAACACAGATCTAGATTCAATCTGTCTCTACTGCATTATATAGAAGAAGGAATAAGATGTATAATATGTTTTCCCAATTGCAACTCCATGCTTTATAAGAGCTGTTACCTGCTAAAGCATAGATCATAGCTCTGGATCACCACAGCATTTCCAAGACATCTTTGAGATTGTCTATTTCATTTCACAGTTGATACAGATCAGATCCCTGTTCACCATGTGCTATGCACTTTAGCTTTCATACTGTATTGAATACTGTGATTTTAAAAAATAGATAATCATCTTGTTTAAAAATCACATGTCCATTTTTTGCATGTAGCCAGTGTTAAACTTCAGTAAAACTCTTTTGTGACAGCATCTGTATTCAGCTGTTTGTCATTCATTCAGTTTAGCAGCTATCAAGTACAGTTCTCGACACCAGGATTACTCAGAGAAAGAAGAGAACTCAGCCCACACGTGCAGCCTGGAGGTGATATAGACACGTTAGTGAATAAAGCAGCCCTGTACGCACTGGGATGGAGTAGTGACAGACAACCCAGAGCAAGGAATTCTAACGTGCTAGGTCCCCAGGAAGAGCTTCACGGAGGAGTGGTTCAAGTTGTTGCTGTCAGAATTCAGCCACTGATGGTCAGACATTAAGACATGGTGACCAGAGCTCACTTTCCTTTGTGTTTTCACAAAATGATGAATAATGAAAGGACTGGAGTTGAAATCTCTTTCTCTTCCTTTTCTTATGAAAACAGAACAGATGGATCTCAGGTTTTTGAACATCTCTTCAATAGTGTGCCACCTTAACTCCCTTTCCCTGGAGAGCAAAGCCAAGGACAGGCAAACTAGTTTGCACAGGTGTTAGGGAAAACAAGATGTGTCCACCGGTGATTTTGGTGAACTGAGAACCCCAGCTGGCAGGGGGCCAGCCCAGTGGCATACAAGTAATATAATACACAATCTAAATGCAAGCATTTGGGGCCTGTTTGGGGAATCAATTAACAATAAGCATATACATCCATTTACAAAATAGCAGTGTGCTGGAGTATACCCACATTGTAATTGGAAACTAAAATAATACCGGGAGGAATAATCATTAAAAACTCTTCTCTGAAAAGCCAAGAATAATATTAAGAAAATAAAAAATGTCGTCCATCTGCAGAGTTATATCCTTAGGGAGGCACCGCAGAGCACACTAACAAGCAACTGAATCCATGTATAAATGAACTGAAATCCACGAAGGCAGAAAAGGCAAGGTGGGGCTCGGACTGAAAAGAAAAAAAAAATCTCCCTTGCAGATTAGCTACCCCTGAACCAGGCATAGTTCCATTTGATGGCTTCTTGTAGGAGATGGAATGCTGACCCTCCAGGGAAATCATTTGCCCATTCACAGTCCCCGGTGTTAGTTCTGAACTTGGATCATCTTCTACTCCCACAGGCCGGTGCCCACACAGAAGCTCACATGCAAGCACACATACACCTCACTTGCTCACCCCTCCAGGGGGGATCCCAGACTCATAATTCACTGTTAGTTGCTAACTGGTGAAGGGGAACAGAATAGGACACCCCATAATATGACTTTTGGACATAAGGATTGTCTTCAGCTGATTTTTTAAAATTCATTTTTAATGTTCATTTTTGAGAGAGACAGACAGACAGGTAGTGAGTGGGGGAGGAGCAGAGACAGAGGGGGAGACACAGCATCAGAAGCAAGCTCCAGGCTCCAAGCTGTTAGCACAGATACCGACGCAAGACTTGAACCCAGGAACCTCAAGATCACAACCTAAACTGAAGTGGAGCTTAACCCACTTAGCCACACACAGAGGCACCCCTTCAGCTGATTATTTTTAAGAAGCAAATGGAGAAGCTCTGAAAACCCAGTAAACCCAGTTACCTTTTGCAAGAGACATTTACATTTGTAAGGGAAATCTCTATTTGTAAGAATGTCTCTCTTTGTATCAGGAAGAGATCATTCTAAATATCTAAAACTCTTTAGAAGTGGAGAAGGTGACTTAAATCTGCATAACAATCCTTACCCTTGTTTACTGTGCCCTTCCTGGTCAGCTCCCCATATGCACCTTTACCTCCCCAGGCCCCCACACCATCTTATCTTCAGCTGAAGATGATATTTAGGGTGATAGCTTGAACCATTCCAAAGAGTGACTTGATTGTCCTGGGTCTCTCCCATATATACAGGAGATATATTTGTTATTAAACTTTTGTTTGTTTTTCTCCTGTTACTCTGTCTTTTATTACTGAGGGCCTTTGGTCTGGAAGCCCTGTGGCTGTAAGAACGCTCTGGGCTCTACCCTACAGTGAGGTCTCTGAGCTAAGCCAGAGTCAGGTGGAGTAAGTCCTGAACCAGGAACTAACAAGCTGGACAGGCACCAGGTACCTGGCAGTGGCATCAGGCTACTCGCCCAGCTCCTCTGGTCTTCAGCAGGGCTCTGCATACATGCATAGGAACTGGCAGCTGCTGTCACCTTCACTCACTGGAAACCACCCCTGTGCCGTGCTTAGAGCGCTTTGCGCCAGTGGGCATGCCTTGTACACATCAGTTGTGTCCCCCATAGTGCCAGGCACAATGTTTTCATAGTACTAAGGACTATATTGATACTTTTTAAATGATTGATTAAATGTGTTTAAAATCACTCTTCTTTCTGGGGTGCCTGGGTGGCTCAGTCGGTTGAGTGTCAGCTTTGGCTCAGGTCATGATCTCACAGCCCATGAGTTTGAGCCCGGCATCAGGCACTGTGCCGACAGTTCAGAGTCTGCAGCCTGCTTTGGATTCTCTGGCTCCCTCTCTCTGTCCCTCTCCCACTAGCACTCTGTCTCTCTCTCTCTCTTTCTCTCTCTCTCTCTCTCTCTCTCTCATAAATAAACATTAAAAAAATTTTTAATTGCAGTTCCTTCTATTCTTTTTTATTACGATTTATGGAATAAACTCTGCATGTAAAATGAGTTAGATCTATATGGAAAAGTGTTTGGGAGTTTACATCCTGAAGAGGTGTGGCCTACAGGTGACAAGCTACATGGTGTCCTGGGAGAGCATGACATTTCAGCATCAGGAAAGTGGGGTTCTAACACATCTAGCTGTATGGCCTGGGACAATTCATTTCACCTCTGGGAACATCCATTTCCTCCTCCCTAAACTTGGAAGTAACAGTTTACCTAATATGTAGGTGATTATGAAAAGTTCATTGAAAGGACTTAGTAAATGGCAAAGTTGGGAGCAAATATAAACAGTTATTATCATAGTTGTTACAATTGCAGAGGCCTGCATTCCATTCCTTTGAATGCAAAGATGATTTTCTGTGCACTGCTTGAGTAGGACCTACGTGTTTATGTCGGACAGTGTGCACACCTTCTCCCCTGCCTCCTGGGAGATCCTCCAGGATCTGAACAGCTGGCCCAGGCAAGAGTGATGTCGATGACCAACCAACAGGCCCACCTGTGGGCTGGACCACCCTCTGCACCTTCCAACACAATTCTGTATCAGCCAATCCATCAACAGTCATGTTTTTTACATCCATATTTATGAGTCCCCACATTTTTGAAGGGGGGTTTTGAGATTTTAGGTTTTCACCTTGTAGGAACTCAGTGCCTATTTGATAATGGACTTGGCATCTGTAACAAGCACACTTGATTGTCCAAATCGATGCAGGGAGTGGTGCTAGGCAGCATCCAACAGAGTTAAGAGGTTCATCCCAAGAATGTGCCGAAAGCATCTTTGCAGTTTCCAGTATTGTGCCAAGGACTCTTACAGAAGACTCGCCCTCAGCGACTGCGCAGGATAGGGACCAAAAACCACAAGGCCGACCCACAGTGACTACATAGTCATGTAAGTATGATGCAGCTCAGGGAGCAGACACTAGCGCAGAGAGAGGGTCAGAAAAGCTTGGCAGGTTGGGAGTAAAAGGAAAGGGGGACGGGGGTTTCAAGGCAAAAGTAGTAGTCTTGGAAAAGGCTGCCAAAAAGGAAGGATGTTTCTTTTTTATCTTTTCTTTTTCTTCTTTTTCACTTACCTTTTTTTTTTTAATTTTTTTTAATGTTTATTTATTTTTGAGACAGAGAGAGACACAGCATGAGCAGGGAAGGGGCAGAGAGAGAGGGAGACACAGAATGTGAAGCAGGCTCCAGACTCTGAGCTGTCAGCACAGAGCCCGACGCGGGGCTCGAACTCACGAGCTGTGAGATCATGACCTGAGCCAAAGTCGGACGCTTAACCGACTGAGCCATCCAGGCGCCCCTTTTCACTTACCTTTCAAGGGAACAGATTTATATGTGAGATCATGTCTGGCTCAAGTGATCTTGAGAATGTACTGTATTCCGTAAACCAGCAAGTTGCAAAGTTTAACATGCATCAGAATCACTTAATGTGTGTGTCAAAAATGCATCTTGTTAAAGAATCAGAATATCTGGGGTTGGGCCCCTCATCTGTATTTGTACCAAACTGCCAGCTGATTCTGGGGACTCCAGCAGGAACAGGCTTGTGCTTATAATAAGTGGGAGGGAACATCACCAGAAAGCATTTACTCCAAGCTATATGGGAAAACTGGCTCAAGCATTGTGTGCACTCATTGAGAAGATGCTTCATTTGGGGGCAGCTTGTCAAGGAGGAAAGCACACTGGGCTGGGAGTCAGGAGATGTGGGTTCTAATCCTGCCTTGATTCTTTGCCTCCTGAGTCATGTTAAAGCAGTCAGGTTCCTCTTCTGACCCTCAGCCTGCGAGTCTCATGACTGGAGATAACGTCTCCCTCACTGGGTTACTGTGGGTTTCAAATGGGAGTGTGAACACAAAAGCACCTTCAGAAATAAAGTGCCATGGGCATGCTGGTGTCGTGTTATGGGTATGATGCTCTGTGAAAAGGAAGGATTTCTTTCATTAGCCTTGTTATCCAAGCAGCTAAGCCCTAGAAGCATAAACACTGTGAGCCCATGAGAAAATGTCTAGTTTGCAGTGATAAACTCGGGAAGGGAGCCCTCGCAGGCTTGCCCTTAACATTTCAGACCAAGGCGAGTTTTAACCCTGCCATATCTTAGGTGCAGCCGCTTCCTGGCAGCACCCGTCAGCGCCCGTCTCTCATTCTGCTCGGGGAGGGGACAGTCCTACATAACTCACTACCCGGAATGGAAATGCCACCAAGCACACTTAATTCTGCACTGACAGCTCCCGGGAAGCGGGCCTAGTTCTCCCTCGTGCTCTAAAAGAAGCTGATGGTTTTGGTAAGAGGACTTTTTTCAGGAAATTCCATTCATGTATTCATTCATTCATTCCGCACCACAACTATTTATCGATTCTTCTCAGGGTTCTTGTTGTCGCTGCTGTTGTTGTTCACTGCATGAGGATTTTCATTTGCTTGCTTGCCTGCTTTCCTCAGGCTCTCATCTGATTCTCACTGACATGTGGGTCATTGGAAAATCATATTACCCAACAGCTACACCCCATTGCCTTGGGCAATGGAAGTCAGAAGACATTTTAAAGGAGGCCTAGTTTAGACAATCTGGATTGCTTGAGGTTCCCAGCACCGCTAAATTCTAATACAAAACACACACGTCTTTGTACACATGCAGCCAAAAAACTGGTCCATTTAGGGTTCAAGTCAGGAGCAGCCCAAGGGCCTAAACAGAACCCCATAGATGATCTGCAGCAGTCTGTAGTCTACACAGATCACTAAGATGATGGGAACTCAGAGGTCTTCACTTTCAAGCTGGTGAGGATTGTAGCTGATACTCAGTTGAGGAAGGGATTAAATAAATAATGGGGGGAAATGCCCAGAAATTCCCCCAAGCCTCTAATACTATACGAGGTCTGGGTAATCCAGCCCAGACACCCTACAGTGTAGGGAAACGTCACGAAGACAGGACCCTCAGGGCAGCAGCAACCAGAGCCCTTTGGTGACCACCATTCTCTAACCCCACCCAGTTCCTCCCTGTCTTTAAAGACTCAGCTCAAATGATGCCTCCCACCTATGACCTGCCCCAATCCATGGCTAGCTTCACTGAGGTCTTCCCTCACAGATGTCTTACATTTCCTGGAACATCTGGGCCTCTGGTCACATTTGTCAAGCACTTTGCCAACACTAGGTCTTTTGTGTGCATTTTAGCATTTAATCCTCACACCCTTCCTATGAAGGTTTTGTTGTCTTCATTTTGCAAATGAAAGATGCAGAGAAGTTAAGTAACTTGCCCAAAGACACATAATTTGTAGAGTGGAGATGGAATTTAGTCTTAGGACCAGTTACAAAACTGGAGCTCTTTTGAAGGCACTGGGCTGCATCTAATACTTACCTTTCTGGCCTTGGAAGGATTGGCAGTAACAAATATTAAGTGCCTGGGATGGAGTCCGGTAATTTGTGGGTGCTCAATAAATGATCTTTATTACTAGTACTCTCAGCCTTGAGCTGTGGGTCTTGATTGTTTACAGATATGTCTTCCCCTTGAGCCTTGAACAGAAAATGTGTTTTATTCAGTTAGTGTCCTCAACACCTCCAGTAAATGTCTGGCTACACAATGCCTTGTATACATGAGGCCCTCAATAAATGTCTGTTGAATTGAATTACATTGCACTGAACACAGCTGGCCCTTGAAGACCTGGCAGGGTTTGAATAGGGTGGGAAAAAGAGAAGACAAAGACATTAAGACGGATGTGCACTTGACCCAGTGTGGGACCAGCCCAACTGGACCCAAAGAGAGATGGAAGGTTGGACAAGACCTTGAGGAAGATTAGAGCAGCCTGATCACCCACAGCAGGCAAGGCACACTGACCTCAGTTTTTCATCCAGCCCATGGGACAGCGAGCAGATAGCAGGTGTGTGTGAAACTTCAGCATTTCATCTTCTTCCTAGTTCAGGGCTCACTTAGAGAGGAGACGAGTGATGTCTTGGTGGCAAGAATATGGCCCAGAAATGAAAACACAACAAGTGTAGATGTAATTCTTCTAAGCACCTAAATGACTCACCTGCCTTCTCTGGCCTCATTCTCTTTGTCTGTAAAATGAGGTATAGGCACCATCACCCTGCCAGCTCCTGCATTCCAGCTCTAAGTGAAGCTCTAAGTGAAGCTTAAAACTCAGAGTGGCTTCCCTTACAAATCTCCACAGCAGTTTGTTCTACAACAGCACCAATTAGCATTCCTTCAACTAACAAATAACACCTACTCCATGCCCAGATCGGGGTCAGTCACCATTAAAAATACAAAGTCTATGTCCTCAAAGAGTCTAATTCTAGTATGAAAAGCAGAAAAACGATCCTGAAGCCACTGGGAAGAGCAAGGCAGGGACGGCACTAAATGCTCATTTGCTGGCTCCAGGTTTAGCATTCGCTGACTGCAGCTGGACTCCCCAGCAACACCTCCCTCTGAGCCCTGTACAGTGTGTGAGGCTGGACAGAGACATGCAGGCTGGGGCCCCAGCCAGGGTCTCACAGAGAGACTTCCAGAGCTTGACCCAGGTTATGGCAGATGAGGGCAGCGTGGCTCATTGCCAAGGGAGGCAACCAATGCCACGTGCTCTCTCTGAAGGCATTTGCCCTGTTCCCAGTCATTGGTAAATTGGAAGGAGCCCCTCCAACTGGCTTTCTAGCTGGTTCTTCAGGACACAAAGGTACTCTCTTCTCAGAGTCATCAAGAAGGCCCGTTTTCTTTGATGACCATTTCAAGCTGGGTGACCCATGGCTTCCACATCCATGGATTCTGTGTTCAATCTCACCTATTGAACCATTCCTGGCAATGCTAGTTCCTGAAATTGAGTGGGAAATGCCTTTCTCTGGCCATTTTGCCTGCTCTTGGACATCTTTTCAGTCACTTCCCGACTCTCTATCCTGGAAGCTCCCCCCTCCTCCCCCACCTTGCATTCCATGCTTCTTCTAGATACCAAGTCCCTCCATGTCTTCTGTTTTTCTTCTCTGAGTGCCCCTGTCACATATACTGTGATGGCCTGCTACTCCCCTGTGTCCCTGCTGCCACCCCAGTTTTAAGCATAGTGCTTGGCCATTGGTGAGGCTCAGTAGATACTTGTTTAAAAAACAAATGAGTGAATTAATCTAGAACATTCAACATAGGTAGAACAGATGACTGAAGAAGTGGGGGACTGTGTCCAGCTTTGCCATAATTATCAAGGAGCTCTGGGCCCCCTCTATCTCACCCTGGTTTCCTTCCAGCTTGCTCCAGACTTCAGATACTTGTTGAAACACCACCCAGTTCCTCTTACATTAGGATAACTTTGTATATATCTAAAAAACTATCACAGCCATTATCCCATCTAGGGTGCTAAGCACAGTAAAAATAGCACAAGACTTGCATTGGAATCCTAACATCTGCCACTTACCAAATCACATACCTTCAACAAGTTACTTAACCTCTCTGAGTTCCAGGCTGTCATATGACATATAAAATAGAGATAATATTGACTTCAAAGTGCTATTGTCAGGATCAAATGGGAGAAGCGCCTATCCCAGAAATGGGTGTCCACAGACCCCTACACCTTCCCTGAGAGTCACAGAGTAGGCATGATTGCTCCCACCCCATCACCATTACCAGTGAACAGATGGTGAATCCTGAGCTGAGAAAGCCAATGAGCGTCTTGTCTAAATATGTGACAGAACCAGGAAGAGAACCTGGTCTCAGATTCTGTCTGTTTACCCCATCTGGTTTCCCAGAAACTCTCAGAGCTGCAGCACCTGCCACAGGGTCATGCTGTCTGGCTTAGAGCAAAGCATGGCATCAAAGAAGCAGTTTCTGGTACAAGGGCTGCCTCCCATGAGGTGTATTTGGACAAACAATCTGATTTATTCATCTGAATTTCAGAATTTTCTTTTTTCAAACTAAGAGCGATGAACCCCACCATAGTGTACAGGATATTTTCAACGATCCAAGTAGAAGATATATGTAAAAATCTTTTAAATTGAAGTGTAGTTGACATGTAATATTATATTAGTTTCAGGTGTACAACATAGTGATTCAACATTTATGTACTTTACAAAGTGATCACCATAATAAATCTAACTACCATCTGTCGCCATACTAAGTTGTTACATATTATTAATCATTTTCTCCATGCTGTACTGTTGCATCCCCAACTGGAAGTTTGTACTTTTTAGTCCTCTTCCCTACTGTGCCCATCCCCCTCTGTAAAATGCTTTAAATTGTATGAAATACTAGGGGTCTGGGCAGTGTGGTTAAAGTTATTTTCCCTCATCCTGAAGCTGAAAGGCTTTTCCCCACATTTTGCCTTGCTCTACCCCCTAGCCTAACCTTGACATGGGAGACCTCTGCCCTCCTGTCTTGACTCTGGCACGTGAAGGTAAAGGAATGTTTTTTTCAAAATTCAGTGAGATTTCTTTTAGAATGAATTCAGGAGACCTCCCACCCATCTTCTCACCACATGTGGTCAGCAAAGATGAAGTAATTTGGAAATCCCAAGGCAGATGATTGTGTGTGTGTGTGTGTGTGTGTGTGTGTGTGTGTGTGTGTGTGTGGCAGAGACAGAGGAAGAGATAGAGACAGAGAGAGGAGCTCCTTTATTACCAAGTGAAATGCCATAAAGTATCCTCTCTCCTGCCTCTGCCCATCCTTTAAAATTCTTGCTCCCACCTACCTGGCAATTCTTTAATGTGGTTTCTATTGGTAATGAAGCAAACAGAATTACTTGCAGTTAATCATAGAAATAAGCAAATGAAGCAAGGACTTCATGAGATCAGCCCTGGCCTTTTCTCCTGGGAACGGTCTGGTAGATTGGGCTTGCAGTGAATGATTGATTATGGTGACATGAGTGCAGTCCACCCTGCACGTCTCGAGGACTGTCCCTTCTGCCGCTTCCAAGATCCCTAGAGATATGCAGCTTAGATATTCCTTGGCTCAATTTCCCTTTATTACTGGTTATTAATCCTTTGACTTGCACTGAGCATGTGCCAAAGCCCTTGGCTCAAACGCAGAAATGGCTTTTATTAAACACTAGGAATAAAAATATGCTTATATCACCCATGATAATTTCAAAACGCTCACGAACTTAACTGACCTATTTGCTGTGCATTCCAATTAGCATTTTGTAAATCTGCTCAAGAATTATTTTCACACTTTAGATGAGACTCTTAAGACCGGGAATATATTCTCTGATGGTGTTCTAGATGAACTCTGGCCCATGAACGCACCTGATGCAACAGCAACTTCAAATTTCCAACTGTACAAATTTAAATTGATGGCAGGTGTACCATTTTTAATGCAGCTGATGGTGATCATTTTGTTTCTCACTGTCCTCTGAGACACCATGGAATTCAGGGCACACCTTGGGGCCCTTTAATATCTCAACAAGTCCCATCAAAATCAATTCACTAGTTCAAAGGAGATTTGTAAGCAAAAAGGAATTAAAAAAGCTAAGTGGTCAATAAAAGCATCATTTCAGTTGGTTAAATGAAGAAAAAAGGCATAAGGCATAGAAATATTCTTTTTTGTATGAAAGATAGCTTCAGAGAAAATGAACTAATGTTGTGGCTGTAAATATTTGGGTTATGCAGGGAGGGTCGTTGTGGTAGCATAGCCTACCCTGCACAACCATTCTCTTCCCAACAGTGACCCCTCATGGACTATAGTCACTGGGATTCCTTGTCCAGCTGAAGGGAATAAAAAAGCTTCTTTGCTGGTGTAATCTAAAAGAACCGTGGATGACATGACCAGTAGTCATTGTCAGGATGCTTTGACACTGCAGTGAGATGTTAATTCCTAATTCCAGTGCCTAATTGGGAGACAAGCTCTTCTAACCAATAGACACCCTCACCTATCAATAGACCCACACTAACTATGTTTGGCACTGTGGGGATGCAGAAGGAAGCATCACACAATATCTGAGTTAAATAGCTTGTAATTTACTTGGAAAGATTTTTTAAAAATCCAATAAATGGAAAGCAGTAGGTCCAAAGTAGTGCTTCAGAGAAGAAGTGATGGAGCGAATTTGATAGGTAGTAAAAAGTCACAGGGTATATAATATTAGAAAACCGAGCCATTAGGAAGGGGATGTGGGTAGAATATCTGACTTAGCTGCAACAGGAAGTTCCTGCAGAAGAGGAAGTAGAAATACACTGCAGACAAGCTGAGTGGAGCAAGACTGCAAAAGCCTTATTGGCCAGGCTAAGGGGGATGGATTTTAATTTTCTCAATCTTTTATGATAATCTGGAGCAGGGACTTTATAGGCCAGGAGGGAGCAGCTATGAAATTTACCATGACCTCACACAGAGCACAAATAGAGGAAATGTAATTAAAGAAGAAGGAATTGAACAGGAAGAAGATTCTTCAAAATCAGAATACTAGATGATGGGTAGACAAGATGGTAAGTTATAAACATAAAATATCAGAGTTACAAGGATCTCAGAGATCATCTAACAAAGCCTTCATTTTATAGGTCAGGAAGCTAAGACCCAGAGAGGGGCATGTCTTGCCCAAGGTCACACAGCTGGTGAATGACAGAGCTGAGATCTTCCAGTGTCTTTTCCCAAGATTCCTCCAAGAAAACAAAGCTTGACTTGCTGTGTCCTGTGGTGACAGATTTCTCAAGGTTCTGTTGAGCAGTAGGATCCTAAGTCTTTAGATGGCACCTTTCAGCTAATGAGGCAATGCTAGTGGATCCAAAACATGAAATGATTAGGAGTAAAGTCACCTTCATGATCCCATTTTTCATCTCGAAAATCTTAACATTACACCCCCTTACTTGTCTTATTTATTGTAGATGATGTAGATGAAATCAAATGTAGATTTGAGGTATTTGATAAAGATGTTTGGTGATGTTATAGAAAACAGCTTACGAGAAAAGCAAGATAAGGTTGCCCCTAAAATTAGCAATAGCAATAGAATTACAGAAATTGCCCAAGTCATACTTTAAGCTATTTTAAACTTTTTACAAGAAAAAAAAAACATTTAGAGAAAAAACATAAATCTATGCCTTTTCTACCAGTAATAGGGAAAGGCCATGGCAAAGCCCCAGGTTCAGTTCTAACTGTCACATCTAGCAGCTGTGGCCTCTTGAACAATCACTTACTCTCTGTGTTTTCAACTGTAAAATGGAAATAGCAATATCTGTATTACAGGATTGTGAGGATTGAGTGCAATAATATATTTGAAAGTGCTTTGAAAACATGCAAATTGGTGTACAAATGTGATTACAGTTCGTGACTCTTCTCTACCACCCACAACTTCTCTCCCAGAAAGCTATTCTTGGGGCCAAATCAACAACTCTTTCCAAGAAAAGAAGTTTACTTACCTCCAAGGAACACTGTCCTATAATTAAGGAAGGAAACTGGCTGTGTGTGTGTGTGTGTATGTGTGTGTGTGTGTGTGTGTGTGTGTGTGTATTGCCCATAGAACCATCACCAGCTTAAAGGGACCTTAGGACATTCTTGTGGAAATTATTTTCCCCTACCTCCAGGCAAGTACAGCCCCACAGTGGCTATGGCACACAGGTTCGACTTCAGACCATACTTGCTTCCTTCACCAGGTGCACAACTATTCACAATAGTTGTGTGTGCACGCACACACACACACGCACTTCCTCAGTCTCTCTATGTCTACATATGAAGACATTCTGATTTCAAAACCATCTCAGGAATTCCTCCAAAAAAGTATCTGAAAGGAACGGGATTGTTCTAGATTTAAGCAAAGAGGCAGACATTGGAAGCTGCCAGTAAGCTTTCAGTATCATTCCTGTAGTTTTAAATTAGACTTCAAAATCAGTGTTGTTGAAGAAGGCCCACTGACATTCTGACATCTTAGGATTACACCAGTTTCCTTACCTGGGCTGAGAACCTGTAGCATCAGGAGTGTTTACCACCCTGGTCATAAATCACATACAGTTGTGTTCTGTTTCAGATCGCTTCGGTAATGAGTTAATCATACAGCCAATAGGAACTCCATTCCTCTACTCCCAGTTAAAACACACACAGTCCACATTTGATTCCATCAAAGCCTGACTGACTCATTCCAAACCAGAACCGTGGAAATATTCAAGATACACACACAAAAGAGCAATCCCTGGTCCTGGCACTCAAGTTACTAGACCCTAAAATCTATTCAATTAATTGGAAAACACAGATTCAAACAAAAAGCCTATGCTAGAAAGCATCCAAGGATGGCTGCCATCTATTCTGCCTTTTCCTGTATGCTTTTTCCATCAAGAAGGGGAGGCTATTTCACCTCCTCTGGGGCTGGCCTAGTGAGTTTCTTTGACCACTAAACTGAGGTGAGCATGACTTTGTGTCAATGCCAGACCTAGACTAGAAGCTTCCACTTTTCTGCTTTCTGGGGAAGCCAGCTGTATAGAACCTTAGGCTAGACTTCTGAATGATTAGATACCACTAATCACTTGTTACTCTTTCTCTCCTAGAGAGAAAGAGACTACATGAGGGAAAACCAAGGCACCAGACATGAGAGTGAAGCCTTCTTGCACCTTCCTCTCTGGCAAACAGCTAAATGAGTGACTCCAGCTCACATGAGGGCACAAAAGAGCTGAAATTTTTGACCCACAGAATCATGAGAAATAATAAATTTTTGTGCTGTTAGGCAGCAATTTATAACAAACAATCAGCAGTGGGAAGATGAACATAGTCAAAACAGCTGTTTAGCCTGGTGCAGTAAAAGATTTCTTTAAAAAACAACTATCTCTGGAAATGCAAGCTGGTGCAGCCACTCTGGAAAACAGTATGGAGGTTCCTCAAAAAACTGAAAATAGAACTACCCTATGACCCAACAATTGCACTACTAGGCATTTATCCATGGGATACAGGTGTGCTGTTTCAAAGGGACACATGCACCCCCATGTTTATAGCAGCACTATCAACAATAGCCAAAGTATGGAAAGAGCCCAAATGTCCATCGATCGATGAATGGACAAAGAAGATGTGGTGTGTGTGTGTGTGTGTGTGTGTGTGTGTGTGTGTGTGTATATATATATATATATATATATATATATATATATATATATAATGGAGTATTACTCGGCAATCAAAAAGAATGAAATCTTGCCATTTGCAACTACATGGATAGAACTAGAGGGTATTATGCTAAGTGAAATTAGTCAGTCAGAGAAGACAAAAATCATATGACTTCACTCATATGAGGACTTTAAGAGACAAAACAGATGAACATAAGGGAAGGGAAACAAAAATAATATAAAAACAGGGAGGGGGACAAAACAGAAAAGACTCAAAAATATGGAGAACAAACTGAGGGTTGCTGGAGGGGTTGTGGGAGGGGGGGTGAGCTAAATGGGTAAGGGGCACTAAGGAATCTACTCCTGAAATCATTGTTGCACTATATGCTAACTAATTTGGATGTAAATTTTAAAAAATTAAAAAATTGAAAAAAAAACTATCTCACTGTGATCCACTAACCATTGGTTATTTGGCCATATACCCACATAGGTGTTAAGTATATAATCCTATGTGAGGAACCCTGGGGGTTGGGGTAAATCCAAGAGGCAGAAGTTGTACCTCCTACAACCCAGGCTGGTTGTATCTTAGCCCTTAGATGGTTTTCTATAAGAAAAGGTCTAGGTCTTCTATTTCTTTGTCCCTTTCTAGTAAAGATCTTGACATAGTTTGCTGGGCATATAAGTCACCAGTAATAGATTGATTTCAATAGTTTGACCCATATGTCAATCCCTAGCTTATTACCTTCTCTCTCTGAAATCTTTAGCCTTGTCATATTGAGGCCCAAGACTTAAGGTTGAGTTGTAGTTAATCAGCCAGCAAGAGAAAAGTAGCTTTGATTTAACAAAAGAGCCCAAGGTACAGGAAGGTGGAGTGAAATAACACCTTATGTGTGTTCTTCAGCATGCCAATCGTATGTGGGATTCCCTCCCTGAAGCTCTTTGGTGGAGGACTATCTTGTGTCTAAGGGTTTAAAATAAAAGAGTGTCTGGAATGGACTCCCTTACGGCCTCTAATTTCTCCAAATAGGCACAAAACTGCCAGGGTCCCAAAGTATGCCCAATCTTCAGAACCAGGCATCAGGATGGTTCACACTTACTGTTGCAAGGGGCTGTCATTGATCCAGCACCATTCCCTAAGAAGGAAGGCCCTGCCTCCCTAGTTTGTAGGTTTTCCACAAAGATTTTTATTCAGTGAATCATTGGAAAGCATGATATTGCAAGTAAGTGAATTTTCCAGAAATTAAAAAATACAACCCTTCAAAACATGCCTTCTTTTTATTCATCAAGTGTTGAGCACCTGCTGTGTACTAGGCAGTGTGCTAGGTACTGGGGACACAGAGGTACAAATCAGAGTTCCTGAGCTCAGATGAATCTCATCAATAATAACCGTGATGGGGGTGGGGAGGACAATTTTTGTTGGCAATTTCCCTGACAAGATTATTTCCTCCCTACTATTATATAAAGGAAACGCTGAAATTGAATGTAGCTTCTTCTCCATAACCCATTATTAAACAGTGCAGGGGCGCCTGGGTGGCTCAGTCTGTTGAGCGACTGACTTCGGCTCAGGTCATGATCTCACAGTCCGTGAGTTCGAGCCCCGCATCGGGCTCTGTGCTGACAGCTCAGAGCCTGGAGCCTGCTTCAGATTCTGTGTCTCCCTCTCTGTCTGCCCCTCCCCCACTCATGCTCTGTCTCTCTCTGTCTCAGAAATAAATAAACATTAAACAGTGCAAAAGTCTCATGGGTTACTGAATTATATGAGGCTACCTGCCCTAATATAAAAATGTCCTTGTGTTGCTATGTTTTCATATTAAGTCTAAAAAGTTTTTTCTTTTGATCCTATACTGTCAATCTTATTTCTTCCTAATGCCAGTGCCTCACATAACCCACTTTCAGTTCTGATTCTCCATATCTAGTCTTCTGTAAGCATTGACAACCATCTATGACTGTGTTGAAGCCGTGTATTGAATAGGAGTCAATAAAGTGCTGCATGATAGCTAAGGAGAGAGAAGGTACATGGACTTTACATACTGCAAAATATTCTGTGGGAAGCTATTTCAGTTGTCCAGAAGGGTCTTGTCCTTGCCCTTGGGTCCAAGGTCCAAGCTGCTACTAGCCTGGCCTCTGAATAAATGTGGTACTGAAATAGCATTGGGGTATTATTCTCGGTTAGATAAAGCATTCAGGGCAACTGCAGCCAAAGGAGCTTCAGGTATTCTGCTACATAGAAGTTTCTATGAACCTGGAGTCATTTCAGATTTATATGTGTCCTTTGAAAAGTGGTGGCTCCACTCATTTTATGTGATCAATTTCAAAGTCTATGTTAATTAATGTGTTTACTATAGCATCACTTCTGGTGGGGGAAGTCTTATTAGAAATCACCTTCCTTTTGTTTAGAGTCCAGAGGCCAAGGTCAAAGACTGCTTTCAGGAGTGATCAAATGATGCCAACTGGCAAGCTGAAGTGGTTAACTAATCTCACCCAGGGGTTTGCATTTGAGCCCCACTTTTTCTAATGACTGAATCTGTCTCAGCAGTTTTATAAAGCCAAACATGCCAGGCTCAAGAACTCAAATCAGGAAGAAGGTGGAAAAAAAATAAACACCTTTGTTTAGGATCTCAAGCTGTCTTGGGCTTTGGGGCTTCACATCCAGGTGTGGTGAAATTGCGACTCTGTCAGGGAGGTACTTTAAGTCTGAGGAACTAAAGCTGCAACTTTTGAGCTGGAAGAGACCTTATGAGTTCACTTTGCATGTATTCCTTCTACAAATTCCACTCTACTCCTCACTGTAAATTATTCCCTTATGAGATGTTGCTGAAGTTGGAGAGATAATTCTACAGTGCTATGGCAAGTCTCAGAAAGAGAGAGCTGGAAGAGGCCCAAAGACTAACTAGTTCAAGCATCCAAATTTATAGATAGAAAAAAAAAAAAAGTACAGAAAGGTGTGTTGACTTACTCAGGATAGCAAAGCTGGTTAGCAGCTGGTCAGAACTCAAACTCAAGCCCAGTGTTTTCCCCATCATACATGTGCCTTAGCCAGTTCAGGCTGCTGTAACAGAATACTGTAGACTGGGGGGCTGGAGGGTGGTTAACCAACAAACATTTATTTCTTAAAATTCTGGAGGCCAGAAGTCCAACATTAGGGTGCCAGCATGTTTGGGTTCTTGATGAAAGGCCTCTTCCTGGTTTATAGAAAGTTTGTGGCAGAAAGACCATCTCTCTTGTGTCTCTTCTTGTAAAGGTACTCATCCCATTCATGAAGGCTCCACCCTTATGATCTATTTACCTCCCAAAGACCACACCTCCTAACACCATCATACTGGGGATTAGAATTTCAACATAGGAATTTTGGGAGAGACACAGACATTCAGTCTATAATACCTTGTGAGGCAGCTTTATGAGGTTTTTCATTTTCTTTCACCATAAACACTTGAGATGAAGGCCTTGTAAACTTAATCCTTTAATTAATTAACTAATTAATAATAGTAAAGAAGTTCACTTTCTTCCAGATACTTACAAGTGTCTGTAAAATGTGAGATTGGATCACATAAACTCTAAAGTTCCTTAGATATCATACTGCCATAAACAATAACATGTGAAGTGTCAAAGGAACTTTGGAGATTATCTGGTCCAACTTTTACATTTTACAGTTATCTATTCAAGGTCAAGCAGGGGACAAATTGGGCCTTCGTGGAGGATGCGTAACCTGGACAAAGGGTTGAACATGGAGCGGCAGTATATAAAATTATAAATTTAGGAACCTCAGAGAGCGTTAGTCCTACCTTGCATTAGCTGAAGGGTGACCCTGAGATTAGACAAGCGCACTGGCTGGTCTATAGTTGATTAATGGTAGAGCTGGTTCTTAAATCCTGGCACTACTATTATCAGCCCTATAGGCTGTTCAGTGCACCACACAGGACATCTTTGCAGCTATTGATGGGAAGAAATCCTCCAAATATTACTATATTGTAAAATCTCAGTTCACTGAAATTCTCAGAAAATGAGGCATTCTGGTTAAGTGAATTAGCTAGTTAATGAGACCCAAGGTCTGTTCCATGTCTGTAATTCTTGCCCACTTTCCCATGTGCAATGATATCTGATCCCTCACCATGGGGCAACCAGAAAGCTCCTCCTGTTTCTGCTCTGGTGTTTGGAAATCTTTCCAAAATGTCGGGTTCCCATTTCCTTTTTATACTCAGTCAAGTTTAGTGAACATCACTGGGCCTTTGTTTGCTGATGAAGGATCTTGCTAGCACTATATAACACTTGCTATTAGTGACAAGGCTGGGATAGATTATTTTACACACTTCCATTATTTCTGACAACTTTTCCAACTTAAGCTGAATGTGACAAATAGACCAAGATTTTGTTGAAAATGTAATTTGTTTCTACCTTTTTCTAGTTTGGAGTTTATGTGATGGGAATAAAAGTTAAGAAATGAACGTTTGTTGCATTCCCACAGTACACAGGCTCAGTTCCTCGATGACATTCTCATTGCATCCCCCTCCCACCCTGCAAGGTTGGTATTTCCACCCTCATTTTTCAGATGAGGACCCTGAGGCTTGGGGAGGTTAAATAACTTGCCCCAGATTGTACAAGCAAAGAATGATGGGGCTGGGATTTGAATATAGCTCTTGGTCTATGGTTAGCAATGACTATACAAGGGCTTATATTTGTAACTGTTTGACTTTGAGCAAAAGCCCCAGTGTTAGAGATCCTATATGGAGATAAAATGGAAACATTTGGTGGTTCTTCATCTCCCGGGGTCACTTTTCCTGCCTGGGCCTCAGTTTCCTCATTTGTAAAATAGAAAGGGAATAAGTAAACCAGACAACCAGACCCTTACTCACCAAACAGTCCTTATCAGTCAGCATGAGTGCCTTTTCTTTACCACAGTTGGACTTATAACTATGGGCAATGAAGGAGACACATCTGTTTCTTATCATTTGATGACATTTAATCAGAGTGACAAAATGGTAATGAATGAGCAAGTCAAGAAAATAGATAAGATGGACTGTCTACATTTTCTCAAGCCAGTAGAATGCACATTAAATGTGAAAGAAACCATATATTCTAGAGTTTAACCTTTAAATACTAGAATGCTAAGAGTTTTGGCCTCCTTCTTCTCAAGCTGTCCAAGAGGGCTTCTTTTCTTGGAGGATATGAGATTCATTCTATTGTACATGAGAGAAAAAACACTCTGTGGCAAATCAAAGGTGCTGTGTTCTTTTTTTTTCTTTCTTGTGTTTATTTATTCTTGAGAAAGAGAGACAGAGCATGAGCAGGGGAGGGGCAGAGAGAGAGGAAGATCCAGAATCCAAAGCAGGCTCCAGTATCCAAGCTCTGACCTGTCAGCACAGAGCCCAACACGGTGCTCAAACTCAGCTCAAACTGAAGTCGGACGCTTAACCAACTGAGCCACCCAGGGGCCGCCAAAACTGGTGTGTTCTAATAGTCTGTTAATGCTGAGAGAAAGCAGGACTGGGATAGTCTTGGAGAAGGCATGGAGATATGTGTAAGTGTTGTAGCGCTGCTATAACAAAGGACTACAAACTAGGTAGCTTAAAAGAACGGGAAGTTATTCTCCAACAGTTTTGGAAACTGAGCATCTGAAGTCAAGGTGTTGGCACAGTGGGTTCCTTCCGGGACTCTGAGAGAGAATCCCTTCCATGCCTCTCTCCTAGATTCTGGTGATGGCCAGCAATCCTTGGCACTCCTAGACATGTAGATACATCACTTCAATCTCTGCCTCTGTCTTCACATGTGATTTTCCCTATGTGTCTCTTCTTCTTAAGAAGACAATTAATCATATTGGATTAAGGTCATACTTTTCCAAGGTAACCATATCTTAACTTAGTTAATTATATTTGCCACAATCTTATTTCCAAATAAGGTCACATTCTAAGGTACTGAGAGGCTGAGACTTCAACATATCTTTTAGGGGGACACAAGTCAACCCATGACAAAGCCAGAAAAGCATAGAGCTGGTTGTGAAAAGCAGCAAAACACCAGAGAAGTGAAAATATCCAGGTTTTCTGGATGGGGAGAACAGCAAAACTGAGGGATTCCTGGGTGGCCCAAGCAGATCGTTCATACACATTCCCTGACTCCTGGTCTCAGCAAGCCTGCCACCAGATGTTGGGGTAGGATAGCCTCTCCCACCTTCAAACATCTTACAAGGAGAGGAACAATTCAGATTAAAATGAAGCGTTCTCATAGAGTTGTCCTTCCTCCCTCCTTCACCATCCTGACCCCCTACCATCTATTCCTCCCTGCCTTCCATCCTTCAACAATTTTTTTGCCTACCACTATGTCCCAGGCTCATAGTTCTGGGTCTTCTGTTCTAGGAGATGCCACAATAAACAAAATAGAAAACATCAACAAAAATCCCTCTTCTTGTGGAGCTTACAAACCAGCAGAGATAAGCAATAAGCAGTAAGCATCATAAACTAATTGTATAATATTCTTAAAGGTTCTAAGTGTTGTATAAAAAGGTGATGGTGAGAAGAGCAGAGTAATGAGGCCTGGGAATTCAGGCAGTTGAGTGGCAAATTTTGGTTCGGAGTATCATAGTCTGACTTACATTTGATTGGGATCTCCAGCTGTGGGGTAGAAAACAGACTGCAGTGGCCAAGGGAGGAGGCAGATAGCAGAGAGGAGGCTGTAGCTAGCCTCCAGGTAGGAGTTGACACCAACTCTCATGGGAAAACTGAGGAGGAAGCAGGTTAAGAGCATGATCAGGAGTTCAGTTTGGAATGTAGGGCAGAGAGGTAAAGGAGGCAGTTGGGTATACAATTCTGCAGTTGAGCAGAGAGGTCTGAGTAGGAAACAAAAATTTGGTGTCATCAACATACGGATGGTGTTTGTATGTAGTTATCTATCACTGTGCAATACATTATTCCAGAACTGAGAAGCCTAAAGAATCTTCATTTAGTCACATGACTTCTGAGGTCAGGAACCTGGGAGCAGCTTAGTGGGATTGCAGTCAGGTTGCCGGCCAGAAGCTTCAGTTTCCAGACACACGGGCCTACCCATACAGCTGCCCGTACAACATGGCAGCTTGCTTCCCCAGAATAAGAAATTCAAGAGAGAAGGAGAGGGGAAAAGAAGAAGCTGCATTCTTTTGTATAACCTGATCTCCTAAGTGACGTACCACACTTCTGCCACATGCCATTAGTCACAAACACTAACTCGGTGCATTGGGTGGGGAGGGACACAAGGATGTGCTAGCAGGAGGTGGAGGTCATTGGGGGCATCTTGGAGTCTGGTTAGCTTATTATTTAAAACCAGGAGATGGAGAGATCACCAAAGATCCCTCTCTGCTTTCTCCCTTTTTTGTTTCTTTCTTTTTGTCCTTTCTTCTCCTCCCTGTCTTCCTTCCTGCCCCATCCCTGTGACCACCTACCACACAGCAGGTTTGTATAAAAGCCACTGGGCTAACAACTTTAAGACAACTTAAATGCAGCCCTTGTTGCTGAGGAGCTGTCAGGGATGATGAGGCAGCCAGGCAAATGAACACCCGCTCCCAGCCCCATAGTGTCCCACAGCTGGGCAGACAAGGTGCCCCAGGGGCTCACAGGAAGAGGTAGGGGACTCTAGGTGGATGTGGACAGTCAAGGAAACTTCACTGCCAAACTTGGAGCTGTACACGGGTGACCTTGTCTAGAACAGCTGGAAACAGCTTCAGGGAGACAGATGGGGACCAAGAATGAGAGGACAGTTGTACTTGTGGGGAAGGTGGAACCAAGCCCTTGCCACCCATCCTAGGCTGGCTCTCTGTCTGTGAAGCGGGGTTACCTCCTGACTTCTAGAAACACTCCTGCTAGGATGCTCTCTGCCACCAGAGGTGGCACCTTGGCAGGCCAGGCTCAAGGAGTTTGTGAAGCCAAGAGCCAGGTGCGCCTCCATGCAGGTGGGAGCTGGAAAGATCTCCGAGTTGAGGGTGAGATCAAATCCAGACCGTTCCTCTATCCCTACTGCAGCCAGCCTTGCTGGAGGCCAGCCAGGAGGCCCCATCGATCCCAGACCACGCAGGAGAGCCTTTGAAATACGGCTGCCTCTTCCTGGGCCTGCTCCCCGCGCCCCTATGGTGTCATTTCCAAATCCATTACATTCCAATGGCTTTGGGATCTTTTAATTACATGTGACGAAGCCCTGCCGTTGCTGGAATTAGACGGCCTGTGTTGACGATTTATAGGCCTCAGCTTTCACGCAAGCAGGGTAATAAATAACATGAAATGGGCCCTTCAGTATTAAAAACTTCAGAGCTACCCACTAAGCCATGACAGAAAGAAAAAAAAAAAAATGAAAGGGTAAAAAAAAAATAAAAAAAACAGTAATGTCTGTGTCTCATGTATTTAAAATACTGTATGTGAAACAGGGAATGTCAAAAATATGGGGTGCTGAGCAATAGGCAACTCATAAAATTTTATCTCTGGTATGAGGATTTCCAACCACATAATGAGGCCTTTCCTTCTTCTTCTTCTTTTTTTTTTAATCCTGGGTAATTCATGCCTGATGAGGTGATTGAGAGGGCAGGTTGGCCAGCTCACCATTTTACCCCCCCAGATTTAATGGCAGGGTAAGGACTGCAGAGTGAAGCCATCTCCAGCCCCCTTCTCCTCTCCCCATTTGGACCTTCCTCCTGGCCCCCTCGACCAGCTTCATTCCCTTCCTCAGACATTTGCTCATGTTGGTCTCTGTAACTGGGATGATCTCCCCAATCCTTTCCTTCCAGCCACATTTTCTCACCTCCCCCAGTGCCCAGAGGCCTCCTCTGACTTCACAGGCACCCAAATACACTGCATTCAGGGATAGTCAGACCCTGGCTTGGCGAGTTACCAAGCTTGGTGGTGCTCACAGGCCTTCCCTGTCTTGCCGGAATAGAGGCTCCCTGCAGGCTGGAGCTGAACATCTTACTTCCTTTCTTATCCCTTTTAGCACCTGGCATAGGACTGAGCACTTTGCAAAAACTTCACAAGTTACTGGGATTAAGAAGCTAAGTATCAGGAATTCTGTAAGGCTCTAGTCCAGAGAGGCAAGAGAGAAAGCATGTGAGGGAAGATGACAAGAGGGAAGGGATGGGGCTGGAGGAGAAGAAACATCTCACCTCAGCCCTTTGATTTAGAAGGAACAGGAGCTCAGAATATCTCAAGCACAGTGGGGCCTCTTCACAGGACAATAATATAAATGGGAATCAAAGACCATTGAGATCTAAGGCCATTCTGGCAGTGCCCCTTGACAGCAGGAGTCTACCGTCTTCTTGCCAGAGTTCCGCCTCTCCCATGATGCAGCTGTATGTGTGTGTGTGTGTGTCCCTTCCTCTTATCTGCTTCCTCTGTCAACAGCCCTATAAGCCCAATTCAGAGGCCAGACTGGCCCACTGAAGTCACACTGCTCCTTTAAGCAAATCTCTCAAATGAAGACCTGCTCAGAGGCACCTGGCCAGCCTAGAGATAGATAGGCTGCCCCAGGAACAGGTGCCCACCGTAGTCCAGTCACCTATCTGTAAGAGACAGGCTCACAGGCACCAGCTTGACTGCTCAGGTAAAGGAATGGAGCAGACCTGTGCCCATGGGAGAACTGAGTAAAGACAGGTTTTCTCAGAGTTTCTAATACAGAATAGTTCACCGAAGAGGTTTAACTTTATTTGAGCCTTAAATGTTGGTTCATATGTAAGTGGATAGAGGTGTAATTCCAGACCTAAGAGAGTGCCTGACTTAAGCGCTTGATCTAACACTGTCTAGTGGCCATTAGACATCCAAACCTTACCTATAAAATAAGATCTAGATTTTCACATCTGAAAGAAAGGGAGAGAATTGGGAGTGGGCACAGAGACGGATGGGACTGTGTGAAGTCATCAGGCTGTCTGCTTTGCCTGTGGCTAAGGCTTCTTGAAATGTAATCTCCATATGGACAGAAATCAAGGGCACCACACTCACTGCTGTGTCCCCAATGCTCAGAACAGGGTCTTACACAAAATAGGTACTTTTTTTGTTAAGTGAATTAATAATGTTGAAAGGCAGAGACCTCTTCCTGACAGCAAGCTAAGTTCTTTGACAGACATTATAAGGTGCATCTATCCTAGGGGCTTGTTAGATGAAAGAGAAGAGGGGCTTTTGCTTCTGGGTCCCCCAGGCATCAACAATCAAAAAGCCTCACTTAGGTTTTCAGCTCACTTGCCTGAAATAGCCTCCAGGACTATCACAAAGGTATATTTCTCTGCTTAATAATAACTTCCTAGTCTCTGTGGGCTCAGAAATCTCAGAGGGCATGGCTGAGAACTGCAGTGAGTGGTTTTAGAAGTCCCGCTGGAACCCAGAGTGGATGGTCAGAGCCAAAATATTGTCACCAAGGACTGCTTTCCTGAAGGATGGGCAAGGGAAACAGAATCAGGCCAAGTCGGCAATGCCAGTCAGTGTCTCATGCGTAAAAGGTGTTAGAGTGGGATTTGGTGAAAGAACAGAGAGATGAGGAAGTGGATTTAAGACGCAGAAAGTAATGTACAACAGGAAGCTTCTGGGTGATTTGTGTGTTTTCTTTTTTCAATGAACTTCCTGCAGTGGATAAACAATGATAGTATCCATAAAGAAGTATCTTGAGTTATACAAGAAAAAAAAAAAAGACTTCTTAAAATAATAAGTAAAAATTGAATTCCATTTTCCCACTGACTTACATTACGAGGTCTCATAGAATCAGGGAAGTGTTGTCTAGTAGATCTGGAAGGTACCCTAGAAGTTTAGCAAAAAGCTCTTCCTTTACACAGGTAGCATATGACACTACATAACCAAAGTAAAAACGTGATAGTGAGGTTTCCGTGGTGGGAGGGAGGCTGAGCTGATCAGCATCAGCCATTTGCTCACTGTACTGTCCTCAGGGGTTAGATGTGGCCTCAGCCCCCTGAGGCTGTTGTTTATTTAATATTTGATATTATTTGAGATTTATTTAAGATTTAATTATTCTATATTTATTAATTACTTAATATTATTTAATATTTGTCTTTCAATTAACATGTTTTTAAAAAAAAATTAACCTTTTTACTCACATGTGGATCTTGAGAAACTGAATAGAAGACCATGGGGAAAGGGAAGGGGGAAAAAATAGATACAAACAGAGAGGGTGGGAGGCAAACCACAAGAGACTATTTATTTTTTTTTAATGTTTTTATTTATTTTTGAGACAGAGAAAGACAGAGCATGAACAGGGGAGGGTCAGAGAGAGAGGGAGACACAGAATCTGAAGCAGGCTCCAGGCTCTGAGCTGTCAGCACAGAGCCCGAGGCGGGGCTCGAACTCACAGACCGTGAGATCGTGACCTGAGCCAAAGTCGGATGCTTAACCGACTGAGCCACCCAGGCGCCCTACACAAGAGACTATTTAATACAGAGAACAAACTAAGGATGGGTAGGGGGTGGGGGAGAGGGAAAATGGGTGATGGGCATTGAGGAGGGCACTTGTTGGGATGAGCACTGGGTGTTGTATGTAAGCCAATTTGACAATAAGTTATATTCATTAAAAAAAATTAGCCTAATCCTAGATAGTACCTACAGTACCAGGTTTTTATACAGATAACAGATAGATATGTAGAAATATACACATATATACATAATGTCTGTGATATATTATAAAATATTATTATTAACTTTACATTATATATGTATAGGCATACCTCAGAGATATTGTGGGTTTCATTACTGACCACTGCAATAAAGCAAACATCACAATACAGTAATTCAAATAAATGTTTTGGTTTCCCAGTGGATATGAAAGCTATGTTTACACTATACTTAGCATTATGTATAAAAATGTACATACTTTAATTGAAAAATACTTTATTGCCAAAAAATGCTAACCATCATCTCAACTTTCAGAGAGTTGCAGTCACTGATCATAGATCCCCATAACAAATGTCATAAATATCTATACATAGCTTTTATAAAAATGGTATCATGATCTTTGTTACCTGTTTTTACTTAATAGATCATGAACATGTGTCCATGTGATTACAACATAACAAGTATAAAAATGAATAATATAATAATAATGTGAAATACTGTGAGAATTACCAAAATGTGACATAGAGACACAAAGTGAGAAAATGCAGTTGGAAAGTTGGCACCAATAGACATGCTTAACACAGGGCTGCCACAAGCCTCCAATTTGTAAAAAACACTGAGAATATCTGAGAAGCACAACAAAGCAAAGCACAATAAAATGAGGTATGCCTGTGCATCAGGTAACTGTGCATCAAGATAAATATATGAACATTAATATATACAAATTAAAACAATTCAACATTCATCCATGGATAGTCTAAAATGGGCTTGCATACTGCTGATGGTATATGCTTGCCCTCTGGAAGTTCTAGACTAGATGACTTTTATGACCCCTTCCAATTTTAGGATTCTCTGATCTCTGAAAAGAGGTTTAGTTTTGAGTGTTGGCCACACCTGGAACACTTTCCCTTCTTCTCTCCATCTCCCTAAATCATGGCCCTGCTCAAATCTCATCTCCCCTGTGAAGGCTTCTGTGCAGAGGAGAGATAAAACAGAAGGCCTGAGATTGCCATCCTTGGAAAAGTGTGCTGCAGGCAAGGTTGTCTTTGGCTGGTATTGGGAACTTGGATTTTAGGAAAGTTCCGACTATTCCCTAATAGGCAAGCATGGCTCACTGTGCCTACACTATACAAACTATGTGCTTTATGCTGAAACCCGCTTTCCTCTGGGAGTCCAAAATTTTGGTACATGCTAGGTAGGCGGTGTCTGTGTGACCAGCCCCAGTAAAACCCTGAGCACTTCATGTCTGATAAGCTTCCCTGATAGACAGTACTTCCCATGTGTTGTCACAATTCAGCGCAAGAGTTAAGCTTGTCCTATGTGATTCCACTGAGAGAAAACTCTTGGAAGACTATGCCTGGTTCCCTCTGGACTTCACCCCATGTGCCTTTTCCCTTTGCTGCTTATGCTTCGTGTCCTTCCACTTCGGTAAATCTTAGCTGTGAATGCAACCCTAAGCTGAGTCCCGAACCACTGACCCGGGGATGGTTTCCGGGACCCCACATATAGCTGCCTTCCATGGCCATGCCACCCTCCAGTTGCATGCCACCCTCCAGTTGCTTCCCTATCTTGAACCCCTTCAACAACTTAGATATAATCATGTAACTCTCCCACTTGTTTCATCAATTAATATATCACTAGTAAATGTGATGTCTCTCCCATTCATTAATAAGCTTCTGTATGACTCATGCAACTTTGATTTGTATTTGTGTTTGTGCCTAATAGTCTCTTATTCATGGTAATTGCTCTAAGCTTCTTTTTTAAAACGAACACAAACAAAACAAATTGTGGATGCAATATATGATTATTATAAAAATAACTTAGAAAATACAGAACAGCAATGATTCCCTTCCCAGCAAAAACAAGTTTATCCAATTGGTTATATATCCTTTTAGTCATCTTACTATCCATAAATAGCCCTTATAAAAATGGTATGATCTTTGTTACCTTTTTCTACTTGCCATAAACATCTGTTAGTGTGATTATATGTTTATCAATAATGTCATTTTTAATGGTGACATAATAACTTATTATGTGTCACAAACCCAATGACTCACAAGTGAAATGCCACCACCTAAAGGCATGTCTTTTCTGTGTAGGATAGTATTGAGCTACCCAATAGTTATAAAAAGAATATGTTAGAATTAGTTGCCAGTATCTGGATATTGGGAGACTTTACATAAAAGTCCATAATTTCTGCTTCTCTCTAAAAAAATGGTAATAATCACATTCTCATCAAGCTACGTGGGGGAAGCTGAGTAGAAGCTTATTTCTTTAGATGGAACTTGTGTTCACTCTTTGCCCCAGTCCCCACCATGCCCAATGGCCTCCTTGAAACTAAACTAAACTAAAGTTAAGGGTCAGTTGCTATTTAAGCTATTTAAGAGTCTTGGACTGATTTTCTTTTCTACAGTCAATAGAAAAGTAAAATATTTCTTGTATTCTTATGTCTATCAAAAGCTAAACCAAAAGGGAAAATAAAGAAGGCAGTTTGTTTCAACAAAATGGAATTGAACATATTTCTGCAGTTCCCAAACTTTGTTCCAAGGAACTCCAGGGTGCCACAGGGAACCCATAAGGGTAGTACAAGATATCTTTAATTATCAAAGGACGCACCATTGTACTTAATACTGTCAGATACTACACAAATTACCAGCCTGAGGGAGTTCAGAGATTATATCATGCTACATATATATGATATCATCATATCTTTGCAACTCTGGGTTTTCATTGGTTGATGTATTAAAAAGAAAGTACCATACAAAAATCATTGTAGAACAGGAAATTAGGGTGGATCTGTCCAATCTGATTCCAAGGTTTGACTAATTGTACAATGGCCAACAGGTGCACATATTCCATTGGTAAATGATTATGATTATTTAAGACTGAATTATAAATATTTTTTTCTTTCAACTTATGTGAAATATTTTTTCAAACAGCTACTAAGCTGTTAGGAAATAAATACTTATCAGCTTATTTGGCCCTACATCCTTAATAAACTTAACCATGTATCACCTATTTTGGTTTATGGATGCTATAAAAATACTACTGAGACAAAGTTTGGGAACCTTTGGCACATTCCTTGTGCATCTAAAGATACTGTACTAACTGGTTTTCCTCCTGCCTGACTGGTTTCAACCTGCCTGACTATGTCATTAGAGCTTGTAAGGCCTGTATTAAATACATCTAATGCTTGTCTCCTATCCCTGAGAAATTTGTATTGCTTTTTAAACAAAGAGGAACGTCTTCATAGCTAATATTCCCATACATTCAAGATTATCTTCTTAGTTTAAGCTCCTAGAAAAAGAATTGCTGAGTCAGATTAGCCTAACTTTTAAGAGTTTTGAAATTATTTCTGGATTGACTCGGCTTCATTTGAGAATCCCCAAGACTGAGAAAACTTCCTGACACACAAATAGTGCTGAATATGTGGGAACGGAGTTGAATTGAATCGAATCACATTGAAGCAAACCAAATCAAATTGAATCTCTGAAAGCATTGGACAATGCTTTTACTTTTCTTGGCCTGAAGTCACCTCCACCTCTGTTGGAGCCTGGGGCAGAGGGTGCTGGGGCATGTGAAGTGGGCATTGTAAAGGTCCCAAGGGCCTAAAAGAAGGAACCCCAGAGAGTGAAGTGGGTGCTCTTCATCAGTCCCACCATCCTGCCTCTCTCCCATCTGTCTTCCTGCACTGCTTATTTCCCCTGCTTCCCATTCAGGATTTGGGATATGTGTTGCTGCTTGAATGGAAGTAAAATGGACCAGGGGCTGGAAATGTGGCCACAAGGGGCTCTTTCACCATTCACTAGATGAGAGCAGGTAAAGAAGTAGGAACTTGGCTTCCTTCCTGTCCCTTGATGCCCTGCCCCCAGTGGGTATGTGGAGCCAATAACCTTCAGTGCCCAGACGAAGGTCTGCAGTGTTTGGGGCTAACATTTTATGCGAACGGCTGATGTTCAGATGTGCTGCAAGCATGGCAGGGCCAGAGCCAGCCAAGCTGTGGGACGCACTGGGGAAGAGGGCTGGAGCAGCTGCATTCTCAAATCTCTCACACCACCTCTGCGCGGCCTGGGCTCTGCCTTCCCCAGACAGGAGACAGCTTGTTCCGGAGACACTTGTGAACATGAAAAGGGAGAGGGAGGGAAGCAGAGGGGAAGAAATCTATTCTACCTCGCAGCTTTCCATCTATACCCCAATGGAACGTGGGTAATTTGTTCTGCCTAATGAGCAAGTGCTGCCTTCTGTGGAGGCAAAAACGCCAGTGGGTTGATGAGGCGAGTTGCCATGGGAGACCAAGGGACCCCCACTGACGTTTGTACCGCCTGGCAAGGGAGTCTTCTCGGGAGGAAGGAGCGGCTGTCTCCTTCCGTCAGGGTAATAAGCCCTTGCATTTGTGCAGAGTGGTACGTGTTTTAAGGCTCTTTTACACCGATAGTTATATTATAGTTGAGCAATGAAGTAGGTGGGCCTGATGTTATTTTCTGTTTTTCAAGTGAAAAGACTGAGGCTCAGAGGAGTTAAAGAAATTGTCCAAAGTCGTGAAGGTAATAATAGATGGGTCTATCTCCAGACACCTAGTTTCCAAATACTTGTCTGTATGTGTCTTGTTTTTTATAAAGGACACGTCACTGGACTGAAAGGAATAGGAGGAACTTGAGGGACATCAACCCCCCAGAGCCCCAACCCACAATTTAAGGTGAATCAAAGGAGGTCCCACTTCACCTAGAGGAGGACAAACCCATAAATCTCATTACCAAAGAGTTTAGATAAATGCACGCATTGAGATTGGAATAAATGACCAGGGAGAGCGGGGATGGGCGTGTCTAACAGAGCAGCATAGGGCCCCCTGCCCGACCCTCCTACTTTCCAAGGCTGACCTCTCAGCACCACCTATGCCTCCTATACCCCAGCCACTCAGAACCACAGCTGCTCCCAGAATCCACCAGACTCTTCCTACTTCTGTGCCTTTGTGCATCCTCTTCCTGAAACTTCAAGTTCAAATGTTAGACATTTTTAAATTTCATGATGAGTTCATTGCTTTCTCCTTTTAAAATCACATGGAGGTGCCCACATATCCCTCCCCGGCCCCGCCATCTATCTCTCTCCTCTAATAGACTGTGAGCCCTTTGAAGGTAGGAACAATGATTGAGTGTTTCCATCATCATCGCCATCGTAATTTAAATCAAAATTATTCACTGAGCATCGCTTTGGTCTGGTCATTATGTAGGCAATGGGATGTGAGATACCTTCCCCACAATCCAGAGCTCACAGAGTGCTTTGGCAAAGCAGGAGGAACGTAGGTACTATATTGAATTCAGATTATTTAGATGACACTCTACGAGTCCAAACATGGTGAAAACCTGAGCTGTTCAAAAAGGATCTGAGGAGCCTTGAAGGAAAAGAAGGATTTAGAAGGCATTCCAAGACTTTATAAGGGCCCTTCTGGGCTGGGCTCTGTGGCAGTTGCAAGATCAACGTGAAGTATAGTCTCAGTTGTCACAGAGCTGACAAGTACAAGGCCAACACAGCTGAGGAAAACAGAAGAAAAGTAAGGACACTGTTCTAAGGAGCTACCCATTTCTACCATGATGATGTCAGAGAAGGGAAGGCTAGAGTAATCATGAAGGCTTTGTGGAGGAGGTAACATGAGCTGGGCTTTGAATTATATTTAGGTACAGGAAGGTAAACATCCCTAGAACAAGGAACAACCATGCACCTAGAAACAATAATTAATCCATATAGCTTGAAACAAGCAGTGAGTAGCCCTAAATCTATCCCTCTGTCCTAGGACAGGTTCTGCCACAGGCAGAAAAGATATGAAAACAAGGCACCTTCTTTTGCACCAAGACACTGATGTTTTTTTAATATGGATAATTAAAAAAAAAAAAAAAAAGAACTCCAGATGGATTTTAAACACAGTGGGGAATTGGGCGGTGTGATGGCAGATGGCTATTTCAGCTGCACATGGGTAAAAATAATTTCAACTCCCCAATACCCAGGACTGCTCTGAACTTGTGAAAACCTCTTAAGGAGAAGCTGCACTGCAATGCTCAAAGCACAGAGCTGGTAGCAGATGGGGTCCGGCGGCCTGGAGCTCACCGACAGGAAAATATCTATTGCCGTTGGATTCAGCAGAAGACACCCCAAACAAAGGTTCTGTTCTCAAGGAGCTGATATTCTGGTGGGAAGACACAGACAAAAGTAAATATGAAGTCAGGTGGTGCTGGAGGCTGTGGGAGAAAATAAAGCAAGGAAGAAGGATTGGGAGTAGTGGGGCAGGTGGTGGCTGTGTTAGATGAGGTGAGGAGCAAGTGTGAAACATGAGCAACGACCTGGAAGGGAGAGGAGACCAACCATCAGAACACCTGGGACAGGTGTACCGTGGGCAGAGTACCCTTTTGCAAGGGCAAAAGATGTGAGGTGGTAGCTTGACCAGCTTGTTTGAGGAGCATCAGGGGCTGCGGTGATATGAGCAAAGGGGAGAGTAATAGCAGATGAGGGCAGAGCAGGAGGCCATGACAAGGGTTTGGCTAGGACCCAGAGTGGGATGGCAGCCATGGGAGGGTTTAGGCTTAGGAGACCTGGCATCTGGGAAAACCACCCTGGCCACAGTGTTAGGGGTAGGATGTGAGGGAGAAACATGCTCGGGCTGCAGTAGCAATCAAGGTAAGAGGGGATGGTGACCTGGATCACGGATAGAGTAGACCAAGGCCTCCTAAACTTCCCAGCTCAGATCCCTTTTTTGCATTAAATAACCTCCCAGCACAACAGTTACCATTTTTGTGTCTGTTGATTAGGCCAACACTTAATGTTCACATCTCGACAGCATTTACATACATTTGGAAAAGAGTTGCATGTGGATATGTGCATGTTGCATTGTTTATTAGGTCTGCAGACTGCACGTTTAATGAATAGATGATTTTCAGACCTCCCCTTGCATTGTGGCCCAAAAGCAGGCCACTGAAATTTTGCTTCTCTCATTTTTCCCATTACTTTGGCCAGCCTAAGACCTGTTCCCTGAGGTCTCCCTGCTAGAGGGGGTCTAATAAGTCCATGTGAGCTAGACTGTCAGTGGGCAAGGATGATAACTAAGCAGGGATTCATAACCTGGAGTTGATCCATAGCAGGGATTTGGAAGATCCAAGAACAGCCCTACGTTGTAGGCAAAACATGTGTGTGTGCAATATGAGGTCAGCTTTCATTAGATTCTCAAGGGTCCCTGATGAAGAAAAAGAAGAAGGAAGGGAGTAAGAACCACAAATTTGATGCATTATTTCTCCCAGATACCATACATGTTTGAACAAGGACTTCCAATGCTTAACCCCAACAGTGAGCACCAGATGGGGAGGGCAGACATTTTGAAACCATAAGGCTTCAATTCACCCTGTGCAGAAAGATCAGCACAAAGTATAGATAAAAACGTAACATCTCAGATTCCCAGAAACACAACTTTTGTTCCCTCCTAAGGTCAGTCTTGAACCCTGCCACTACTATGCTCAATAAGAATGTGTGGAGTGAAAAAAAAAAAAAACAAACAAAAACATGTACAAGTGTTCCCATTTAAGAAAGACAAGATCATCCCAAAGGAACTCATGTATTTGGAGCAATAAATAAATAAATAAATAAATAAATAAATAATCGTGAGCCTGTATGCTACCTTTGGATAAATCACGCTTGATTTGAAGGTCAGGAGCATTACAATGCACTGCTTGCTTCACCGAGGTATGTGAAGGCTGAAGCTTGTGGCATGGTAGAAGAATTCACAGGGTTTAATTATGCTCCCCTTCAACATCCCCACCACCTTCCACGTGAGGTGACGTGAAACAATGTGTCACAGTCCCACACAGTCAAAGCAGTAATTTACAAGAGTCAGCAATTCTGCAAGGCAGGTAGGCCGTATTTCAAAACGGGAGAGAGTTGGGGGGACGCAGGGGGAACCAGCCGATCAATTTACAAAGATCCTGTTTCTTTGCCACTCTGTTGACCTTTCAGGCAAGACCTAATGCCAATTAGCTCAGTTATAAAGTCCATAATTCTTGTGGAGAAGGCCGTGTGTAGCACACGATCATTTTACAACGTTTGCCCTAATTTGCAGCCCCCAAACATGGACTCCTGGGGCTGCAAGGTGGGGGTGGGGAGGGGGTTGTTGGCAAGCGATGGGAGCAGCTGGAAGGGATCACAGAGCATAATTACTGTCTGCGCATGGCCACATCTGGAAAACAGCTCCATGCTGGCTTTAAAACAGCATTAATGAAGAATGGAACCTTGTGCTGGGAAGAAACCAGGTTGGGGGGGATGGGAAGAAATAAAGGGGGAGGCGCCCTTCTGCCCAATTTAGTAAGAACACAGCAGGCAGGGTATAAGGCCAAATCCAAGGAGAAGAGGGTGTTGACAAGAGAGGGGCAGCAGGGAGATGCTATTACTTTAGGGAGAGGTCTAATCTTTCTCATTTTTGCCATCTTCAAAGCTGGGTACCCATGCAGGACTGGCCCTTTTTGCACTGATTGAGCAGATTTGTCCACAGTGTGAGATTTTAGTGGTATCCAAAGATTCCCAACTAAGAGAATGTACCCTACTGGTACCTAAATTCTACCAGTGAAAATATCCAGTTCTTTGGTCAAAGGGCCCCCTCCAAGATAGATTTGAAAATGCACGTGCACCTGTTAGCTTTAAGATCCAAGGCACATAGTAGTTGCTCAATAAATCTTTGTTCAGTAGAACTGAAATGAATGAGCCGAATAAGCCATTTTGTGACTATAGCCAAATTAACTCATATCTCTGGCTTCTCAGCTACAACTGTTACACAAGACCGGTGATTCTCAATTGTCAGGACAGCAGAGAGGGTGGCATGTCTTTCCAAAGGGGTATATCACACTCCATGGGGAGGGAGAAGGCATTCATAGTTTAACAAAGAATATTCAGTAGTATAATACAGTGTTGTATTTGGAAAACCAAAGAGTCTGCTTCTAAGACAAGAGACTTTCCTAATACAGTCTATAGAAAGAAATGCTCCACAGAACCTTCCCGGCTGGTGAGGATTCATAAACTAACTTTAGTATTCAAGATAGGCACTTTCCAGCCCACCAAAAATGAGAGCATCTCTGGATCTCCCTGAGATGAAGAGGATTTATTTTATCATGGGTCCATGGATTGGAGTAGATGGACTTGAGGCCTCCCACCCCATCTTCTCCATTGGGCTGTTTAATACTCCTTCGTTAAGACAGATCAGCTGCTCAGTCCCCAGGGGCCAGGTACCCTTAAAGGGGCAGCAAGAACAATTGCAAAGAGAAAAGGGACTCAGGAATGTACAGACTTCACCTAGTCTTGCCTTTGTGGCTGTTTCTCTGCCTCCCCAGTATCACATTCTTTGAATTACTTAGGGTTGTGGAGGCTGTGCCCAACTTGGCATATGTTTGTGTTTGCCTGAAAACCGTAGAGGCCAGACCATAGACCTGTAGAGGTGGAAGGAACCTTATCCACCCCAGCCCTGAGGCAGCAACTCCCCATCGGTGTCTCTGGCAAGGCACCCTTCTTCCTGTGTTTACATCCCTCCCATAGAACATAGCAACTAAGACCTTAGCTCTGGGTTCAAGTCCTGCCTCAGCCACCTATCAACTAAGTGACGTTGGCCAATTTGCTTCATGTTTCCATGTCTTGGTTTCCTCTTTTTTAAAATGAAGATAATAGCACCCACCACATGGGACGATCATGAGTGTTAAATGAGATATATTGCTGTGATTTCTATGCTGCTGCTTGGAATTCTAAATTTCTATTTATGTGATACAATGTATTTATATTTACATACGACCTTCTTTGCAATCTGTGTGTAGCCCGATTCAGGATGAGTTGAGTGTGCATGCCAAAAATGATGCCGGCCGGCCGTTGCTTCTGTAAAGAGTCGTTTCCTCACATGGATCACCCACAGAGGGGGACGTGTATGTCACTTTCCCACTCCTGAGAGCACACTGCTCTATTCATTATGAAACGTTTATGCATATCTTCAGAATACTCTTACCAAACAAAGCATTCCCCTACATGTTCCAAAAAGGCCAAAATGTGGTTTCTGTGAGCCTGAGTATGGCCAGCTTTCTACTGTGCTGGGACACAGCATCAGGCCCCGCACATGAGAGGTGCTCAGAAAGACCAGGCGACCCCGGTGCAGGCAGTTCCCAGGCTTGCACAATAGCCCTAGGGTGTTAGGACGCCAGTATCCTCTAAGTCTTAGTCTTGCCCTCATGGGAGCACTGTCCACAGAGCTGAAGGCCTCAACCCAGTGACAACTGCTGTTCTGTGCCCTCTGTCATCGTTCCCCATGCACCTCATCCTCCTCTCAGAGTTCCTAGAGGAGGTTTCCTCTAGTCCCTGCCATGCTGGTCTGGGTGTTCTCCATGCCAGTGTCTTTCTTAAAGGGGTTGCATGCTCAGGCCAGGCCACTGAGCCCCCGTGATGTGTCTGAGTTTGCCTTTCATTTTCAGCCCCCTCACCCAGTGGGCTTGAGTGCCGAGGCTCTGCATTTCTGAGGTTCCTAAGGAAAAGGCATTTGGAAGTAGCCTGGAGCAGCTGATGTCCTCAACAGTGCCTCTCTCAGGGTCCCACTTTTCTGCACTTGAATTTTGGCCAGGAGAAGTTCTTGCCTTCATAAGGCATGTCAGAGTCCCCACGTTTAGGCCTGGGGTCTGTGTGTAAGCATCCCCCTCATGTGGCTTCCTCTCTTATTTTGCCTGTTCTCTCGGTGAGCCTTCTCTCTCCGAAGCACACGCGGCCTTGCCCACTTGATTGATCTTGCCTAGTGACTGTCACACTCCCAAAGCAGATAAGGCACTTAGGAGAGACCATCCTTAAATCCCACATGAGTGTGGACCAAGAAGGATGCCCTCCCCCCAACTCCCATTTCGCTAGAAAAGAGTGAATTCACCCCATGCCTGAGGATTTGGGTATTTCCAAGAGTGGCACAGGCACGAGCCAATCTGGTTGTCTCTAGCCCAGCACAAGGTGGGCACTCATAGACGCTCAGAAAGACTTCAGGTACGAATACTGTGTCGTTTTGGATAATTCCCCGTCCTGGGCCATCATCTAACTTCTGCCCCATGTCCTATAATTCCTCTTTCCCAGCCACTGTCTGAATTCACTTTTCCCAGGCACTCTTTGCCCTGTTGCTCCTGCAGCTTTCTCCTTGGCCAGTCCAGATCCTGCCCATCCTCACTGCTCCGTTCCAGCGCCGCCTCCTATATCCTTGAGGACCCACCCACCCACCCCCAGTCTGGAACTGAGCTCACCCTCTCTGAACAGCCTCATCACGCATCTGACCCTGCACAGGTGGCAGTAATCTGCGAATCTGGTTTCTCCCACCCCACCCCGAGGGGACCGCACAATGCAAAGAAGGTGGGAATGAAAAGGGAGGGACACTGAGGAGGATGTCCCATCCTCTGGAGATCACCCTGGGCTGTGAGTTTGTTTCTCAGGAGCACAAGGGGAGTGGTTAGGCATTGAAGTGTAGTGTTGAGAGAAAAACAGCAAACGCAGCATCACCAAGGCAGGATTACACAGGTGCTGCATGTTATGTAGGGTCTAGTAATGAGTCCAGCCTCACACACAGGGTGGGAGGGAGAGTATTTGGAGGTGGGAGCTGAAGCCAGGTGTCGCCTGCTGATGCTTGCACCTTGGCAAGCATGAAAAGTTGTGACTGCCCGTAACTGTCCATTTAGCCACAGATACAAGGGACAAGGTGTTACTGGGTCATGAAGAATGCTATCTTCCCAACAAGTCATCAAATATTTGGGGGTTCCCTATATGCCCAGCACTGTGCTAGGGGGATTAAAGGGCACAGAAATTGTAAACTAAACTTCAGAGAGCTCACAGTGTGAAAGAAAAGGTGAGGTACAAACAGGTGCAATGCTAGGCAGAGAATGGTGAGTCCAGTAGAGGGTGGGGGCAGCCGAGCATGTGGAGGATACAAATGGGAGAGTGTGAAAACAAAAAGACATAGTTTGAGGGGAAGGTCTGAATCCACTGGGAAGAAGGTGAGCTTTGAGAAGTGCCCTGGTGATGGGACCCATGGACTGGAAGGAGTTTGTGCAAGGCAGCCAAAGTGGGAGAACACACCAGAAGGACCAGCTGGCCCGTTTGTGGAAAGCTCCAGTGTCCAAAGACAATGCTCAGATTATATTTCTCAGGGAAGTAGGAAGATAAGCGTCTCAGAGAGACAAAACTCTGTAGTATAAAACATGTGTGGTCCTTATACCCTCCTCCAAAGTATTTCCATCCTGAGTTTGCATCAGGGTCTCCCCTAATTACATTTGTGATTGTCTGTTCCTTTTCTAAACATGCAGTAATGGTGCTCTGCATGCCATTTGACCAGATTACTAACATCTGAGGAACGGCTTTGTTTCCCATGTCCTCCTTGGAGTGGACGCAGTTTGGGGCTCTGGTTGGTGCTAGAGCCCTAGGAACCCTCCATTAGCTGCAGGCACCAGGTATTTGCTCTCCCCTGGGGAAGAGGATGCTTGACCAAGCCCTCCAGTCTTTAGTAGGAGATAAGGGATCAACCACATCAAGGTCATGCTTCCTGGGTGTAGTCCCAAGTCCCTACTCAGTGTCTGTCTAGATACTGCCTCTGCCCACGTGACCATGCCCTGGTCCTCTGGACCACCTTGTGAGCATATGCCCCCTCCCTAGCTCATTCCCTCATCCCTTCATTCACTCATTCAGTAGCCTTTTCATTCTGACAGGCCTATCTCTACCTGGCATCTATTTTGTTATCCACATCTGTTAAAGACACATAGATCCCGACTATTTGCATAGCACTCACAGGTTGATAAACCCTTTCATGGATTTTATTCACTTCGACCTCAGCAGCCCAGCAAAGTTGTATTATCTCTTTTCTAAAAATAAGGAACCTGAGTCTCAGGGAGGCTCTGTAACTGGTCATTGCTACACCCCAGATGAGGACCCCATCCCTGCCTCCAGGATCTTCTCTCCATCCTAGGCTCCCGCACGGCCACCTCCTTTCTACAGATAAACCTCAGGAATAGGATGCTGCTTCCTGATGTCTTCCCCACCTTCCCCGCTGCCTCTGAAATAGACACCATTGCATTCTATGGGATCTTATCTGGAGTCCCTACAGAGGAACCAGAAGTGAAACAAGCAATGTTAAGAAACCCGGCTGGAGTTAAACTTGATCTTCTCTGCAATGAGAATGAATCTAAGCTGCGGGTTCAGAACCCTCTTCCCCAACAGCTCCTCATAAGGGGGCTTCCCTGCTGTGCTCTCACTGGGGCACATGCCCCCCCTCACCCCTCTCCAGTAAGGATCTCTTTTACCTCAATTCTGGAAACTCCAAACAATGTGTTCTAAACCCATCAGACTCGCAGAGGGCACCAGACTAGACTTTGTTATTCTGCCCCCACCCCCACCACCACCCCACCCTGCGTAGCACAGAAAAAGTCCACTTAGGTCCTTCCCTGACAGACAATGCAAAGATAAGGCATTGTCCCTGTCACGAAGATACAAGCAACAGCAAGGACAGTGTGTGGTTAAAGCCAAAACAAGCAGTACAGATAGAGTTCTGGGAATAGGTTGGGATGAGGGGATGTGGCGTCACCAGGACAGTAGCCTGAGCCAGGCAGAAGGGTTTGATGGTTGAGTATGTGCTGAAAAAGCAATGTAGGGATATATCCCTAGTGGTGAGCAGATCAGAAATGAGCAAAGTGTGGTCTGGGGACAGTGAGGAGGCTGGCTAACATGAATCAAAGGGCAAAGTGCCTGTTGCGGGGCACAGGCTGGCAACTGGAGGCTTCACCTGCATCCTGCAGGCAGCAAAAGTCCCCTGGACTTGGCTCTTCCTGTTCCCTGCTTAATCCGGGTCCGGCTTAATCCGGGGAAGCTCCCTGGGGAGGGTGACAGCAGAATGAACGGCTGGTTTGCTTGCTTCTAGGGCTGCTGACCCAGGCCAGGTATTCAGCAGCCAGACCTGGAGCCACTGTCTTATCATTCCCACCCACCTGCCCGCTTCCCCAGCCAGACTGAAGTCACATGGCTGCCACAGAGGAGGCCAGGAAAGGGGGTCCAGGGTGAACTAGAGGAGGGGGAGCCCATGAGGTGGGCGTTCTGCCACTCTCTCCCCCACGGACACCCATGTACTCATCAAGCAGGATTAGCAAATGTTAACATTCTCTTGTTTGCTTCAGAGTTTTATAATGAGAAGAAAAAGATATCCAAGATGAAGAATCTTGGGTCCCATTCCCCATTCCTTTCCCTCCCTCTCCAGAGGCAACCCCTGGCAAGAATTGTGTGTATTTCTTTCTCATCCATGTGTTCACACATGGATATGTTCATACGGACCCATAAAATGCTACATAGTATTGGTTTATGTGGCATTGAATCATCATAAATTATATCTTAACAAACATATTATTCTGCAGTTTGCCTTTTTCAGTCAATGTTTCTGTTTTGGGAATCTATACATATTGATAATTCAACTCCATTTCCTTTATTTTAACTGCTCCAGAGCATGTTACTATATCCCATATTCTCTTTATCCATTCCCCACTGTTGGACGCTTAGCTCAGGTCTTTTTTATCTCTTGTAATTTATTTATTTGTTAATTTTTTTATGCAAACAATGCTGCATTGAAATCCTTGTACCATTTCCTGAGGCACAAAACTCATTCTCCTGTTATAGAGAAAATATTGAGACTCTCCATTCCAGTCTACATGCAAGTTTTAAGCCTCCATCACAGGCAGAACACCCAAGTAAAGGCAATGAATAATGCAAATGATACATCCAGAGGAGTTCCTGCCTTGGAGGAGCTTACAGTCTGGAAGTAGGGAGAAGCCAGTTACCAGCCTGCAGGTTAAAAGTTCTAGGCTAGTACAGTGCCCAGACAGCCCTTATGAGTTAAGAGATAATGTGCAATCAACTCAGTGAAGAGAAGTTGAAGGCAATGAGATTACATAGGAAATCTACATGGATATGGATTTTATCAGGAAAGCTTTCTTAAAAGAACTTGATCTTGATAGGGGCCTCAAACAAAATATAATATTTAAGTGTTCTGTGGTAAGCGTCAGTGAACAGGAGAGAGGGCATTCCTGGCAGGGTGAACAGCAGGAGCAAGTGCCCTGAGGCAGGACTAAGTGTGGAATGTGAGATGTCTAGTCTGGCTGGAGCGCCTGGCTGAGATGAGCCAGAGGGGAGCCATTCTTCCATTTTCAAAGCTGAGCTCAGCCCCACAGTCCGGATAATGTCCACGTGGCCTGTTGCCCTGGGCAGCCAGCCCGGGTGGTATTTTTCCATTACCCTGAACAGAGAAGAAGTTCAGTCACTTGTTGATAGCAATGTGACCATTCAAGGAGAAAACAATTAGGGATGCTGACCTCTGGCCCCTAGAGAGGAGGGAGGGAAGGAAAAAATTCTCCCCGGGGGGAAGGGGCCGGGTGGGAAACATCCAAGAGGGTAATTGGTAAATATTATTGTTCATTCCATGTTTGCCTGCTTTGCTCGGGTCTCTCTGCAAGCGGTGCGTTTAAATCACACTGTCTGACTTTGGCAGGTTTAATTGAGTCGCCACTGAAAAAGAAATTATCCCTGTGCTATTAATTTTTATAGTTCCTCGGGGCTTTTAAAAAGTGTTTGGATTTTCTAGGTCTTTGAAAATGAAAACATTAAATTTTATTAAAAGGAAACGCAAGGAGGGGGAAGAGCTGGCGGGGCCCAGCCAGGCCCCGACGAGACTGTTGGTAGAAAGGTTTGTTGCCTCTCATAGGCGGTGTGACAGAACTTTTGCCCCTTTTAGAGTAAGAGTCAGGTGGTCTCTAAGGATGTGTGATGTCACCCAGCGGCTAATGTGGCCACTGTTGTCAGTGCCACCCACACCTGTCCCCACATCCAGAACCTCTGCTGGCAGCCACAGGCCAAGGCAGCTCTTGGTAGGGACCTAGGACTACACAGAGCAGACCCACCTTGGTGCGGGGGTGGGCAGAAACTTTCACAATTTAGGGGACCCTGCTGAAGGGAAAAAATTCAAAATTCCAAGTACAAAATTATGTTTGAAAGTGAAGTTGTAGTTACAAAAACAAAAGAAATCACAACAAATTACAAACCGTAAAACACTGACAAATTCCACAGGCACCACATAATCTAGAATAAGTGTCTGATACGCATCCATAATACTCTTCTTCCTACTTTTTTTTTTTTTTTTTGGCTGCAAACTCTTTGATCATCTCTTTAAATGACTATCATTTTTCAATATCATTTTTATAGAGAGAGTACAAAGATAATTCAGTCTCTCCTCTAACAAGTTGATCCAATTTTTGTATTTTATTATTCACGGTTTGGAAAGGTTTCTTTGAGTCTCTCAATTTGTCACTGGTAATGCCATGTGAATTTTCAGGATTGTTATCAACTTTGGGAAAACCTCTGTCAAGTATCTTTCATATATGAGCTATGAGATTTCAGGGCATTTCAACTTCTCATTTACAGTGACAAATCTAAAATACTCTTTGAATTTATGAAACTTATAACCAGATTGTCATCGATGTCCTCATTGTGGTGGCGTATAATGAGTTTTCTGTTATCTCTGTCAGTGTCAGTATTTCCTGTCAAATCAGCAAGACATTTAAACATGGGGGTTCTGATAAATTCTGTGTCGGTAATTCCCATCAAAAAAGAAACAAAATGAATAGTGCATTTGTAATTGTATTACTTTGCATGATAGAGTATATTCCTGACAAGAGAGAACTTTCATTTTGACTAGGCAGTGATGAGAATAGAATCTTCTGCTTACAATTTCACCTGCCTGATGATTGGAGGAATCCCCCACCAGCTAGATTCTGGGGTCTGTACATGTTAGTCCTTGTTTTTCTTCCATTCTCCATGTACCTCCAGGGCTGGACACTGTAGGACGCATTCACTCAGGTCTCCACACAACTTTCAGTGGCTCTTTGTGGCATGACACAGAATACCTCTGCACAGTAGGCAGCAGTCTGTCCCTGGAAGCCTTTGCTCCACGGTGACAGCTAGCAACAGTGAATTGCTTCTATAGAAGGGACTAAGTACCACATTAAATACATCCCGCTCAACGCAAACCCAACACCCCCAACTCAGCTGCTCCTTAGCTAGTTTCCAAACTGGCATTCTGATGCCACCAAACAGAGAAGCGTGACAGGGGGTAAATCAGAGGTGAGAGAAACGCAGGTGTTAACAGATCATAGCTAAAATATCTTGCATTCACCAACTGTGTGCAAATATGTGACCATGTAAGCACAGTGTTGAAGAAGGCTGTGAAGCTTACACATCATTTGTGGCGTAGAAAATTCACTTCTGTGCACCATGGAAGTTGTTGGTGGGGAGGACCTAGAACCTGGGGCTGTCAGGGGCTTACTGTGCATGTGGAGGAAAAAATAGTGCAGAACTACACACACCCCGAAGCTGACAAGGAAATTGAAGGGAGACTTCGTGCGGGCCACCATGAAAGTTCACAAGAGCAGGAGATCAGGGTGGAATGGGAAGACCAGGGAGGCAGGAGGTGGAACTTGAACTGGGTGTGAGTCAGACGGCTGAGGAGGAGCACACTTGTGTTCACATGTGTGTGTACACGCGTGCACCCGCACCTATGGTGCACTCTGTGCACGTATGTGTGCCTCTGGGCGTGTATGAGTGTGTGTGTGCACATGTGCCTGTGTGAGTGTGCAAAGAGAGGGAATTAAGGGATCTGTGTGAAGGATGCAGGAGAGATGGCCTGGCATAACAGCGGACATCAGTCTGACATGTGAGGAGGACACTGAGGCCCAGAAAGGTGAGGCAGCTTGTCCCAGGTTCTGCAGTCAGTCGGTAGCAGAATACTGAGCCACTCCCAGGCCACTCATCACCACATGCACCACACACAGCCCCGGCCTCCTCTGGGGCACTGTATCAGTGTACCCTGACGGGCCTATCCATGGGCAGAGCGCTTTCCAGGCACGAGGGGCGGCAGGGGGGACGCTGTGTCTGAAGGCCACCTGCCTCCTCCTTGGGTCACTCTGTTACTATCCATCCCCCACCCAGCCCTGACTCAGAAGAGAAGAAAGCTGCCTTGTCCTTTTACCCTGCCTCCTCCACTCCAGCTTCATCCCTATTTAAAGCCACAGGCACTGGGTGTCAGGTGGGAAGGTGGACTCGGGGGAGGTGTGCCTTTTGCTTCAGTGGCAGAGTAGACGTGGGTTTGTGCATTGCTTTGTTGAGGAAGCAAGTAGGGACAGGCCATTTCTGCCATAGAAGGAGTTCTCAATGGTCTCGGCATTGCTGCAGGTGAGGAAATCAGGGAGAATATCAAAAAATAGTAATAGTAATTGCAGATTTCTGGCCCTGTGCTAGGCACTCAGCAATCTCAACTCTACAATGTCAGTTTCCTAGCCACGCCCATTTTATGGACAAGAAGACTGAGGCTTAGAAGCAGTGCAGGAGTTTGTCCAAGTCACACAGGTAGAAGTAGCAGGACCAGGATATTTCAACTCAGATAGTCTGATTTCAGAGACTGTGTCTTAACCTCTATGGTCTACTGCCTTCAACAGAAGAAAATGGGATAATTCTTCCATAAGCACAGAACCCCGACCAGAACCCCTCTACATGCAACCACTTAAAAACCCTCTAAATAGGAAGCTGATGTCAGCCCTCTCCATGCTGTCACCCCCAACACATGTGCACACACACACACACACACACACACACATCACTGCCTCCCTCATCTGGCCAGACTTCCTTCCCTGTCACTGTCCCTCCACTGATAATTAAGGCTTCAGCCGGTTAGCTACTGATCTTTGACTCCCATTTAAGCTCCACATACAACTTTGGCCCCTTAATACTTCTGTGTATTAAAGGAAGAATCTTGGGGGCAGGAGATGCTATCTGCACTAACAGATAACTGCAAGGCAGTGCAGGCTGAGAAAACTTCCAGCTTTGCTCAGAGGTCAGGTTTGTGAGAGGTGCTGGTGCACACAATTCACAAGAAGACAGAGGACTAGAGAGTTAGCCTGACACAGGCTGAGGGCTACCAGTTCCAAATGTTCTTCATAAGTGTTTACCATTGTTCGTGCCGAGAAGTAAAGGCCAACGCCCCCTCCCAGACTGAAGTCATAAATCTCAGGCCTGTGGGAACAGGGCCCACCCTTCCCCAGCAGAGATAGACAGAGACTCTGGCCCAGACACATAGAGTGTGGAAACTTCCACTGGCCTGTGTCTGACCTCCCTACCTCCGAGTTCTCGCGTCTTAAAGGGACCCCAGCTGAGAGAGAGCAAGCTGGCTGGACAGTCCAGATCTGTCTGCTTCTTTTGAGCTGTTGTCCTTGAACAGAGGGAAGCTTCTTTATCTATTCAATGTCTAGGACACCTTAAAATTTGGGAAGGAGTCAGAGTATCCATTAATTCAGAAGCCTGAGGTTCTTTTCACTCTATTTCTGAAGAAACTAACCTTTGTCTAGGTTTAGCCTAGTGACCATGTGGCACAAGGAGGAATGTGAGAGAGGTGGGACTCCCAATCATTAGCCTCCCTGCTTGCAGTAAGCCTTCTGCCTCTCTGGGCCTCCACCTTGGCTGACCACTTCACTGGGGAGTTGTTGGGGTCAAAGGCAAAATGGTCAGTTACCTCAAGAGGAGACCAATAAAAAAAGATTTTTTTAAAAAAACACCAGGCAAATTCAGATCATTTCATGAATAACAGATCCGCCTGAGGATGTTCAGGAGAAGGCTGTGAAGACGTGGAGAAGGGTGGCCATGGTCTCTTCCAGCCTGCCCCTCAATATCATAGGGCTGGATGCAGCCTACTCTTTCTAATGTTCTTACACTCAACTCACTGCAGTCAAACCAGCATGGCTGTTGGGCTATTCTCCTGCCCTCTTTCAGACACTCCTGTATGTGCCCAGCACTGTGGGGGCTGAACCACCCAAGATGGCAACATCAGTGCCCCTGTCATTGTGAGCAGACTCCTTTATGTTTCTTACTACTTGCTCCTTATCTCCTTGTGACCTTCACTTCCACTGCTACCCCCAGCAGGTCTTGCCTCCCCCGTCCCTGCCTGGCCTGCTTCATGAGATTTGTAGCCTGTGGCCTCAGGACTGGGCTAATTGGGGAGCTGGGTGGGTGCAGCTAGAACATCCCTGCCTTGTGACTGGTGCTGGGGCTGCCAAATTCGGCACCTCCGCTAGAGAAGCAGGAGGCCCAGAATGGCTGGCCTTCCTTTCAGAGAGCATGTGGTCTGACTGGAGGAGTATAGTAGTATTAGTTCTGTTGGCTAAAGATCTACCACCCTTCCCCATTCAAGGCACATAATAGGATTACGTTTACGGCTCCTTGTGCGGGGTAGTAGAAGAACGGCTCTGGCCAATCGGCTGTGAGCAAAAGCGTCACGTTACTTCCAAGCCAGAACATCTCATTGCTGAGGCAAGACCTCACAAAACATTATTTTATATTTGGCATGAGGACCAGCTACTTCAAGAAGGCAGCTCCATTGTCAGTCTGAGTCCCTGCAGGACAGTGTTGTGCAGAGCCCAACCCCCACCCTCATACCCCAAGTGAGACATTTAGTACGCGCAAGAAATAAACCTAGATTGTTTTAATCCTCAGAGATGTGGGAGGCTATTACTGTCGCACAACCTAACCTAACCCTGATTGATACAGGGACGAAAGGTGTGTAGGTCTTGGACAAAATGATCATAATACAGGACTATGGATAGTCATATTCTGAATGTTATGGATTTGGGGGTAAACCCTGGATGCAGTAAAAGAAGAGGAATTTACTGTAAGCTGGCATAGCTTGCACCTGCAGATCACTTGCACCTGCAGAAGTCTGAGTAGGATTGAAGTTAGGTTGATGAGGGTGAGATGAAATCCCCACTCTCTCATTTCTCCCTAACATTGGGTACCTATTCCAGCCTAAGTTGTTCTTCCAACATTTCTTTAACTAAGAGGGCAATAGGCTTCAGTTGCACCCCTCATGACCCCCTCCCTTCATCCCAACTGCCTCCCATCACACACCTTCAATCTTCTGTTGATTTCCATCTTCGCTTATCCTTAACCTCCAGTCTGAGAAAATATAGTGCCTTGCTCTTGTCCAAATCCAGTCACCCTACCAGTTCAGGAACTTTACTCCCTCAGTGATCTACCCTTGCCCTTTCTTGAGTTTGTACCTCCCTCTCCACTGGTTCCTTATCAACAGCCTATAAATGTTCCCAGATGCCTCCCTACTTGAAATAAAAATCATCTCTTAACCTTGAACGAACCCCTTTAGTCTAAATGATTCATTAATATACCAATTCTATACTTCCTTATTCCTATAGAATCTACTATGAGCTTCTTCCTTACAAAATAAAATTCAAGATTTAGGGATCAGAGGCTATAAAAAGCACATCAAGGTATATTTATCCAGACTTCATATCTCATCCTAGCCAATGTTAGCCATCTCACAATGTATCTGGGAAATCAATATTCTATGAAATAGCGATTTCAAGAGGAAAGTTCACCCTTGCTGACTGCATGTGGGTAATTAGTGATGCTGTAGTGACAATGGACCTGATTTACTATGAAATGTTCATGCCATTATGGTAAAATAATTTGGCTCATTAAATAATCCGTCTGCCAAGAGTGCTGGTCCACACCAATATCTGTTCTCAGTGACAGTGGGAGACAGAGCCCTGGCATGGAAGTCAGGAGTCCTGAGTTCCTTTCCCAGCTATCAACTAACCAGACATGTGACCTTGAGCCAGTACCATTCCTTCTTCAGGCTGCAGTTTGTAGCCCACCCACCTCCACCCCTAATCAAGAGAGTTTGACTAAAAGCCCTGCAATGGTGTTTCAAACTACAACATTATTGATTCCTTCTCATCATTCTTTCCTGTGCTAAAGTATAGTGTTGTCAGGAATGAAGAGCTGGAGTTGTATCAATCTGTTCCAGATAAACAGGAAACATTTATCTTTCAACCTATAGCAAGTGTGTGCCTTTGAGGGGGACCAGCTGGTGACAGAGTGATATGGACTGGTGTGCAGTCAACACTTCTTAACAGAAAAGAAGTACAGACAAACAGCTGTCTTTTCTCATTCCAGCTATACCCGTGATTAGCTGTGTGATCCTGAACTTGCCACTTAACCACTCTGGACTACGCTTTGGCTCTAAAACTCCATGATATTGTACATGTTCTTGAACACCTAGTCTGCAGTCTCCCCACTCCCTCACCCAACCCTTACCCTGAAAGGAAGTTCTTCATGGATTATAGTGGTTGGCACTTAACCAAAATGGTAGATATCAAAGCACCATGGCACAGGTTCTTCCTCACATCTCCCAAAGCAGACTGAGTGGCCAACATCAACTCTGATATCACCCCATGCCCTCATGTACCCAACTACTGTGGCCTGAGGGGCACATGAGAGTAAGACAGCAGTTTAGAGTATTCACAGCTCACAGGCTTGAGTGAGTCCACCATATTCTGGCACAGAGTGCATTCGTAACTTGGAATCATAAAAATCGTATTCATCCTTTAAGTTTACACAGTATATTGAAGTCTCCCGACTGAGTGACTTCCATCTCTTACTTGATCCTCACAATATTCTTTCTCAGCTTTCCCACGTGGGACCATGTGCTTTAGGCAGTATACCACCATGGCCAGGGGCCCAGACCTTATACCTCCTCTTGGAGCCTCATATGACACCAAGATGAAGCAAGGGTAGAGGGGGTTTTAAGGGATTTGAACATGTAAATAATGTTTCCTTGTTTTTATATTAAACAAACAGATAAATTATAATTTATTGTGTTTCCTTCCACTAGAAGAGAAACAACATGAGACTAGGGTCTTTTTTATTTTAGTGATTCCTTGCTGAGTCTGAAGTTCTTAGGGTAATGCCATGTTTATCATAGACTCTCAGTAAAATTTTGATGAATGGAGGTGCCCAGGTGGCTCAGTTGGTTAAGTTTCCAACTCTAGATTTTGGCTCAGGTCATGATCTCATGGTAGTGGGTCAAGCCCCACATCAGGCTCTGTGTTGAGTGTGGGACCTGCTTGGGATTCTCTCTCTCCCTCACTCTCTGCCTCTCTCTCTCATTCTCAAAATAAATAAATAAACATTTAAAATTTCAATGAATGAATGAATGCACATCATATATAAATTTCTAAGCTAAAACTTCAGGCTTGGGAAAATGATGTCATCAAAAGCATGTCACTTTAACCTCTAAACCTAGACTCCTTCAAATTTATCAGTCCATTTGCCCATGCCTTTGGGGCACTTCCTAAAGACTGGAAATTAGATTATGATTTACCCCACTTGGAAGAAGTACACTAGATGAATAAAGAAGATATTCTAGGATACACAACCCAGAAGGAGTAGAGGCCAGGACTAGAACACATGTCAATTAGACAAATTTGTATTTAATTAATTCTGTGTGCTGGGTAATGGGTTAGTTGTACTTTTAAACACAGTGAAGTTACAAGAGACTTCTGGCTGTCCTCCCGGAAGCCATGTTCTCTTTTCTCTTGAAAACTGTCCCTACCCAGGCCTGGCCTGAGAGTTCCTTCCCTCCAAGACACTGTGCCACAAAGCCCTCCAGTTTTCCTTTCAGGCCCTGACAACAAGCCTTCCATCCTTTTTCAATTCCAGAGATTTACTGGTAGTTTCTGTGGAGCTACAGAAGGAAGTATAAAAAATAAACATGTGATGGTTATAAAGTCTAGGAAATCAGACAATGTTTTTATAATTGCGCTTTTGATCTGCAGTTCCTGACTTCTTACTGGTGTTGTATAGAAGTCTTCAGATGTCCTACCCAGAGTCCTTTCCACTGCTCCACCTCACCTTATGTTTTCTTTTCTGGGTTCATATTTTTTAACACTCCAGCCAAGATCACTTGTGTCTGCCAGACTCCCCAGCCTGCCAAGACCATGGCAATCTGCCATATTATTTGAAGAGCCACCAAAAGTCAGAGACAACCGATGTCTGAGACAACAGAAACACTTCCTTACTGAGAATATGTTACAAGTCATTGGGGTTGATCAAATTTTATCTGAGTCCTACAATTTTATCTTCTGAACTCTGCAGGGATCATGGTTCAGAGCACTAGCTGAACCTCAGAATCACCTGGGGAGCTTCTAAAATATAACAGTACACAGACCCCACCCCAGACCAATTAAATCAAAATCTCTGGGGCAGAGTTCCTGATATGGACTTTTTAAGCTCTCCAGTGATCCTGTGTAGCCAAGGTTGAGAACCACTGATATGATGAACTTGCTTCTTCTCCCCTGGGGTGTCTTAAACTCTGTGGTTGGGCTAGTCTTTAAAGATATTAGGAGTTAATTAACACATACACATTTAGACTGGCTCCATTGAGCCAGCCACGGAGTTCCCAAGATAGGTTTCAAGTGTTCAGGCCTCAGACTTCTGTCCTCTTTCCTGAAAGCATGTGATCAGATGCCCCCAACACATCACCAGGTGAATAGCCCACTGACCCTAGAGGAATCTAAATCATGACTAGTGATGATTTTTCTCACTACAAGTTTCCAGATCACTTTGCTTACCATCAAGACCCTCCACAACTGGCTTCAACATCCCCTTCAAATTTTCCTCCACTATATCTCTCTATACACACCCAACTGCCGGTAGTTGGTAAACGCACTGTCCTCCTCTGCACCCCCATTTTAGTCTGCATATTTAATCCTGGCATTTACCTACTAAGGCTGATCATAAGTGTCCTTCCCCCACCCACCCATCTCTCTGTAGCCTATTTTTATGTCTCAACTCAACAAGTATCTTTGATATGCAGCCTTCTCTGTGTGACCACCATAGCTCTCAGAAGCTGCTTCCTCTTCTGAGTTTATTGTTCATTATAAGTACCATTTATTCAGACACTTTAAATACACACACAACCATGTATGTGCTCATTCCCCAAGGGGCTGTAACACTTACATATGGTAGAAACCAAGATTTCTTACTATGTGATCCAGTGTAAAATAATGAGAACTTGGGCTCCCTCGGGAATTCTGAGAGTTGAAAGAAAATCCTGTAAGGATGTGTATGCAGTGAATTATTTTATTTTATTATTTTTTCATAAGATAAAAAACTATTTCATCTTTAGAACAACTTTGTGAAGTAAGTATTGTTACCGTTTTCACCATGTCACCAGTAAAAAAAATGAAAACAAAAGCAAACAAAAAAACCTAAAAGGAGAATAGTTCATCTTTGTCCCCAAAGACACCAAGACAGACAGAAGAATTGGCATGAGGAAACTAACATTCAGAATGGGTCATACAGCCTTTTAATAATAGAACCAGAGCCAATATTCAACCCTGCCAGCTCAGTGTTCGTTCAACTAATAGAGTGAGTCTCAAACTTTAGCTAATGCATCAGAATCACCTAGGAGTCTTGTTCAAATAATAGATCTGGGCCAGGTCCTGATAAATGCATTTCTAGCAAGTTTCCAGGTGATGCTGATGGTACTGGCCCAGGTACCACATCTTTGAGGACCACTGTTCTAATACAAACTATTTCCTAAAAGAAAACAGATAGAAACAGAGACTTCAAGCCTAAGAGAAGAGATGTTAGAAAAGCAAACCAAAATCATATGGAAATAATAAGAAATAATAAATGACTTAACCTATTTATTTCAACACATGCTTGTCTATAAGAGTAATTTGGTGTAAATTACAAATAAAAACTCAAATTTGTAGTAAAGAAATCACTCTTATTAAGACTTCAAGCCAAAATATCAATATGTTCAAAGGGGTTGAAATAAATTCAGGCATGATAGATACAAAATGCATTAGAAATAATCCAGCAGAATGATAAAAAATGGCAAGGAGAGAATATAAGCCAGACCACCCGAGCTCTTTGCAAATTCCTTTGCAAGGAAGGAAGTTTGGCAACAAATCAGTTGGTCCCTCCATCAATCTGCCTATCACTCAGTCAATGGGTCTTTGCTGCATATCAACTTTATACTGTTAAACTATGCCTGCCAATGAGTGGGATATGAAAATAGTTCAACGGAGCAGTCCTGCTCACAAGAAATCTGTCATCCAATTTAGATATAAAATCTATAAGAAAATTTAAGAAAGCAGTGTTGAAATTTTGTTACAATTTAGTAGTAATGATGTCATTTGAAGTAGAAATTAGGAAAAATCAAGATCAAGATCAAGATGAGTTAGAGTAGGAAAAAAATTTCCAGATGACTATAATCCAGGCAATGGTACATGACTGAGTTTCACTGATTAGTCCATTTAATAAATTAATTAATAAATAAACACAGTGTAAGAAATTCAAATTGAACTAGATCTTTAAAAATAGGTAGAATTTGGATGGGTGGAGAAGACGAGGAAAGCCATTTGAGGCAGAATAAATGTCATGAGTAAATTGAGAGGAGGGAAACTGTGTGTGTGTGTGTGTGTGTGTGTGTGTGTGACACAGAGAGAGAGAGAGAGAGAGAAAGAGAGTGAGAGAGAGAGAGAGGCAGGCAGAGGGGAGTAGAGAGTAGGGAAGAGGTTTATACTACCACATAGAAGGTTCATGGAGGGGAAGAAGAGTGATGGGAAGTAGGGTTAGGACAGTAGATTGGACCCAGAATGTTCCGTAAGCCTTCAGGACCCTTCCTGTAGATGAGAACAATCATTGTTGACTCTTGAGCTGGGGTGCAGGGGAGGGGTTTGTGAGAGAAGTCAAAGTTGAAAACAATACCATCCAACCGTCAGGGATAAGGCTGGAGAAAGTCTGAGTTCCCTGCAGCTGACACAGCAGACCAACAGCACACTCTGCCTCTGTCCTTTGCACAGACCTCTCCTAATATTTGTAGGACCAGGGCAAGAGTACATATGGAGGCCCACATGTGCCATATGGCTACATATGTAAGAGTTATAAATAAAGATAACAACTGTCAAATACAATATGTTCCCTCCTCCTCTATTGATAGATGTACTTTTATATCAACCTAGAAAGCCAAGTTTCAATTTAAAATTCTCAGAATTCTCAGTTTTCTGTACCAAACCTGCAGGCCTGGGGATGTGTAGGTTCCAGCCTCTGCCATATACCTCTCTTCTCTTTTTTCACCCTTGGCTCCACCCACATAGTAAAGGCCTTATGCTCATGCATGTGAACATCCCAGACAATGTGTCCAAGTGCCTCCACAGGCTCCCGTAAATAGCTACCACCTAGCCACCCCTCAAGTCTTGGGATATAGTCTGTCCTCAGAAAAATGGACCAAGGAGGAGGTTCATGCAGCCCCTAGAAGTGAGCTTGGAGCCATTATGTCAGGGAATTACAGATCCCAGGAACTAATGGTAAAATCTAGAAGAGGACACACTCCAGGTGAGCACATCTTCTTACTCGCATGGCTTTCCTGCCCATGTGGAAAGCATGGCTGGAAGACAGTCAAGAGTAGAGAGATGGATCAGGGGCTCATGTCTCCTGGTCTAACAGTGATTCAGCCCCTGAGCCATGGTAAGCTAGGATTCTACTGTCACAACCCACTGTGAGCCAGTCCCCTCCCTCCATACCCCTACCATTCTCTCCATATTAGAAGCTTCTCACTTCCAGCTGGTGATGGAAGAGTCACTGAATCAAAATGCCAGCCTGGGCTCTCAGATCCACCCTTTGATGGAGAGCTCAGTCTATGGTGAGCCAAACCAAACAAAGCATCCTGCAGGGGTCTCACATGCAGAGATTGAAGCCCATCTTTCATAGGCTCCCCTCCCTACACTGCCAGGCATCTACAGATCTTGGGTTTCAGAAACTCATCTCATCACTTCCCTTTTAATCTCCACGTTAGCACTTGTGCCCTCCTTCAAGTGCTCCAAGGTAATTTTAAAGAATACCTCATTTTGCTTTCATTTTGCTCAGGCCTGGCTTTCCCATAAATCAGGGCTAAGGCAGAACTTGAGAGGACTGGGCTAATCAAGACTTCAATCTCAAGAAATGTTTAAATATAAATCAAAATAGTTGAAGGCTCTCCAGATCCTCAATTTTCTTTGAAAGCCTACTTTGTCTTGTTTTCTCCCCCCGCCCCACCACCTTCTCTTTTTTTTTCTTTTTTCTGATTGACCATGCTGAGCTCCAAATTTCATCCTATTGCCCCTAGAATTATTTCTAAATTGTTTTAGATGTTTTCTTTGAGGCACTGCATAAAGTGATACAAGCGGGTTATTACTGGTACTGTGGGGTGGTGGGGGGAGGGGCGGGGGAAGTCTGTGGCATCTTGCTAGAACTGGAAGAATTTCAAATTTCAGGAATTAAATGGTACTAAAAAGGCATGAGCAGGAATTTGGCTGTCAAAGGGAATATGAATGTAATCAGCAGAACCACTCTTTTTGATCACCCCTTCTATTTCAGATACCTGTGTTTCTCTAACAAACCATCCAAACTGTGTTATGAAACAATAGTCATTTAATATGATTATCTCTCATAGTTCTGGAGTGGCTGATAGTTCTTGATTGGGATCTTTCATGAGGTTGCAGTCAGAAGTTGACTGCAGCAGGGGTCTTCTCGAAGGCTCCCTTCTATATCCGGCATCTGGGCTGGGAAGGCTACAACAGCTGGGGCTCCTCAGGCATTCCTTCCTCTCTATGTCATCTCTCCACATTGTCCCTCCAGCGTGGTGGCTTCAAGGTACCCAGACTTCTTACATGGTGTTTCAAAACATAGGTTGTATTATTATTTAGTATGGTGAGGCCAGTGGATCAAGAGACACTTGCCATTTAAAAGGTAGTTTGTTATACTGACAGATCTTAAGAAGAAGGGGCATGCCTTGCTATGGGGAACCACATGGAGAAGCACTAGGGGTGGGAGAGGGGTGGAATGTAGGTACAAGCCTATATTGTATCTCTGTGGGAAAGAACAGATGAGGCAAAGTATGCAGCCTTAGGATCGACTAATTTGACTAATTTCAGTAGGCTCTGGAGCATAGGATCTGTCCCCTAGTTGTCTGGTACCTGGCCCTAGGGTGATGAGAGCAAGTGGATAGTGGCCCACAATGTGAGAGCCTGATAAAGGAGGCAATTAGGGGTATGGGCCCTTTATTGGTTAGTTTACAAATGAAAGATGCACTCCCAGGTGAGTTGTTAGCCATCTCTAGGAATTCACTAATCCTAAGGAGGGCAGTCCCTCCAGAGTCAGCAAAGTTTCAGATGTCAAAGCATCAAAATATAGAAAATGAAAAGTATGGTTAGTGCACATGGTAGCTCAGGGCTCCAAAAGCACATGTCCAAGGTAGACATTATCATTGTCTTTTATGAGCTAACTGAAAAGTCTTGCAGTATCATTTGTCACTTTCTATTTGTAAGAAGCAAGTCATTAAGGCATCCCATAATTAAGAGGAGGAGAATTTGACTCCACCTTTTGATGGAAGGGTAGCAAAGAATTTGTGAGCATGTTTTAAAACCAGCACAGCTTCCATAATAGAGGCTATACAACTTATCATAAAGACTAATGGGCCCCTTCCTCATCCCTTACAACTCAGAAGCCTTAGACTTGAAAGTTAACAAATCCAGTTGCCCCTCTGTTAATACCACATTTCCCAGCTGAAATTCTAGATTCAGTGTTGGAGTCAGAATAACCTTCAGAACTCCCTTAAATGGCAGGGATTGAGAGGAGGAAGTGTGATCCCAGTGCTGTGAGTAATAGGAACCTGCCACCATGCAGTTCATCATTTAGTGAATGTACACATGTCAGATTCTCCCAGTAGATGTCCAACTCCAAGAATGAAGGAGGACAGGCGATATTATTCCCATCTTATAGACAAAGCACTTGAGATTGCCAAAGAGGTGAAATATTGTGCCCATTGTCTCACAGTCCTTTCTTGGGCGGGCAGCAGTCTCACCCTGCTCCTCCACCTGTGGGATCCCTGCACTCCCAGACTTACTGCCTGTTTTGGAAGACAACGTACAGACAGGAGGGACCAAAAGAGGACCCACAGCAAGCATTTGTAGATGCTTAGGGGTGTGCAGGCTGGAGACTAAGGGAAACGAAGAAGTGAGAACTTTCAGAGTCTTGAAAAACTGAGGTGGCAGAAAGGAAACTGGAGGTGTCTCTGGATCTGTGGTGACCAAATTCATCAGGGTGAGGTAAAGGAAGGGTGTTGGGGGACAGCTCATAGGATGATATCAAGGGAGTAGTGAAGCTGCAGAAGCAAAGCTGAAGCCTCACTCACCCAGGGGAAGTATGTGCTCTGTCTGCCCCAAGAAGCCACTGATGGCTCTAGGGCATAAGAGGGAAAAAAAGCAAGACAAAAGATGTCATTTAAAAGCACTTTCTGATAGGTGGGCAGAGTGAACCAAAGAGGGAGCTCTAGATGAAAAGGTAAACAGTCCAGTACAATATGCAAGATACCATCCAGTTCAGAAAACTTGTGCTCTTGACCCACCGGTTTGGGAAGCAGGAAGAACCCCTGGCCATGGGAAGATGATGAAAGGAAGGGCTTACCATGGGCAACCATGGGCCAGGCAACCTAGTCTCTACCTCTGGCACCAAATAAGACAATTGCTGATCTCTGAATGGACTAAGACTAATTAGAAAGAAATGATATAGGGCCAGAGATGCCAGGAAAATGTGCAAATCCCTTTGCTCCAGGGTTAGAAATTCCACACTTTAGGTCTTAGTATTGCCAGTCATAGCAGAACAGAGGTATAAAGTAGAGATGAAAACGATTTTGGGGTTTTTTTGAACACTTATTTGAACATTTATTTTTTGAGATACAGAGAGAGACAGAGCACAAGAGAGGGAGGAGCAGAGAGAGGGGGAGACACAGAATCTGAAGCAGGTTCCAGGATCTGAGCTGTCAGCACAGAGCCCAATGTGGGGTTCAAACCCACAAACCATGAGATCATGACAGAGTCGAAGTTGGACGCTCAACCAACTAAGCCACCCAGGCTTAGCTCCTGAAGGTTTTTATTTTCCATTATGTACTACTAACCATTTGTGATACTGACCAAAGCCACATCAGTACAAAATAAATTCATTTAGCCTTGATTTTATAAGAAATAGAAAATACTCTAGTCACGTGTTTAAAATTTAAGAGAAAAGATAATCAACAAATATAATAAACATTAAAATTCACAAGGTTTAGTATGACTTTCTCATCTTAGACATGAGGAACTAAGGTCCAGAGAGGAGATGATTTTCCCATGTCACATACATAGCAAGCTGCTGGCCGTGTGCTCTTTCTACACCCTTTGCTATTCCCTATGCCACCCCCACCCTGCCACTGGCACCAACAAGCAGCGATTTTATTTCGTCTTCACTCTGCATCTCCAATACATATATCCCTGGAAATTCTGAAGCCACCCACATCCTTAGGTACATTTCAGATGGCTAAACAGAGACTTCTAGTCTCCACACATGGAGTCTCTGAATCTACCTCACTCCTGGCCCTTGGGGGTGGGAGTGCCAGTCTGATCTCCTCACCACCCACCAGTGCCTTGTCTCTTTCATGGAATCTCTGGCCCCTGGGAGATGAGGCTTGAAAAATGAAATGCTTTCCATTCCAATTCTCCATTGCTGGAAAGAGATATTGGGGAATCGGAGGAAAAGAGAAAATATGTGTGAGGCTTGTTAGCATGTAATACAAAGCCTCCCTTGTGTTCCAAAATCATATTCCGGTCCCATCTAACATTGCTCCTCTTTCCTGTCCCCCATGAGGTGCCAACTCCATCCCACCTGGAATGATCTTTCCCAGAATCTCTCCTGACAAACTCCTATTTATCCTTAGAGACCCAACTCGAATAGTCCTTCCTCTCTCAAGCCTTTCTTGCTTCTCACCCCTGTGCAGGCACTGCAGACTGTCCTATTCACTGGGTCCTACCTGCACCACTGCCATGGTGGTTTGCTCCAACTTCTATCACTGCTGCCCCTCCCACCAGATCCTGAGTGCTCCAAGAGCCAGAATGTGATTTATTCATTGTAAATCTCTGTGGTCTAAGCCAGTACTTTATACATAGTACTTATTCAGTGTTTGTGGATGAATGAAATAATACAGGCACTAGGGAAAAGAGATAAGAAAGCACACAAACTCCCATATTCAACCTGCACACCCAGAAAATAAATCTTAGGAAAACAAAACATCTAGAATAGAACTGAGAAATATAATATGAGGAGTGGCATGTTGATAAACCAGCTCTCAAAAAAAAAAAGCCATAATTTGCAATACTTTCCAGTTTCCATGGTGTAAAAACCCCCTCCATGACTGATTGTAAGCTACTAACGTGAACTCACTAGACACAGAGTCAGTACACAATTGGCTCTCATGAGCCATATGGTTCTAGCCCACCACTGAAAGCAAGCCACATATGTAATTTTAAGTTTTCTAGTAGTCTAACTAAAATTGTAAGAAGAAACAGCCAAAATCAATCTTAATGCTTTAACTCAGTATACCCAGAATTTTCCTTTAACATCGAATCCTTACAAAAGATTACTAATGAGCTATTTTATATTGTTGGTTTCATATTTAATCTTTGAAATGCCAGTGTGTATTTTACACTGTAGGACATCTCCTCTGGGACTAGCTGCATGTGGCTAGTGGCTGCCAGTATGGGACAGACAGCACAAGTCTAGAATCGGAGTCAGAGCCACACAGAGACAGAGTGACATGGACAGCTGTCACTTTTAGGATACTGTCAGTGATTTTTTAAATGCTGTTGCTTTTTAAAACTTTAGGCAGAAACAGTGCTTGTCCCATGGGCTAGATTAAGAGAAGAATCTGTTGCACTTCAGCAGGACATCATGTCCCTCTGACCCATATGGCTGCTCCATTAGGATCCTGAGCACTTATTAATTACTACACCTTCTTTCCAGCTTTCAAAGTGTAAGATTGAAGGCAGCCAGTGAACACCCAAATGTACTTTTCCCTCTGCTCCACATGCCAATTTAGCATCAGAAATTGCCTCCCTCCCCCACAACCCCTAGGACTTTTCCTCCCATCACATGATTGCTAGAGACTGTGGGTACACAGATAATGAGGCTGAACTTTTCAGAAGTTAAATGTGAATGGGAAGTGGACAGAAATGCACCTGTTGAGAGGCACCTGAGTGGCTCAGTTGGTTGAGCATCTGACTTCGGCTCAGGTCATGATTTCAGGGCTTGTAGGTTCGAGCTCCATGTTGGGCTCTGTACTCAGAGCCTGGAACCTGCTTCAGATTCTATGTCACCCTCTCTTTCTGCCCCTCCCCCACTCGTGCTCTGTCTCTCTCTCCCTCTATCTCTCTCTCTCTCTCTCAAAAATAAACAATTAAAAAATTTTTTAAAAATGTACCTGTTGACTAGTGGAGGAGGTAAGCTGCCACATAGGAGCCTCAGGGAGGAGAATACAAGGCCTTCATTTTGGAAAGGAGAGTCTGCAACTCCCAAAGCAGTGGCCTGGGCATCAGAAGTCATGGGTTCCAGCTCAGCTCTGTGGGACTTTCAGAAAATCCCATAATCTCTGTAGTTTGCTTTATCCTTCTGTAATCTGACATTGAGAGGCAGCAGGTTTCTGATCGAACAAAACAATGTTTATGAAAATGCTCTGGAAAAATGTTAAATGCTGGGATATCGAGGTTAAAAGCAGCAGACCTTAGTGAGAGATGCAAAGACTGGAAACTGGAAAACCTGGATTCTTTTCTTGGATCTGTCAGAAATAAGCTGTGCAAAGCATAAAGCCTTTTCCTTATCACTAGAATGAAAGGACCCATCTAAGCGACCAGCGTAAGTTAGATCATGCCATCCTGTATTAGCAAACTCCATGGCTTCCTACCTCCCCCCCAGGGTCAGACTGCCCCCACCCCACCTCTCTGGAACCATCTCCTCCCCCTCTTCCCCTTTCTCTAGCCTTCAGCCACTCTGACCTTCTTACGGTCCCCATGACCCCAACCTGACACCTTTCGGTGATGTCCCTGTTTAAGTTGAAACACCCACCCCTATTTTATTTCCTTCATAGTAATTATCACCTCCTAGCATAATTGTATTTATGTATTTGATCTTTATCTCCCTTCTCTAGAATATAAGCTCCATAAAGAGAAGGGATTTGTGTCTGTTTTCATAACCAGATATATTTCCCATGCCTAAAACAGTACATAGCAGATAATTGACAAATATTGGTTAAATGAATGAATGAATGGACACCATTACAGCTCTGACATTCTAAAATTACAACTTCCTGGGGCGCTTGGGTGGCTCAGTCGGTTGGGCGTCCGACTTCGGCTCAGGTCACGATCTCACTGTCCGTGGGTTTGAGCCCCGCGTCGGGCTCTGTGCTGACTGCTCAGAGCCTGGAGCCTGTTTCAGATTCTGTGTCTCCCTCTCTCTCTGACCCTCCCCCGTTCATGCTCTGTCTCCCTCTGTCTCAAAAATAAATAAATGTTAAAAAAATTTTTTTAAATAAAAAAAAATAAAATTACAACTTCCTATCAATAAAAATTAATATTTGAAACAAAAAGATTAATAGCCAAGATTCTAGAAAACTTCTGTTCACAGGAATACTCAAATTACCTTTTTCCCCTTTAAAGGTACAGCCAGCTTAGTTCACCTGTAGCACTGAGCTCAGGGAATAAAAGTGAAATAGCCAAGGTGCTCTGCTCCATCTGGTGAGCCCCAGCCTCCCATTCCTGGTGCCTGCTCCAGTCCTGACACCACTCCCACCCCACTGGAGATGCCCCCAGGCCCTTCCTGTCCTTTCTCCCTCCTCTTGAGCCACTCTCAGGAGATGCTCTGATGACCCATCCAATATATGGGTGGCTCCTTGTGAATGTGAGTCGCTGGACTGCCTCATCCTGAGCAGGAACCAGTGACACCCTATCTCACGCTTGAAGCAGGTTCAAGGCTCTCACTCTGACAACATCTCTCACTGGGAAAGGGAAGGCTTTATTCATTCACTCAGTTATTCATTCAACATGTATTTATTGAGCATGTTGGAAATATGGAGGTAGATAAGACATAGTTCCCTGTTCACCTACGACAGAGACAAGTAATAAACAAATATGCTAATAAATATATATAATATACTATCAGGTGGTAATAAATACTATGAAAAAGTGAAGTAGGCTAGAGGAGAGAATGGCAGGGAGTGCTGCTCTAGGCACTGAGACAGCCTCAATATAAGGGAATGAGTCACATATCTGGGACCAACCAGTACAAAAGCCCTGAGGCAGGAGTGTCCCTGGCTTGTCCAAGGAACATAGAGAATGGTAGTGTGGCTAAGAAGCAGAGCATGAAAGGAGAAGGGGTGGAAAGTCAGGTAGTGGAGATAGCTAGACACTAAGTCTCATTAACTGTGGAGGCCTTGGTAGATGGGGATTGTATTCCCAGTCTGATGGGAAAGGATTGAAAGATCCAGAGCAGAGAAGCAACTCGATCTAACTTGTTTTTAAACTATCCTTCTGGCTGCTGGGTGGAGAATACTCTGTAAACGAATAAGAGTGGAGGCAGAATGGCAGCCGTTGCAACAGTCCAGGTGATGCTCAATGGGGGCTCCAACCAGGCCCTGACTGGTTTGCACTCCCCCATGCCCCAGTGGATTGCACCATTTGAGGCCCTGGTCTTCCGTTAGAGCTCACAGATTCTGTCTTCCATCCTTCGACCTAGTCATGTGTGTCAGTGGTTTGCAGCCTTTGGCTACTTCCACCTGCAAGCTGAATGGGGCTCCCAAGGAAGGATGGGCATGCAGGGATTTGGAGGGAGATAAAATGCCAGCTATCACTTTGCCCCTTTATCTACCATTTTTAAGAACCTATAATAGAATGTGCATGGGTGGGAATGACCTTATAGGAAAACAGCTCCATTCTGTTTTATCTTTTTAGTTCTGCACTCACAAACTCAGTACGGTAACTGTTACTGATAATGCTTGGCTTGCCACATACTGCCACACACCCAGTGTGTCAACGCTAGGAATGAGAACCTTCTTCCAGGATACCCTTTGGGGCACATGGTTATGCATCCTCTGATTCTGTCCTCTGTGTATGTCTTGGCTCATGAGTCAGGAGGTAGGTTCCCAGCAGGCAAGAGCCACACCTTCTTTTCCTTGGTCTAGTGCACTGCTGGCACCAGTTGATAGATGAGCAGAGGAGAGTAGGATCTGAGATACAGAAGCTTCCAGGTCTTTGGCTCCAGTTGGCATGAGCACTCATCTTTGTGAGTCTATTGAACTAGAAGGGATCTTGGAAGTTGTTTAATCCAGCTCTGATCTCCCAGAGGAAGAAACCAACCCCCAGACAAGTGAAGTGGGTGGCCCAAGGCCCACACAGCTAGAAAAGGCAGGTGCAGATAGTGAAGATGAGAGGCCACCAGAGGCTCCCCACCCTCACCAACCAATGCTGGTGTCAGTGCTGAAGAAAAAATGCTAGAGGGGATAAAACTGCACTTCACTCCAATCTTTGCAGCCATTCTAGACAGTAGGAATTAATGGCAAAATTATCCTCATTTTTTAGGTAGAACAAGCAAAACTAAGATTCTGCTGAGTGGTCTAGACCATATATTGAAATGAGGGGGGTGAATGAAAAGCTGGGTTTTTTTAATCCATGGAAGGGGGAAAGTTGGGATGAATATGACAATGATATATGGATATAATGATATGATAGGAACATAATAATGATAGCACATAAATATTACAATGATATATGATAATAAATCATGACTGTCATTCAGAAGAATTCCAGTTCTTCCATGTAGCTCCTGAGAACAGAATGAGGACCCCCAAAAGTGAGAAATGGAATGTAGATCTGGGCTCAGGAGGAGAGACAGCTTTCTGATCACTGGGGCTCTCTGAAAAAAGAGAGAATGGACTGGGGAGATGGTGGGCTCCTGGAAGGACCTGGGTCCAAGCTGGAAGTCAGCCAGTCAGAGGCACTGTTCAGGGGTCCCCAACTCACAGGGGCAGTTGAACTGGATGGCCTCTGAAGTCCCTTTTAAGCCTGGCATTCAGCAATTCTGTACACAGGGAACTTGGCATTGGATTCCTTCCTTTTGAAACCAGACTTTCTCCCACCTACTTGACTGGAGGTATTCTCTCCAATAAAGTCATCCTAAAGTCTGACATCTAAAAGTCTGCCATCCCCCAGGATGGAATAAGGAGAAATGGCCTTAAATCATGTGACTTCCATAGGACTTGTGAAAGCCTTTCCATCTTGTAAGGTTGGAGGTGGGGTTCACGTGCCAGAGAATGTTAGAGGAACACCTCTCTGGGTGATGTCTAAGGAGAAGGTGGGTAACCATCGGCCTCAGTGCTACAGATAAAGCAGTGTGGAGGCAGGGAGATGGAATTCATGACCTCTCCAAGTTCCTGCCAGCCCATTCCAGCTATAATTCTATGATAAAACCATTAGAGGGCCCAGAGGTGGTTTAGCCTCATTTCTCCCATTCTGGTGATAGAACACATTTTTTTTTAAACCCTATAAACCCTAAACCATAATTCTTTTACAGCAGAGGGAAAGACAGGACAGTCATGCATGGTTTGAAGCATAGGAGCTGCGGGGAGAGGTTAAAGGAAGAAGAAGGTTTGTTTAGATTGTGGTTGTCCTTTTCGTTCAGGTGGGAGTTGTGGGGGATGTTAAATGTGAAGTTTGATGCGAACAAAAGCAAAGCAAAAGAGAAAAAGGAATGTGAAAAAACTTAAACCTGCAGTTTTCTGATACACAGAAGGGAAACCCAAACTCGGCTCATTATGGCACACATTTATGGCAGATCATAACATTAAATTACAACTCAGCGGCCTCGGCCAGGACTGTGCAGCTCTTCCCATGTGCTTCCAATTTAGCGCGTTTGAAGTTGCCCTGGATATTTATTTGTAGGGGATTTACTGCGCAGAACGATTAAAGTTTGTTCTTGTTAGGAGTTTGGGGCTAGTTTGGGGGGTGGGGAAGACAGAAAGGGAGAGAGTCAGCTAGAGAGAGGAAGGGGGCTGCCAAGATACCCCGAATGAATACATGTATATGTTTTAAAGCACACACAAACACACACACAAGAGCCCTTTGTTTTCGACATGGTGAGGGTCCAACATCTCTGACTGTGATTTTGTTTATAGGAAATCCTTCATAATGCACGTTTAGTGTTTCCATATGGAATTCTCATAGGACATTTCCCCACACCACCCTCCCCCCTCCCCTTCTTTTATTTGGATAAGGCAAGAGAAAAGGGACTGTACATTCCAAAGATTCATAGTCATTCCGGATCAAATTCAATGGATTTTGGCAAGAGTTGAAAAACCCAGATGCAGGGCTTCAGCCTCCTGCTGAGCCGCCTCCAGCTGTGAGTGTCTGGTGGAGGCACTTTGTAAAATCATGAAAACCCTATTAAATTCGTGAAATATGATATACTGTCGTTTCAGACTAACTTTCCATTGAACTGTCCATGAAGAGAGAATTTGGTTAACTTGCCGAAGAAGGGGGAAGTGGCGAGGCTGGGGCAGGGTTGGGAGACAGGAGGCCCTATTGAGGGAAACAGAGAAGCGCCAGGAATTCTGAAGAGGTTGCAGATTTCTGTGTCTGGGTATGAGCGCTCCCTCAGACCCCAGCAGCACAAGGCTTTCTCAAGGTTTGACTCTTCCCAGGAAAGGGGGTGGTCACCATGATCCCTCTCCCTCTCAAGTTGCTGAGCTTCCAGCTGTTGTGACCGTTTCTCTGCTGGGATGATTGTTTCAGAGCACAGGAGACTCCAGCAATCCCTGGTGGATATTTAGACTCCACCCCTTGTTTCATAGCTGAGGGGCCAAGGGCAGCAGGAGGGAAGAGAGTGACTCCCCGCAAGGTCCAGCAAATTGAAAGAAAACCCACAGCTCCTCAATCCCAGTGTAGTTCTTTCTACCAAAGCACACCTCAGACACCTTCACTGGCTGCCCCAGATCAGAGCTGCTGACGACATGGGTTTTTTGCATGAACTCATAGGCCTAGACTACCCCCCAACCCCAGCTATGAAACAGTCTATCCTAAAGAAGTTGGACACTCTAAGTTCATTTCCTATTGGACTATAATTCACATCATAAAACTGTTGCATGTTTATTTTCAAACAGATCAGGGTGAGGGCTCCCTGGAGGTGAATTGGTTTTGTTTTCTGGAAACCTCCACAGGACATGGCAATTTCAGGAGCTCACATGTACATGCAGAGTTCACCTTGCAGGAAGCCAAGTGGGGCCCTTCTTCCCCAAACGTCTTGGCACCGTAGGGATCCAAAGTCCGGACGCCTGGAGTAGAAGGGCACACAGAACATCATGACTCACCTGTCATCCATGTAGTGGTCCCTGATATAGGAACATCACATGGTACAAGCAGCTGCATCTCTTGCCCAGTGTTATGTATAGAAAGAGATCAGAATAAAAGCTGACTTTGATTGAGGGCTTACAGTATGCTAAGGTGCTGTCTCGAAAGCTTAGCATGAGTTAAATCATTCCATCATAACAACAACCTTATGATATAGTGGCACCATTATCCCCATTTTGCAGATGAGAAAATTGAGACAAATTTCCCAAAGTCTTGTAGCCAACTAAAATCACATAATGGACATAAGCGACTGAGCCAGTAACTGAATCTCAACAATCAGGTTCTAGAGCCTGAGCTCTCAAACTGCCTGCCACCCTCCCCAACCCCACACCCAAACACACAGACCTAAATATCAATGTCAGAGGAGAAGGTCTTAACTCCCCTTCTTCTCACTCCCATTGGAAATATACTTTTTGAAATAAACAGCTCAGGCTTTCTCTTTACCCTTTTGAAATATAAATAGCCCCTGAGTGTGGGTGGCATTAAGTCACTAATACTCTAAGCCAAGGCTTCTCAAACTAAAATGGACATACAAATTGGCTAGCCATCTCGTCAAAATGCAGATTCTCATTTAGTAGGTCTGTGAAGGAGCCTGAGATTCCACATTTCTAACAAGCTTGCAGGTACTGCAGTGGTCCAAGGAGCACACTGAGTGACAAGGCTCTAGGCTATTTACCTGAGTGCTTTCCTCCACCAAAAGAGGCACCTATAAGAAGGCAGCCAGAGGGTCAAAGATGGCTCATCAATTTCACGGCTGTGATGGGGGTAGCCCTCCTCCCCCCACCATCAGTAGAGCCACTAGATTTCCAAGCTTCAAGTCTCAGGCATTGGGAGACCTGGGGAAGGTCTTTGGGGTCACAAGAAACCGTGGGATTGATATCTTTGCAGCAGCAAAGAGCAAAGCTCTTTGGACCAGAGAGTCCAGTATCTATACATCCCTGGCGGGGGCAGAAATAAGTGTATGGTGACCCTGGGGTCAGGAACAGTCAACGACAACATCTCTCTTACATCCTGCTGACCAAGAGGAACTGGCCCAGTGTGGCAGTTTCCACCTTCTTGCTGGGGAGTTTGGACAGACATTTCACCTTCCAGTTCCATTTGTTTGACATATAAAATGAGAGGATTGCACTAGATAATCTTTGAATCTCTCCCCTCCTTCCTATCCCAATCTATGAGTCTACAAATGCCTATACAATAAATAAAAATTCAGCCACTGTTCTGCACATCTAAATATTCTGATGTCCTTGTTGCCAACACCACATAGCAGGATATCAGACAGAACCCACTAACTTTCCAGTGGAGGCTGAACACCACAAACACAGCTCTCACAGGAACCTGGCTGCCCCATTCCTGGTCCCCCCTTGGGAAGCAGATGGAGGAGGCTGATTCCCCCGAGTAGCCAAGCATGCTGCCTGAGCCCGGAGACTGGAAGGCAGAGCCTAGTCCCCAGGGCTCTGTTTCACAGCCAAAACACACCGTGTTGTGTTCCTACCAGCTCTGAAGACCTCACACAGCCAAGAGAAATAGGCATTTAAGAGCAGAAAGGGGCAGCACTTGACCCCTGTCCTCTTTGGTCTGGCTCCCTCTGACAAGAGGACGCAAAGCACTGTGGCCTAGTGAGGGGCATGGTGGCCCAGTATAGCCAGCCCCACAGAGCTGGGCTCAAACCCCCAGGTCCCTGGATCTGAGCTGCAGACTCTCTAGCCTTTAATGTTACAAGTGTCTTTCCTTATAAGGGCTAGGCACAGAGTAACTGGGCCATAAAGTGAGACCATTCCTTTGAGTGACTGTTGATAATAAATCAGATACTCTCCAGATCTGTTCTCCAATCTGACAGAGTCCAAGAGACACTTGGAACCTGTATTGTGGAACAACTAAAGATCCAGGGTTAGAAATGCTTACAAGCCATCAATGTGTATCTATGTAATTCTAAATTTTTAGTAGGGGCGCCTGGGTGGCTCAGCCCATTTAATGTCTGACTCTTCATTTCAGCTCAGGTCATGATCTCACGGTTCATGGGTTTGAGCCCCACATCGGGCTCTGTGTTGTCAACACAGCAACATTAACACCACCCCATTCCCACCAACTTGCGCCTATACTCCTTCAGTAAATACTTTTGGAACTCTGACTGACCAGTGGAGAAGGCATTGGTCGGTGCAAAAAAGCACCTGCGGGGGAAATTTCTCAACAAATGAAGTATTCAGTATTGTTTCTTTTTGAAAATGTGATTTAAGTGAGGACCTTGAAGAGCAGAGCTCAGCATGCATGGGTGCAGGGTTAGAACAGAGTCAGGGCACTAGGGGGTGGAGGGAAGGGTGAATGCATTTGGATGGATTATTTGCCGGTAGAGGAGAGGTTTGAGAAGTACTGTGGTACAGACGAGTCAAGTACAGGGTACCAGGCTGGAGAACACAAGGACGCCGAGTATTAGGATCTGGCTGGGACAGTGTGAGTTTTAAAAATAAGACACATCAGAGAATATTGGACATTAGATACAAGGTTCAAGGGAACCAGGGCATGGCAGCAGGTGGAGCAGAGTGAACAGCCCTCCTCCAGTCAGAAAATGACACTGAGGTTTTTTCTACTAACTCCATGACTTGCTCACCGAGCTTTTTTTGGTCTTTATTTTGTCGTGAGGACAAGGTTTCGCTTGTCTCTTTCTTCTTTCCTCCCTGACACCCTCCTCTCCTCTCTCTCCTGGATCAATTGTTACCTCTGCCAACAGAAGGTGGTGGGACAGAGGGGAGGACCAAGGGGAGCGGGGTCGGTGATACAGACCCATACAACTCAGCACCACCTCCTCTATTCCTTGTAAAAATTGGGATAATATTACTAGCCTGATAGACTGGAAGCTGAACCAGATGTCTTCTAGTGTTCAATTCTAGAACTCTAGGAAACAAGCCAAGAACTCTACAGCCTAAGTCTTGCTACCAAAATGAGATTCCCACACATGGACCTCAGGGCATACCACTACTCTGACTCCACCTTGGGCAGCGGTCACACCCCACCAGAATAGGCTCCTTCCAGGTAACTGCCCAACACACACACACACACACACACACACACACACACACACACACACACCTAGATGTACACACAAATACACAGCCACGCACATACACACACACACACACACACATGCACATGTACACACACATACAGAGGCACAAGCACACACATGCACACACAGGCACAGACAGACACACACACAAATAGACACACATATCCAGATGTGCACACAGACACACACATGCACACACACAGAGACACATTTACCTACATGTGCACACACGCACATACGCACAAACACACACCCAGGTGCAGACAAACACACACATGCATGCACACAAACCCACACTTTCCTCCCCATTCTGTGAGATTTTATCCCCTCTCCAGAAATGAACACTTCTTTCTCCAAAACATAGCCCTTTCCTCTTTCCAAACCCTGCCCAGACTTTCAGTCTTCTGTGAAACCTTTCTGCATTAATCCTTAAAATCTGACCACCTTATTTATTCAACTGTCTACTCAACAATTTTATCTACTTGTGCAACCAGCTTTTTAAACTATTTCCTTTCATATGAAAATAATAGTATGCTCACAACCTTTCAGTGTGTTTTCATACCTATTATAGTACCAAACATAATGTTATGCAAAAAGCAGAAGCTCATTAAAAATGAGCTGAAAAAAATTATCTCCACAGTGTCTCTATGAGGAATTAAAAATAGTTAACATTTATTTTGCATTTAACAACATGGCCACCAGCACTGTGCTAAGCACTTTATATACAATATCCCATTTCATCAATAACCCTAAGATAGGCATTACAGATTTTTTATTTTTATTTTTTAAGTGTATTTATTTATTTTAAGATAGAGAGAGAGAGCACAAGCAGGGAAGGGGCACAGAGAGAGAGGGAGAGAGAATCCCAAATAGGCTCCACACTGCTAGCACAGAGCCCCATGTGAGGTTCGAACTCATGAACCGTGAGATCATGACCTGAGCCAAAGCCGGATGCTTAACTGACTAAGCCACCCAGGCATGCCTAGATTTTTTATTAAAAAAAAAAAAAAAAAAAAAAAAAGCTGTGGCATAGAAGATTCTAGAATATAAGACAGTCTGATTTCAAATGCCACACTTTTGCCACTGCACAAAACTGTCTTTCCATTTAACCATTAACTACACTGAGACACACAGACATTAAGTGAATTACCTGAAGTCACGTGGTTGGGGCTAGAAACCAGGCACTCTCCACTGAGCATCACCACCTCTTTCCAGCTTGGCAATTGAACTCTTCCTTCCATGTGAGAGAAGTGTATACATGAAACAGCAAGGACTTTAAAGCCAGGCAGAGCCTCAGTTTCACCTTTTGTAAAAAGAAAATAGCAATAATTACCTAGCCAGGTTGCTGTGGGGGTTAGGACCAAAGAAGACCACGCATTTCCTGGCACAGAACTAGAGCTAGCTTTCAGCCTCTTCTCTCCTCCGGTCTCCACCCGCCCCCCTTCCCACACACTGCAGCCTGTGGGCAGTGTCCTTGTTCCGTCTGCCTGACCTCGTCCTTGAGAGCCAGTATCAGACCAAGCAGGCTGCCCTAAGCATACTCATTAAGAAGGTTTTGTCCCCTGACAATCATGAAGACACTGCAGAAATGGGATCACAGAACTTGTGTTGCTCATGCTTCATGGAGGCTCTCCTGCTGAGTAGTACAGATTCCATCCAAGAAAAAGACAACCACCCATTGTGGATGGGAGGAAAGCATCTGCTCCGGAAGGTCCCCCTTCCCCTGTTCATAGGGAACCTCTCCCCATCAGCCCTTCCATAAATTCTACCTGTGCACTCCAGTTGCCCTCTCCTGTCTTGCTATGGTGGCATGAGGCTAAATTAATTAATGTGTGTAAACCATGTGGAAATGTTTGGCTTGCCAAGTGCTCTTGATAGGTTTGAAATACTATTGGAAGCAGTGGAAATTGGCACGGCTATCTGGAGCAAAATTGATCTCACCCCCAGGACTCCTGAGATTGACTTTGGTTAATGGAGGCATATGCAGATAGAGCAGGATAGTCATTAAAAAACACTATGGATATATTTCAAGCCCTTACTGGGGAGCAAGGAGACAGAATTAAAAGGGAAAGAAAGACACCAGCATAGGGATTCTCCTGTGATGCATCAGACCCAAAGGGAATTGCCCAAGGTTAGGACAAGAGAAAGGGGATACCTACTAAAGTGAGGCACATGGGGCTGGGTGGGTTTGGGTCTCTCTGAGAGGCAAAAATCCAGTCCTAAAATTATGGGTGCTTGTATTTGTGAGCACTCAGAGGATGGGCAGGTACATAATGCCCTTCCCTAAACAGACTCCTCTTTGCTTCTGCGACTCCATCAGCTCCTGAAAAAGGAGGAAGGGGAAGAAGTACCCTAGCCTGGGGCAGGACTTACTGGAGGGAACCAAGAGACCTGCCTCAGGCAAGGGGCTGGGCTTGGTTCTCTCCTAGGGGTTGTATCATCAGAGGTCAACCAGAAAAGCAGAACCAGTAGAAGATAATACATAGTACATAAAGAGATTTATTGCAAGAAACTGGCTTATATGATTGTGGAGGCTAACTTGGCAGGTCCAAAATCCACAGGGTGAGCTGGAATTCTCAGGCATGGGGTGAAGCTGTTGTCCACAGGCAGAATTACTTCTTTTCTCAGGAAAGCTTTAGTTCTGCTCATAAGGAATTTCAACTGATTGAATCAGGCCCACCCAGATCATCCAGGATCATCTTCTTAAAATCAGCCAATCATGGACTATTATCACATCTACAAAATGCCTATGTACCAACACCTACATCGGTACTTGAGTAACTAGGGACATAGCCCAGCCACACTGACAGGCTAAACTGCCCATCACAACTGCTCTGTCCTCCCGCCACTCAGCCCCCACCTCCTCTACTGTCAGACCCACCCACCTCCTACTGAAGCCTCCCCATCTCACATGGTTGTCCAGTGTCCCAGTCCTCCAGGAATGGCCCTGTGGGTGTCTGCCAGCCAACCCTATCAAAACCAGGTCTCCAAGATAGAGTGTTTGCATGGCTTCTGTCATCACTTTTCCAGCAGGTGCCTGAAATAGCCTCCCACCTGCTATCCCTGCCTCCAAATCCTCATTGTCAGGAGAGTGTATTTCTAATCTCTACACCTGGTCCATCGCTTTGGGGGCTAAGACTCCTTCAGCAACCACCCACAGGGTTCCTATTGAATCATGCTTTCCTCAGAGTGGCGTCTAGCCCACCTTCTCACCTGCCCACACTCCCCTCTGTGCTTCTGCGTTTCCTGGAACTGACCACACTGCTCACCTCCATGCCAAGGCCCATGTTCTCCTCTGACCTTCACCCATGTCTTTGCCTCCTCACTGAGGACTAGCTCCCCTGGTGAGAGAAGCTCCCTCTCTGGGCCAGAACTACCTGTCTATCATCTGCCCCCACTGCAAACTGACCATCGCACCTCTGCCCCACTAGCGCCCATCCCGATGTCCATAGGGCTGACTATGTGTGTCCTGCAAATGCTGGCTCAGTTCATGGACAAAATACACCAGCAGGGTTTCCCCAGCACCTTGTGTTAGCTTGGCTCCTCATGCTATTCCTCTGCCTATAGTTCCGTTGGAAATTTATTGGGGGTAGGGAGTGGTTTTTTCTTATCCCTCTCCCTTCTCTGTCTTCCAGTTTGAGAACTGTTTTGAGCAATGATACTGTCATAATAGTTTATGGTATACAGAAGTTATGGCTTGAGGTATTGAGGCCCATTTCAGGAACTGAAAAAAAAAAACCATAGGATAGTGCAGCCAAGAGGGTAAGGCAGGCAGGGCAAAAAGCGGGGCTGGACACTGGTCTAAGGAGTGGCCATTGACCCTGAAGACTGCAGGGAGCCTTCCAAGGGTCCTCAGCAGGGCAGGGACAGGCTAAAGTCCATCTTAGGAGTACCCTCCATTGGCAACAGGAGGAGGGGCTAGGAGACCAGCCACCTGGCTGTTTCTAGAATGCACTTCAGAGGAGATGAGGGATAGAACTAGGCAGAGGCCAGAAGAGGAATCACCAAGATTTCAGGATCCAAATCTAGGGTGAAAATAGGAAACCTGCCCATACAGACAGATGTTCAGACATTTTTAAAGGACAAATTACTTTACAGCCCCAGACTTTAATTCGTTCATTCAGTAAATATTATTTGAACACGTAATTTGTTAGAAGCCTAGAGATTTGACAGTAAAACAAGGTTCCTGCTTTCAAGGAGCTTCATCCCAGTGGGAGGGAAGGACAGGAAACAAATGGGGGTGTGCCAGAGTGTCAGATGGTGGTAGTGTGCTGTGGAAAGTGACAGGTAAGAGAGATGGAAAGTCAGTGGGGGATGGGGTGCTACAGTAGAGGGGTGTCTGGAGAATACCTTTCTGAGGAACCATGACTAACCAGGAGAGGGTGGTCTACGCAGAGGGAGTGGCACATGCAAAGATCCTGGAGCAGGGGTGGATTTAACATGCTCTAGGCAGAGGAGAAGATGATGTCAGAGATGTAGCCAGAAGTCAGGTGTGGAGGCCAAGCAGGAGGCAGAATGACTTCAGCTTGTGTCTACACAAGCTGGGCAGTCTCTGGAGAGGTCTTCAGCAGGGAAGGGACTCGTGCTACGTATTCAAAGGACCACTCAGGTTGCTCCAGCTGGACTGAGGCAGGCACAGGAGGAAGCTGAGACACATAAACAAGGAGAAGGATGATGGTGCCTTAGGCTCTGCCACTAGCAATGAAGGCAATGAGAAAAGCCAATTCCAGATGTAATTTACAGGTGGAACTAATAGGAATTGCTGCTACATTGCAGTGTGGGGTGTGAGAGAGAGTCTAGAGCACTTGGGTGAGGGTGTCTGAGTCCATTCCAACTGCTGCAACACAAACCATTGACTGGGATGGGGGGCTCATAAACAACAAACATTTATTTCTCACAGTTCTGGAGCCTGGGAAGTCCAAAATCAAGGCGCCCCAGATTTGGTGTTCGTTCTTTGTTCATAGACAGCTATCTTTGCTGTGTCCTCACATGTCTCTTTTACAAGTGCACTAATCCCATTCGTGAGGGCTGCACTCTCTTGACCTAATCACCTCCCAAAGACTCCACCTCTTAATACCATCACATTGGGGTGTAGGTTTCAACATATGAATTTGGGGGACACATTCAGTCCATAGCAGTGAGTGACAGTCTCTCTTACTGAGACTGGGGACCTCAGGCTGATCAGGTTTGAGGAGGTGCAGGCTAATCAGTATGTACCCAAGCAGAGGTACCTGACACATCTCACATCTTTACTTTTTTACTAAACAGGCCACCCCCACATTCACACAGCATTTGTGGCTCACATATACCATGGAGACCCTGAGACTCAGAGCATCCTCAAGTGCCTTCTGAACTCAGCAGGGGTTTGCAATTCAGTGTGCATTTACCCACATGGGTTATCTCTGTCACTCTTTACCCATCATAAGGTATTATACTCAGAGCCTCCTCTTTCCTGTTTGAAATGATCTCCCTGCGGAGAGATAGACAGAAAAACATCTGAGATATGGTGGCTTAAAAGAGGTGGGGATGGGGAGGAAGCAGAACCTCATTGCTGTGGGGGTGGGGTGGGGAGGATTCAATGGACTGCTCCTCACCTCCCTCATTTCTCCCACAGTCCTCTTGGGTGGTCGGTATTGGCAGGGCCACGTTATGACTTGTGGGGACCCTAGGCACTCAGCTTTCATAGGTCTCTTTCTCCATAAAAAAATATTAAAAATTATATTTTATGACCACATTGGTATTGAGATGAATATAATGCAGGCCGGATTATATGTGTTTTTTCTTTCTGATTTTAAAGAAATTAAAGCAATGTTGTGGTCCTGAAAACTATCATGGGCTCTGGGCACAGTGCCTGTTGTGCCCAATAGAGAAGTGTCCCTGGGTATAGGAACGGAAGAGGGTGGGTCTGGAGCAACAGCGGCCATCAGGAGACCTGGGCCCCTGTCCTAACTCCTGAACAATAAGCTATGAGATCTCTGATCAGTGTCTCCACCTCACAAGGCCTCCTAATCTCTCCAAGGAGGGGTGGAACTTGACCATCTCCTGGCCGCCTTCTAAGCAACAACTCCCAAGGTTCTAACTAAAGCATGCAGACCTCGAGCTTCATTTTTTAGCTTTCTGACCCCAAGGGAAAGCTCTTCCTCCCCCCTCCCGCCCCACCCCACTAACTACAATATTAAACTTGTTTTCCTTTCTGGATCTCCTTCTCTCATCAAATCATTTGCTGGTGTGTGCAGCCACTGATTTCCAAAAAGCGGCCATAAAACCATAATGAGTATGGAGATACCAATGTGAAATGACAGAGAGAAGGCCATAAACATTCAAATAAATATATAAATATAAACAAGTCTATAAACCAAACCCGGGAGGTATTTTAAACGCATAATGTAGCATTTATATCTCTTACTTTGCGCAGCAGAACTTTCAAAGGAAATTCATTTAATTCTATTGCTCACACCCCTAACCCCCATCCAGGAGTAATCGCTAATAACCAGCACAATTACCGCCTCCCTCCTGATGGAGAGTTCATTTCAGAAGCTCGTTCTTGAATTCATTATCATGCTGGAAATGAGTTGAATCACAGCGGATGTGACCACATGACGATCCCCCTGCTTCCTTCCAGTTGGGTTCAGCGAGATGCCTGCTTCAGCCCTGGCCCCTGCCAGCCCTATTGCAAAGGGAGCTGCCTCTCTGTGCCTGGCCCGATTTAAAGAAGCTTGTCAGGAGTTAGGAAGAGGGCACATGACTCTGCTTTATTATGGGCTTGATGGGTGGAGGGACACCGCCCACCTTGCTTAGAGCATGGCTGTGGCCCTCCCTCTCCAAAGGAAAGGAACCTAACCATGGCTCACGTGTCCTGCCAGGAAATGGCCAAGAGTGAACTGAGCAGCACCACGCATACACTGGCCGTTTCCACTGCTTCCAGGTCCTCATTCGTCCAGTCCTCGACAAGCCCTGGGGTAGTTCAGGGCCAGATACAGATTTAATGGAGCCTTTGTTTAAAAAGCAGGGGAAGGGTGTCTGGGCGGCTCAGTTGATTAAGCGTCCAACTCTTGACCTCAGCTCAGGTCTTGATCTGAGGGTTGTGAGTTCAAGCCCTACACTGAGCTCTGCCCTGGAGTGTGAAGCCTACTTTAAAAAAAAAAAAAAAAAAAAAAAAGCTGGGGAAACATGCAGTTAAGGGTACTAAAATATAAAACTTTTTTCATTCTTCCTTGGGTGGTTTCCTCTGCACCCTCACCACCACTCCCTCCCTCTCTCTTCTTGACCTGTCATAACCTATCATGATGTTTTTATCTGCTATTTAATGATGCGGTCCCAGAAGTGCAGGGATTCTTGCTAGGTGAGCACAGACTCTCACTGCACAAGGCCCCACCCAGTGACTAAGTGTACACACAAAAGATCCACTCTCTGCAGGTTTCCCTCCCACCAGCCATCAGATTGCCACACTGAGCCCCAATCAAAGTTGGAGAGTTAAGCCGGGGGTCTCCCCTTCCCACAAGCCCTCCAGCCCAGCCCACTGTGAATGCATGACCCCCAAGGGACTGCAATCTATATGCCAGGTTCTGCTCAGTACCAGGAATGGGCCAAAGTGCTGCAGGGTGTATCACCTAACTCCAACCCTCCCCACACCTGTGCGCACCTGAGCACAGAGGGTAGCAGCAGTCCCAGGGTGAGGGGCCAGGAGGAAGAGGCCCTGGGCACCTAAAGGCAGTTGAGAACAGGAGAGGCAGCAGAAGGCAGGACTGAGTATAAGCCAAGGATCCAAGTCACCCCCATTCATGGTCCACTGACCTATCAAACTTCATATATAAAACACAATGTTAGGATTTTGAACAATTGAATATGTTTGAATTATTAAGAATTTCAAGATGGTGCTTGTGGAGCATCAAACCTCAAGCCTGGGGCCCTTTTAAGCACAAGACTATATACAATTGCACTGGTCACATGCCCATGAAGCCAACTCTGGGTAGATATTACCACAGTCCTAATTTTGCATATGGGTGGTCTCAGGCCCTATAATTAGCCCAAGGCCATGATGCTGGGAAGTAGGGAACACTAAGACTCAAACTGCATAATCTGGCTCCAGAACCTCATTCTTTACCATTTCCCCAAGCTGTACCTCATTCCAGTAAACCTGGCTGCCTCCCCTCAGGGTGATCAGCACAATATCACATGGTCTGGTGGAAAAGGCAAAAGAGAGTATGCACCCCAACCTGCACCATATGCTGACTCAACCAGCCACTGGCTGTGTGTCTTTGGGCAAGTCATGTAGCCTCTCTGAACTTTAGCCCAATCTGCCACCTGAGGGGCACTGTGAAGAAAAAATTTGAAGTAATAAAGGTACACTTATGGGGAAGCACCTGTCTTACCTAATACATATAAGACAAGTAGGAAAGCCTGACCATAACTGGACCTCTCAACCATCTCCTTCTTTCCCAGGCTTTTCCCCACCCCTCTGTAGGCAACGGACTCTGACCCTGAATGTCCAGAGAGGACAATGCACATGCTTTGTAATATAACTACTCTGTAGCCACACAGTAAGAAAAGGACAGGCTGGGCCAGTTCCACCATTCAGGTTTCTAAAGGATGTAATATTTTATGGGTCTATGTACACCTGCTTTGAGTTCATCATCTTAATTGCAATGGAGATTTTTTTTCTTATATGCATACAGTCCATCGGGCTAGCTCTCTCCATTGATGATCCAGGACTTCCCCTGCCCAGCCGACATTTGCGCCACTGCGTAGATGTTTGCTGAATGAAGTCATCAAAAGTCTACATGACGTTTTTCCTCAAATGAACTCATCAGATTGACCCAGTAGTAAGCATTGAAAGTAAGACTGAACTATTAGTAAGCATTGACTTAAGGGACCCAAAACTGTAGTAAGGCAAGAAAAAGCCTTAGGGACCCTCAACCTTTATGTCTTTTCTGCTGAACTAGAGTGACACGTGCTTCCTCAGACAAGCTTGGGAGCTTTCCTTTGGCCTCATCATAGAAGCTTCTGCTTTGGCAAGACTGGCTGAAAGATCTAAACAGTCAGAGCCTTTGCATTGGCCACTCTAGTAATTTATGCCAGCTGAGGGCGTGCATGGCCATGCGTGATGCCCAAGGGCCCCCCCATCTCTCCGGGATCCAGGGCCTGCTCGAGGAGTGCTAGTTCACTGCCCTGACCAAGCCAAACATATTTGACAGAATTTCAGCTCTCAACTTCAGCCAAGAGAGTTATTTCATTAACTAATGGCCATAGATGAGGGGCGCTTGGGTGGCTTGGTTGGTTAAGCATCTGTCTTCAGCTCAGGTCATGATCTCACGGCTCATGAGGTCAAGCCCCACATCAGGCTCTGTGCTGACAGCTCAAAGCCTGGAGTCTGTTTCTGATTCTGTCTCTCTCTCTCTCTCTCTCTCTCTCTGCCCTTTTCCTGCTCATGCTCTCTCTCTCAAAAATAAATAAACATTAAAAAAAAATTTTTAAGGCCATAGATGAGCCATACGATGGTCAGTGGTTGTTAGAAACATGTGTACATTGCTCAGTACAGCGCCTGGTTCATAGTAAGTGTTTGACCAAAATGTCAGTCCCTGACAAATGTAATCTCTCTTGGGGAGGCTTAGGGAGCAGCATGATTTGTCACTCCTTCCGTGGGGGGATTGGAGGCTATTTGCCCTAGAAAGGGACAGTATGAGAGCTGGACACCCTGATAAAGGGAGGACAGAGGTGGACAAAGGAGTTTGAAGCATGGCGGGAGCAGGGATTATGGAAAACTGAAAACCCCTTTTACCTCCTGCTCTACTTTCCCATGGTCTGGCTCTAGAAACCTCAGGAAGAGAGTATAGTATGAGGTCTCTGGTGTAATGTGAAAAACATCTCTACTCAGAATCACTTCCACTGCTTTCACTTTCCCCCAGAGACCATGTAATTGTAATGGGCACATAAGTTGGTCTTTCCTGAACAAACTCAGGTTCTTACAAGAGATCAGAAGACACAAAATATCACTCAGGTCCTTTCAAAGAAATCCCCTCTTGGATCACTTATTTCTTGAGGCCAAACAGCTTGTACTTCCTCATTGTAAAATGCAGACATTTGAGTGCTTTCTCCAGAGCAAAAATTGGTTGACACTCCCCACTGATGAATTCAAACATTTTGACTTGAACTCATTCAAATTCCCGTCAATGTAGTCAATGGATGTCACATCAAATATCTGTCAGCACAACCAGACAAGTCGATTAGACACCTGGTCTTTTTAGTCAGCTAAACTTGTTATTTCTGAAAACAAAAATAAAAAAAAAAAATGAAGATAAAAGTAACCTATCAATTTAGTTAGCGACTAATAACTTCTATCAAAAAGTACATTTTTGTCGAACTACTTTGATTTTTTTTCCCCACTGAATCTACTAAATCAATCAGTTGTGTGTGGGGTGGGGAGGATATTGACCAGATGTACAGCTTGCTGAACAAGCAGGGAGGTGAACATCAGAAATGAAATCATCAAAGAGATTCCATCAGAACGGCCACTGCTCAATCATCCACAATAACAATGAGGAATGGGATCCTGCAAGATGTATGACAGGTAGTCCCTAATCAGGACAATTTGCTGCACTGAAGAGCATTTTTCTATTCTTTCTAGAAATTCACCTTCCTGTCTCGTTTGTCCATAATTGATAAGAAAATGGGTGTGATTGCCCAGGGAGTTCTGATTTGTGTCCCCAATTGCCTGTCAACCATCAACAAGCTCATGGCAGTTTCACGGAAAACTGAAAGTTGATTGTATTTATTTGGGGTCCCTTGAGTGTTATATTATACTGAATTAATTCTGAAAGATATGATGCCTTCCCAAGTCCAGAGGATTATGATGAATTCAGTGTTTGACACAGTCTATTTTAGACCTGAACTAAAGAATTAAAATCAGTTTCTTTGTTTAAACTGAAACCCTTCAACCTGGCCTTTGGCACCCTCATTCTCTACCTTTACTCTTTTCTCAAGCCTCACCTCACCCTTTCCCAGCTCCCCACCTCCTCACACACCCTCCCCAGGATGCCTGGAGCCTTGATACTTACTGTTCCAGAGCTCTCCCTGCAGGGGCAGCCATTTAGTAGACCAAGTTATACCAAGGGATCTTTTACTTACTGTACTAAATCTTTCCAAGGGTGCTTGTTTTTCAAAAGAGGATACCTGAAGAGGTCTATGTTTAGTTCAAAGGAGTAAATCACTAATGATATAATTTCAGATGCCAGGTAACTGGAGAGAATCCAAATGTCAGCAGACAGGATTTTAACAAAGCCAAGTATTGTGAAGAGCAGTCTTGCTTAGAGAATCCAAACATATTCAGTCTTGAATGTATTCATGGAGAATTAAGTGGTCCACTTTTGTCCAATTCAAAATTTTCACTGGTCAGATTTTCTCCTGGTCATAGACATTTCTGCAACTGGAATAAGCTGATTATTTATTGCTAACCACTCACCACCTACAATTCACTTTTCCAATTTTCCGTGTTGCCTGTACAGTGCCACTTTGTCAATCCCTGCAGTTTATTGACTGTGTTCTGATGGCTGGGGTAAACAAATTACTTCAAGAATAACTGGAGCAAAAAGGGCATTGCTTTCTGGCTTCTAATGATGGAGCTGGTGTGCGACCCAATTGGTCCTAATGTCAGCAGGCAATTCACCGTCATGAGGGTGCAAGTCACATAACCCATCCTATCAGTGACAAAATTTTGTATGGTACATAACATTGACCTTGTTTTATTCTGAGTAAATATTAGATAATATCAGATCAAATGATTTTGCAGATAAAATACTCCCAAATTTTGAAGTCTACTCTTTTAAAATCCATTGAAAATATACTGCACAGTAACAACTCTGCTTTATGAATGCATTAAAAGCATCAATAACCAAGAAGTTCACACTCTTACATTAGGGCCAGAGGACATTTATTGGATCTGGGGTGTCTTGTACCATTTAGACCCAAATCTGTCCTTAGCTCAGTGGTTTCCAAATTTCTTTACTGTGCAGTTCTACCAGAAAAATATTTTTGAGCAGGCACCCCAATACGTTTGTTTAATTACAAATTATATTTATGTATCTACATCAGCCAATATGTCAAGGCACAATACACAATTAGGTCAGGGTCATCTATAATGATAGTCAATGTAAACCCTTTTTATTTTTTTTAATATAATTTATTGTCAAATTGGCTTCCATACAACACCCAATGCTCATCCTAACAAGTGCCCTCCTCAATGCCCATCACCCACTTTCCCCTCTCCCCCACCCCCATCAACCTTCAGTTTGTTCTCTGTATTTAAGAGTCTCTTATGGTTTGCCTCCCTCCCTCTCTGTTTGTAACTTTTTTTCCCTTCCCTTCCCCCATGGTCTTCTGTTAAGTTTCTCAAGATCCATATATGAGTGAAAACATATGATATCTGTCTTTCTCTGACTGACTTATTTCACTTAGCATAATACCCTCCAGTTCTATCCACATTGCTGCAAATGGCCTGATTTTATTCTTTCTCATTGCCAAGTAGTATTCGATTGTATATATAAACCACGTCTTCTTTATCCATTCATCAGTTGATGGACATTTAGGCTCTTAACATAATTTGACTATTGTTGAAAGTGCTGTTATAAACATTGGGGTACATGTGCCCCTATGCATCAGCACTCCTGTATCCCTTGGGTAAATTCCTAGCAGTGCTATTGCTGGGTCATAGGGTAGATCTATTTTTAATTTTTTGAGGAACCTCCACACTGTTTTCCAGAGCGGCTGCAACAGTTTGCATTCCCACCAACAGTGCAAGAGGGTTCCGGTTTCTCCACATCCTCTCCAGCATCGATAGTCTCCTGATTTGTTCATTTTAGCCACTCTGACTGGTGTGAGGTGGTATCTGAGGGTGGTTTTGATTTGTATTTCCCTGATGAGGAGCAACATTGAGCATCTTTTCATGTGCCTATTGGCCATGTGGATGTCTTCTTTAGAGAAGTGTCTATTCAGGTCTTCTGCCCATTTCTTCACTGGATTATTTGTTTTTCAGGTGTGGAGTTTGGTGAGTTCTTTATAGATTTTGGATACTAACCCTTTATCTGATATGTCATTTGCAAATATCTTTTCCCATTCCATTGGTTGCCTTTTAGTTTCGTTGATTATTTGCTTTGCAGTGCAGAAGCATTTTTATCTTGATGAGGTCCCAATAGTTCATTTTTGCTTTTAATTCTCTTGCCTTTGGAGATGTGTCAAGTAAGAAATTGCTGCAGCTGAGGTCAAAGAGGTTGTTGCCTGCTTTCTTCTCTAGGGTTTTGATGGTTTCCTGTCTCACATTCAGGTCTTTCATCCAATTTGAGTTTATTTTGGTGTACGGTATAAGAAAGTGGTCTAGTTTTCATTCTTTGGCTTGTTGCTGTCCAATTCTCCCAGCACCATTTGGTAAAGAGACTGTCTTTGTTTCCATTGGATACTCTTTCCTGCTTTGTCAAAGATTATCTGGCCATACATTTGTGGGTCCAATTCTGGGTTCTTTGTTCTATTCCATTGGTCTATGTGTCTGTTCTTGTGCCAATACCATACTGTATTGATGATTACAGCTTTGTAGTAGAATGTAAACCCTTTTTAAAGTAGACTTCATAATTTTGACATTTTGGGGGCCTAATTCTTATTGTGGCTAATTAGGTTGTCATTGCCTTTACTTTCTAATGTGGCTGGAATCATCAGAACATAATCAGAACTGAAGAAGCAATAGCACCACTTTCCTGTGATTTATTTGGACTTATATTAGTCATTTTTTATGTTCTGAAATTTCTTTGTAGGACTCTTTCTAATCCATTTGTCCATTTTGTGTCAATCCTTTTGTACCATGGAAATTCCACTCTATTCCAGAATGATAATAATAATATTAATAACCAATAAGAAGCACTTATTCAGAAAGTTTTCCTCCAGAGCCTAAATAGATAGCCACTAACCTCCTAATCTTGCAACACTAAAGGTATGGTACATAAGATCCATAAATGACATGTGACAACTTGAAAAAGGATCTGAACCAGGATACCTTAAGTTTATCTCAATTTTTAGATAAAAATATACATAGAAGTTCTAATATGTATCCACACCCCAATTGACTGAGTGTCTTACAATACCCCTCAGGATGAATGTCCCACTTTGGGGACCCCTGGTTCTAGTTCACCTTAAAATGAAGCCTCTTCTGGAGAGGAGAGAGGAGAGGAAATTGGAGAGGTACACTGAGACCAAGTTGGACTTAATGTCCTGCCTGGGAGTTTGGGCATCCTGGGTTCACTGGGAAGCATTAAAGAGTCTTAAAGAAGGGGTGATATGACATGATTTGCATTCTTGCAAATTATTCTGAATGCACCAAGGAGAACGGATTGTGGAGCATACACAGATACCAGGAGTTATAACAGGAGGTATGATAATGGTCTGACTTACGGCTGCAGCCTGGAGAAAAGTGGGAAGATTCACACGATAGTAAAAATTTGGTTATCCATTAAACTTGCCCAAGGTTAAACAGCTGGTAGGCAGCAAAGCTAAATTTAGACCCCAGGTCTCCTCACTCCCAATACAGTGATTTTTCTTCTGATTTGCCATGTCAGAGAACACCTGGTCCCTCTGTTTTATCCTCCCCCAGGGAGATAGGTGATCAGGAGCTAAGCCCAGATAGCAGCGTGCAGTTTCCAGCAGGGTGATGAAGGAAGGCAACAGGAAAGGAAAAGCACTGCCTTCTCCAGATGTATTTATCTTTGCAGGATCCATGAGGGGGCTCCATGAGAATCTGTTTTCTAGGTATTGAATCCCGTACTGAAATAACACACTTTCCAGTGACAGCAAACTGAAACTCCAAGTGACTATTCATTCAAGTCCAGGCCTTAACAAAAGCCATAACCCATCCTTCTGAAGGGTGGAAGGTGATAGGGAAGTACCAACTTGGGGGAAAGAGAAATAGACTCTTGTAATCACTCCCACTAAGGAGATTTCATCTCTTCTGTTGGGCTGTTTACAGTCCTTCTTCCTTTAAGCTAAAAAGTTAGCTCCTCCAAAAATTCCTTCCTAATTACCCCTTCCCTCTTGTCCCCTGCCTCCTGCCCCAGTCTCCTTTCTTATGGCATCTATTGGTCGGGGTTTAGTACATAAAACAGAAACGACTACAGGTATTTTAAGCAGAAAGGGATTTAATACAGGAATTTAGGGGCTCACAAAATTGGGGACATAGTTGTAGGAGTGAGCTTTGGGCCAGAAATTACTCCTGAAACACTACAGAACCGACCTACCATAGGAGCTACTACCTCTGAGGCCACCACTGAAACTACTGAGTTCAAAAACCCACCATTATATTCCAGGAATCAGGAAGCCAGAATCATGAAGTCACTATAGCTCCTGCCCCTAAAACCCACAAAGCTAGTGGCTGAGCAGTGAGCAGCAAAAAACATCATCTGTCCATGACCTTTCTTTCAGGAGAAAACAGCTGAAAAGGCAAGACTTCTGCTTCACTTCTACCTTCTAAATTTTGCCTAATGCCTCAAATTGACAAAGCCTGATTTTATTCTAAAACCTCAGCTGCAAGAGAAGCTGAGAAATTTGATTTTTTTATTTTTTAATGTTTATTTATTTTTGAGAGAGAGGGAGACAAAGCGGGAGCAGGGGAGGGGCAGAGAGAGACAGAGACAGAATCTGAAGCAGGCTCCAGGCTCCGAACTGTCAGCACAGAGCCAGATGCAGACTCGAACTTACAAATCATGAGATCATGACCTGGGCCACCAACTGAGCCACCCAGGCGCCCCTGAGAAATTTGACTTTTAACTTTCTAGCCTCTTGGATATAGTAAGGTACCCTAGAAGGATTGAGCAAGCCATCCTACAGGCTCCAGCATGGGATATCCTAAATTACATTCTGTTTTTTTAATGTGTCTAACCACCCCTTAGCTCCTGAAGGACAGAGCTCCTGGACGTCATGTCTTTCACATCCTTCAAGGCTGCAAGACTTGCAAATGAGAGGTCCTTGCTAAGGACAGCCAAATAATCAAATGATGAAACACATTCACTGTTTCAGTACTTTCTTACTTTGCTTTCTGATTCTGTTCCTGCCTTTAAATGTTGTCTCTGAAGTAAACCCCCTTGAAGATAATGCTGGTTGGTACTTCTCAGGTGTGTCCCCATAGAGTGAGCCACAGGGCTGGCCATATACATTCCTCCTAGATTAGTGTGTTGATTGTGTTTCACAACTGATTCTCACCCAGAAGTGTTTTTTTTTTCCCCCAAAAGACATTTTTGCCCTATGAAGTTCAACCAACAGGAAACTAATTTCCTGCAAAAGTGTGAGGACAACAGATCTTTCTTATATGCACTATTGTCTCATTTTGGCAGCAGACTACCTCCAAATTCTAAAGTAGGTGCCCTCTACACTATTCTACAAGGTTGTTATGAGGATTAGATAACACAGAGAGCATTACCTACCACATAGTAGATGTCAGTAAGTATCAATTCCTTCCTTTTTCCTTCATAAAAAAGTATACCTTTCCAGGCTTCTGCTAAGAGACTGGCTAATTAGATCTTTGAAGAGGTATTAATGGCTAATGTATTAGTTATCTACTGATGTGTAACAAATTGCCCAAAACTTAGCAACTTAAAACAAGAAAAATGTTTTTGGCCAGGAATCTGGGAGGAACATAGCTGGGTGGTTCTGGCTTAGAGTCTCTAATGAGATGGCTGTCACGATGATGGCTTTACTAAAGGCTTTACTGGAGCTGGAGGATCTGCTCTTAAGATCCTTGTGCATCTAGCCAGCTGATGCTGGTTGTTGCCAAGAGGTCTCAGTTCCTCTCCACGACAGACTCCTAAGGCTGCAGTTCCCCCAGAGCAAGTGACCCAAAAATGCAAGGCTGAAGTGGCAGTGTCTTTTAAACCTAGCCCCAGAAGGGACAGAACCTCCTTTCTATGATGTCCTGTTGGTTACACAGGTCAGCTCTGTGAGTACCGGGAAGCAAGGGTCACCAAGGGCCACTGTGGAGGTTGGCTGCCACACCTCATAATGGCCTAATAGGGTAGATGAACTCTTCCATTTACTGTCATTGTGATTTGGAAGGGATTTTGAATGTCTCAATGCAAGTTTGTAAGATATTCTTAGAGATACTTTAATCTTTGTCAAGATTTTAGCTCTAGAGCACACTCATTAGACACTCAGAAAATATGTGAAGAAAGAATAAATTTGTCCCTTAAGCAACATATAAACATTCTCCAAAATGAAGCAACTCAAGAGATAAAGCATCTATGGGGCTTTCTTGTGAATATATATGTATATAAATTATGCATTGTGTGTGTGTGATAAAATGTCACCCACATAGTGAAATAAAATAAAGTACTTGGGAACATATAAACTATAAAAAATTAGTGATAATTGCTGAATTCCTTTTTATGTATACATATATACATATACATATGTATATATGTATATATGTATATATATATATATATTCTTTCTTCAATAAATAGGGACAGAAATGTATGAAATTATGAATTACAATTAAGGAATGGAATGAAATGGTATAAATCTTGACAATGCAATAATAATAATAATAATAATAATATTAGTAAAAATTGATAAAAGCATATGAAAACAGTTTTCCTATTTTTCTTAGTTAGGAGGCAATCAGTACTACCTAAATATGAAACCTGGATTTTTTTTTTTAAAGATACTGAGTTCTTAATTTTTTAAATGCTTTTTCTGTTTTCTTAACCTTAAAAGGTTACAAAAACTAAAAATATTTCCCATGATGAATAAACATTTATCTGAAGTTTAGCAGTTTCTCTAGTTTCACTTTAATTCATTTTTCTTTTGTTCAAGTCACACAAAATTAAATATGATACTTTCCGTTAAAAAACAATAGCTCAAAAAAACAAAAACAAAACAAAATAATAGCTCATAAGACATTATCCTATTTCTAGGAAATAATTTTGTCTTTCCATTTTTTCTTTTGCTGTTCAGGAATATGAGCACAAAGGTATCTGGAAGGACAGTTCCCCAATGTTTATGATGGCCATTTCTGCATTTGGGAAGTGGCAGTAAGTTTCTGCATTCTTCCTGTGCTCTTCAGTATTTGAAATTTTCATAGTGACTACATATGATTTTTTTAAACATGACAAGGAGAGGCTTAAACTAAAAACAATATGATTATTGGGTGGGTGATACTATCATCTCATTTGAAGGCATATTCCCCAAAATGTTTATGTCTTAGAACCTCAGAAGCCCTTGAAGATGTTATAGATGGGCCATCAGTTTTGAGAGGTGTACTTTACCTGCCTTTTGCCCTAGTGGGTTGGTGTGTAGAATTAATGCAACCAAGACAATGGGTTTGGTTCTCCAAATGAGCCATTTGTCTTCTCCCTGATCTGTGATCCCCATCTGTACCCCTAACCAGAACTGGACCACTTATAGAGGCAAAGCACTGATCAAGGGGCCTGCAAGTTGGAGTCTTGGTTGAATCCTACTTCCTAGTTCACAGTTGTATCAGCCGGGTCATGAAGGAATTAGGAGCACCACCAAATAGGAAATGGAATCACAGACCCTTAGAAGGATGGCTCTGTAAACTCTGAAAAACAGAAAGAAACAGGACACAGGACTCCTTCACATCCAATTAAAATATCTCTTCAAAGTTGATCTTGGAGAAATGATGGTATTAAAAACCTTTCTACCAACAGGGAAGTTTTTGACTTTCATGACTTTTTGCATCCCGGGCTTACCAGGTTTTCTCACTGAGCATTTTGTGGGGACCGACCCTTGTCATATAGGCTTGACCTGCATATTGCAGGATATGTGGCCTCCCTGGCCTTCACCACTAAATAGTAGTGGTACCCCTCCTTCATTGAGTCAACCAAAAGATGCTCCCCTCATTTCCACCTTCATTCTCTACCCACCCCCACAGTGGGAAGCAGGGCAGTCCCATCCCTGGACACTCACAGTGTACCTTCTGGTTTCCATGAGGACAAGAACTTTGTCTTGCTCACTGATGAATCTCTAGTGACTGACACATAGTAGGTACTCAACAAACATTTGAATTAATGAGCAATATCCAATGTAGGATCTGCTATGGGGAAATTAGTGTTTTAGGAAGATGAACATTTCTAAATATTTACATCAGCAAATCTACTCTCATTAAATTCCTGGTAGTTGGAGCCTTTAGAGCTTATGAACAGCCCCAGAAAAGCCGGGAGGACGTAGGCAGAAACTGACATTTGGTGACACCTACGGTTCGTGGAGTAGTGTGCTGCTCAGCCCTCTACATGTTGCCTTATGAGGCAGCAATCACCATTCTGCTTCCCAGATGAGGAGGAATCCCCACGTGGTACATGGTAGATGGCAGAGCTAGAATTTGGCTGGACTCCCAAGGCCATGTTCTTTTGGTTCCACCCACTGTGACCATCCCGACGGAGTTTGCTCATCAACACTCACCCTCCTTTCAGATGCTCTCGAGAAAACACATCTTCAGAGGTTTCACAACAAAATTTGTTTTCCAGTGATGTCCAGATAAATTCCATCTCTTCAGAGGCTTGACTGCATAAATATAGCCAACATATCTCTCCCATTACATCAGTCAAGCTGCAGGGGGTCAGAGGACAAGCATCTCGGCAAATGTCTTCGGCCACTTGCTAAATGCATACCTTCTTTAACACTCAACTGTTGTAACCCCAAGTGGCTTCTTTGGAGATCTGAGGAAAGCTCATTTGGTAAATCTGGTTAGGGCTGAATGAGAAGAAAGAGTGGGATAAAGTTAGATTAAGTCCCCATCTCCACACCAGGATCCCTCTGCTTTTCCTTCTTCGGTAGCTGGTCCGGAGCTGGCTGTCTCTGGAACCACATGATGTGCCAGGGCCACGTACAGGGCAGTGTGACAGAACAGCTCACTTCCCCTCCCCAGGAAGACTGTTGCTCCATCCTTCACAGGACTCATGAAAGAGAGGAGGAGGAGGGAGAAGCCTTGCCAGGGAGTCTGGCAGCCTGGAGGCTGTGGCCCCTTCAGAGCAGAGACAGAGGGCTCAGGAGTGCCCATCTGTCTCCCCAGCCCATCTCCTCACCTGCTCCATCTCCTTCTCAGCACATCCTCTCCCACCAGCACTTCAATCCTCCTACTGTGCTGTGACTCTGAGGTTTCTCTCCTCTCTTCTCTTTCTCCTTCCTCCTATTCTCCTCCCCGCCCCCCACCACTTCCCTTACGTCTCCCTGTAATGCCCCAGTCCTCCCACTTTTTCCTTCCTGCCTGCCAATTCCAACTGTATTCCTCTTCTCACTACCCCCACGAAATGTCCCCTTCCACTCTGGGCGAGGCTTCCTCTATTCTCTCTTCTCCAATATGGCACGAACTTATTGTTTGATTACTGATGTTCTTACTAGTGCCCTTCATTCCTGCATACCCCCACCCCGACCCCAGCATCCCACTGACGTTCATAGCATGAGGGTGTCATGACTAAAGCCTCCTAACCTTGACTCACCCCAACATGAATCCATGTTTATGCCCTCTTTGGGGCCATTCACAGCAAGGACCCAACCTCACCTCCTCTTTATGGTGTTGTCCGAGCTTACAAAGCAAAGCTGAGTTTTCGATTTAGGTATTTTCAACAATGGGAGGAGCCTCCATTTCCATAGGTGCTACATTTTTATTTCTGAAACTGTGCACCCTTTACAAACCAGCTTTCTCAGGAGCTGCCATGGTTAGGGCCCTGCACAGGTTGCGTGGGAAGCTGGGATTTAGCTGCCACAGGCCAAGACACATGATGAAAAGGACTGGGGTGTTTGCCATCTCCTTTCATCTGGAGGTAGAGGATGTAAATGGTATTTAATTAAAATAATAAATCTAGCTTTGGTTTCGTTTTGGTTTTGCTGTTGGTAAATCTAATCTGGTTTCACTTGTTTACCGAATGCTTTCACCACTCAGCCGAAGTTCTGAAAAGAATGGAGATTATGCCCAGGCCCTCTCCTCTTGCTCCCTTCTTGTAGCTCCCCACACCCAGTGCCTTCTCCCTACAAGAGCACTGCCCAGCTAGACCCCTGGCCCTGTGCTTCCCAGAGCTTATGAGTAGAGGAACCACCTGAAGGTCTTATTCAAATGCAAAGTCTGCTTCTGAGAAAGGGCCTAGAACCTGCATTTAGAAATGCAGTGAGGGTCTCTCTGGGTGGCTCAGTCAGTTGAGTGTCCAACTCTTAATTTCAGCTCAGATCATGCTCTCATGGTTGTGGGATCAAGCCCAGCATTGGGCTCCACGTTGAGTATGGAGCCTGCTTAAGATTCTCTCTCTCTCCCTCTCCCTCTGCCCCTCCCCTGCTCACATGTGCATCCATTCGCATCCTCTGCCCTCCCTTCTCAAAAAAAAAAAAAAAAGAAAAAAGAAATGTAGCTGATCCTCACCCTGCACCATGAGTAGCAGGGCAATAAAATGTGTTCTGCAAGGTCAGACACCCAAAGGTCCAGGTCATTGCTTCTCAGTCTGGGCTGCACATCAGCATCAGCATCACCTGGAGAGCTCTTAACATTCTCAGTGCCCATGCTGCACCCCAGACCACTCACTGAAGCCACAATCTCTGGAGGAGGAGCCCAGGCATCAGCATTTTTTTAAAGCTCCCAAGAGAAAGATGGTTGTGTGCTGTCAGGGATGAGAATCTGCTCTCAGGGTTGAAAGGAAAGAGCATTCACATATGGCTGAAGGGAAAGGGAAGGTGCCCTGAAAACTGCATTGCCCCCTACTCGCCCAGTTGTTTTTCCATCATGTGCAGAAAGTGAAGTCATGTTTGAAGACAGAGGGTGACTTGGGGAAGCCAGTGCCTGTAATGGCTCCCAAGCACATTACAGAGTGCTGAGAAGTCTATCCAAAAGCATGGAAGATGGGGCAGGGGGCTGCTGCACTAGGAGAACCCTGCCCTGGGGCCCCTTTGGCTGCTGCTTAAGACCTGAGACTTAACACCATCCCCTTAACTGCCCTTCTTTACCTGTACCCAACAGCACCCCCTCCCCCTTCAGAACACCTCCACTCTGTCTCCAGAAGGCCTTCAGTGTCACCTGACTCTGAGTTGTGCCCAGATTAGAGGCTCCAGGGACAGCGCCTGATGGGATCTGTCCCAATTTCTGCACCCTCCCAGGGACAGCCCTGCCTCCCTACTCTGATCCCTGTCACTTCTAGAAAATAAACATCTGTGCAGGGAAAACATTATCAAGGTTTTACTGAAAAGAAAAGGAGTAGCCCAGGGGCCTAAAGAACATGCCAAACTAAGTCCTTGGAGAGGTTAATTTCGGAAGAACTGTATCCCTGCCAAATGGAAGAACAGGATTGCATACTGCCCCAGGTTACACATAGGAAGTTCCAGTTTGAGGCTGTGGTTCAGTTCCCAGAAGGAGACATGTATTTGTACACATGAAACCTAAACTACATAAAGCCAGGCCCCAGGGAGAATGGAGGACGCACTAGCCTCTGCGCTCTGCATGAGGAGAGAGAGACATCCTGGGGGCAGAGCCCTTGGGGTCAGTGATGGTGTTGTGGAAAGAGCCCAGGCCTGAGCATTAAGAGGCAGGGTCAGCCCCAGCCACTGTGTCAATGCCCTGTGTGACTCAGGTGAGAACCCTCACTTCTCTGGGCCAGTGAAATAAGAATAACACCACCCTGCCCCTCTCCCCATCATGGGATCATTCAGAGAAACAAATGCAGTTCTGGATAGGAGAGTACTTTGTAGAGTATGAAATATTATGTGCACAGAGGGTTAGAGCAGTGTGGAATTTGCAGAGTTCAGAGTGCATATGTGCATGTGAGTGCACATGTATGAGTATGTGTGCACATACATGAGGATTGTGCATATGTATGAGTACAAGTGTGTGTGTGTGACTGTTGCACTGGGAAATAGATCCTAACCACTGCACGGGCCAAAGGAGAGGTCAGAGTGTCCCTGGGTCAGGAAAGCACTATAGCAATAATTGGGCTGGGACATGTGGGCAGGATTCAGGGAAGTAATGGAGAACAACACATGAAGAAACAGAATGGAGCCTGAGGCAGCCATGGGCCCAGAGACCTCCCGCCCAGAACAGGAGTACGTGCTACAGAGAGGCTGGAGATTGGTTCAAGCACACATGAAGCCCTGTCCCCCACCCCCCGCACCAAAGCAGAACCACGGGAGAGTGAGAACACGGCTACCTTCACCTTCGGTGCCACTCACCTCTTCCCCCAAGTAGCCCCCTACCTGTGTGGAGACTAGACACGTTGCCCCCCGGGCAGTCTGGGGACACACCTGAAGTAGCCATCTGCAGACTCAGAATGTCTTCCTAGCAATTCTGTTTTAAAATAAAAAAGGTAAAAGCGGTAAGCACCCAGTCCCAGCAGCAAGGCCCTTAGACTTGGAGCACCTCAGAAGCTTTCTGAGTAGTAGCATGACCAAGCCATGTCTTAAGGTATTTCATCCATCACCAGGGGCAAGGTGGAGAGAAGCTGGAGAGCTGCAGTCAGGGAGACTGGCTGAGAGCTGACCTGGACAGAAGAGGACCAGCCCAGAGGGAGAAAACAGACTTACACAGACAAGGCCCTTGAAGTGAAATTTGATGGCTTAGTAATTGCTGGTTTAGGGATGTGGTGAAGCAGGGGCTCAATACACAGCACATCAGAGGGTCATCCCACTTAAAGAATGTCAACTGAGAAGGGTACAGTAACCCCCTCAGAATGTCCTTCCAAATGCAAGGAGATCCAGTATCTAAGGAGGAGATCCATGCAGGTCTAGCCTCCTCTCCCAATCCCACTCCGGGCCCTGGTTATGTCCCCTGCTGCAGGCACCAACCCTGGCCCCTGCGAGAGAACCCAGAAAATAGAGCCCCCAATGTGCTGACCACCAGCCATCTCTAACCCCGACAGTCTGCAGATGGGCCAGGGGAGGCTGTGCTCCCTCTTGACTCCCATCCCTCCCAGCCCGACCCCTGGCCCCGTGAGTCAGGCTTCTCTCAGCCCACATCAGACTCGCTGGGCTGGAGCTGCCAAGAAAAAATCTGAGCCCCCTAATAAGAAGGAGCATTCAGCCAACATCTTACACAAGCCAGCCCTGGGAAAGGCACCTCTCACCTTAGCCCAGCTGCCGGCCAGCCCCTTCTTCTGTTCCCTGCCCTATCTGTCAAGGGACGAGGCCTCTCCTGGCTTGATCCCCTCCTTGGCCTCACTGAGGTATGATCCATGGATCTGTCCTGTCCCCATTCCAGCATCAACTTGGCCCCAGACAGCTGATTTCTCCCTTTCAACAGCTGTCCACGGGGCTCAGAAATCAGCAGAGCCCTGGCCCAGGGACCCAGCCTGACTCAGCAAGGTCCTTTTGGAGTCATGTCTCTGCCTTTGATCCTGCTGTCACTGAGATACACAAGCAAGATGGCAGAGAGTCTGGGGGCTTTGTTGGGTGAACCAAATTAAAGGAAATCCAGAGGTCCGCCCCAGAGAAAGGAAGATGAAGATCAATCTTTGAAGTGCTCTCATGTAGGGAAGGGAGGACATATATCCTGTGCAGATATGAAGGCAGCACTAGAACCAGCACTGGGTAAAACCGCAGGGACTTGACATCAGCTCCATAGACCTAATGGCTTCTAGTATGCAGACATGTTCACAAGGAGAGCAGCCTGCCTCATGGGATCGTGGGACACCAGCCAACTGTCAGAAGCACTAAAAAGTAGATTCCTTCATTGATTGAGAGAGGCGAAGAATATCCTTTTTGATCCTGAGGTTGTAGATATACACAGAAACTGTTTTCCATAATTGCATCAACTACAAACTCTTGGGAAAAATTAATTCAACAAATATTTTGGAAAACCTGCTAATCACTTTTTCTTCTCTAGAGCTGCTGTGACCTCCATAACTCAGCTTGGGTAGATGATGAATAAACGAGGCCATTTTAGTTTCACCCCGGGATGACAACTTCACTGGCATACTTAATCCCAATAGGCCACGGGAAAGGGAGAGAGCCTTCGCTCTGCACTAAGTCACACCAACAACTCAAGAAACCCCTCCAGTCACAAGCCCCCATTCTCCCTTGACACCCAGAATGTGCTAGAGAGGACACAGCCCCTCCCCATTGAGCATGGGCATGCTTTGGCATTGCTATCAGGGACAGATAGTCCTTTAGAGAAAAAAAGCAGGTCAAGAATTAAAGTTAGGGGCACCTGGGTGGCCCAGTCGGTCCAGTGTCTGACTTCGGCTCAGGTCATGATCTCACGTTTGTGAGTTCAAGCCCCGCGTCAGGCTCTGTGCTGACAGCTCAGCCTGGAGCCTGCTTCAGATTCTGTATCTCTCTCTCTCTCCCCCTCCCCTGCTCATGCTCTGCCTCTCTCTGTCTCTCAAATATAAATAAATGTTTAAAAAATTTTTTAATTAAAAAATAAAGAATTTCAAAGTTAGTACAATAGAGTCAGACACGTTTTCTAAATATTGCAAGAATTGGGGTCCAAATATAGGGACTGAGAACTCTTCCCAGTCTGGCTTCTGACTCCCTACCTTCCTCTTTCTATTGCCTGCTGACACCCTTCCCCATATTCCAGCAAGGTGTACAACTGGGATTTCCTGGCACAAACCATGAATGTATTTTCTTAGGCATTTCCTTGGCCTTGAGTGTTCTCCTCCCTCTGTCTTGCTCAGCCAAGTCCCAACGTGAAAGCCTGGGCCCCAGTCTTTTCGTGCCCAGGAGCTGCCCTGTGCTCCTACAGCTGGCCCCGCATCCCCTCTGCTATTGCCTTTCCTCTGTTCTGAAAGTCTGTTCACTTCTCTCTCCCTGCCTTCCGAAGCCCAAGCCCAAACATGAGCACTGTGCAGGCAGCTCTGATGCTTCTGGGGGAGTCCAAGGACACACAGTAGGTGCTCAACAAAGAGCATTCTTACAAGGAGGATGGAGGAGCTAGTGTTTCGGGAGCCCCCTTGTGGGAACATTCAAGGCCTGGGTTTTGGAGAGACATGAGGCTGATCCAACAGCCCTTTCCGTCCATATTTCTGAGGGAGAAGAGGTGCGGGCAGCCAAGGGGAGCATTTGCACGCCAAGCAGATAATTATGTGTTCTTGGAAGCTGGTTTAATGGACTGGCTCAGAGCTGAGTTGGGAATGGGCTCTGAGGCCTGCCGCCTTCAGACGGGACGTGGCTCAGGCAAGGATTTCACCGTCCAGTTTTAACAAGTGGCCAACGCCTTATGGAAACTTTTGAAAGGCGTTCTGTTTCAGGCCAGCCAGCTTGTACTTCATCTGGTTACTTTACCCATCTTTCCTTCAATTTGAGAGCACAAGAAGAAAGGAAACTAAAAATCACTGAGTGCCTACTACGTGCCAAGAACCAAGTCAGCAATTTCACTGTCCTAAGAGTCCCACATTGCCCTTTGAAGAGGGAGAAACAGAGGCCCATGTAGCCCCTCGCGGCAGAGAAAAGAGTGAAGCTGGGCATCTCAGCTTCTGCAGCCTGTGCTCTTTCCAGACACAGCGACCTTCTCTTTACAAGGCCATTCTTGCTGCACGTCTCAATCCTACCCCAAAGCCAAAATTCCCCCAGTTGAACAGGATAAACATTCCCATGGCAAAGGAACGCTGTGTTCCCCAGAGGAGATGCAATCACGTTGTTCCTGCTTAGGCTATGTGTGCTTATGAAATAGAACTGGGCTGAGGGCCTGGACACAGGCTGAGGGCAGCCACCCCTCCCCTGAATCCCCCAGCTGTGCCCTGCAAGGCAGTTAGAGTAACAGAAGGGTAGGGAGCCCAGGGTGGAAAGCTGGGTCTAATCTTGACTTTGCAGCAAGCTGCTGGTTTTCCTGGGTCTCTGCTTCCTCTTGCCATCACAAGGCAGTAGCTTGCTTCGAAAAGTGCAGAGTTAAATCCATGTGAGAAATAATTCTTATTTTGCTTTCCTGCGCATTGATTTCTCTATCTGTAGTTGCAAATGTTGTCCACATACAGGAGAGACTCAGAGGTAGAGAAGAAAGTACCTTTTTGGAGATGACTCTGGAGAGAGTACTTCCCTCGTACAATCACTCATTCTTTCCATAATCATTAGACACATATTGAGGGCTCTCAATATAGACACATGTGTCAAGCTCTCTGCCAGGCAGAACAAATACAGAAATCAAAAAGATAAAACCCCTGTTCTTAAAGGACTCCTAATGTATAAGCCATTTTTTCACCAAAAAAAAAAAAAATATGTATATATATACATATAAGTGTTTGAATTGTCATGGTTAGAAAATAATCCTGAATATACCCATTCTCCACTCCTGTATACTTAAGCCCTATCACTAAAAAATATTTCCTTGACTATATAATATACATTGTTCTCATATTTCAAAATTTATTAAATCAACACACATCTTGCAATTTTGATTGGCAGCATTTTCTTCTTGGTGATACACCAAATAATGATCATCTTACAGATGATCACATCTTAGATTTAATGAAATATATTTCATTTCACTTTTCAATTGGGCTTTTAAAGGAATTAACAGCCACTGAATTTAACATAAGGTTTTTCCAGCACATTTCTAGTTCGTCCAGATGTATGGTGCCACACACATCATGTGTCTAGATAACCTGATTGCCCCTCATTTTTTCTTCTGGATGGCTTGGAAGCAATCTCATACCAATGGGCCAGGATGCTGTATCACCTCTTGGCCACCAGAGGGAGAGAGCACCTTGGTTCTCAGGCTTGCTGGTTTTCCCTCTCGCTTAAACCATTCCAGCATGCCCCCTCCAGGGCAAACTGAAACACACTCAAACTCCACCTGCAAGGTCAGAAGAGAGGAAAGGGCCCTCTTCCAGAGCAATGGCAGTCAGAAAGAGGAATTAGTTCTGAATGATGTTTGCAAACCTACAATAAAAATCAGCTATGGTTTAAATGAGCAACTCTGGGGAATGAGGACACGTGTTAGACATGGCAGAGTTCTTGCCACAAAAAATGCAGAGCTGATGAGTGGCCCAATGCCCTTCTTAAACCATTCAAGACTCAGGATACTTGTAAAGTTGTGCAAGGAAGTTTTCCCACTCCAGCAATCACCTGTAGCCTTCTATTCTTCCTCCTTTTCTTCCTCCCCTTCTTCCTTCCCTCATTTAACTATTTATTGAACATCTGCTATGTGCCAGGCACTTAGCTAGGAGCTAAGAATAGAATACAGCAGTAAACAGAACAAAAAAGGTCACTGTCCTCATGTATCTTAAGTTCTGGTGGGGAGACATACACTATAAAAATAAATCTATCATCACTTGGTACAAAAAAAAAAATGCTATAAGGAAAGACATTAGGTCCCATGAGAGTATGATAGGAGAACATGGTCAGGAGCTGACCTGGGCAGGCTTCTCTGATGAGTGGTAATGGAGACAATGCTTGAGGGAAGAAGAGGAGTTTCTAGGTAACTAGCAAGGGAGAGCCCATCTGGGCACACAGACCAGCATTTGCAGAGGCCCTGAGGTGGAAAGTGTTCAACACTTAGGCACTGAAAGGACGCAAGTGTGGAACTTAGAGACAAGGGGCAGGAGAAACCCAGGGTGGGCTAACACATAACAGGAACATGGTGGTACAGAGTTCTGTGTGCATGTTTAAGATGCATTTTTCCATCAGTAGCCATTGATGGGATTGAAGCAGGGAACAGACATGAGCAAAGTTGAGTATTGATATGACAGCACTGGTGGCCCTGTGGAGCATGGCGTGAAGGAGAAATCTGAGAAGTGAGGTGTCCGATTGGGAGTTACTAGAGCAGTGGCAAGAGGTGATGACAGCCAAATGGTGACAGTGGGCATCCAGGTGTATTTTAGAGGTAGTATTACTGGATTGGGGGAGGCTAGAGGGGGTATTATAAGGAGTAGCTTGGAATGGAGAGAGGACTTTTCCTGGAACAGGCACCTTTCAGAGAGGACAGGGTCTGAGAAGGAAACATTATGAGCTGTTTCAGTGCATTAACTTTATGCTATTTCTAGAACATCCATATGCAAGTGTAAAGTAGACAATTAAATCTGTGAATCCGATGCTCAAAACTGGGCTGGAAATATTAGATTTGGGAGTCATAGGTACACAGATGGAGGATAAAGCCACAGTGAGAGCTGACGTCAGCTGGGTAGGAGCATCAGTAAAGAGAAAATGGTCCAGAACAGAGCTCAACAGAATGCTTATATTTACAGGAGGAGCCAGCCAAGGACAGTGTGAAAGAGCAGCTAGAGAGAGGATCAATGTAAATGCCAAAAAGAGGAGAGTGTGTCAAGGAGGGTTGGTCAGCTGTGTGGACGCCCTGAGCTGTCTGATGAGATGAAGACCAAAGCATGTTTCAGATTTGCCAACATGGAGGTCTTACAGCAGGGGCAGTAGCAGCAGAAACCAGCCTGGGCTGGCCAAAGACAGAAAGGGGAGTGCCAGGAGTCCGCCCAAGAGGATGGCAAGCATAAATCTAAAGTGACGGCAGCCTACCCAGTTATGCAGTTTTTCTCAGGCAATGTTCAGTTGCTTGATGAAAGCCTAGAAGAGATGGAGCGTTGGGTTTAGCCTGGCCAGGATTTCACCACGCAAGCATGAGAGAGGGATTGGGGAGGGCAGAGCAAGGGTGTTGAAAGAAGTAAAGTGACTGCTCCAAAGTCTAAGTTGGTTAAGGAGGGCAGGGGAGATAGGGAGCTGGTGGAGCTAAGGGACTGGAGGTCTCCCAGAAGTGAAAGTGCTGTCAGTGGACGCACTTGAGCAGGTGAGCCTGAAGTCCAAAGGAGAGCATCAGACTCTGGAGATTTCATAGTTTGTGTAAGACCAAGTCCACGTGGTGACTGTGGAAATTAGTGGCTGAAAAGAAGAGGTAGAGAGGGTCACTAGAAATGAGGAACACAAGGGTCTGTGAAGTCAGAGAATGCAGTGATGACTTAATGTCAAAGAGATCAATCTCAATGTACAGACATTGAAGTTACTGAAAATTATTGGAGTAGAGATGAAGATAACTAGAAAGGAGCCCCTCAAGTCTTCACTGAAGGAGTGAATGACCAGGAAGTCAGTAACACGGCAGTGAGCAGTGAGAGGGATAGTGTAAGCCTCAAAAAAGAGGGCTTTCTGCACCAGCGAAGTGAGCAGTGGTCTGGAAGCAACAGGGAAGAACAAGAAATCCTTTCATTGGGAGTAGGAAATAGCCCAGGGAAATGGCACTAATGCAAGTAGAGGAAGGGGTCTGGCTCCCCTTTGGAAGAGAACTCTGCATCATTTATCTGGGTCTGCAGTGCTAAGTGTGAGGAACACCAGCACCCATGCTAGGGATCTGCAGACACCGTCCTAAGATACACTGTCTTGCAACTCAGGGGAGGCAGGGTGGAGCCATGGGGAGAAGTCTAGATCATACTGAGAGGGGACTGTGCAGGTCCAAAGCCACCTGTCATAGGAACAGTAAAGTAAGTGAAGACATAACTGAGCCAGGGGAAGACAAAGAAGAACAGAATGGCTAAGGTGGCTTGAAGAGGAAGGAGAGAAGCACGCACTACCAGCGGGCAGCCACAGTAAGCCAGGAAACTGAGGACCGCAGGCAGAAGTTACTCCACCAGCTTGTCCTGGCATAAACCCTGGCCCCGGTAGTGAAGGGAAAAGGAGTCCCACGTGGAGGGGGAAGGACCTCCAGCCTGGTGCACACAGCTTCTAGTAGATGTTACCAGAACTGCTGCTGCTTCTTTGAACTGTTCCTGGGGAAGGAAAAGGAGGAAGAAGCTGGAAAGGGCACTGACAGCAGAGGGAAGAGAGGAGGGACTAGAGGTCAACCATAATCAACATAAGCTCCATAGCAAGTAAGAAAAGGAGTCGCCCTTAGATCCTCACTCAGTTAGAAGCCCCAGATCTATGTGTGCATATCAAAGAGAAAGTATTTTTACAACTACAGCAGTGAGATAGTACTATGGATAATATAAAAGGTAGAGAAAAAATATTTCAGTGATCAGGAAAAAAAGAGAGGCATCTATTCTAACTGGGTGGTCAGGGAAATCTTCACGGCAGAAATGGACTTTCCTCTGGACTTGGAAGAATGGGGGGATTTTGAAAGATAAGGCCACAATGGTGGAGGAGTGGCCCCAGGGCTCTCTGGCAGCACTCTACTGCAAGAGTCATGTATCAGGACTGACTGCATGCCTCCTGCGGCCTCCCTGCAGCCCCAGCCAAGTCCCCCTGGGCCCCATCCTGACTCACTGTTCTCCCCCTTTCCTTTCCGCTTGCAGGACCTAGGAGCGACCGCCCCCTGAAGGAAATGTCTGACACTCATCACAGCAGCCCTCTCCTGACAGAGCCTCTTTCCAGCAGATACAAACTGTATGAGTCAGAGTTTACCAGCCCTAGCTGGCCCTCAAGCCCCCAGGATACACACCCAGCCCTGCCCCTCCTGGAAATGCCTGAAGAAAAGGTGAGGAGTGTCCCTCCCAGGATATTTCACAGGTGGAGGGAAGGGGAGGAAGGGTGATGAAAGATGCTGCTCTCCCAGCTGCCCAGTGCACGGGTTGCATAATGCCATGGAAGGGTCACTGGCCGGGGAGGCTCTGCCCCAGTCAACGCAGGGTTCCAGCCCCTGGTTGGTCCCAGTGGGTCTAAGATAGAAAACGTGTTTCTGTGTGCAACATGATTTTAGAGGCAGGTGGGGAATGCACAGTCACACACCGGTCTTCCAACCAGTCCCCAAAATCTTTCCCCTTAGACCTGCTCCCTTGAATTACCTTATTGTCTCCCAAAGTAAGGCCTGTGTTCAAATGCTAGCTTTTAACACTCCTTGAACTGATAGAGTGGAGAGGGATCCAGGACCACTAACGTTTGGGGTTTTTTTTTTTAATGAGATATAATTTACATGCTATAAAATTCACCCCTTTAAAGTATACATTTCACTGATTTTTAGCATAATTACAGAGTTTGCCAACATCACCACCACTGAACTCCAGAATATTTTCATCACCTTGAAAAGAAACCCAATACTCATTAGCAGTCACTCCGCATTCCACCAGGCCACCACCAATCTACCTTGTGTCCCTGTGGATTTGCCCATTCCGTATGTGTGATGTACATGGAATCATATAACATATGGCCTTTTGTGAAATGCTTGTGTCATTTAACATAATGCTTTCAGGTGCATCCTTATTGTAGCATGAATCGGTACATCATTTCTTTTTATGACCCAACAATATTTCATGGTATGAGTGTACCATAGCCTACTTACCCATTCATCCATTGATTGACACTGGGTTGTTTCTTTTTGCCTGTTATAAAAAAAAACAATGCTACTGTGAACATTTGTGTCGAAGTTTTTGTGCAGACATATGTTTTTCTTCTTCTTGGGTACATAGCCAGAAGTGGAATTTCTGGGTCATATGGTAAATCTATGTTTAACATTTTAAGGAGCTGCCAAACTGTTTTCCAAAGTAGCTGCATCAGGTGTACATTCTCTCCAGCCAGGTATACATTGTTCCAGTCTACCTCCTTGTCAAAACTCGTTACGGTCTGTCTTTTTTATTACAGCCTGGGTGGATGTGAACTGACATCTCACTGTGATTTTGATTAGTATTTCCCTAATGTCAAATTGATGTTGAACATCTTTTCATGTGCTTAATGACCACTTATATACCGTCTTCAGAAAAATGTCTTTTCAAATCCTTTGCCCATCTTTCAATTGGGTTATTTGTCTTTTTATTGTGGAGTTGTAATAGTTCTTTATATATTCTGGATATTAGGCCCTTGCCAATTGTATGATTCACAAATAATTTCTCCCACTTTATAGGTCTTTTCACTATCTTGATAGTGTCCTTAGAAGCACAAAATTTGTGATTTTTAAGTCCAATTTATCTCTCTTGTCTTTGATTGCTTATGTATTTGGTGTCATATCTAAGAAACCATTTTCTTATCCAGGTCACAAAGATTTACTCCTATGTTTTTATCTAACAGTTTTATAATTTTAGCACTTACATGTAAGTCTTTTCTCCATTTTGAGTTAATTTTTGTATAAGGCATTAAGTAGGGGTCCAATTATCCAGTTGTCCCAACACCATTTATTGAAAAGGCTATTCTTTCTCCATTGAACTGTTTTGACACTCATCAAAAATCAACGGACCGTAGGTGTATGTGTTTATCTCTAGACTCTCAATTTTATTTAACTGATTTATATACCTATCCTTATGCGAGTACCACACTATCTTGATTACGGTAGCTTTGTAGTAAGTTTTGAAATCAAGCAAGATTGTTTTATCTGTTCTCAGACCCCTGAATTTCTATATTAATTTTAGGATCTGACTTTGAATTTCTGAAAAAAAATGAAACTCGGATTTTGGTAGAGATTGTATTAAATCTATAGATCAATTTAAGGAGTATTGCCATTTTTAACAAGAGTAAGTCTTCCAATCCATGGACACAGGATATATTTCCATTTACTTAAGTCTTTAATTCCTTTTGATTTTTTGTAGTTTTTAGTATTAAAAAACTTGTATAAAACCTTTAGTTTTAGGATATAAAGCCTTTCTTGTTAAATTTATTCCAAAATATTTTATTCTTTTCCATACTATCATAAATAGAATTTTCTTCACAATATTCTTGGATTGTTCCTTGCCCATATATAAAAATAAAGTTGATTTTTGTATATTGATCTTCTATCCAGCAAATTTGCTGAACTTGTCCATTAACTTTAATAGGTTTGGTAGGGGGCGGGGAGGTGGTTGAAGATTTTTTAAGGAGTTGCTATACAGCAGAATGTCCCATCTGCAAATGGAGAGGTTTTAAATCCTTGCTTTCCAATCTGGGTCCCTTTTGGTCTGTTTTTTTCTTATCTAATTGCTCTGGCCAAAACTTGCAGTACATTATTAAATCAAAGTGACAAGAGAACCAACATCATTGTCTCATTCCTGATCTTAAAGGGAAAGCATCCCATCTTTCACCATTATATATAATATTAACTGTGGGTTTTTAGTAGATATCCTTTATTAAGTTGAGAAATTTCCTTTCTATTCCTGGTTTTTTGAATGTTTTTATCAGGAAAGGTTGTTGAATTTGTCAAGTGGTTTTTCTGTGTCTATTGAAACAATGATGTGGGTTTTTTTCTTTTATTCTTTCAACAGTAATAATTATTGATTGATTTTTTATACATTGAAACAGTCTTGAATTCTGAGAATAAATCCCACTTGGCCATCATTCTTTTTATATGTTACTGAATCTGGCTTGGTAGTGTTTTGTTAAGGATTTTTGCATCTATGTTTATAAAGCAGATTGATCTGTAATTTGCTTTTTTGTGATGTCTTTGTCTGGCTTTGGTGTTAGGGTAATACTAATACTAGCTTCACAGAATGTGATAAGAAGTATTGCCTTCTCTTCTGTTTTTTGAAAAATACTGTTATTAATTCTTTAAAGATTTGGTAGAATGTACAGCCATCTGAACTTGGGCTTTTCTTTGTGGGAAGTGTTTTGTTTGTTGTTTTTGGTTTTGCTTTACTAATATAATTTACTTTGTTATAAGTCAGCTCAGATTTTTCTGTTTCTTCTTGAGTCAGTTTGGTACTTTTTGCCTTTCTAGGAATGTATCCAGTTCATCTAGGTTATCTGATTTGTTAGCACACAATTATTCATTTCTTTAGAATCCATTTCTTTATAACATTTTTAATTTTTTAAATGTTTATTTATTTTGAAAGAGGGAGAGAGTGTGTGAGAGGGGGAGGGGCAGAGAGAGCAGGAGACACGGAGAATCTCAAGCAGGCTCCTCACTGTCAGCACAGACCCTGATGCGAGGCTCAATCCCATGAATCATGAGATCATGACCTGAGCTGAAATCAAGAGTCAAACAACTGCCTGAGCCACCCATGCGCCCCAACCCATTTTATTTCTTGAAGGTTGGTAGTCATGTCTCGTCTCTCATTTCTGATTCTGGTAATTTCAATCTTCTTTTCTCGTCTTGGTCAATCTAGCTAAAAGTTTGTCAATTTTGACCTTTACAAAGAACCATCTTTTAGTTTCAATGATTTTTCTGTATTTTTCATTATTTCATTTATTTTCTTGATAATTTTTGTTATATCCTTCACTCTACTTGCTTTTGGTTTAGTTCACTGTTATTCTAGTTTCTTAAAGTGGAAGGTTAAGTTGTTGATACAGAATATTTCTCTTTTTAGCACAGGTCTTTATACCTACAATTTCCCTCTAACACTGATTTAGCTGCATCCCATAAGTTTTGTTTTCATTCATCTCAGAGTAGCTCCTAATTTCTCTTCTGATTTCCTTTTTGATCCATTGATTATTTAGGAGCGTGTTGTTTAATTGCCACATCATTTCTCAAATTTCCTTCTGCTTTTGATTTCTAAATTCACTCCATTATGGTCAGAGAACATGATTTCAATCCCTTTAAATTTAGTGATACCTTTTTATCGGTAAAAATGTTTTACTTATCCAACTTCAAGCTGTATTACAAAGCTGTAATCATCAAGACAGTATGGTACTGGTACAAGAACAGACACTCAGATCAATGGAACAGAATAAAGAACCCAGAAATGGACCCACAAATGTATGGCCAACTAATCTTTGACAAAGCAGGAAAGAATATCCAATGGAATAAAGACAGTCTCTTCAGCAAGTGGTGCTGGGAAAACTGGAGAGCAACATGCAGAAAAATGAACCTGGACCACTTACACCACACACAAAAATAAACTCAAAATGGATAAAAGACCTAAATGTAAGACAGGAAGCCATCAAAATCCTTGAGGAGAAAGCAGACAAAAACCTCTTTGACCTTGGCCGCAGCAGCTTCTTACTCAACATGTCTCTGGAGGCAAGGGAAAAATGTTTTACTTATCTTATGGCCTAACATATGGTCTATACTGGAGAAGGTTCCATGTGCTCTGTAAAAGAATGTGTATTGCCTTTATAGAAGAGAGAATTTTTGGAGATCCTTACTCCACCATTTTCATTGATATCCTCAAGACATTTAAGTTTTGATGTAGGAAGGAAGTTGGGGAAATCTATAGACCATCAGCATACAATAGAAGTATAATATGAGCCACACGTTTGTTCAAATGTCTATTAGCCACATTTTTTGGAAGTAAAAAGAAGCAGTTATTTCATTATATAGTCAGTATAAAGTATCGTTGAGATATTTTACACATTATTTTTTCATAGTAATTCTTCAGAATATACTTAGAGCACATCTCAGTTCAGATTAGCCACATTTTAAGTGTTCAATAGCCACAGCTATTGGCTGTGATATTGGACAGTGCAGTTTAAGAGCAAGCAGTCCTGACCTAGGAGGCCACAGATAGAACCAAGGGCAGACAAACTTGGATGGGGAAGATAATTTACCTTTATTTCACTAACCTCCAATGAACTTTAGTACTTATTTCAATTATAAATATAAATAATGAACTATAACCATATCAGTAGCACCTGAGATTGTTGTCATTGTCACAGATTGGGCTCCCCTAGAAAGCTGACTTTGAGATGGTGATTTTCATGTAAGAAGTTAACTGGGATGTGCCTTTGCAGTCAATAGTTGTAGAAGAGGAAGGGCAACAGGATTAGGCGAAGAAGTTGGGCAATAAGGGCCCCAGGTGACCCTATGGTCAGCTCTAGATCTCAAGCAGCCCTTTAAAGTTGTCCTGAGTTGGGGTGAAGAGGCCCCACTTATTCACTCACTGCTACTTTGAAATTATAATAGATATTGGACTGGCTGTACCTATATGTAGATCATAGGATTTTTTTTAATATTGTAATAACTGCTTCAGTATAACTGGTTTTCTTTGCTATCCTATTTATTTTATCCATTTCGAAACATTATTCTGGAAAGAAGTCCACAGCCTTGCCCAGCTGCCACCAGGGATCCGTGGCACAAAAGTCTATGCAACCCAACTGTGAAGAATGTGTAGTGGTCCTAGAAGAGCTGGCCTGTGTGCAGCACTCTGGACCACAATAGAGAATGGACACATGTCTTATGATCATTTGTCTTTATCAGGACACCTGCCAACCTTCCCTATCCCCAAATGCCCTTGCTCTCAAAAAGCTGTATTATTTGATAGTTTGTCATGGCTTCTCTTAAAAGGATCTCCGGTCATCCAATGAAGACAGCCATATTGTGAAAATGGAAAAACTCAATGAAAGGAGTAAAAGGAGAGAAAGCGGGGCGGCTCATCGGGGCTCTGCAGGCTTGGGGGGCATCAGCCTCTTCCAAGCAGTGGGATACCTCACAGGGGACATGAAGGAGTGCAGGAGCTGGCTGAAAGGTAGGCAAAGTCCCAGGAAAGAAGCAGCCGGGCTGGGCCAGGGAGACAGCCCTCCCTCAGGCGTGAGTGGAGGAAGCTGCTCCCTCACTCACCCATTGAGAGGACTCCCACAGTTGGAGTACTCCCACCCTGAGTTGGCTCTGGATGGGTCCAAGGTACCCTACTAACTTGGAATTCCCATGGAGTTTCAGAATTAAATACACTTCACTAATTTTAGTGCTTTGCAAATTCTTTGCCCCTATGTGGAATAGATACAGGACAACCACTTAGTGGTATATAAGTCATTTCCCAAACAAGCTGTCATTCCTTCCCTTGTTCCATGGCCATTTATTATGTGCCAAGAAAATATTGACATCACCCTCCACCATATTCCAAGGCTCTTTCTTTCCTTTCAACGTCCTTCTTCTCCTAGTTTACCTCAACTAAATACTGCAACAAACAGCCCTTCCCTCCCCAATCACACCTGCATAGGCTGTCCTGGAAACCAAACCAGAATGTATGTTCCCTCTTCTTGACCTGGCTTCCCCCGGGTCCTAACTCAATACTGATTCCATAGCTGAGCTAAAGCCATTTCCTTTCCAGCTCCTTTTCTCCAGATGACTTTCTTTGCTGCTCAGATACCAGTTCTCAACTGAGTCATACGGCACAACACAAAAAGAGGGTTTCCCTGCCTCCTCACCCCTTCCCTTGGACCAATAAATTTCCCTTGGAATGCTCCTGAGGCTTCCTTGCCAACCAAGTCGAGGGCTGGAATGGCGTTAAATTGGTCTCAGCACGATGCCTCAGTCTGTACGGCAAAAACTAACACCCACTGTGGACTGATTGCCTAGCCACTCAGAGACTTGGGCTAGGTGCCAGGCCAAACGAGAGGAAATGTCCTGGCTCATGCATCCTTGTTTGCCTTGGTTGCCACGCCAACCAGTGGTCCAGCAGGGAAGCATAACTGGGACTCTGCTGATGGCTCTGCCTGTCTCTTTCAGATAAGCCACTGGCCCTCCAGGTTACAGACTGGGTCCTGAGGGGCACTGCTCAGGTAATGTTTGTCAACAACCCTCTCAGCGGACTCATCATCTTCATAGGGCTTCTGATCCAGAATCCCTGGTGGACGATTGCTGGGGTGTTGGGGGCAGTGGTCTCAACCTTAACTGCCCTCGCCTTGAACCAGGACAGGTGGGTGCCTGTCTGCAGTGGTCGTGGGGTCTTGGGTTAGACAGATAGAGAAGTGTGTCCCTGAGTGATCAGCCAACGTTATCCTACCAACCAGCCCAAGTCTCCTAAAGATTAACCTTGAACAGGTCACTGGAGGTCTCTACAGAATTAAACCACTCCTGTGCTCAAAGCAAGTGACAGCACTAGGCTCCTTTTGACTGTAGATCCTTCTGGAAACATCCCCTATGAGGCGGGTGCAGAGGAACTCTTAAACTGTTCTTCCCTTATGGAGCCTACAGTCTGGTTGACTAACAGGTAATAAATGTCCCAGAATAATATGAGACGGTATATACCGGAGAGCTCAGAGAAGACAGATGTTTCAGAGTGTTTTGGGGGTGGGGGTATGAGAGAGGGTGGCCTTTGAGCTGGAAACATGGGATCTGAGAGCGAGGAGAAAGGTAGAGTGGGGAGGGCAGTGTGGAGGTGGGAGACAGCTAGAGGAGGGCCCCTCCAACCCAGTGCAGAGCTGGGAGACAGCTAGAGGAGGGCCCCCCCAACCCTGCACTGGTAGCCACAAAATCCAGGAACAATAACGAGTAGCATTTTCTGGAACTGGACCATTTTCTCAGACTTTGCCCCATGCTGTCCCAACAGTTCCCAAATTTTCCTGATGGCTAGAGTCACCAGGGCTGGCTGTTAAGAAATGTGACTTCTCCACCCCAACCACTTCTGTTCCCTCAGATAGTCCCATTCAGTGGGTCTGGGAGGGGATGTTTTTAACAAGATCCTCCTGGATGCTTCTGATCATCAGAGAAGTTTGGGAATGCTCATATTTTTAGTGTTTTTCAATTTGTGGTCACCAATCCATTTGTGGATCATGAATCAATTGGCAACAGCATTTTTAAAAATTAAAATAATAAAATAAAATAGATTAGAGTAATTCATGTGTAGGAAATATTTTGTGACATTTTTGTTTCATTAATGTTCGGATGGGTTGTATATGTGGGGGGTGCGTGAGGTTAGGGAGACTGAGAGAGAGAACTGAGTCATGCTCCTTACCGCGGTATTCCCTCCTTACCGCAGGTTACTGTCAAAAAGATTGAAAAGCACTGTCATGCCTTGTTACATGTGAGTCTTGCCATCACATCACCAGGCAGACAGTGAAGGTAGGAGAAAGACTGGGAGGAGCAGGTATTCACCTAAGGTGCCACAGTCAGTGGGTAGCAGGGCTCGGGCTGCAACACAAAGCCTGCATCTTCTAGGCTGAAGGCCAGTACTGTCCTTGTCACACAGACAGAGTGTGGACAGCAAAGCCAAAGGGCCCCTGGTGAACCCAGGGGATGGGGAGTCATCAGAGTTGGTTGTGTTGTGACCAACATCACACTTCACCCAGGCCTACCTCACATTCCAGATGCCACCAAGGCAAATTTGTGAGTCGGGTTGTCTCCCCTGAGAAGCCATTCGTGCACCTCTGAGGTGGCATTAAGGGAGCACTCTGATTCTAGCAAGCCAGGAGGCCATGACAAATTGGATGAAGGAGAGGCTGAATTATTTTGTGTGCAGGTCTGGTGAGTGACATAAAAAATAGGCTCCAGCCAGGATTTTGTGTCTCTCTTTAACCTAGTAGGTTCCCTATTCCTTGTTTCCAGTTACTTGTCATCTCATGGGTGGCTGGCACAGAACTGGCCCCTGACAAGATTAACTCTTGTCTCACTGCTTCATCACTGTTGGGTAAAACACCAGGGGTGAACTCTGTCCAGCCCACCAGCTCCTTAGCTATGTGACCTTGGGCAAGTACTTCCCCTCCTGGCTCCATTGTCCTCATCTGTGAGATCTGCTGCTTACTGGCTCACCTTCAAGGAGCCAAAGCCCCTTCATGCTCTGACTTCCCTCCTGACCATAATCTACTGGTAAATTTGCCAAGCCATTCAGAGAGTTGCTTCATGGACTTCAGTACTATGGAGGAAACACACACCATGCCTGCCTAATCCTCCCAAACATTTTAGTAAGACTAGTGTGTGCCAGTTTGGCTTCCAGAGATTTCTCTGCTGGGGCCCACCACATCTACCACTCAGCATCACACTGTTCCCACCTGAGCATTTTTGCTTCTGCCTGTCTAATCCTACCATTCCTTCAAATCTTCCTCCTACAGGGAGCCACCCCTAATTATCCCAGTGCTCTCTGAACCCTCCCTTCTCACTGGACAACCACAGAACATACCCTGGTACTATATGGGTTGGCTCTCTATTTTCTGAGTCTTCTCTCCCTGGCTGTGTTCTAAGCATGTTCAGGACAGGAAGTCCATTTTGAATGTTTCATATTCTACTACTATGTCAAGAAAAGATTCATTGCTGGTAGGTCAGTACCATGTTCTATACCATAGGTTCAAAACTCTAGACACCCTACACAATATCCACACATAAATCCTTCTAAGGAGCCCTGACTTCACCACTGTCCCCAGCAAATCACTGACACAGCTACATGATCTAAACATAACCCCCACCATCCCTCTCTACCACCCCTACTCCCCCACCCCTGTTCCCCTGACCACCGCTACTTCCTGTCCACCAGTCCTACTCCCCTCCTCCTCCTCCATCAGCCCATGTCCCCCCTTATCCCTGTTACCCTAACCCCACTACCCCAGAGACTGTAGCTCACAGAGAGTAACTCAAGGTCAACAGCACTAATGCTGCAGTCCTGAAGGAATGTGGTCCTAATGAAGATCTTTTTGGCATTGGGGTTAAACCAAGTTTTACATATTTGATAGAGCAGATATAAGGTAATGGGTTTCATTCTGACAACCAAACCCAGAAGCCACAAAAGTTTCGGTAGAGAAGTGTTCTGGGAGGGGGACTTCCACAGAGAGGGGTTCTAATTTTGTCTCCCCTGGGCTCCCTTGTTTGATTCCTGCTATGCCCACTGCACCCTGCCACTGGGACTACAGGACAGCCCCCAGTATGGGTTAGCCATTTTTTTCTCAGCTTGCCTGAAGCAACTAGTATTAAAACCAAAAAAGTACTAAATCCTAACACTGAACAGAAATGGGAAAATACAGATAAAATGCACACACACACAGAGACTTAAAACTAATTATTTTCCCAAAACATGGGTTTCTGCTTTTTAGGTAGATTTTCTAGTCCCAAGGAGATAGATTCCAAACCCAGCGGTCTTCCCTCCCAGCCACTCTTCCACCCACCTCGTCCTCCCCACCCCCTACCCCAACTCCCGTCTCCAACTGCCCCATATGTTTATGGCCTCGGGAGCAGCCAGCCCTCTAACCAGTGTCCCATACAAGTGTCCCCACACAGTGCCATGTGTTCAGCTTTTCTTGTTGGAAACTGTCTAGAGATACCTCCTCCCACCCTCCAGCTGCTCCCACTCTCCTCAGTCTAGCTGAGCTAATCTCCTGGCCACTCCAGAGCTGAAAGCTCCCCTCATTCCAGACCCAAGCCATGGCCTCTGCCAGGCAGGAGCCATCCTCTAGCCAGAATGCCCTTCTTCCCTCCTTATGCTTCTGGATGCCCTTGCTGGGCAAAGACAATCAGTCTGTGAAAAGCTTTAGCATGTACACACACCCATTCAACAACCAAGCAAGGCCTAGAGCCCTCTGTGCACCAGACGCTGTTTTCTGTTACACTGATGTCAGACAGACAAGTTCCAGCCTGGACAACTTACAGTCAAGGGCAGGACAGAGCACAGTACACAAACCTCATGCTCTGGCAGGGGTCTTGAAGTGATTTGCCCAGTCCCCCCTTCATCCTGTTCCCCATCCCCCAGCCAGCTGAGCCATGGGAAGGGTCAAGGGCAGGGTTTATTAGCATCAGGGAGAGAAGTTTAGGAGCACATAGCCTTCCCTGATGAAACAAAAAGAAAGGATAGACTCAAGCTTGGATTCTCCCCACCTCTGGGCCCCTCCCTATCCTGCTGTGGGGAGAGGCTTTTGTGCATCCCCAGCGGGTTCAGCTTGTCCACTCTGGGACACAGGCCAACTGCAACAATTACAGCTTCACACGATGCAGTCAGATGCACTCTCTCCTCCCCCTTCTCTCCCACCCCTCCTCCCTGTCTCCTACACACACACACACACACACACACACACACACACACACACACTTTCCCTGGTGTCATACCTCAGGTTTCTATTAGATCTCTCACTAAACTTAGCAGTCTGAGACCCCCTGAGAAGCCAAGAGGGAGCTTAGACACAGTGAGAAGACAAAGTGCATACTTTAATTCTAGAATGGCAAGGTAATCAGGGCCGTGTGTGTGTGCACGCGTGTGTGTGTCAGATCTAGGAAGGCACTAGCAGCTGTGTGACTGCCCAACACTCAGGAGTAAGCTGACTTTCTTCTGGGAGTACCAGGGAGGGCCCTACAAGCCCCACCAAATTCAAATGCAATGTAACTGCCCCCACCCAGGTCTGCCATCGCCTCAGGCCTCCACGGGTACAACGGAATGCTGGTCGGACTACTGATCGCTGTGTTCTCTGAGAAGTTAGACTATTACTGGTGGCTTCTGTTTCCTGTGACCTTCACAGCCATGACCTGGTGAGGTGCCTCCTTCTTTCTGCTCACAGACCCCCAGGGCCCCGTGGTGCTTGCATCTTACACTGGACGGGGACATGTGCCCTCCTGGAGCCTAGCGTCTTCAGAGTCAGGCTGGCTCTGACACGTGGCCACAAGACATGGTGGCGTGGCCACAAGACACGGTGAAAATCCATCAGTTTGATTGCAACACAACAGATCATTTTTTATTTTGGAATAACGGGGACCCTTTAGAGCAACAGTGACCACAGGTGTTTCATTGTGCTAATATTCTTCCTTGAATGTTAGGTTTAATAACAAAAGGTAACATTTATTGAATATTTCCTGCAAGACAAGCCCTGTGCTCAGCCAGGTAGGGTTATTTTTGTCCCCAGTTTACAGAAGAAAAGAACAAGTCATGAAGAGGTTAAGTAACTTGCTCCAGGCCATACTTTTACAAAATTTTTGATGATGAACCCAGAGTCTGCAACTATTAAACTCCAGGCTACATGGGAATTATCTAAACTGTGGCCTGACCAAGATGGAAAAGCTAAAAACTCACTTGTGATAGAATCAGAACTCTCTTGGAGAAGAATGTCTATAGTGAAAGCATAGGATCTTTGAACAAGAAACATCAGTTGAGATCTTGCTGTACAATCACTTCATTCTGCAAAGGAATAAAAAAGTCAAGAGAAAGGGTCTTGGGAACAAATATTTGTTGAGATGAGGGGTGTGCTGTGGCTCAGCTCACCTGGATCTTGGGCAGGTCTTTGCTACCTGATGCTATCATTCTTATGCATGCTGTCACCAAAGAGCAGGAGCCCAAGGTGACCCATGTCCTCCAGTCTGTGCCCCACAGCTTTGAGACATGCTAACTCATTTTCAACACCTCTAAGAAGTACATATCTTTCTTAGATTTCTGGAGTCACTAAAACAGTTAGTTTAAGTACTAATTTATTAAGTTTCAGTTTATTACTTTTTAGCAGTGCTTGTAAATAAATTACTACATTAAGCATTTTGGGAAATTTATGTTTCTTCTCAGGGTTTCTGTGTCTCTGAATCCATTGGGACAAAAACTATAGCAGTCATTTCTATGAGGATTTCCTCAATGCCTCGCACCTGCCCCCATGTAAGGCATAGGAGACCCTGTCTTCATTTGCATACATTTGGTTTATAACAACAGATTAAGCCTCTCATGTCAAGATTTGATAACTGCTTTGAAGAAAGCAAAACAGAGCAAGTGGGACAGAGAGGGATTCCAGATGTGAGTGGTCAGGGAAGGCCACTTTCAGGAAGGAGCATTCATGCTTTCCCTTAAATGATAAAAGGCACTTGCCATCTGAAGATCTAGTGAAGGACGTTGCAGACAGCGGTGGTGGCATGTGCAGACCCCAGCTGGAGGAGTGCCCCATGTTCAGGAAACAAGACCAGCGGGGGCTTACGCCCAGTGAATGAAGGAGGAATGGAGGAGGTGAAGGCAGAAGTAAATGAGGGCTAGACCCCGTTTACTTTGAGGATCCAGTAGGCTTTTGTATTTTTATTACAACTGTGATGGGAAGCAGTTAAAGGGTTTTAAGCAGAGATGTGATAGGATATGGTTTAAATTTAAACAAATCGTTCTGCTTGCCTTGTGGAGAATGGATTTTAACTGGAGCAAGAGCGGATGCTGGAAGGAGAGTCAGGAACCCACAGAGAGATGAGAGTGGTCTGGACAAGGGTGATACACAGGAAGGTGGTTGGGTTTAGGATGTATTTTAAGGAAGGTAAAGGCAACAAGACTCTCTGGGAGGCTGTGGAGTTTGGGGGGTGGGGAAGAAAAGAGGATTCAGTACACTCCTATAGTTTGCCTGAGCACCTGGATTGATGGACAAGACTAAGAGAAAAACAGGTTGGTGGTAGGAGACAAGGTGTAAATCAAGAGTTCTGACAGACATATTAGGCTATAGACTTCCAAGTAGACATGTTGACAAGGTAACTGGATGTACAAATCCAGAACTTTGATATGGTCAAGATTTGGAGGGCAGAAGTATACAGAAGACATTTTGTCCATGGGTCTAAAAGATATCACCCAGAAAAAGAAGATGAAGAGAAGACCCAAGGCTGAACCATAGGATATTCCAGTATATAGATGACTGGGAGAAGAGAGAAAGAACCACAAAGAAGTGACAAGAAGCAGCTGGAGAAGTAGGAAGAAAGCTAAGAAAGGGCAGTGTCATGGTAGCCCTGACAGAAAATATTTCAATCCAGTTGGAGCATCCGATTATCAAATGAAGGGAGCAGGGAATGGCCATAGATTTGGTACGATAGATGTCGTTAGTGAACTGGACAAGAGCCACTTGCATGGCATGGAGAGAACACACACCTGATTGGAGTGGATTTAGGAAAGAAAGGGAGTGGAAAGATTGACCATAGCAATCTGTTGAGGAATATTTGTTATGAACAAGGGCAGGGAAGTGGGGCAAAATAGCCAGAGGGAACATCGGATTAGAGGAGGAGGGTGTTAATAGGAAGAAGATACTAAAGCATTTTGTAAACTTATGAGAGTGTTCCAGAGATAAAGGAGAGACTGCACCTGCAGGAGAGAGAGGAGAGAATTGCAAGAGTGAAGTCTTTGAGACAGATTGGATCTTGAAGCACAAGAGTAAGAATTGGCCCAATAAAGAAAGAGGAATACTTTCATTATGTGACAAAGGCAGAGAGGAAGACTATGTAGGAGCTGGGCAATTGGACTGTAGAGCTTACGGTTGGGAAAATGAAGCATTTCTCATCTTGTCATTTCTGTTCTTTTATTCTCAACAAGTTGGAGAGTTAATTTGCATGGACTGTGTAGTAGGGTTTTCAGGCAGTCATAAATGCCCATTGGAGACTCAAGGTCATGAATTAAAGGTAGACCAGTCAGCCAGATCATGTGATTTCATGTTTTGTCCCAGTAGCTCTTTGAATGTGGAAGACGTAGGGTGTTAAGTGTCTACGGTGGCTTGTCCTTTCAAGGAAACTAAAGTTCAGGGAGATCATTACCTAAGGCTGCTCACTCAGCCTATAAATGTAGGAGTTAGGATTTGCACCCAGCTCCATCTGCTTCCAACATGCCTGCTTCTCCCAAGGAGGAGGCCGAGAAAAGAGAGGACACAAACAACTGAAGGTTTCATCTTCATGTGGTGGCTTCCAGAGTAGCTCAAAGCACTTCAGTTGAATCAAGCCCACACATTACCTTTGTGCCATAGCAGCTGCCTCCTCCAAGACCAGGCTTCTAAAATGTTATCACAGTGCAGGAGAGTAGCTGTTGTACATCCTGATGATTCAAGGGCAATACACATTATTTTCTAAGGATTATGTTTTGTTTAATTTTCTTGGTTTAAGAAACAAGCAAATATTTAAATTATAAAGTTTTATATTCAAGTATTATATTTGCTATTCAAGTATAATTTACAATATATTCAAGTATATTTATACTTTAAAAATGCATCTCTCAAAGATTCACCTTAAATGGAACACCTTATCCCCAGTCCCAGATAAATGGACCACTAGAGTCTCAAAGGAGCCAGGAATGGCTGGGCCAAGGACAGGGGGGCACCATGGACAGAGATGACGAGACAAGATGGTGTAGACCTAAGGATGAGCACAGATTAACCCTTTGTCTTGCTCATCTTCAGCCCAGTTCTTTCCAGTGCCTTGAATTCCATCTTCAGCAAGTGGGACCTTCCTGTCTTCACACTGCCCTTCAACATTGCTATGACCCTGTACCTGGCAGCCACCGGCCACTACAACCTCTTCTTCCCCACAACACTGGTGGAGCCTGTGTCTTCAGTGCCCAATATCACCTGGACAGAGATGGAGATGCCCTTGGTAAGTTACCCAATGGCAGATGAGTGGGGACCCCTGCTTATACCACACACCTTCTTGATAACTGGTTTGTGGATTATCCAGGCTCTCAGCTTCTCCAGATGCATCTCCACCAGATGATGGTCATAGTAGAGAACAGGACAGAGAAAAAGGCTGCTGTGCTTTCAACAAACCCTCATTGAAGGTCTGATATGTACCAGGCACTTTATCAGACACTAGGAATACACGGGGAATAAAAGGACAACAACTTCTCTGCCCTTTTGAAGTGTACTCTCTGTACAGGGAAACAGACAGTAAATAAGTGCATAGGTCAGTACCAAGTTAATTATACAGAATGGTAGGGTTCAGGGAAAAATACTCAATAAGATGGATGGTTGGGTGAAGGGGCCAGATACTAAAACAAATGTTTAAAATTAGGGTTTTAAAGGTCTTATCAAGAGAAGATAGGGATGAATTTTCATGTACTTTCCATATCAGTGACTCTCAAGCAGGGGTGACTTTGCCCTCCTGGAGGGAGGAGGCAAAATTTAGACTGGGGGGAGGGGTGCTACTGGTATCAAAAGGTCAGGGATGCCACCAAACATGCTACTATTCACAAGACAGCCCTCCCCATAACCAAGAATTATCTAGCCCCAAATGTCAATAAATATCGAAGTTGAGAAACCCTGCTTCACATCCAACTATCACAAATGTACATATTCATTTATTCTACCAATCTCTAGACACTTGGGATAAAGGGATATAATAAAAACCTAACACAAGATTAAATAGACAGAATTGTAAAATTTGGCCTTGTTCATGAACAATAGAGAGAGCTAACAGCTAAGGCTACGGCAAGCTTATTACGTATCAGACACTGTTCCAAGCCCTTGACTTCTGGACTTAATTTAACCCTCCTAATAGCCCAATACTGTAAGTACTATCATCATTCCCATTCACAGATGAGAAAACTAAGGCACAGAGAAGGTTAGCTGCCCAAGCTCAAACTGCTGCTAGTGCCTGAATATAAAGCCCAGGCAGCCTGATGTAGAGCCCAGGCTTTGACCCATCACCCACTTAGTCCCAGGTGAGACAGACACCCTCATCTGGAACGACCACAGTGCGGTGAAACCTGCTTCTCAATGCAGTCCACCCCTCATTAGGTACCGTGAAGTATTAGAGAGCTCTTTACCTTCCTCAGAAATCTGTCCCCCTCCATCTTTCACCCATTGGTTCTAACTCGGCTGTTTAGAGTAATTCAGAATATTATTTCTATGATTGCCTTTTGAATACTTGCACACAGAACCTACATCCTCAGTATTGTTTATGTAGTCTGCTTTCCCAGCCCTCACCACCCAGCTGAGCCCATCATCAAGATGGGCTGCTGGGGGCTCAGCTCCAGGGCCACCACTCGTGGGTGGGGAGGACAGTTCAGGGGTTTCAGGGTCAGCCACACTCGGACCTGAAGCTATCAGAAAAGGAAAGTCTTCCCTGCCCCTAGTGCAAATGCTAACTATGCAAAACCTTTTTTAATATTTTGTCTTTTCAAAGTTTTGTGTGGGGCAGGGGCTGGGGGGGCATCAGAGTCAGGGTTAGGATCTAAATCCAAGAGAATGGAAAAGACAGAACCCTGCATTGGAGGGAAAGCCCACTGTCTCAAGTGGAAACTGGCAGGAGCAGGAGCAGGGACAAAGCTCTAACTCTGAGGGGACTGTCAGTGATCATCAGCTGGCAGTTAGGCACATTGCCATAAGGGCACAGACCTGCCGTCCCTGAGCCCTACCCATGAGGCAGAGTCCCAGTAACAGCCTCGGGGGCATGGGCGTTGCCCATAGAGCCTCCCACCCTCCCCACTGAGGGGCACAGGATGGAGACGGCCACCTGCCACCTGCGAGAGATGCCTCTCATTCATCTTCAAAGTGAACAGAAAGTGGCAGCATGCAAATCCATATACCCTGAGGCACCAGCTCACCCACCACACCACTACTTTCACAGTGGGCTCCTTCTCTTCCACACCATCCAGGTCCCAACTCCCCTTCCCTCCTTGTCTTTTAAACAATGATGAGAATGACTTCCTTTTTGTTTAACTGGCCTTTCTTGTTACTAGAGGATTGTCGAGAGTAGGCAGTAGGAAGGATGCAGGGGCTCAGTAAATTTCCATGCACACCCGACTGCCCTTCACACCTTCACCCCAGGGTGTTGGAGAGCAGGTGGAAGGGAGGGGTGCCACCCCAGGGCCACAGTTCACCAAGCTAAAATATGGATCCCGGCAGAGGAAGGTGCTTTCTGAGCCCAGACTCTGTTCTGAGGCTACTTGTCCCTCATTCTTCTCATTCTTGACTGCTTGGGCTTCAAATCTGTGTTCCCAGACAGCAAGGGGGAAGTTGGAACCCCCTTTGCATCCTGCATGCCTCAGACTTTGGGAAGTCATGGAATATTTATTGAGTAGATTTTCAGCCAGTACCCCACACTTAAGCTGAGTTCCCTGAACTGGCAGAAAGCATTCTCAGGGTTCCTTTAAATAAGATGCACACCCCCATCATTCCTGGCATGAGGCTCTAGGCTCTGACCCAGACGGTGCTTGGTAATTGAAAGGCCACCCATCCAGAGACCAGGATGGGCAAAGCTTAAAAAGCTCTGTGAGACTCCTCAAACACTGTTCTCTAAAGAAATCAGACTGACTCCAGAATTAAGTCAGGTTGTTAAAAAGTACAAAATTTCACCCAAAGGGAGATGTGCAATTAATTTCCAACATCTACAGCAGGTCATGTATAACTAACTCAGTGGTCCCCAAACTCAGTTGCACTTGGGAATCTCCTGAGGCCCTGGTCATGCCCCATACCAGTTAAATCACAATGTCTAAGGAGGAGCCAGTCATCAATTTTTTTTTCTAGGATTTCCAATGTACAGCAAAGTTTGGAAACTGCTGAGCTAATCAATACATATTTATTAAGCACCTATTATGTACCCAGCCATCAAGGAGCCTGGCCCTCAAAGAGGTCACATGACATAGTAATAGAGCAAAGACAGCAGAATTTTAAAGGTGGGAGATTATCTGCTATGGCAGCCTTCTCATGTTACAGAGAAGGGCACCAGAGCCCAGCATGAGGAAGTGACATACCCACCATCATTCCATGAGCGTGTGCAAAACTCCCCTGAAAGCTGGAGCCCTCAGCTCCCAGGCCAATACTCTTCCCTAGCCTGCCAATCTCCCTCCTCTCCTTCAGGCCCTCCTCTGTCAGATGTAGATGGTTCAGCTTGGGCAGAAAAAGGGCCATCTGACTCCCAAATTAGCCATCTACAATTGCAACACCCTCAAATGACTCTCAGACTCGGGGATGTTTGGCTTTATTCTGTTTTCCAATGGTATACATATTATCTTTCTACAAATGCTAAGTGATCCTCGAGCAGGAGAAATGCCACCTCCTTCCCAGAGCCCCATAATACCCTAGGTAGCTCTGAATGTGCAGCAACCACCTCTAGACTAGGGGTCAAGCTCAGAGGCTGTAGCCTGGCCTTAGCCACCAATGATCTGGGTGACCTTTGATTAAATCAATCATCAAAATGGCCTAGAATATTTCCAATATTCCTGGAATACCTGTAGGATGTCAGAAGGTCTGGTGGAAATCCCCTAGTGCCCTGAAACTTCCAATGGCATTCTCAGGAGAGGGTGCCCTCTGGTTCTCTCAAAGCTCCTCCTCTCAAAGCAGAAGCCATGTGTCTTTCAGAAGCACCTGTGTTGGGAGGGTTTTGCACGGGGGATGCCAGATGCCTGCTAGGTGGTGGAGTGAGGAGCTATTTGTTCCAGCTCATGTCCTTCCTCCCAAGTTCTCTTCCACGCTAGAGGGCACCGCCATCCTCCCGTTCCAACCCATTACCCCCACCAGGAATGGCTTTGTCCTGACCCTAAGACCTGCTCTTTCCATTATGTGCCCACACTCCAGTGACCCCAGATTCTGTTGACTTTGCAGCTGCTACAAGCCATCCCCATCGGGGTTGGCCAGGTGTATGGCTGTGACAATCCCTGGACAGGCGGCGTGTTCCTGGTGGCTCTCTTCATCTCCTCGCCACTCATCTGCCTGCATGCAGCCATTGGCTCAATTGTGGGGATGCTAGCAGGTAGGACAGCGTCCCCTCTCTGCAGGGAGGACCTTGGAATAATTTTCCTGAGGTCATTCCATCCCTGCACAGGGCAAATAATCTAGACTTGTTATCTTCACTGGTGTTTTTGAACATTGTCAGGGGAGAGACTTATTTTTCCCTTTCTTGATTTTCCAAAGTGAGAAGACTGCCTCAGCAGGATATGTGGGGAGAGGCAAGGGGCTGAAGACCTCATTGGCTACCTGAGCCCCTGGGAGCTGAGGGGTGGAAGGAAAGGGAGGGTCACTCAGAGGCCTGGAGAGCAGTAACAGACCGAGGAGTATAAATGACCCAGTGCTTTGAAGTTTGGAGTAAACTAAAAGAAAACAGTTTCTCAAAAACTGTATTCCTATTTGACAAATGTGATTTAATATTTCTGCATGTAGGCATATGTATGTACATGCATTTATATATGTAAATATGCACAGTAGAGCCAGAAATTGGAGTCGGGCACATAGGACTAGGATCCTGTTGACTCATTCCAATGTTTTTCAGAAACATCTTGGAAGCAGAACTTTAAAAAAATAATTTAAAAATAATTTTGAATTTATCAAAAAATTATAAAAGTAAAAATGGTACATGAAGCACCCATAAATTCTTTGCCTGATTCACCTATTGTTCACATCCTGTACTTCTATTTGTCTATCTCTATACATCTGTATGTGTATATACATACTTTTCCTCAACCATTTGAAGCAGACCTTTTTCACTTGAAAAGTTTCTTGATAAAAATGCAGCTACTCAGGCCAAAGGTGTGGAGAATACCTAGAATCCCAACGCCTTGACCTCCTCTCACCCTGAAAGTAGTCACACCTCTGTGTGAAATCTTCAAGCCCCAGTTTGGGAACCACTGCTGTCCTCTTGTTGCTGGTGCCTGAAGACCAGATGCCATTTCTAGAGGCTCTTTTGATGGGACGGGGGAGGAGTGTGGGGAGGGGATAGCAGGAGTGAGGCCATCCTGAGAGCTGGCACCAGCCACGAGGTGGCCTTTGTGTGGGGACCCAGAACTGGCCAGAAACGTCACACCTTGTTCCACAGCCCTGACGGTGGCCACGCCCTTCGAGACCATCTACATGGGCCTCTGGAGCTACAACTGTGTCCTCTCCTGCATCGCCATAGGGGGCATGTTCTACGCCCTCACCTGGCAGACACACCTGCTGGCCCTCGTCTGTGGTGGGTATTTGGGGAAGCTGACCACCAGGTCACTCTGCAATTCCTTCCTTCCCTGCCTACTTGATTATGCAAAACCCATGAGGAACATTAATCGGAACTTGGTAGCAGTTCTAGAAGGACCTGTGGCTTGGGTCCCAATGGGGGACTTGAGGTTCCTCCTCTGTGAAATGGAGTCACAACCATGCTTACTGTTTTTTATTTACACAGTGTTGTAAGTTTCCAAGGAGATCACACATGCATTTCCTCAGGTGCTAGTGGCAGTGTTCTGGTATAATAACTTCATCCTACAACCTTTTAGAGAACACCATGTAGTGCCATGCCCTAGGCTATGCATGGAAGATACAGTGGTGACCACATTGTCATGAAGCCACATCTAGAGGAAGAGCAGTTATCACACAATCATTAAGGCTGTGATGTCTGAAAAGATTATTACAAAGACCCAGTGAGATGACATACCTGGGAGCACTGAGCTGTCAGAAGATCACAACATGGGAGCTTGATTTCCATGGAGTAAGTAGTGCACTGTCCCAAGGGAAATGGGTGCGGGCACTCTCAAAGCTGCACCCCAGCACCACATACAAACTCAGTCCTCCCAGATCACTACCAGGCATAGATTCTCAGCCCATTGTACACCCTGGTACCCAGAAGGTTTAATGAACTTAATCTAGAACACAGCTATTGAGGGCAGAAGCAAGATTCAAACCCCAGCCTCATCTTTCCCCCAGTTTTCCTGCCCTGGAGTTACTTACGTTCTCTGGAAACAGCAGGACTTTAATAAGCAAAACTGGAGACAAGTAAAGGGCAGAATAACATTCAGAAGAACTTTTTCCCCATTCATATATGGAGACTGTAAATGACTTCCATGTATGTCTCTTGTATTCCCCTCAGCAGCCAGCAAGGAGACAGTAGGCTCGGTAAATATCTGTCAAGTCAGAAGTGCCAGATATTTTGAAGCTAATACTGTAACTGCCTTTGGTCTTTGGAGAAGTGGCACATTCCTGTGGCTAGAACCATCTGGGAAGGCTTTGCAGGGAGGACGGGGTTTATCTCAACGCTTCCAGGATGGGAATTGGGTAGGTAGAGACAGGGGGAGAAGGTGTTCTGGACAGAGGAACAGAAAGAGCAAAAATGCAGGGGCATAAGAAGCTTATCCAGAAGCACAAGGGCATGGTTTAGCTCCCCTACCTGTCCTGGGGGCCACAGCCTACAGTGAACCCCAAAGCCTGGATCCTAGGGACAAGCTCACAGACCAGTAAGGTCCAGTTCTGGTGAGGCTTGGTGGGGGTCCAACAAGTTCTATCAAGGCCGCTCAGAATCTTGGATGGGAGGAGTCTTGTTGGGGGTTCATATAGTCTGACCACTCATTCCTAAGACAGATAATAATCCAGCCACACATCCCCAAGGTCAGCATGGACAAGCAAAAAATGCTTACTGACCCCTGACTGTATGCAAGGCCACCATGGAAGTGCGGAGGAGATAGAAGGCTTTAATCTCTGCCCTCAGAACACAGTCTGGTGGGAGATTGGCCACACCTACCTGCAAAAAAAAAAAAAAAAAAAAAAGCTACCATAATAATGTCAGGCAAATATGCCAGATGTCAGGATGTGGTGAGACACCAAGGCTGCTGGAGACAGTATAGGGCCCCCTGCCCTTGGGAAGAGGTGGGGGAAAACCCTGGGAAGCTGACTCCATGGTCCTTATTTTTCCACAGCCCTGTTCTGTGCATACATGGGAGCAGCCCTGTCCAACATAATGTCTGTGGTAAGTTTGGATTCTCCTGAACATGCCTGTCCCAGCCAGGGCTTTAGGACATTTACAGTTTGTGAAAGAATCCTGAATGCATTCTGGTAGCTTGTATCCACACAATGCCTTTGTCAAGGTTTATCCAGGACAAATGTCCAGAGAAGGACTGGAAATTGCATATATGTGCCTCTGAGGTGTGTTGGAGGTGGCTGTGTGTGTGCACAAAAGAGTGGTATAACCAGCAGTGGAGAACCTAGATGGACAGATGGAGGTACTTGTGTGTGGCTGGATGTGGGAAGTCGTACCTAGGCTGATTTTCAACTCCATCATTAAAAGATTCTGATTGTGCCCAAAGGTACCAATATCTCAGATTCCTAGACCAAACTAACCTTATCTTATGAGCCTAAAAACCGATGTCATCAATAGGGAAGGATCCCCATCCTCAGCTGCTACCACAGCCTTCTCCCCCAGGGTCCCTGGAGCCTAGGACCATTTTCAGACCCCAATGCTTTTGCTTCCAGATTGGTGTGCCGTCAGGCACCTGGGCCTTCTGCCTCTCCACCCTCATCTTCCTGCTCCTGACAACCAACAACCCTGCCATCTATAAGCTCCCACTCAGCAAAGTCACCTACCCAGAGGCCAACCGCATCTACTACCTGACAGTGAAGAACATTGAAGAAGAGAAGTCCCCCAGCGGTGACTAGCCCATTTCTAGGCTGAAATGCTCTTTGCCTGGACCTGGTGTCTGCTCCCTGTGGTCTCAACTCTGGGTCAATCAGCAGCAGCACTCACCTTCTGTGCCTCTCCTTGCACCTGTGTAACCAAACACACCTGTACCTCCCTTATCCTGATGGCTGATTTTTCTCTCTCTGCACAGATCACCATAACTATCCATGTGTGACATTAGAGAATGTTGGTATGAGCTTGCTGGAGTTAGAAGTAAGACATGTGCTTTAAATGTCATTGTCTTAAAGCAAAAACGTTTCTATTTAGTCTTTTGGGAAGATGATTACAAGATGATCTTCTTGGCATGTTTAAATAATAGATGCTGTAAAATTGAACTTGCTGAGTGGTTCCTAGGCAGATACAGAAACAGAGTGTGTGGAAATTCAGGGGATATGCACAAAGAGTTGAAGGTGCCTTAGTGCACTTAGCTAGTGGTTGATGGGCACACCCAGCTTTACAAAAAAAGAGGAATTTCACACTGATAGACTGTTAAAGTCAAAAGAGATCATTAGGGAATTGGGAGTGTCTAAATAGGATATTTCAAACATTCATTGGTCAGAGGAAAGGGCAAGATGATATCTAATAGCAGGAAGCAATTAATAAAGATTAGAATCCCATATATGAGTTTTATTATGGAGGATAAAATTATGAAGGATAAGCATTTCTCAGTATAAGTCAAACCAGCAACTTTGAGTAGAGATCTCAATTGAGAAAAGTATCTGAGTTCAATGTGTGAAAATCTGGGGAAATTTATTTCATTTTCCTATTTGCTTATGGGTGTTGGAAGCTTTATCAAGTCTGTGATACTTAAAACAAATGGTTAGCCTGAGTAGGACCAACAAGTATCCATGAATTTCATACTTTAACTTCCCAATTACAGCCATTAGCTTACATTCAGTCTTTATATGTAGATCAGGGCTCAGCAAACTTTTTCTGGAAAGGGTCAAATAGTAAATATTTTTTATTCTGTCTATAGAAAGACTCACTTGTGTCATTATAGCATGAAACAGTCTTGGACAACATATAAATGAATGAACATGGTTGTATTCCAAGAAGACTCTATTAAACAAACAAACTAGTTTGGACCCAAAAGCTGAACTTAGCCAGTGCCTGACATGGATGTTCACCATAATAATGGTTAGGAGCTTGTGGGCAGCAGGCCCATAGGACATCACCAAATTCTTTACAACAGACAGCCACATAACCATTTATATGCTGGGTGATACTGGAAGCTTTTTAGGAAAGTGAGATTACTATGACCAGAATCTGGAAGATCTGAGGCTCTTTGATAGACCCCAGGCACTAGGGGCTACAGTTTTAAACAGGCTCTCCTTCCACGGAAATGTCTGGGAGCCACCCCTAAGATTCCCCCTCCTCCATTCCCTCACTCTGTTTCCACCTCTGCCAACAGGCATACCACCATGAGAGAGGGGGAGAAACCTGACCTTTAGTACAGGAGTTTCCAGCAGGAAGAGCAGGGAGGCTCCTACAATCCCAAGCTTGGAGGGGAGTAGTGGTGAGGGCCAGAGGGTCCTGCCATTCTGAGATGCATGAACCCCTCTGTACAAAGGACGGGGGCTTCAGTTCCCTGCCAGGCTTCCAGGCAGGGCTAAATTACCCAAAAGGGAGGGGAGAGCCACCCCCAAAACATTCTAACAAGAGATAACAGAACCAGTTGACCTGTTCATTCATTATGGACAATTGCACCTGGAAACCTACTTTCCTTTCCTTTAAGCCCAGGAGACTCTCCACCCCAAGAACTGGATCTGATGGGAGCTGTGTTTAAACTGTACTTTGTATTGGATTTCCAGGACAGGAAAACTATTTGGGGGTGTATGTATGTATGTGTGTGTGTACTTGGACAGGAGTGTCTCTTGTCCGTCTCTTTCTCACCCCACGTCTCTGTCACTAACAAGGTCCACTTCAGTTACAGGTATTGGGTTTTTTTTTCCTCCCAAGTTCCCACTTTCACCCCTGTAGAAATTAAATGTTAACTGCATTGCCAGCTGTCAAATTCAATGAAGAAACATGGATAAAAGCTAAGTGGTTCAGAAAAAGGAAAAAGTATGTTCAGCAAAAACCATAGGGCCTCAGAAATTCTATAATACACTATAATAAAGATGGCCAGATATGTAGGTAGAAATAGGAAAACACCTACTAATTTAAAATAAGAAAGAACTGTCTGGATGAAGTATTGTGAATCACTGAATTCTTGCCAAGAGATGTTGTCCAGGAGTGATGAAATGTTTTCAAAAGACATCTTTTGGGATTAAGAGGCAGAAAATCGATGGTATTTCCCAAATGTGGTCAAACAGGCTCCTCCTGGAGCAGAACAAATCTTATTAAGCCAGCCTGGTGGGCAGATGCTTTGTGTCTCTCATGAGCATGGAGAAGGGTGGGGCAGAAATGAGAATTCCCCATCCCTCTAAGAAAAGTCAGCCCTATGCAGGTCCTGCACGTGGGCCATAAACAGATGCCCAGATGTCCTCTGAAGTAGCCCAAATAGTGATAGGGGGGTTGGAGAACTCCCTGCAGTGACCTTGTCCTGACTTCACCAGCTCCTTCCCATCCCACTGCCCCCCTGGATGAGTAGGGGCAGGAGCCTTAACAGCAGAGACACTACCACCAACATGAGGTTGCACAGGAGCGAGCCACCAGGAGAGAAGGAGAAGAGATTTGGGGTACACATCCCAGCTGCTTTGCTGCTATCATCCTAAACTCCAAGCAGCAGCTCTTGGGTGCACAAATGGTAGTTGGACGTAAATATGGCTGAACATAAATAGGCATTAAAAAGAGAAGGAATGTATGTTGGGCATCAGGGGATAGTAGAGGAGGTGCTGTCCTAACCTGTCCCAATCACACCCCCCTCCCTGTCTCCACTATTCCCTCCTCAGACCTTCGCATCTCCTCCCTCTGACCTCATCATCCCCACCCCCTTTCCAGTCTCCTCTACTCCTCATGGAAGAGCTCCACCGTCTGCCATGAAACAGTGTCGTTCTGCTGTATTTTTAAATGATCAATCTCAGCTCATCTTTCAGTCTTGTCTATGATAACTGACATAGCCAAGTTCCATTGTCAAGTTCTCTACGTCTTCTTGGTCAAAACTTCAGTTTGTTTGCTAAGAAATAATGCATCTTCTTTAGATTTAAACCAATGTTGCCATAGTGTTACTCATAATGTTCTCATACAGTAATTTCAATCCGTCCTGTATCTATGGCTCTCCTTTCTCTTTCCAGTCTTATGGAATTTTGCTCCCTCTTTTCCCTAATCAAGTATGTGAGGGGTTCATCCGTTTTATTGTCTTTTTCAAAGAAGCAGTTTGAGATTCATTTGCCCTTTCTACAGTTTGGTTTGTTTTCTATTTTATTGATTTCTTTCTCCTGTTTTCCCATAATTTATTTAAATGTTCATTTTCTCCTAATGTTTTAAAATTGATGTGAAGTTTCTTCATTTTACATCTTTCTCCTTAGCAACAAAGGCATTTTAAGGCTATTAATTTCCCCCTGAGTACAACTATAGCTGTGTGATATAGGTTTTGGAATAAAGTATTCTACTTTAATCAGTTTTTAAATAGTTTGTAATTTTAGTTTTGATTTCTCTTTGGTCCAAAAATTATTTAATGTATTGCTTAATTTCTAGCACTTGGGATCTTTTGATATATTTTAATTTTGTATATCTAGTTTTATTAGATTATGCGCAGAGAGGATGGCCTGTAAAATCTCTATTTTAAAATTATATGAATCTCTGTTTGTAGCCAAGTACTTGATTGATTTTGGAGATAAAAAATGCAAATTTTTGATTTGAAGGAAATACCTATTAAATTTATTTATTAATTGCATCATTCAGTTCTTCTATGTGCTTGTTTATTGTTTGTCTATAGGATCTTAATTCTGAAAAGAGTTTATTAAAATTCAACTATAATTGTATAGTTTCATGAAACTCTCTTTGCATTTTTATGACATTTGTCTCAAATATTTAGCAACTACCTTGCTTGGTGCCCAGTGACTATAACTGTCATTGATTTTTCATAAATGTTATCTTTTACTATTACATGCTACCTATTTCTATCCTCATTCATGCTTTTAACTTTATTCCAACCTGACATTAATGTTGCCATACCTATTTTCTTCCTAGTGTTTTCTTATCCCTTTGTTTCAACCTTCATCATTTTCTTTTAACTGTATTTCTTAAAAATAGCATTTAGCAAAGTTTTTGTATTTAACCTAATCTTAGTGTTTCTATAATTTAATAGGATAATTTAATCTCTTCCTATTTAGTGTAACCATCAATATGCTGGTTTTACTTCTTCCACCTTACTTTATTTTGTACCATTTATTTGTGATTACTGCTTTTGCTTTTTCATTTTCCTCATTTGGCAAGTTTGATCACGTTATTATCTTTTTCTTTCTTTCCTTTGTTCATTTGGAAGATCTACCATTCTTTTCCATTTCACTAGTCATTCTGCTTCTTTCCCAACACTCATGATCAAAAGTATATTTCTCTATTATTATATAAAAACAAGATGCCAAATAGTTTACCCTGACAAGATTTCCCACTTCTCCAATGCTCCTTCCCCACTCTGAGGAACTAAAGCCCATATGCCACTTTCACTATTCTCCTCCCCTATGCCCCCATTCTTACAATACTTTTACTTCTCCAGTATCACCCACCCCTGGATCTATGCTGAGATTATTTATCATTTTCAGTTTTTTTCTCTTACCTCTTATTTTTGCAAGAATCCTTCCTTGGCCTCTATGCCCCACATTCCCAGTAATTCTATCATTGTCCATTTGGAGTTCACTACGTATAGTGGACATGTTACTTTCTATCACTGTTTCCTCTATTCTGCACCTTCCCGTTTTGTTGTGATTCATTTGTTACTTGTTTAGAACCCTTGCTTGAATATTGAGTGTTTTGTTCAAATAATATGAGAGAATATGGGTGACGTGTTCTCAGACTCTGCACATCCACAAAGTTTCTTTGCCCTGCATGTGAATGGCATTTTGGCTGGGGGTCCCTGGGCCCCAGCCTTTCCTTCAGCTGCCTGTAACCATTGCTCTTTATTTTCTGGCTTTCAAGTGTTACAAATAAAAACTCTGATGTCAATTTCATTATTTTTTTCCTTTGTAAATAACCTGTTCTTTCTTTCTAGAAGATTGTGAGATCTTCTCCGTATCAGTGGATTTCAGGAATTTTATTAAGTAAAGCATAAGTGTGCGTCTTGTCTCATCAGTCCTGCCTTTAAATCTGCAACACTTAAATCTTTCTTCAGCTCAGCAGCTTTTCTTCCAACATTTGTCTGATTATTGCTCTTTCTCCATCCTTTCCTTCTTCTATATCCAGAATGCCTATTATCTACGTGTTCAGTCTCCTTGACCTCTGTTCCAAGTTGCTTTACCTCCTTCGCAGTTTTTACCATTTGTATTTTTGCTTTGCTTTGAGATATTTCTTCCATTTGATCTTGCAGGTCACTGATTCAAATCCCAACAGTAGCCTTTCTTTCCTTCAATTCAAGAGATAAGTTGAATTTTTTAGCTGAAAAAATTGTATGTTTCATTTCAGAAAATCTTAGGGATGGGGACCAAACTCCAATATCCATGTATGTTTATATTGTTTTGTTGTTGTTGTGCCCAAGGCCACTTGCCAATTTTCATGAGCCAAGGCCCTAGAAATTCTGCCTTATGGTCTGACCTCATTCACTCATTCATCCAGAAGACATGTATGAGGAACTATTAATATGTTACTCAGGTCTCTACTTGACAACAAACCAGGAAAGAATCAACCCAGCTCCTGCCTTCAAGGAATTCATTTTATGGGAATTTGCTTGGCCAGGTGAATAGTCTCACCTGAGGTGATGATGAGGATAACACCACAGATTGCCTAAGTCATGTAAGTTCACAGCACCAGTTTCATTATTTTGAGTGAATTATCTGGTTAGATTGGTCTTCTGTCCAGGAAAAGTATCAAGAAAGAAGGTAAGGGTCCCAAGAAGATTTCTGTGCCTTGTCTCTTGTCCTCTATCTTGCCATTAGCTGATGCCCAAACATTCCTAGCCATCCCCTCAGGTCAGGACTTTGAACCTGTTAAAATATAAACAATCCCGGGAAGGTAACATAATAAGCATGATCAATCATTTGCATCTTAAGTTGAAGGAGTCACTTCTGAGAATAGGTTGGATGAAAAAGGAGGGGAAAGTAGGAAAAAAGTGGGTAGCATACTTTGAGAGAGTCTTTGGCAATGGAGGACATGCTAGGTGAGGCCAAGCTGGGTGAATGAGGTCTGAAGCCCCGTTATTTCATCAGAAATGATAATGACACTGTTATATTTGGCTTGGAGAAGAAAAGAAATGGTTAGGACCATGGCTATCTGCAGTATGAGGTAATGCACATGGAAGAAGTCAGCTTACTCAGCATTACTTTAGAGGGTAGAACAAGGACAACTAAGTGGGAATGACAAGCAGGCAGACTTTGAATCAATGGATAAGGGTGCTTTTTCTCAATGCAAGTTGTCTGAGAAATAGTCCTGTGAGACCCTGAGTTCCCTGCTTTGGCAATACAAGAACAATGGCAGTACTAGACGCCTGTTGGGAATGCTTGCTTTGGGTGGGGGTAGACCAGATGACAATGTAGCCTCTCTCTTCCAACAATAGTTTCTGTGATATTCTGGCCCTGGATTCCTATAGAGGAATGAGAAAGAAGCATCACTGAGATGACAAAAAGTTAAGAATATGGAGATCAAATGTACCAAAAGCATATCATTGTTGCCTTTACAGATTTTCCTATAGCTTGACCTTTAGCCACTTGGTTAGTTTACCAAAATGCTCAACATGGTTGCTTGTGCAGATGCAAGTTGAGGGGCCAACATCACACAACTATGCCTTGTCCTTGAATTACTGTCCCCTATCACTCTCCCCTCTCGGGGAGTTCTTCTTTGGGTCAGTCTTCTAAGATCTGCCCATTTGGAAACTCAAATCTTCATGGCCTGCATTTGTAGTTACATCAAACCCATGTGCCCCAGTTTGTTTATGCTTCCTATATGAGTCTGAGCTTTGTTTCCTTGGGTCATAAAGGTTGTGAGAGTCTGGGGATAGCTATAATCCAAACTAGTTAGGAGTTGGCAGTTTCAGTGTGGGTATGCTTTCTACTCAATAAACCACAGTTTCATTTGGCAACTTGAAAGGCATTCACTTTTTATGTGAAACTGTTTTACTTGCCTGGCTTTTCCCGCCTCTTGCCATTCAAAGAAGATAGAAGAATACATAGGGAACACTTCTGTCCCTAGTGAAACCAGAATTGCAAGACTCCAAGGAGAGAGATGAGGAATTGCTAAAAAAAAAAAAAAAAAAAAAGTCTTTCTTACTCTCTGTAAATGGATAAGTAGGAGCCCCCAGCCCCCTCCTACAGCTGAATGGGCTGCCGGAACAGAATTAAGTGAAGGAAGTCGCTCTTTGGAGACCATCTAACTCAGCATGCATTTATTCCACCTAAACTCTGGCCTATGCTGGAAAAATCTGACCTCCCCAAGTTTAGCCCCTAGTGGTCAGTGCATCCCTCCTCCCTCTACAAGATTGGAAGTGTGGAGTTGAATGGACCCATGAGATCTGTGAAGAAAACTTAGTTCTGATGTGAATTCTGATTGAGGCTTTAAGGAAATAATCTGTAGAGATAGATGTCTTGGGGAGCCGTGGTATCTGAGCTGCAGCCTTCAGTAAGATCTATCTGGGACAAGATTCCATCTTGATCTTCTGTCTTACAGGACAGCACTTGATTGCCCCACCCTTAGTGTGTATGATAGATACTCTACATGTCTAAGTTGCCCACGGGCTGCATGTGAGCTTGTGAATGGCTCCTCAGAATTATTTCCTGTCTTTTCACACCAGTTACATGTTGTGCTCAGATGGCATATTTCCTGTCACTTCTAGGGCGGATGGATGCTTAGGGGTCTGGAGGGACTACACCACAAGAAGTTCAGGAGCCCTCAGGAAAGACCAGAGCAAGAGGATAACAGATAGGGCATGCAGGGCTGAGCCAAGGACTGCCAGCTGGGGAACAAGGAAAAGTGTCATTGGCAGACATCCATGGGCCCTGAGCTAGCAACACCAAAGTAGGGACCCTGCAGGGGACTGATCTCTAGTCAGCTCCACACCTGTCCCTGGAATGTTGGGCCCTCCAGCTCCTCCCCCCTTTGTTTGCTTTCCTTCTTCAGAAGGATCTCCGTGATCAGGACCCTTCTTTGGCAGTTCTAAAACACCTGGCATGGTGGGAAGGGGGCCTTTGACGTCAGTGGGGAGATTGTCTACTCAGGTGTAGCTAATTTCCTCAGTGTGAGGTTTTATTTCTAAACCTGGGTAGGCCACCTCACACCCCATCACTGACAGAGTATGTGTGTGTGTGCATGGAAGGGGTGCAGCAGGGGGGAGGTACACAAACCTGGGGCTGGCTGGGGCGGGGGTGGGGGGAATGATGCTTGACCCATCATACCACAAAGCCAAACAAAACATGTTTAGATTGGGCCCCCCTCCTCAAACTCCAGCCCACCAGACCCCACAGCCCTATGGGATGTGGGAGGGCCATCTTTCCTAATATATAGACCTCAAGTCCTTTCTGGAGGCAGGAGTTAGGTCATGCCCTTCTTGCTCTGAGAGGGTCTCATGGTGAGTCCCTGGGACCCCCATCAGGAAAAGTCAGAAGGAGGACAGGTCTGAAATTTTCCACAGAACCAGAAAGACAGCATCTATTATTGGACTATGCAGAAATTTCCATCAAGATGCTGATGGCAATACTGTTCCCCAGCCCGTGCCCTGCCTATATGGGGAATTAAGGGAGTTTATTGAGGTTCGAAGGCAAATTGGCCCCCTGAGGAGACAACACTTAGATGATTACTTTAAAGGCAAGTGCTAGAGCCAGTTTCTAATGAAAGGAGTAATTTAGGAAGGGCAGGGAAGCTCCTACTACACAATCCTTCGCTCTGCCCCTTTAAAGGAAACCTGCCTGATCAAAGCAGGTGGGAAAACCATGGTAGCCAGAGCCAGTCCTCCTCAGGGTGTGTAGAAGGTAATCTTTTGTCAGGAAGGCCAGTGTGAGAGCAAGCTGCAAAAAGAAGATTTGTCTTTCCTCTCCCTCCTCCTCCATGATACCCTTTCTCAACTGGAAGACGTGTGCCAGGCATAGGATCAAGGAATGTAAAGTGAACTTACAGAGGACCAGCAAGAGGATGGGCAGAAGGGATCCAGGAAGCGAAGGGCTTTGGGTTTAGAGGAAAGTCCAGCATCCGGAGTTGAGGACCAGAAACTCCACTCAGTCTGAAAGAAGCTTCTTGCCACATCCCAATGGTCTAGATTCCTCCAACCCTGTGCATAACATCAAAAGGAGCCCAGGTAAGAGGTCTTGTGGGAGAGAACTGAACCGTAGGTCCCCCCACCCCCACCCCAGCCAACAAGACCATCTGACTTTTCAAAGGAAGAGACAAAAAAAGAAAGGCTGATCTTTTTATCCCTTTCTTCTGTTGAGCTGTGGTGTCTGGGGAAGCTAGTCCTGAGATGGGGAATGTTACTAAGTATTCTAAAGAGAGTTTAGATTCTGGAAGCTTCTAGCTGAAAGAGCTATTAAATAGGTATAGTTCAAGCCCTTACTTTATAGATAAGGAAACCATGGTTTGTCCGAGGACCTGTCCAGATGATAAAAGAGCCTGGAAAAAAGTCCAGGGGTCCCAACTCACACCTCATGTGGTGATGGAACCACCACCTTCAATCCCCTTACTGAACTAGCTGCCCACTGGGTGAGCCTTCACACTATTTGTTATCCTTTCCACAATTTTGTGACCCAATGCTCTGACATCAGTGTGGTTCCTGGGGCAGCACCATGTGGACTTGAACTGTGGGGAGCTAATGCAGTAAATTTGAAAACTTCCTTCCCAGGCATCATTACCTGCTGTTTCCAGGGTGGAGGTACCTGGTCCAGGCATCTTGGCCCCTCTCCTCAGTACCCCTTCCTCAGACATGCCAATAGAACTAGACGATCTCAGTATATACAAACATCATAACATCCCAACTTAACAACCTGTACCTCTGGTGCTCCTCTCTTACACAGCCATCTTAGATTACTGTAGACATATTATGTGCAGTACAGAGAGTGTTTCTGGAAGACAGCCACCCCATAAGGAAGATTCCAGGATATTGAAGTTATCTTATCAGAGAATGGACAACCTTGTAAGGCATGCAATCTCCTCCAAAACTGGCACCAAAGGATGTGAGCTTTTGTGACCTTGCTGAGGGAAGGCTATCCTGTGAGGCTTGAAGATGCCTGTGGCCAGGCCTCTCTGTGGCCAGGCCTCTCTGCTAGCTGCCAACACCATAGCCTTGATATACCCCTTGTCTCAAACTTGTACAGCATCGACACCTCCCTTTAAGGCTAGAGGGAGAAAATTAGTTTACTCTCAAGTGCCAACTCTAAATAATTAGTATTGGTTGTCTGAGAATTGTGTTAAAAAGGAGTCTGAGGCTGTTTGGGGAACATATTGAGAGAGACTGCTATGACTAATTAGCTATGTCTGCCATAGATAATGGAGAGAAGGGAGGCAGAGGAAAGAGGATGTGGGGCAAGGGGTATGGAAACACCGCTACCAGAGAAGAAGCTGGTGTACAATGGCCCAGAACTTTCCCTGGCCTTTTATTTGGTGTCACAGATGCAATGATACACAGGTGGGTTTGGAGTGGGGGGGTGGGGTTGGGAGGTAACTCTTGTTTTGGGAGGAGTAACAAATGGATCTTGATGGTAGGTTCCAGATGTTCCATATGATGGACATTGTAAGTGATGTGTGGATGGCATCGATCCACCTGCAGGAGACAGTAACACCTGTTCAAAATCTGAGGAAGACAACTTGTAGAAATAATTTCGGTGTGGGCCTGCTTGATTAAAGATTGACTTTCAGTAAGATGGACTAGATCAGTTTTCATCCTCTGAACGATGTCATACATGGTTTGGGTTTGCTCGGTTCCTCTCAAAGAAATTACAATAGGCTTCAAAATTTGACAGCCTCCTCTACAAATTCTTTTTTAGCCCTGGTATTTGAATGGTTGACATTTTCTGTACGTTCGACGTCAGTAGAGGTATAAGTGCTATGGGACACTGCTCTCCAGAAAGTGTTTCTGAACAAATACTGTGGCTCATAACTGTTCTTTCCTTGTGTGAGTCAACGGGAGGAAAGCGTTGCTGGACTCTTGCCCATAAAAACACAGGATGGTGGCAATCCTCGAGGGCGGACACAGTGCCCCTGAAATGGCAGTGTGAAGCTACATGCATTGGGATGCTTAATAAAGCTTGTCAGAGTAGGAGAGCCGTGGCTCCTACACAAGGCAGGGAGGCCGAGGAGTTAGTGAGCCGCTAAGGTTTACCCACGGGCTATGAGGGACAGAGCTTTCCAACCGTGTATAGCAGAGCACACAGAGCTGGGCTGGCAGAGCAACCACTGGCCCTCCGAGGGGCCAGGTGTGCCTCGGCCAGGAGTCCGAGGGCCTACGCCCTCTGGCCATAAACAACATTATCTATTTACTGCACCGTGCCACACGCTATTTTCTATGTGTGCCATGATGTTAGGGGCAGAAAAAGTGAGTTATGAACAAAATTGCTCTTGGGCTATAGAACACCCAGCCCCACCTCTGAACCACTTAGGCCTTTGTGGCCACCCAGAAGGAACCTATGGAACATGCCGGTTATTGAAAACAAATCCTATCAAGCATGATCTCTGTCTTCAGTGACCTGTTTCTTTCTCTGTAATTAACCGGGTTCTTCCAGCCACTTTCACAGTATTCCTGGGTTTCTGGTTGGTTGGTCATGGATGGCCAAGCATTGTATCACCATTTATAAACTTCCCTTCTTGTATCCAAGTACCACGGAAAATAATCAGCTCTTACCCTGTAACCTGCAAAGCCCTACACAACTCAGCTATTACCTCTGTCAACCAATGAAAGACTCTCACCTTTATTTCAATATTTATCAAGCATTTAACAATTATGATGAGATGTATTATTCTTAAAAATAGTTCACACCCTGAAATATCCAATGATTGTTTGTTATACCATTCAGAGACTAAAATGTGTAGTATAATTACCCCTCATCAATTTATTCAGCAAATGCTTCTGAGTGCCTACAGAATACCAGGCTTATGGTAGGTGCTGGGGGAGCCGAGACAATCAGGTATAACCCAGGCTTCCAAGGACCTCACCATCCTGTGAAGGTGACAGACAAGAACACATAATTGACACTTGACAAGGTAAGAGTCAGTGAAGGCAGGTATAAAATGCCAGGTGTGCACTGGGACCAGGAGCCCTTCTGACTGAAGGAGGCAGAGGGTCATGTGCCATCCGAGGGACGTGACCTCACTGAAAAGGTATCTGATATGTGAGCCCTGCAAAATATTTCCCAGAGCCTTTTGTCTTATCTTCATAACAACATGAGATCGAAATGGAGGGTACCCCTCCAAAATATCTGCCATAGTTCCATATATTGAGTTTGCAAGGGCTGCCTATGGCATCTACACATTTCTTTCTGAGAGCCATGCCTGCATTGGAGAAACTGTCAATGAAAAACGCCATGCAGAGATGAGTGAGTCTGGTTCCTGGCCAGTGTTACTGTTGTTTTCTTTGTATCCCCCACCACATCAATGGAACATTTATTTTTGGAACATTTGATAGATGTGTTCATGATATTCTTGAAATCGCCTTTATCCATTATGAAAGTCCTGGGAATCTGACCCAAAAGCAGCAGTAAACTGCTATCCCCTTATCTTTAAGTATTTTCACAGCCGCGGGGAATGTGTTACTTTATCTCCAGTCTTCTTGGTGGCAATGTTCCCGCTTTTCTTTCTCAACTGTTATCCAGCACAGCCAGAGGGGCCACTGCCCTCCACCTGGAGGTGGAGCCCAGCACCCCAGTAATACCCGTCTGAGACCCAGAGCCAACCCTGTGTCAGGCCATATGTGGTGCCTCCTCCCCAGCTCACCCTAAATAAAGACCAAAATAAGTTGCCAAGGGAAGGAAAGATATTTCTTGTTTTTGCTTTTTGTGGCTGGGACATCAATGCTAGGACCACATAGTAATATGGGCCCTGCCCCACTTTCCTGGGACCTAAGCAGGTAGCAGAATCTGGGAGGCTAAAAATGAAGGGCCAGGGCATGAAAGGTGAGCCAGACCTTCTGCAGCCATTTATAGAGCCTCAAATCAGGTGTCAGGAGAGCTGGGAGCAACTCCTGGCTGTGCTATGATTAATGAATGGTGTGACTTTGGTAAGTTGATATTTCTGGACACAAGAGGTAGAGTGTGATCTTGAAACTCCATGCAATTCTCGGTCTAGGAGGCTAAGGTAAAATATTCCTCCGCCCAGGTGTGGCTGGGGCAGCTGACACTCCACATATAAGGAACGAGAAGCAATGGGCCAGCAGAAGGGCCCTTCTAGCCTGGCAGATGCACACTTGGGATAGGTGCTCTGGGAGAATGCCCCACTTTATCAGGTGATGTATGATACCCCCTTGTCCCTTGGTGCAAAACCTGTCTGCACAGGTGTCCTATGGCAGGCTTATGTTCCAGGTGTATCTCAAGCATGGGATCGGGGTTGGGGGGGAGGGGGGGCTTCTCCAGCATGGGGAGTTATGGCCCGATGCTGACCCACAGACAGGATGCTGAAATAGTTTCTTCCCCACCCTGAGCCTAGAGGAAATGGACATGGTTGCATGTTTTACCTTTGAATCTGAGAAGATAGACAAAACCCCTCTCCTTGCTCATATGTGTCCCACATACTCTCTGGTTGTTGGTCTTGCTATATTCTAAGCTTTGCTAAAGCCATTTTTATCTGAGAAGTGTGATCTAGACCAGTTTTTCAACTTCAGTGTGCACGCAAAGTTAGCTGGGGATCTGGTTTAAAAAAGATTCCAAGTCGGTCAGTCTGAGATGGGACCCAAGAGTCTGCATTTGATGTCCGTGGAGCTGGCCCACAAACCAGACTCTGAGCAACAAAATGCAGAGGAAAGGGTTGGGGGCTGAGAGTCACATGGCTCACCGTTTGTAGGTAAGCTTCAGAAACCATGCCGAGCCTCAGTTTTCCAGTTTGTTCAGACAACAATGCCCAGGTGCTATTCCAAACCACTAAATCATCTAACTCTAGAGTCCACTGGAGCTCCAAGCAGAAAGTGTTAAGGGGTGCCTAGGTGGTTTAGTTGGCTAAGCGCGACTTTGGCCTGGGTCCAGATCTTGTGGTTCGTGGGTTTGAGCCCCATGTTGGGCTCTGTGCTGACAGCTCAGAGCCTAGAGCCATTTCAGATTCTGTGTCTCCCTCTATCTCTGTCCCTCCCCTGTTAGCACTCTCTCTCTCTCTTTCTCTCAAAAATAAGTAAACATTAAAAAAAAAGTGTTAAAGAATGTGTTAAAGCTGCATACTTAGGGACCACCAAATACTCCAGCTGATCAATGTGGGGTGGGCACAGGAATGAGCATCCCAGCAAAGCCGCCAGGGTGACTTGATGGTGTCGATTCTCAGACCCAGCTTTGAGAAACCCTGTCCCAAGTGAGGAGCGTGCTGTGCTCCCCCATGTGTGGAAATCTGAAATAATAAAGTTCAGCAGAGGGTTTATTGTAGCTGGTCATAGCCCCAGACCCTTACCTCCCCATAGACTCATGCTTGTCAAACTTTAATGTACACAGAAACAGCTGGGGAATCTTGTTGAAGTGCAGACTCTGATTCTGACAGTCCAGTGGAACCTGAGATTCTGCATTTATAACATGCTCCCAGATGAGTTTGATGATGCTGATCCCAGGACCACATTTTGAGTAAGAAGAACCCACATTAGTGATTCTCAACCCAAGCTACTCACTGGAGCTATCTTTTAAATAAAATGGGCATTTAAAAACTTTAATTTTTTAAATTGGTCCGGGATAGGGTTCCTGCATCTTTTAAGGCACGCTGGTGGTTCCAAAGGGCCTCCAAGATTGAGGAGCTGCCACACACACCCCCTGCCACAGATGGCGGACAAGGCACTGGCTGAAGGGCAGAAACGGCAGCCAGCTCAGGTCCACCATCCACGCTGGCCAAGGCCCGGTTAAGTAGGTCTTAGGGTAGTTTCTTGCTGGAGTAATAAGGCAGACTGGCTCTTGACATGTCTATGCGTCTGTGATATGGTTTCTGTGGGGAAAGGAAGTGGATGTTTTAGCGGGAGGAAGGGGGAAGATGCTGCTTGCATCCAATGCACCAGTGTGATTACTAATGAAGCTTCAGAGCACACCGCGCCTGCCTTTCCAGCTTCTGCACGTGATTTTCCCTGCGCTGCCTGCCTGGCTCTTACAGGGTACAGGCCAGGGCAGACACCGACCTGTCTTATTTTGCCCCTGGCCAGGTGTTGGTGGGGAGCAGCCAGCCACAACAAGCCCAAGGGCCGATGAGGGCTCAGAAGCCGTGCCCCCCAAGCCCAGGAGCGTGTTCCACATCGAGTGGTCATCCATTCGGAGAAGGAGCAAAGGTGTGTACTGCCTCCTCCTTGCTTTCGGGTCCTCAATTTACTCATCTCTAGAATGGGGACAATGGCAGTACCTACTTCATAGGGTAGTAGGGAGAGACATGAGGACCAGGCTCATTCTTATCACACCCAACCTCTGACCACAGCCATGACCCCAGTGTCTATACCCTCCCAGGAACAGGGGGATGCTGGAACTGGGACAGGCAGCCGACTCTATAGGCCTTGGCTACGTATTGGAATCACCTGCATCCCATCCCTGGAGACACCAATCTAATATGTCTGGGGATTAGCCAGGGTGGGCATAAGGATCTCTCAAAGTTCCCCATGAGGGGCGCCTGGGTGGCGCAGTCGGTTAAACGTCCGACTTCAGCCAGGTCACGATCTCGCGGTCTGTGAGTTTGAGCCCCGCGTCAGGCTCCGGGCTGACGGCTCGGAGCCTGGAGCCTGTTTCCGATTCTGTGTCTCCCTCTCTCTCTGCCCCTCCCCCGTTCATGCTCTGTCTCTCTCTGTCCCAAAAATAAATTAAAAAAAAAAAAAAAAAAAAAAGCTCCCCATGAGATTCTAATTTCTGCCAAGCCACAAACTACTGACGACCTACAAGATTAGAAGTGAAATTTTTTATCTACAGCAGCGGTCAAGATATCAAGGCCAAGGAAACAGATGGAGAGCCACAGAGGGAAGGGGGCTCCCAAAGGCCAAGAGGGGAAGGTCCAGAGGGCAGCCAAAAATGAGCAGGTGGGGAAGCCAGGGAGGAGTCAGGGGAAGCGGCGGTACAAGGAATCCTCCCCAATCAGATTCAAAGGCAGCCACGTGAAGAGCCAGGGCAGAAGGCCAATCTAATTTTGCCCCTTAAATCTCAGGGAGGGGAACCAACTTGCCCAGAGTCACACAGCTGGCAAGGGACAAAGTGGGGGAGGACCTGTTAGTGTCCTTTTTACAAACCACGTGCTTCCCAGAAGATGCATTAGTGATATTCTTGCATTTGCACTTGCGCATCTAGGCCTCGTTGTTTCTCACCAAAAGTGGCCATCCCAGAGACACAGGCCTGGGGTGGTGTGGGAAAACGTCACACAAGATGGAGAGGGCATTGAGTTAGCTCGAGGACCCTCTATCCCGGGGGTTTGTATTTGACAGGTGCCACTAGCATGTCAAGGAAGACTGTGTGGCTTTCTTCTAACAATCACCCTCCAAACATCCTCTATCACTGTGGTTGGGGGCCGAGGGGGTGGGGAGCACTAGCAGAGCGTGCAAAGGAAACTGAGATATGGGTTTCATGGGAATTGCTCAATGGAAGACAGAGGGGGGCTTCACACACAAGCAGCAGGTCCATCAGGGTGCCATGCACCTGGCCTCAACGTCTAGAGGAGTTTTCTTTGCTCCCACCTTTTCTTTCAAAGATTCCAAAATTAGTTTGTTTCTTCTGCATAGTGCAACTTCCCAAAAACACTGTTATTTGCAGCCCCTGCCCTTTCAAAAGTGGGCACATGGTGCCATTGATGGATCTTTCTAGTGCTTAGGTTCCCTGAAAGCTCATGAATTCAGTGGGAATGGTCCCTTCAGTCTGAAAATACAGGGTGTTCAGAGCCCAGCCTGCCATCCTCACACTTGATCACAAGAGGGAACCAAAGCACCAAGGCCGAAACACTCAAGTCTCAGAACTCCCTAAATTCCTGTATAAAGTGTCCTGCTTACATGGGGATGTACATTTTTTACCCAAAGTGAGAACCCAAATGGGTTCTTGACCAGTAAAATGAAAAGGGGTCTTCCAGCTGCAAGATACAACAGTTCTGGGCTTCCTCAAGTGGAATAGGAAAACTGTAAGAATTTGCTGCTAATACGCCAGGGTAGAGGTGTCCTAATTGATGATGTGCTTTCTTTCAACTCCAGTGTTTGGAAAAGGCGAACACCAGGAGAGGCAAACCAAAGACCCTTTTCCCTATCAGTACCGGAAGCCCACGGTTGAATTGCTGGTGAGTAAAGAGTGGCCTGAATCGGGCAGGGTCCTACAGACACAGAACCTGCAGCAGATTAGGGAGAGAGGGCCAGAAAAGATGTTTCTTGAATTCATATTTCCAGAAACATAATTACCTGGGATAAAAATGTCTATTTTTCATAGTCTACTTTATAAAATTTCATATCCCTTTTATTTGAATTAGTTATCTGTCTTCTCTAAATCTGGCATTCAAGCATTTGGGAAACAAGCTGGTACCAATTTTCAAAAACAGAATCTTTATATGTTTAATTTTATGGACAGTTAAATTTTAAAGACTAGACATGTTGGGGGGTGTGGAATAAGGAATAAGTTCACCTGGAAAGAGTGTGGTATAGTAGAAGTAATGGTTTAATAAAGAGTCTAAAGATCTGTGATTAAATATCGATTCTGCTGTTTGACCTTGACCTTTGCCAATGAGAACCTTCCATCCAGGCCCTAGCCCTCACCCATAGAATGAGGATAAATACAGTATCCTGTTGTACTGCAAGGTTGTTGGCCATATTAAGTGAGGTAACATGTCAAACAAGACAAAAGGTGTTCTAGTCTACAGAAACATGGAGATGATTAAACAGCAATTTCTCTAAATAGCAAATGAAAATATTAGCTTGGCCCCAGAGCCAGCACAGGTGTCGCTTCTCAGGATGAGAAACACAGGATGTGGGGGCGTCTTTCTGTCTCTTGTCCCCGGGCAGGATCTAGACACCATGGAGGAGAACACTGAGATAAAGGTGGAAGCGAACGTTTCCAAGACTTCCTGGATTCAGAGTCACATGGCCGCCAGTGGGAAGAGGGTCAGCAGAGCCCTCAGCTACATCACAGGGGAGATGAAGGAGTGTGGTGAGGGTCTTAAAGGTAAAGGTCCTGAGAGCAAAGCCCTTGACCCTACCCCTAAAGTGTCACTTCCAGCCGTCCCCAGAAGGCACAGTGCCTTCTTGATAGACTAGACTGAGTGCCATTTCGGTCTTTTAGAAGGGACAGGGATTTTGCTGGTAGGACACAAATGCAGTCTCTTGGGGTAGAAATACAATACATGTCAGTGTGTGAGCTCTCATTTCTGAATGTTAGCAGTTGTGCTCAACAAATATCCCATCAGGGGATGGGCATTTAGGCATGGGATTCTAGAGTCAGCGTTCTAAAAAAGTGCCCACCCTACAGATGACTCTTGGAAGAATTATATCTACTATTCAGATAAGTTCTTTCTAGGAATCTTCCCAGGGCTCAGGCCATGGGTTTGACACCCTCTGGGCAGCAAAAGAATTATCTTTTTGGATATGTCTTCTTGAAAATTCATGCTCCTATCACAGAGACATAGATAGCTCAGGGTACCTTATCCCCACTGCTTGAAAAACAACCTAAAGACCACAACCAGCTGGTGATGGGTCTGAAGAGTTTTCTGGGCAGTCAAACACCCTCTTGGGTTCTTGGTTCACCCTCTTCTGGGGCAGGTGACAGCAGAGGCTGGTGCCCTGTGAACCCACATTGGACATGGAGCTTCCCCGACCCTCCATCCGCCCACTGAAGTCTCCCCCAGGGCCAGCACACCTGAGCATTGACCGACTCCCTGCCCTGGTTCATTTTAGACAAATCCCCAGTGTTCCAGTTCCTTGACTGGGTCCTCCGGGGCACATCACAGGTGATGTTTGTGAACAACCCCCTCAGTGGCATCCTCATCGTCCTTGGCCTCTTCGTCCAGAACCCCTGGTGGGCCATCTCCGGCTGCTTGGGAACTGTTGTGTCCACTTTGACAGCCCTCATCCTGAGCCAGGACAGGTAAGTTCCAGGACACCCAGGGTCCAAGCATGAAGCCAGAGGTCACTTCCCGTGGGGACCATTTCCCATCTCCTTACTGCTGGCCTCCAAGCTCAGAAACTCCTCAGAATAAGGACACTAATAACTAAACACAACCATCCCCTGATTATTTGGTAACATCTACACACTGTCCAGGGAAATGCAAAGGGTTGATGTCTTCCCTTCTCATCCCCAGAGGAGCCATCTGCTTGAAGGTGTGTATGCAGTCAGGCCCCAGTGAGGAAAATGTGAGTCAGAAGGAAAAGCAAGAAGGCAGTGGCCCTCCTCAGCCCTGGGGAGTCCCCCCTTCACCAGCCCTCCTCCATCCCCCCAGGTCCGCCATCGCAGCAGGACTTCACGGATACAACGGGGTGCTGGTGGGGCTGCTGATGGCTGTGTTCTCAGACAAGGGCAGCTACTACTGGTGGCTTCTGTTCCCTGTTGTCATTATGTCCATGTCTTGGTAAGTGTGCTCCTAAGGCTGTGGGTGCAGTCAAGGGCTGCCAACCTCTTCATCCCAGCTCCCCAGCTGTCTGTCTAAACTCAGTCTTAAGGTGGCATTGACTTAGCTCTCACAGAAACATCCACTGCAAATAACTGCTAATGTCATGCAGCGATAGCACTGTGCCGGGTGATCTGCGGGCACTCTCATTACCTACCGTTCTTGACTCTTTTTTTCTTTTAATTTATTTTTAAGAGAGAGAGAATGAGCTGGGGAGGAGCAGAGAGAGAGGAAGAGAAAGAGAATCCCAAGCAGGCCCCGTGATGTCAGCACAGAGCCTGATGTGGGGCTCGAACTCACAAACTGTGAGATCATGACCTGAGCCAAAACTGAGAGTCAGATGCTTAACTGACTTAGCCACCCAGGAGCCCTTCTTTACTCTTTTTTTTTTAAGACTTAACAGGGTTTCTGGTCCTACTCAACCAGAGGACAGAGAAAGGTGAAGAGCCACCCTACAGCTTCCTGTCAGTTTCTGGAAACCTTCTCATTCCTCCTGCCTCCCCCGCCCCCCCCCCCACCACACCTAGCTTTTTCCTGTCCTTAGAATCCCCTGACCAGACTGAGACAACCTCCTAGGGTGGGCTAAAGGACCAGCCACCAGACAGAGCCCTCAGAGGATCAGGGCTCAGCTCCCCTTCTCCTCCAGAAATCATAGGACACTCTGGATGGAGGCTTGCTACTCTTAGCTGCTCAACAAACATTTGTTGAATGAATGGATGAATGGACGAATGAATGAGATCCCCCTCCCTGGTCACTCCCCCAGCTTGTCCTCTCTCCTCATGCCTGAGCGTGGAGCTATATGACTTATCAAGGAAGTTCTGTGACCCCTTGCCTTAGGTCTTCCCACTTTCTGAAATGGAGCCTGGGCATCTGCCCCATCACCGTGCCAGGCCCACGGAGGGGGCCAGAAGGAGACCTGCTCAGGGCCAGTCGGCCTCAGAGAACATACCCAGCGGGCTGCTTTTCCTCAGGAAAGTCCAGGGACCCCTCTACTCCTGCTAGGTCTAGTGTCAGGGCCGGAGCTTCTTGAACAGTCTTTTATGTTTCTGTTGCAGCCCCATCCTCTGCAGTGCCCTGGGCACCATCTTCAGCAAGTGGGACCTCCCCGTCTTCACGCTGCCCTTCAACATCGCTGTGACCCTGTACCTGGCAGCCACCGGCCACTACAACCTCTTCTTCCCCACGATGCTGCTGCAGCCTCCATCCTCCGTGCCCAACATCACCTGGTCAGAGGTCCAAGTGCCCTTGGTAGGTAACACGGAAGCAAGAAGGCAGCGTCTGTCCAAATGCAATGTTAAAGTGGCATTTACTGACTCTGCACATCAGAAGTATTCACAAATGATGACTATTAACAATCATACCATACAAGGCAGTGGACGTGCAGTATCTCATTAGCCACCATCCTTTTCCTTTCTTTTTCTAGAAGCTAACAAGACTATTTCTGGTGCCACACTGTCATAGCACAGAGGAAAAAACTGAGGCCTGAGGTCACACAGCTAACTAGTGAAGAGCAAAGTCAAGATTAGCACTCTAGGGGAGCCTGGGTGGTTCAGTTGGTTGTGCGTCTGCCTTTGGCTCAGGTCATGATCTCACGGTTTGTGAGTTCGAGTCCTGCGTCAGGCTCTATGCTGACAGCTCAGAGCCTGGAGCCTGCTTCGATTCTGTGTCTCCCTCTCTCTCTGCTCCTCCCCCACTTGTTGTCTCTCTCTCTCTCTCTCTCTCTCTCTCTCTCTCTCTCTCAAAAATAAACATTAAAAAAATTTTTTTTAAAGATTAGCACTCTGGCCTCCTGACTGTTAGAACTGGTTTCTTTCCTTTTTCCTTTTGGAAAAAGTCTTTTTGATGCTTTCTTCCAGTTTTCATTCAACTTACATTGTCTATTTCCTTCCATCAATCACACTGAACCATTAAAGGCATACATGTCACACAACCACCTGTGGGCTAAAGTCTCTGTTCCAACCTCCAGAGTTGATTCCATTGGCTTTCCAAGGTCACACCATAAAGTGCAGGTGTTCCTCCATTAAGAAACATCTATATATCAGAACTTTTAATGTTTTTTACAAGCATTTTGTATATAATGCTGGCCTCTAGAAGTCTTCCAAGATAATTAAGAAGACATTTTGTCTGAGGTTCTCCTGCATTGCATTACACTAAACTACCCCATGGTCTGGGCCCACTCTACAACTTTGTTATTGTCAATTGATCATCTAACCACAAAGCCACTTGGGCTTGTTGAGGACCTTTCAGAAATAACGATGCCTAGTTTCATTTAGCGTTTCATAGTACACAACAGCACAGCATGGTAAAAAGGACCGTGCATTTACACTAAGGCACATTATTTAGTAAAAGAAATATTTGTGTTAGTGTTAGCTTCATCCTTGTTGATTGGTGTGTGTGTGTGAGAGGACCCTCATGAGCCAGAGGTGAGAAAAGGTTGGCAATTCACTCCGTAGGCTTCCTTTCCATGGCATTAACCCCAGCAACATCTCTTGAAGGCATAATCGCTCTAAACCGTTGGCTCTGAGGAGCTGATGTTAGGAAAGGTAAGTTTAAGACATTTTGCATTCTCTGTGCCACATGTTCAATGGAAAGATATCTAGGCATTTTGTAGAATTGAAAAACAGCTAGGGAATCCTGTACAAATATTTTAGAACCCCCAAGTTCCAAGAAAGAAAAATTCCATTTTTGGTGGTTGCCATTTTAAGAAGTAACTTTCTAGGGGCGCCTGGGTGGCTCAGTCAGTTAAGCATCTGACTTTAGCTCACCTCATGATCTCACAGTTTGTGAGTTCGAGCCTCGTGTCAGGCAATGTTCTGACAGCTCAGAGCCTGGAGCCTGCTTTGGATTCCGTGTCTCCCTCTCTCTCTGCCCCTCCCCCACTCAAGCTCTGTCTCTGACTCTCTAAAAAATAAACATTAAAATTTTTTTTAACCTTTTATAGAAGTAACTTTCTAGCCAATTAAATGGATTATAATAAGGACTAATATGTTTCATCTTTTTAACCATTCATGAGAGCCTTGAGTGTTGGGGAAACAAGTAAATGTCAGAGAGTCTAAAACTCCCAACAATGTTGAAACCCCATGAGTTCCTCAGCTCCTTGGCCACTGCAGGGCCCCCTGGAGGGTGTCACCAGCTCAGGACTAAACTGCCCAGCACCACTGCCTCTGTATGAAGCTCTCCCACCTGCCTGCCCTGACCCACGTGGTAATGCCAGAGCCCCCACCCTGTTCTCTGTTCCTGGGGTAACAGAAGACAGAGTCTGGAGGGTTAGCCCACTAGGCCAACCCACAGCCCCTTCAGTGTCCTCCTGTCTCCGCACACCCCCAGAGGGCATGGGCTGAGAGAAGAGCTGCCCCCTCCTAATATACGCACACCCTCGCCCCAGGACTCCGTTTCTCCTCAGCTCACTGTCTGAGGGGTAAGACATACCCCAGTGTCCCCTGCGTGGCCCAGAGCCCCCTCCCTTATGCACTTTCCTAGCTCAAGGGCCTTTGGCCAACCTTCCAAACCATAGGACCCCAATCCCAGTTGCTGGGGAAGGCTGCATGCCCAGGATCCTTTTCTGGAACTGCATAACACATGTGCAAGTGCCCACAAGGCAGTGGACCCTGGCCTCATCAAACCCTTCACGTTTGCAGACAGGCCCCGCACCCCCTGAGATACACGGAGGCCTGATGCAAGCAGGGACTCGTCTATCAGTCACCGTTTACTTGGCTTCTCAATCAAAAACGCGCATACCATGATACTGCCTTCTCAGGGATTCTTCTCTGGATACGAGTCCAGGTGTTCACCCAGACTGAGCTAACGTGACCACAGCCCAGACACCTTATTCTTGGAAACACAAAGGACTACTCTTTCACATAATATTCAGCCTTTTGGTCATAATTTTAGGGTTTTTTTTAGTGTTACAGGAGAGCTTTTAAACCCCAACTTTGATCAGACATCTCCTGCTTTACTGATGAATAATAGCCTCATTTGAAAAGTTTTTAGTGTCTCTTCACTGGGGGTTGAGTGCCTTACACTCATGTTTCTAAAGAAAGGAAACTTAACACCCTAAACTCCTATTGTTCTAAGAACCTAAGATTAAAACAATAAGGCTTGTGTTCCTTTTAGAGTTAACCTATTTGGATAAAAATGTCTCAGAAACCTGTTGCGAACTGTTGGTGTACAAGGCTTGGCACGAATCTTTTCCAGCCAAGGTTCAAGTTGTCTCTTCTGCCTCCTTAACTGCATGTGACCCTTTGCACCTGCAGCTCTTGAGAGCCATCCCTGTTGGAGTCGGCCAGGTGTATGGCTGTGACAACCCCTGGACTGGAGGCATTTTCCTCATAGCTCTGTTCATATCTTCACCTCTCATTTGCCTACACGCTGCGATCGGCTCCACCATGGGGATGTTGGCAGGTCAGTGTCATCACTTCTGACGTGTTAATGGGCCATACGGATGTTAGTGTCTCGAGTCAGCTCCGAAGAAAATGGTGACAGGTGTTTTCGATACCCACCTCCCCACCCCCGCTTATTCCTACAAACTTTCGCCCCTTCCATTGTACCCTGGTTCCCTACTTTGGGTGCCAGTGCCCTCATGCGTTTCTGAGCAAAAGCTGCCTTCCCGAAAGGATTCGGTGTGAGTCAGTTACACCTTAGTATAAATTTAAAGTTTGGAGAGGTTAATTCCAGTCATGTTTGTATTTTAAGTCTTGTCTCAAGGGATGATATTCCACTAGAGAACACGGAGATATCAGTGAAGGAGCGCCTGGGTGGCTCAATCAGTTAGCGTCCAACTCTTGATTTGGCTAAGGTCATGATCCCAGGGTCGTGGGATGGAGCCCCACGTTTGGCTCCATGTCAGCATGGATTAAGATTCTCTCTCTCTCTCTCTCTCTCTCTCTCTCTCTCTCTCTCTCTTTCTCCCCACCTCCCGCACCACTCGTGTGCTTTCTCTCTCTCTCTCTCTTAAAAAAATATCAGTGAAGAAGGAAAAGTCCTCTTTCTTGGCAGGGAAAGGAACTTCTCTGATTTAAAAGGCTGCAGAGTCTATGCTCAGAAGGCTCTCTTCTACCTATAACGGCATCACCACTAATACTCATGTGACTCTATGGCCATTTGTTTCCTTTAGTTATTTTTTCACTGAATAAAATCAGAAGTTCTTTTTTATAAATGCCTAAGAGGATGATTGGTCTGGGCTTTGAGAACTATGGTGGTTTTCAGGAAGAGCAGGCGAGCCCCACGAGACCCCCCCCCCCCCCAAACTCAACACTGATGCCTGCCTTCTCTCGCAGCCCTCACTATTGCAACGCCCTTGGACTCCATCTACTTCGGCCTGTGTGGCTTCAACAGCACGCTGGCCTGCATTGCCATAGGAGGCATGTTCTACGTCATCACCTGGCAGACCCACTTCCTGGCCATCGCCTGTGGTAGGGACCACCACTAGCTCCCTTTGCACCTTCAGCGCCACCTGTGACTGTCCCTGCGGGGAAAACCACCCTGAAGATTCTCTGGATCCCCCAAAGATAAACGGGAGGATCGTTTGCTTCACAAAAGCGTTTTTATCTAAAACGGTTTTGAGTGGTTGTTCAACGATTCACACAGTAAAAACTGTTTTCACGGAACACAGAGTGTTCAGCCACACGAAGACAGAACTTTTAGACGGTGGCTGTTTGGTTGTTGTTCATGGGTTGTCTCTGTGATTGCTACTCTCCTGGCTGGTGATTGGAGCCAACCGACAGAGCAACCCTTACCCAAATTAATCTTTATGTATAGAATTGGGTGATTTACCTCAGATATGGAGATTAACTTTAAGCACCCAAATACTCATCATTAGGACCTTCAAATAATGCTTACGCCAGAGGAATGCTGAAGGATGTGGTCACATGGCTACCAGCCAGGTGCTCAGTGACTCTCTAATAAAGATTTGCTGTTGTTAATATCCTGAGGGCAATTGAGATGCTTTCGGTTGAGAAATTGAGAGTTCAGAAGCAAAGCCCAATTACACTTGCTCGTTTTTACAGAGCGTCACCTCTTACCGGCACGTGGCTCTTCCCAGTGGCCAGCCTGGCCGTACCCTCTGCAGGCAGAGCCGGGATGACAAGACAGTGGGCATATTTGGTCTTCCTCAGGCTTACAGAATGCTGTTCCTCCCTGGAAACCCGTATTACATTAATAACTCGCGGTGAAATATTCCAGCGGGGAGCTCTGGGATCCACTTGCCTTGGCTGTATAGTAAAATTTTCATGTACGGTTTATGCTGCTAAATGTTCCTTTGCTAGAATGCAAGGTGGTGGGACCCAAGAGAACCATAATCACTCCATTCTGGCCCTTTTTTAACAAAGTTCATCTGCTGTCTTAGCTGTACCGGCATTTGCCTGGAATTTAACACATTTCAGGGCTGTCAACTAATAGAAACATAATTCAAGTTTTATTTTAATCTGAGAGATAGCATTTGTGGCATAAAATGTCTGGGGAGATAATATGTAGACTAAGCTTGAGGCACCGTCAGTCACTGGACTGTTTCTTGGTTCTTTTCCCAGCTCTGTTTGCGGCCTACCTGGGTGCTGCGCTGGCTAACGTGCTGTCTGTGGTGAGTCAGCGTCGGCTAAGAACGTGCCACAATGCCCTTCCCCCGTTCTTTCAGCTCCCCACAGCCAATGCAAGCCTATCCTCCGGGGACCCTTCCCCAACTCATCCTTCTCATCTCAAATCACACCGCTTGCCTCAGCACCTGCTAGACAGAAGGAGCTGGGTCTCTAAAGGTTCAATGTCAACCACCGGTCAAACAGACCCCATTGTCAGGGGGCCAGTGGAGCTTGTTATAGAAGGACAATTTGAAGAACACTATCTTGTAACTCGAATTCTTTCGGCTGCATCATCCCCTAGAACTAGTTTTAAATCTTTATTATTTAATTTTTTTTGTATGTTTATAGATCAACTGCCCAACTAACTTATGGGCCAGGGTACATCTCCATTCATCCATTGGCAACTAGGAGTTGAGGGGGTCATGAGGGAAGTCTCCAGGGAAGACAGGGAACCAAGGCCCAGCAATACCTGAGAGAAGCCAGCGCTGGTGGCTATGCGCACATGCACCAGTCCAAGAATCCCTTCCTTGTCTGAGCCCTAGTGTGAGGTGGTGTCTGAGACAGGAGAAGCCACATGGCCAGCCCCAGCCCCCACGTACACTGGGTAGGGCCCCCGGCCCGGCACAGAGTGTTCAGGGCTCAGCCCGCAGTTGATGCCTCCCCCTTTTAGATAAGGGTTCAAGGGCACATTTGATAAAAGCAACCAGGAAAAGTCCCAGTGGTCCTGAAGGTAGGGATGAAGGTGGGCATTTTACTCACACCTGCACAAATCCCTTCCTCACCCTTAGGGATACTGGCCAGGTTGAACTTAGCATAGGAAGGAATTTTCTAAGCAATAGAACCCGCCTTCCCTGGTACCATCCTATGTCTCCCAGTGGGCTAAATCCTCCTCTGGGCTCTGGTGAATCTTGTACATGCCTCTGCTATGACACTTGACGTACAGTATGGTGACGAGCCTTATACATATTCTTCCTTTTCCAACTTCAGCCCATGTGCTCCTTCAGAACAGGGGCCCGGCTGTATTCTAGTCTTTATCCATAGTACCTATTACAACACCCAGCACATAATAGGTGCTCAAGAAATGATGACTGAATAAAACCCTAAGATAGCAAGCCTGCACCATGGGGAATCTAAGAGCTGGGGCTGAATGGTCAGCCATCAGAAGAATGGGCAGGTAACTAGAGCATAGGGTATGGTCTCTGCGGCTCCTTTGCTCTCCAGGCTTTCCCATCATTTGTACCCATCCTTCCACCTGACTGTCCAGCCAGTGAATATGTGTCACGTGCCTTCCCTGGGCAAGGTACTGGAAGGGATGCAAACAGGAGGCTTTTGTTTCTGATCACAGGCATTTAGAGGATGACTGGCCCTTTTCCTCTGTGGGCAGAGGAGTTAGAGGCAATACCATTCCATTTAGACTTTTTTTGAACTCGAGTTTACTTTCTGTGTGCCTACTATGTTTAGGACACTATGCTGAACACTCTCAGGGAGACAAAAAAGTGCAGGCTATTTACTCCCGTGGAAGGAATGTCCAATCTGCTTGAACAACAATATAAAAATGTCAAGTGACATTTATGAGCCCCTTCACACCCTCCACAGACAGAGCACTTGGGAGCTGCACTCCTCTGCTTCCTCACTGGCACTCATACACGCAACCCTGTCTTCCATGTGCCCCCCCCCCCACTTGACAATCATGACCGCTGTTTACTGAGTGCTGAGGGCTGTTTACTGAGTCCTATATATGCACTAGGCATTAACTGTCTGAGTGGACACTGTTATCCCTACTTTACTATTGAGGAAATAGGTTTCAGACGGATGAAATAACTTTAACAAGTTATTTGGTTGGAGCTGAGATGTGGGTCTGAGATGTGAACTCCAGACCTACTTTCTTTCCCACTGTGGGGCTCCAGAGGGTTCTTCCCAAAACACACTGTGTAGTGTGAGCAGGGCTTTGGAGAGACTTGTTGGGTGGAATTCATTACTCGTGGGTATTTTTACGGCCATGGTTCTGGCTGCTGTAGTCCTTCTCCAAGTCTCACCCAGCAGTGACATCTTTGAGCAGCACATTACTGGCATTGTTATCCCCGTGGTGTTTTCTGAGGTCTTTACTGCTTATAAGGAAATGAGGTTGGGTGTGGGGGAACATGATTTGGTCAGCCTTATAGTTGAGTCTGCAGACCCCTTATCACCAAGCTCTCCACTCAAGTGATCTCAAGGAAGAGTGAGAGGTGTATTAAAAAGCCGCAGGGCATGGGCCACCTGGGTGGCTCAGTCGGCTAAGTGTCCAACTTTGGCTCAGGTCATGATCTCACAGTTTGGTTCACGAGTTCGAGCCCCACATTGGGCTCTCTGCTATAGCACAGAGCCCACCTTGGATCATCCTCTGTCTCCCACTCTCTCTCTCTGCCCCTCACTGGTCTGTCTCTGCCCCTTGCCACTCTCTCTCTGCCCCTCACTGCTCGCTCTCTCTCTCTCTTTCTCTCAAAAATAAATAAACATTTTGTTTTGAAAAGCCTCAGGGCATCTTAAGGAAGAAAAAATAGGTCAACACCATGAGAAGGAGAGCTGGGAACGGGGGAGCCCTTGAGAATAGAGGCAGCTACCCTCCACCTCCAACCCCTAGGACTAGGACATTACATCTCTGCCTCTCTCCAGATGTCTGTTCTATCTCCCTGTGTCTGTGGTGGGTTTCTTCTGCTGCACACAGCCCCCTAGCGGCCACCCAGCACTGGTTGGCTCTCTAGTCCTTTCAGACTAAAAGCCCAGTCTCTCTTAGTTCAAATTCTCAAAAGAGGATTCAACTCCCAGGCCATCTGCCTGTGGAAGTCGCATTGCTGGAGTCCAATCAGCTGTGACCAAAGAAAGATCGTGAGCTACAAAATGGCTGCCAATGCTACTCCTTCAACAGGGGCTATGGGAGAGGCAGGCAATGGTCAGTTCCTAGAGTTGAAGGTATAACCTAGCCAGACAGCCCAAGGCAAAACATGACTTCTACATAAAGCCATATTGTAATAGGGTTCCAATGGCTGCATTTTGGAGAATGTGCATCCACCTGTTGCAATTCAGGCAGACAGCACTGACATGCTTTTATTTATATTGGTCAAGAAGTATTATTCCTCTCAATACCCACAAAGCATCCCGTCCTCTACCCAGGGCTGTAGGGGAGTGTTAAGGGCTGATGAAACAGGCCAAAGCATCTGATATAATCAAGGCTTCTCGTGTGTGTCTCCTTTCTTCCCCTGCCCAGTTTGGACTGCCACCATGCACCTGGCCCTTTTGCCTCTCAGCACTCACCTTCCTGCTCCTGACGACCAACAACCCTGCCATCTACAAGCTTCCACTCAGCAAAGTTACCTACCCAGAGGCCAATCGCATCTACTACCTATCCCAGGAGAAAAACAGAAGAGCATCAACCATAACAAAGTACCAGGCCTATGATGTCTCCTAGGCTGCCTTTTCCAAAACATGTCACTGTGTACTCAGCCTTCATCAGGTCATCCAGGTCCCCAGGCTGAAGGCCACGTAAACTCCCTTTCTGTCTGTTCTGTGATTCTTTCCCCAAGCAAGCCTACACCCTAGTTTTTCCCCACATAGGGAAATACATGTCTAGTCACCATTTAGGAACCTCTCTGTTCTAAGATGTACAACATTTATCAAAGATACCGTTAGTTTAGACTTCGTACTCACAACTCATACCATAAGAGCTCCCTTTGAAGGGAATTTGCCCTCTTCTGCAAAATAAGCCACATCCCTAAAGAGAACTCATCAAGAAGGGGACGGGGATTGGTGGCATGAGCCTCCAACTCAGTCATTTTATGGAGCCATGCACAGTTCCAGGAAACATGCATCAGCCTGGAAGGCGATAGGATGGTTTGGCCCTAGCTCTGCCCCTAGGGAGCCCCTGCCATCTGGAGTGAACGCATCCCTGCTCTCAGCCTTGAATTCTTACTGGTTTCATGACAGGGAAGGATTCAGTCCCTCCCACCTCGGAAGTGTTGATTCTTCTCTCTCTCCCGTAAACTGATGAAATCAGTGTGACCATCAAGTAATTACTTTGAGTCAAGTAATAGATGGAGCGCTTACCTGGAGAAGAGGCAGGAAATTTTTAATGTTCTGAGATTTGTTCTTGAGTCACGAGAAGATGTTCTCCAGATTTGGGGTTAGGAACTTAAATTCACTGGAAATGCCAATGTGCCTTCCTTTACATAACAGAAATATTTCTGGAAATGTCATAAGATGAAAACTGATCTTTTTCAACATTTAAATCATGTTTTAAACAAATGTTTTTTCTTTAGTAGTATTCATAAACATGCTGTCATTAAACGGTTAAGTTCACAAAATGGTATCGGGATTTTCTTAAAATGGGGCTCACTTACGCTGTTCACACATTGCCCATCTGAGGGGTTTTCCATGGTCAAGCATGTGTCTGACAAGGGATGGGATGGGTTACAAATCATCAAAAGAGGGTTTGATTTGCATACAAAGGGAATTATACAGAAATGACTGTGGTCTTCTATTTCTGTTTGAGTAGAAATACAGGCTGTTAGCAACACATCTCACTTTCTAGTGAATGGTGTTTTAGTCTTGCACCCCCAAATTACAAACCCAGCCCCTCTTGAATGTCAGTAACTCTTGTTATTTAATCTTTTTATGGCATTGAGCCCCTAACCCACAGGAGCCCTTTGTGAGAAGGCACGTGGCTCAGCATCCCCCACCCCTCCCCTGCAGGACAGGGATAAACCATCAGAGCACTTGGTAGGACACCCTTCCCCCATCTTACACATTCTAGTTTAGCATGATGGGGTGAGGATACAAGATGGGGGGAAGAAGGCAAGGGGGAGGGGACAGATCCTCTCTAAATGCAGCTTTAAGAAAGACTTACATTTGGCCAAAATCCATTATTTGGGAAAAGCCGGTGTCTGCATTTATCTTTTCTTTTCTCTGTCTTCCCTGAGATCCCAGCCATTTTCTGCCACCCCAAGAGCACTGGTCTGCCTATTTCTCTACCAGATCATATCTAGCCATTATGACTTCTCCAGGAAAATGGAACACTTCCCACTGGAAGCAAATCCCGCACATGGGAAAGGGGAATGAGTCACATTCCAGAGGCTACCTCTGAGTTTGGGATCACACCTTGCGGCCAAGAAGGTCTCAAGCTATATTTTAATGACCATGGAGTTGTGGCTCTCTGAAGATCAGGCATCCAGGAATTTCCCTAGATGGTTGTTTCTGCTCACAGCTCACTCAGCTACCCCAAAACCTCTACGTGATGACATCGAACCATTAAAATAGCACTTTTCGTGTATTTTCCACCAAAGTGTTATAATCTGGGTTTATTAGAACAGGAAACCCTCCATGTGCATACCATTCTGCTTAGTGACCACTAACAAATCCCCTCAGCTGTTCTAAGTATTTCAATATCCTCATCTATAAAGAAAATTGAGTTGGCCCAGGATACCAAGCAAGGTGGAAATGGATGGGATAAAAGAATTCAATGTATGAAAATACATGATGGCCACAGGATTTCAGCATCTCAATTAGGCATCAACAAAGAGAGGGAGTCAGGTCCCACCAGTTCCAACACAACCAGCCAGTTGTGCAAATGAGTGCATCAATCCCATCACACCAATGGCTTGAAGTCAGCTTCAAGGGGAGGGGAGTATTTCCCGCAGCAGACTATAAATCTGGACCTTTTTTCCCCAGACAGCTTACCAGCACACCACCACCAGGCCAGTTTGGTGGGAAGAAAGAGGACAGCGGTAGGGCTCCAGACCCGAGGCTCAGAGACTAAGCCAATGTATTCGATTCTGTGATGCCACATAGATGCCATTCCACACACAGGAGGCATCTGCAAGGATAACAATCATGTTCCCAGGCATTAACAAAAGCTCAGAAGATTTACCCACAGAGTCCGACACTGAAAACACACCAGGTGGAAGTATGCAACTAGGAACAAATCCAGGAAATGTTGCAAGGGACACAGGAAGTGCAAGGTGATCAAATACCTTGGTAGCGTTTGTTGTTCATTGGGACCGAAGGGGGGAAAATAGAACAAATGTAACTGTAACAACCAAAAGTGGAATATTAAATGATTGGCAAGGGGAGAGGTAGACAAAAGAGATAGGAGAGCCTGTTAGAGTACTTGGCTTGTACAGAAATTGATATGTTTAAAAATTCCACAAAGAATAAAATGAGTGATAAGAGCAACCACCATGAGAACAAAATTAGAATTAGAATTTTTGAACTAAAAGAAAATTCTCTTTCCAATGGAAAGCGGCAAAGAAAGAAAAAATTCCTCCCCCGCAAAAAGACAATAAGAACAACAACAACAAAAAAAAACCCAGAAAGTAGAAATTAGTCATAATATGACAGCAATTGAGCAAAATAAAAAAAAAATGTTAACTATTAAATTTACCACTGAAAGAGACCCTTCAGTCGCACTTTTGAGAAAAGACTTCACCATTTTCTTTTCTCAAGAAAAACATTTAAAACAGAAAGACATAAGGGCGCCTGGGTGTCTCAGTCGGTATTCTCTCTCTCCTTCTCTCTCTCTGCCCATCCCCTGCTCATGTGCGCGAGCACTCTCTCTCTCTCAAAATAAATAAATAAACTTAAAAAGTTAAAACAAAAGACATGAATGTTTAAATACAAAAAAAAATTCAAATAAATAAATAAACGTGGACCAAAAGAAAAGTTTAGGGCATCAACCATAATACCTTGAAAAAGTGAAATTGGAGGCAGAAAAAGTTAAAAAACAGAGAATGATCTACATCATGAGTCATCAGGAAAATGCAAATCAAAACCACAATGAGGTATCAGTTCACCTGCCAGAATGTCTAGTATCAAAAAGACAGGAAACAATAAGTGCTGGTAAGGAGGTGGGGAAAAGGGAACCCTCATGCCCTGTTGGTGGGAATGCAAACTGGTGCAGCCTCTGTGGAAGACAGTATGGAGGCTCCTCAAAAAAATGAAAAATAAAACTATCCTATGATCCAGCAATCCCACTTCTGGGTATCTACCCAAAGAATACAAAAAAAACTAACTCGAAAAGATATCTGCACCCCTATGTTCATTTCACCATTATTTACAAAGCTGAGACATAGCAACAACCTAAGTGTCCATCGATAAATGAATGAATAAAGAAAATATGGAATGGATATACAGTGAAATATTATTCAGCTATAAAAAACAATGAGATCGGGGTGCCTGGGTGGCTCAGTCAGTTAAGCATCTGATTCTTGATGTCGGCTCAGGTTATGATCTCACGGTTGGTAAGATCAAGCCCCATGCTGAGCTCTGCTCTGACAGTGCAGAGCCTGCTTGGGATTCTCTCTCTCTCCCTCTCCCTCTCCGCCCCTCCCCTGCTTGTGCGCATATGTGAGCTTGCTTTCTCTCTCTCTCTCAAAATAAATAAACATTAAAAAAAAAAAAGAATGATGTCTTGTCATTTGTGACAACATGGATGGATGCTGAGGGTGTTATGCTAAGTGAAATAAGTCAGATAGAGAAAGACAAATACCATATGATCTCATTTATATGTGGAATCCAAAACTAAATAATTTTTTTTTAAAAAGTAAGTTCAGGGGCACCTGGGTGGCTCAGTCAGTTAAGCGTCCAACTTTGGCTCAGGTCATGATCTCATGGTCCATGAGTTCGAGCCCCACTGTCTGTGCTGACAGCTCAGATCTTGAAGCCTGTTTCAGATTCTGTGTCTTCCTCTCTCTCTGCCCCTCTCCTGCTCATGCTCTGTCTCTCTTTCTCAAAAATAAACATTAAAATAAAAAGCAAGCTCATAGAGACAGAACAAATTGGTGATGGCCAGAGGTGAAAGGTGGGAAGTGGGAGAAATGAGTAAATTGTGTTTTTTTTTTGTTTAGTTTAAATAAAATTAAAAAAAAAAAACAAAGAATGATGTAAAAAGGAGTAGGAGAAGAGTGAAGAGTACATAATTATCATACACAAATTATCATAAAACACATATGTGCATAAACGATCAACCTTAAATACATCAAGCAGCAATTGACTGCACTTCAGGGAGAAATAAATAAATCAATAATTGTAGCTTTTACCAAAACCTCAGAAACTGATATATCAAAAGAACAAAAGGTGAACAGAGTTTATAGACATATAACAAGAGGATCGATAAGTGTGAGCTATTATTTACATGTAGGATTATCAACCCTCCCAGTCAACACCCCCCCTCCAAAAATCCAAACAGAGAACACACACTTTTCCTTAAGCACCCATAGAACATCTGCAACACAGACCATGTATTTATTACACCATAAAACAAGCATGGGATCCTCATAAAGCACTGGTAGGAGGTGGCTGGTGCAGCACTTGGAGAGCAGGTCCTCAGTATTTAGTAGCATTAGATGAATGGATAAAGAAGAAGTGGTATACACACACATACACACACACACACACACACACACACACACACACACAATGGAATACTACTCGGCAATGAAAAAGAATGAAATCTTGCCATTTGCAACAACGTAGATGCAACTGGAGGGTATTACACTAAGTAAAATAAGTCAGTCAGAGAAAGACAGATATCATATGATTTCACTTGTATGTGGAATTTGAGAAACTTCACAGAAGACCATGGGGGAAGGGAAGGGGCAAAAAGCATTACAGAGAGGGAGACAAACCATAAGAGACACTTAAATACAGAGAACAAACTGAGAGTTGTTGGGGGGGGAGGAGGGAAAATGGGTGATGGGCACTGAGGAGGGCACTTGTTGGGATGAGCACTGGATGTTGTGTTTAAGCGATGAATCACTGGAATCTACTTCCTAAGCCAAAAGCACAGTGTTTGCACTGTGTGTTAGCCAACTTGACAATACATTATACTTAATTTAAAAAAAGTCTATCCACCCTCTGTGACCTAGAAACTCCCCTCCAGAGTGTGTTCTCAGGGAAAAGTTCTCAGGGAAAGTACCCCCGCTCCCACATGGGTCACGAGGCAGGCTCTTCATCACGGCATTGACTGGGGTGGGAGAGCTGGAGAAGGCAGAGGCTAAGCAGAGTGGGGCGTGTGTTCAGTCCCCACAGCAGGTAGATGCCCAGGACCACAGACAGAGCAATGTCGACAGATCTTAAAAACCCGGTGCTGGGCTAAAACTAAATATGTGACATTTCAGGGCACCTGGGTGGCTCAGTCGGTTGAGTGCCGACTCTTGATTTTGGCTCAGATCATGAGCTGGGTGTTGTGGGAATGAGCCCTACATCAGGCTCCACACTGAGCATGGAGCTCCCTTGAGATTCTCTCTCTCCCCCTCTCTGCCTCTCCTCCACTCTCCCCCATCACTCACATACTCTCTCTCTCTCTAAAATAAAATAAATAAAAAAACCAAATATGGCATTTGTTATCAATATCATTTGCATAAATAAAAATGCATGTGCACCAAACAACAATAGACCGTTTGTAAGCACTCACACAAGCAAAAAAGAGAAATGATAGTGGAGTATACAAATGAAAAAAACATATACACTTTCATACACTCAAGAAGAATGAAGACAGGCACCTCTCCTGGGCCGATGAAGATAACATGCAGGAACTAAGCCACATGGGTAACTCAGCTCTGCTAGAAAAAATCTGAACTGGGGCTTAGCATGTGCTCTGCTCAGCCTGTCAGAACCTCTGACAGTTTCCCAGTGACCCCAGAATTGGGGCAGGGTCGGTCTGCAAAGCCCCAAGGTGCTCCATTCTGTCTGCACCAACACTTGAAAGCGTTTATACATATTTTATAACTTAAAATATGTATTTTTAACATATTAAATATAATTTTTATATATTAAAATAATTCTGTGTTTTGCCTCCAAATTACAGGAACATTGTAATCCCGAGCATAACAACAGTAATGAACACGTTATGCATTTCTGCTTTGCAATGTTTTAGAATCTCAGATAAAATGTGGAAAGAAAGGGAAATTTTGTTGTTACAGAGATTGCAAAAAGGTGGGACAGAAAAGACATTCCTGAGAATGAAAGCGGTGGTGTGGAGACTATCAGCTGGGCTCACAAAGAGTGGGGACCCCCGAGATGATAAACTCACAAAACCTCCCACAGTCATCAAACCTAATTGGCGAGTCAACCAGGAGGTTAGGTGTGGAAAGTTCCCAGCTCTGAAGTCAAATGGACCTGGTTTTGAATCCAGCCCTTCTCTGTTCCTTACTGGCTGGGGCTAATCTACACAATGAGAATGGTTCCTAAGAGCAGTGTTGATGTAGAGGCTAAATAAGAACTCCTGGAATGTAACTAGTCCACGCCAGAATCCATCAGTGTGGGATGCAGATAGAGGAGCTCACACTCTTACCTTCCATTCTTATCCCGATTCCTCGAGTCCCAGTGACCAGAAATGCCCAGGAAAGTCTGGACATCTTCTCGTTGGTTTTCTTTAAAATGTGGTGTTCAGGCCAGAGGGGCCAGATCAGAACCTTTTCTTAGCTTCAAGGTGCTGAGGAAAGGACTGGCTGGACACTGGACAGAGCTCAGGTGTGACCCAAGTGGGGTACCTTAAGGCTGTTCCCTCATTTCACCATTTGGACTGTCCTCCTTCCTTCCTCTCCTACCTTACTTGTTTTAGGAAAACTTTCTCAAAATGAACTCCCCGAGACGCCCTGTTTCCTTAATCCCTCAAGGTCACTACCGTGGAGGGTACTGCACAGTTGTTCTTTGTTTCAATTATGTGGGTCTTTTCTCCAAATAGACTGTAAGTCCTATGAGGATAGTGGTTCTAATGTAAACACCCACACATATAACACACACACACACACACACACACACACATTCATATGCACACATACATGCACACGTGTTCACATATAGATACATAATACCACACACTACCACAGGAGTACGTACATACACATGTGCATGAGCAAAGAGATACAACTGCCTACGTATACACATGCATTTATGCATTCAGACATATATCCCACATACTAATATGCTCACATATGTAAGTACATCTATATATACACACATGCAATTGTTTTTGGGTTTCGTGTCTTTCCTTCAGAGAACTAGCCACTGATAGGCACATATTGGCCCTGGGAAATGATTGATTAATAGAAACACCTCCTCTCCCCGCTCTGTCTCCCTCTACAGAGCCCACTCACTCATTCCGGCTGGATCTTGTGATCTGTTTCACACATAGAACCACATACACATAATGGACACACAGAATCTCAGGCGGGCCAGCTGCCTGAATCTTGCCTCTGAAACTCCTTCCCAACATATACTCCCTGCATAGTCCTCGGAGAAGGAACTCTGCAGAATAGTACACACCATCTGACCAGAAGTATATCATCATTTGATGGGTAATAACTTCAAGCCTCTACAAATGTTTTTTCTACCATCCTTTCCTTATAGAGTCTCCATGGTTTAGACCCAAATCATGTAATGGTCTTGGGTGAGGCAGGTAGATGGCAGACCAGTAGCTCTCAAACTTGAACACACATCAGGTTCACCTACAGTACTTGTTAAACAGTGCTGGGTCCAACTCCCAGAGTGTCTGATACAATAGGTCTGGGGCCAGACCTGAGAATGTGCATTTCTAACAAGCTCCCATGTGATGCTGTTGTTGATCCAGGGACCACACTTTGAAAACCACTGGTGTAGACTCAGAGATAGGATGCTGCCTCTGGCCATCCCTTTCCCTTGCTTTGCAGGTTATAATGCCCTGGTTTGCAAACTCTTGTGCATAGAAGAATCATCTACAGTAGTCATTAAAACACAGATCCCTGGCCCTCAACCCTGAAGATTTTGATTTAGTGGATTTGGGTGGTAGCAAAAATCTGAACTTCTAGCAACTCTCAGATCATACAGATGCTGCTGGGTCAAGGTCCAGATTTTGAGATCCTTGCGTAAGGGTGCTTAGCCCCGACTGGATGAGAATCGCCTGATTCTGAGGCCCAGGTCCCACCCCAGACCACTTAAGTCAGCAGGGGCCTGGGAACAGGTATTTTTTAAAGCTCCTGGTGCAATTCCACTGTGCATCCAGGGTTGAAAAAACAACTACAGTGTCTGTGTCCAACCTGTCTCCAATCAGAATCATTTCTAGAGGCTGTTAAGCCCTCACCATCCTCAGTTCCCAGAGGGTTTTGGTAAGAAGCAGTAGGTCCAGCAAGGGTGCAGCGAGAAGCCCTGGGTGCCTGGAGGTAGGAGGGGTATGTGCGAGAGGCACAGAGAATCCTCAGAAGTGATGTGTGCCTCTTCCTCAGTGTTGTTGGGGCCCAGCCCTGCACCCCAAAAAGAGACTAGATTTTTAAGAAAATGAAACCACTAAACAGGAAACATCTGGCCCAGGAGGCTGAGCAGACAAGCAAGGTTTTGCATTGGCCCCGGAAACCTGCAAAGCACACAGCCTAGGCCCTAGAAAGGAAGCAGCGGGGTCAGCAGCACCTCTGCTCACAATGCTGCTCTAGGCAGGGGGGTCTCCCTGGTGCTGCCACAGGGGCAGCTGCTGGTCAGGGCGGAGAGGCGTGCTAAGTGTGCTGTGTGAGCGTGCAGGTGTGCTGTGTGACCAGGTATGGGCATGGGGTCCAGGGCTGCCCGCCCCCCCCCCCCACCCAGGGCGGGGATAGAAAGTGGGAGGGGTTGGAAGGTAGGGCTGGCAGCAGCTGCTGCCGCAGGTGGACAAACAGGTGAGGAGGTGGCAGGATAGAAAAGGCGCTCCCTGGAGACCTGCATGCAGAAAGCCGAAGCCAGGGAGACATTTGAAGCAAGAGATAAAGAAGATGGAGAAAAAGCAGAACACAAAGAAATATGGGAGAGCAGGTGCTGGGCGGCCAGGTGGTCCCACAACAGGAAGCAGGCAAACAACAGGCACGTTTGGGTGGAGGTCTGAGGCTCCTCCCCTCGGGAGGTGGGGCCAGAATGGGACAGAGACAGAGGTAGTTCCCACTCCTTTCCCCAGCACTTGCTTCTCCAGGAGTCAGTCTGAGTCAGGAGGATCCACCGCTGGAGAGCAAGTGTCACCTGTAGTGTGGCCTGAGCAGCTGCGGCGACGAGGGTCATGTGGGTGGAGGTGAGCAAACTGGGCAGCAGAGAATTTAAAAATCCTGGTGGCCAGACCGGCTCCAACAGGATGTTGGGGTGGGGGGACAGGCAGGAGTAGTTTTCAAAGCTCCCCGAAGGGTGCAGCCAAGGACAGACGCCCCTGCAGTGGAGGTAGAGAGGGACGCTCGGGGCCACCAGTGCTGGGCGGCAAGCCAGCGCCCTTGAGGATAGTAAGTACAGGGAAGCTGCAGCGGGAAGATTCTCTGAAGACTTATTAGATGGGAGGAACCCCAGGCAGCATTGTTTTGTCAAAGGAAGGTGTCCCCATCCCCAGGGTCAGAGTTGGCAATTCTTACCCTCTGGAGCTGGACACATTTCAGCTGTGCTCCTGGCCCCACAAAGGATTACATTCGGCCCGTCTGATTGCTGAACGGAGAGAGACATTGACCCGCAGCTAGTTTCCGGCAGCCCGGGTGCAGAGCTCCACAGAGAACACAGGAACCAAGACTGAGGTGAGGACCTGGTGGGGAAGGAAGGGGAACCCCGGGGCCGGGGCAGAAGGACCCAGTGCAATTCCTGGGCTGCCGTCTTCCCATTCTCCTGGGTCCCCACCTTGGCTCCTTGGCCTTGGCTCCAGGACCTCAACAGGAACAGACTGAGCCCCTTGTGGAGAGGGGTGGGGACGCATCCATCCTTGGGCCTCAGCCTCTCCCCTGGGTGCAGGCAGAGAGTGGCAGATACAGTTGCCCTGGAGCAAACCTAACTATACACAGCACACACACACACCCCCCCCCCCGCCCCCCGCACTATCTCCTATCCTCTGGTCCTGCCTCCTTCCCTCGCCTCCACAGACCACCGGGTCCCCTGACAGGCAGGTTATTTGCAAGTTAAAGTGATGTACTGTCTGTCCTGTTTCCAGCCCCCTGGACCAGGGCTAGCCTTCTGGGAGCCATGCAGTTACATGGGCCTCACATCTGGTTTAACGCTATTCTATCGCTATCTCAAAAATCTTAATACTTTTTGCACTGGACCCTGTGGATTATGTAGCTGGCTCTGCACTGGGCTCTTGCTGGAGACTGGCGCTCTCTCTCCCATGGCAACAGCATCAAAGCTCCTCCTCTGCTTTTCTAATTCCTCCCTCCCCTGTGACAGCAGAAGACAGCAACATGAGCTCCATATACACAAAGGGACCTCACAAAGAGAAGGCACGTACCCAAGGGAAGAGGGAAACCCAGAGAGAGGTGGCATCTGCCATTCTGAAACCCCAGCATACCCAGGCTCCACGGTGCAGGGTCTGGAACAAGCCAGGAAGACACCCAGTGACGTGATCTGGCATAAATTTCTTAGTAGCCTCCATACTCTTTAAGCAAGCTATAATTTTAATATCAAATGTGAGATTGACCATGGGACTTAACACCTAATTTTATGGAGTCTGCTATTGCTAGTTTCATCGGGATGAGTTCATACTCATACTTCCTCAACGAGGCGGCAAATTCTGAGGCCAGGGACCTCATCTCATAATTATGTGGACACAACATAGTCTTGGGTTCAAGTACATGGCTGGGTGCAGGGTTTCCTTGCAGCTTGATTCGCTTGTTTGGGCTCATAGGACTGTTATCTGAAGGAAGGAAGGCGCTGGGAGGGCTTCCGTGGGGAGAGGGAAACAGTGTCTGAGTGTTAAGGGTGAGGGCTGGGTGTCTGCAGAGCCGATTCCAGTCCCAGCCCTGCTGCTGGCCATGTCCTCTGCGTGACTCTGCATCGAGCCATCTCTCTGCCAGCCTCCATCCCCTCACCTACGAAATGGGAGTAATAGTGGAAGCTGCCTTCTAGGTTTGTCACGAGGTCCAAAGGAACTACACCGTGACCCCTCCTGCACTTGAATGTGCACCCAGATCTCCTGAGGGTCTTAGGTAAATGCCAGCTGTGTGTCAGTAAGTCGCAGGTGGGTCTGAGCTGCTGAAATTTGTAAGTGCCCGAGTGATGCTGATGCTTCTGATCTCCCAGCCAAATTTTATGGTGACATTGTGTGGTCCCCAGATAAGCAGCACTGCATCACTGGGGAAACTTGGTAGAAATGCAGATTCTCAGGTGCCACTGGACCTACTGACTCAGAGACTCTGAGGGTGGGCATGGCCAAACCATATGAACAAGCCTTCCAGATGCTTCTGCTGCAGGTGGGTTTGAGAACTCTTCAGCTCAGCACGGTACCTACTTTTCAATCACACGAGTACCAACATAAGTACCTGTTAGGTACGTAAAAGTGTGCTCAGTGATGTGGTAGGAGCAAAGACCCTGGAACCCTCCTGGTCTCTACCTGCTTAGAATTTAGCTCACTGGGCACCAGATGTTGTGTATGTAAGAATGGGGGGAGGAGGTAGGTTGGGGGGTATGCTTATGGGAAATGCAGATTTAAGGTTTGTCTACCATAAGAGATTTTTTTTCACCCCCAAGAGATTTTGATTCAGTAAGTCTAGATTTTTAAAATAGAACCCCAGCGTTTTCTGACCCTTATTCTGTAATCCACTGACAATCCACCTTCATTTAGAAGGTGACACCAGAAAACTCATTGGAAGTTAACCAGCTGCCAAGCTGTGTGATGCAGACCCTTGTGTGCTTGAAACATCTTTTGGAAGGGGAAGAGGTTGCTACAACCTGGCGAACAAGCAGAATCCCTTGGATGCGATACAATGTCAGCCAGTAGAACTGGGTGGGATGGACGCAGCCTTAAGCCCTGCACTTTACGTAACAACTCAGCTACATCTTGTAAGTCCTGTTCGGTTGAACATCTCATTCCCATTTTACAGGTCAAATGCCCAGAGATATAATACATTAAGTGGCATCTTCACAGATACCCAGTTGGTAAATCTCACAGCTGCAATTCACACCCAAGCCCCCATGACTGCCTTTGAAGGCTCTAGAGCAGGAGCGGGACTTGAAGACAGAGATCATTTGGAGATGTTAGTTTGTTAAGGGTGGGCAAGACAGACAAGGGACCAATGACAGCAATCAGCCTGGCTATGGTCTTCTGGCCAAGGAAAGTAAACAAAGGAGACTCAGCTTTTGACCATCATAAAGTGCACGGAGACCTCTCGGGGTAGAGGACAGTTATTGACAATGGAAAGAAGCCACAGTAGTGTAAACAGACATGGAATCCAAAAACCTCAAGCCCATGTCCCTTTTCTTCCTAATCGTGGCCCTGAGCAAGATATTTCCTGTCTTGAACCTGTTTTCTCACCAGTAAAATGGAGATTATAATCCCTGGCTTGCCTGCCTCAGAGGTTACTGTAAACACATGTTTACACGTTTTGGAAACTGTAAGGTGAAATACTGTTAATAGTGTCAGCTAAGCTGCCTTAAATGGTACTGGGCATATTAATAGACTTAGTCCAAGGAGAACTTTTCGCCTGTCTTTTCTCCAAGAATATATTTTCAAAAACTGTAAGTCCTTACCACCGTTTCAGCTTGGGCAGCTAATAGTTCTTCTTTTAGTGGGAAGGTGCAATTTAAAAATAAAGATTTCTTTTCATACCCAATTCTTGTGATTTTCCCATGGCTTCTATGGTGGAAGGAATTTATAAGAATTTTTCTATAACACTTTTGTTGAGATGAAATTCACATTTTATCAGACAATTCATCCACTTAAGCATGCAGTTCCATGGAATTGCGCAAACATCACCACCATCAATTTTAGAACATCGTCATTGACCCCAAAGAAACCCTGTACCAATTAGCAATCACTCTCCATTTCTCCCCAAGCCCTCCAGCCCTAGATAAACTTTAATCTACTTTTAAGATTAATATTAATATTAAACAGTAAGGTTTTTTGAAAATCGAGGTGGTCCAAGAACCACCTGCATAGAATCACCTGAATGGAGTTTAAAAATGCAGATCACTGTGGCCCCTTCAGACCTAGTAATCAGAACTCTGCAGCTGGAGCCCAGATGCTGCCTTCCCAGCTCTTGTGATTCTTGTTCACACCAAGGCTTGAGAACCACTGCTCATCCTTGGATTAAAGGAGAGAGACAAGCTGTCTGGGGAGAGATGGGGGGCAGAGGTTGACAGGCACCTAGGACTAAGATGGCTCTTCCTGTCTCGTCTTCTTTTCTCTTCCCCAGCTTCGCTGCCCACCTCTGTGCCCTTTCTCACGCTGACTCATCCCATGTGTGGGTATGATCACTGAACTTCAACACACGAAGTACTCCTTGCCCTGTGATACCTCCAGATTCTCACCAGAGGGCACCAGAGCATCTCCAAAGCCAAGCCGCCCTCCCCTTCCAAGGCAGGCTCTCCACTCAGGATGGTCTCCCAATCTCAGGCCGTCCCTCACCTTACCGGTTCTCCAAAGGATGTCAGGCCACAGGAGGGTGCACGACTGCTAAAAAGCAAAAAGCACTTATTACTTGAGAGTCCTGGAGAGTTTGTCTAATGCCTCTGAGCCCAAGTTTCTCCTCCTAACAAGGAAAAATACGAACTTGGCTATTGCTGTGCTTTCAACAGTGAAAGGAGATAACGGCGGTAACGCTCCTCCATCAGCTCCTGGCTACTACTGTTCTACCACAGGCAGTGATTTGCACTGCTAGGAAACCAGAAGCTTGAGTGGCCAAAACGTGTATTTCTTAACTTTATTATGCTTTAGGAGCATGAACTTAATAGAGCTAAATAAGGAATATTCAGTTCTGAAATTTTGGATCATCTCTGCAATGAGGTAGGTGTGCGTGGCCTGCCCTCTCCCCAGCCCGCGTGAATGCTAGAACTTGATGTTCAGTGGATACACCCCACTTCAGAGACCCTCATGAGCTAGGACTTCTCGAAAGGATGGGTTCAGGAACTTGACCTTAGACTTAGGTACACTGTGATTGTGTTTTAGAGAAATTGTTATTTGCTAAAACCCGTTAAGTTTTTGTAGGTGTGTAAGTGACAGAAAAATGAATTTTATAAAATGCTTATAAAAGTACTTATTTTATTATTATTTATAATTAATTTCATAATGAACAAATCTAAGTTTCGTTTTGACTAAACCGGTGGGCAGTGAAGCTGGGGAAAAGAAAGGAGGAAAAGAGAAGAGCCATCTTGGTCCCAGGTACCTGTCAGCCTCTGCCCCCCAGCTCTCCAGACAGTTCTGAGAAAGTGCTTCACAGGCCTTAGAGGATGTCCTTACATCTTTAGCCTCATTTCTCACCAGCCACACACACGTACACACACACACACATACACACGCATACACACATACACACATACTCACTAAGCTCTTCCGCATTAGGATACTTCCTGAGCCTCAGACACAATGCACCTTATTTTACTCTGTCTTTGTTCATACTACTCTCATCATCGTTTTCTTCCCTTTTCCAACCAGAAATATTCCTATTCAGTCTTCCATACCCAGTCCAAGTGTCACTGGCATCTTTTGAGAAGAGTTCTTTGATTCTTAAGGCAAAGTTAAGTTTCCTTCCTCAATATTTCCATGGTACCTCAACTCCGACATTTTTTATCTGCTTTGTAACAAACAGGCTAATGGGATCTCTTTGCCCACCAGAGGTGGCCTTAAAATTGACCCCTCCACGGATCTTAGGCTCTGACTCAATGCCCTCATGCCAAGCCAGCAGTCACTCCATTTCAGTCTGGGATGCCTGCTATGAGGTCAAGTGGCAGAGCTCAGAAAGCCTTCAACAAATATTTTTTTTATGTTTTATTTATTTTTGAGAGAGAGCATGAGAGGGGGAGGGGCAGAGAGAGAGGGAGACAGAGAATCCCAAGCAGGCTAAGTGGTGTCAGCACAGAGCCCAATGTGGGGCTCAAACCCATGAACTGTGAGATCATGACCTGAGTCAAAGTCAGATGCTCAACCGACTGAGCCACCCAGGTGCCCCTACAACAAATCTATTTTTAACATATATCCAGAAAAGTGAGACAATCATAAGTGAATACTTTGTAAACGAATTTCTGATAAGTGAACATACTCATGTGATCAAGAAACAGAATGTCAGCAGCCTCCAGAAGCCCCTCAACAATTGTATTTAAAAGTGCATTTCTATTTAAACTCATAATTTCAAAAATGACCCATCAAATTTCAAATATGCAAGCAGATACTTGCTTTTCCAAGATATTTTAGAAGGTACAGAAGCCAGAGGCCCCCGAGGAAGCCACTCTGAGGATCTGGAGGCACTGTGTCCCTTTGCAGCGCAACACCCAGGCCCTCAGCTAACCTGCACCCCACAGTGGGCACTCCTGAGCTTTAGAGCTGACCCAGGATCAGGGGCAGCAGGTACATCATCTAATTGAGTGAAACCACTAATGACGTTTGAAGAACAAGCTCACGTTGGCTATAAGGACATTCCAGGATAAGTTAATGGAAGTGAGGTCGTGAGCAGCTGCTGTTGATCACCTACCAACTCTGTGCCCATCTCTGCCAGGGACTTCCCATATACCACCCCCCAGGGAGACCATTGAGAGTGTCATCCTATCTGAAAGAAGAGGGAGCTGAGGAGAGCTAACAGGACTTGTCCCAAATCTTCAATCTATCATGCTCAGAAGCCCCAGAACCAGGATTTTGATCCATCTGACTCCTGAGAACATCTTTCTAGAAGTAATAGCATAGGGAAAGGCACTGAGGTGGGAATGAGGACCACTTGTCCTGGGCACTTCCACCCTGGGGGAACGGACACACCCATGTGACATCCCACTGAGGAGCAATGAGAGTTAAGGATGGAGGTGGGGGGCGGAGGAGCACCCCACGTCACAGAGCCGGTGGGCAGAGGGGTGGAGAAGCACCCCATTTCAGAGGGGCATCCTGAAAATAGGTAGAGGAGCCTTAGTGAAGGGACTTCAGCTTGCCCCAACCAGCTACTTTGCCCCTCCTGCCCTTCCGTGTATGGTTAAGAGTCTGTGGTGGGGACCTTGGTTTGTGTGTGTGTGTGTGTGTGTGTGTGTAATGTCTTAATATACATTTTTCTTCTGCATTTCTGCAGCTGTCTTGATGTTTCCTGTTGGCGTGTTTGGTAGTCCCCACTGCCCTGGTATTTTCCATTAGAGGAAGTGTACTGGCTCTGTTATCGACATATTGCCTTGGCCCCCAGCATCACACAGGGGTTAGAATGGTACCCTGATCTTCTGACCTAACGTGCTTACAGGAAAAGCACAGGCCCAGCAGCCCACAAGTGGGACAACGAGCCTGGGTGGCTGTTCTGTGTGTGCCCATATTCCAGCACATTCCTCTTCTCTCGAGAGGCCCCTGTGTTCCAGGGAGGAGTGCCGGGCAGCACGTCGCCTACTACCCCCTCAGGCTGACCTTCAAGGGTCTTCTGTGGGGCTTGTCCACCTGCCCAGGCGGCTTGATGCCCTGTGTTAACGGCAGCCACAGTGTCAAAGGTACCACGTGCCTTGGAGGTGGATGGCGTGGCTGGCTCCTGGCTCTACCGCCCACCAGCCCCGAACAGTTTGCCTCACCACCCCTCTGTTTCCTCGCCTTTTAATAAAAGGCGATGGCACCTGCAGGGATGAAGAAGCATCCGCCCTCCACCCCAGAAAAGTAGAAGTCCCAAAGGACAGAGCCAAGCAGCGGGTCCCAGCACAGTGAAGTGCTGAGTGGCTTCTTTTTTTTTTTTTTTTTTTTTTTTAACGTTTATTTATTTTTGAGACAGAGAGAGACAGAGCATGAACGGGGGAGGGGCAGAGAGAGAGGGAGACACAGAATCGGAAGCAGGCTCCAGGCTCTGAGCCATCAGCCCAGAGCCTGACGCGGGGCTCGAACTCACGGACCGCGAGATCGTGACCTGAGCTGAAGTCGGACGCTTAACCAACTGAGCCACCCAGGCACCCCTGTGCTGAGTGACTTCTGATGAACGGCTCTGCTCACTCCTCACCCTCCCTGCGCCTTCTCACGGGGCCTGATGCTGGTTCCAACAGCCCCCAATAGCTACTAGGCTCTCATCTTCCCCATCACCTCTGGGTAAACAAGCCCCAAGTTCAGTGTCTCCAGACCTGCACTCTTGCCCAGACCAGTCTTCCATCTCCAACTGCATCCTGGGCATTTCCACTGACCTGTCTAGACATCTCAAGCTCCCTGCCACAAAATGAACCTTACCTGCCTTTGCTCTACCTCAGATTGTCATTTCAAAATTGTTATTAAAGAGCAATAGACTTATTGGGGCATTTGGGTGGCTCAGTCAGTTAAGCGTCTGACTCTCGACTTTGGCTCAGGTAATGATCTCACAGTTTGTGGGATTGAGCCCTGCATCAGGCTCTGTGCTGAAAACATAAGACCTGCTTGGAATTCTCTCTCTCTCAATCTCTCAAAATAAATAATAAACATTAAAAAAAAAAACAAGAGTAATAGACTTCCCTTGAAGTGCACATATCGTTAGTATACAGCTTGGTGGATTTTCACAAACTAACACACCCCGGTAACCAGCATGCTGATCGAGACACAGAACGTCATCTGCCCCCAGAAGACCTTCCTGTTCCCCTTCCAGTGGTGGCTGACATACAGATTTCTCTTACTCAGGTTAGCCTGTTTCAAACCTTGCGTAAATGGAATTATACAATCTATTATTATTCTTTTGTGTTTTGCTTCTTTTGCTCAATGCTGTGAGATGAATCCCTACCATGGCCCAGGGTTGTCAGGCACTCATTCTCTTGAGGCACAAATAGATCATTATTTATCCTCTCTACCACTGATGAACCATCGGGCTAGTTCCTATCTGGGGCTGTTACGAGCCGTACTGTACCGAACTTTGTGGTGCGTGTCTTTTGGTGTGATGGATGCACGTCTTTCGTCTGTGCATGTTGCTGGGAAGGAATTGCTGGGCAGTGCAGATGCCTGCTCTAGCAGAGACCGCCAGGCAGTTCCCTAAAGCAGTTATAGGTACATTTCTTCCAGCAGCGGATGTGAGTTCTGGCTGCTCCACATCCTTGCCAACACTGGACGCCATTTTTGATTGATTCAACCTTCACCCCGTGCCTATCTGTGTCCCTTCTGCCCAGACTATCTCATATGTGCAGCCTTTTCCCGTTGACCCTGCCCTGCTTCAGGTTCAGGCCCTGTGAACTCCCGCCAGCCTCCCTAGCTTGGGCCTTCAGGCTCCGTGAAGCACTCCCGGCCGATCCTCCCTAAATGTGGCTTTAATCATCACGCTGTTCTTTCCACACACCTTCAATGGCTCCTCGTCTCCTATTACATTAGAGCTACATCTCTTCATTTGTCTGGCTTTGGACACTGTCTGCAAACCTAGTCAATGAACAAGTAGACCCCATCTTTCCCTCAGGCCTCAACGCCACCTCTACAACTCTCGTATGGTGAATTCCAATGCCTCAGTCCCTCTCCCTGTAAGTCTGGGATGTCAGCTTCTCTGGCAGGAAAAATGTCCTCCTTGTTAGCAGTTCTGTAAGAAACCCCCCAGCTGGAGAGGGTTAGGGCTGGCAGAGGCTTAGAGAGCCTGGTCCAACAGCCCTGTTTCCAAAGAAGCCCCAAGTTATAAAGAATTTTTTTTTTAATCCTAATGACTTGGCAGGTATTTTTGTGACTTTCTTAAGGTGACAGCTATCATTTCTTACTTGCTGGTAGCTTTGATCTGAAAGCAGGCAGAATTGGGGATATTAGCCGGATGGGGAGAAGAGGGGCAACAGATAGAAATTCCAAGTCAGCTCTGCTTTTAAAACTGCTTCTTGGTGAGAGAAACGTCCTCACCAGCGGAAGCTCTCAAGCAGCCACCACATTTAAGGAGCTTTCTGATCTGTAGAAAGTTTTCGAAACCTCCTGTCATTACAGAGAATCACAGAAATAAACGCAGAGGAAACAGAAATCAGATTTGTCTTACTTCTCCCAAATTTTAAAAAGGCAAATAAAACTATGTGTTTTGTTTGCTTACAGTTACTTATAGTTATCACTTAAATTCTTTACACAAGGGACCCCAATATACTCTAGTTCATATTGCCCATCTTTAGAGCTTAGAGCATAATTTTGCTATTTGAAATGGCCAGAGAGGTTCATAGGCCCATCTTTTCTTCTATAACGTAGCATTTTTCTCATCTGTCCTTCTGATGCGGAGTCCTTCAGAAGGGATTCAATGCCTGGCTAGTGTCTCCTATCGGGGGAAGCCCATGTCAGAGGACACCGTCAGTCTGGATGCCTTGCACAGATGGAGCACTGCCTTCCTTGGGGACCCGAGTGGGGGCTGGACCTGTGACCCACAGCACGCACCCTCCCGTGCAATCGTGAGGCTGTTCTCAGCCCACCAACACGCCATGTTTCTCTCGGCTGACTCTCAGGTTTCTTCCTGAAAGGCTGTTCCGTCTTTTCCTGCCTTCACCAAACGCTGCTCAGATGTCAAGGGCCCTATGAGGCCCCTACCTTCAGTAAAGCCCCGTCTGCCTACTCCAGACACCACTGATAGTATCCAAAGTCTTCTAGCTCTAAGCTGTGTCTGCTCACAATTTAACACTTCATTGCACATCATCTTGTATCATTTAAGAGAGCCCTAAAAGCTGCCAGTTCTTGATTAAACTTGACAGGCATCTTGTCCCTCCCTGGAAGACTGCATGATGGGCTTTCTTGTGGGTTAATGATATTACACATCCCTTCTGTGCTGAAGGAAAAGTTCCTTTCTGCTCATAGCATGACCAGTGATCACATACAGCCTTGAACCTGACACTAATGCTCTCCTGTGTCTTACTGCTGCACCAGATGTGAGAACCATCTTATACTTTGTGCCATCCACTACAGTCATGAGGACTTACCTTCGTACGGTAGGATGGGAAATTGGGGATGAATAAATGGCAGATAACTAGAGGGAGGGGGGTGCCTCAGAGCATGGCCTACAGCCTGAGAGAATGCTAAGTCTGAGGTCAGCAGGAGAGCAGCGAATGGGCAAGGCGTCATGAGTATACAGCCTCAGACCTGGGATGTAGAGAAAGGAGGAGTCAGCCATGCCCCACCCCCAATCTTTGGAGAGCCCAGGCCTCCTGGGTTTAGGGTGAGCCCAGGTTGATAGCTGGGATTGGGGCTGTCTTATATCACGATCTCCACCATGGAGACCCTGAAGGTGCAGGCTTCCTTTCTGCTCACCCCTCCTCAGGATGACTCAGTGACCCAAGAACTGGCCAGCCTGCATGCCTGGAGATGGGGCTCAATCCTCCCTGATTTTAAGACAGTCCTAGAGTCAAGCCAGAGCCTCTGACCAGAAAGGCTGACCTGTAAGCTAGAGTGCTGGGTGCTTGGTGCCTATGGCTGGTTGACCTGTGGCAGAAGCAAATGAATAAGGGCCATCCATGTGTGTTCCAGAGGGCAGGGGCCCTGCCCCCTGGACTACATGTCCCAGTCATAATGCAGGATGCCACTCTGAGGGCTGTATTTGACACAAAACTATCTCAGTACCATACAAGAACTCACCCCAGCCCGTCAAGTCCCCACGGTCACGGGCTCATTCACCCATTTATTCATCCATATACTCAATGAAGAGCTATTGAGGATCTCTATGACCCAGACACTGAGCTCAAAACTGGGGCTACAGCAGCGAACAACATAGCCCAGACTCTGCCCTCAGGAAGCTTGCAGTCTAGTGGGCAAACTCAATGGAGCAAAAGCTCACATGATTATGTAATTACAGACAATGGTCAATGCTGTGAGAGAAAGAGAAACACTCTGGGAGACGTGTGCTGTGACTGTAGTCCTGGCCTGAGAGTCACCTTCTCTCAGACAATGAGTCCCAGCGAAGGACAATTTAGCTGCCCCTGCCCCCGCGTAGGAGGGATAGCAAACGGGAAGGCAGGTATAGTTTGTAAAGTGTATTCAACATGTCTACTGGGTAGGGTAGACTATAAAAAGTACAGTTCCACACGGGTGTTTTTGCCTTTCAGCCAAAGCAGTTGTATACCAGGGTGGGGTGGGGGAATTACTGCAGGACCCCCAGGGTAAAAAAGCCAAGGAATCCCAGATGGAGAACCAAGTGGTGGGGGCCCCCAAGGAAACAGCTTGGGGAAGATCCTGAGCCCTGGGGGGTGGGCGCTGCTCTGGCAGTGTGGGGGTGTTCGTCCTGTGGGTGGGCAGGATGCAGTGGCCTCTGGCCGGACCACAGGTGCCGCTACTGGGCTCCCCAGGCAGGAGGAACCTGCCCCTGTGCGTGCAAGCTTCCCCCTCTCGTGACCTGTGATAATCTCTCTGCGGTGACTGCGGGCCTCGAGGCACTCACCAAGCCCATGTGAAGCAATCGACACCAGGCAGAGGGTGAGGCTTGATGGAGTGGCCTGATGGAGCCTAATGGGATGATGAAGCTTCTCCTGGAATGCTGCCTTCCAGCGGCGTGGCCCAGCCTGTGACAGCATGCTCCATGCTGCCAGCTGGACCGGCACAATGACTCACTTGGGCTCTCCATGGCGTCTCCAACCAAGACGTTGGAATTCGTAAACGGTCGCCGCTCGGGGGTGGGGGGCGGGGGGGGGTTGAATCCATCCCTTTTCACTGAGTCTCAAGGACAGGGATGTTTGAGAGGGTGCTTCCAAAACTTTAATGTGCATGCAAGTCCCCTGGGGACCTGGTTAAAATGCAGATTCTGATTCCAGCAGGCTGAGTGGGGCTGAGATTCTTCATTTCTAAAAAAGTTCCCAGGGATGTTGAGGCTGCTGGTCTGCGGACACTTTAAAGACTTGAGAACATCGGTAAGAGTGAATGAAATTAAACCTTCCCCACTTATTCGTAAGTGAGGAGGGTCAGATCCACCATCCATCACTCACTCAGCAAGCACTTGTTGAGCCCAAGAACTGAGGCCGTGATGGCACCACTGGCAGAAATAAGGAAGTCAGAGGTAAGAACTGTTTTAGATGCAAGTGAAGATAAAGATTACCTTTCCCTAAGTGTCTTTCGTGTGCCATGATCTTGCTTAATCTTCGGATTTGGCAAGGTAGGTATTGTTGATCTCCATAAATTTCATAATGGAATTAAGGCTTGGAAAGGTGAAATAATCTTCCCCAGGGTGGGATAGCTGGCTGGAATTAGAATCTGATCTGTCGAACTCCAAACTCCAAGCCCTCTCACTATGACACATGTCCTTGTTTTACAGGGTAAGGAAGTAGGATCGAATTCAGTCCAGTGGTTCTCAAACTTGCTGGCATGTTAGAATCATCAAGAAGACTTTTAAAGCTCCCATATCCCAAACCAATGACATCAGACTCTACTATCAGTGTTTTGTCAAGCTCCCCAGCAATTCCAATGTGCAGATAAGGGAGAGAGTCACTGAGCTAGTCCCGCTCCCCTTCTAATAAGTGAGACAATTTGAGAAGCTTATGGTTGAAGTCCATTCTCATCAGAACTAGTACCTCTCAATTCCTACTCCAGGACTCCTTCCAAGAATCCAGCTAGACACAAGATGATATATTAGGGTGAAGCAAGACCAGAGAGGATGTAGGATGGAGGTGCTTGCCAGGGAAAACTACGTAGAAAAGAGCAGAAAATGTCAGCCGATGCTAAAGTACTATAATTTTAGTACCTGAGGCGAAAATTCAGAAAGAAAAACTCACCAAACCGAAGTCCTTGACTTATCTCTAAGTCATCCTAGCATATGCTAGACAATGGATAGATGAGTGAATGGATGGAATAAGGAAGATGGGGTGGGTCCCATGGACAAGGAAATCTGAAACCCAAATTGAGCAGACAAGTGGGGACTCACACTGGGATTAAGGGAAGGGATAATGATGGGAGAAAAGCTTTCACCTAGTATAAAGCTACCATCACAAAAGGGACTAGTCCATTAGGAAACCTTGTGTTGGGATTTTATTTTTAGGATTGGAATTGTTTTTTTAATAATAGGATGAAATGCACCAAGTGGAGGAAAAAATGGAGCGATCTGTTTGAAGCAAAAAAAAAAAAAGTTTAAAGCTTTTCTAAGACACTTGGCACATCATCTCTTGCCATCATCAAGATGAAGGACTGAGACTTCCCACCAACCCTTCACATGGAAATCTCAGATTCTAAACCAAGCAAAACTCTGGGTCCTCCACCTGCCCCCAAAGCTGCCTTTGGGTAACTTTTTACAACTTCCAGATTTACACCTTTACAGACTTATTACAAGTCTGTAGTAGATATTAATTTAAAACTAGTTTTGCCCTTTAAAATTTTGGGGATGAGAAGCTATTGAGAAATTGGTGGTCAGCATTACACGGCAGTTGGCTCCGTCTCTGAGAGTCTGTAAACCCCAGATTCTGCAAAAGTATGAGTCAAGAGGAGTCAAAACTCCGAGTGACGTCAAATATTAAGAGTCCACATGGGGATGTTGTTTTGCTCATCACTTATCAGTATGTTTGTTTAAATTTCTTACTGGATTTTTTCCCCCTAATTCAACAGTGTTTAATTCATCCATCATTAATATTTTGTGTGGCTTTAATTATGAACCCACAGACCTTCATCTTCAAAGATGACATTGCCTGAGCTCTATCTCAGGTGTTTTTCTGCAAAGAGGATGAACTTTTCCACAACCATCCAGGCTCCCCTGGCCCACTTTGTCACATTGGCCAAGGTTCCAAGAAGCTGAGTCCTAACCTGGCTTCTTCCACTTGGAAACAACATCATTGGGGTGTTTTTCCAACCAAGGATTACAATAGTGCTGAGAATTGCCATGCTTTCTTTAAAAACAAGAGTTTGTGATTAATTGTGAACTCTTCTTCTAGTCTATTGCCATTTTTACATCTTGTTTTAAATAAGAAATTGAAATTTTTTATTTTCAAATAGCTATGTACAGAGAACAATGGCATTATAATGCTTAGGTGATATTTTTTAAGTTTTAACAAGAGATATTGCACCAAAAACATATAATGCCTTCTCCACTGGATTTAATTTTGGTTTTGAATGAAACATGGAATTAATTTCATTCTCTAAGAACAAGGTGCAGTGTCAGACTTGCACGGGAATTCTCCCCCGTGTCTGTCGTGGTATGCCTGCACAACTGCGTTTCTTATGCCAAGAATTGCTACGGTTTGAGTTAAGGCTTCGAGTTGAGGATTGCTAAGGCTCTGATGTGAATCTGTGGCCAGTTAAAGCATAATAGCTCAACTAATCAGCTCAACTGAAAATGCAGTAAGGTCCGCCTTTGAGCTGGTTGGCAGATAGGTAGCGGAGCTGGTTAGTTTGCTCTCAAGGTCCAGACTCTCTGCCTTTGGCCCCCACCCCAACTTGGCAGATGCCAACAGTGGGGAAAGAAGAGGCGAGGAGAACAGAAAGACGGGTGAGGGCCAGAAGATTCTGCATCCCTCTCTAGCTCTCGGCTGCCAGTTGGTATGAGGCAAAGGATGGTAATAGTGTGCATTTCTGAAAACCACAAAACTGTGCAGCCAGCACTCAGCAAGCCTCCAGTTGGGACAAGCGTGAGGAGCCCGAGCCAGCTGCCACCTCCTGAGCTCCAGAGGGCAGCCTCACCTAACACGTCCACACCATCCCTTGCAGTTTCTTGGCGACATTCCTGCCAGGTCTCTCTGTGATGCTCTCCAGTGAGTAATCCCGATTCTGGAAGTGACCTCACCCGTCCCACTCAGACTCTGGTGGCTGATGTCTTTGGCAAGAGCCTGTAGCCCTTGACCCAGAGAGCCCCGTGGGCAATGGTGGTGCCAGGTCATCCCACTTTCTCTTCCGGGCCCAATTATAAAATAAAGCTCGACTCCCCAAGCTTGGAGCCAATATCACAATATCTTTAATGGTGAGGAAACAATTGAATGAGCTTTAAATTAGTCTCAAGAGAGAGTTAGGGAAACAGGGCCGTGCCACTCCCCAGCCCTCATTTTCCCCAACACTTCAATCCTTTCCTCAGTCTACTCAAGAAATTGCAAAGATTCTACTCCTACCCCCTTTCCTATTGTCTTTCATTGGGATTTTTTTTCAATCCTGGAGAAACAAAACACCAGCAGGACCGTTGCTAGCTGACATGGCCCCTTCGTGCAAAGGCATCCTGACACCCTTTCCTCAAGACACTTTAATACCCTCTGCAACAGTTTTGTTGCAATGAATACATAAATGTCTAGGATGTTAGTGGTACCACTTTAGACGTGGTGCATTTGTGCAGTGCACAGCCTGCTCATCCTTAGACACTGGCTGTGGAGATAAGAGATCTACATGACGGACCTTAATGTGACCTGAGTTTAAACTAAAATCTGGAAAGAAGGTGCTGCATGGAAAGAAGGCATCTGATAAAAGTCATGGCGGGGATGGAGATTCTCTCGCCATTCTAATGTGTGCAGGAGAAACAATGAGCTTTTAAATGGAGCAGAATAATTGCATGACCGCATCTGAGAGCTAAAAATGTAGGCGCCTCACTGCCTCCTGCTTCTACCCAACCCCACACTCCCCTGGCAAGGACAGGCAGTGAGAGAGACGCGACACTATGCGCCAGCTTGCCTCTTGGCTCTACATCTAGGGAACGCCTGTCACAAAGGGTGCCCCCCAAATGACGTTCAGGGTCAGTGTGAGTTTGGGCTCTCATCTGGTGCTTTTTGTCTGACTGTTTACCAAACGACAACGTTGTGGGCTCGGAACACACTGCAGAGGAACATTGTGTCCCGGATTTGCTGGTCCTGCTTCTCTGGGGGGGGGGGGGGGGGGGGGAGGGGCAGGAGGGGATAAGAAACGACTTGAGAATAAGTTTCTCCCATGCTCCCTCTGCCATTTAGAACCTGCTGCTCAGGATGCAAAAGACACTCACGGCCGGCCACACTTCCCGAGCGCGGGCACTCCAGCTGTGCTGTGCTGAAGTCATTTGTAAAGTTTAAGTGTCTATAGGTAAACCCAGAGCAAACAGCAGTCCAGACCAGGTAGTGTTGGGATAATTTCTGGGTCAAACAACATGTATTTAGAAACACCTACAAATGCAAGACGTAGGAAACGCTGAAATCATGTCATTATCCGTAAATTTGTTCTCCTTCTTCACCATTTTTTTCATCTAGTTCCTTCCTCTTCTCACATATATTTTATGAACTTTCTCAAAACCTTTCTGGAGAGAGATCTGTTGGGAACAAAGACGACTCTTAGATCCCAACCTTGTTGTCTAGTATCTTCTAGTCCAGGTGGGATGGTGCAGCATAAGATACATTTTTTACAAAATAAAGGACAATGCCAGAGCTGTTGCGGGGCCAGGGGGTATGGTCGCCTGTCTAGTGAGGAGTAGGGACATAAATTGCTTTTGGTTCCCAGGAGTGTGGCATGGACAGGAGTCTGCTACGAAATCCAAATAGAGGAAGAAAGAAAGTGGGGTGTGAGGGTTTGGGCAGAGCAAGTGGGGAGAGGAGAGAGAGAACTTTCTAGGGGCAGAAATTCTATGGAGACATTCAGAGGAGGGAAAACTCTGCATACATTCGGTTGTGATAGAGCCAGACCGAGGGCTGGCAGATGGGTTCAGAGAGCCGGTGGAGGAGAGGGGCGCACACAAGGGGGAACTGGCGGGGGGACTCAGGGCAGGTGAGAAAAGAAAAGCAATGTCTGGGCTTAAACACTCAGCCAAAGATATGCCGTAAGTGATAGCAGGAGATGCTGGAGAAAGAACTGAGAAAAAGGCATCAAATTCTGCAACGAGGGTTGAAAAGCACCTAAGAACCCAGGTTTGCACCCATTGGGTGCCCAATCGTCCCTCTGCTCTCCTGCTCAGGGGGTTCTCTGCAAAGCTCCTGGGTGACAGTAGACACTTGCGCCTTGGGATCTTGCAGGACAAAAACTCGGGGAGCCTCGTCAGCCAGCCACCTATCCCCGAGTTGTTGCTGAACAGCAGTCTCCACTCTCATAACTCTGCCCCTTCCGGTGTCACAGCCGGGAAGATTTTCCCCGTGTCCAAGCTGGGAGGAGGGACCTTTCTGGAAAGCTCAAGGACAACCCAACCTCTATGGAGACAGGGAGGCGTCGGAATGGCGGCACCTCCACGGGTCAGGCACAGAGCTTTACCAATTATCCTTGCCAAAACCCATCACGACCTTTTTAGTGAGGAATCTCAGTTTCATAAAGGGGTGCGCACGTATCTAAGGTAAAACATCTAGGAACTGACGAAGCGAGGATTCGAACTCAGGTCCGCCTGACCCAGAAGCCCACATGGGCACACTGCCTGTTGTACACACCACATAGCAAGGCTGCATTTTGCAAGCGGTACTTTAGGTGTGACTTTACAGGAAGTGGGGAAGAGGATGGGGAGGGATGAGGAAGGTGGTCCTGCCAAGAAGATTTGGGACTCAATTCTGACCAAGGCCACTGAGGCAGAAGGCTGCATGGGTGCTGTGTGGAGGCAGCTTCAGGATTAGGATCGATGTGTTGATGGCCACGTTCACGAAGTTAATCAGTGAATTAGTGAAAAGCAAACCATGGGCAGCAGTTGGAAATATTGGATGGTGCTGAAGTACATCAAAGTACAAACTTTGGTGTTAGACTTTGGATGAGTTATTTAAACCCTGTGAGCCTCTGTTTCCTCATCTGCAAAATGGGGATAATGGCATTTAACTCATGGGTTTTTTGCAATTTTTTTAAATGTTTATTTATTTTTGAGAGAGAGAGCGTACAAGTAAGGAAGGGGCAGAGAAAGAGGGAGACAGAATCCGAAGCAGCCTCCAGGCTCTGAGCTGTCCGCAGAGCCCAATGTGGGGCTCAAACTCACATACTGCGAGATCATGGCCCGAGCTGAAGTTGGACGCGTCAGATGCTTAACCAACCAACTGAGCCACCCAGGTGCCCCTAATGTTTATTTTTGAGAGAGAGAGAGAGAGCACGTGCGGGAGAGGGACAAAAAGAGAGGGTTAACGAGGATCTTTGAAGCAGGGTCTGTGCTGACAGCAGCAAGCCCAACAAGCCTGATGTGGGGTTCAAACTCATGAACCATGAGGTGTAAGACCTGAGCCGAAGTCTGATGCTCAACCAACTGAGCCACCCAGGCGCCCCAGACTCTTACAATGTTTAAATGGCTGATGGGAATTAGAATGAAGTGATTAGCACAGTGCCCAGCACACGGAGTGATTCTCAACCACTCCCACCACTCTTACTTCTTACCGCGATCGTTATTATTACTGTGAGGGAAGGATTTATGTTCCATTTGCATGAGGAACTTCTAGAAACTAGTGTGATTCCTTTCATTCCCATTCCAGGCCCTCTGACTGTCCTCTTGACATTCATTTTTCCCTTTCAGGGTAAATCAGGAGCTTATTTTCTCCTTATTTTCCTACCACAAAATGTTGGAGGCAGATTTCTCTGAAGCTCAGAACTGTAATCATGAACCTGGACCTCTGGTCTTCTCCTAGACCTCAGACACACACACACACACACACACACACACACACACACACACAGAGGCATGAGCACACACACACACAGGCACGCACACACACATACACACACACACACACACACACACACACACACACACACCCTGAGCTGCAGCAGGTAGGAGTGGGGGCTGCCCACAAAGGGAGACCTGTGGTTTCGTGGGTGTCCAGTGGGAGGAGCCAGAGAGTCGCAGCTGCCTCGAGGACCTCTGACAAGCCCTTCAGCTCCAACAGGAGGCCAGAGGCCCAGAAGACAGAAACATCATGACATGTGCAGGGCTTTCTGGGGGTTGTCTGGTTTTTTGTTTTTGTTTTTGTTTTTAATTCCGTGCTCCATGAAGTGCACCTGAGTTAGTTAGATTCCTGCCATAACAGAGAAAGCCCCAAAAACTGAAGTTTAAGAAGGATGGGGGAAGAAATGGATTTTTCACTTGAATTTTAGATTTCTCTGCTATGGAATGTTTGCATCCTATTAAAAGGCAGCAGAGTTTGTCCTGGGATCCACACCTGGAAAAAAGGACATTCCAGGGAACTTTTATTTTTGGTTCCTCCTAACCGGGGAAAAGGGCAGGTTGGTTTCCAGAAAATGAATTGCATGCCCCTTGCCCTCCCCACCCTCACACCACACCCCTCGGGACTTTGCTGGATTCCTACACCTGTGCAGAAGCTGCGTGGTGTCTAAGAGAAAATTCCACCGGGAGCAGTCACGTAGCACAGGAGCCTACAGTATAGCAACCTGACCCTCAGTTTCTAGTTTTCAGAGACACTATGTTGATCTTTTTTAGGTCCAAACATTCCCCGAAATATTTCAGGGTGAGGGCAGGAGCTAAAGCAAGAGGGAAAAGACGAAGTTGCAGGATTATCCCTGGGCACGGATCTTGGAGCACCGCACAGAGATGGCACCAAATCAAGGCCAGAGGGGGAGACAGAGAGAGAGAGAGACATCAGCAGAGAGGAAAGAGAAACATCAGCAGAGAGAGACAGAGAGGGAGACACAGAGAGAGAGAAACAAGAGACAGACAGAGGAGAGACACACACAGAGAGAAACATTAGCAGAGAGAGACAGAGAGGGACAGGGAGGAAGGGAGGGAGGGAGCGAGGGAGGGAAGGGAAGAGAGAGAAACATCAGCAGAGAGACAGTGAGAGAGAGGAAGAGAGAGGGAGGGAGGAGGAGGGAGAGAAACAGCAGAGAGGTGGGGGGGAGGGGGAGAGAGAGAGAGAGAGAGAGAGACATCAGGTACAAGACAGGGGACTGGTCCTCCGCAATGCTTTGGCCCTGGGGCTCGAAGTGGGAGGAGAAAGCCAAGTGCAGGGGCGGGGGGCGGGGGGTGCAGAGCCAGTTTGAGTATAAAACTGTTAGGTGCCTCCTCCCAGTGCTATCTCCTCCTGAGCACCTCCCTCTCAGTGGAGCCCAGCAGGGCTCTATCAGCCAGTGCCTTCTGCCACCAGGAAGCCCGTGGAGTGTGAGTACCCTCCTCCTCCTCGTTTCTATTCACTTCCAACTGCTCCTTGCTGCCGGTTCGTCTTCTTACTCCTAATTGTTGCTTTTCGCCCTTTTCTTCTCTTTAATGAAGAAATACATCTCAGATGGTTGCAACTGAGTAGAAGCAGCCAAGTCGGAGTCCTGGCAGTCTAGAAAGCAACTCACCGAGGCTGCGGGCTTCTTCCTGGAAGCCTGGAAGCAATGTCTTTGCTCATGGTTTCCAAAGCAGGGTAGAAGGAGCACCTGAGTTCCATGTGCAAGCGGGGTTTGGGCAAGCAGTCCACTGCACCTGCCGAATGACTCTGGGTTCATCAATGCTCTATAGGAGTTTCGAGCGTGTTCTTGAAATAACTGAGTGAAGTTGGAAACCTATCATTTTGACTCAAAAAAAAGTGGGGTGCTAGGAACGGCTCTTCCCAACTCTGGCTCTGTGCACCTCTCTGCCTGTGCCGTCATGCTGACGGGAGTGTGCTGGCCCATCGGAGAGCCCAGTGGCCACACTGCAACCATAGATCTCACAGTTTCTTTGCTGCTGCATTTTCTGGTGTGGAATTCAGACCTCAAGGCTTCTAGGAGTGGTGCCTTCTGAGGACAGAAGTGTTTTCCTCAGAATACCTGACAGCATTTTCTTTGTTTCTGATAACAGCTTTAAAGAACACCGAGCACCTCCTACCACTTCAGACCAAAAGCTACCTAAAATCAGGATTATTGTAAGTACCAAATAAGTGTCAATGCTTTCGTTCTCTTTGTGATAGAGCATGAATGTTTAAATGTTTTCTTCTATGTCTGTACCCAAAATTTTGCATTGTTTTTTTTAAAGTGATACTTGAGCCATAGAAAATTAAAGACTTTCGGATCTCTCCAATTACACAGATTTCTAATATACCCTGGCAACAGAATGAGTTTTATTTCATAGACTAAAATAAGGAGTGTTGGTTGAATTGAAATCCTGATATTGTCTTGTATTGGAGTAAGTACTGCTTCATTTCACTGGTGATTTGGGTTATGACAAGCGCTTTCTGACTCCCGCTGGAAAGCTCAACAGGTGCAGCTTCCAGAATATTCCTCAGATGTTGTGAGGATGTGTCAGTGATAGAAAAGAACGAGGCTCTCTTTGAGGTACAGGGTCATGTCTGTTTGTCAGGAGAGTCACTGTTTCCAGCAAGGGCGTGGGGTGAGAATGGGGGTGGCTGGGCCCTTGGTTGTTGTTGGCCCCCTCCCCCACCCCAGGGTTATTTCAAGGTGGCCATGAACGCAGCCTGTGTGCGCTGCATCCCTAAGCACTCTGCAGACCTCCTCTTTGAAGAGGGGCTCCTTCACTGTTTGTTGACTTGAATAGACTCTCGGGTGGCATTACTGTGCCTGGCTCCAGGAAGACAAAAAACCACCACAGCTTCCGTATTGCACGAGGCTGACTCTGCCGAGTAAACTCTGATGGTCCCCACTCTGAACCTCAGTTTTCTCTTCTATAAAATGAAGGCTCGAACTACGTGCTCCTTACGACCTCACCCAGCTCTCATATTTTTCTCTCGTGGCTCTAAGAAAATACTGATGTTGAGCTCAAGGATATTGTCCTCTTAGATGTGTGTGATTTGGGTGACAGGGGACAGGCAGGAGCCATACAGGGGCCAGAGGGGTAAACACCGACACTGAGGGAATGTGACAGTCCCTACTTGTCTCTTCTATTTTCTTCTCTCCTTCTTTTTAAACCACAGGTAAGATGAGAGCCCTGCGATTGGTTTTTCATAATGTCGTTCTTTATCAAACAAAAAAAATGCATAATGCAACCCACAGACACTTCTGTTTGGTACTTAACTAACCAGATAGTTTAACCACGGATAAACCCCTACACACACAATTTTTTCTAAGACATGTCAGTAACATTTTTCACAATTGTGGCTTTTTCAAAGCAAGCTGGTAGAGGAAAGTAAAAATTAAAATAAAGGTGAAAAAAACTACCACACACAGGCAACTTTTCTGGAACTTATGAAGGAAGAATGATATCCCTGAATGGAATGGAAGTTTTTCTTTTTTAAAATAAAACTTAGAGGGGCACCTGGGTGGCTCAGTCGGTTAAGTGTCCAACTTCAGACCAGGTCATGATCTCATAGTTCATGAGTTTGAGCCCCGCACTGCACTAACAGTGCAGAGCCTGCTTAGGATTCTCTCTCTGTCCCTTTCTCTGACCCTCCCCCGCTCTCTCTCTCAAAATAAATAAAATAAACTTTTAAAAATAAATAAATAAATAAAACTTAGGAAGAGTTGCCACGCTTGTTGAATTCAACTAAGGATTGTTTGTTATTAACAAGATGATATCCAATATTTAACAATTCTTATTTTGATACAAGAAAAAAAAATGCCACTTAGCAGTCTCTGAGACGGGGCTCTTGCTGTGCATTAAAAGTGTGGCTCGTATCTTACTACAGAAAATAGAGCCCACCCCCATGCCTTCTTCTCCTGTTTGTAAAGAACAAGGCTGAGGGAAATTGTTACATTGGCATTGGTCCCCAAGATGGAGCCCTAACAGTTTGCCTGATGCATGTCCCAGCCTAAAGCCCACGCCTCCCTCTAGACAGGCTTCAGATCTACCAACCTCCCGCTAGCAGAGAAACACAGCAGAACAAAGTCTGTGCAGTGGTCTCTGTGCAGGGTGGTTTGACATCATTTTTTCCTTTTATTTTAAACAAAGTAAAGTGAACATTCCATGTCTGTAGTCAGCTCATTGTCTCTTCTTGTTGATGGAGAAGTGTGCCTTCTCTGCTGGCAGTCTCCATCTGGGGCCACAGCTCTGCTCCCCAGAAACCCACTGGGCACCTCCTGCCTCCTACCACCCTGCATTTCACGTCCTCATCCTTCTGATTCACGTCTTTTTGCCCTCTGTCAAGTATGGAGAGAAAGGAAGGATGAATGGACAGTCTTTGGTTGGCGGCCCTGGTGATGCCCCTTGTGGTCCTCTTTGGAAAGACTCTTTTGGACTTAAGGTTGGTGAGGCTTCGCGCGGAGGCTCCTCCTGGCACAGCTTGGCCCAGGAGCGTGGGCCGCCGGAACAGGTATGATCTCTCTTTGCAGCCTCCGTCTCCAGGAACGTGGGGGCCTGCCCTCCACACTCTGGTGTGTCTTTTCTGAACACAGGCTGGGAAGTGGGGTCCTCATGCTCTGCTGAGTGGTGTGGCTTGAGCTCAGTGGCATACACAAGAGTCATGGCCGAGAAGTCACATGGTGCTCATCTTGGGTTAGATGCTGACTAATGAGTTTTGGTAACAGTGGAAAAGCGAGGAAACAAAGTAGTCTGGGCTTTAATCTTACCCTGCTTCTACTTAATTAGAGCTTCTTCCTTTCATTTTCTTGTCTTTTTAGTTAAATTTCATGACCTACTTAGATTTAAGAAATCTGAGTATCAGTAGAGGTTCCCTGCTGCATTCTCTTCCCGATTGGAATTATTAAAGTTCCCCCCAAGACCTGCAAATAGTCAAGCGTGATAGAATTCTAAGGTGAACTACAACCTTGAAGTTACTGGTTTCTCATGACCAGCGCTCGTGCCTGAGTTCTGGAGCAAGTTGTCAAGATTCAAGGGGTTCTGGAAGTGTTTAGTAGTTTAGAACGCATGGTTCCTGGTGTGGGGTGGGGGTGCCACAGCAGCACCTGTCTGCTTAACTCGGGAGAGGAGCCCTGTCTCCAGGGCATGGTACCCCAACAACTCATCCCAACATGTGGGTACTGGAGACATAAATCACAATAAGCCTTCTATGACTGTGGATTTAGACAAAAAATAACCCAGGCTTTAACGTTGGGTGGCTCCGCAGGGAGCTCAGGCCATGCAGGTTCTCAATCACGTCTGTCCAGTTAGAATATCGAGTCTGGCATCTGTTATCTCCAAAACCTCTGAAGTGGTGGTGTTTTTTAAATAAATAAATAGACGCCAGAAATTTCAAGAACATGAATTTGTTCACTCTGGAATAACCTATACGTTTAATTGTTCCTGTAGTTGATGGAAAACTTGTAATGTTTTCATTCAGTGCTGCCTCTGTAGAAACTGACTTCCTCAATTACAGAAACTTGAAGCAATTGTGTCTGAGGTCCTTGACGTTGCCTGGGACAAATCCTGATGCCTCTCACAGATCGGTCTAGCTTTGCACGTGGGTCACTAGAGCTGAGGAAGTTACTTACTGAACAATACGGTCAGTTATAAGATTTAAAGAGGAAGATATATGAAAATAAATGATAGCTATCACTTAGATTATAAAATAAAAGATAATTTTTCATAATTGCTTAGAATTTGAATAGTTTTCCATGTTTAACTCTGGGGCCAGCTGAGCTCCATATAGGCAAAGTTTTGATTCCTGACCTCCTCCAGCAATTTCAATTTAAGAATTTCTTAATGCCAAGGTTCATTGGAAATCTCACAAATGCTGGTGTCTAACACTATTTTGCCAAGACGAAATGAGCTTGCTCTAGAATTCGTTGCATAAATAGCTTCTGTTTTGCGTAATGATTAATGGCCGGCCATTGTTTAAAAGTGGAGCAGTTAGTTGGGCAGTGAAAGAATGGAATTGAAGTGTAATGGTTAATAAAAAAATCAGTGACCCACATTGATTTCTGTACTGGAATTAACAGAAGCCAAAACTAGACAGGATTGCAAAAAATAAAAATTTTGAAAAGGCGTAACTTTATTATCTTTTGATAGGTGTTTGTTGGCTATGGTAAATGCAACAGTGATGGGGTCAAAAATAACTATGAGAACCCCTTATGCACACCCTGGCCACAGGGAGAAGATGAGCTGGTTTATCTGCATAGATTTGGGGTATTACATGTCTTATATGCCTGTGGCTTCAACATTCCACTTGTGCCTTCTGGGATCTGAGAGTTTTGATGTTTTCCTACTCCCTGCTCACCTGGCTGTGCTCTTGGCATTTCTTGCATGCTCACGGTGGTCTTGCCATTGTCTTTCTCTCTTTGCCTATCTCTGGGATTACCTCATTGGTATTCTTCATTTGTTTCTACCGTTGGCACGATGAAAACTTCATTGTTGTCTGGTGGGTACCATTCTGGTGATGCTGGTGCTTTCCTATCATATAGTTATCATGAGAAGGGAAGAGCCTCGTGAACACAAGCCACGGTCATATTAGCATTTTCCCGAGGCACGCTGACTATAATCATGCCTCGTACGTTCTTATGTTTTACAATTCCTAGATTACAACTCTTTGGTTTTCAATAGATTGGTTCCCTTTTACCTTTTCCAGTGTCTATACTTTGTGGAATATTATCCTTGTCTGTTTTTCAACATTTAAATAACAAATCCCCAAAACAAAGAATGTCTGAGGCAGTTGCCCGATGTGGGGACATATTCAAGCAATCTTTGAGTTGGAGACTGTCTATGAGGGGCTTTACTTAGGCTATGTCAACGCATACAGACTGTTTTGTAAACAATTCTGCCCTTTCAAACCTTAAAATCTCCAGCAATTTTCAATTTTTTTGTGTGTATAAAATAAAAACTTAATTTTACAAGGCTGCTTGGGACTTCTAGGAAAGGTGGTGGAGTAGGAAGGCCCTAAGCCCCCCCCTGTCCCATGGATACACCTAGCTAACACTCACTTCAATGTAAATAACCCAGAAACCACCCGAAGACTGGCAGAAACAAACACCACAGCTAAATGTAAAGAAGAAGCCACATGGAAGAGGGTAGAAAGGGCAAAGACACGGTCAGGAGCTAAACGAACCCGCAGGTTGGTCCATGGTCATGAGGGAGTCCAGGGCACAGAGAGAGGACAGAAACACACCCCTGGACCAGGGAGCCCACACAGGGAAGACAAATCCCCATAACATTTGGCTTTGAAAACCAGAGGGACTGAATTTCATGAGTTCTCACAATGAGCAGGACTTAAAATCTGAAACTTTAAAATCAGCAGACTTGGCACTAGGAGAGCAGAGCAGGAGAGAGGAAACTGAGGCCCTGTGCTTAAAGAGACTGCACAACAGCCCTGTGGAGGCACAGCAGAGACGCAGCAGTTTGAAAAACGCCTGGGACATGCAGGAGAAAGAGTTATCTACTCGTCTCAGAGCACGTCCTGGAGGGACAGAGATCACTGGGAGACCCTCCAGGCACGAAGGAGCTTCCCTCCCGTGCCCCCCAGCATAAACACACCACCACCTGCAGGGACCAGAGGGGCGCTTGCAGTAGCTACCTAACTTGCTAAAGCAGCTCCCCCGCTGATCCACCCGCTGCAGACACACCTGCCTCAGCCCCAACGCTGCAGGGCCCCTTTTGGCTGGAGCCCATTCAGGGCAGTGCCACAGGCCTGGCAGAGTACAAGCAGGCCCGACAGGACAGGTGGTGGACTCCCTCCTGACCACCACTCCAAAGTGACTCCTGCCCCGGGAAAAGGGAAAGATAACCACACACACCAGTGAGACTACAGCCCCAGCAGTGGGCTGGGGGAAGACATCTGTCTGACTACAGGCCCTGCCCACCAACAAAAGCTTCTCAGTGGACAGCACGGGGAGAGCACCCTGCAGATGGGTGCTACCGCATCTCTGGCAAATGCCTGGTCTGACTCAACTCAAGCCCCAGGCGTCCTCAGACTGGTCCACTAACACCACACGGACCAAACCCTGCCCACAACGGGCAAAGAAAGTCGCTGCAGACGACCGGACTGAAGGAGAAATCAGCTCAGTCACAAAAGCTGGATGCACGCAGCACACTTAGAAGACACCCCTGGAGCACCAGGTCCTGGTGAACAGGGGACGCTGCACTGCAGGGCACTACAGGACCTCTTCATAAGGCCATTACTCTCCAGTGCAGGAGACATATCTGACTTTCTTAGCACAGAGAAACAGATGCCAAGACAGACAAAATGAGGAGACAGAGGAATATGTCCCAAATGAAAGAACAGGACAAAATCACAGCAAGAGATCTAAGCTAAATGGAGATAAGTAATATGTCCGATAAAGAATTTAAAGAAATGATCATAAAGATACTCACTGGACTGGAGGAAAGAGTGAGGGACAACAGTGAGACACTCAGTGATGATAAAAAAAGAACCAAACAGAGATGAAGAACACAATAAATGAAATTAAAAATACACCAGTTGGAATAAATAGCAGACTAGAAGAAGCGGAACAAATCAGTGACCTAGAGGACAGAGGAAAGGAAAGCAATCAAGCTAAGCAAGTAAGAGGGGAAAAAATTATACAAAATGAGAATAGATTTATAGAACTTAGTGACACCATCAAGGGTAATAACATTTGCATTATAGGGATTCAGAAGAAGAGAAAGTAAGGGGGGGCGGAAAATTTATTTGAAGAAATAATAGCTGAAAAATTCCCAAATTTGGAGAAGGAAACAGAAATTCAGATTCAGGAGGCACAGAGAGCCTCCAACAAAATCAACCCAAGGAGGTTCCCACCAAGACACATAGTAATTAAAATGGCAAAAAGTAGTGATAGAATTTTAAAAGCACCAAGAGAAAAGAAAACGCATACAAGGGAAGTCCCATAAGGCTATCAGCTGATTTTTTCAGCAGAAACTTTGCTGGCCTAAAGGGAATGGCATTATATATTCAAAATGCTGAAAGGAAAAAAATCTGCAGCCAAGAACACTCTATCCAGCAAGGTTATCATTCAGAATAGGAGAGATAAAGAGCTTCCCAGACAAACAGAAGCTAAAGAAATTCACGAACACTAAACCAGCCCTAGAAGAAATGTTAAGATAGGAGACTTTTTGAGTAAAAAGCAAAGACCACAAGTAAGAGTAAGGAAAGTAGGAAACACAAAAGCAGTGAAAAAAAAAGTGTATCTGCAAAAATCAGTCAAAGTACTCACAAAATAAAAGGATGTAAAGTATGACACCATATACCTAAATATAAGGGCAAGTGGAATAAAGAAGAGGTTCAAACTTAAGTGACCATCAACTTAATATAGACTGCCAAATGCAGAAAATGTTATATACAAACTGAATGATAATCACAAATCAAAAACCAGTAATAGATATGCAAAAATTAAAGATAAAGGAATTCAAGTATAAAACTAAAGAAAACCAACTAATTGTGAGAGAAGAGAGCAAGAGAAAAAAGGGAAAGAGAAAAACCACAAAAACAACCATAAAAAAGTAACAAAATGGCAATAAATACATACCCATTAATAATTATCTTGAGTGTAAATGGACTGACTGCTCCAATCAAAAGACATAGGGTGGCAGAATGGATTTAAAAAAAAAAAGACCCATCTAGATGCTGCCTGCAAGAGATTCATTTCAGATCTGGAGACACATACAGGCTGAAAATAAAGGGACGGAGAAGCATTTATCATGCAAATGAATGCAAAAAGAAAGCCAGGATAGCAATACTCAAATCAGACAAAGTAGACTTTTTTTTTTAATTTTTTTTTTAACGTTTATTTATTTTTGAGACAGAGAGAGGCAGAGCATGAACAGGGGAGGGGCAGAGAGAGAGGGAGACACAGAATCTGAAACAGGCTCCAGGCTCTGAGCTGTCACCACAGAGCCCGACGCGGGGCTCGAACTCACGGACCGTGAGATCATGAACTGAGCCGAAGTCGGACGCTTAACTGACCAAGCCACCCAGGCGCCCCCAAAGTAGACTTTAAAACAAAGATGGTAACAAGAGACAAAGAAATAAACTACACAATAATAAGGGGAACAATCCAGCAAGATAAAACAAGTGTAAATATTTATGCATCCAACATGAAAGCACCCAAATACTTGAAAAAGGTAATAGCAAACATAAGGAAAATAATCAGTAGTAATACAATAATAGTAAGGGACTTTAACATCCCACTTAACATCAATGGACAGATCATCCAAATAATAAAGCAATAAGGAAACAGTGTCTTTGAATGACACATTAGACCGTATGGATTTAAGAGATACAGTGAGAACATTCCATCCTAAAACAGCAGAATACACATTCTCTTCAAGCGCACATGAAACATTCTCCAGAATAGATCACGTTAGGCCACAAGTCTCAATAAATTCAAAAAGACTGAAGTCATACCATGCCTTTTTTCTGATCACAACACTATGAAACTACAGATCAACCACAAGAAAAAAATCTGGAAGGAACAAAATACATGGAGGTTGGATAACATGTTATCCAACAACGAATGGGTCAACCAAGAAATCAAAGAATAAATCAAAAAATTCATGGAGACAAATGAAAATGAAAACACACACACAAAAGAAAGGAAGAAAATGAAAACACAATGATCCAAAGTCTTTGGGATGCAAACGTGGTTCTAAGAGGGACGTCATATAGCAACACAGGCCTAAATCAAGAAGCAAGAAATATCTCAAATAAGGAACCTAACATTACACCTAAAGAAGCTAGAAAAATAACAAGAAACCCAAATCAGAAGAAGGAAGGAAATAATAAAGATTAGTGCAAAAATAAATTATATAGAAATTTTAAAAACAATAGAACAGATTGATGAAACCAGGAGCTGGTTCTTTGAAAGGATCAACAAAATTGATAAACCTTTAGTCAGACTCATCAAGAAAGAGAGAGAGAGAAAGAGAGAGAGAGAGAGAGAGAGAGAGAGGGAAAGAGGTAATTAAAATAAACAATATCACGAAAGAGGAGAAATAACAAGTGACATTGTGGAAATACAAAGGATGGTAAGAGAATATTATGAAAAATTATATGCCAACAAACTGGACAACCTAGAAGAAATAGATAAACTCCTAGAAACATATAACCTCCAAAAACTGATTCAGGAAGAGATAGAAAATTTGAACAAACTGATTATCAACAATAAAACTGAATCAGTAATCAAAAACTCCCAACGAACAAAAGTCCAGTACCAGATGGCTTCACAGGCTAATTCTACCAAACATTTAAAGAAAAGTTTAATACCTATTATTCTCAAGCTATTCCAAAAAATAGAAGAAGGAAAACTTTCATATTCATTCTACGAGGCCAGTATTACCCTGATACCAAAACCAGATAAAGAAACTACAAAAAACAAACTACAGGCCAATATCTCTGATGAACATGGATGCAAAATTCCTCAACAAAATATTAGCAAGCCAAATCCACCAATACATTAAAAAAATAATTCACCATGATCAAATGGGATTTATTCCTGGGATGCAAGTGCAATATTTGCAAATCAATCAACATGATATATCACATCAATAAGAGAAAGGATAAAAACCATATAATCCTTTCAATAAGTGCAGGAAAAGCATTTAACAAAGGACAGCATCCAATTATGATAAAGAAAAGTCTTAATAAAGTAGATTTAGAGAGAACATACCTCAACAGAATAAAGGCCGCATATAAAAACCACACAGCTAGCATCATACTTAATGGTGAAAACTTGAGAGTTTCCCCCTAAGATCAGAAATAACACAAGGATATCCATTCTCACAGCTTTTTTTTAATGTTTATTTATTTTTAAGAGATAGAGAGACAGAGTGAGAGCGGGAGAGGAACAGAGAGAGAGAGGGAGACACAGAATCCGAAGCAGGCTCCAGGCTCTTGACAGCTCAGAGCCCAAGGTGGGGCTCGAACTCACAAACTGTAAGATCATGACCTGAGCCGAAGTCGGACACCCAACCGACTGAGCCACCCAGGAGCCCCTCACCACTTTTTTTTTAAAGTTTATTTATTTAAAGAGAGAGTGTAAGCAGGGGAGGAGTAAAGAAAGGACAGAGAGAGAGAGAGAGAGAGAGAATGCCAAGCAGGCTCTGCACTGTCAGTATGGAGCCCAATGAGGGTCTCAAACAAGCATGAGATCATGACCTGAGCTAAAATCAAGTCAGATGCTTAACCGACTGGGCCACCTAGGCACCCCCACTCTCACCACTTTCATTCAACATAGTACTGGAAGTCCTAGCCACAGGAATCGGACTACAAAAAGAAATAAAAGGCATCCAAACTGGTAAGGAAGAAGTAAAACTGTCACTATTTGCAGATGACATAATGCTATAAACAGAAAACCTTAAAGACTCTACCAAACTACTAGAACTGATCATTGAATTCAGTAAGATCCCAGAATACAAAATCAATGTATAGAAATCTGCTGCATTTCTATACACCAATAATGAAACAAGAGAAAGAAAAATTAAGAAAGCAATCCCATTTACAACTGCACCAAAAATAATAAAATACCTAGAAATAAGCCTAACCAAGGAGGTGAAAGACTTGTACCCTGAAAACTATAAAACATTGATGAAAGAAATTGAAGACGACACAAACAAATGGCAAGATATTCCAAATTCATAGTTTGGAAGAACAAATATTGTTAAAATGTCCATACTACCCAAAGCAGTCTATAGATTTAATGCAATCAGTATCAAAATACCAACAACATTCTTCACAGAACTATGACAAATAATACTAAAATTTGTATGGAACCACACGAGACCCCAAAGAGCCAAAAGAATCTTGAAAAAGAAAAACAAAGCTGGAGGTATCACAGTTCCAGATGACTACAAAGCTGTAATAATCAAAACAGTATGGTACTGGCACAAAAACAGACACATAAACCAATAGAACACAATAGAAAGCCTAGAAACAAACCCGCAGTTATATGGTCAATTAATCATCAACAAAAGAGCCAAGAATATGCCATGGGAAAAAGTCTCTTCAATAAATGTTGCTGGGAAACCTGGACAACTACATGCCAAAGAATGAAACTGGATCGCTTGCTTACACAATACAGAAAAATAAAGTCAAAATGGATTAAAGACCTAAACATGAGACCTGAAACCATAAAAATCCTAGAATAAAGCACAGGCAGTAATTTCTCTGACATGGACATTTCTAATGTCTCCTGAAGCAAGGGAAATAAAAGCCTAAATAAACTATTGGGACTACATCAAAATAAAAAGCTTCTGCACAGCAAAGGGAACAACCAACAAAACTAAAAGGCAGCCTGATGAATGGGAGACGATATTTGCACATGACATAGCTGATTAAAGGGTAGTATCTAAAATATATAAAGAAGTAATAGAACTCAAACCCCAAAGAACAAATAATCCCATTAAAAATGGGCAGAAGACATGAACAGACATTTCTCCAAAGAACACATACTGATGGCCAGCAGACACATGAAAAGATGTTCAACACCACTAATCATCAAGGAAATGCAAATCAAAACCACATAAGATACAACCTCACACCCATTAGAATAACTACGATCAAAAACAGAAGAAGCAGCAAGTATTGGTGAAGACGTGGACGAAGAGGAACCCTCACGCACTGTTGCTGAAAATGCAAACTGGTGCAGTGACTGTGGAAGATAGTATGGATGTTCCTCAAAAAATTAAAAACAGAACTACTCTATGATCCAGTAATTGCACTACTTGGGACTTACCCAAAGAATAAAAAAACACGAACTTGAAAGGATACATGTACCCCTATATTTATTGTAGTATTATTTACGATAGCCAAATTATGGAAACAGCCCCGGTGTCAATATAATGGAATATATGGTCCATCAATGATAGTAATATTCATATATATTTTTTATATATGAATGATCTTTTTTGTGGCTGAATAATATTCCATTATTGTATATATTTTATATAATATAAAATGAAATATTATTTGACTATAAAAAAGATGTGATGTGATATACAATGGAATATTATTCAGCCATAAAAAAGAATGAAATCTTGCCATTTGTAACAACATGGATGGAGTTAATGCTAAGTGAAATGAGATAGTCAGAGAAAGACAAATACCATATGATTTCCCTCAAATGTGGATTGTAAGAAACAGAATAAACGAACAACAGAAAGAAAAAGAGACAAACCAAAAGCAGAGTCATAACTAAGGAGAACAAAGTGATGGTTACCAGAGGGGAGGGGAGGTGGGGGGATGGAGGAAATAGGTGAAGGAGATTAAGAGTACACTTACCATGATGAGTACTGAGTAATGTATAAAATTGTTGAATCAATATTGTGCCCCTGAAACTAATATAACACTGTATGTTAACCATGCTGGAATTAAAATTTTAAACTTAATTTTTTTTTTTTCAACTTTTTTATTTTTATTTTTGGGACAGAGAGAGACAGAGCATGAACGGGGGAGGGGCAGAGAGAGAGGGAGACACAGAATCGGAAACAGGCTCCAGGCTCCGAGCCATCAGCCCAGAGCCTGACGCGGGGCTCGAACTCACGGACCGCGAGATCGTGACCTGGCTGAAGTCGGACGCTTAACCGACTGCGCCACCCAGGCGCCCCTAAACTTAATTTTTAAAAAAAGTCTTCTTATCTCGGGAAGTAGCTGTTTGGTCTGCATTAGTGAGCACCATTTTGTAACCTGACGTTTGGCTCTTTAACTGACAGCATGAAGCTTCAGTACTTGGTCTTAGCTCTTTCTATATTATTAGTTGACTCAGTATGTTGAAATTAACTATTTTTCAGTCTTTCCCATTAGACTGAGCTCCTTGAGAGCAGGAGGTAGGTGCTCAACGAATATTTGTTGAACTAGAAATGGACTTACGAAATTCAAGGCCAGAACCTTCTCATGGTAGCATTAAAGGCAGTGATGAAAAAGTACTATGGGATTTGGACGTGGACAATACTCGCCACGATAGTGTTTCAGGAGGAAATCGATGCTTTCTTAGTCCCCTGGGATGTCATGGTCTAAATGAAGTGCTTTTAAACTCATCCTCTGTGGCTACAGTACGCAGGCCCGATGCTGGCCAGTCTCGAGTGCTCTGGCTTAGGATGTTTATGAGTTCTGTCCTTTCCTGAAGGAGCCAGAGGAAGAGCTATCCATGGAGAATAGCCCCACTATGGCTAAAATGGACCAGGGTGAAAATCAGGTTTTACCAAGTCCAAGAAGAAGACGCCTCCCCAAGGCACTTGGCTACGTCACCGGTGATATGAAAGAATTTGCCAGCTGGCTTAAAGGTATTTATGCTTCCATCCCTTGGGTTGATGGGATAGGTAGCGTGGGGTTCTTGTACTCATATCTTTAGTTATATTCCCTTGACTTTTAACTATTCCTCTCCTCTCCAGTTTTTAACTTTTCGTTTTTTTTTTAAGATTTTATTTTTAACTAATCTCTATACCCAACATGGGGTTCAAACTTACAACCCCAAGATCAAGAGTCACATGCTCTACTGACTGAGCAAGCCAGACACCCCTAACTTTTTATCTTCTAACCAGCAAGCCCCTTCCAATGTTTTGCTTTTTTATGGAGATAGTGGTCAGGATCAGGGCCCTGTTCATAATAGAGGAAGGCACCTGGTTCCATCCCATAATTTCAGCACTTAAAGACTGAAGTTTTATTATTGGTAATTCATTTCTTTGACTTAAGAGTCTTTACCACTGAGCATGGTAAATAAGTGCATTCTGTGCTTTCTGCAGTGGAGATTCTAATAGGGGCAGTGTGGGTGGAGCATAAAGAAACAGAAGGGTTTCAGGGATCTGAGTGCCACTAAAAGGGAAATGACTCAGAGGGAAAAAGCTTCCAGGAATATCAAAACTTAGTTCACCTTTCTCAGAAGCGGTGTTGATTTTACTCAGGGTGGGCACTAGGCATGGAAAAGAGAATCTTGCCTTGTCAATTCCTTAGCTCTGCATATCTCATCTCTTCCAGACAAACCACAGGTGCTCCAGTTCGTAGATTGGGTTCTTCGGGGCATATCCCAAGTGGTGTTCGTCAGCAACCCCATCAGCGGAATCCTGATTCTGGTGGGGCTCCTCGTCCAGAATCCCTGGTGGGCTCTCAATGGCTGTGTGGGAACAGTGGTCTCTACCCTGACGGCCCTGTTACTTGCTCAGGACAGGTAGGCGTGTCCATTCAAGCCTGCTCGTCTTGCTTCTGAGAACACAGGAGCCAACCAGCGACTTTGGGAACCAGTGATAAAGTCCCACTCTTCCCAGAAAACCTACCTTTATTCCACAGAACTCTACATTTGTCTTGAGTCAGACATCAAGGGATCATCTATATCCCTTATTATTTCTCTTTCATCATTCACTAAATCATTCTTCTTTAGTGATTAATCAATTATTTATCATGAGCATTTTGTTTGGGCATGAGTTCTTAAAAAGTCTTGATGGCTTAAAATTTAAAAAAAAAAGGGGGGGGGGGCACCTGGGTGGCTCAGTCGGTTAAGTGTCCAACTTCAGCTCAGGTCATGATCTACAGTTCGTGAGTTCGAGCCCTGTGTCGGGCTCTGTGCTGACGGCTCAGAGCCTGGAGCCTGCTTCGGATTCTGTGTCTCCCTCTCTCTCTCTGCCCCTCCCCAGCTCATGCTCGCATGCTGTTTCTGCCAAAAATAAACAAACTAAAAAAAAAAAAAAAAATTAAAAAAAAAAGTCTTGATGGCTTAAAAAATTCCACTAATTCCATTATATCTTGTTTCCATGTTTAGTTTAGCAAATTCATTCTTTATAGACAGTGTAAAGGTTAGCTCAGTTTCTAGAAAGATGAATAATCACAAATTCCAAGTTAGTAAGTTCTGACTTACGAAGTGTTTGTGTGTTTTCTCAACTACGTGTTAGGTTAAAAATAGCACATACGTTTTTAAGTTACTTATTTATTTTGAGAGAGAGAGAAAGAAAGAGCAGGCAAGTGGGGGAGGAGCAGAGAGAGAAGGAGAGAGAGAGAATCCCAAGCAGGCTGCATGCTGGCAGCAAAGAGCCCAACTCAGGGCTCGATCTCATACTCGACTCAAAAATAGCATGTACTTTATAAATTGATCTGTCATTGAAGAAGTGATAAGCTGACTTCTACAATGGGAGAAGACAGCTCCTGACTTTCTAGTTTTATCAGGGAGGCCACTGGTCTTCTAGATGTCCAGGATCAATGCATAAGCACCAGTGGATGGTCATTATAATAACTCAGCTCTTATAACACTTACCATAAATTACCTAAGGAGCTAACCAGAAAGAGAATCAGAAAGAGTTCCACTCTCCCATCAGGTCCAAAGAGCCTGATTTGTTCTCCATAGCTTACGTTCAGTCCTATTCCAACGCACATCAGGAAACAGTCTATTCAGCATGGAGGTGTGGTCCAAGACTGCGCCATATCAACTATTCCTTCATTGTTTTGTTCAAGTGGAAAATGACACATTTTCCTTATCAGGTGTTATTTAAAAATCAAGCCATATTTACACGTGTTGATTTTCAAATCTCTATTACTCTCTTCAGTCCCAAAGGACCGCATTAAAATGGCAATCCTGTGTTAAGCGAATTCACATCTTCCTGCTGCCTTAAGTATGGCGTTCTGCAACTTGCAGACGTTGCCATTAAAACAATGGCAGTCAAGCATCAAGTCTCCAAGTCCCTTATTAGAAGATGAGTTTTTGCATAGCTGTCCACCGTCCTCATGTATAGTCCCACATTCTAGAAGACAGTATCACTTCTGGGGTTAAACCAGTACAAAGCCCATCACTTTCTACCTGTCCTGATAGATTAGTTAGGGGAGACCAAGGACATTGGACAGAGAGTCCCTCCTCTCATGCTCTCACCCAGGTGAGTGTAAGCGACACCACCTTGCTGTTGCACTGGTACCTCCTGCCCCCGCTGAAGCTCTCACACCACCCAAACGACCCCTGTAGTGTGGCCTCTGGTTGTGTCACCCTCCTTCAGACCCTGCACCTAACCTCACATACTCACTCCACCATCTTCGTACCCGGTGGCCCAATGACTTCATCCTTTAACTCAGCCCTTCGTGGTGTGAGATGTCAGCTCTTAGAGCCCTAGGGGGCCTGGCTTGTCAGCCTTGGGGCTTATTCTGTAGAAGCTGTTCTATTTCTCACTTAGGGCTTCTAGTGCCCTCAATTATGAAACGGGAACCATTTGGGTCAGGAGTAGAAAATTGCCAATAGGACAACCTTCAGAAGTGAGGTGATATGCTGAGAAGCATAAAGAATTCGGTGCTAAATGTGCACATAAATGGAGTACCCTGCCCAGGAAAGGTAATTGTTTTTCATTGCAATAACTTGAAAATGGATATTTGGAGACGACCAAAGGGAGGTGCAGGAAGATGAAAATGTATGCTGAGCTGGAAGATTAATGTTTATAAGGTCACAGACACTACAGAAGTGAATTTACAATTTGACAATCTTACACCTCTTACCAAGAATGTCAGAATTAGGGAAGTTTCACATAAGAGCTCTGAGGCCCTTAATGATGCAGGTCAGAGGCCCTTAATGATACAGAAGAAATAACAACTTTCCAATGTCCATGCTGTGCCTCTTGCCCGCAGGTCAGCAATTGCAGCCGGGCTGCAGGGCTACAACGGCACCCTGGTGGGAATCCTCATGGCTGTCTTTTCAGACAAGGGCAACTATTTCTGGTGGCTGTTATTCCCTGTGTCTGCTATGTCCATGACTTGGTAAGTTATACCTGGTTTTCAAAATGCCTTAAAAAAAACATGTATAGGGCCAAGAGAGAATGGGGAGTGAGTGTTCAATGGGTACAGAGTTTCAGTTTTGCAAGATGGAAAATGTTGTATGAATGGACAATAAGGATGGTTACACAACAATGTGAATGTGCTTAATGCAAGTGAACCACACCCTTTAAAATGGTTAAAATGGTAAATGTTATTATATATTATATTATATATATAAATATTATATATTATATATATAAATATGTATGTGTGGGATGGAGCCTAAAGATTTGCATCTCTAACTAGTTGCCTGGTGATGTGGCTGATCCAGGAACTACACTTTGAGAACCACTCTGTATGTGTGCCTATATGAACTCTCCCTACCCACCTGTCCCTGCTACCTTCAAAAAATTTATTTACTGAATTCAGTTCCTTTTTTTTTTTTAAACCTAAATCCTTCAATCCTTCACACTAGTTCCTTAAACCTCCTCCCCCCTTTGTTGGAAGCAAACATTTCCTTCTTATTATGACGTATTTAGGATATAAAACACTGATAACCACACAAATGAGAAGTGTGGCCCACTAAGGACAGTGTCTGCCGGGCCACCCACCCTGGCTTCAACCACAGGTGTGTGGGAGAGAACTTGCTGGTAGAGCCAACCTGTCCAGGAAGTAATTTCTGACCAGTTCTGAAGAACTGGCTGGAGGACGGAAGTTGTCCCCTGCAGTGCTCCCCGCACCCTTTCCCATAACCTGGAGCTCTTGACCTTAGTGATGGGCCAACACGGGAGAGCACAAAAGAGGCCCAGAGACCATCTAATCTAATCCAGTCCCCCAGGCTACAGACAAGGAAATGGAGGAGTAGTTCCTTGCCAAAGGTCACCAACTGCTAAAGCTGCTGCCCGATCCTCCATCCCAATCTTCTTCCTCCAAGCCCACACCACCTTATATCCTCCCTTGGACAATTGTTTCTCTTCTTCAAAAACAGATATAGTAAACACGAAGATGATCTAGAAATTCAAGATGGTGGTCGCCTCTGGTGGGGAGGGAGGGGCATATGATCAAGTGGGTTACACAGGGGCTTTAACTGTGTAGATAGCATATTACTTCATGTCTAAAATACTTCAAAAGTATTTCTAAAATCTGGATTTCATAAGTCACTGTGAGAAACCCCAGAATATAATTTTTCAAAACCAAGTAAGCAAAGCATTCATTTTTGACCTTGTGTAAGAATTATTCTCTGACAGGGTTTATTCCACGTGTGTTTATTTTTTTGTTTCGTTTTGGTTTTTCGGTTATCTTCCCCCCCCCCCCTCACCCCCCCCCCCCGCCATGAAAAGTTTGTTGAAATAGTACTTTAGGGACATATTTGCCCAGAAGACAAAGCCCCTCCATGGTGTAGAGATTCAGTGTCAACTGACTTGTCACATGCACGTTCTTCCATTCTGTTCTGTGGTTGTTGCTGTTGTCATTAGTCCAGTTTTCTCAAGCGCACTGAACTCCTTGTTCTGCAAATGGGACCTCCCCGTCTTCACCCTGCCCTTCAACATGGCGTTGTCAATGTACCTTTCGGCCACGGGACATTACAATCCGTTCTTCCCAGGCAAACTGTTCAAACCTATAACCGAGGTTCCCAATGTCACCTGGACTGACCTCAGTGCCCTGCAGGTAAGGTACACCGTCTTCTCACATTCCTGCCTGGCTCTGGAAGACTCTGTGTCCTCCTGGCTAAGGCATCAGAGCCTTATGGAGACTCAGCTCTAGGGTGGCCTTGCTGCCTTCATCTTGCCCTCTGAACCATTTGTCCTGCTCCAAAGCTTTGGGCTCTAAGGGTTTGTGTATTATTGTTATTGAAGTATAGTTAACATACAGTGTTATATTAGTTTCAGGTGTACAATATAATGATTCAGCAATTCTATACATTACTCAGTGCTGATCAGGATAAGAGTACTCTTAATTCCTTCCGCCTACTTCACCCGTCTCCCCACTCACCTCCCTCTGGTAACCACCATTTTGCTCTCTGTATTTAAGCATCGGGTTTTTTGTTTTCTGGGTTTTTTGTTTTTTGTCTCTTTTTTCTTTGTTCTGGGGTTTGGGGATTTTTTTTTAATTTTTTTTTTAATGTTTATATTTGAGAGAGAGACAGAGCATGAGCAGGGAAGGGGCAGAGAGAGAGAGGGAGACACAGAATCTGAAGTAAGCTCAAGGCTCTGAGCTGTCAGCACAGAGCCTGATGTGGGCCTCAAACTCAGAGACCACGAGATCATGACCTGAGCTGAAGTTGGACACTCAACCAACTGAGCCACCCAGGCACCCCTGTTCTAAGGGTTTTTTTTTAATGTTTATTTATTTATTTTGAAAGAAAGAGAGTGGGGGAGGGGCAGAGAGAGGGAGAGAGAGAGAGAGAGAGAGAGAGAGAGAGAGAGAACCCTAAGCAGGCTCCCCACTGTCAGTGCAGAGCCCAACATGGAGCTCAAACCCACAAACTGTGAGACCATGACCTGAGCCAAAGTCAAGAGTCAGACACTTAACCAACTGAGCCACCCAGGCACAACTCTAAGGGGTATTTTAAATGACTGCTCAAAGCTAACTTTTCCTCCTCTTTTCCTAAAATCCACTCCAGAGTATAGCTCTGTTTCAAAGTCGGAGTCAAAGACTGTTTCAAACTTTGGGTGGGTGTGTTGGGGGCCATCCTTTGAGGCAAGGCCTCCAGCCTGGAGTTAAGGCTTCCATGATCTGGCTCCTCTGATCAAAAGAATTTGTTCCTTCCATTAGATCTCATTACAGAACCTCTCTATTCTGCTTTTTCATTTGGCAGATCTCATAGAATATGTACAATAATTCATGGTTCTCAAGCTTTGGTAGGCATCAGAATCATTGTTTTTTTTCTTTTTTAAATATCAGTACAAGCTCCATCTCAGACTCCCTAAATCCTAATCTCTGGGAATAGAGTCTGGGAGCCTGTATTAACAAGCTTCCCAAATAACGGTGATGTAGGCCAGAGTTTGAGAACTGCTATCATAAGATGTATTCTATGTATCTCTTTACAGATGTGCACAAAGAGAGCACCTTTTTAAAAAATCTGGTTGACCCAGGGGTGCCTGGGTGGCTCAGTTGGTTAAGTATCTGATACTTGATTTTGGCTGATACTGATACAGTTTGTGAGTTCAACCCCCGTATCAAGCTCTGTGTTGACAGCGTGGAGCCTGCTTGGGATTCTCTGTCTCCCTCTTGCTCTGCTCCTCCCCCATTTGTGCTTATGCTCTCTCTCTCTCTCTTTCTCTCTCTCTCTCTCAAAAATAAACATTAAAAAATAATAATAAAAATAAGTTAAAAACCTGGTTAACCCAAATCACATTCCAGCTCTTCCTGTTGGTGTTTATTTAATAACTCTGTTTAAGGTTTCTTGACTATTAAAAAACAAGAGAACACTTAAAATCAGAAGAGGGGCACCTGGGTGGCTCAGTCAGTTGGGCATCTGACTTCAGCTCAGGTCATGATCTCACAGCTCGTGAGTTCGAGCCCCGCATCGGGCTCTGTGCTGACAGCTCAGAGCCTGGAGCCTGCTTTGGATTCTGTGTGTGTCTCTCTCTCTCTGCTCCTCCCCTGCTCACACTCTGTGTGTGTGTCTCTCTCTCTCAAAAATAAATAAACATAAAAAAACACTTTTTTTTAAATCAGAAGAAAACTACCACCTTTTATGATGTGAAAAAGACTGGCTTTCCCACTATCAGGTTATGAAACCCCATTTGCCGTCCTCCTTGCTGAGCGATCAAAACATGTGAAGAGCTCAGGCAGGCTTCTCTGTACATTCTTGCCCAGAAAATAAATAGGAGCATTTGGAAATAACCCAAAAAGAAAATCAAATGTTTATTCGAATCCCCTGTGAAAAATATTATAAATAATGTTAAGTAATCTATCTAAAATGTCCCTGTCCAACATAGTAGCCATTATCCCCATGTGGCTATTTTAATTTAAATTTGAAATTCATTACAATTAAATAAAATTAAAAATTCAGTTTCTTAGCCTCACTAGCCACATTTCAGGTGCTCAGTAGGCACATGTATTGGGCAGCACACAAAGGAATATTCCACCTCCATGGAAGTCCTGCTGGATAGTGCTGATCCGCGGAGGTAAGGGTCTTGCTCTTCTCACTATGAACTACCGCCCCAACATCAGCACCCTTATTTCCCATCTCACCCAGCTTCGGCCTCCCGGGCTACCCAGGGGATAGTTCTGCTGTCCACTTCTGAGATGAAAGCCTAAGTAGTCTTTGCCCGCATCAAGTTCCCTGCTCTAGAGAAACAGGAAATGATTTCGCGTAGACATGAAGATCCAGTGTGGGCTGGAAATTTTAAGGTCCATCTTAGGATAGACTCAAACTCACAGTATGGTCCCATGCTCTGAGCAAGGACTGATGCAGCATTTGGAAGCCAGCGTTAGTTCCAGCCTAACGCATGAAGGGAGAGGGCAGTTCCCCAGTCCCCGCGCTGAGGCAGAGCCCCCTGTGTCAGAGTCACTGCTTCCCCAAGTCCCCTCAGAAGGTATACATGTGACCTAGAGAAGACGGAGGGAGCAAGATGGGAAGGCATCTTTCAGTAAATGGTCTTGGTCACAAAGGAACCTAGTGTGGCTAATTATGCCTATCCTGGACCTACCAAATGTGTTGCTATAAAATGCTATTCACGTTTGTTAGCTTAAATCAAACCCTGTCCCTTCCCGAAAACTGCCATTCTGTGAACACACGAGCTGAATTCAGGCCTCGGCCAGAAAGTAGAAATTTACATGTATTACATGTAAATTTACATGACATTTACATGTATTTTTGTGGCGGTTTTTTTGCACTGACTGGCAGTTATTGATAACTGGAACAAGCTAAGGATATTCTGGTTTAAATAAATACATGTTCTCATTAACAGCAGAAGTGTCAATAGGGTCCTGATTCATGAACTTGCTGATAATTGCTTCTGAATTATGGATAAGAGAACCCGACTCTGGGTCTCTGGCCTTAACAACCCAATTGCAAGGGAGCAATAGTACTTCTATTGACCACAGTGTGCACTGATGTATTAGGCCTGAGAACCAATGGACAGTTAAAAGCAACAGAAGTGTAAGCTGTGAGGCAGTGACTCCACCAGGGAGCTTATCAGCAGCCAAAGCCACCGTGTCAGTGCAGCAACGGAGCCCCAGAGTGAAGGGGGTTCTAGGAAGGTGTGCTCAGTATGCAGCAGGTATGGGCTGGTGCATCTTTTGGGATAAAGCAAAAGTGTGAGGTTTCTCTGTAAAGAGAGAGAATTTTTAAAAAGGCGGGGGGTGGGGGTAGGGTGATGGTACTTGGGTGGCCCAGTTGGTTGAGCACCCGGCTCTTGATTTCAGCTCAGGTCCTGATCCCGGGGTCATGGGTTTGGCTGGAGCCCCACGTGAGGCTCCGTGCTGAGCGTGGAGCCTGCTTAAGATTCTCTCTTCCTCCCTCTGCCCCTCTCCCCCACTTGCACGCACTCTCTCTCTAAAATTAAAAAAATTTTTTTTAATTAAAAAAATAAAAAAAATTAGTCACACTGATCTCAAAAGACAAGATAAACCCACTCTACCATTGCCTTGTATGTGTTTGTAGGTGTCTGTTCAGCTGTTTTAATGACCTCCTTCTCTAAATGGCTTTGCAGCTGTTGAAATCCCTGCCTGTGGGTGTCGGTCAGATCTACGGCTGCGATAACCCATGGTCGGGGGGCATTTTCCTGGGCGCCATTCTGCTCTCCTCCCCGCTCATGTGCCTGCACGCTGCCATCGGGTCACTGCTGGGGATAGCGGCAGGTAAGCCTGAGACGGGCAATGGGATATCGAGCACCTCCCCCGCTGCTTGCACCCCCTCCGGTGTCTTCCATGCTCCAGACCTTTCTTGAGAGCTCTGCTTCCAAGAACTCCCTTGGTGCCTCCCCCACCCCTAACCTCCTTCCAGAGCGTGTTGCCTTTTGTCCACAGCTGTGACTCCTTCTGTCTTACCTAACAGGACTCAGTCTTTCAGCGCCATTTGAGAATATCTACTTTGGACTCTGGGGTTTCAACAGCTCTCTGGCCTGCATTGCAATGGGGGGGATGTTCATGGCACTGACCTGGCAAACCCACCTGCTGGCTCTTGCCTGCGGTGAGTATACTGTACCTCGGAGGGAGGCTCACTCATAACCATGGGATCAGCCCAAACAGTAAGATATGACTGTGTGAGGAACTGGGGCAAGGGTTCCAGTTTGGGCCCCGGCTCTCTCTGTGTGTGAGCAGGGCAGGTGGCTTCCTCTCTCTGGATGGATTAAGCCCTCCTGGGCCCTCCTCATGGGTTATCGTGAGGACAGGAGAGCCTGTTGAGCCATATTAAACATTTGCCTTATGTATATGTTGGGGGATAGAAACTTGACTCGTCCTATGTTCTTCATACGAGTCGTTGACCCAAGAAACTAATAAAATGAGTCAAGCTAAACACAGAGCCATCTCTCCTGGTGAGTCAGGCAGAACTACATGTGGCCCTTTGAGAATCACAGGAACCAGCTGTTCTCACACTTCAGGGAGTGTCAGGATCACCTGGAAGGCTTGTTAAAACACAGATGGCTGCCCCCCTTCCCCAGTCCCTGATTCGTCGTTAGAGGTGGGGGAGGAGTTGGCGTCTCTAACGAGGGCCAGGTGGCACTGATGCTATTCCTCCAGGGACCACATTTTCAGACCCGCTGTATTCATCCGTTCGGACCCCCATATTCCAGCCAGACTCCTCCTGTCAGAGCCAGATGGTTCTGGAGATCCCCACACCTTCCTTCTCATTTTACTACTGGGGTTCTGAGGCCAGAGAGGTGAAGTGATGTGCTGAAGGGCATCCAGTCAATTAGGGTAAATTCAAGCCCGGAATCTACATTTGGTAACAACTTCTGTAATTCCCCTACCCTACTCTGTTCCCAGTGGCAGCATTCAGGCCTTTAAGAGAACACACCTCAAGTGATTTAGATTTGAAAAGCTAATGGATTTCTCAGGCCCTTGTAAAGTGGAGACATATTCACCCAGAGCCTCTGGCATCCCTAATTCAATACGAAGTAAAAAGTAAGATAATGTATTAGAGTGTAGGGATACTGGGGTATTCCTGGGTGATACTGGGGAAGGGTGGAATGTGCAGAAATGATCTGTAATCTAATGGAAATACTTGTGTAGAGTCAGTTTATCACCAGATTAATCAATCCAAGTTACCTACACCACTATTAAAATGGTGGACCACATACACACACACAATGGAATACTACTCAGCCATAAAAAGGATGAAATCTTGCCACTTGCAACAACATGCGTAGACCTTGAGGGCATTATGCTAAATGAAACAAGTCAGAGAAAGACAAATATCATATGATGTCACTTACAGGTGGAATCTAAAAACACAAAACAAAGCAAAACCCAGACCCATAAGTACAGAGAACAGACTGGTGGTTGCCAGAGAGGAGGCAGATTAGGAGTATAAATGGATAAAGGGAAGTACAAACTTCCAGTTATAAAATAAATAAGTCATGGGGGGTGTAATATACAACATGAGGAATCTAGTCAATAATATTGTATTAACTTTGTGCGGTGATGGACGGTGACTTTACTGAGGTGAGCATCTCACGATGTATGCAAAGATGGAAACACTGTTGTACACCTGAAACTAATATAATATTGTATGTCAATGATACCCCAATTAAAAAAAAATAAGATAATAAAATAAAAGGGTAGACCACATGTCAGGCAGAGAATTTAGAATGGATTCCTGCACTGGGCAGGAAGCAGGACCAAGGATTTCTAAGGCCTCACTCAATTTTAATTTTCTGATGCTGTAGTGAAGTTAAAAAATCTCAGATTGTTGTGGTGTTGCCACTTTACATGTCAGTTTGCCAATTTCCTTATAGTACACAGCTGTTTCGCCAACTAGTCCTGTCAAAGTTTTTGCTCATTTTCCCATATTTGTTCATAAGCTTAGGGCAAAGGAGAAAACTGATTACGTGTCACCTGAGGTAGGCCAGGTTAGAAGCTTTACTATGAGATTCTTTGGGATTTCAAATCTTTTTTTTTTTTTTAAGTTTATTTTTGAGAGAGAGAGAGAGAGAGAGAGAGGAGAGAGAGAATCCCAAGCAGGTTTCATGCTGTCAGCACGGAGCCCAACACGGGCCTCGATCCCACAAACGATGAGATCGTGACCTGAGCCGAAACCAAGAGTCCGACACTTCACCGACTGAGCCAGGCGCCCTGAGATTTCAAATCTTTATTCAAGGGGCTTACATTTATGTTTCTGTGTGGGCGGTGATAGAAAATACATATTAAACACTCATGAAACCCACGTGGCCATGGCCGGATATGATGTATCTGAACTTCCTCCCAGACAGTACTGGGAAGACCTAGGGGGTTAGCAACTTTAGATCCAGAAATTCCTGTGCGCAGAGAGTGTTATGATCAAGGGCAGAAGCCAGGTGGGTGAGAGCAAGCCCACTGGAGACCATATGATATCTGTGACAGAACAAGGACACATCTGCAGTACCAGATTCCCTGGGGGCACATGACAGTGCAGAATCATCAAGAAGCACCTCCTAGGGGCGTCTGAGTGGCTCAATTGGTTAAGTGCCCCACTTCGTCTCAGGTCATGATCTCACGGTTCATGGGTTTGAGCCCTGCGTCGGGCTCTGTGCTGACAGCTCAGAGCCTGGAGCCTGCTTTGGATTCTGTCTCTCCCTCTCTCTCTGCCCCTTCTCTGTTCTCACTCTGTTTCTCTCTCTCAAAAATAAATGAACATTAAATTTAAAAAAAAAAAAAAAAAAAAAAGAAGCACCTCTTAGAGACGGTGGCTTCTCTGTATGTCCTAAAATTGAGCGGAGAAAGTCCTGTTGGTGGAGGCAATCTGACTGGATGGTCGGGGCCAGCATGGGGACAGCCTGAGTACATCCTTCAAGATCAAGCAGAAACTGTTTTGGTCACACGAGTTGTTGCTGAAATCTTGACAGACTGTGGAAAGGGATGAGGCCAAGATGTTAGCAGATGGGTTTCCTCAAAGCAGGAATATCTTCATTATTTTCTTCACTATAGAAGTAGTATGGGCTTATGGTACCAAAAAAAAAAAAAAAAAATTGATAAATACAGAAGAGTATAAAGCAGAGTATAAAAAGACTCCCTCCTGCTCCCTCAGTGTAACTTTTTTGCCTACCTCTTATAAGGACCTTGGGTTACGTTGGGTCCACTTGGATAACCCACACTCATCTCCCGGTCTCAAGATCATTAACCTAATCACAGCTGCAAAGCTCCTTTTGACGGATAAGGTAACATATTCACGGGTTCTGGGGATTAGAGCGTGAACGTCTTTGGGGGCCGTGACTGTGCCTATCACGCCTACCTTCCTTCGGACAGGTCAGATTTTCTTTAATGGCGTAACGTAATGGATGAGGCAATGTACTGAATTAGTTGAGAACCCAGACCCTCTGCCACGTCCTAGCTCTGCCAAGTTTAACTTCAATAGATGCCACATTCAATAGATGCCCTCCCCCAGGGGCCATCCCGCTTTCCCCTGCCACCAGTGGTGTGTGAGAGGGCACGTTTCATCCATACTAGGTACTGGCCATCCTTTCCCTCTTTGGACATAAAGTTTTGAGGCAGACCTCCAGCCCCCTCCTGTAAGGTAAATCTCACATGGGAAATGTAACAGCAAGTTCCAGCTTGCCCACGTCACCCTGACCTTGCCAAACCAAAGACCGACTCGGCCAGCCAAAGTAAATAAAGAACGGACATTCATTACAGAGTTGCTCTTTCATTAGATCACATGGCCTTATCAGCAAGAGGACCCGGGAAGCTCTGACAGGGCCCGGCACTGCTGCCTTCCCTGCCTCGACACCGGAAGCTGCCCACCAAGGAATTCCTCGGTCTTGTTATTTTATCAGTGCAAACTGTAAACACGTTTCGTCTCCTTTTAATGCTTGGCTTGTCACAGTAGGACTTGTACACAGTGGCCTGTGGGGATGGACATTGCCGGCCCTTCAGCTCTCGGGGCCTCTCCTCTCCCTCTGCTGCCCAGAGCTCTGTCAGAGTCATCACCTACAAACTGTGGTGTGCAGAATGTCACCTCTACTGTAAGGCTTTCCCAGTCTGATTCAGCAAATCTTAATTGATGGGCAGTTACTGTTACGCAGTCTGACTCTCTTTCTATGGGGAGAAAAGTGGCTTGTAATTGGAGAGCACCTGGAAACCGCGTAACAGTAAGAAACCAGAGCAATGCCTTCCAAATGTAATAAGTATCAAATGCAGAGAAGTGCAATGAGTCTCAGGTGCTCAGGGGACATCTCCTAGAAGAGCCGGCGCCCAAGGGAGCAAGGACAGAATGTTCCGGTACTTGCCCAAGGGCCGGTGAATATTTGTTGAATGAGTGAGTGAGTGAATGAATGAATGAAATAGAAAAAAAAAGAATGAAATTCTCAAAACCCAACAAAAAAGCTCTTCCAACCCAAGCTGTTGCTGGCTTCTGCTCAGATCAGTATCTCACCCCCCAGGGACAGGGATGGGTTTGAGAGCTGCTCTTTGTGGAAATACAGGATTGCATGTGAGATTCATCCCCTCCCTGTAAAGAGCATCTTCAAGTTGCCCTTTGACAAATGATAAAACCAGATTCCGACGTTCAGGGATTTGTTGTACAATTAAATGGCAGAGCTGGGGTTTGAAGCTTGTCTATCCAAGACACGCCTTTCCCGCTAGCTGGAGACAATTCAGATGTTGAAAGACATACTGTTGAACAAAAATACCAGGACAAAAAGACCAAAGATTGATAAAAGGTTGGAAGTCTGTGGTAAAGTAAATGAGGGAGGGAGTCCCTCCCCCCAACTGCCTGCCCCGCCCCCGTGGTGGCTGTGTGATTTCTCCTGCTTTGGGGCAGTAGATGGTGGGCGTGCCTACCGGTCTGTGCTGCTGGGCCAGGTGGCTGTGTGGCCAGCTTATGAAGGTCATTCTGCAGCCTGCCTTGGTGAAACCCAAGGGCTTCCCTGAGCCTTCTTGAGCACCCCCCTTCAGCTGATGATTAGCTACTTGAGAGCTTTGTTTTTGTTGTTTCACGTTGAAGGTCACAGATATACTCAAACTGCTACTTTAAGTTTTGCGCTCGCTCAGAGTAAATAAAAACGTAGCATGTTAGTTCATTAGCCCGTATGCCGATCTTAATGGTATTTGGAAAAATGTTCTTATGGGGAGAAATCGCAAGTTTGTGTTCTGTTTCTACTGATCTCTGAGTTAGCATCTTTTTTTTATACCACAAGTGTTTCTAACTGTGAATTCTAACCAATACGAGAATCCTTGTGATCGTACAGAAACCGTGCTATCCGAAGAAACATTCATACTTTTCATTTTAGTCCAACCATGCTCAGATAAAATAACAGGGAAGTTTATTGGCCATGGAAAGCCTTTTCCTTAAGGATCAACAGTAACATGAACCAAATAGTAATCACAGAAAAGCTACCTTTACTGAGTACTTCTTTTTAAATTTTTTTAATGTTTATTTTTGAAAGACAGAGCATGAGCGGGGGAGGGGCAGAGAGAGAGGGAGACACAGAATGTGAAGCAGCCTCCAGAATCTGAGCTGTCACAAGAGCCTGATGCGGGGCTTAAATCCATGGACCTCGAGATCATGACCTGAGCCAAAGTCGGGTGCTTAACCGACAGAGCCACGCAGGCACCCCTACTGAGCACTTCGTACTGCGTGCTAAACCCAAGTATTACCTGCTTTCGTGTCACACCAACCCCGTGAGAAAGGAATTCCTATTCCCTCTATTGTGCAGGTGAGAAAGTGTAGGCTTAGAATGGAGGCCACCAAGCTCCTAAGTGGTAGAGTCTGGATTTGAACCCAGAGCTGCCGACTCTAAGCTCATACTTATAACCAGGGTGCTGGGCTGGCTGGAAAGACATGGAAGTTTCCTTTGCAGGGGATTTATACCAGAAGGCAGTCTTCCCTGTAATGAGAAGTGCACCTACTAAGTACTGTTGTTCCCCTTTGTTTGTAGCCCTGTTCACTGCCTACCTTGGAGTCAGCCTGTCACACATGATGGCTGTGGTGAGTTTGCTTTAATCTTGCATTGTCATAACATGACTGATCAGTTTCTGATGATATGGAAACCCTCCCAAGGTCCCCCTGGGTGGTGTCCCATGCAGGATCCATGGCTGTGATAGCCACTACTTTCTCATCTCCTGGACCTTCCTGTCCCCACTCACCTTGTAGCTTCTTCGTGAATTATAATCCAAACTACAATCACCAGGCTTGCTAAAAATATCAGATTGATAATTTAAAGAAGTGAAACTTAGGCTGTATAACATATTTATCAAGTTCATATTCTAACTCTGAGTGTCAGGGAATTGACCTTAGAATATCTTCTACTTGAACAGAAAGCCAAGACCATGTGGTGGTTGAGAAATCAGGAAAGAGAGAAAAATATAATTGGCTAATGACCCAGATGGTGCTGTTTTTTGTTTTGGGTCAAGCCATTAGTTTTTCATACCCCTTGTCTTTTTTTTTTTTTTTTTTTAATTTTATGTTAGAATGAGAGAGAGAGAGAGAGAGAGAGAGGAGAGCAGGGGAAGGGCATAGAGAGAGGGAGAGAGAATCCCAATTTAGGGCTCAATCCCATGACCTGAGCCGAAATCAAGACTTGGATGCTTAACCGACTGAGCCACCCAGGTACCCCACACCTTGTCCTTTTTTAAATCTCCATCAGTCGTAAGACTATTCAGACTCACATCCTGGCTTAAGTATTTAAAAAAATTTTTTGATGTTTTATTTATTTTTGAGAGAGAGAGAGAGAGACCAAGCCCATGAGCAAGTGAGGGGCAGAGAGAGAGGGAGTCACAGAATCCAAAGCAGGCTCCAGGCTCTGAGCTGTCAGCAAAGAGCCTGACGCAGGGCCCAAACTCGTGAACCGTGAGATCATGACCTGAGCAGAAGTTGGACACTTAACCAACTGAGCCACCCAGGTGCCACCCCTGCTGAACTATTTAATAGGCAAAACCATCTCCCATTTAGTGGCCCCTGCCCCTCTTTCTCCTTCCTTTTCAGCACTGTCCTGCCCCTGACCTTCTCTTTCAGAACTGCATGAGTTGCCAAGAACAGCCCAGAGGAAGGACCTCCCCTCAAGGAGCTTAGAATCTATTTGGGAACTGGAACAAAAGGAAGGAAAGCCAGTAGAGTCCAAGACTAGTCTGGGTGGAAATCGGGAGGAGAGATGGCACCACAGGCTGAACTCAGCAAAGAGGGCCCTGTGGGTGTGATGAAGGTCAGGAGACATTGGCGGTTTGCTAAGTGACATCTCTAGGTGCCCCGTGGCATAGGAAGCCCACTGTATGAAAGGAAGGGAAAGATGTACAAGGTGGACAGGCAAATGACCACCCTAAGAAGCAGATGAGGGCATTTCACCTGCTAAATGCCCTGGGATCTTGGACTCCATCTTGGGCATTAGTGGAGCCTGGGTCAGTGCTCCAGGGATGCATCCCCCTGGGCTGAATGAGAATAGGATGAAGGGTGGTACTTTGTGACAGGATCTCAGAGGAGTATGTGCCTTGTCTCTTCCTCTTCAGGCGGGATTGCCAGCTTGTACCTGGCCCTTCTGTTTGGCCACACTACTGTTCCTCTTGCTGACCACGAAAAATGCCAACATGTACAGGATGCCCCTCGGTAAAGTCACTTATCCTGAAGAAAACCGCATCTTCTACATACAAGCCAAGAAAAAAAGGATGGTTGAAAGCCCTTTGTGAGAGCAACCCCACCCACAGCCATAGTCACAAGGGGTGGCTGACCGACTGCAGCAGGTCTTGGCAAACTGCTGTTCTTTGCCCTTAACAACTTTCGCACTACTAACCCATTGGCGATCTGCTCTTAGGCTCATTTTGTAGCTTTCTCTTAGACTCCAGGAGCATCCCCAAACATGTGAGAGACCAGATGGTATGCCCTGGTGGGGCGTTGGTGCTAAGACTAATATATTCATAAGGTCAAGTGCTCCAACAGAATGAAGACGTGAGACCAGAGCTAATGATTGACATTTATTGATATTCTTGGTGTTTGGTTAGGCTACGTGATGTTAACAGTATTAAAAATTAAGCTCTACAACTAAGCCTCAAGCGAATGGAATTCATGGTCACAAAGTCAAAGTCAACCCAGAATTCTCAGATAAGCAGTGTGACTTGTTTGAAATCGATACAAGTTACACATGACAGTGGTAGTGCCCACAGCTCATGCCCCAGCCCCTCAGCAGAACAGCCTGGATCCTGCCCTGTGTGGGTGGGATTCTCTTACGGGAGATGGGCTGATTCTTTCCAGGTGGACACAGCTGTAGGAGAGAGAGAGGAATTTTATCAGTCAAAATTATTCTGGAATGTTATTTTTCTTAGACGTGGCAAAGGATTTTTTTTTTTTTTTTAGATAAGGTTTATTATCTTTTTCTTATGAGAATGCATTTGTGTTTTCAATGAGGTAAAATAAGAGAAGTTCCTGGCTTAACCAGTTCCTAGATATTAAAGAAAAGTTACATTTTTATGAAATATTCGGCATAGCTGTTTTCACTTTAATCCACATGTTGATTTTGTAAATGCCAGGAATGTGTAGAACCAAGTTATCAGCATCCAAGGGTCCTTTAACGCCACAATTTGCAATCCATTTGGGATGTTTGACATGTTATAAAGACTGAAAGTTAAGTTCAGATTGTTTCTGGATGCTTGGAAGTTGTTGAATTTCTTTAAAAAAAAAATTCATTAAAAAAAAAAAGTCATTATTATCTGCACACTCACAATATTCTCACTCAGGACCCAAAGATAAAGGGTTCTCCTGTTTTTCTTTGTTTTAATTTTAAAGTAATCAGTCCTATAAACATCCTATAACCAAACACAGTGAGGATGCCATAGAAAGTGCCACTCGCTACCTTCCGCTGAATCTGTATGGATTCAGTGTTTTGGAGGATTCGGAAAGAGAAACCGTGGAATCCTAAAGGGTTTTTCCCCACTTTGGGTTTGCAGTGCTCAGTGCAAAATATTTAGGTGGCTGCAGGAATAAACAGAAGAAGGGAAGCCAACCTAAAATATTTCAGGGAGAAGTCCACTTCTTCCTTTTCTCAGGAAAACAAACATTGTTCTGATTTAACAACCCTGTGACCAAAGCCTTTTGAAACCCTGAATTTGCAACTGTCATAGAGTCATGTGGAAAAATTAAATCTTCACCGTGTGAACGGAAATCTCCCTTGTTAGGGAGTTTGTGAAATAAGACTTGGTGGGAGGGCAGGGGAGAAGGACTCAAAAACGAAAGCAGAACCAAAGATAAACCAGGAGAGAAGAGTCCAGGCTGTGGTTGAGTGAACCAGAGCCTCTGACATGCCTCCGGGCCCATCTTCACAGGACATGGAGTGTTCTCCGTATACCTTCTGCTGGTGGACTCACACAGGCGTGTAAATAGGAACATTCTAAAGCCTTGTACATTGCCGAATTTAAATGGTATTAATTTTTTCAAGCTGTTTTTGTTACTAAGTGTTACCCTGAAATGAAGTGAGTATTTTGTTAGTTTCCTCAGGGATCACTTGGATTCTTTTCCTGTTGTTTGTATAACAAATTTCTAGGTAAGAATATGAATAAAATTATACTCACAGCTCAGTTTTGTACAGATTTTGTTTAAAAGTCACCTATGCCTTTTATAGCTATCGTGCGTGTATATTAACAATCACATGCATAATTGTGTCTTGCTTATATCTGCTTATGTTTTGATGTGCTGGTATCCTGATTCCTTTCTTCTACTTGGTAACAGCACCAGACGTGTCGCTGAGCAAACCCTGTTCAAGTCAGATATATGGGCCCATCCCTGTGGGTCTCCTGTCAACTACACATCGTTCTCCCCACTCAGGGTTGAGACTGGATTACTGAGGATAGCCATGGATGTTCAAGACATGCTCCTAAGACTTTAAGATGAATATCCCGCCAGGCAGCTCCAGGCATCCCGTCCGGGCCCTCGGTACCCCACCAGGACTGAGCCTCAGGGGGCAGCATTCTGGGAGGAACTACTTCTCAGAACGTTGCCCCTGAAGGTGAAGCAGTGCTTGTCTCTGAAACCTGTCTTCAGAGACTGCTCTCCCACCTCCCCTCATCCACAGTTAGCGTGTTTGAAAGAAAACATGGTAAGAATGGAAATTCACTCCAACCTTCAAAGGCAGTCCAAACAAGAAATCGAAGAAGGCCACAGTAGATTAGCCACATTGGAATGCCTTCTGTCAAAACAAAACCTCTTCTACCTATTGTTTCAAGATAATAAATATACAAGAGTGATCTGGTCATTAAATGCCCCCTTTGGTCTTCGGTAGAAAACAGAGAAAAGGTTTTAAGGCTCTTCAGCTACAGACTCCAAATGCTAGTTACCTATGACATCTGATTAGCATGAAATATGTTGAGATAGGAGGTTAAGTTCGAGATCAGGATTTTCCAAGGGGGGCCTCTTACAGACAATCTTGCAGAAATATCTTTGAGGTTGTTAAGTATAGCAAAATGTTTTATGCGTATGAATGTGTTCAGCCTTCCTTTTATCTAACAACCTCCTTCCAAAAGGCTTTCATCTTTAGAGTAAAATCTCCTTTTTTAAAAAATTTATTTATTTTGAGAGACAGAGAATGCACACGGGGCAGAGAGGGAATCCCAAGCAGGCTCCATGCTGTAAGCACAGAGCCTGAGGCTGGGCTTGAACCCAGGAACTGTGAGATCATGACCTGAGCCAAAATCAAGAGTCAGATGCTTAACCAACTGAGCCACCCAGGTGCCCCTAAAATCTCCTTCTTGAACCTGCTTTGACAATCCCCCCAGAACATTAGAAGGCTTATAATTTCAAGGCTACAGAGTGCCATTTGCTAAAACAATTAGCAATATAGATCCTGAAGGAATTTAAACAAATATAGTAAATAACAGACTTTTAAAGAAGTAGATTTAAGTCCTCTATAGTCTGCTTTCACAGCTCTTAAAATCGACCTATAAAACACATGTAGTAGATCAAAGCTGACATGTGAAATCGTCTAAACGACTGCTCCAAGGTCTGACCTTAACCTTACTAAATATTAGCCAGATAGGTGTTAACATAGCTAAAGCAACCTTACATCTGAGGGGGACCAGGTCAGCCACTGAAGCTTAGGAGCTGAAGGCAGACACAGTGGCGGGGGGAGAGGGGTCTCCAGCACGGGGAGTAGTGGTCTAGGAACAGGTGTCTAGGGAGACCCTTGTGGTAGAAATGGGCACACTGGAGGGATCATGGCTTAGCAAATATAATCATTTAGATCAAGCAGCTAATGTTCCTTGTCTGAGCCCGTACTCACAAGCTATTTGGTTTCCTATGTAGATTTGCCTTCTAGGGGAAACAATGCACTTGTCCATACTCGTGAATTCCTGACCCTGGATAGTTACAGTTCTCATTTTAATTAATAATTCAAGTTTGATAATAGGGGTTTTTTAAGCTGTTTGTTTTTTTGTTTATTTGGCTGGTTGGTTGGTTGGTTGGCTTTTTTGCCCATACATGTCACCAAAAGCCAAATCACCCCATGGTGTTCCAACAAACTTAAATTTCTGAGGCTACAAAGGTGCATGGGGTCGGGGGTATGTGAGGTTGTGAGGTTTAGGCCAAGACCTAGAGTCGACCAGAGATGGGCAGGTGGAGGAAGTTGGAGGATGGAGAGAGCAGTGTTCTTGGCAGATGGAAGCTCATGCACAAAGGCCTTGAGACAAGGATTGGTGCTTTCAAGGAGTGAGAGAAGGGACACCTGGGGGGCTCAGTCGGTTAAGCGTCTGACTCTTGGTTTCAGCTCAGGTCACGATCTCACGGTTTCGTGAGTTTGATCCCCACATCTGGCTCTGCGTTGGCAGCATGGAGCCTGCTTGGGATTCTCTCCCTGTCTCTCTCTCTCTCTGCCCCTCCCTTGCTCATGCTGTCTCTGTCTCTCAAAAAAAAAAAAAAAGAAAAGAAAAATAGGAGTGGGAGAAGACTGATGTGGCGGGACTACAGTGAGTGAAAGGGCTTGGAGTGGTTTCAGGAAACCAAGCAGACAACTGCAGTAGTGCAGGGGAGATGTGGTTTGGTTTGAACTCTAGTGGTAACAGGGGGATGGAGAGAAGTTTATGGGGGTGAGAGACAAGAAGTGGAATCATGGTAATGGATTCACGTGGGAAGGGAGGGAGAGGGAGGTGTCAGGGATGACTTCCCGAATTCCCACTTGGGTAACAAGGTAGATGGCAGTGCCACACAATGAGATGGCAGCACCCAAGAATCACTTCTCTCATGCTATACATCTTCCCGTCCAATCCCATCTTTCCAGAGCTTCAGTCCAGACCTGGTGTTCAACCGTCTATGGGGACTGTTCCAAAAGTATCCATCTCAACACATCCAGGGCAAAACTCATCTTCTTCAATGACTCTGCTCTCCACCCTGTGCTAACTTACAAGGTAGCATCCTCTTGCCAACCGTACTATCCAGAAACAGTTCATCATCCATAGCTTCATTCCCTCACCTCTAGGCAGTAGCCAAATTCTAAGGATCTTACCTCCTTGATAGCCCCCATTGGCTCACGAATTGGCAAATATTTGTTGAATGACTAGCACATGATGGAAGTGGGCTTCCATAGTGAACCAGTCAGTCACAGCCTCTGCTCTCACAGAACTTTTTGAGGTGAACTGACCAGTAAATGAGGAAAGGGAGTAGCATGATGATGAGGATGTAAGAGGTAGCTGGCCAACGAGGTTGAAGGAACAGTGTTTCAGTGACTTCCTCCTTCTAAGAAACAGAAGACAAGAATATATCACTAAATGCCAGGCATCCATACCAGTTAGCATGCTTTTGGCAGCAAGTAAGAGAATACCTGCCCAAAAGTACTTTAAACAACAGTAGTTTCATTCCTAAAAGTAGAAAGTTCTGCTCCAAGTTTGGTGCAGCTGCTCAGTGATGTCATCAAGGATGCAGTCTCTTTCTATCCTCCTCCTCTTTCGCAACATCCTCAGAAGACTTCATTTTCATCCCCGGGCTTGTTACTTCACGGTCCCAAAACAGCTGCCTTGTTACAAACCTCACAACCACATCAGGAAGAAGGAGGCAACCGGAGTTGCAAGACAGTCATTCTTTCATGTCTCTCTCTCTTTATCAGGGAGGAAAATCTTTCCCAAAATGCTTTCACTTGTGTCTCTATGGCATAAAAGGGTCATAAGGCCATTCCTGGCTGCAAAGGAGTCTGTAAAAGCATGCATGTGGCACTGTCAGCCCCTACTGTAGCAGGTGAGCTCCGCCATATTGCAGGGAACGCAGGAAGAATGGCTATTGGACAAGCAGACAAACATGTCTGCCACAGTGGTACAGAGTATACAATACCACACAGTATACAGTACCGTCGTGCCCAGACCACACTGAAGAGAGCTATGTGGTGACAGACAAGATTGTCTATTGTGGGATTTACAAAGGGGTTTGGGACAGAGACCTAAACCAAGACCTTTTACGCAGAGATGCTTTGTGGAATAGTTGCTGGAATATTCCCAGAGTACTTTAGGATACCCCAGCTTCTGACTAACAAGAATCTTGTAGCCTCTGACTAACAAGATGCTAAGCAAAAGGTGAGGCAGCCAGTGATACTGACCAGAGCAAGGAAAGTTTAGGGTCAATTCATGTTTTAATTAGCCCTCTCGATCTAACAGTTGAAACTTCTAAATCATTCCATGTCAGAAGGCCCCACTGGAAATAGTTAGTTTCAATTCAGTTCCAGCTCAATGAAGCATTGAAAACAAGTGTCTGACATTTTCTGCTTTATGGCTCCAAATAAACAATGAGAAAGCCAGTTTCCTGTTTGGGTTGGGTCCATTGGATCCTAGCCCTTAGAAGCTTTGAATTATATCACAGTGACATGCAAGGACTCGAAGGGGAAGAAATGAAGCAGAGAGGAAAGTTGGCACAGTGTCAGGAAATCTAGCTAGGGTTAGGTCCCTCGGACCACAGGAAACAAACGGCAGCTCGAGCATGAGTCAGTGACCCAAGAGCAAGCACATCTTGGGGGAACAAGAGCACATACGGGCAGGTCGTAGGAGCGGCAATTCCACACTCTGAGACCCCATGTTGGCCTCTCGGCCAGATTTGTGGGAGCGAGTAGCCACACGCAGCACCTGAAATAAAGCCAGCCCAAACTGAGGTGTGTTCAAAAGTACACATTGGATTTCAAACATATAAGACCAAAAAAAAAAGCAAAATATCTCAATAATTTTGTATATTTATTAAACATCAAGATGACAATACCTTGTATACATTGGGTTAAATAAAAGATATTATTAATTTCACCATTTAAAAAGTTTGTAATTTGGTCACGAGAAAATTTTAATCGCATATATGACTTGCATTTGCGGCTCATATCATATGTCTATGGGACGGTGCTTGGTTAGACGAGTCCCAACCCTGGGCTCTTAACAGGCTACAAGGTCTCCATGGCAACTCAGATGGCACCGAGCTGTTGGAACTCAAACTTCTAGAGAATCATTATGTCCTGAATGAATGGATAAGAAGCCTTTCCTGTATCACATTGTGGAGACAGAGTTAGCTAACTCTGGAGTGTCAATTTCAGGTAAAATTTTATACCCTTCCAGGAAGACCTTCTGAGAGAGCAGGGGAGGGGCTGAAAGAAAGGGAGAGAGAATTCTAAGCAGGCTCTGTGCTGCCAGTGCAGAGCCCGACATGAGGTTCGAATTCATAAACCATGAGATCGTGACCTGAGCCGGAACCAAGAGCCAGATGCTCAACTTACTAAGCCACCAGGCACCCCGAGGATGTCATTTTTAAAGAATAATCATAACATGGCTACAGAGGGAGAAGACTGATTTTCTTGTGTGTGGAATAAAGTTATGGTGAAGGCAGTACCTAAAAAGCAGCCTCAGAAACACTCGGAGCTGGGGCAACCCCACTGGGATAAGCGGGCTGCCACCCAATGTGTCCATGTGAAGAACAGTGTCCCAGATGTACAAGTGCTCATGAGTCACAAGCGATGAAAAAAAGCGAAGCACCTGGTTATGAAGTAAAAGGGAACAGTGGGACTGTGGATAATTGAAAATTGCACACCCCACCCCAAGCCTACCAAAGCATTCACATTTCCGATTTTTTTTTTTTTTTAAGTAGGATTCACGCCCAGGGCAGAGCCCAACCCGGGGCTTGAACTCAGGACCCTGAGATCAAGACCTGAGCTGAGATCAAGAGTCAGATGTTTGACTGAGCCACCCAGGAGCCCCTCAGATATTTTTAAACACTGTACTAGCCAAATGAAGCCAGTTTGAGAGTTAGATTTCTTGCAAGGGCTCCATATTGCAAGTTCAACTCCCAGGCACTCTTATAAGTATTCCATAATGTTTGTCAACCAAGTGCATTTATCAGAATTATGCACAAGGATCTTTGAAAAAATACAATTGTCCTATCCCATCCTGAATCTTTAAAGGCTCTCCAGATGATTCTAATGTGCTCTCCTACATAAAAGCAACTGCAAGTTCAGAAATCCCAGAGACTAACAGAAGCTGGATGGCTTCCTGGAGGAGGTGAGACTCTGCCGTTGTTCTGGCACATTTTCTCCCTGGGTCATCGGGACTCGGCTTTGGAGGCTCATTTGGGTTCCTCCTGGGTCCCCTGACTACCACCCTTTCTAGAACCACTGCTAAGGTCCAAAGAAATGAGCCATGTCTTGGAGGGCCCTGAAATTCACAGTGACACCAGAGTACAAAGAAGGTGGTCAGGGGCAGAAGGAAGGGCCTGTGGCAGAGAACCTAGTCTTTAGATGCCCAAAGCTTTGCTATGTTGAGTCAGTCCTTCACCGCCACCATCTCCCACCTCACTCCCACCTGTCTCACTGCCAAGGCCATGGTACAGAGTTCATCTTAGCCATCCTCATGGGCTGCCATGTGATTATTTCTTTTCACCTGTAGGAAAGACTTAGAAATGGCTAATTAGATTTTTCATAGACACAAAAAACCCAAAAGAAGAAGGATAACATTGTTAGTCCCCAGGCCCTGCCCCGCACCCCTCCACTCACTGTGTGAGGACAGCTTTGCTTCTCTTTCTGTCTTCTGGGGGCCTCCTCCAATGTCCACACGTGCACCGCTTGTCCTGCCTCTGAACTTCACATTCCTCGTGGAAAGTATCCTGTCACCTGCAGCCCTACCCCTCACAGCCTGTCACAGCCCCAGGCGTGGGGAGCCCCCTTCCTCAGCATCCTGGATCTGATTGGTCAGTATCCTTGCCAGAGCAGTTAAAGTTTCTGAATGTCACCCCCGTGTATATTTGGCCAACTGATCCCTGCAGACAGACTTTGTGTGCTTAATACCGCTTGTAATTTAACGTAAAGCAGTATTTCTTTCCAGGCTGCAAGGTGGGATCTACCGTCCCAGGACTCAGTGTCAGGTCCATGAAGAAAGTGCATGCCCTTGGTGTCAGAATCAGCACAGCCACACCTGGGCCAGATCAGGCCACCACCTGCATGATCTGAGAGGTACCAAGGCCCTATGATGGCTTCTCCAGCAGCCGCCCACGCAATCAAAAATTTCTCCCTCGAATTCTCAGTGAAAGAGCATTATGTTGTGACAGCTGCAACTCGTTAAGATCTCAGACAATAAAAACCTGGTGGAATTCGTTTATCTGGATTCTTCCCACCTAATAGTCAGCAAGAACAAATCATATAGGAAAGGGGTTCTAGAAAGACCAGTTTTGGTGGACGAATCCAAGAAAGGAGGTCATCCGGCACTAGGGGAGCTGTCACGCAAAGGAAAGGAAAGAGGAGGGGGCTGGAGGAGGAGGGATGTACAAGAGGAAGCCAAGGACAACGCATGATTAAAACGCATTCCATGCTGAGCACATGGAAGTGAAGAGAGAAGCCAGCCAGCGAGGACCAAGGAGCCAAGTCAGGTGCGTGCCTGTGCCGCCGGGCAGGCTGTAGGCTTCCCTCCTCCATGCTATTTAGAATACGGTTACTTCCTCTTCCCAGAATCTTGAAATCCCAGCTTGCCTGCCCTAATGGCCATTTTTGTTTTTATCTTCCCAACATACTTCCTACCTTCTTCTGGTAACAGCACCTCCCTTCCCTTAAGAGATCTGCTCCTTCCCATTCACGGGGTTCTCTTGGGGCCGCCAACCTCAATACCCTACTCGCAGGCACCTGAGAGTCAAGGGGCTCCGACCTGGCCAATCATTGGACTCTAATCCCCTGGTCAGAGGGATTGGCCCAAAGGAGAGCCACCTGACCCAAACTGGGCCAATCAGATTCCGCCCTGCAGGAATTTGAAATTTGAGCAGACATCCAGGGTAGAAGGGAGTTGGAGCTGGGTCTCACCGCAGTGGTGTGGAGAAAGGCCATGCAACCTTCATGCGATCTTGGCTTCTTCCCCCAGGGCCTACCCCCCACCCTCTCCCAAGGCCAGATTACTATTAACTTTCATGTAGTGAACTAGCCCCATGACTTTCCAATAAACGGGTACTTACATGAGTTAGAATCAGTTTCAGTTGTTGTGACCAACAACCAAAACTGATATAGAAGGGGCACCTGGGTGGCTCAGTGGGTTGAGCCTCCAACTTTAGCTCAGGCCATGATCTCGTGGTTGGTGAGTTTGAGCCCTGCGTCGGGCTCTTGTGCTGACAGCTCAGAGCCTGGAGCCTGTTTCAGATTCTGTGTCTCCCTCTCTCTCTGCCCCTCCCCTACTTGCACTCTGTCTCTTTCTCTCTCTCAAAAATAAAAACATTAAAAAAAAAAACTGATAATGGAATATTCAAGTGACACACTTAGTGGATGGAACAGGCTGAGTCAAGAGGGGGTGGGGAACCAAGGGAGGACACCCCTGCCCCCCCACATCCCAGGCTGGGAATCTGATATTACTTGCTACATGGGGTTAAACTACTAACTGATGTTATGACCCAAACTCTGCATCCCCATGGCTAATGCTTTGGGACACACATGGCAGAAAATGCCAGGCTGTGGGAGGGCTCCGGCTGTGCTCCTGGCTCATGTTAACATGGGATGCATGGGCATGTTGAGAATCTCTTTCTGCCTTCAGCAGTTTCTCCTCAGCCTGTTAGCTTCTGCTAATAGGATGGACCAGAGGGAGACTCAGAGGCAGGAGGCAGGATGCAGGGAGAGGGATTCTGCCAATTTCTTGTCACTGTCCCATGACCTGACTCACCACACCCCCCTCAGAAGTCCCAGGTGTAGGACCAGCCCGGAGGTCACTTTTTCAGCTGAGTTCTGTCCCTGCATTAAAATTAATGTCCTGACTAGGAAGCAACAAACTGGGAGGATGATGAGAAATGGGGGAAGTCTTATCCCCAGGCCCTTTCCAAACACATTCTAGTATAAATTCACTCCTTACCAAAAGAGACTGGCAATTCCAGGCCACGATTAAATGTCACTTTCTGGGGAGCAGCCTGGAGACAGAAGAAGAACACGCTTTCGAGCTGGGCAGTGAGGGCCCTGTCCTGACCCTCTGTGCTTTAAAATGTCCTAATCTGACTTCCCTCTGGAAGAAATCTGACTTCCCTACAGGATGAAAAGCCCAGGGGACCCAGAGGATGTGTCCACCAGGAGCCTGGGACCCCCTTCTAGACCTTGCTTTGAACACCCACGATCACAGAATGTCCTGTCCAAATGGCCAGAGCCTGCTTCCTGGGCTCCCATAAGGACCCCTTCCCTGAGTCATTCTTCTGAGAGGACCCTGTGCTTGCAGGTCACAGACCTTTGGGCCCACGGTGCTACTAAGAGACAGCTGATAGAGGTGGGGGTGACCAAAGCTTGGATATGTCCCCTGAGTTGCCTGTGTGCAAGCAGGAGGCCCTGTTGTGCAGGACAGAAATGAGATGGGGTCTACCAAAGCCCTCTTTTCATGCTCTTGCCCCAGCCCCATAAATGTTGGGGGAGGGCCTGACAGGAAGCAAATCAATTCTGCTCCCTGGATCTCAGCCATTATGTGTGTGTGGGGGGGAGTGGGGGTGGCTAACAGGCAAGACTGGGTCCAGATTCAAACATCATGACTTAACGGTCAATAAATCTCCCCTATATGTAATCAAGAGTTTCATTAAACTTTATTTGCAGAGATACTCTAGGCTGGACACTCAGGAGCTTACAATTATATCAACCCCAAGGCAAACCCAGGCCCCAAGCCCATTCCAGGAGGGAGTGGGCCTCAAGGCCCAGCGCCAGCAGCAAAATCTTGACCAGCACGCCTCAGGTGTGGCAAAGGCGAACCCCAGATGGAGGCTCCAGCAAGCAGAGCACAGGGAAGCCACAGTGGCCAACCGAGGCTCACCTGGGGTAGTGAGTTGGCAAACATGTCTGCCTGCTTACTCACTGTTCCTGAGCAGCAGGACATGCATCCTCTGAGCCAGTGGCTGTCATCTCCTGTTCCCTTTCCCCTTTTTTAAATGGAAGCTTCTATTGTTATTCTGTCCCTCCCCCAAAAAGGTTATATATAGGGTGTGTTGAGGGGCACATTTCTCTTTTCACGAGGTCACACAGTGCACATCCAGCCCTGAGGGCGAAGGGTATTCAATAGACTTCTGGTTGTCTCCCAGGGGGAGGTGTGAGCAATGTGGTATTATCTTAAGTAGGAACATTTTTGCAGTTGTGTATATGGGGAGAAGAGGGTGTGTGAGCTGGGCAACAAAGTAACTGTCGTCTTTGTTCAGTCTGCACCCACCTCCCACCCCTGACACTTCCGGTCACAGACCTTGAACCTCTGACTGCGGAGGGAGGCCCATGAGCCAGGTTACAACAATCACTGCACTTTACCACAGTGATTGATTCAGGAAGGTCATATGGACAATGACAATAGCTGCCAATTTCAATTCTTCTGGCTGGAGCCTGTAGAAGTCCTTTCCTGGTGACACAAGAAAATGTGAGTCCAAGGCTAGAATGTGAGTACAAGGCTGTCAGTGGCCATGTTCCCCTCTGTGTGGAGAAAGACCAGATGAAGTAGGAGAGAATGAGGCAAAGAGAAGAGAGAGAGTGTGTGTGTGTGTTCTGGAAGGCCCAGGTGTCCGGGTCTGGTCCCTGAGGTGCCCATAAATTCCCTGATTCCTGTGTGTCTTCTTTATCTATTGATTCTCTGAACTTACCTTTTCTGGTTAAGCTAGTATAGAAAGTGTAGTTATTGGGGCACTTGGATGGCTCAGTTGGTTAAGCACCTGACTTCAGCTCGGGTCATGATCTCACAGTTGTTAAGCTCAAGCCCTGCATTGGGCTCTCTGCTGTCAGCGCGGAACCCGCTTCAGATCCTCTGTCCCCCTCTCCCTCTGCTCCTCCCCTGCTCCCACGTGCTCTCTCTTGCTCTCCCTCAAAAATAAATAAGCATTTTTTTAAAAACGAAAGTGTAATTCACCTAAAAGTCCCAACAAACCAACCATTTCTGAACATTTAAGTTGAGCTCTCTCAAACCATGGCCTTTTACAATACTTTCTGAACTAATCCACATAAGACATGATGGACAGAATGGCATTGGATGGGAGAGAAGTAAGAGACTCTAAAGCACTTTGGGAGATGGAATTAGGACTTAGTGGTTTACTTCATGTGGGGAATAAGACCAAGTCAAGGACGACCGTCTTGGGCAGCCGAGTGGTGGTGACAGTCACTTCTGTGAAGTGAAACACAGAAGAGAAGCAAGTTGAAGAGTTTGGAGCAGGGGAATCCAAATAGAGGCTCCAGAGAGGCAGGTGACCACAGTGGTCTGGGGCTTGGAAAGTGCCTCAGGCTGCAGATGATAATTCACCCCATGAGTTAATGAAATGACCCAGGAGAGCATAGAGAGTGAGAAGATGAACACAGGACCCAGAGAAAATCCACTGTCAAGCTGCAACAGAAGAGGAAGGTCAGGAGAAAGGCTGAGAAGGAGTAGCCAGAGGGGCAGGAAGAAAACCAGGAGGGTGGGTACCACAGAACCCAGAGGAAGGACAGATTTATTTCTTTTTTCTTTTTTCTTTTTCTCCTTTAGAGAGAGCGAGGGTGGGGGAGCTGGGGGGTGGGTGAGGAGCAGAAGGACAGAGACAGAGAGAGAGAGAGAGAGAGAGAATTTCAAGCAGGTTCCACACTCAGTGTGGAGCCCAGTGCAGGGATTGATCCCATGACCCTGCGATCATGACCTGAGCCAAAACCAAGAGTCAGACGCTCAACCAACTGAGCCACCCAGGTGCCCCATAAGGACAGATTTCAAAAAGAAGAGAGTGCTAGTGGTGGCTGCTCTCCCAAGAGACTGATGGTGAGATCCCACAGTCAGGAGGTCTCTGATGATCTTGGGAGGCAGACCTTGGGGTGGTGGGAGCAAAAGCTGGGGAGTCTTGGATTCGGGAGAGAATAGGAGGTAGAAGTGCAGACAGCGAGTTAGGAAAACTTTGCTAATCTTTAAAGAGTTAAGAAAAAAGAGAAGAGCTACCTAGAAGGGAGATGGGAGGGATATTATTTTAAATATGGGAGCCACTTGGGGTCATTTAAGTGACTTCAATTTTGTTGCATACTCTTGTGTGATCTCATTTGCATCATGTAATAACCCTGTGAGGAAGTTTTCCCATTCTACAGACATGGCAACTGGAACTTAGACCACATGAATGTCCCGGGGAATGGTGGGAAGGTTTGGAAGAGAAGACACAGCCATTCCTTCCCTCCCTTTACACTCACTGCCACCCCATCATACTAAGGCCCCTGAGGCTGAGAAAGGTTACGCCTTGGCCAGGGCACACAGCCAATAAGTGACAAAGCCTGGATTTGAACTTGTGTCTGCAGATGTTGAGGTGTCTGTGCTCACCACTTCCAGGGAGCCCTCATCACAGGTTCCCGGGGCCTCTCCTGTGCCCTCTCGAGCCCTGCGTGACCCCGTCACACACCAGAGCCTGCAATCCCACAGGAGTGCAAGGCAATGTGCCTGGGGGAAGGGAGCCTGGAGAAGAACATACCAGGTCCTTCCCTTTCACTCAGTGATAAGTAACTTAAAATACTTGTAATTATTTTATTATAAAAATAATAATATGAAGTAATATAGAAGTCATATAAAAATGCCTTTAATAATTTTAATATAAAAGATGATTTTTATATTAAAAATAAACACAGAGACATTGTTAAGCAGGACACAAGAATCACATGAATTTCCAAGATGAAACATGAGACTTCTATGAAATGCCTTGCTGGCAGTTGCCAGTTTGGACTCCAACCAGCTCCTGTTTAGAATATTTCCAAAGAAAACTATGAAAAACAACTGGCAAACAGGATGAAGGGCTTAGTACGGAATGTCAGATTTCTGGTCTGTCCCACTCACCTTCCAGGCTCAGCTAACCCCACTGCCGCACAAGAGCCTCGCTGGATTCCCCCTCTATATCCCTTTGGCTTTCCCCCATCTGCTTGGTTTCCCCTGCGGTCTGGGATGGCTCACGAAGCCCTCCAGGACGGCGGTATCTCCCTCGGCTAAGCCCCTGGATTAAGCCAGTGGGTTCACAGCTACGTGCATGGTTGTATTATCCAGCTGCGGCGTAGGGAGGGTTTGCCTCATTAAGCATCTCAAGAGTACGGACTACAAGTTCCACACCTCTGTGGCCCACACACAGAGCAAGATATCGTTCCCAGAGAAGTGAAAACAGTAACAGCCACACCAACGTAGATTTAATGAAGACTCGCATATGTGGTCCCATCTGAACCCCATAATAGCCCCACGAGGAAGTTTTCCCATTTGACAGATGTGAAGACTGACACTGACAGGCTAATTGTAAGGTCATGTAAGGAGGAAGTGATGGCACCATTGTCAGGCCAGAGTCTGGGCTCTCAACCACCATGAGACCTAGGTGTGCAAAAATATTTATTGGTGTTTTCTTTTTCCTCTTCTTCCTCTTAAAATGTTAGCAGAGGACCATGGAGTGATCTTCATAGACTCTATCCAGAACAAAAGAATCACCTGGCAAAGCCCTTCTCTCATTTCTGATCCACAAAATCATTAGATGAAATAAAATGGATGTTGACTTAAGCCACCAAGTTTTGGAGAAGTTTGCTAGGCCGCAACGGGAAGCTGGGACACCCTCACGGGTCTCCAACAGCCTCCTGCTCAGAGATGGCATTTCACCCTTATTATCAAGGCACATTGGGCAAGTTTGTATTGAATGCCCTCCCAGCTACCCGCAGTGTCCTGTCCTAACATCCAGGGCTCTTTAAGGTCCTCTGCCACACCCAGGCATTCCTGAAGATCCCCCCGAAGTCCTCCCGCCCCCAAGATGCCCCAAACCTGCTCCCAATCCTTCACTCCCTTCCCAGCCCTCCCTCCATCCTTCCCTCTGACATGTGTTCAGATGTGTTTGTGTTTTAAAGGAAGCATCTGGAAACCCCAAAGAAACTCCAAGGTGACGACTAGAAAGAGATCAACTAAAACAGTATCTCTGGGGGAGGCTTGGGAGGAGAGAGCCTGAGCGTTTAGCCACCCTCCTGATATTTTTCTCCACTTTACACCCAGAGCCTCCTACATGAACCAGACGAAGACCATCCACTTTATACCAGGTGTGGGAAGATGCCCACCCCCCTCCACCAGCTTCTCATGAATAGTTGCTACCTTTTAAATCTAAAAATGGCTTGACATTTCATTTCCTTTGGAGCCATGGCATTACAGACCTCATTATCTTCTCAGGGAGAAAAGTTCTGTTAGTGATGTAATTTGAAGGTTGGGTTTGAGAGTGAACGGCTAAAAAAGAATTCTTGAGACATTTTTGATGCAAAAAGGTGATTTTATTATAGCACAAGGACAGGACCCATAGACAGAGAGAGCTGCACTGGGGTTGTGAGGACTGATGGATTATATACTTTTATGTTGGTGGAGGCAGTGGGGATAAAGGAAGTTTCTAAGGAATTTTGAAGTAATCCTTTCAGGACCTTGAGGGGCTAGCTGCTGCTAAGGTAAGGTCACTTTCAGTCTCTAGCAAAAAACACATCAACATTAAGGCAGCTATGAATTCTCTGAGGAAAGTCACACTCTGCATGTCTCAGGTCATATCAGCAGAGATTTAATTTAAGCCATATTTGTCTTGTCTTTGTTTTCTTCATCATTTTCTTCATCATTAGGATTAATAAAACATTAAGGGCGCCTGGGTGGCTCAGTCGGTTAAGCATCCAACCTTGGCTCAGGTCATGATCTCACAGCTCGTGAGTTCGAGCCCCACGTCAGGTTCTGTGCTGACAGCTCAGAGCCTGGAGCCTGCTTCAGATTTTGTGTCTCCCTCCCTCTCTACGCCTCTCCCGCTCACACTCTGTCTCTCTCAAAAATAAACATTAAAAAATTTTTAAGAAAAAATATTAGTATAGGTACGTTTCTTTCAGAGCCTGTCATAAACATCAGACCTCCACTGTGAATCCTTTCTTCCCTTCTGCTCACCACAACCCATCCTTCCCTTCCAGCACTGTTCTGATTATTAACCAAGAACCCATTGAAACTGGGATTTCCCTGAGCCCTGCCCAACTGGGTTTTTTTTAATTATTTTAATGTTTTTATTTATTTTCGAGACAGAGAGAGAGAGAGAGCATGAGCGGGAGAGGGGCAGAGAGAGAGGGAGACACAGAATCCAAAACAGGCTCCAGGCTCTGAGCTGTCAGCAGAGAGCCCGACGCAGGGCTCGAACTCAGGAACTATGAGATCATGACCTGAGCTGAAGTCAGATGCTTTACCGACTGAGCCACCCAGGCGCCCCCAACTGGGGTTTAAATAAGCCATTAACCACATCTAACCAGGCCTTCTTAATTTAAAAAAAAAAAAAAAAAAAAAAAAAAATCACCCTGGAAGATCAATGTCACTGTCCTCTTATGAGGCTGCCCATAAAACTCCAGACAGCTTTGTTTCCACCTTTGGATCTCCTGTACCTGCCCAAGGCTTTGCGCCATTTTCCCAAAGGCTCTGAGGAAAGCAGAAAAGCCAGAGTTCACAGAATTGCATGACTCAGTCTTTGTCCAAGAGTGAGGCAGCACATCCTGTGTCCTTACCAAGGCGACTGGTCACCGAAGTATAAAGGTCTATGTAAAGACTGTATCTACTGGAGGAGAGGAAGTTTCGCATGCCAACTCACACCGCCACCTATGGGAGCCCTCCCTCCGCCCCTCCACCATGCCATTCCTCAGGTCACTCCCTTCCCCCAACGGAGAAAGGCCTCCCTCCTGTCCAACCCTCTCAAGTCCACTTCAAGCCCACCTCCTCTCTGAAGCCTCTTCTGACCACATGAGTGACTTTTTTTTAAGTGTATTTATTTATTTTGAGAGAGAGCACAAGGAGGGGCAGAGAGAGAGAGGGAGAGAGAGAGAATTCCAAGCAGGCTCCACGTTCTGCCCTGAGGCTCAATCTCACTGACCAGGGGATCGTGACCAGAGCCAAAATCAAGAATCCAACGCTTAACTGACCTAGCCACCCAGTCTTCCCAGTGACCTTTCTCGATACTCACACTGCAGATGGCAACATGTGTTCAACTTGTATCAGTCCTGGAGGCGCCTCCACCCTGGGGGAGTGAAATCGTTTGTGGACCCTGCCTGTCGTCCTTGTCTCCCCAGCATTACCTTTAAGTTCTGGAGGGCAGAAGGTGCGTGCATGCCACGTTTGAATGCCCCACAATGTCTAGCAAAGGGCAATGGGAATGGCAGACCCAAGATAAATAGCTTCTAAATACATGGAAGGGAAGGGGCCCCACATGGCTCTGTCACTAGTTAATGATGTAACGGACACTAATAGTTGCTTTAGTAAGCCCGTGGGGCCCTGCAGACAGACACGGAGACACGTTCCAGGCTCCAGGACTCCCAAGAACTCAACAAGCCGGAGGGACCCCTGTTGGGAAGGAGACTGTACTTGGGCGGGGGGGGGGGGGGGAGGAAGACCCCCCCAGCTTGAGAACCCTCGAGGGGGAGGGGCTGCCGGCAGCGGCTGCCCCCGTCTCCACCCCAGGCCCCTCGGGGAGAGTCGTTTCCGCGGCGGGACGGGAGGACACAGTGCTCCGACGGCACCTCGCTGCGCGCACCGGCGGCCTGGGGGACCCGACTGTCGCCGGCGCGGCCGGGTTTCTCCCCCACGCCCCGGGCCACCGTGCGCAGAGCGAGGCTCCCTGGACAGAGATGCGCCGCTCCCGCTGCGGTGTCGGGAGGCGCTGCGGTGCCCGCCTGAAAATCCGCGATTAAACTCGCCCTCCGTTAGGTTAAAACGTTGCCTTCCTGAAAAGTGGGTCGCGGTGTAAATTGGAACATGCAAATTTCTCTGCCTCACAGGTGGCTGAAAGGGGGGCGCTGCGATAAGAGGTTCCTGCGGGGAGGGAGGGAGGAAGGGAGGAAAGGCTGTGGAAGATCCTAGAAGGGAGGGGCTCCGCTGGGAGGGGAAACCGCTCCAGTTGTTACTCTAGTTGGCCCGACTTAGCTGTGTGACCTCGGCTAACAGGCTAATGCACTTCCTTCCCCTCCAGGTCTCAGCTTGCTGGTCTGCAAGAAAAAAAAGTTAGGGCCAGAGTAGTGGTTCTCAAAGTGGTCCTCAGACCAGCAATAACAGCAAGTTCCCCTGGGAACTTGCATTTCTGCCCTCTCCCCTGACTTACCAAAGAGGAAGCTCAGGGCAGAGCCCAGCAGTATGTCTTTGAATGAGATCTCCCAGAGATTCTGATTCATGCTGGAGTTTGAGAGCTGCTGGACGACATGATCTAGAAAGTCTCTTGGAGAGAAGAGAGCGTGTACTTAGAGCGGTGCATGAGGCCGCCCAAGGGCCTCACTAAGTGAAGTCCTCAGGAGGTCCAGGCTCCTAAGGCAACAGGCCTCCTCATCTGCATAAAACTGCTAAAACTTTAAGGACTCTGTGCCTTTACACCTGCTATTCCTTCCTCTTGAAATAGCTTTTTTTCTTCCACTACCTGTCTCCTATTTGTCCTTCAGAACTGGTTTTAGTGGTCACCTCTTCCAGGAAGGCCTCCTAATTAATACCTCTCTTCTCAAGTCAGGTGACTCCCCTCCACACTGTTTTAGCATTTTATAAATATCTCTGTTATATCATGGGCCACCTTTATCTGGTCTCCCATCAGACTGAGCTAGATGTGGGCAGAAACTTTTATTTTTGTACATTCAGTGCCTGACACAGCGCCAGTCATAAAACATGTCCTCAGTAAACATCGCTGCTGAAGTGAGAAAATGGATGATTTGAATCCTGGTGTCAACCACCCGAGGGCTCAGATAAGGACTTTGGATTCTTGTTAACCTCTCTCATCAGTGATAGCTGAGTCCTCGCGTCATAAATACCCAGTGATTGCTTGGCCATCAATGCTTCTTACTATTAACAAATCTCTATAGCGTATTGCGTAATCCAGGTTTTTCCATGTCTATTAGCCCATTTGAGCCTCTCAGCAATCTTGTAAATTAGGTTAGATGAGATATTGTTTTCATCCTTTTAACAGCTGAAATCATGAGTCATAGATATTAAATGGCTTTCATGGTTACCTTGAGTTACTGTCTCTCTCCCTCTCTCTCTGTCCCTTCCCCACTTATGAGAGCGTGAGCACACGTGTGTGCCCTCTCTCTCAAAATAATTCTTAGAAAAAAATTTTTAAAAAAGAGTGTATAATAAATCCAATCTGGAGTGTGTCAGTCTATTAAGGCAGTAGGAGACTTGGTAGACAAAGGAGTCATGGGTGACAGAGTCACTAGGGGCGACATCACCGTGGCAGATGCAGAAATTGCACAAAGACTGGTTAGCGGAGGCCCCCTGGGCAGACAGAGCCCTGAATGCCAAGCTCACCTCTTTGGATTTCTGTCTTCTAGATTTTGGCTTGCTAATCACTCACTATCTTATTTTGATGTTTTAGGGAACATTTTTTAAAATATTTTCTTCAGATCGTTTTAATTATTTTCTGAGGGAGGGTTGGTCCAGATTAGCTGGTCTGCCTCTACTAGGAGCAGAAGTCTGATATGAGGTGTGGATAGAGATGAAGAGCGGAAGTCTCCAGCAACAGAGGGACATGAGTAGAGATATTAATCAAGTATGGGGTTGTGTGAGGGAGTAGCTGCAGGGGTCACTAGAGGGGTGGGAACAGAAGAAAAAGAATTCTTTTTCTTGATTTCCTTCCCTTGCTCCAACCAACTTAAAGAATGAAAGAATTTATTGGGTTAATTCTCATATTGGTACTTCTAATCCTACTTAAACCCGTGGGATTTCAAAAACAGGCAGCATTGTCCGACTTACTTAATTACTTCCTTGTTGGGGAGCCTTCGATTCCAACTGTCAACTGTCCCGAGAGGAAAGGGAGACCTAAGCCACAGAGAGATTAATCCTCCCCCCTGCCTGGGAGCACTGAACCATTGTCCTTGCTCCAACTCGAGTGCCCATGCCCCCCCACCCAGGTGCGTGAGCTGGGCTGCCAGCCGTCCACAGCGGGAAGGTCTGGAAACCTCGCGGACGGAGAGGCCCCGAAATCCTCCGAGATGCCAGCCCTGATGCTGTTTTCTTATATGAGAAAGAGAAACCACTGTTTGTCCAAGCTGGTGCGGTTAGGTGTTCTATGGTTTGCAAATGAAACACTCTTCACTGAGACAGGGAGATTGAGAGAGAGAGAGAGAGACAGAGAGATTGAGAGAGAGAGAGAGAGAGACAGACAGAGAATCCCAAGCAGGCTCCACACTGTCATCACAGAGCTTGATGCAGGGCTCGATCCCACAACTGTGAGATCATGACCTGAACTGAAATCAAGAGTCAGATGCTTACCTGACTAAACTGCCCAGGAGCCCCCAAATCTGCTTCTTTTCAGGAGAATTGGTACCGGGGTGCCTGGGTGGCTCAGTTGGTTGAGCATCTGACTCTTGATTTCAGCTCAGGTTGTGATATCTCAGTTTGTGAGTTTGAGCCCCATATCAGGCTCTGCATTGACAGTGCAGATTATGATTCTCTCTCTCTCCCTCCCTCTCTGCCCTTTCCCTGATCAGCCTCACTCTCTCTCTCGAAATCAATTAATAAACTTAAACAAAAAAAAAGGAGAATTGGTACCTAGAAACCTAACCAATTGGCCCCTCCATATCTTGTATGATGGATGGTTGAAAATTTCTGACCTAGCATTGCATTTGATTTGACAGTTGAGGAGACTGGGGTCTCCCTGGCCGAGTGAAAGCAGCCTGTTCTCGGAGAGGCAACAGGCTTGCTGGGTGCTTGAGTGAAATCTACAACTTCAGGAGCATTTGGAGACCTGTCTTCTCACAGAGATCAAAAGAGGAGAGGAGAAGGTTACCCGCTAACTGGCTTTGCAGTAGCAATACCTGGTCTGTGAGACCCAAGAAAGGGGGAACCCAAGTGAGCAGAAGTAGCTCAAGCAGGCTTCATGGAGGAGGTGACACTTGAATAAGGTTGTGAAATATGGATAAAGACAAAACAGATCAGTGGTTCCATTGCCCGCCCCCCCCCCCCCCCCCGCAGTGGGTATTTGGCAAGGTCTAGAGACATTGTGGACGTCACAGCTCAGGAGGGGCGGTGGCATCTAGTGGGTATAGGCCAGGGATTCTGCCAAATGTTCTGTGATGCACAGGACAGTTGCCACAACAAAGAAATATCCGTCCCCAAATACCAACAGTGCTGAGGATGAGAAACCTGGCCTAGATGGAGAGAAGGGGAGAGGAGGGCAGGCAGTGGGTAGTGTGAGCTGATACACAGAGGCAGAATGAGCAATAAATTGCTTGAAAGCAGAGACTGCCCTCTTTTCTGTATCCCCAGCACACATCAGTAGCTGCCCCGTGAGTAATTAGTTATTGGATAAATGAATGAACACTGGCCACCCTTGAATTCTACCCTGGATCTTTGGCAGGCAAGTGCTCTGCTCAGGGTGAAGAAAGAAGTCAGCTTGGTTGGTCCTTTTTTTCCTCCTGCCCCACCTTTTCCCTCATCCTACATGTTCAGAATCGGTTGCCTCTCTTACTTGCTTACTCATCCTGCTCAACTTTCTAACATTCTTACACCAAGCCTGCTCTCAGCACTCACCAAACCAGCTGCCTGGTGTCATCCTGCAGGGTCTCGGGAGCTGGAGAAGGTGCCAGTCCTCACCCTCACCGAGCAGGCAGCTGCAGGAGCTGGGAAACGGTGTGTCCGATGTGTCCGTTTGTATTCAACAACCGTCAGTCCTTTGTGACTCCCCGCAGCCCAGCCCGACCTCCCAGCTGTCCCACCTGTAAGTTCTCCAGGGACCAGCATGTCCCCAGGATGGAACCCCTGGCCCCGGAGAGCCCCACCCTCTTCTGGAAGACTCTCTCAAGTAACTGATAGGCGCCTGTGAGCCCAGGTCCATTACACATCTTTTTATGCATATCCTAATGGGAGACATCTCCTTGAAATTTAATTGCTTCCCAGACCTCAATACCATCCATTTTATTTATGCAAAGAGCAGCTGGTGAGACTGCTCAGGACAACAAATGTAGGCAAGGGCGAGCCCATGCCGCAAGGCATCTGGCTCGACAAACAATGTGTCTAAGAGACAGCAAAGGATTAAACAACCGTCAGAACATCCGAAGCCAGGACTGTCTGTGGCCTGCCTCCACCCTGCAGCCCTCTTTCCTGCCCCCGCCCCAGCCTCAGTCTCCTCCTTTTTTCAGTCCCCACTGGCCTGAAGATCTCTCTCTCTCCCCTTCAGGCTGTATCAAAACACTTTCAGCATATTTGCTATCAGTCACTGACCCTTCCATCTACTATAGCTCCAAGGGGCTATATATAGTCTCTTCTTATCTCTGGTTCTAGAAGAAAAAGAGAAAAGGCTTAACCTCTACAAAATTCATTTCAGGCTCTGGGGCACAGGGGAGGGTGGACTCTTGCACGGTGTTTATGCTGGGGTGTGGGGGGCTCCTCCCTGGGATTCCTGAGATAACTGAGCACTATCACCTCCTTCCGAGAAGACCAGCTCTGCCCCTTTCAGATCAGCTTATCCCCATTCCTCAGATGAGCTATAGCAGAGCCAAAAGTCTAAGTAGCTTGTCCGGGGTCACATAACTGAGTCAGTGCCAAGGCAGTATTTAAATCCAGATGTGTTCCACCCCAAAGGCAGTGGCCATAACACCCCTAAGCAGGAGAGATGGGAAGTGGCATCAACGCGTGGAGAAGTGTGCACGCAAGTGGAGATCTGCGCCCCGGCAGAAGCCGGGCTTCTCAGCGAAGGGAAGTGGACAGAAGCACACTCGCGCTAGAAACACACACAGCCAGCTGGAGGCCTGAAATGTTCTCCCCTAACAGGTATCATAAACCCCGGTGCAGCACTCTGAGCGATGGGGCGGAGGCCCAGGCCTGCGAAAGAAACCATGTTCTGCCAAAGTCAGAATAGCTGATAAGACGTTGCCTTGCCTCTCTGACGGTTTTAAGCTAGAAAAGAAAAGCAGTAACACAAGGAAGTGGGCCAGCTTCTCAGGACTTACATCTGAGCAAAAAGAGAGGACTGGTCTGAGCCATGCAAATAACAAAAACCTTGGGAGACAGTGATTTCTCTCCTGTTGAAGCCGGATTTTAAAATGGCATGGATAGGGGCGCATGGGTGGCTCAGTCGGTTAAGCGTCTGACTCTTGATTTCAGCTCAGGTCATGATCTCATGGCTCATGGGATCAAGCTGTGCACTGACAGTGTGGGGCCTGCTTGGGATTCTCTCTCTGCCCCTCCCCTGCTCACACATGCTCTCTCTCTCTCAAAATAAATAAATAAACATTAAAAAAAATTTTTTTTTGTAAAGTAAAACAAATATAATAGCATGGATCCATAGATATGCATAGAAAAAACAAGATCACATACAAAAAATATTAACGACATTTTTCTTTGGATGCAGGGATTACATCATTTTATCTTTTTATATTATTATTATTATTATTTAATCTTTATTTATTTTTGAGAGAGAGACAGAGTGCAAGCAGGGGAGGAACAGAGACAGAGAGGGAGACACGGAATCTGAAGCAGGCCCCCAGGCTCTGAGCTGTCAGCATAGAGCCTGACACAGGTCCTGAACTCGTGAACTGTGAGATGATGACTTGAGCCAAAGTCGGGCACTTAACCAACTGAGCCACCCAGGTTCCCCATCGTTTTATTATTTTAAAACTATTTTATCATTTTTCTCTTTTGGGCCACTTCTGGATTTTCATGTTCTCTGTAATAAACATATATTACTTTTATAATTCCACATATGAAAATATATAAGACATGCACATATGTATGTTTCGAAGTTAATGATAATATCAAAAAATGGAAGGAGGAGCTTTAAGAGTTTAGACTGAAATTCTATGAGTAGCATAAACATATCCAAAGTCCAGAATGAACAGGATTTAGGAAAACATCTAAGGATTCCAAACGGTTGAGTAAAGTTATGCTCAGAGAAGGCAGAAAGCCTGTGCCCAGAGAGGGGGCTGTAATGTTAAGGACTAACAGAAAGAAAGCAGAACTCATCAACGCCCCTTCCTGCAACACCTCTTCTCCACCAGAGAAGATTCTCCTCAAGTTGGAAAGGACATATAAAAACTATTCATAGACATATAAACATAGACATATAAAAACTATTCAAGACCTAACATGGTCTGTTAATGAGGGTTCGAGAAGGCAAGTGACCTAAACCGAATTCGTATCAGCTGATGAAAGAGGGAGGGAATTTCGGAGAGAAGGGCAGCTGGCGCCACTCCCAGAGCCCAAAGGAGGCCTTGGTGCAGCCAGGATTTGCCAGTCTTACTACCTCAACTCTCACCACTCCGTCCTTTCCCTCACTTTTTCCTGTCTTCATCTTTTTGATCTCTTTTTGTCTCTTTAGCTTCCCTCTGCAGAGACTGTCTGCACCATGCCTGTGGCCAGGTATGGGGACTGCCAGCCCCAGGGCACACGCAGCCTACATCCATGCTCCTAGG